>NC_136650.1:18793887-20001387 GCF_949748355.1 Melanostigma gelatinosum | reverse complement strand
CCAATTTAATACCCACAGCTCCGGCACTCTCCACTGATGTATTTTGGGAGAAACAAAGCCCATCGATCCTCCATCAGAAACCGTATGATAGGCCGTCGGACGGTTGGGTCGGGTTTTGAAGAATACAAAGGAAATGGAGATTGGATGGGAGTCCTGTGAATGACGGTGGAGATTTAAATGTTGCTTTGAAAAAGTCATTCTGACCTCTGCCAAATTCTTCAGAGTTCCATTTTTGTGAAGAACGTTGCATAAAAGAGCCGTCCCCTCCGGTTCCGCCAATCCCCTTTCCTTTCTGGTCCGTTTCCAGACGTGTTGGTGAATGGGAAGCCGTGTGACTGCGATGTCATTGCCGACTGTAAAGCGGGTGACGCTGTGACCCTGGAGGTACAACTGACCAATCGGAGCAAGAACTCAGTGGGACCCCTGGCTCTGACCGTGGTGCCATATCAGGACTACCAGAACGGAGTCCAGAACTACGATTTGGGGGAGGCGGTCACCTTCATCGGCTCCAACACCTTCTACATTGACACGGTCAGTGGGGACTGCAGTACTATACAGACGTCATAGCGTCATTTTAACTCTGTTAATGTACAGTATTTGTCATCAAATATAACCTCTCCTATGAAGACATATATTACATTATTACTAGTTTGTTTTCCTGTATTGTCATTCACTATAACTTGGTTATATTATGACATGTTTAAATACTCCTCAAAGATGCTAAATACTTAAAGTGTTGCTGTAATATTGCCACCAGTAGTAACAGCAATGGATTGGCTTTACTTGTGACACATAATGGTTGAAACTGAGCTTTTCTTGCACAATTTAGCCAATTTAAACCAAACCTTGAACATTTGATATAACTGATGACAATGCTCTGTGCCTATTTAAGAATTTTAAACACCATGATCTGAGGCATAACAACAAAAGAATCTTTTAAAATGTGTGAATTATGTGTTTTTTCCCTCCCTTTCATGTACTTGCTGAAGTTTACGGTTTCCTCCAGTCACGTAGTTCTGGCTGCCGTTATTCTTAACCAAATTATAATATAATTGTGTTTTATTGCAGACTACAGCATACACATTGATGTACCTCTGGGACTATTTCTTTGTTGGATTACATAACTCAAGCATATTTCAAGTCGCTGTACAATGCGACTTCAAAACTTGAAATAAAGCGTGCCGAGCAAAATAAGCTAAAACCACAGAAACACAGGTATGGTCCTTTAAAGGTCATGGCTGCAGTCTTTAACTGAAAAGGCCCTTATCAGAGAAGGGATCCTTGGAGGGAGCCTTTGTTCTGTACCACAGTCTTACTTCTGAGTGTTACGCAAGCTGGAGGCCATTAAAAGCAGCTTGGCTGATGCCAAACCAAAGAGCTTACAGTCTAAAAAGCAGATAAAAGCACAAATGATATTCCTAAATGTGCAAACCAACTTCATTTTGGGAATTGTTCTCAAACGAAGGGGGAAACGCAGATCTTTTCGGTAGTTTTTCATCAAAGCCACAGTCTGCTTCAAACCTTCTCCCCTGCCGGCTTCATGGCTGACAGTGTGCCAGGTTCTGTGTGGACCTACTGAAAGCCGGCCGCTAATGATTCTTACTGCTGTCTGTCTTCGCCGTCGCCAGGTTAAACCCAAAGAAAACGCCGTCTGTGTCGGTGCCCTGCTCTTCCTCTACACTGGAGATTTCTTCCTTAATATCAAGTTCCAGGACGACAGCGCTGGACGAGAGCTTCCTTTAGCCTGGTTCACTCTGCCCAGTGTCCACATCCGAGCCCTGGACGCTCAGCCGCAGGCCGGGGCCTGAGGGCCTCATCGTTTTAGCCCTGAGAAGTGAATGGATGGGAAGTTTTGTTGATGTTGTTCTCTGTAAATACAATATTCTTGTGAATTTAATCACATGTATATATCATTTTGTTAAAGGTTAAAACGTGTGAACAGTTGAGGGCAGATGCACAAACTCACACGGACACACTCCTGCACGCAATCAGTGTGTACTTTGCAATCTAGCCAATGATACAGCGAACACATGCTAGGGGTGATTAGAAACAAGCCGTTTCTCTTTCTTTAAGAATCTTAAAGGCTCGGACCTCAATCGTTTCATTTCAGTGGAATCAATGCAATCAGTTGACTCACTTGTGCAGACAGTTCATTTTCCTTGTACTTTTGCATTAAGTTTGAAAAATGAATTCTCACCACTGACCAACAGCAAACTGCATCAACACTTAACTTCAAGGGGAAGTTATTGATTTCAATTATACTTTATGCTTTCTTATTAGCTGTGTTGCACCATGTAAGGGAGAGGCAGTACGGTTTGCACGGTCAATGTGAGACGGGAAAAGATGCTGCAATTGCGCTTGCATTACTTGAATTAATGTGTTTTACGGTTTGCAGCGTTTTAGCTAGCTAGCTTGCTAACCGCTAAATGCAAGCTAGCTAGACTAGTCGCAATGAGCGGTAGCGAGGGAATTAAATGCAAGTCGTCGCTATGTTGCCGCGCTTCGAGCACCAACTATTTTGCGAGGCTACACAAAGGTTTGCTGTCTTTTTCAACCAAGAATTAATCATTGTCACACTTTTTCTTATCTTCACAATCACAATGCCATTTATTGAGAAGATTATTTTGTTACCTTGCAATTCGAATTACAAAATATCGACTAAAATAAGACTAAGTCATGTTACTGGGCAGAAAACCTCAGAGCCCCGATTGAAGAAGAGGAGCTACAAACCAACACTGGAAATGTGATTAGCCAGACTCTATAGCTATGTACACATAAGATATATTTATTTCTACTGCTGTATGAATGCTTTCACTTGCCTCTGTGCCACCACACTGAATGACTGATGAACCTGACTGTCATAGAGTAGCCTATGTGTGACATGTACTTGCTGTAAACAAATGTTTAAAGAAGCAACCTGTGTGTATTTTGACCTTATTCCAACTCCTTTTATTTGTCCATCGCAGCCGTTATAGCTCTGTGTCCATCTTCATCTTCTGCCTGCTGAGATGACCTTTATCACATTCTGGGAAGCTCCAGTCTGATATTCAGATACACAAAAATCCATAAACACTGATGACCGGAGGAAACATTGCTGACTAATAATCATCTTTAACATTCCTTTAGGGTGACTGAGCAGTGAAACCTTACAGTTCACCTCTAACGCCTTTTGTTTTACTCGCTCTGGCATTTTGAAACATCAGTGCATAGAATAACGTGACAGCAGATTCAAGACCTCACCGTAGTTCATCATTACACTGTGCTTTCTGATACACTGGGAGTTAACCAGTGAAGCCGCAGCACTGCTAATGTACTGCTGGGAACTCATTATCCACCTGGGAACCTGAATCAGTCAGTAACAATCTTGCTTCTCCAACCTCTTAGAGTACCACAGGCTCCAGCAGTAAGTTAATACAGTACGAGTGTTGTAAGCTGTCACTGCAGGCCCTTCTTCCACCCCCTCACTGGTGGACCAGATGTGAACTGGGTGATGACGAGATGCTGGGGGAAGATTGGCCTTGTCAAAAGGCTGAAATGTCTCGGGGGGGGGGGGGGGGGTTGGGAGGCTTGGGAGAAGAAGTCCGGGGGTTTCATTTTTATATGAAAGAGGGTTTATCAGTGAGCCAGCCTCCTCTTAAACAGCAATAACATCCACCGAAATGAGAGCTTGAGTATGAACTAAGGACGGGATCTTAGCCGCACTGCCTGACCACAGACCACGAACACCAGGAATGAGTTTGTGTTTATGTAAATGAAATGTAACTATGCGACAAAAATAACAGAACTTCTGAAATGTGAAGCACCGGTGATCCATGTGAAAACATGAGAAATATCTTTTTTTCTGATTCTAGTGCTGTTTCCCCATGAAGGTCACATTAGCAGTTCAGTGACAAAACAGCGTTTCCACTCGTCATAAGTGTGTTAGTTTACAAACGTGAATAATACATCAGTGACTCCACACAGGTCATTGGTTATGCATAGAACACAAACAATTCCAAAGTCATGCCCTCCACGCTCATTAATTTGTTTATCTAATAGAGGGTGTGTGTGAGAGTGTGTGAGAGTGTGTGTGTGTGTGTGTAGTGGCTTTGAAAAGTTAGGAATGAAAGGCAGCTCTGAGTGCAACAATAGAAATGGATTGTGTTGATGTGAGAGTGTGGACCCTGGCTGCTGTCGGCATGAACTCACTTAACATCTGTAAGTTCTATCCTCGGCATATTGTTTACTGACCCTTACAACCGTCTCCTTCAGGAAAGGTAACTCGATTTGATAAGCAGAGCAGCAATTAAGAGTGTCCTTTTCTCACTTATCGAAGCGTAGATTCACCTTATAATTAAATTGTGGGGTCTGGCACGGATAGCTGGAAGTATAAGAAATGGAGCTCCAGAGCAAAAAACTAAACCATCTACCGCAGCAAGTAAGCACTCAATTCATTTGACATGTTTCCTTTATTGTTTAATTTGCTTAGAGAATCAGCGGCTGACCGGTTGATACCGGTTTAGTATTTCCCTCAAACCACTTTTTTCTGAACTAGATTATTTGATGGTTGAGTCATTCGTTACTTTGCGGCGATGCCTTTACATTCAATGTGAGAGCGCATCGGTATTGGGGACTAAATAGGTGGGACAGAAGACACAAGTGTGAGATTAAAAAAAGAATGGGTTTTATAAAAATGAGAAAAGCATCAGCGCGTGTTACGGCTCTTCACCACCCCAAACCATAAGCTGCCCTCCCCAGACCCGAGGACGCACAGAAGAGACCGAGCATCTTGTCTGGAGTTTAAATGAGGTTTCTTATCAGAACATCACCTCCGCATTATTAGCCACCAACCTTCATTACCTTGCAGCGCACCTGGAATTCTGATCGCAATCAGCCGAACAATCAACCATCACTCTGTGCCGAAGCATTTCCTCCCCACCTGATACTGGTAGTTACAGCAGTGAGGGAAAGGAGTTGTTTGAGAGCAAATAAGAGCCTTACATTTAGTGGCAATCCCCACAGTGTTCAAACGAATCTGCAAGAAGCCAGAGTTCAATTCAATCCCTTTCTCTCTCTTTCAGTATTTCGTGGTTCGTGATATATCGGCCACCTTGGTATGTAAATGATCTCTGGAGTGGAGAGCTGGGGGGGGGGGGGGGGATTAGGGTGTGTGCTGATGAAAGACGAGCCATTTGACACCTGCGCTGCCCTTTAACTGTCACGCCTGTAGCACTGGCACAGAAAACGCACAGCAACCCTCATCCGCTGCATGCTGACTGATCCAGTGTGACTCTCTGACTTAATTACTACGCGATCTGCAGCGACACATGAGCTGCTAAGTGTGAAATAAAACGAACCTGAACTCTAAAACGTGGCTGCAGCTGCAAGAATTTCCTCCCAGTTAAAGTCCCCATGAAATGACAAAAAACGTTTTCATTTAACTTGTTTATGAACTAAAATGTATCTATTTATTATCCGTGGATATGTATGGTACCGCGCCACACAACACGCTGTGCAAATGAGTTGGCAGACGAGGATTTATCTCCAGGCTGTTGCTGGCTGGTAGTTTCAGTTGGTGCTGCTGCGGCACCAACAGAGAAGCACTCAGCTGTCAGTCAGTCAATCCGGCTGCGTTGAAGCTTCTATCGTTCATCACTGCTAATTGTGCATGTCTGATGTCTCTGCCGTCACTCTGGATCATACGTGGAGACATGCAGCCGTCGTGCAGCCTTCCGAGGCGATATATCTGTGTCTGTGCAGGCCTGTGTGATGAGCACAGCCATCGTACTGTAAACTCTGTGTCATTACCATGGAGACTAATCTAAGCAGTTGCCATTATTAAACTTTTTCTCTCTGAGCTTCTCCAGGAATGCATTCGGAGTTCTGTAGGTGGGCTGAGCGGGCACTTGAGATGTGAGAAAGGGGAGCTAAATATAGAGCGAGTACATATCCAGACGATGTTGATCAGTGGAGCTGTTTCGACTCTTAAATTGCTGCACAATGAAACACTGCGGTTGACGTCTTGGCTTCTGCATGCACTCAACTTCTCACTGAGGCCGGCTTGCTCCCGTGCGTTGGTGCATTGTGTGTTTTCATGGAGAATATGGACAATTTGCAGGGTTTCATTTCAAGCCTAACATGAATCTGACAGGGAAAAAAGGGATCCCTCGAGCCCTTTGTGGCGAACCTTTAAAAGCATCACATCAGTGTGCATAACACACAACACATTAGCAATTCACAAGTTGATAAAAGCTTTTGTTTTTCTTATCGGTCAGTTCACTCTAGAGAGGAAGGTTTGTTTACTTCCACGCACATGTTTGATGTAAAAAAAGAGCCAGTAAAGATATCACAAGGAGACCAGACCTCACTTAGATATACAATAAAATAACGTCTTTACAATATTTATCTTCTTATTTTCTCATGAGTTGTCGACAATCCTCATAATATCAGACTGGAAGACTGTCTGTGTTTCCAGGAAATGACATACAAAAAAAGTGAAAAGAGCATAATGGAAAATGCATTTGAAAAAAGTAGCTACATAGTTGAGGTTTCTGCCCAGTCAAGGATGTCATTTTATGGATTTATTCTTTAATTATCTCCCAGTGGAAGTGAGAAAAGTAGCAGAGTGTTTGCATCTGGTCAAAAGGGCAAAGGACCGTGGAGTCTAGTCTCTGCCGTACAGTGGTGCTCCATCGGCGGATGTTATTTCAGTGTTCATTGGCACGTTATATAATCAGTATAGGAACTTTTTTCACCAATTTCCCCATGTACCCATGCACTGTGTTACTATCCAGTAGTCTGTAATGAGGTGGCCCACAGTGTGGACACTTCTGGACTTGTATAGTCTTCGCTTTGGCTTGGTCCTAACACTTCTGTAATAAGTTTGATTAAAGGAAAAAAATAATATGAATAAGCAAAGTATTCATTTCTAGTTGTGCTTCATAAAGTATTTCCTATGTTCTCCCTCTCATCCGTTAGAGTGTTTTACAGCTTTTCTCTGATGACTGTACTCACTCGCAGTTAAGAGAATCTATTTACATGAAATGTCGACTTTGAAGAGAGACTAAAAAGAGCACTCTTGCTTTTCGTCCACATTTGAATCATTTCATGACAGATTATTTTCTGATATCAGTTTTGCTGGTGTTAATAACTGCACTTACAGTGCTCTGGTACTTTCAGATCACTAAATATGAATGCCCAATTATACCACAAAGTCTTTGAATAATGTTCAATCAACTCCTCAGCCTACAACATGAATTCACATCACTAACAGTGCAACAATAATAGAGTTGAGGAAATATCAAACACTGTTAATCACAAGGAGGAACATACATGAAATAAACCCTGTCCGTCAGTCTTTTGCTCCAATGCATGCTGGGAGGTTTCTTTCTGCCTACCTTTGGCTGCTACTGCAATTAAAAGTCACGCAAACTGTTAATTTCAGCTCGTCTCTAAATTTAGACTATTGGAGTTAAAAGATGCAAAGCACGAGAAGTAGCATGCTGTACATTTGCAGTGTAAAGTGAACGAAATGAAGGCCTTAAAAGGAGGAGTTGAGGTCCTTATGGGGTCCTTATGGGGCCTCAAGATTAGATCACAATCAGGTGGCAACATAATTCCCTTATTACTCAGGTTGTGCTACGCTATTAACAGAAGGATGATCCACTGTGAACCTGGAGCCCTTCCTGGATGGTCATCTGTCCTTGTTTTTTTAGGGTAGGTTGTTTATAAACATAATATCCTCATATTCATTACTCCCTGTTGCATCATCTTGCAAATGTGTGTACTATGTCTTGGATAGCATTGTGCGCAGCAGTGCATCAGTCTGTCAGACTTCAGCACCCTGGACAGCACGGCAGCCTGTGCCGCTGAGCCCGACTTGGAGCGCAGATTCACCGCTGCCCACGGAATGTAAAAAAAGGACTAATGGGACCATCTGAGTTTGAGTAAACCCTCTCTGTCCATATAATGAGTAGGAGTGGTCAATGTGGGAGGTCGCGCGGTGTGGAGACAGGAGGAGGAGGGGGGGGGGGGCATTCAGCTGTGCCCCAGGAGTTTGTCCCGAACAGACAGCTTCCAAGAGTAAGCAGATACTCGGGCCATAATTTGGATGAATCGTGACACTTGGAAAAAGAGAGGAACACAGAGACAGGCGGAGCAACGCCCACCGATTAGAGTCTGGAGTGCGTGGAGACACAAAATGTGGAGCCTTCAAAATACGAGCTGTTCGTGACACGCACGGTTAACTCAGAGGTCCCCGCACGACGAAGGGAAACACGTTTATTGTTTTCTTTCTCTTTTGTTTTTGTTTTTAAAATCAGATTAAACTCCTCAGCAGACGGGATAGGACGTTTGGATGTGCGCAACGGAGCATATGTGCCAGTCCGGGTACGGAGCGCGCTGTAGCCTTGTGTTCGAGCTCTAAAGTATTTTTATTATTCTTTACACATCCTAAAAAAGGACATCCATTTGGAAGAAAGTACTTTGCGATGGAACCTGTTGTCGACGATGATTTGTTGCGTGCTTGGAATATGTTTTTCCTCTAACAAGTGACGAGTTGATCAAGGAATAAAGCAACTGAAAAGGGAAATACGTCTGTGAAAATGATTGATCTGCGCATTGTGAGAGTTACATTTCCCAACTTGATGTTCCCCTGCGATACTCTGTGACCCTCCCGTCTTAACGGCGACTCAGCACATTTCTGATGAGGATGTCCGCTGTTTGCGAGGAAGATTTAAGGATTTCACAGGAGCTGTTTTTTGGGGGGGTATATGGGGAATGGCTGCTGAAAATAACCTGCATGCTGATGAGGTTACAATGAACAGGTTGGTGTTCAGCTGAAACTTAGAGACATGCGGAAAGCTGTCTTGTTATTTAAAGGACATTTTAAATCACAGCAAAGACAAAGTGAGTGGAGCTTGAAAGAAAAGAAAGGAACAAGAATCTGTCACCGATAATTTGTTTTATTGGACGAATTTATTCAGATCAGTATAATTCACTTGGGGAGAAAATACACCAACAGCCGATATTGGAAGTAGCTTGTTGATGGCACTGCGCTCCGGGAGGACTTGGTTTGGACAGGTCTTGCGCAGGGTCTTTCGGCTGCAGGGCTCCTGGTCCAGGCGATCGAGCAGTCTCTTGTGTCTCTCCGCAAACCAAGAGCAGGATCTGGGGGTCTGTCATCGGGATCACTACAAGGTGGGGGATTTCCACCGCTGCCACGACTCCGGCATCCACCACGTTCACCGGAGCGCACCTTTCTGCGCCTCCGCCTCCAGGCGCTGTCCACACGGCTTCCCCCACGCTCGCTGCGCCTTCCCAGGGAATCCGAGGGGACATGAGCCCCTCGGTCGCCGGTTCATGTTGGCCATGAAGCGGCAAAACGTGCGGACCTTGTCCCTGATCATTTGCACGTTTACATACCTGCTAGTCGGGGCCGCCGTCTTTGACGCCCTGGAGTCCGACTCCGAGATGCTGGAAAAGGAGGACCTGGAAGCTGAGGAGAAGCGGCTCCAGGGGAAATATAACATCAGCGAGGATGATTACCGCAAACTGGAGACCATCATCATGGACGCAGAGCCCCACAGAGCCGGGGTGCAGTGGAAATTCGCAGGGTCATTTTACTTTGCCATCACGGTTATAACCACCATAGGTAAGTTTCGGGCTCTTGTGGTTTGTCCCAGTCTCTAAAACCAGTTTAACAGAGCCCCCGTAATCATTACAGGTGCCTCTCCGTGTCGGCGTATGATCACTGCTGTGCAACAGGACGTGGTTTATTATGAGGACAAATACATTTGCAAGGCAATAAAACGCGAACGATATTATGGTTCTGTTCATATTGAGAGCTGTCAAACACAATCCGATCTGATCACAAACATTTCTATTGGAGCCACGAGTCTCGAGATAGTTTTTAAGCAACATGTTGCAATAGTCACGCGGGAGTTGGAGCCGAGGAGGGAGCTTTGTGTCACCGCGGTCAAACATATACGCGGAATTTGGACTGATGCTTTCATAATTCACCTCTTGAGAATGACGTAGCGCACTTATAGGACTGTTAAAACACACACATCCGTCCCGTTGGTGTAGCACTGTACTTTTGACGGCGCGTTAGAGATGCAGCTCAAAGTCTGACAGAGAGCAACGAGTTGAGGGTGTTAGACACGCCGTGATTTACTCCTGAAAGCTCGTGCAGGGAGGATGACGAGGCTCTGTGAGCGGGACTGGTTCGGAGCCGTAAGGGACGCAGCAGAGAGTGGTGGTGCTGAGAGGACAGCTCCTCTTAGTTCAGCCGCACACGGGATGAGTTCGGAGAGTTCAGCGAGTGGAATCTGCATGGCGTCACTTTATCTGATCCCGGTTCACTTTTCTCACTTCATGTAGCATTTTAATGAGTATATCTTTGGTTAGACTTGCTTTACGTTTGAGGGTCGCTGAGGTGTTTTTTTGCTGTAAATGTGGTGTGTGATCAAAGAGCTTTACTACAGGTGATCGTAAATGAGAAATAGATGGAGAACTATAAGAGAGATAAGGGATCATGAGAACTAAAAGCTATGTAAGGACAAATCTATCCACTTTTCATTAATGCATTAATTTCTTAAAAGGAGAAATGTATTACATCAGTTTGACGCGATGATGCATTTGCGTCATACAGATGTAGCGGAGGGGTGCACTGAGTTTACGCTCCAAAAGCAAGCCACATTCTTTCTGAATTGTAATCACCGTAATACTGAATGAAGCTCCAGCCAATCGAGTTGGAGTAAAATGAATTAATTCAAACGTGCACTACCAAAAAAAAAAAAAAGCAAGTTCACACTCGACCTTTCAGCTGAGTTTAGATTAAGTGGCAGGACATTCAAAATGAAGTTCCCTTCCTGCAGAGGCCTCAGAGAAGCGCTTTCTCCATTCCTGAAATCAGAGTCAGTCGAGAGGAGGACTTTTATCATGAGGGAAACGAAAGCACCAGGACTGTCCTCCAGTCTGCCAGGCAACACTTAAAAGGGACGACCGCACAGAGCGGTGAAGGTGGACCCACTGTTGTTTCCAGGCTACAGCGACGAGCCATTGCAATATTTATGTTCCGTGAAGTGGTTACATTTACTGCAGGTGTTTCCTCTGTGGGAAACAGGGCGCTTTTATGCATCATACTCTTTAACAGAGTGAGAACGGTTTAGGGGACAGTCAGACTTCCCCTGCAGGAATATACCTGATTCTCATGCGTGCACTTGAATTATAAGGGACATACAGTTGTTTAGATGAATATTTGGACAGGACAGGTATTACTGCGTGACACTGGTTGCAATGACTTATTTATAGAATGCAACAAAGAAAAGGGAAACAACTTTAGAAGAATGAAGACTCTTTTTTTGCTGATTAGAAAGTCCAAAATACACTGTTGTAAAAATGAATGTGAGATAATACGTTGTTTTACACGTTTGCAGACTTGTTAATCATGTAAAACAACAGAACAAAGTTCATCTTATTGAACGTCAGTTGGTTACTGTATGTGCCATCTTGCATTCATATGAC
This sequence comes from Melanostigma gelatinosum, assembly GCF_949748355.1. Classification (NCBI taxonomy): domain Eukaryota; kingdom Metazoa; phylum Chordata; class Actinopteri; order Perciformes; family Zoarcidae; genus Melanostigma; species Melanostigma gelatinosum. The sequence continues at coordinate 19,989,882 of NC_136650.1, read as the reverse complement.
GTTTATCTTCTGGATCAGAATTGGAAAAAAAAGAGGATGCTTTATCTGTCAATCATGGTAATTCACACTGGGCAATGTAAATGTATTCTTCACATATCCCTCCTCGATACCAACACACACTCCACACACATGCATCTCAGAGGGGTCATGGTGCAGGGTCAGCCATAGTGCGATACCCCCAGAGCACGTTGGAGGCGTGGTGCTTTGCTCAAGGCAATCCTTCAGTTTCCAAGCCAAGTCCCCATGGACTGAGCTACTGCCGCCGGAAACATTGTCACTATTGTGATATTAACAAAATGTCCTCCAGTGAGGATGAAGAATATCTCATGTAATCCTATTTTATCTTGAAGGACGAGTCTGGTGATATTATATCTCCTTTTTTATTGGCACCAAGCCCCATGAAAAGACCATAAACCAACAATGAACTGATCCTACTGACACATGCTGCATCCAATCTCAATCCTACATTTACTCTTCTGCTGCTGTAAATGCTCATTTAAAGCACCAATGGGTGTCAATCCGCAGGTGAAAATAGTTCCCATCAAATGTAATACAAATTCTCCTTACGTTTAAGTAACATTTGCTAAAAGCTACAGTCACCAGCTGGTTTAGGAAATCATTTAGTCTATATATATATATATATATACATATATATATATATATATATATATATATATATATATATATATATATATATATATATATACATATATATATATATATATATATATATATACAGATATATATATATATATATATATATATATATATATATATATACAGATATATATATATATATATACAGATATATATATATATATATATATATATATATATATATATATACAGATATATATATATATATAACCCGTTTTTAAAAGATTTACGTCTTCAGACGGAACCGATTGGGGCTGAGGGAAAAAGACAGGATGGGGAGGAAAGGAAGTATTGGCAGATGGTAGTTTTGGACTTTTCATTTGATTTGTTGACATATAACAGAATATTCCGCTCATCCTTTAACCATATTTACCTTGCTCTAGTTTGAGGCCTACTGTATGAAATGGTCACCATATCAGAACAAAGGCCCGCAGTATTAAAGAGAGAGAACTTTCTATAGAACTCAAGGAAGTTAGTTTCAATGCCGCCATCATTAGATGAAACTGTACGTCATCCGGTCATATTCCTGCTGGTACAATATGTTCAGGACTCTAGGTGAGATTTTCTTGATGCCTCACATCAGATGAAATTAAGACAATCACAGGGAAGCGTCTTGATGTCACTTTGATATCTTTTTCTGTGATGTGAGGCAGAGACTTTTCCTCCTGCAGGTTGAATCCGTCACTAAACATTATTTGCAGGTATTTGAACCAGCCATCCTTGTCTTCAGACGGAAGAGATTTGATTTGATGAGTTCACTCAATGATTGGAACAGCGTACTCAAACACATACTGCTCAGCTGGCAGCATGAGATTCATCGCCCTGTTCTCGCACCTGTTAATGCCTTTGAGGGACATCTTCCTCTTCGAAATAATGAAACAAGATTTATTTCTGCACTCCGGCAACAGATTTTCAAATGATTATTTTGGCCGCTAAAAGTGAAAGAATTGAAAGCAACTTTGTGCAAAATGAAACTCTGCTGCAAAAATAAGGAAAACAATTTGGACTGTGTCAACTATGAGCTGTTTGTGGAAACTAATTAAATTTTGTTTCATGTGAGAGAATATGGATTGAAATCATATGAAAGTCGATCAAATTATGTTTCAGAATTGATTTTAAGGCCGATATCAGTTCTGCTGGATCGATCTCTTTAGGGATGTTGTCGCTGTTTTGTCAACGAAAGCATCATGAGCTGCATATCGGGAACATCGGTAGTAAATGGTCTCGTAGAAGTAATGGAAAAAGCAGTATTTGTACCCTTAATAGTCGTAGTAGAACGTGTACATTACAGCAGTTTTAGCAGTATAATCAGTCGCAGTAGTGGTACCTGTAGCAGCAGCAGCAGTAGAAATAACAGTAGTAGCAGTACTTATGTAGCAGCAGTAGAAGTAACAGGCTAGTCGTGGTAGTATCGGCTGTAGCAGAAGTACTAGAAGTAGCAGCAATATAGCAAAACGTGGTATTAATAGTTGCAGGAGAAGTAACAGATTTAGTAGCGGTATAGTAATAGTTAAAGTAGCAGTACTACCAGTAGTCGAGTACATTTCTAAATAATAACACAAAGTCCAAAAATAAAGGAAATTATACATTATATTATATTTTAGACCTACAGTTTAAATTACCAATACAACATGTAACCTAGAAACCTGTATCGTTAAAATACTGGAAACATCAGGACAATGCCAAATAAATAGTCCAATCTTCACATACAATTAAAAACTTTTCCAAATCAAAAAGGAAAAAAAATCACATTTTTGATCATCTAATATTTCAGGGTTTTGTTGAATATTGAAAGTCATAAATCATCATGGTATGTACAGCAATAAAGAGACAAATGGGACTCACTTTCCACATTTCCTGAATCAAACAGCGCCCACGGCCAGTTCTTAGTGTCGGCAGCAGCCGTAGTAAATTTGTAGCACATGTATTTTATTTGGATGTGTGGCAGTAACATTCAGTATCATCCCAGTGCCATTCAAATATAACAGTAGATGGACCGCTCCTAACTCATAAACAAAGTAAAATGTTTAGTTTGAAGGAAACATTTGGTAATCCGTTATCAGATGCTCATCATCATTGTCATCATGCCGCCATAAACTGCTCCACAAGGAAAAATAAATGTCTGGAAGTGTGAAAGTGGAGCCCAGCTGTGATACTGTTGGCACATGTCAGACCAGCTGTCTCGAGGGGCCCATCTCGGTGGACACGATGAGGCTGTGAACACCCTCCCCTCCATCCAGATCGACCCTGCAAGTTGACTATATTTATACCTCTGACTAATTGCACCCAATGTGACACTTAGCGATGACAGCAAGGTGTTCGCCCCCGAACTCTGCTCGGCTGGAGAAAGGACGACCGCAGTATGCAGTAGTGCGTATAAATAGGTACCTTTCTCACAGTGTTGAGGCCCTCGTGTTGCCGGGAGACTAAAGACAGCTTAAAAGGTGAAAGTCATCTCTGCCAAATGTCTGGAAACATCAACATGTGTGTAGATGGGCAGTTTAGGGTGTGACTGAGGCCAGTGATACTTTGAACAATAACTCAGATTGTACCAAAGCTCTCGTCCATAAATGTGTAAATTACTGCACGAATTCAGCGTTTCATTTTGTAACTTGCTAGAGGAAGAAACGGCATCGAGACGTCACCAAAACGTCAGCGAAACACTTCCTGAAACTCCGACTAATGAAGGTGAGGAGCAGTTTAAGACCGTATTAGATGGCAGACAAAAACATAATTGCTTTGTAATCTGTAATTTTACTCTATTAGCTGCAAACAATTATTAAAAATGTGTTCTGAAAATTAAAAAAACTTGCAAATTTGACAGGCTTTCCAGGTCGGCACCTCCGTGTCTTTGTAAAGAAAAATATAGTGAGTACGTTCAAGCTTCATTAAATCTGCATTAACTGATTGTCTTTAGCAGCACATGTGGCTGAAAACATATCTGACATATTATCGGCTAATTAAGTTGTTCTCTCGAATGTGCTACCAAACATTTGCAAATGTACACATCCAACAGACACTGAGCAACATCAGCCTTCATTTGGATTTGGATTTCTGGCCAACTGACGAATCCAATAATCACTCTCATTTGAGCTCTTACGCTTTAGTAAAACATTTGTCAGTTTAGTTTCCCTTAAAGTTCGGCTTTCTTCACCAGTTAGTTGCCAACTAACTAGCATGCAGCTTGTTTGTCGGCACGTTCTCTCTGCTGACATAGCTGCCTGCTGCTGGAGACGAGGTGGATGACAGCGTAACGTTTGTGGGCTGGAAAACCAAAACAAAGCTCGTTTAAATGCCAAAAACAGCACTGACGATAATATAGTTATCCCTTTCAGATTACACAGTGATCTGATCCATTAATCGCTCCATCAAAATATTGACAAGTGAACCTTTAATGCATCACTCCTGATACTACTTTCTCCTGCTAAATACATGTTGCTCACAACAACAAGACAAGAACTTAAGAAAATCCAAGTTACATTTTCCAAATGTCAAGCAAACTCAAAAGTCACACGAGGCGACAGTTTGAAAAGCACATGATCATTTACACAATGCTTCTGTGATTTAGTGCTTAACGAGTGGCTCCCATCATCCTCACAGATAAATTCATCTTTCTAATGGAAGCGCTTTGTGAAGATGAGTCCGATGCCAGTCACACTTTCCATTACGCTGCACAGAGAGTGCCACTTCCAGATTTCTGGACCTGCGCTCACGCACTACACACAGTTTATGTGCCAGTAGGACACGTCCACTAAAAGAGAGTGCATTCTGAATCAAGCCATTCAAAGACGCCAATTTAAGGCTTTCTATAAGTTACAGCTTTCGTAGGTAAACTAACTATAAATGACTTCCGGTTAGTGATTTATAACAACAGATCAAACTAGATTACACTAAAAACACCTTGTTCTGTGTGTGTTCTCCTTAAAGCACAGGACAGCATTTTATATGTGATTTCGATGCAATGTAAGAAAGATGTTTGGCTGAAGGACATGTGGGTTCCAGGGTTGGGGGATTGAAACGTTGTCAAGGGTCCATGTGCGTACAATAGACGTGCTGTGTCCGTCTGGTACTCCGCTCGGGGCCACATGCTGCTAAACGCTGCACTTTGCTTGCACTCACTCGGCTGTCATACTTTGGATGGTAATACACGCTGTCATCGTGATCGGCGGGGTCCTGCAGACGTGAAGCGTGCACGCTGATAGTCGTGCGTGCACATGAGTAAGACGGGTTCTATGCTGCATATTGACGAGCACTGATTGGAGAGCTGGATGTACAAAGTCACTTTAGTTTTCCGTCTTGCTTTTCCCGACAGGCATCTTTTATTCTCAAAGAGAACCTGTTGATGGTACTCTCATTCTAACATCAAAAAGCACCACCATGAGGAGGGTCAATGCACCCGCCTACTCATCTTCCTTTGCTTGAATACACCCGGCCTGTAATAACCCGGGTGTCCCATCACTTAGTATGGATTATGTAAATCTCTGATACATCAAGGGCACAGGATTTCAAGACTTCTTTTCTCGAGCAGCAGTTAACAAAATGACTGAACATATTTTAAATCCAGGTAATTCGTTCATTCGTCATACGTGATAGAGATTAGTAACAGTTGTATATACAGTGATTAATGGCTTATGTCATGAATCTTCAGAATTTAGGGACAAAGGGTAAATGTCCAAAGCTCTTTTTCTCAGATTTGATGTTGTTTTTGGCAATTCTTAGCCGCCATCGAAGCAAAACAAATTGAGCCCATTTTAGAGAAAGCACTCAGATCGTCATATGAACGGGAGTAAAAATGACATTCAGGTTCCTTCAAACAGCAACCTGTCTGGCTACAGTCTGGGCTTATTACATCTTCAGTCTTATTCTTTCAGACACGTCTGGCTTCAAGGCATTTATGCAAACGCATATGATTGTTCTTCAAGAATAAGTTCACCAAAATGTCTGAAAAAACTTCGATGGCATCAAGCAATGCGGATAGATTTGAGATGTCTGATTAAAGCCTCCGTGCCAATGCAGTGGAGGTGAACGGCCTTTCATGCGTGGTGCTCACAGTATTGGAACAAGTTAAACGAAAGGGTGGAGCTCAGTGCAACCAAACAGGGAATAAGACATTTTGAGGCAATCAAATCTGTTGCAATTGACTTTTATGATCGAAAAAAGCGGAAAAGTACCAGACCGCACAAGTCAAGTGAGAAGTCATGTTCTCATAAACGTCTGTACAATCATACTTCTCTTTGCAACCAGAGGAGTCTCCCCCTGATGGCCATTAGAACCAATGCAAGTTTATCAGCCTCACTTTTCAAACTGTCCAGCTTCACTCTGCTGACTCGGACTCTTGTTGTGACCACGTCACAGTCTGTGTACCAATGAAATTCAGTCGTAGCAGTTTTAGATCCAGAAAGTAGGAAAAAAAACCTCCCTGGGCTTCAGAAACCCTTCTTCATTAACATGTTTGCTCATGAAATCCCATTCACGTCACCACATGAAGACACTTGGTGTGAAATCATCACAATCATATTACAATCAGCTTCTTCCCTCAGGAGGCCAAATCCCCTGTGGTTTAAATAGCTGTGAATGATCAGTATGTACGCTGGACACCTAATCAATCATGGAATGCACGACTTATGTAAGAACATTGTCTTCTTTACTTTACTTAATATAAAATTCATTTGAATTAATTTAATCATAACTCAGAGTGGTCGATGAATATCATCTGAATAAGTGTGTTTCAGTGTTAAATGCCTTTCATTTGAAGACTTATTTGTCTACATCAGTGTTTGCTTCCAGAATTTCAAATGGAGTTTTGCACTTGTTTAGTTTGATTTAGTACTTGTAATGAAGGAACATTGATGAAAACAGGAATACGTGAAGATTCTTGTGTTGTTATCCCCTGGACACTGGTGTTACATTGCCTGGACGACGCAAGATCTATCAATGATTAATGGAGTGTTTAGTGGTTTTGTTCACTTGAGATTTTACTTCCCTGTCCCCAATTTACGAGATCAAATCTGTGCTGTAAATCTGAACCCTGCTGCTCGGCAGCCTGCATATGATGCTGGATGAATTTGTACTCGCCTTTCTTCCCGAAAACAAAGTTGTTAATCGTGTCTGACTGCTGCTTATTGAAAAAGGATTCGAGGCTTTCACCCTCGTTGCACTTTGTTGCCGGTAGATTGTTTTCACTTTGCCGAAGTGTCCTGCGGGAGCTTGATGGAGGTCTCCACACAGATCGATGGGAATGTGTTCCTGTGGTGCTGATGCTCTCTGTGGGAGTCACTGGCTCTGGAGCCGGCTGGACCGTTTAAACTGTGCACACAAGATCCCGAGGCCTTAAAGCTACAGTTTGTGCTGTTGCTTCATCCTAAAGAAAAGACATGACATACGACATTAGTCTGAAAGAGAGTTATAGAAACACTCCAGCTAATGTCCAGCTATTCTCACCTTAAAAAGGCGCTCTTTATATTTGACACATCAAAGTTTAAACGTCATAAGGAGTACTATACTCTAGCTGTGAGTAATCCATCTTCTGCACCATGTCGGGATGTCTGTGGCTCTCAAGGAAGCCTTTCAAAGTCTCCAAAATATCCCTGATGATGTCATCGGAGGTTACTTTGTGATGACATCATCCGGGGTTGTCTCTGTTTTGGCTTTTACACGACATATTAATAACGTAATAACATAGAAATGTATGGTCTGAAGATGCTGTCATGGTGCATTATGGGGGATATAGGATCCAGACGTTTTGGAGTTCTACTGCTTTGATTTTGACAATTCCTTTCATTGGCAGCAGAGCTCTAGTAATGACAATGGCAGTCTTATAGGTCAGTCGGTCCCTCTCCTTGGTCGGGACTAAAATACCTTCTGTTTATATCTTCATACACAGCAGGTCTTCTTCATGAAGTCCTGTATTTTGCACAGCCATGTTTCTACAAGGCCAAGAACAGACAAACCAAACACTGGCTCTAGATAGTAGCACTCCGGATTTCGTGTTGGCCACGGTAGCTCTCCTACAGGCTCGGCACAGCTGGTGGATGTCAGTTGGTTGCAACCTCAGAGCGAGATGCCGCCAAATCCTACACACCGGCCCTTTAAGGCTGTGCTCAAAAGGCTGGGGTGCAATGAAGAATAATTGTATGAGTAAAAAAAGAGTTCTGCTTTAAGCCTGAATGGCATGTGGAAAACTGTTGCAGCCAAGATAAGCCTCAAATCGCACCTGGAGACAGAACCCTTAAAGCTACTGCATCTAACTCTTCACTTTTAGGCAGAAGGTGATGTGTGAATGTAGCTGGACTCCTCTCGGTCTAATTCCTGGCTCAACACTTGTCAGTCATCTCAAAGAGCGACCGGTATCTACCTTGAAACATCAACTACACTGAGGCATAAGTACGCAGCATCCATGGGGCTACAACAAGAGATGAAGCAACAAAACAAAGACAATATGAAAGAAACAGGCTGAATAAATCATCTGCAGGTTACTCAGCTTCACTGGACTGTTCTGTGCTCAGGTTGCTTTCCTCCAATGTTATTGGCTACTACTTCTCTGCACTGTCTCACTGATTTCATCCGTCACGACAATGTCAGTGGCTCGTGGCCAGCATTTGTCGAGTGTCTCGTAATCTGCGTGAGGAGAGAAGCCTCCACCGTACACATAAATGCATTGAAATGCCCACGGGAGTGCAAGAGGCTTCCTCTCACCCTCTGAGTTTCTTAGAGGATTCAAGTGGCGGCGACTGGCTGTTCCACTCCAGCACAGGCGGAGCAGAGTAGAGGGACGAGCACAGTGGGCTCATCCAGCCTCAAGTGGGCCAGTGTGAGTCGAGAGTGTGATTGGGGAGCTGTTGGGGGGGAAATGGAGGTAGACTGTGGCTGGAGAGAAGAGGATAGAGGTGTGAAGTGTTTCCTGTGGTATATTTACACGCATACTGTCCCGTTACGTATCTGGCATGGTGACTCGAGCAGCTCTTTCATAAATCTCTCTCCTTGTTGTTAAAATTCTTTCTGGTTGCCAATTCAAAGCAGAACAGCACGGAATGTGTTGTTGTTCGATGCACCTGCTCCACCAGCTCCAACCTGCACGCTGAACTCTCAAACATCCCGGCACAATGCACTGGCACTGAATGAACGTGTGAATGTAATATTTGATAGACGCCATCATCCAGCCAGAGAAAAGTCTGTATGACATCACTTTATATCACTGACTCTAGCCTTGATGTGCTACGTACTGTATTGAGTATGACTCGCATGACTTTTCATGAAGATAAAACTAACATGGACACCCGCTGCAAATGGGGTCTGCTTATTAATTATACACAAATATGAATGCAGTTTTACCTTGAAATATTGATGTGATCTTAGTACATGCATGCTAAGTAATAGAAGTATCTGAGACAAGATGTCAAGATGGTATTGAAGTTTAGTTTTCTAACTTGGATACTTCACTGTATCAAATATTGAAATTCGAGTACATTGAAGGACATTTCAATTCATGTCTCAAATATATGAAGAAAGAAGAAGAATGGATCATTCATAAATTACTTTTTGCATTTTAGGGCTTCATTTTGAAGTTTTACAACATTAAGATGGGTTATAATAACTTTGTATTTACTAGGTTAATAGTCTTTCGTCACGGAAATACACAAGGCGTTATTCTCAGTCAATCCCACATCAATTGTCCCGATGCTGTAAAATACTCACGAGTGCAAGAAATGTGTATTAATCCACAACTGAAAATAGTCGGAAATGCTTCCCTCCTGTTTTATGACACTTTCTATAAACTACAGTTCCCTGCTGTTTTAGAAGATGACTGAATCTGCTCCTTTTATTTGAATTGCTGAGCCTGCCCCTCTGCACTGTTGCTCTCTGTCTTTTTATTTTTGCATTTCATCAGAGTAAGTAAATATAGAATAACAGCATCGTTTGAGTTTCAACTCCAGGAGATATTTCCCAGCAACGGGAATCAAGTGGACTCTGCAATACAACGAACATTTACGTCATCCTTTGGCTGCTAGTTGCATTCTGATCCACTCCGGTTGCCGCAGGCTGTGAGTCAGCACGACACGGTAACCAGCTGCTAAACTGCTGCGTGTTCCTCCTTGCAGCTCAGGCACGAGACAGATTTTGCATTTCATCTAATTATTATGCTCATACACATATTCATCTCATTTCCCTCTCTGACATGCTCCCTTAAAGAACCGGCACTTACAGTTAAACTCCGGGGTATTTTATGTAATTTGCCAGTGTAAGAGTGCCGATGACCAATGCTACTCCATCACTATAACCTGCTGTTAATTCTCTCCTGCTGGACCCTGACAATCATCTTCTCTCTGCAGCTCTGCACTGTAATGCACTCCCACACGGTCTTATCACAGCCACTTTATTCCATCTGTAGAAAGAGTGGGAATGTGTGGTCTCCTGTATGAGTTATTGCCATGGAACAGCAGCATGAAATCGGCGTCGGCGGCCTGTGCACAGTGTGTGGTCTGCTGGAGTTTCTGATACACGAGTAGTGCCTCTGATACTAAATGCGGTACCACCGGAGGGTGGAAAGCAAATAGAGTGTGAGAGCACTGTGACAGTAGAATTACATAGGTTGGAAAACAAACAAATAAAGCAGAGGGATTACGGCTATAATTGTCACAGCATTACAATCACTCTGCATGCCGTTGCTCTGAGTGCATGTTGACATAGGTCGCTCCTAATTATATGATCATTAATTCATGATAAATGAAAGGAATATAATGTGCAGCTGAGTTATTATCATGAAACACGATATGTGATCGCTTCAACATTACGCACTCAGGTCTTCATTTCGTGCAAAGTAATCACGATATCATGATTTATGTAAATACGAAGCTGAATTAGTTTTTGAGTCATTGCATGTGCATCATACGAAATGGCGATATGCTGCAGAATGACTCGGCATGGAAAGCGATGTGAAGTGCACTGAACAAAAGGTGGAAAACAGGAAAGCCGTGTCTGTCCAGTGTGTTCTGCTTGGCGGGCTTCAGTTCTGAGAGGCCAAACAAGCCGTAACGTGGAGCCAAGACGCAACTGCCTGACTGTCAGTGACGGCTGCCCGGCTGCTGTGGGTCAACACAACGACAGGCCTGCTTGGGGACAAACATCCCGTGTCTTTGCAAAAAAAAATACCAGAGACATCAGTTTTGACATGACCTTCTGACTACTGCAAAAACACATCCCTGTTACATGCCTGCTGGCGGCAGGGCACGCCAGGCCAGGTGGTGTCAGTTTCTCTGCGGAGGTGACGAACAGCACGAGTGCCTGTTGCTTAGCAGCACTCGATGGCCATATTTCCAAGCTGGGCAATGAGCTTCATTAGGTGAGGCCTAGCAGGGGATATGGAGTGACACCCGGGACAGCTCAGAGTCCTGCCAGGAGCAGGCTGCAGGATGTGGATGCGACTTGACTGGAAATGTCTGAAGACATCGTAATGATTGCACGTCGGGAGGATTGTGATGACCATACTGGGCTTCAGCTGCTGTGAAATGCGTTCAGGGTAATGATGTCGACAGAGGTTTATTTGACCTTTTAAAGGAAGTGCAGGGAGATTATGCTTTGAAATTTATGACAGTTATCAACACCGAGCAGAGCTGATGCTGCTACGAAAATATGGACATGAGACACAAAATGAACAGAGCAATGGCGACACTGTTCATAAATAATAATAAAAAATGACATGCAGGAGGATAAAGCAACACATCCTGAAACTAGAAAAGTGCACTCGGTGGAATGCAGCTCTCTGCCAGGTGTGTTTCCCTCCCCTTCCAAACAAAGAATGTCCCTCCAGGCTCCCTTACAGTCAAGATGGCGGCAAAGATAAATATTCATTCCCTTATCGGGCCTAATTTTAGTGGATCATAATATGTCTGGTATGGAATTAATCTGCAGATGCTCCGGTTGAAAATGAGACCAAGCTTTTTCATGGATGTCAGGTTTTGGAGCCAAAATGTGGCCTGCAACAGACTAAGGTCTGTTTTTAGCCTCGCAGATTGCCGGCAATGCATTCAGCGACTGAAACAGCTGTTGATCACTTCCGCCCCGTCCGTCCGGTTAAGAGGAGTGCCGAGTCAGCAGTTAGTGACGGTATGAAACAGTATATTTAATTAAAAATTATTTTTTTCAAAAATGATGAATCACCGGAACCTCAAGAGGCCCTTGAGCATACAGTCATGAATGAGCACAGAAATATCAGACACACACACACACACACACGCACACACACACACACACACACACACACACACACACACACACACGCACGCACGCACGCACGCACACACACACACACACACACACACACTCCCCAGGCTTACATCTGGCAAAGATATTAGCCGATAATCAACACTGCAATGATGATTTCTTGTTTAAATGTTGCAATGATTACAAGCTCTTGGTATTCCATATCTGTGCACGAGATCTCAAGGAATGTCTAGTTCAACTCAATTTAGTTTCAAAGCAGCTGCAGTTGATATTTCTATGTGTAAGGGGTCAATATCACGTGACTCTGCAGATTCCCTCTGCTCTACAGAGCATCTTTCAGCTCATTAAAGAAAGCTCTCAAAGCCCACTGTATACGGTTCGTCATCTGCCCAGCACGAAACAGCAGACAGACACATTTGGCAACTGGACAGTGAACAGAGTGGAGCGTTTAGCAGCTAATGAGACACATATTTCCCTCGGGAGTTGGTGGAGAACAGAGTGAATATTGGACTTCATTAGGTGGCCTGACAAATCTCCAAATGACTGCTGATGTTGCTCCGTATGTGCTGGATACAACTCTGCTAACAACTTCAGCACACACTGAACATCATTTTTCAAATGATAATATTGACGAGTAAATGTAAATTCATTTCTGTATAATTAACACGAATGAAGAAAACATATTCATTTCTACTTTGAAAACGTTCTGTGAAGAGGAGTCACTCTTGTAATTACGGAATTTCAAATTGTGATCCCTCTCACTACTTGTTTCTAAAAACGGCAACTGCAGTATTTCAACGTTTTACGAAGTAATTATTTGTTACCCAACTGTGGTTGCTATAACCTAAAGAGTTGACGGCCAAAATGATAAAACACAAGTTGTGATGAACTGAAATGATCCTTTAAAGCTGCATTTTACAACTTTGCAAGTTGCAAAGGCAGCACAAAGTAACCCTTTGAAAGTTTGAACGCTCAGTAATCCTGTAAGCTCCAATACAGCACATTGCATTTTACCAACCAGGCTGGTCTGTGATCAGTGTGTTTATACCAAAGTATACATCTTTATAGCTTGATTAGACAGCTTTTTTCCCAAGAATATCACCTAATGTAGCCACTATTATCATGAGACAAACCCATTTGTCAAAAATCGAATAATTAATTCACACATCATACATTTTTGATCCCCCAAAGCAGGCTTTGGTTGCCTGCTTTGATGCTCGCGCGATGGCTTCAGCTGACGGCTCAACATCTCGTAGTAAAGTCCTCCAGTCGTGTTGATCACTTTAGTCACTCGCTCTGAGATCACTGGGTCGGACAGAGGACATCAAAAAACAGTCTTCAGAGGAGAGACTTCAAAGACAGCTCACAGCGCGCATTTAAAGAGGAGACAATTTGTGAGACATCCTTTCAAATGGAATATGGAATTATGATTTGCTGTGAAGGTTGCAGAAGTGCGAGTCACCTTTGTAAATACTCATCTCCCCCGCGGTGTTTTATCACTGGAATTGCTCCCAGACAGCGTTGTGCTGGGAAGTAAAAAAACCAGAAGACTGAAGAGCGGCGCTACAATGATAAGATGGTGGGTGAGTCGTTGATTCCTAGTTTTCAGGTGAGCGGTAGGCCTCTAAGTCCCCTTTGTGAAAGTGTTTGAAATATCAGATAAATAGAGAATTATAATGAAGTAGGCAGCAACAGTATGATTTACTTATTATATCTTATCACCATTGCCATCAAGACCAGAACTTTTTAAAAACCTGCTTCCCAAACGAGATGTATCGTGTCATTCATTCACAACAGGACAATAATCTGCCTGATGGAGGATGAAAGATTAAATTAGAACCCCTTCTGTCCGGTGATCCTGAACTAACCTCTCCTGATCCTGTGGAAAGTCAAATTTGCCAGTGCAGTAAGTAACATTACGCCACATACATTTGTCAAGTTTACCAAGCAGGGAACGATACATAATTCATCAAAACTTGAAGCTGAACACATGATCTCCGAAATTTGTTCCGAGGGAAAATCTCGGATGTCATTTTTGTTGTTGGGACTCTATGGATGTATTTTTCTTCCTTCAATTTAACTGCAATCCAAAAATCATGAATTATTCGCAGAAGTTCAGGCTGCAGTGAGAATGTCTGCATTGTTCTGCTCGTAATAATTCCGAGCATTCATAATGTCATGGTCATATTGGTTAGATCAAGTTCAGGCTGACCTGGATCAGACTCTATTCGCTAAAAACAATCTTTTATTGAATGTCATCAACTCTCACAACACAAATATTTTACATTATACTTGAGCAATGAAATCAAACAAGCAAAGTGCATGCCGACAAGCTCGATCAACATTTAATCATAGAGTATGTATTTCAAGTCGTGGCAAATCTACTGTTTCAATTGTCTCTGTTCATTAAACATGTAGATCTAACATTATTAAATATTGTTCAGGTTTAAAACCCTAACATTCTGACATTGAGCAGGTATGATGTTTACCATCTTCACCATCTTCCTTTTGCAAATTAGCATGTTAGCATAGCACTAAACAAGAACTACAGCTGGTGGGAATGCCATAGGTTTGCAGGCATTTGTTCAGAAACCAAACTCATTCTGCGGGGGGATGTGCATGTTCTCACAAAGGGTCATGGCAATCCGTCTCAACACTACAAAATATGGATCTCTAAATGAGGAGACTGACAGACCAACATTGCCAACCCTAAATACCACTCGTGTGACTAAAAAGAGCAGATATTCATTCTTAAATAGACGTAAAAAAATAACTGATGACATCACCAGTTCATCGGGTTTACCCAGGATGCAACTGATGCCCGTTAGGTCTCCCGTCTTGTTACTTTTGCGTACTACACACTGCTCTCTGTGGCTGTTTTTGGCTGATTCTCTCTCTGTCTGCCATCCCAGCTCCTTCTTATGTCTTTTCTCATTACCATACTTTGCCACGGCATCTCTTGCCTTGCGCGTACTGTGCGTCCCATATCTCACTGATGTGTGTCTGTTGGCTTCTGTTCTTTATAGCCGTGGGGAGTTGTTTGTTGCGCTTCCCCGCTGAATCTTGCACTGCTGCTCGGATTCATCACAATCACGAGAAGAGCCTGTTTCACAATATAAGAATACAACCATTCTTGGAATAAATGGATCTGCATCCTCAGATTCAAGTGTCATTGACAGAATTGCAGTCAGGATAGACATTACAGGACTGAGTCATGCGATGGATTACATACCCAGCATGCATTGGCCGTACCTCAAGATTTAAGGAATCTCAAATTCTCTGAAAAGCTACAGCCCCCATCTTCCTCAAGCAACACTGAGGATTACCAGCTTCTCTCTTCCGGCTGCTCAGCCTCTAGCTCAGACTCCCTTTTGTGTCTCCCTTTACCTTCTCTCTCCAAGAAAAAACATTAAGCTCTCCAGAGCAAACAGACAACTGAGGGACGACATATTTGAGGCTGCGCTGTTTTTATTCTAAGTGGACTCTGCAAGGGTACACACACATTCCTTAATCCAGCTGGTTTCACATTTTCCGCTTGGGACGCGCTACAACAAGATGACGCCACACGTACAGAATACCTTCCGGTTTTACCCGTTTAATTGCTGTTGCAGGCCGACACACACTTTCTAATGCAGTGACCTTGGAACTTCTCTAACGTCACTCCCCTACAGGAAACGTGTACATAAGAATGCAGGCAATGTGAGCTTTTTGATGTCGCCGTTTGGCAGTAGCTTCTAAAACCCTCTCATTGCATTCTGTCTTAATATGCATACGGGGAGTTTGTCTTGCATACCTAAACCGAATCATTTGTCCGTGCAAGCACAGGCATAAGAATGTGTTTTGAAATCTGGAAGGGGGTGTACAGCATATCGGTATGTTTATTAGTAACTAGTGCCAGAAAATCCCAAATTGAATGAATAAAGGGAAAAGCCCAGGTGGCGTTTTAGGAGAAATGGAGACATTTACCTGACATATGGTCTCTTACAGTTGTTGTGGTCTTCTGTAGCCTCAATAGCAAATGAGCATTGCAGAACGTACGAACTGCTCAGCACCAAGTTAGCAACTCGTGAACATTTTGGAGCATATAGAAAATTAGAGTAAATATTGGACTTACATTCAACAGGTGGACAGAATTACGACTCCAAGTTAATGCTAATGTTGCTACATGGCTGCTGGATGTGTAAAGAGGCAAATGTGTGCTAAAATGTTCGCCACAAAAACTTAATACGGTGATCATTTGTGTGACATTATGCCATGAAAAGTGTACTTTAACTGTTGTCAAACCATGACAACAATCATTCTATGACCAAGTACTTTCAGCAGATGAGTCAAAGCTTAGAGAACGCTACTATTCAACCATTTCTTGTTGTTTAGATATGAGGAGGTGTTGAAAATGTGCAGCCCATGTCATAGTGCGGCTGAAACATTTGAATATGAGTTAACGCGTCCTTGTCCCTGTATGACCGCAATGATGAGACTGTATTAACCAACACCAAGACACCCATGCAACCTTGAGACCCAAACTACTTGTGGAAAAATAGTTTTGACTTTGAAGTTCAGTGTTTAAAGCACAGTCAGTGTGTCTTCCTGCTTCCAGCAGCTAGCTGCCATTCGCAGCGCGGCATCTTCTGCTGCGCAGCACTTGTGCGGTCGGCATGCTGTCCAAAACCACACTCGGATTCTGAGAACATGAAAGTGTTTTTGAAAACCCCTTTATTCCTTTTTTCTTCTTCTATTGATTAAGTTAATTTGTCGAAAATCATCCCTGAGCCAGAGGATTGTTTCTCAATGAAGAGAAACTAGAGTTCGAGTCATGTTTGTGTTAAATAACTTGGTCATTGAGAGCAAAAAAAACCCAGACACTCATTTATGAATCATTGTTGGACGATGACTTTAAGGTGAATCTGCTCCTTGCATGTATTTCCTGTTCCTCCATGTGATCCTATCTGGATAAGAGCATCAGCCAAAACACTTAAAATGTAAATGTGATCTTTCTAAGCTGCTGGCAGGCATCTCCGATATCGGTGGAATTTAATGTTGGACTGTTTTTTTTTTTATCCCTTAACAATAGAATTAAGTCGTCCAGCAGCTTAAAGTCCATAACCATTATGGTACTATAACAAAATGGAATTGTGGGAAGACTCAGTGTTTCAAAAAGCACTGATAGCTGAAGGTTCCCTGGCTGCAGGTAACCATGGTGCTCCCACGACACATTAAGCTCTTGCCGGTGACGTAGTGGAGACACAGGCAGAGAGCTGAACAAGGTGTTCGCACCTCTGTGCACCCTGCTCTTTCTGACCTTCATTAAAATGCCATGGCCTAGGAGCAATTAATGGCAACAGGGCACCTGAAGTAATACGAGGCCGATTAACCTGCGGATCAAACAAGCGGAAAGCGTTGGTTTAAGCAACTGCTCGACACTTGTGGAGTTACTACCCGGGCTGTGTGCGGGTACTAATGAGTGACTACCTTGACGTGTGATGAATAATGGATGATATAGATTATACAACCAGCAACGGGTGAAAATAATTGAAAACCAAAGGGAGGTAGCCTGTCCTCCGCTGTATTCTCTGACAAAGTGATATTTTTAGAAGATCAAATGTTAAACAACGATGTTTCTAAACTCAAACATATGAAAAACAGACTTATTTCTGGTCTGGTCATCGACATTGTTTCCAGCCACGGAAGCTGTTTTCAGCTCCTGCCCAGCACTGAATGGCTGAAAGATGAACGTTACAGCTATAGCTGGAAGCATTCAGCTGCTATGGAGCCAGATGTCTTTGTCAGGGGGTATGTGAGCATCGACCAGGTGAACAGAAACAGGACTCAATATGAATGTTGCTTTGTTTCTGCTGTCACAGATTGCTGTTCGCCAATCAGGATACAGCAACATCAATGCAAATCATTTTTTTCCTTGTTAATAACACACAAGGATGCTTTTACTTTGATTGAGAAATACATCGTGGATTTCAGTTGCTTGAGGAATTAATGTGAAGTCACGAGGCAGCAGATGAGCAGCAGCTGGAATGTAGCTTCTGAACTCAGTGTAGGCTGTTGGTTAATTCATTAAGCCACTACATGACTGAGATGTTCTGTTTTTATTTTTACCCACAGGATAAATTAAGGATTTGTGATATAATAATATAACAATTGGAATTCGGCTGCCAGCTGTGTCAATTTAGAGGTTGAGCAACACTCACATTGTGGGTGTGGGCAGACATTCAAAATAAGTCATAGTAAAGTGTATCGGAGCCAAACAAAGGTTGAGTCATGCAGTTTATGATGAGAGCTGCCTTGGTATATTCATAAATATGTCAAACATCAGAGGCACTTTGGATATGACTGTGTAGAGTCACAGGGCGTGTGGTACAGTTATAGATTAAAGACTGCATTTAGAAAGAGGTTATGAATAGCTGTTTGATGTAGTTATATACATAACTGTTTATACATAGTTGTGTCTAATATTCTGCTCTGTGATCGGCAACAACAACTATCTTGATCCAAGTCACAATCCAAGTCACAGCAGCTCACAGGAAAGCCTTAAAGAATAAGTGCCTCAACACTCAATTCCTTGGTGGAACTGAGCCGAGCAAATTACTCTTTTGTGGGAGAGAAATAGCTGGATAAAGAGGGAGGGAGGGTTAGAGAGAGAGAGAGAGAGAGAGAGAGAGAGAGAGAGAGAGAGAGAGAGAGAGAGAGAGAGAGAGAGAGAGAGAGAGAGAGAGAGAGAGAGAGAGAGAGAGAGAGAGAGAGAGAGAGAGAGAGAGAGAGAGAGAGAGAGAGAGAGAGAGAGAGAGAGAGAGAGAGAGAGAGGATTGGTGAACTTTTCATCCAGCATGTCAAAGCACTTATCCTGTGAAATGTCTCTACAGCTTTTGGCTGGACTGGCACCACATTTTGATGGTTCCCTGATAATGTATACGAATGACTTGATTGCCATGGCATTTATTAGTTCATTCTTGTTCTCATCCTGGGCCGTCATGGAGTTAAAACCTCCAGTACTTTGGTTTACGACCTGCAACACCAATGACATTTCCATCAACCTCAGCTGAACTTGTTTAGTCAGCGAATGTTACTACGTCAACTAAACTAAGATGGAGAACATGGCAAACATACCTGCCACATTAGCACTGTCAGTATGAGCAAAGTAGCACGCTGAGCTCTGAGAACAGCCTCACAGAGCTGACCGTAGACTGTTGAGCTGCAGATTTGACGTCTTCCTACTCCCAAAATATTTTCATGAGGCACCTTTGTGTAGCTGTGTTATGACACGTCCCACTCTGGTTTGGTCAAACATGTAAAGAGTGAGTCAACAGATGTGCAGTGAAACAGAAAATATTTAAATTGAAACGTTCTGAGAGAGACACTGCTGTACTGAACTTACCTAAAATGCTGTTATTTTATTAAGTCTCCCTCTGGAAAAAGCCCAGTGTTTTATGATGAATCAGCGTTTACGATCTTCGGCATTTGCGTTCACGGGCTTCACAGCATCACGGCAGCCAGGGACTCCCTGTGTTTGTCTACTACGCTGAGTTGATGACTCAACTATACAGGTGTCTGTATAGTGGAGTCATCACATCCTTGCAGACGTTCTTTAGACTTGTTTAAAGTCACAGTTTCTGAGAATACAGGCGATGTGCATTTCTCCGCAGACTGAGCGTATTGATACTTTCACAGCATTTATACAGCACCTAGACCTGCTGTGTAATCAAAAAGACATGGACGTCTCAAAATGGGACTTTTAAACTCACTGAGGTGTACAGAAAATCTGACTTTCATTATTTATTTTGCTGTTTTATTATTATCCCACTTTTCAATGACGGGCTTATGGAGCAATGCTATTAATGATTTTTAGTTGCAATTGTTTTTTACAAAATGTGTTTGTTTATTAAAGCAATCAATTGTCACATTGTTTATTAAAACCCAACCTACTTAAATATTAAGATGCACTATAGGAGGCCAAGAAAGATTTATGCTGAACCGAAAATCTGTTGAGGAGACACTTTTAACAAATATTTATTGTGAGCTTTCCCAAATCCGATTTACAGCTTGGCAAATTCACATTTGAGGATTGTGGAGTGCTTCTCTGTTTCAAACATACTTTGTGCTTCTGGCTGATAAGACCGGTGTGTACGTTTTCAAAGATATCTTGTCTGCTGCAGCTGGCAGGAGAAGATTGAAAACATGTAAAATGTTCTCCTCCTTCAGGACGCCGGCATTGGAACACAACCCTCCAGTTTCTCGATATTATATAATATTTAAGTGGCCGGGCCTTCCTCCTGCTTTCATCATTCATTAAGGAGCGTGATTCTTTTCCCGCTGCACTACACACTGGGCTGAACACATGCGTTCACCTGTGCACACATGAGCACAAAAGCACACCTGTGCATGACACGGCTCTGAGCAAATATGTCTGTTCCCAAGACAACAGGAGATAATAGAGTCATTATAACAGGACAAAGAGATTACACAGTGCAGCGCTGCCGCAGAAAACCAAACCAAAGGAAATGCGAGTTATAGTCCGAGAGAGAAAACCAAATTGAACAACTTTCATGAACTCATCTCCCTCATTGTCTTCCATCAATCCATGATGGACATTATTTGATATGAAAATGTCACAGATGATTACTTGTACAAGTTAATATCTGCCTCTGCAGGTCATCTCACTGAGCCTTGTAAATCTGTGTTAATCATCCCGTATATATACATATTGCCTCGGGAATATAAGGACGCTAATGAATGTTGAAGCTGAAGCTGAAACTGACTTGACATCTCTGTGGGCGTGATTTTATTGCTTGTTTCTATCCTTTTAATATACCCCTTTCATGACTTCCCGTGTTAGCGTTGTCACTTGAAGATCCAGACTTTGGGCATCGCAATGCCATCAACTATCACTTAAATCTACACGCAGGCGCTCATCTGTCCAGTTCTAAACTTAAAAGAAGACGGCCAATCGAATAGAAAATGCATAGAAGCGTGGCGACCCTTCAGTTGGCAGCTGTTGAATTGGTATCCAATACCCTCCAGTGTGACTGCAGCAGTGAGAGGCTGCTGAGTGCGATAGTCGCACACAAACCTACGCAAACACAAATCGTCTTTAGTTGCTGCAATGTCTTTGAGTGTAAAACATGATGTTGAACGATTATCCACGGACAAGATGTGTGGTTATCTGTCTGCACAGACGAGTCGTAGCGCAGATCAAATGGAAGTTGTCATTTCTTCACAGCTGTGAGTCGTTACGTCCTAATTACTGCACAACAACACATTTAAGCAATCAGAATCAATATCAATTAATTTGCTAATTTTTAGAAAGGAGGGAAGGAGACAGACGGCTGGATAGAATACAAATCTGTCCTGAGATGTAATTAGAATTGACTAACATTTTTGGGATGGCACAATTATGTTTAGCTGCATTTCGCACATGTTTACTTTGACCGAAATAGATTTTTCCCAAAGACCAAAGTATATGCGGAGGTTCTGAAATATTTCTTCCTCCCGCATGAAATAGAACGAAGTCTGGAACACCAAAGAGGCAATTTCTATGATTTGCTATCATGATAATGCCACTATTACAGATTTGCGTCATATTTGGCTTATCTTTCTCAGTTCCACAGTGAGCATTACCATTCATACTGTCTGTGCTGTGAGCAGAGAGCAGCGAAGATTGTGAGTTTTAGATATTTTTAACAAGGCTGTTGAAGACTGTGTGTGTATGTGGAAATAATGTAGACGATGCTGCTGATTGTCAAAGGAATTGTATCAGCTCATCAGCGCACCAGTGACAGCGAGCTGCTGCTGACCTACAGCTGCTCGTTCAGCTCCCTGCAGACCTCAAGCTTCAAGGTCCCGACCAGTTATTCTACATGTTTTACTGCATTTGAATATACTTTGCTTATTTTTTAGTTTTCATTCTGGCAGCTCACTGGGTGAGACTGAAACTTACTTGACATATTGTACCTATAGTCCACCACACTGGTTTGTCATTTGGCTTTTTCTGGAGATTTCAACCAAGTCCTGAGGGAAGTATCTGTCTCGTTAGCTGCTGAATGCTCCACTATGTCCACCAGCTAGTCACTAACTTGTCAGCCATGCGGAACAGGAAGCATACAGAAGGTTTACTGGAGCGTGTTTGCTGAAAACAGCTGACTTGGAAAAGAGGTTGATGAGAGAGGAGTTTGCAGGTGAGAAAACCGAAGCAAAGAGCGAGAAAGGTTTTTTAGATCAGTGGGGAACTGAAGGCCAAAGACATCACAGTCATTTGACCCTAAGAAAAATACTAACAGTGAAGCTTTAACTTTGTGTTGAACTCTGACACTTTGTTCAATTTAAAGAAAATGAACTGATACATTTAGGATCAAACAAATACATATCAAGTGTTTAAATCTAGCTTTGTAACCGTGATAAAGAATTGCTTCTGACAGCACTGGTATGGAACATTTCTTTAAATTGTTCTGATAAAACCTCAGGCTGATAACACCCAAGAGTATAAGTACCCTTGTTGCTCGTACAAATAAGAGTCCTTTTTTTAAAGTGCATAACTAAACACATGCTCGAGTGGGTAGAGAGCCATATGGGAAAATGCAGAATCAATATTTGAGAGTGCAAAACTCAGAACTTGCTCAGGACATATCTAGAATAAATAAATACATAAACAATGACATACACCAAAAATATTATGCTACATTTGGAAAGGCAGTTGTTGAAGTGATACACATGCCAACTGATGGTGGGTGTTTCTTGGCCATGATTTTGATGTTTAATACTCACAGTTATGGGCTGTGGTAGAGGAGCGATAATCAATACGACACACTTTTTTTTCAGCACTGCATATTCAAGAGCAGTTGTCTCCATTCATACTGTAATCTCCTGCAAAGCAGATCAAATCGTTTATATTGCATTTCAAAATGAAATCTGATGTATCAACCCTATTGTTAGCCCCACAGCTTGGTTTTCAAAACTCTGTGTGTCTGTGAGTCAGCAGTTTGTGGTCAAAAGATAAAGTTTAATTCAGCTAAAAGCTTCATTGGCTCCCCCATGACTCCTGTCCAATCCCTCCTCCAAACTCTTCTA
The DNA here is from genome assembly GCF_949748355.1 of Melanostigma gelatinosum. Lineage (NCBI taxonomy): Eukaryota > Metazoa > Chordata > Actinopteri > Perciformes > Zoarcidae > Melanostigma > Melanostigma gelatinosum. Next base: position 19,966,935 of record NC_136650.1, on the reverse strand, counting down.
CCTTCTGACTAATTGAACGCCCAACCCCCCATAATCTTTGAGCCCAAATTAGATGAATGAGCGGACACATTTCTGTGGCGTGCACCCATTCAATACCACTTTTGGCAGCGCTCGTAGACTCTTAGGGAGATTTCTTGCTTGGTCATGTTTGTAAACAAAAGCTGATCTGGGGCTTTTGGAGTCGCGGGTATAGTGCTTGTGATGCCACTGCTGATTCACAAGCACTTTTGCGAATCATCGTCCCGCATCACTAACGTCTGCTGTTTGTCTGCTCTCTTCTCAGGCTATGGGCATGCAGCGCCGGGGACCGACGCAGGGAAGGCCTTTTGCATGTTTTATGCCGTCCTGGGAATCCCTTTGACTCTTGTCATGTTCCAAAGTCTGGGCGAGAGGATGAACACTTTTGTCAAGTACCTCCTGAAGCGAATCAAGAAGTGCTGCGGCATGAGCATCACCGACGTATCCATGGAGAACATGGTGACTGTAGGATTCTTCTCCTGCATCGGCACGCTGTGCATCGGAGCCGCTGCCTTTTCCCATTACGAGGATTGGAGCTTCTTCCAGTCTTATTATTACTGCTTCATCACATTAACAACTATAGGCTTTGGGGACTTTGTGGCCCTTCAAAAGAACCGGGCCCTCCAGAAGAAGCCCCTGTATGTGGCCTTTAGCTTCATGTATATCCTGGTGGGCCTGACGGTCATCGGGGCCTTCCTCAACCTGGTGGTGCTCCGTTTCCTGACTATGAACAGTGAGGACGAGCGGCGGGATGCTGAGGAACGGGCCTCACTAGCAGGCAACCGGAATAGCATGATCATCCACATCCAGGACGAATCGCTGCAGCGGGGCCGCCGGCGGCGCGACCCGTACCGACCCGAAGTGACGGATTTGCAGTCAGTCTGCTCCTGTATGCACTACCACTCGCATGACTTCGGCAGCTCTGGGGGAGGGATGGGAGGCCTCGGCTGTGCCTTCTCCCATCAGAACTCATTCAGCTCACAGCTGAATCCCAATCAGTACTTTCATTCGGTTTCCTACAGGATCGAGGAGATCTCGCCCAGCACCTTGAAAAACAGCTTCTTCCCCTCGCCCATCAGCTCGGTGTCTCCGGGCCTCCACAGCTTCACAGACAATCACCAGCTCATGAAGAGAAGGAAATCCATCTGAAACCTAACACGCACAGGACAAATGAGGTTCCACGTTTTATACACAAGCTCAAACATTTCCAATGCTGCTCCTCACCAAATCTTATTTCAGCACTTTTTGTTTTTCTTCCTTCTTTTGGTTGTGTGTAACATAAAAAGTATTCTTCGGGAACGGATGAAGAACACTGTGCAGACCAGCGTGGACACAATGGGATGCAAAGCATGAAGCATGGATTTCTATTTTTTCAAGAGATTGCTCCATTTACAAACACAAAGAAGAAGACCTTCCTTATTTCAGATTTACAGTACAAAATTGGTATGTTAACTTTGGTTACATGCCAAATGATGCACACTTGGGGAAATGCTATTTTTCAAAAGGGAGTTAGCTTGTTTCACCTTAACTTGAAGTTATACTATCCCATTGCCTCACTGCAGACAGAGATTTTAAAATGACTTAAAGCATCAGGTATTGTTTTTTATAAGCAATCATATATTTCAATGGTTTCACCATGCATCAAGCCAAAATATTGTTGCCAATATTAGCATGTGCATTCGATGTCATTTACTGAGTGTGCCATGGTTTTTGTGAAATTCATTCGTCTGTTTATAGAACTGCTAAATGAAAGTGTCTGTTTGTCTTGAATTCCAAGGATCATGCTGCTGTTATTAATATGTGTCCGCATCAGGAATCAGATCTGGCCACAGAAGCTTTAATTTCACCTGCGGCCTTTTTCGTAATTAGATGTCAAACTGACCTGAAGGAAAAATCCAACATTCCCACTACACTTTTAAACAGATCTGTATTTCAGCACATGACATTCATATTGAATATCAACTATATTAAGTGCACTCATCAGTGCATTGATAATTTAGCAACAAATGTTTCTTCATTTACCGTCAGTCTCTTAAATGTCCAGATTCGAATGCAGCAAAGGTTGTATAACAAAATACAATCATTCAGCGATTTAGTATTCCACAAAGTTGGGGACACAAGAAACAGAATAAAGCAGTGGAGGCTGAGATATTCTGACTTTTAGTCGCCTGTAACGATTAAGCCCTAAAACCACTGGATCCCACATCGAAACCCCCACATTTCATTTCAATATTTTAATATTTTAGGCTTTCATTTCAATATTTTAATATTTTAGGCTTTCATTTAAATATTTTAAGTCTCAAGCTCAGGATGAGATAAACATGATGACCCCACTATGACATCATCATGGTTGTTGATTCAAACCATGACCCTCCCTCCAGAGGCACACACGCGTGTGCATAAATCAATGAGTATAGGCCTAAGGTAAGGCCTAGGTAAGCTGAACGCCATGTGTACAATTGGTGGAGGGCCCCTTTAAGGTGGCGTTGTGGCTCAGATCCTATGATCGGGAATGCTCTTCACAAACTAGGTGGCCCGGTAGCTCCACACATTCACTTTTGATTGGCTGCAAAAAGTTCTCAGGATCTTTTGAGAAGCATTCTTGGGCAAGTAGCTGGAGCCGATGAGTCCTGGTTGAGGAAAGTGAGTTTGCAGGTTCTTGGAAAATGATCAGATGAAGGGATGATATAAGACAGTGTAAGAGGATCAGAAGGCTTCAACCTGCAGTTACCAAAGTGCAATTAAGTGACTCCAGCTGAATTTATAAGCGGTGTCAATTTTAATCAAAGGACATGATTATGCTCCAAAGTCCTGTATAGTACGCAATGCATGCCTGTGGCAGCTGACCCTGGGTCTGTTGATGAAGCCTGCTCAGATCTAGCCCCGCAGCACGAAGAAGCAGAACGGTTCACAGTGATGGAAAAGCATGCAGATCTAACTGACGGCTCTTGAGGTTTTGATGCACTTTGGAGCCATCAGGGAAACACAAGCTGATAAACACATCAGCACGGACACAAGCAGAAATAGTGAGTGTGAGTTAATGTGAGGGGAAGATCACAGATATGAAAAAGACTTAATAACATCAGTATGATCCGTTCACTTTCTGTAAAATGTCAGAAGAAGGAAAGGGGATAGGGAAGATTTTTTTTATGTTTGAAAGATCTGATAAGTGCATGAACTTTGTATGATGAATTTGGAAATAATTTCAAAATAACTTCTAAAGTATTTTAATGGCAAATAGTCTTAAGAATGATTTACAATACAAGCTGTTTCTTTTGCCAAAGTCCTGCAGTTCTTAAAGGGATACACTTTATTGACTGAATTCATTTTTCATTCAAACAAACTGTACAATAATGTTTGTTCTCAGGTTTGAATGAATCACCTTTTTTTAATTTGCTCCTATAACAAACACAATCCCAGAAGTGCAAGTGCAACGGCCAACTACAATGTACATATCAAATCCTCATTTCTGAAAAGTATGTTCTCAGAAATGCAACTGAGATGCATCATCTCACTGAGGCCTGTTCTGCGTCTGATGCAGGTGTGTACACCAGGAGTCAGTTTGCATAAAAGATATAATTTGTGACAGGGCTGGACAATATTTGGGCAATTCCTGATATTTCTTTTGATGATAAGTCTTTTTATGAAGCCTAATGCTCATTTCCTGTCACAAATTATGCAAACTGTCAAAGACAAAATCACTATAACTGAGCTCTTAAATTAGGCAGGATTAAAGAGCTACACATGATTTCTAAAGGCTTTTTAAGCTGTAAATGTATATTTAAATATAAATTATTTGTAAAGACTGGAGTAAAGAGGAGCTTTATAAGGTTACACAGGGCTGGGAGCTATTCCCTCGGCAAGTTATACCCTTCAAAATCAATATTTCTGGAAATATACCAACCAACACCAAACGCCAAATTTCTGGACCTTGACTCTCAAGAAACGTAGCCATCAGTATTCTTTGCTGCCTAGTGTTTAACAGGCGTATATTAATGTTCTGGGTAGCTGAGCATGCCTCACAAGGTGAATGCCACTCTGTTTGGGTAAATGGTGACACGCCATGGATCCTATTCAGTCGTGACAAACATAACCAGGCGTGAAGTCCGAGATAAGCCCTAAAAGCATCGTTTCATGATTGGAACTATACCGGCTTATCTGAATATCCTGTACAATATGTTTATAACAACCTTTGGAATAAAAATGCCTTTTCATGGCTGAGATGCATATGTATTTTTACACATTAGCATACGTGCCTTGAAGAAACAGTAGTCAGTGTTTCTGTTGAAGTGGGGCACATTTAAATGTGGTGGATCTGTTTGTGCTTTAGCAAACCTGATGGAAGGTTATGGAGGTCTGAAGCGCGGATGTGGTTAATGTATAGACAGTTCTAAGTTCTGACAAACAAGTTCATATATAATAGATAATTCCAGTGTATCGCAAATTGTTGTTGTTGTTTCCATAGTTTTTGCCGACACTCCTATCAGTAATAGTAATATTATATTAGACAGTAATTGCTGAGATTTGGGAATGCCACAACATTGCTAAAAAGAAGCCACATGGTGCAAGAGACACAAGCGGGCAGATGATTAGACAGGTTTAAAGTTAATGCTGGCAATATTTCCTAGATCCTACAAACAAATATTGTCTGTTTAACCGAAACAATTTAAAACACATCCACACACATGATCTCACAGCCACAATTTTGCCGCTGTAAAAACTTGCTTGTCTCCTGTTTGAGTAACATTTGCTAAACACTTTTAGGAAAGCAATTTTAGGAAGTATCTTTGCCTATCTACCTGCTTTTTAAGCTGCATTGATTATTTTTGGCCATTTGGGTGGAGCAAAACTAGCTTCACACAAATAGTTGACATATTATCACCTTATAGAGTTTATATTTACATTGTATTAGCATGTATTAGCATGAGTCATGTATCTGGAGACCTGATGCGTGTTAGCCCAATATTCATTTTCTTTTAAGCTTTGTTTTGGTCTCTTCCAGTCCCCCCCCCCCCCCCCCCCAAAAAAAACATGGCTCGTTAGCTTAATAGTTGCGTTGCGATGTTCACTAGCTAGTCGCTAACTTTATCTGCCTGCTATCTAGCAGTGAGGGGTGGCATACAGTGAGATCTCAGCTATTACTTTGTTGAATATAATGTTGTCACAACCGTTACGAATAATGTCAAACGTGCAACAATAACTCCCAAATTGTGATAAACTGGAATTAACCTTTAAACGTATCCAATGTTGGTCGTGGTTGAGCAAACATCGACCTATAAGAAGTGTCACTGACGGTTTTCAGTGTCGTCTACCTTCCATTCAGTTCACAGCCAAACTTTTCCATGCAGCATTTTTGGGGAATGTATCAGCCATAATGGATCTTATTTTTTCTGAAAGGAAGCAGCAAACAAATGAACTCATTTAGCTTTTCATGAGCTGCAAGTCAGATCGTTTTTTCATACCCCCTCCCAAACGCGCTCATATTACTCAGAATTGTCTGCCGTCATGCTACATGTCATATTGATGGTCCTCGACTGAATGCTACTCTATAACACAGATGGCACGGGGACACAGCATCACGCAACATCTCTCTCAAGTGCAATGTTTTGCTTTCTCGAGCGTTTCCCTGCCACGTGGCATCAAACAACGCAAAGGTGTTAGTTTGAATCAGTTATTTGGTTGTTGTTTTTTTCCTTTCGGCATTTGGTACGTAGCTTTGCTTGGCTTCCTGGCGTCATTTACTGCATGTGGCAGTATGTGCAGGCCATTGCTCTGTCAACAGTGCCATGTTTTCCGACGGGGACAAAAGAGACACAAATTGCACTACTAACTGTGTAATACAATATAATAGAAAGGCTGTGTTCCATCACTTCTATTTGTGAAATATCCTTTGCAATAGGTTCTTCTGTAGGTCTGATGAACAAATAATACCATGTACCATATTCCTTACAGGAGATTATATCCCATCCATGTGGTTTTTGCGGTCATGTTGAACCGACCGACATCTTCTGTCACAATTTTGAAACTGATGTCTGTACAGTACACTCCAGTATGGGTCCCCTCTCTTCTCCACACTGAGAAGAGATTGTTGAGAATTGTGAAGAGTGAAATGAACATTTTACATAACATTTTACATTTGTATGTTTTCCTTTTTCTTTTCTTTTTTTGGTGCGCGTGTGCATGATTTGGTGTGGGTGACTTACTCGGTTACACAGCCTGAGTGAAGCCATAACACACTTGAATAAAAATGATGAGCCTCCTTCTGAAACCCTCTGTCTTGTTCTAACTGCCTAACATCTCCAACTGCTCGACTGAGAAGTTTAATTCGCACATGGCGTTTTACATTCTTCATTATGGCAATTATGGCAATATTTATTAACTAATATTATTAGACTAATATTATTCTCAAGATCACACCTTTTTGAAGTCATGGACTAGAGAAGTGTGGCCTTCGAGCATTTCAAGTGAGAGGAGCCTGGCCTCCAAGAGTATCTGCTGATAAATACAAAGAAACATTGTGAACTAAACTGAATAGTCTGAGTCTAAAATATTCAGACTTTCAGTCAATGATCTGATGAGAGAACAAAAATATGAGCTGCAGGAGAATAAAGAGATAATCCTCGATTAATCCTATCAACCCAATCACAATGCCTCTGTTTTTCTTTTTTTCACTTTTACTTTCTTTTCATAATTCTCAAAGTAAAAGGAATCATTTGACATTTTGGGAAATATGCTTATTTACTTGAGACCACACAGGTCTGTACGGGAAACAACTCCCAGTCGTCGGTTAGCCTAGCTTAGCATAAAGACTGGAACCAGGGGGAAACAGCGAGCATGGCTATGTCCAAAGTTAACATCGGCTTACAAAAACCTTTAAGGTTCACTTAATAACACATTTGTTAAACCTGTACAAAAATCGAAGTACAAAACACTGAAGGTAATAAAAACTTGTTATTTAGTTTTAGATGTGACCTTGCGTCAGACAGTGCCAGGCTAGCTGTTTCCCCTCGTATGCTAAGCTAACTTGCTGCTTCATACTGAACAGACCAACACATTCTCACTCCCAACCTGGTCCGTGGCCCGTTCTCATTACGTGAAACAAACAAACAACACTTTTAACCAGCAGGCTGGTGTTTGAACCCGGCATCTGATCCCAAAGAGTTGTGAAGTATTGTGTCTTCAGTACTTATGCTACGTTGTTTACGCTTGACTTCGTTCATGTACTTGTTTATTACCCAGTTTTTAGGTTTTCCTTGGCAGCAAAAGTATTTGGTAAGATTCAGGAAAAGATGTTGGTTTGGGTTGAATTGGGTATGTGTGTTACATTAAATAACTATGCGGTTACGTAACTGCTGTTAGTTTAGTACGGACATTATGCAACACAACTCATAAAATAAGTCAACATTGACTTGGTTTAACACAGGACATACAGAGCAGCCTCCTCGCTGAAAGTCTTGTTGTTTCTCACTCTTTAGTTGCTCTGACTGTCTAATAACGACGCAGACAGGTTTGAATTAGAGTCAGTTGAAAGCCTGGACAAAACCCCACGTCAGAGCAACATTATGGCGTAAAAATACTTTGTATCATGAATTCTGGACAAATTTGACTGATGAAGGATTTCTTCTGTCCAGTCGCCGCCTTCTTCCCACCAAGTGGCTCATGCAGTGCAGCTGGATGTTCAGTAGGTGGGAGAATGAGCAGGCAGCATCCCTTTTTATCTCTTCCCAAACCGCAGTAATTATATGTCAGCCGTGGACGTGAAGCAACAGGGCGACACAATAAGAACATGGCAGAGGGGCGGAAGGGCCATCTCTTGGCGTTAAGCCTGTAATTTTGCATCTTAAATGATCATGTAAGCGTAGCCAAGTTGTTCTGCAGCGGGACCATCTCCACCATACCAATGGTATGATGTAGCTTTGCAATAAGCAGGTGCTGAAATGCTGCTTTTCTGTTTTTTTCGGGCCCGAGGCGAGAGAATGAGACAACGGAGAGCAGGAGATTTTCAACGATGATTGAGTCTGTCTGCCTGATGACAAATGGATCTATTGTAGGAGGCACAACTGCCTGCTAATACGAGTCTCATCCATCGCAGGAAAGCTCTGCGACAGTCTGCCTCGGAATATAAAAATGAGGGTGACGTAGAAGCGATGAAGCCAAATTTAAAAATAAGCTGCTGTCTTGAAGTGATTAAGATCTGCAGATATTCCTGCAGGCAAGACACACCACCTCATTGTCTCTTCTAGCCTGTCTGAAGATGTTTATGCTGAAAACTATCACCAGAGCCGGGGCTTGGAAGAGAATTCGATCAAAGTTTAACTCCAGTGAATGCTGACAACATTACGGACATCTCTCTGATATTGAGTTTCAGCCCCTTTAGCCACTATATTCAGTCTCTCCAAAGGTTACAAATACATCTGTAGCACTTGTACTTCTCTTTATATCTCATTCATGTGCCTGGTTTTGATTTAATAGGGGAGGGCAGTAAGATATAAACGCTTTTATAACATATAAAATCATTATGTGATGACCACAAAAAAGTTTTTTCTCAGGTTGAAAAACCCCAGTATAATGGGATAATGTAGTACATATATATTCTATTTGATGAGAAGGATGTGTTCTGCTGATGTCCACCAGGTCCATGACAGCTGGCTTTGTTCTACACATGATGATGATGATGAGGCCACCAACCTCCCACGTTGATGCTGACATGTAAAGGAGGTCTGTGGCACCATCTAGTGGTGCGTGAACTGCAAAAATATCTGCTACAATTTACTTCTTCATAATCAACTGAGCAGCAACTTGTCATTATTTCACGTCGTTATAAAGTTGCTCTGTGGACGATGAAAACAAACCGGCCTTGCCATGAGTGTGCACGCAGGCTGTCACTAAGCTGTGGATAATTAGAGATCACTGTGCTGCACTGTGACCCTAATCTGCTTAATTACATTAAGGCATGCTAAGACCTTTACCAACTGCAGTGTCACTGTCTTTTGCTCATTTGGCACAAACAAACACACGGACAACAAGATCGTTCACCTTTGCTGAAAGATTCAACTCCTAAAAGGATTCAAGCGGGAGATGTCTGCCAAACCTGTGAGTATACAGTCGCACCTCACCAACACATGGTGATCTGGTTTGAAATGGTTTGTCACTGCCTGTTAGTTTGAGTGGCATCAGTGAAAGTGAGGGAACGTGCTTGTTATACAGTGTGCATACAGCAACCTCATCAGCTGTATCATTAGACAATACAAACACAATATGCCTTGTGCTTGGATCTGGTATTTCAGTTCTGTATTTATCTCAGTTCATCTAAAACAGATTTGCCCCTCTCTAAATTCTTTGGTTTGAATCCCTTGTAGGCCTGAAGGGGTAAAACCCCCGTAGTAGAAAAAGAAAGATGAGAGACAAGTTGGTAGGCTGGAGCTGGGCAAACGTCTCTTGACCGACCAGATTCATCTCATGACCATTTGTGGGTTCCGCAGCCCCAGGTTGGGAACCACTGTTCAAGAAAACAGCTGTAAAGCATCCAAAATAAATTTGTTAGCAATTTATTAACAGTTACATCGAAATAGCAGCTCTAGGGATGTTTCAGTAGCTGAAACTGTTACAATTCATAGAGTATGTCCTGTCAGGAGGTGGTACGGAAATGATTTATCTTTCCAACCATGTGGTGAACAAAGACTTCTAGGTACAAACGGAGGCCACATTATGGTTTCAGTGATATTGATATGATGTCTCTTTTGTTCAGGGGGCTCCCCAGCAGGAAGAAATGTTGACCATCCAAGTTAAAAATACCATGTTGCATCTGAATGGTCAAAATCTCAGACTGGCAGCTAAAAATGGCCTCAATTCGAAAGCACCTGGCCTCCATATGTCAGCAACACATGGGAAGGAGACAGTGGGTCAGCTTACGGCCTGCTCGCCGACCCAGGAGGGCACGGCACAGTTGGACTTGTTGCTGCTCAAGACCCCCAGGCCTGAGTCAGGGAGGGAGGCCGAGAGCCAGCCACTCAGACGCCCTCCGAAGCTCGCCCCGCTGGAGCTACCAGAGGAGGTGAGGGAGGCTCAGAGGCAAAAACTTAAGTCTATCCAGCAAGAGGCCAAGCCTACTTCCTGTAAGCTGGAAGTGATGGTGAATGAGATCCATACAAGGAAGGTAAAATCCTACGTGAGACAGAGACTGGTAAAAGCTGCAGGTTGCCCTCTTGCTTCCACTGAGCCACTCAAAGTCCAACAGCAACACACATCTTCAAGGCCCCAGCTGGCACGCTTCGTGCCCATAGAGCACAATGGAGACAAGCATCTGGGGGATGTGGTGTGTCGAGGTACCCCAGCTCCTCTGCGCTGCAAGCCTGCCCCTCCTTTGCTTTCCCAGCGAGTTAAAGCTCAAGCCGCACGTGGCCACGCAGAGGTGGCACGCGAAAACCCCCGCACCCCCCAGCAGGAAGAGGGGAGGCGGCGGCTGAGGCTGAGGGGAGCACAATGCCTAGAAGAGGATCAGTGCAATTCAAACACATCAACAGGGGGATTGTCTGCAGATAAAGGCAAGCTGGCCCAAGGTGTCCAAGGCAAAGGGCAGAGAGCAGAGAGGGCTCCGAGAGTCCAGCTGCATGCTGGAAAAGGCATCTAAGAGCCTCCTGCAGTCCTCCTGGGAGCATGGAAGTGTCTGGAAAGGCCATCAAGAGGATTGCAATCTGCAAGATGCACTCTGAATCGACAGACAGCCGAAGGTGGAAGCGGTGAACACCCGCTTGACGGTGTGAAGCCAAAAGCCCTTGATAACAAAGCATAACAGTGCAGTCCCTCTGGAACGTCTCCAACTGTAATCAAATTGGATCTTTCACTTTTGCAGCTCAGGACTTTATGAAATGATGTCATGCTTAGAGATGACCCACCAGAAACAGGCTTATATCCCAGTTTGGAAGCTGATTTATAGTCTACTAATTTACTCGGCAGATGAAAAAAACATGTAGGAATCAGAGAGTGCTGTATTACGCTGTGCCATTATAAAACTGCTGTACACACAACATCAGCAAATAACGCAGATTTTTGAACAGTTTAGTCTGTAATCTAGAGATGAATTATTTGCACTACCGTATATTGTACTTTCGAAAATTGTCCATACAGAGTATTGTCATGTAATCTGTGGGAACAGCAAAGTAGCAGAGCTGTGTTTTGCTGACATATCACTGGCACAAAGTCGATTTTGAAGTTCGTTAATGGTCCGGCTGACTTTCCCTTGTGTTCCCAAACATGTCTTAACATTTTATGAAAGTCTATGCAAGGCTGCTCTAAGTTATTCCCTAGATCAGAGTTAAATCATGATCTAGAAAACAGGTCATGATGAGTTCAATAACAGTAGTCAATGACCATCTTCACTTTTATCAGTTGTACATATGTATATATGTACATTTGAGCGCATAACCCTTCAATAATACAATTGTTTATGCTACCATTCACTTCTCTTGAGGAATCTATATGTAGTGTTCCTGATTGTCATGTTCAAAATATGAAATGCATCAGCAGTGGTTGCTGAATATCTTGCTTTAAAAAGAGCAGGAGCAGCCATGTGTTGTTGTTGTTTGATGCTCCTTCTCTCCCACAATGCTCTGCACTTAGGAAGATTTGACGAGTCAGCAAAGTCTCCCTTGACTGACGCTTGTTCTGACATTTGGTCAATAAGCAGGTAATGTCAACAACATAACTCAGCCTTAAGTAGGTGACACTGTTTTTGTCATTAAGCACTGCCTGCTTCATTCATCACTTATCTTTCTCTAATGTTTGCTCCAAACAAGTTTGAGAACTTTTATGGACCACTTTTATTTTAGTCTTGTTGCTCAGAGTAAATCTTCTTCTTTGGTTTCCCTCTACACTACCAACCTTCCCTGAGGAAGATGAGCATGTTGAAAGTGAGTTTCTCCTTTGTCTTTCACTCCGAGGCTTTACACCAGAACACCGGCGTTCCACATGTGCGGTGCTCAAGACAAAGCTGGCAAGATGTGTGCAGCCTTAATTCCACCAGGCTTTGCTTCACAGCTTACTGTTTGCAGGGTTTCCTTCATTGATTATTCTTCTTCAATTACACAGGCTGCTAAAACGCGCTCTGTCTGATCAGGGCCTTAGCGTTCATTTGGAGTCATGTTTCTGTTAATGTGGTCCCTACCAAATCCTGAGGGAACTCTACGTATCTTTAGATGCTAATTGTTCTACAATGTTCACCAGGTAGTTTCTAGCTCTTCTGTCTGCTGTGTAATGCTAAGCAGGTAGCTTACAGCGAGTTTATCACTTTAATATTTTAAAAAATGAAGACAGCTACCCGCTACAGCTGGAAACAAGGTTGAGGAGAGCATCAGGCTGATCCACAACAAGTAGCTGAACGATGCTACAATGCTCCGTAAAGCTGAGGGGAACTGCAAAGTTGGTGTGAATTCTCTCACAGTTTGTTGCGATTAGTGACACCTTTCATATTAAAATAATTCCACACCAATGTAGCATTGTGCTCCCATAATATTATCGGGTTCATGATGGACAGGAAGGATCAAAATCGATGAAGCAGAAGCAGGGATGTCTTATTTTCTATGCCACACTTTTATTCATTACCCATAATGACTTGGCCCTCACGTCCTCCAGGCCATGTACTGTCTCACCTGACATCCAATAACCATCCATTAGATGCCCTCAGGATCTCTTGCCAGTCTTGGTCACCTGACATGCACACCTGTTCCAACTTTCCCTCATTAGCGCTGCAGTTTACAACCAGCCCTTTTGCACACACTCGGTGAACCATCTGTCAATCAAACTCTTCAATAAGCCAATCTGGAGAATAATGAAAACATTGTTTCCATTGAGAAACGCCTTTCGTGTTGTTCCTTGCTCTTCTTTCAATAAAGAAATACTCTTCAGTGTGGATATAACTTATGTTATTGCAGCAACTACGCTAACCTGTAGCTGCCAGTAGCTCCTCAGAGGATGCAGAATGGTCTGTGCACTGACTTGCCGGACACATTTCCTGAAGCCTGACGATGAATTCTTTCTGTGATATGTGATGCCCCAATTCTCGCCTGATCTTGTGCCCCTGTGAATGTCCAGTGCAGTGTAAGGTAAGTTGACCCTTGCAGTTCAATTTCCCCATCAGGCAACATTTGGTCCATTGTTAAAACATAACTGACAGGGAGAAAATACCAGCAAGTTGAAGGTTGCCAATCGAAAGGCAACCTGACACATTTTTTAATCTGTCATTAAAACTCTGGTACTGGAAGAACAGCGCCCTCTTGCTGTCTGTATTGTAAAGCAGTGCCGCAGATTCCCCACCAAGTCGAGTGGGAGGCATCCAAAGCTAAACGCGGCATCTCCGGCATAGTTCAACTTTTAATTATTGTGGTTATTACTGTTGCATGGTGAAAGTGCTAATTTAAAATGCTGATGTAATTCACACATGAATGTTTTCACATATTTTTTCTGACGTGGGAGGTAGAAAGATGTCTTTCTCTACGACTACATGGTGCTCGCAGCTTCTCGTTCACCCTACAAGCCGGTCACTTCTTTAGCCCTCTCGCATAAGGCGACGGTTGCTTAGACTCACACCATCGCGCATGACGTGCATCTGCCCCAAATCGTCAGCCCACTTCACCCTGAGCCTATACATAGCCTGCCCTGCGCTCACTTTCCTTGGCTACAAAGGCGCTGTAAATAGGCCTGGATGTGATGGCTAACTTGTTTGTTGTCCATGAAATTCAAATATTGACACTGTTTTAGAGACTTTTGGTGCCTCACCAGCTCCACTGCAATTTGGATGCGTTTTCTAACAGCAAAAGCATGCAGTGACAGCTGTTTAAAGGGGATAGTTCAACAAAAAACTGCCAACACGAGACTTGTGATGCAGAGGACTTTAGAGAAGCACAGAATGTCTGCCAGACAGGCAGAGCTGCTGTGTTTCACTGCAGCTTCCTCTCCCGCCAGGGAGCATGACCGCACATGATAAGGACATCAGTGCATACTGAAATGTGAATTACAGGCATTCTCTAAATGTGCATGTCAAATCAAAGCGTAGAATTGCAGGTTGGCAAACAGTACTGACTTTTCTATCAAGGGGAATAAATAAGATATGTGACGATTCATCCACGAGTGTGTTTTCTTGCTGTAAATAAATGATCAGTTCTACAAAGTGGATGTTGTAGAATAAAAATGTCATCTTCTTTGAGGAAATTGGGATATTGCGGAAAAAGAATTGACACAAGAAAACAAATTTCAAAGTAAAATAAGTGCAACAAAACTACTGAAGCAAGTAAAGAAAGTAAATTAGACTATATATATATTTCATGTTTTACGCATGAAAATATATGAGAAAACAAGAAGGATCTGTTGTCTGGTGTGAACTGATCAAAACAGCACGACGTGAGTGATATAGATCACAGAGCTTTGAGTCAGAGCAAGGACAGACATTTAACACAAAGCTGTAAGCACAAGTGTTCTATAATCATTTCCTCAACTTAAATACAGCCCTGCTCCACAAGTGTGTGGCTGGTTGAAGCTGTTATGGGAAAATATGTCATGGTCTTATGCTTTAGGATTGAAGAATGTAAGTCTTTAAAAATGCAGGCACAAAACCTATTTGAGTAGATGATTCTATCAGTTTTGCATCCAGGTGTCTTGTTTTTGTTATCTGTTATCTTGTTATCTGTTTTCCTGTGCATTGTTTCTGTCTTCAAAGACGGCGACACACAGGTCTAGATTACGGTACTTCCTGCTGAGCATCAGCTGAAGAGCATGACCCTCTGTATGTATATGTGATGTGTGATGGTAAAACAGGCTTATTCAGAATCTGTATTTCTTGTATCTGAACTCTTTGATTGGGTCACAGTGACCCAATCAAAGGAAGCAGTATAAATGTCCATGTATCTGACTATGTTGTGAGAGCACCTCTAACAGATGACGGCGATGTGTCTGTGAGACTGTGCTCTCTTTGCTTGCAAGACATGCATCTGACTGTGTTATTCAGAGCACCTCCTGCAGATGACGTGATGTGTCTGTGGGACAGTGTTCTCTTTGCTTGCAAGCAAATAAATTGACTATTACAACCTTGATCGTTCATCCAGACTCTGTTTCATTTGACATTGATTTGATAACACTTTGACACTCTTCTCCCGACTTTTCATAGAAATATTCCACAACAATTTGGCGTTGTCGGCAGGATTCGCTGTCTGTCTGTCAGAGCTCCAGAGGGACTGACCGGAGGAGAGGCCTCTCCCAGGAATCCACAACTGTAGTTTCCTGTCTTATACCTCATTGGCCGAGAGAGAGAGAGCCGGCAGACCTGAGGGAGTTTCTGATTGACGGCACGCGAATCCAACGAAAAAGAATTAATTTCTACAATATCGGGTAAGAAAGTTAAAATTCCAATTGTAAAAGTAATGGTAAAATTATACTAAGGTCATATGATTTAACAGACACAGATGAATGGTCAAGTAGTCATTTTTTTATTTTTTATTATTTGGGTAACAATTGTTTTTGACGTTCGTGGTTTCGTTTTACGAATGTGGTTCATGTAAACTCCCTTTTTCATTTTCTGGCATATCACTATTTGCACGCTTTTACGTAGAAGACAGGATTGTGTTATACGGTGATCGTAGACACAGATCGCTTGACTACAGATATAGGTTTGTTGTAAGACCGTTGTTATGCGCTAAATACGTGAATTCTACTAAAGCAATTGATAGAATAAGATTCGTGCGCCAATACGTGAATTCTATACTGATAGAATAAGATCGTGATAAATAACTAACGTGAACTTCAAATAACATTTGAAATAAGAATCGTGGTTTTCCACAACATAACGTGAGTTTCAAATAGGTTTGAAATAAGAATCGTGATTTTCCACAACATAACGTGAGTTTCAAACAAGTTTGACATAAGAATCGTGATTTTCCACAACATAACGTGAGTTTCAAACGAGGTTTTTTGCAAAAAGTTTTCCTTCGAGAGAATAAACATACGCTGTATGGTGACGACTGTACTGTAAAGGTAACGTTAACGTATCCACGCCTGAAAGATGGGTGGTAAAGATAGTAAAAGCACAGCGCCCTCGGGCCCAATAATTGATATGATGCGACAGAAATATGGAAACTGGTGTTTAGAATGCCTCACGTACTGGTCAAAGGAGTTTGGTTTTCCTGAAAACGGCTGATTGAGCGCCGCGAAGCTCAAAATGTTAAGAGGGGATTTAGAAGGTAAATTGAAACAGATTAAATGTACGAAGAAAGACCGAGTCAAAGACTTAGAAATAAAAAGGTGAAGCAGATACAAATAAGTTGATGTCCAAGAGGAATGCAGGGGAGACACACACACACACACACACACACGCACACACACAGAGGCACGCACACACAGAAACACAGAGATCTAAGAATTGTATCTCTACATGAGACAACGTTGTCTAACATGTACTGCTGAACTTTCGGCAGCTGTTTTGTTTTGTTTGTTTTGTTGATTTTTAGTCCTTGGTCCTGGTCTGGGGATTCCGCTTCCTGCTGTATGCTCCCCAGCCACAAACAACTTGAACGACACCCACCACTCAACACGTCGAGGATGAAGAAGACGAACGAGACTCGTCAAAATCTACAGAAGGCTTTCCGCCATCCATAAGCCTGGAGAACATCACACAAGAGAGTTGTGTGACATGCAGCATGCTGAACATGAGGATCAGTTCAACAACGGACAACAGAGAAGTTTCGTCAGCACAGATGCAAGCATGCCCAGCTGATAATGTATCAGGGCATGAGAGGAAGCTGAAAGAGACTTTGAGACTTTGACACACACCAACTGAAGACTTTGTGTGCCATACATGTGGCAGCTTGAACATTGAGGAACAGATGCTCACGCTCCATGAACAAGGAGTGGTGGGAGGGCTCGACAATCAGCCATCAGGGGGGTGCAGCAGGGACCGGAGTGAGACCAGAGCTGGACCAACGACGCGCACACAAATACAACACAGAGGGTGAGTTAACTTTAGATTCTTTAGATGACAAACTTGTACATTTAATACACACATTAGATACTAGACAAACACCACTCACACCCACATATGTATTCGAATGAGATTGAAGAATTTAGATGATTTAGAGAAGTGGAAATGATATAATGGTATAATAAGAGTCTGTTGGACAAAAAAGTACTGCTGCTGTCTGTTTCTCTGTGTCCCACACAATCTGAGTTTGTAAAGGGGGAGGATTCCGGAGGATTCCACATGTTTCCACATGTTTCCACATGGTACAAGCCCAGGACTGGTGTGAAGGACATGTCTGACTGGCAGCAAGTCAGACTCAATTCACTGACTTCAGCAATATAGAGGATCCTGGTAATGTACAGTAACAAAGATGAAGAGCCCCTCTCGACACGTGTTTATGCCAACAAACACAAGAAAAGGAGAACGCACAACAAAGATGAAGAGCAACCACGACCAGCGCAACAACACGACTTTTGACTCAGACAATGACAACTCAACGACGCATAACTGTACCAGACGCACCGCAGTAAAAAAAAAAAACTTGAAACATGATCTCTCAGCTCTTCGCCAAACAGCTGACTATGTATTGTCGTGTGGCAACTAACGACCAACAACTTGACCTGTTTCCTATTACTGACTATGCGGACGACTTTGACAGCGACACTGATTCCTTTGATGATTTTGATGCGCAGGTCTAAAAAACAGTTTTTGATTTCTGTCTTTTTATTCTTTTGTGTTAATTGAATTATATTGCCTGCTACATTTATGGGATCTTTTATCTCACAAGAACTGTTTTTCTTCAGATATTTCAAGTGATGTATTTTCAAATCATACTTTTGGGTAATACTTCTGTTGTTATTGAAATTTCCTTATAACATATTTTACTATATTGTGTGATTACTATGTAATCAAAGAGTGGAATGTTATGGGAAAATATGTCATGGTCTTATGCTTTAGGATTGAAGAATGTAAGTCTTTAAAAATGCAGGCACAAAACCTATTTGAGTAGATGATTCTATCAGTTTTGCATCCAGGTGTCTTGTTTTTGTTATCTGTTATCTTGTTATCTGTTTTCCTGTGCATTGTTTCTGTCTTCAAAGACGGCGACACACAGGTCTAGATTACGGTACTTCCTGCTGAGCATCAGCTGAAGAGCATGACCCTCTGTATGTATATGTGATGTGTGATGGTAAAACAGGCTTATTCAGAATCTGTATTTCTTGTATCTGAACTCTTTGATTGGGTCACAGTGACCCAATCAAAGGAAGCAGTATAAATGTCCATGTATCTGACTATGTTGTGAGAGCACCTCTAACAGATGACGGCGATGTGTCTGTGAGACTGTGCTCTCTTTGCTTGCAAGACATGCATCTGACTGTGTTATTCAGAGCACCTCCTGCAGATGACGTGATGTGTCTGTGGGATAGTGTTCTCTTTGCTTGCAAGCAAATAAATTGACTATTACAACCTTGATCGTTCATCCAGACTCTGTTTCATTTGACATTGATTTGATAACACTTTGACACTCTTCTCCCGACTTTTCATAGAAATATTCCACAACAAAGCCAACGCGGCCCGGCCCACCACCACCAGCCCCAGGGCGGCTCCGCTGTGGCTATCACAGTGGCAAAGGCCGGAGGGTTGAGGCGGTTGCCAGAGGCAGTGCCTTTTCTTTGAGGGCAACACTTCAGATGGGCGCAGCCATAAAGGAGAGAAAATAAAAGGATAAAAATATCCAGAAAGTTGCGTCTATAATTGGCTGCGCCTCTCAGCCTTTTTTTTTTTTATGTGAGCACAGCCCAGTCAAGAACAGTGGAAGCCACTTCATCCCCCAGTGAAACCTTACACTTTCTCCCCTGTCACAGTTCCCTCCCACTCTGTCCACCCATCCACAAGGTTTCTGAAGCTCACCTCACTTTTTAACAACACTGTACCCTGGACTGTCACCCTGGATTAAATGGTAATCTCATTTTGATTTGTGGCGGAGTGGAGGTATCTCGGATTATTGTCACTTGATAATGATGCTGCCTCGGTGCTGATTCAGGGTGTGACTGCTGGAGGCAGAGTGAGAGACACACCTCAGAATTGCTGACGAACAAGTGACAGGCCAGGTAAGAAAACGGCATCATAAAATGACCCATCTGTCACCGCTATCTTCTTATAAAAACTTACTGTAAAACACTTGTGTTTATTCTTTATCAGTTTTGAATCCACATGCTGTTCAGGTGCACTGTCAGTGAACAGACTTTTTTTCCATTCTGCTTGGGTTGCACATGGAAAAAAACCACTGTTTCTGTTTTTGACATTGTGGGAATGACAAACGTGGTGCTTCTGTTATAGACATCTACATTGCAGTCCCAGGTCTACCATTGAGAGAGGAAGTGGAAACAGGCCTCGATGATACAGATACAGCTTGTAAGAAATCTGGCCTCAGGTTCAGATGTTGACAGAGGCGATCCAGCTTGTCTTTAGCTTTACCTCGGATACTCTATCTGCCTGTATTACTGCAGATTGATCCAGCACAGCACTGAGAGAGACATGCAGTGTATTTAAATGTGATCAGAGATGAAAGGGAGACAAATTCGAAAATGTTAGACTTGTGCAAAGTTGGGTAAAGAGGATTAGGGGGATGAATCTAAATGATGTTCAGCAGCTTTCGTTGGGCTGCTGAGATTCTTTTTTTTTTTTCACTGAAGTCTCGCTGGGCTGAATTTCTTAAATTTTAAAAGCTCACTAATTGGGGCAATTGGAGTGTTTCAGCTACAGCTTTCCTATTCTATTCATTAATAGCATCAGTAAAGTAGCAGAAATAGCCCAATTGAGAATCAGATAAGGAAACTTAAATCTGGAGGCCAAAGCACTTTGCTTTGCCGACAGTGAATAAAGCAGACTCCATTGGGTATATAGGCCACAGTCAACAGGTTGCTGTTTGAAAATTGACCATTTCCTGAATAATTATCTGCTCTAACTACTCCAACACACTACTTCATTGTAGGCCACTGTCCACTGACCTAAAAAGTCTAAAATATGCAACATATATATCTTTAAACCAGGAGAAATGCATCAGTTAATAACAATACAGTATAGTTGGAGCTTAAAACGTTTTAGCTGTAATTTATATGATATAATACAACCCCCCCCCCCCCCGATTAAAGGATCAGCTCAACATTTTGGAAAACTGAGTTATTAGCTGAGAAAAATTCAATGAAAAGATTGATACCTGTTATTGGTTAAATATAAAACTTCAGAATGAAGACGGTTAGCTTCGTGTAGACTTGAGGCAAGGGGAAACATCTAGCCTTGCTCTCGCATTTTCCTTACTTAAACACACCCAAGCTCAATTATTGACCCCTTGTTATTAATTGAATTATAATTGTTGTCATTATTATCTCTGCCAGGAAGATCATGCGATAGGTCGCGTGGTGTGTGTGCTTGTGTGCGTCCATGAATAAGTGTGCACCTCTGTGTCTGTCCAGCTCACATTCTGCTGCCGCAAAAAGCACAACATTTTGGGTGGCCAGTTATTGCTTAAAATAGACAATGTGTAAAAATGAGAACATGTAATTTCATGGGAGATGTTGTGGTGAACTTCTTTTCATGGTCGCAAGTAGAGTCACTTAGGAGTGTATTGAGAAAAAAATGGATACCTGATTCAAAGATGGTGCCTCATTCATTCCTTGGGAAGTTGCTCACTCGGCGCAAACAATCGATCTAACAATTGATCAAATCGAATCATGCGGCTCCTCTAGACTTCCCAAATGAGTAGTCACCTCTTTACAGCCGCTCCTTTTCCAATGATTGTTTTTTGGCCAGTGTGCGTCACGTGATGAGTGCAGGAGTTTGAATACCAGGTAGGGCCGCGATGCCAAAATCGCTTCACAGTCCAACTCCGCTCCTGGGGCCTTCACAGCTCTTGGCCAAGAAATAGTCTGGCACGCAATTCCCCATAAAACTGCAATTAGCTGTTTTTTCCCCTTCAGTTTTTTTTGCATATTAAGCAGACAATATAAAACATGTTCAGAGCCAGGCAAGCTGTTTGTCCCTGTTTCCAGTCTTTATGATAAGCTATGCTAACAGTCGTCTGGGTCCAGCTTCATATTAATGAACAGATACAAGAGTAGTATCGTTAAAGGACGGTAAAGCACTTCTCTCGTATTATTGCTTTACAAGTTGTGCATATCTCAGACTTTCCTCAACCTCCCCCAGTGACCCCCCCGCAATGAAACACTCTCCCAGTCAGGATGACTCCATGTTATGGCTACGGTCAGTCACACATCGGCCACAAAAGCAGGCGTCGCAACCACTGGTGTACAATAAGAATAGTTTTGTGTTTATATGACAGGTTTCTGTCAGTGCCACCCAGGCACAACAGCCTCATAAATGAATCCAACAGAGACTAATCGGCCCTTCGCAACATGCTGGTTGGTCAAAGCTGCACAGATTTCACTTTAGCAGCTCCAAATGACAACTAGAGATACCTGCGCGAATCTCACATTTTAAAACATCTGTGTGGTGAAATCATCCAGTGCAACATCAGCACACTCCTAACTTTGTTCTTTTACTGTTTTGTGAGTGGCGATTGTAAAAATAAATAAATAAATAAGTTCGAACAATCTTTGACAATTTGTCTCTGGATGGAGTGTTCTGTTGCTGCTGTAGAGGGATGTGTGTTTCAGTCGAAGGTTTCAATCATCACGTCTTGAGAGTGGGTTCTCTCTTGCAAGCTTCTATGCCAGAAAGAAATTGAAACAAGGGACAATATAAATACTGGACAATAGGCGGGATGAGATGAGATTTCTTCTTGTTGGAGCCCCAGATTTATACACATAAAGTGACAAATGCAATCTCAGATCAGCTTTCCACAAGTCCCTACTCAAAAGAGATGTGGCAGCAGCCATTGTAGGAGGCAATCTCTCTGCACTACAGGAAGTACATCACCCACTTTGGTTTCACTGTTGGAGAGAAATGATCACAAATCCTGTTTGTCAAGCAGGATTTCGATTTTAAAATATCTGAAAAGTCTCTTGTATATTTTCAAAATAACTGACTGCAGTACCTTTTAGAAGAATAGTGAATTGTTGATGTTTCCACTGATCTTTCCACAGACTGAACAGCTTGATGGTGGTAATAAGCTAAACGAAACAGAACCAAACCAAGGCAGAGATGGAATTACGACTGGGATTTAGGATCACCTTGAACTTGGTCATCCTGGCTTTGACTCTTTGCGGCGAGAGAGTAGAAGCTCAGAGGGCAGGTAAAACAATTAGATTGAATATTCCATTATAAAGCGCTCATGTTGACTGCATGTGACTAAATCCTCCTGTATGTTTTCATGGCAGGATGTAAAAATGTCCACTATGACTTGGCGTTTATCCTGGATACATCTTCCAGCGTTGGAAAGGAGAACTTTGAGAAAATCAGGCAATGGGTGGCCAACATTGTCGAGTCTTTCGATGTGGCACCAGACAAGACAAGAGTAGCTGTGGTTCGCTACAGTGACAGACCCACCACCGAGTTCACCTTGGGTAAACACAGAACCCTGGAGGATGTGAAACAAGCTGCCCGCAGCATACGCTACCTGGGGGGAAATACAATGACCGGGGATGCTATCGGCTACACCACCACCAACATCTTCACGGAGCGAAACGGAGCCAGGCCGACAGCCAGAGGCATTCAGAGGGTGGCCATCCTTCTCACAGATGGCCGAAGCCAGGATTATGTTCTGGAGCCCTCTAAGGCGGCTGCCAAAGCTGGCATCAGGATGTTTGCTGTGGGCATCGGGGAGGCGCTGAAGGTGGAGCTGGAAGAGATTGCGGCCGAGCCAAAGAATGCCCACGTCTTCCATGTGACAGACTTCAATGCCATTGACAAGATCAGAGGCAGGCTGAGGAGGAGGCTCTGCGAGAGTAAGTCAGCCAACACTTCACTCACACTGCATGCCACATGGCTTCTGTTTGAAGCTTCACTTTGAAGAGCCTGCTTCACCCTGAACGTGCACTTAATCA
This sequence comes from Melanostigma gelatinosum, assembly GCF_949748355.1. Classification (NCBI taxonomy): domain Eukaryota; kingdom Metazoa; phylum Chordata; class Actinopteri; order Perciformes; family Zoarcidae; genus Melanostigma; species Melanostigma gelatinosum. The sequence continues at coordinate 19,943,910 of NC_136650.1, read as the reverse complement.
AATTGGACTCCTATTTTAACCTATAAGCGCTACATGGAGGAAAGACCCTAACCACAGAACCCCACCCCTAACCACAAAGAGCTCATGCATACAGTGTCATCATAGCTTCTCTCTAACTGAATATGAAGCGTGTGAGGGGGCTGTAGATGACAGTTTTCGAACCAAGACATTTCTGTGGGTTAGCTGCCTATTTGACTGCTGCTTTTGTGCAGAGGTGTTTAGCACTGGAAAGCCTGTCTTAAGCTAACCTCATTGTTTTTTCCTCTTAGTTTGCCGAGACAATCTTTCAACACATGCACACAGGCTTAGAAAGTATCTTACACAGCCAAATGAATGAGCTGAAATAAGCTCAAACATAGAGCTTCATGTTGTCCGGTAGCTGTGAGGAGAAGTGGAGAAATGTCTGTGCATGAATGTTTTCACGGAGAAGATGGATGCTTTGCACTCCAACACTTAAATTCCTGCCTAAAATTAGCCAGACAAGAAAGAAAAGGATTCCATAAGTCTTACCCACAAACTAAATACAAAAACGGAAAGACATGATTACATGGTTTAGTGCACAGATGAGCAAAGACAAACTCACAAATCTCACTTTTAATCTGGCTGTAAATTGTCATGTTTGGCAAGTCAGAACTAGAGATTATTCGAAAGGAAGTTTTGATGCAGACTCTGAAACTCCTTTATTCTTTTTTAAGGACATACCATCCTGCAGAGACACTCATTTTAAAGCCAATGGCCTCTGACTTTGCTCCTTGACTCCATAAATATTGAATCTGTCAAATAATAATGCAGGTTATATGATGAGGTTATATATTATAAAACATGCTGTGCTTGCACCTTCAGAGCTCTGTAGCACTAACCAAGGTCTACATTTACACAGACAGAAAGTTCCAATGTTTTCTTTCTCTAATCTCTAAAATCACCACAAGTGAGTCTCTAAGTATATCAGTGGTCAGCGCAACTGGCTCAGCGAGCAATCCGAGTTATTTTCACCCAGAAAATTATAGCTCCAATGTTTCATGTGGGTGCAGTGCAGCCGCTCCAAAGTCCATGTTGAATGTTTTCACCTTTTAATCCGTAGGTTTAAAAACGGACTCTACTTATTATGTTCTGCACTGGTTCATTAGAGCATGTGTGGCCTCGCTTTACCAACGCATTCGCTCACACACTTGAACTTACATGATCCCAGTGACAGAGAACTCTATTATCAAAGCTCCTGTCTAACACCTGCAGTGTGTTTAAAAGATACAGCAGCCATTATGATGACAGGTACCATGGGTAATAGTAAGAATAACAAATGTATCAGAGCCTAGCTGCAAAATAAAGTGGTGGTTGTTTGGTGTGAAATGCTCCAGCTTTTTGCTTGTGAATCTGTCTGAGACATCCGTTTCCAAAGGCAGGTTTTACATCGCTTCCATTCTCGCAGACGGATTCCTAAATTATAGCTCCAGGGCCACGAGTGCAGGGAGTAGCTCAGCTTCAGCATGCTGCGTCGCACGGCCGTGCAACAACACCGTCTTAAAAAAAGAGTGACGCACTTCCATTCATTCACAGAACGGTCATTTTTGGTAGACTTGCTGGCTTTATGAACAATAAAGACCAAGCATCTTTTCTGAGATCTTCAACTATCACTTTAAAAAGACTTAAAGACAGAAGAAAGAAAAAAAAGGCTCCTTTAATGTCACTGCTGGCAAACTGAAGACACAAACAACACACGCTATACATCTGGAATTAGAGATACATGTGAAATGGAGATAATTGTAGAATTACTAACGAGTATGCAAGTGCTGACAGTACATTAGCAGCTTGGATTTTCCTCTTAGGCATGGTCCGGGATTTGCATGGAACAGAAAAACAAGCCATGTCAACAGAGCTGTGCTCATGAAGAACACCGCAAAGGTTAAAAGCCACTCCGACAGGATGATTTTTATCGCTGTGATTTGAGAAAATTGCAGGGTTCGATAGTAGACGTTTGACAGATACTCGATCTTTTCGGGAAGTCGGAGCGTCTCACTGTGATATTTTCGGCCTCAGATAATATTTCGGGCTGACAGTCATGACACAGACAAATTGTTGGGCTGACATTATCGAATTAGAAGTTTCTCTGAACAGATTGATTACAAACTGATGACAGGATCCTGCTGTCATGCCTAATCAACAATGTGAAAGTGTATCTTCCTGTGTGGGATGGATGAGGAGGTTCTATTCAAATTCACCTTGTCAGTTGTAAAATGAATGCAGGGGACCAGATCAAAGTTATTTTAGAACAGACTGATGAGATTTGTCTTTCATTTGTGCAAATTCACCAATTAATTAGTGGGGATAGGACATTTTCCTCTGTTTCAGCCCTTCATTTAGATTGATAAATGGGATGTATTCTCAGATAAAAGCCTTACGTGATAAAAAGGGTAAAGCTGCAGATAGTTTCGTTGTTTTTTTTACCCGGATCTCTCACGACACTCAAATGAAATCGAAATGTTGTTCATTGTTCTCACGTTGTGCTCAAAATGGAAAATTGCATTCAAACGTGACTTGGGGTCAATGATCGTGCGAGAAGCTCTTTCGGTTAATGCTAAAAACATGCACGCTAACTTGCTCTCGATGACGATGCTAAAATGCTGATGTGGCAGGTGTAATGTTTACCATGTTCACCTTCTAAAATGTAGCATAATAGCATGCTAGCAGTTGGTTAGTGACACTAAACATAAGGTACAGCTGAGGCAGATGGAATGCCATTTGTTTTGCAGGTGTTTGGTCATAAAACAAAGAATTGGACAGTTAAATGTGAAACTGATTATCGTCCTAGATGAAAACAAATAGTTGTTGAAATGTATCCCGGGGGAGATATGGTTGTCTGTACCAAATTTCATGTCGATCCCTGCAATAGTTTCTATCTGGACCATAGTGGTGAAGCCACCAAATGACACTGCCATCCAGCCATGCTGCTAACGCGTCCAAGACGGCAGCAACCTCGACTCACCACCTCCGAGTGACAAAATATGTTTGTTGTTTTTGTGTCATTTAGTTGAACTGACCCGAATAAAGTGTCAATCTCTCCAATGTTTACATCTAATAAACTGAACAGGATCCACATATGCGCTCTTGAGCAGGGAAGCTGGCATCTTGACACAGATAGAAAATACCCCTCCTGCCAATAAAGACGTAAACTGAGTTGTTTTGCCTTTCTCAATGTCATCACCATGACTGAAATATGTGTGTGTGGAAATATAAAACTGTTGCTGCTCCCTGAGGCTATGGAGGTGCCTCATGCTCATGTAGAACCACACACTCCGCTCCCCAGACTTCAAACAGGAGAGATTAATGACAGTCTGTCTGCACTGGTGCTCTTCAGATCACATATCAGTCCAGAGACTGTGTTCCAATGAGATCACCATTTCCAAAAACAATCCAACAATTCACAGCTTTTTTTCCATCTGACCCCTCATAAGGTTTCAGAATGACAGAGTCACATGCCTAACCTGTGCTCCCAGAAGATCATTGCATCCTGATTTACAGCATGTCTCACTGAACTATTGCCCTCTCTCCTCAGATGTCTTGTGTCCGAACATGAAGATTCAACCTGATCGGTTTAAGCCCAACAGCACCAGTTATGGTCTTGAAGAGGTTCCAGGTATGTGCAAACTGCTGCTTTTATAACGCCGACATGCAGCGCTGGCAATACTTGTCCACCACAAAGTCAGCTCTGTGTTTTTCAAAGCATTTCCTACATTCTGCTTTGTTACATGAGGAGAAACGCAAAGATTTAGACAGTTTTCACTCACAATGTCCTCTATTTCGATCTGGTTGGAAATTGGTTTTATTCATGACTTGAAAAGTATTACTTTTCTGCAACATTCATTTTCTGTCTTGTTTTAAGCAGCCATTCTAAAAGCTCAACATACTGAAACGCTGGCAGACTTGAATTTACACACATTTTTCCCACTAGTCACAGCTTATTTTGCAAACTAATGCTGCTGTGTTGTAGATGTATTTTGTCTAAAGTAAACAGCAGCCATTTCCATGATATGAAAATCTATTTGTTGGCCTTTCAAAGTTGCTTGAACTGTTTAATCAATCACACCAAAAAGTTGGTCCCTAAGTCCCATTTTGGGAAATAGGCTTTTCCGCTTTCTTGCTGAGAAAAGCTCACTCATTAACAGAGAAATATCTTTTAATTTAAAGTTTGAAAAGTTTCGAAACATCCAGCTACTTGTCTCCCTCTGCTTCACATTTATTATGCAGACATGATCCTCTCAGCAAGAAAGCTAATAAGCGTATTTCCCAAAATGTCAAACTATTCCTTTTAGGAGGGAAAACTTGCAAACACACCTTGTTCCTTTAAATGCTGCTTTGATTTTCATGTTCAGCTGTAGAACTAGTCGTCTATCAAGTAAAGCGCATTACTAGTCCTCCACCATTTGATGTTTTGATTTCATAAATTCCAAACTGCTGTGGTAAAGGTTTCTGAGAACTCTTGCATATAGTGTTTTACCAGAAAGGTCGGATGTTGTTATAAGAGTGTCTTTTGGGGGATCTGAGTTCCTGTCTGCGTCTCCCACCCACATCCATCACGCGAAGAGAAAAAACAGATGCACTGGCGTGACTGTTAGGACTCCTGCTACGTTGAACATCATGGAAAGAGAGATGTCAGAGTAGTGTAAGCTGTGTTTTAAGGTTTGACTCTCAATTTGCAATTCGTCTGGCATTTACCTGATAATCTGTGAGAACTGATACGCCGTCTTTCATAGCAAATTGCTGACATTTAGTTGATGGACTCTCTTGTGCCAGTATTCAGTTATTTTCCCCAAAAAATATTAGTTTGTGTTTCTTAAGAAACGTAGTGTTGTCCGGCTATAAAGGTCCATACAACATTTAAACCTTCCCCTGTCAATACAACTTAGTGAAACCCGGACCGATGACATTTTTTGAAGCATCATTATATTGTGATGGAAGTGGGCATTCCTGTAACAAATACAATATAATAAGGAATAATGAACATTGATCCACAAATCGAACAATCCATCCATTTGGTTTACAGTGTTGTTGGGGTTGGATCCTATCCCAGCATGCACTGGGTGAGAGGCAGGGTCATAGGGCTGAAAACCAAAACAAGCACATTCATTCCTACAGCCTATTTGGTGTTTCTAATTATATCTAACATGAATATATTCATTTTGAGGGAGGAAACAAGAGCACTTGGAGGAAATCCATTGAGACATAATATGCAAACTCCACACAGACGTCAGTATTATTATGGCTTTTCCTCTAAACTGCACAGGAATTGGAACAAACTTTAGATAAATCACTGAAAACCACTGATGTTTCCTGACACAGATGTACCACTGTGTTGGATGTGCTGTAAGCACTCTAATTGGAATAAATCATTCGGGCTGTTTTGTTTGTCTTTCCGATCCAAGTCTTGTTCCACTGGGAAATTAGATGAGAAAACATTTTCTCACAACCAAACGCTAACATAAATATACTCCGCACTACACTGATTTATATTTATTTTACATTTAGCTACCAACACGACAAATGCAATGGTGCTGCCTAAGAGCCAATATCATCATTTTAAATCCTTAGCTGCTGTCATGGTGTAACTTAAGTGGATTTCTATATTATAATGGTTCTCACAGAGAACCACCACGAGAACATGAAGAGGCCACAGCAGGTCCCCAGCTAAAATATATTTCTTCAATTGACCATTGACAGTTGTGTCGTACTCGCATCTCAGAGCCTGAACCTGCGTTCGGCCTTCACCGCTGCTATCAAACGGCGGTCTGAGGTCTGAAGCTCCCTGACATCACAAAGATGTCCGGGGTTTTCCCAAAGTGCTGTAAGTCTGTAACTGTGGCCTCACTTAAAGACACAGCTACATTGTCAAACTTATTTGAGTAAAGTGCTTTTCTTTCAAATTGTGGGGAAGCACATAGAGAACCTGTCTACAGAGAAGAACAAGACAAACAGTGTTTTTCTTTACAACAAGCTGTAAGCTCCCACTTATAATTACCCAACAAATGTCCTCTACTCTGGTGCAGAGAGTACAACTCTCCGTGAGAAATGTCAAGACTATTTTGCCGCTGATTACGATTTGACAGCCAAGAGACCTGCGGTTTGAGTCAGCCCTGTGTTTATCATGGCCCCCTCAGGGTACCGAGCACACGCAGGAGGCTGCACAGCGTCTTTGCGGCTCATGTGCTCACTATCTACTGCACAACCGCTGCCATCTGCTCTGATCAAAAGAATGCCGTGTGTATGCGTTTGCCTTTTCCCAGTCAGTGAACTCATCTGGCTTTTCCCGCAGAACACCCCATTGGTCGTTTCTTTGGGCCGTCCAAAATAACTTTTGGGGTTGATTATATGCTATCCGCTGCCAGTCCAAATTACAGCTCTGTGCTGCGATGGCCCCGCGACAGCCGCAGAAACGGCGCGGTGAGCGAATGTGCACGACGCAAGCATGGTGACAAAGAGAGTCGAGGCTCACAGCTGCACGGCTTCCTCGAGCAAACCCGTCAGCGAGCGCTGATGAGCAGCAAAACATCCCTCAGTGTAGCGTCACTCAGGGAAGTGAAAAGGTCAAGTTGCTTGACCTTTTCACTTCCCAAATTATTACCACCGGTCACTGTAGAAATGCTAGACTCCTGCTCTGTTTCAACAAAATAAGCCAATCCCTTTCAAACCAGGTTTCTATCAGCAGATTTCAACAGACTTTCGTTTTAGCTGCGTGTGTTTAGCCTGAGATGTTTTTACAAGTGTAAGTGTGTCGATCGGTTTTAAACTTTGAAAAGCCCAAAGATCACACATACCATAAGAGAACATAGCTACAATAGGTCTGACACTTTCCGATTATGCTAGTTCTCCTTCGTGAGTTTATAGATTTACTCTTCAAACAGGTGATAGAAGAAGAAGAAACCATTTTTATTGTCATATACATTTTACACATACACGAAATTTGACTACTGCATTTGCATTTATTTTTTAATCTTGTTCCTGGTTAGACAAATAAAATGGGTAAACAGGTTGTCGTGCATTTGAGACAAAGCAGAGACAGCACCATCTACTCACCAGATGTGGAAGCTGTTAAAGATGCAAGTGTATTAAATGGCATCTAAAATGAATGGAGGTGTATGAAAAATGTCCCCCAAAAGAGGTTTTGTTCATGTAGGAAGCAGCAGAAAGTCTCCCTCCTGTGGTGAGTGCGTAATAATCTGCTATCTCTAACAGTTCATCCAAGACAGACAGAGTAGCTGTGACAGATGACCCAGTCAGTTACTCGGTCTGTTATGATGGCTGTTGTTTTTAAGGTTATTTTTTACTCTGTTGCTAATGACACATGGGCAGCCTGTGTTTCTTACCACCTGTTTGAAGGCTATTTCTAATGACCTCCACTAAGCTTTTGCCCGACTCTCACATTACCACCTTCATGTTCCCGTTTCCTCTTCTGAAGATTAGTGCGCTGGTGCTAATATTCCCAACGGAAACCTGACTTCTCATGGATTTTTTTTCGTGACTGAGGCCATGCGGGAATATGTTGAGGCCGTCCTCATCCTGTCTGCTCACTGGTGGCACAGTCTGCTCGTCGCACGACAACGTAACCACCAGCTTTCAGTGAGCTCTGCCGGACAAACTGGCAGCATTAGTGCTGTACAAGCTATCGTCCTGCTGGCATTGCCATAGCTACAGCGCTTGTTTGTTGTACAAGGGAGTGTCCTTTCCAAACCACCTAAATATGACCTGTGGTTACACCACTTCAAATCACACGCTGCAGGGCAACACACACTCTCGAGACTCGTACGCAGACCTTAACAGAGACGGCATCTAGTTTTTCCCTCTGGCAACAAATCAAACAAATGTTGAATTGCCAAGAAATGGCCCTATTGTCCAGTTATTCAGTGATACACAGTGGCTGCAGGGTGTGGTGGGACTGACCCAATTAAACCCCAGCACCCAAGAACTCTGACAAAGTCCTACCTCAAGACTTAAGAGCCCTGTGTGCTTATTTATTTGTGTGTGAGAGGCTGTCTTGAGTCCAACTGGGCTATTTTACTGTGTTGCTGCAGGGTTCAACCTCATGGAGCACTTCAACGTGAGAGATATTCTGGGAACCAGAGAGGACGTAGGCCAAAGTTCTTACGTTCGCCTTGGCACCATGCCCATTGTACAGCAAACAGAGTGAGTGACCACTCTGTTATGTTGCAAACAATAAGCTGTACATTGTCTTCTAAATATTTTTAAAGATGTGATTTAAAGTGATGGACTGAGAAACCTGTCGGGGAACACGAGGGTAGAAATGAGCCGTTAGGCCCCAACTGAAAATAAACGAAATATAAAAATACAAAATAATGTTTCGTGAGCTTTTGTCAGATGTATCAGCATGTGTTACAGTTAAAACTGTATAGAAATATTTCGTTCTTCATAAGAATAATGCCACGTCACTCTGCTTAGGAGAGAAGGAACAGTAATACAGACGAACAGGTTACTAGGTGAAACATAGACACTGTGTTTCATTATGAGTTTGTACATTAAAGTCTAAACTGTAACTCTGTGTCTCAGTAAAATAAAGCACCGTTTATACACGCAATAACAATGTGCTTTTGTTCTGCAGGGATGTGTTTCCTCAAGGGTTGCCAGATGAATATGCCTTTGTGACGACGTTCAAATTCAGGAAAACCTCAAGACGTGAAGATTGGTACCTCTGGCAGGTTTTTGACAAATATGGAATCCCACAGGTGGGTCAGCCGAATGTAAATAGTCGTAAATGTGACTGCAACTGCCTGTGTGGCTGGATTCAAGCAATTACAATGTCAACTCAGAATAGGCTCAGCTCACTGACTAATCCGATGCTTCTTAAAACATTGACATTAAAACATGAACACGTCGTATTAACTTCTGTCAAGACGGATTTACTCCGGCTTGATTTTTAACTTTCATATTTGACTCCACAGACAACAAGTTTTCTTTCTGTCCTACATTCAAAATGATAAATAGCAAAGTACTCACTATGCGGATATATTATAGTTGTGGGTTGTAATTATTGATGAATGAATGGATACAGTTTAATATTGCATCTGTTAACGGTGGGGCTAATTTTAATCACTTTATATGCTGCTGGGTAGCTTGTGAATTTCCCCATGGGAATCACTAAATACTTATCTTAAGCTATAATAATACACATAATCATCATAATGTATCGGTTTGGATTAAAAGCACAAAGCCGCAGAAAATGGAACTATTTAAACAAAGTACAAGTACCTCAAAATTGTAATCAGAACACTACTTGAGTACATGTCCTTCGTGGGTACATTCCATCCCTGAAGCGGTCGGCCTGTATCTTTCAGCTCCCGTCGTTAACATTGTCCTGCCTCTGTCCTGTCAGGTGTCCATCCGCCTGGACGGTGAGAACAAGGCGGTGGAGTACAATGCTGTCGGCCTGACCAAAGACGCCGTCAGAACTGTGTTCAAGAACCCTGAAGTTGACAACCTGTTTGACCGCAACTGGCACAAGATTGCCCTCAGCGTGGAGGCCAAGTCTGTGTCTCTGTACCTGGACTGCAAACACATCCAGACTCTGCCCATTGAAGACAGGGAGGACATTGATATCCAGGGGAAGACGGTGATCGGGAAGAGGCTGTATGACAGTGTGCCAATTGATGTGAGTCTTTGCCCCACATCTGTGCTTGTTTACTACGCTCCTATAGTGGAATAAAGCATTGTGAGAGGTTGTAATAGATTTTAAATTTCCCAATACCCTCCACGTTGATAATTTCATCAGTTGTCTGTCTGTTTCTGCGCAGTTTGACCTCCAGAGGATGATGATTTACTGCGATTCCAAGCATGCAGAGCTGGAAACCTGCTGTGATATACCCAATGGACCTGTGAGTATTTTCGGCAGTGTCTAAAAGTAGATGTAACTACAGGTTTAACAGAGTAAGCTGCCTTGTCTTTAGCTCAAGCTAGTTTCTAATTTAAAGCAGTTCGATTTTTAGCTGGAAAACAATTAGATAGGTTAACATGAACTTTCTGTTTCTGGCTTTGTTACTTTCTATAGCCGACATACAACCAGGCTCATTTTGCACAGCAACAAAATACTACTGTTGTATTTCACTGCTTTAAGTCTTTTTTTTGGTTTGACCATTACTTTTGCCATACGTTTAATCTTTTCAGTGCGCCAAGAAAGTTGTGACGGAGGCGCCCCCAATTGAAATCCCCGCTCCAACACCTACTACTGGGGAGCAACAAAGAGGCCCTCAAGTGAACTGTTCGTGCCCTGCAGGAGATACGGTAAAGCCAGCTGATTCTACCAGACTTCATCCCCGTCTATTCTTTTCACAGATGAGTGGGAATCCTTTCTTGAATGGCTTTCGAAAGACTTCTGTATTTTCCTTTCTCACAGGGAGAGATCGGTGCGCCCGGTGTGGCAGGTCCTAAGGGTGGAAAGGTCATCTACAGTTGCTTTTAAGTACTCGTTTGTGTGCAACAAAAGCTTACAGTTTTCATTACAGAGTGGTTTGTTTACTTTGTGAACTTACATTTTTAGGGTGACACTGGCCTTAAGGGCGCCATCGGAGCTCAAGGAATCAGAGGAGAAAAAGGAGAAACTGTATGAAAAATTAAAGTGTGCACATTTACAAGCGTGATTTTCCATTTAACGGAGAGATAATAGCGAATTGATTGATTTTCAGCACATCATGTTCAGTGTTGTAATGCCTTTCTGTAGATGCACTATGATACACATTTCATTTATTTCAGATTGCATGCCTTCCAGCTATTATCTCTGCTTTTCTTGCCGCCTCGAGAATAATTGATCCTTATCGATGAATTATTTGCAGGGCAAAGTAGTCTCTGTCGAAAGTGACAGAGCTGAGAAGGTAAGTACACCTGCTCTTCCTGATGCTGCATGTTTGTCTCCGTGCATATTTCATATGCATGTACATCTTGGACACAATTTTGTAATTTCTCCCTCTATTTTCTATTCTTTCTTTTTTCCTCTCTTTCATTTTATGTTTTTTTTTTCCATTTTGGTAGTTTATGTATATTTATATTACTTTGACTCTTTTTTTGTCAGGGAGTGTGTAGGAAAATGCTGAAACAGCTGTGATTGTCAGAATTAGAGGACAGGTTACCACAGAGGATATGTAGACGAGAGGGCAGGCCTACGCAGATGCCCACCAAGTCTGTTCAAATCACAGCCTCTGTGCTGCCTGCCACTGCCAGCTGGAAGTCTCACAGTATAATCTATTCCTTGAGACAAAATCCTGAGTCTGCATCATTCAAGCTGTCCAGAGAGGGACACTTAAAAATGGCCCCAAGAGGTCTGGAAGCTGAGACGTCTTCTCACTTGTGTTATCTACTTTGGTTGTGATAGTTGTAAAAATGCATCTGTAATCATTTTTAAATAATACAGGTTTATTTGTTGCTGCAATTTGTTGTCGCAAACTTTTCTAAAGCTGATGCGGAAACATGACGTAAGGCGACTCCAAGCGGCTGCGTCGGTCATCGAGTCGCATCGGGCGAAAGTGAATTCATGCGGCTTTGATTGCTTCTAATTGCATCTTTAGCCCACAATGGCGGGCAATTCCCCACGTAGCAGTGTTGTTGTTGATAATGTCTTCTTCGTCATATGGGCCTTTCTCCTAATCTCTGTGATGCATGAAATGACGTGTGTTAAAACGATAAAAGCTCCAAAAATAATTAAAGGGCGACCTTCTGCGACTTGTAAAGTGGTTTATGAAGCAGAGGGAAGTCTTGCGGTGGGCAAAACCTCGTGGTGCTGTGTAATTTAACTGCTATTACTTTTCACTCAGTCCAGCCTTCGAATTCCAAGGGAGTCCTTGGTGTAGCTTATGACATCAGTGTTCAAACCAAAAGTGCAACACTGTGAAGCCAATGGAAAGCCATCGCTCCTTGAGTCTTTGGTTGGCCGTGTGACCAGACCATAGTGGGTCTTGGTGAAGGTGACGACAGCTGTTAGCACATTCCGGCTCCCAAACATTGACTCAAAAGTTTCTCTGTGTATCGTGTCGTGTGTAACTCTTTGTGTTCTGTGTGATATTAACGCCTGTCTTTTGTCCAAATGTATGTATCACTGTTCAAAGAATGAAATCCATGAATTCCTCTCGAACTTTTGTTCTACATTAACCCTCCGACCATCATGCACTAAATCTCGTTCTGCGATGCCAGCAGGTTGATATTCTGACAGCACGCCATCGTCTCCTGTGTTACCGGCCATCCTGCATGCTCATGTTTGACAGAGCAAAGTAAACACTTGCCTTCTGTTCACAGGGTGATACAGGCAGGATAGGGTTGACAGGTGCTCCTGGACAAAAAGGAGAGAAGGTGTGGCACTTGTGAACCCGGACATGTGGCGGATTTCTTTAACATGTCGAATCGAAAAACGTTCACATGCTCTTCTGGTATTCATTTTGTGTTTCCCATCATCTGACAGGGACTTGGTGGTGTGCCAGGCATCGATGGCTTATCTGGAGACAACGGAGACAAAGTAAGGCATAAATGTTTTGATATTTCAGTCAAGGTTTGCAACACTTGTGCTAATATGTGTGTTTTCATCCATGTTTAGGGTGGAGCAGGACTGGCTGGTGGTCCAGGGCTGCCAGGTCAAGCTGGACAAAAGGTCTGTGAATGTGGTCTTCCCAGACACACTTGTTCTGTTTAATGGCCGTACATTCATTTTTCTGGACAATTACCTCTCAGCCCGTTATCGATTTCCTGTGAAAAAGGGGGCAGTTTGGTTGCCTTTCCCTTGCACGAAGCAGCAGCTGGGGAAAGAGCCAGGAGGGGGAGGAAGCAGGGTGTTGGCTCAGGTTCGGTCAGTGGACTGTGACAGGCTGCTAGAACCAGGACAGGAGGGACTGATTGCCCCCTTTGATACAATACAGAGAATACTCAATTAGTTAAATGCTGCCGTCCAAAAATATCCAAATGTGTATTAGAAGGTGAACACTCTAAAAGAAGCATTTTAGCATTTCTAATTTTCAAATATGGTGTCTAATCTGCAGCAGGCTTTATGTGACATGTTTATCCAAGGGGATAAGGGAATGTCACTGTTAGAAAGAGGGCCAAGTCTAAAAAACTCCCGCTAACAGAATGTTACTCAATTTATTTTAGGGAATTCAGGGGGATGAAGGAATTTCTGGCACCCCAGGTCCAAAAGGTGTCACTGTGAGTATGATCTGAATGCACTTCACCGAGTGAAGATCTGATGTTGATAAATTATCAAATGAATTATATTATAATGTTGCTGCATTTTGCTGTAGGGTGAATCAGGTGGAAAAGGAGAAAAAGGAACTTCGGGAGCCTGGGTAAGTAATTCTGCACTACGTTCTTTGATATAAATAAATCAAAAGTGATAGATCCACATATACTGCAGCAGATAGGGGTTCAGCGTCAAAAGCACTTGAAAAAAATAGTAGTTGCTGGGTTACACATTTATTTTTACTGTCCATGTTTCACCAGCATGTCCCAGGAGTTGAACCATGTATGTTAGCTTGAACCTGTGCAGAATAGAGTTCAAACTGCAAAGAGCCCTGACCACAGAGTTAACTTCTGACAGAGGCAAGTCTTCTCAGAGGAACAGAGAGCTGAGGGGAGTAATCGTGCAAACAGATGTGGCTTCCTTGATTCACTCTCCACACTTCCTGTCTGGGATCCTGTGGGGGCGTTTGGCTATCGTCCAGCTCATTCAGGCCGACTGAAGCTTTGTTGATGTCTGAAGTTTCCTCCGAGCTGCTAACACCTCCCCTCTTTAGCCATCGCGATGGCGTTAGAATGCAAGTCAGACTTCTAACAAATCCGTGAAAGGTTCTTTCCCAGCATCACAATGATCTCCAACGGAAGTCAAGTTTTCAAGATGTTTTTGCGATCAATATTTCAGTGGCACTAGGCTACAAGTAACATATTGAGTAAAAGGATATGAGAAACAGTTGATTTGCTTTTGTGTCGTGCTGAGATGTCAACTTTAACAAGGGGCCTGTATAAAGCAGTACACATGGAATAATGACTTTGCCATATGACATGAGGATGTGCAGCAAGTTCATACTGAAGCTCCATTCGAACATGCTGATGATGTTTAGAGCCGTCTGTCAGCCAGTCAGTCAGTCAGTCAGTCAGTCAGTCAGTCAGCCAGTCAGTCAGTCAGTCAGTCAGTCAGTCAGTCAGTCAGTCAGTCAGTCAGTCAGTCAGCCAGTCAGTCAGTCAGTCAGTCAGTCAGTCAGTCAGTCAGTAAGCAATTTCCTGAAGTTGAAGACTGGAAAAGTACTTGTCTCAGTAAAGCGATTGAGGGAATAGGTGGTTTCGAGGAGGCACCTGGGGTTGAAGTCATGGTAATGTTTGATGACTGAAACCACAGCGCTTCTTCTGGACGGTTCTGTATGCTGGCCCGTCGGTCCACCGCTGTGGACCAGATGGAAATATCTTAACTGAATGGATTACCGTGGAACTCGGTACGGATGTAATGGTGCCCCTTTGTGGTGGTGACTTTGGTGATCTGCTAACTTGCAACACCAGGAGGTCAAGGTTTTCACATATCCACTGGAACTGATACTCAGGCAGCAACCCCAAAGTCTGAAAAGTGAAGCCAATGCGAAAGTAAATTCAACTTGCATTGTCTCTTCCGGCCAATAAGGGGCGGCTCCTCTGGTTGCAAAAAGAAGCCAGATTGCGTAGAAGTCTATGAGAAAATGACTCTACTTCTGTCTTGATTTATTACCTCAGTAAACATTGTAAACATGAGTTTATGGTCTCAATCTCCAGTTTCAAGTCTTCTTCAATACAGCATGATGTTCATTTAAATTGTGGTAAATGCTAACGCTAATTACCATAGTAAATTATGGTCCCATTCAGACAATGAAGCAGGGTATGCTTTGTATGCTTTAGGGTGCGGCTACCTTTTGATTGACAGGTTGGTGCCACGGCGATGTCTGAGTGGGTTTTAGTCTGCGTGTTTGAATTCCAGCGTTTCAGAGTGCGTTTTCAGTTCATAGAAGTTCATTGTAGCCGTTTTGGGGGCCTAAATATTCCTTGTTCAGCATTAGTTTGTAGCTTTGATTGAAATATGTCAACATCTACCCGATCATCAAATTTTGGTATAGCCATTCATGTCTACCTTAGGATGAATTCTAAAAACTGCCCCCTCACTGCACATACTAATTATGCTTTTTTTTTTGGAAACAAAATATAACATAAATCACTTCCTGAGTTGACTGTTTTTCACAACAGTTAGCAGTACTTTATCAATGCTTTCCTCTACTCTTTCATTTAAGGGTGAGGCAGGTCTCGATGGATTTCCTGGCAAACCTGGTGCTCCTGGGAAAGATGTAAGTCCTCTATTTAAGATCCTGCAGTTACGAACAGACCACAGATATTAATCTGCGACATATTTGGGGAGTCATTAATGAAGCTTTTGTCTGAAATTGATCAGGGTTTGAGAGGACTGGTTGGTACACCCGGGCCCAGCGGAAATAATGGCATCAAGGTATGTTCCCCCTCCTGTGCTATATGCAAAAAAATGTTCCCTTGATTAGAAACAATTCAAGGTGGATATTGTCGTAAGCGTGTTATTAAGCTGCGCTGATGTAAATCATTTCAAGGAGGTATCATCAGTTTGTCAAGCGACTGTCTGTTCTCTCCAGACATTCTGCCGTCTCCTCTGTGAGTTCATTTGTCTCTAATTACTGACTTTGATGAATCTTCCAGTGGAGCACACATGCTTATACCACACCCATATGCGCGCACACGGACGCATACACACGCATACACACATATGCGCAGCAAATTCCCATGGCTCTTTAACCACAAGTTTCACTTTCCTTTAGGCCTACAATAAGTACACACGTGTCATCTCATAAATTATGGTCGCTGCCGTATCATTACCATATTGCCCAAGGTGCCTTATCCTGAAAGTCTCTTGATTCTAATAACGGGGATTTCATCTTTCTTGTGTGAACTACGTCACAGGGGGAGAGAGGCCTTCGCGGATTACCTGGGGATGTGGTAAGTACCAAAAATAGGCCAAAAGGATAAAGAATTACAGGCTTGTTCAGCGATGAAGAACATAATGGAGGGATGGAGTTCGAAAGACAAAGGGCACATGATTATTACTTAAGTGTAACCAGGTAATCATGGGCGAGATGGACCTGCTGACCTTGTTCTGTAACTGTAAACACATCTAGAGGGAGCAGCACTGACAGACCTGATAAGTTGATTGACAGGCAGCGACTGTATTTTGATATTGGATCAGTCATTTATGTCATTATCAAGCAAATATGGCAGAAATATGCTGGTCCCAGCTTCTTAAGGATGCTTTTCTTGGATGAATGATATTAAACATAATCACTCGGATAAAACAAACAATTTGAATACTTCTTCTGAAAAGAGATGGGCCGTTTCCTCCTTTTTTATTTACTATTTTCTGATATTGCACAGATTAAAAGCGATCCATCAAAAGATATTGAGCAGATTATTTGATGATGAAAAACAATCATAAATTGCAGCCCTATGAAACACAGAGAAAATTACCTTATCTCCATGAAGCCACAGAGGATTTATTTTAAATACCGTTTGTGTGAGACAAGGGTTGCCAGTTTACTGTCTATGGCCTCAATGTTTCACAACGATTGTTCCGTGGTAGCACAGTCGATCTGTCGATGATTTGATTAAAAAACTATTGTTTGTTTATCTTATCTTTTAATTTCAGTTTCAAAAAGAAGGTCTACGGGGTGACAAGGTGAGTAATCGTTCAATGATCTAATTATTTATCATGTTCTTCAACAGGAATGTAAAGCTTCAAAGACAACTAAATACACCACCATGAACACAAATGAACACACTGCCATTGTGTACCATGTTGTGAAGGATTTGTTCTCTGAAAATCAACCATACGGTGTAAACTGTAACTTTAATCTCAAATAGCAATAGAAGTTATATCATGTAATATGTCTGTTGTGTTTGACCTGTTTCAGGGAGACGGTGGATCTTCTGGGCCTCCAGGGCCCGAGGGCCCCCAGGGGCCTCAAGTAAGGATCATGATTTATTACTTCCTCTTTCCTGCACTTTAGTTTTTGGTATTTAGTTGCGGTGGAAAAGTCACCTGTTCAGTTGTACTGCTGAGCAGTTCACGAAAATGCCAGTTGTGCTGTATGAATGGTATCTGATCATTATCTGATCATTTTGTTCTTCAGGGTCCTCCGGGTCGACAGGGACTTCCTGGGGAACCTGGAGAGTTCGGCCAGAGGGTAAGAATCTCATTTTTATGGAAGACTATCATTTGTTCTCCACATTTCTTCATTACTTCAGTACTTGGTACGTGAAGATGCTCAACAAAGTACATGATGTTTAAGCACCTGCACATGTGTTGCTTCTGGCTTCAGAGGACTGAGTTCATCTCTTTATTTCTCAGAAGCAAAACTGCTCTGGAGGAAGACTGAATCGTATTGGTTGAGTTATATCACAGGGCAAAAGGAGTGCGAGTGGCAATCCATCCTTCTTCCTTTTTATTTTTGCACCGTGCATTTAGAATTCAAGCTAATTACGGCAAATCTGAACTTTGACGAAACCATTAACTTGAACCATGAACTTTGCCAGACTCCTTTAGGGACTTTCCTCCGTGATGTGACTCCGTGATGTGACTCAGTCTGCATACAAATCACGCCCAGTCTCTAGGATGGCAGACAGAAGCAGACAGAATCTGTCAGAAAAACTGACAAGAGGCTCAATTCCTTGCAAGAAAGTTCCCTACCCTACATTTAAAGTAGCTTCCTCCTCTTTTATCTCCTGCCTTTTTCTATGGCCAAATATTTCTCTGGCAAATACATTTTCCCTTGATTATGATGTAAAATGACACACAAATGATTTGTTTCATTGTTTTATGATCACTTAAACGCTCATGCAACCTTTTATCCTAAAATTAAATGTATGTAAGACTGAATTATTACATTCCAAGACAACATACGTTTTTAAAGAAGCATGTTTACCAACATAATAAATAAACGTTATGAATAAATGTCTTTAACATACAGACATTCAGTTGGATAAAGATATTTGTGTGGTTTAAAACTTAAAAAGAGACGTATCCCCGATCTTTCAGTAACCTTAAAGGTGTCTAATAGGTGCCTAAACTGAACCACAACCAGGACTCACTGTCTCTGAGAGCAATAATGTTTCCCATCAAACTATGATTAAACAAGCACAGTATATACACACCATTTAATGGAGATGGGTTTACATCAAAAGTGAATTTATTTGTAATCTTGAGAAAATTTAAACCATTTTCTTGCAATACAATGACTGCTGTTGTGATCACAAGAAACCAAACCTCATGAAGTTTAACAAAACAACAATCCTGTGATAAGGAGATAAACCAAAATGATTGAAATGTTGTCATGCATTGCGTCTTAAGATCATGTCCCTTTTCCTGCTTTAGTCCACCGAGTTTCGACTAAAATTAGATTATTTTGCCTCCAGAGAAGCTCTTGTTACTCTAATCTACAGTAATTGGATGTTTACACTGCTCCCATAACTGTATTTATCATATTCCAATGGGATTATTTAGAATATAGAAAACTGATGTTTATTCCTCAGCTTATACTGTAGCTGCAGTGTTTGTATACCTACAAAAAGTGTCTCTCTCATATTGCTCTACACTGTCTCAGTGCACGTTGTTCCATTCACACGGCAGTGTGTAATTCAAACAGACACACTGGTTCTACATGATTTGTTCTTCCAACACAGTAACAGAGATAGTGACCTCCACTCCCCGTCTCCTCTGGAGCAATTCACTCGTCATTAGCAATATGTTGAAATCAACATTTGCAGCTGCTCAGCTGGGCAGCGGAGACGTTGTTGTACCTCGTCTGAAGATGCACCTGTAGAGAGTGTGAGTGGGGGTGAAGGTAGGCTGAGAGCTGTGACACTAGGGTGGTCTCCACTCCTGCCAGCACTGATAGACTTTGCTGTGTGGTTGAGTTGCTACAGATTGAGCCACTTTCACCTCCACTCTAGCAAAGCTCTCATCAGTCGTGTGTCACCGCTGCTGAGGCCTTTTATATTCAAATCTATCCTGATACGACAGCTGAGGGCAGCCTGAGTTGGAATGTGAATGTGAATGTGAAACAGTATCAAGAAAAGAATATTAAAGTACTGTGGACATTCGTGTGGAAATGTGACAGGAATGCAAGTGAAAAACTTCCACAGACAGAATTCGTTCAAATAACTTTGTTGTCCATTTCAACTACATTGTTAAAAGAAAATTACCATCAACTATATATTTCTGATTATTTAGAGTCAGTAGTGCGCAGCGATTACATGCTCAGTTTTGTCTGCTAATAATTTCTATGTTTAAATTAACATACACATCTTCACCAATTTGACAACATCTGCAGCATTTGGACAAAACGCTGCAAATAGAGAGACAAACTCGGAAAAGGGAAACTGTTTCCAGGGGACACTAAAAAGCGGTGCACACGTCTGAAATTAAGACAAGGCTATTTACAGCGATTTGAATTTCCAGCTAAAAAACGAACAGCAGATGTCTACACAAATCTAAGAATCATGACATCACGATGTTAAAACAAAGCAAAACAAAGTAATCACATTACATGCCAGACACGTGTGTCGCTTTTTAGTGTCCCCTGGAAACAAGCGAGTCTGTATTTGTTGGTGTAACGCGCTCTGTATTCGCAGCGGTTTTCTCTAAACGCTGAGCATGTGTTGTCATGTTGGTGAAGATGTTTTGTAGATGTGCTCGTGTTTTGTCCGTTTGTTTGCGTTTTCTGAATTTGCAGTGCATTGAGTGCTACCGTGTTAGCCGTTAGCTTCATCAGGCGACTCTGTTTCTCCATTATGACTGAATTAAACTGCTACCCCACTTTAGTATGAGTAATAACTTCATCTATATGAATATATATTCTTTTATTTTTGTCAACAGCTCGGGGAAAAAAATCTGTTTTGTATGGCATCATTAAAATGAATCCAGATATGTCAATCTAGTGTTCATTAATATTGTCTAGTTATTGTGTTTTGACTTAGCTTATAAACTCAACACAGTGTTAACTACACTTCAAACACAATAACCGTCTTATCGTTTGTCTCTAACGCTCCCATGCATTTTCTGTGTACCAGCTTTGAGGTCTGAATGCTGTTTCAAAGCGCTCGCTTTCCTGCCAAACGCTGTTGGTGAAAGCCTGAGTCTCAGTAGAGTAATGTTGGGTTTTACAAATACAGCAATTGGCCAAACACAATGAAACTATGGGAGGGTTTTTTAAGACCCTTTTATTGCTAAACCTCCCAACATGGAACACAAAAAATACTTTGATCATGACCCCAGCGTGCACAGTCTTATTGGCCCTGGAAACCGCTCATGTTTTGCATTGAATGTCTTTTCATTTCGTTTTTAATATAATTGAAATGTCTTTCAGGGAAAGAGAGGTGAAAGTGGATTGCCTGGAGTGGATGGCCTTCCTGGATCCCCTGTAAGGACAATTTCATTTTCATGACAAGCAAAATGTACATATGTGTCAGACCTTAAGGACAATTGAGGAGATTTAATTTGGCATTTTAATTGTGTAGGCTGCTCAATATTTGATGCGATCCAGAATTGTCTCTCTCCAAGGTGTCGTCACTGTTTGTTTTGACAGCTGGAGGAAAAACAAGATCGATCTAAACCAACATTTTACGTCAATTACTTTGCCAAACTTCTCCCTGGAGCGAAATAAAAATCCAGCACACCTGTCTTCAAGTGCTATTCAAGGTTGAAAGAGCTGTAAACAGTGCTGCAATATCCCCCTCTAGTGGCTGCTCACTGGCACTGATGCACACTGTCTCTTGAAAGTACATATGAGTAGACTTCATGGGGGAAATATTACTATTTACTTTCAACATACATCCAAATATATTGCTTGAAAAAAATATAGATACCTTTAAAAGCCCACATTATGTTGGTATTCATGAGATGATCATCAAGTGATCAACATTTTCTCTGATGTTATCTTTCATTGTGCAGGGTCCTCAGGGTCTATCTGGACCACCAGGAAACCAAGGACACACTGGACCTCCTGTAAGTCACCAGACACACAAATCCGGACAGAATAATTCTTAAAAATGATCATTTGTTTTGGCAAGAAATGAATGAACAGCCTGTTATTTCTTTATGAAGGGTCTACCTGGTGAAATTGGATTTTCAGGCAAACATGGAGAGTCTGGAAAGCCTGTGAGTCGGCCTTTTAATCTCAAATAAAACCACATGTTGTTGATGGTGTTTTCAGTCATAGGTGTTCAAACTCTGTTGTCCTTTCTCTGTTCACGTCACTAAATGTCGACCTCTCGTCACTTGATCTTCAAAGGGTCTTCCTGGGAAAGACGGTCTGGACGGTCTTCCTGGAAATGACGGT
The DNA here is from genome assembly GCF_949748355.1 of Melanostigma gelatinosum. Taxonomy (NCBI): domain Eukaryota; kingdom Metazoa; phylum Chordata; class Actinopteri; order Perciformes; family Zoarcidae; genus Melanostigma; species Melanostigma gelatinosum. The sequence goes on along the minus strand of NC_136650.1, from coordinate 19,922,509 downwards.
GCTTTGGTCAGTGTATTTAGAATCATCTTTCTTTTCTTTTCCTTTGATTTTTGCAGTGACAAAACCTACCGTGACACTTTAAAGCTGTGCCAAACAAAACTCTTACGTGAACAATGGCTCACATGCTATTTGTGATATGAAAGGAGTCTCTTTTAGGGTCAAAACCACAGAGAATTATCACCCAAATCTGCAGCTCTGTATGCTCTATGGTGCGTATTCGTGTCTTTTAGCTCATTGTTTTGGTTTACTCATTGAAATGTTGTTTCCAGCTTCAGCAGGCAAGCCAATATTGCTCCGTGTGTCTCTTAGATTTATAAATAGGAAACTGTTTGCTAACATGTTAGCCACGTCAACTTTGCAAGGCCAGGATATGTCAGATGTGTGTCGTTCAGCTTGTTGTGAAGTTCTGCTCACAAGGAAACAAAACAAAGATGAACACTGCTTTCTGTTCAGCCGCTGTGAGCACTGCACGGCTGTTGACTTTGAGGCTTGTGACTTCCAAGTCTCTAAGCTACAAGTCATAAGATGCAAATATGGCAAATAGCTGCATTACTTATACAATTTGCTGGGTATTTGAGTCGCACATATACTCAGACATAGACTGCAGAAGGTTGAAGAAACACAATTTGTAAGCAAAGACAATTTTCCTGGGAAATTCCATGAAAAAGAAGGAACTAAGTGTGTTTCCAGGCCTCTGAATCACTGCCAACATCTGCTTTTTCAGAGATTCACGTATGAATCAAGAAAGACAAAACGGCATTTCAGTCTGATTATCAGGCTACAACAACTAACAGTAATGAGCAAACAATGAAAACAGCTTGTGGGATATTCAATTGACACAATGACATTAACACAATGGCTAAACTGGGTTCTGGTGGGTTTACCTTTACTACACACAGTACGCTTGTAGCAAACGCAGGTTTTTTTAAACGGCAACATTTTGACATCTAAATGTAAATCTTGTGTCTCTGAAGGGGCCCAGGGGAGAGCGCGGAACAGATGGTTTTGTGGGCAAGCCCGGACCTAAGGTACTACTGTGACTTCATTATAAACCCAGAAACACAGCGGACATATGCAGCTCATGATACAGCGTGTGTGTTTTCCAGATGCAAATCTGACATTTTAACGGCCGCGTGTCTTCTCCCCAGGGGGACGATGGGCCTCCCGGACCAAGAGGACCTCCAGGGGATAGAGTGAGCTCACAGCTGTTGACTTTTTTGCTTTGATATTTTGTAATGATACATAGTTCATCATGTCACATGTCTTTGTTTTTTTTGTACAGGGAGCAGCTGGTGCCCCTGGTCAAACAGGTGGTGATGGAGTTCGAGGAGATAGGGGTGTTCCGGTAGGTGTGGCTTTGCTTTTTATCAAGCAACACGATGTTCATTCACGCAGTGTTTCACAAGATCTTCCCATGTTGTTGGTTTAGGGTTGACTTGTGTAATATCTACAAATTGCTTTGGGATTTTATCGTGCAACAGAAATCATTTCAGAAATGCCACTTTCAGACTCACTGCTCTTGAGTTCCTACTTCCAATGAGTCAAGTTCCCGTATTCCTGCATTAATGTGCAAATCGGTTCTGTGATCTGGAGAAATGTATCATCAATAATCTTGATCTTCGGCTTGTCTTCCGTAGGGAGAAAGAGGACAGGATGGAACACTTGGACCAAAAGGTGAAAAGGGAGACAAGGTAAATAAGGAACCAGTGTCACATGATGTAGAAGGTCAAAACAGACTCCTTGCTGTGTATCGCACCGTTTTACAGCAGTTACCCTGTAGTACTAGTGCTGATGAGGTCATTAAGCACACAATGTGACCGTATTGTCTCTTGCTTCAGGGTGAAGCGGGAGGCAGGGGAATACCTGGCATTCCAGGAAATGTAAGTAATATTTTAGCTTTTGCTACCTTGCACTTTAACACACTGTAAAATCACAATCCTGATATAAATAGGATTCAAGACAGGAAGTAACGGACACTGCTTCAGCAAGTTTTTATCGACTGTCTGGTTTTTCTTCACAGGTGGCAAATGTCATCCCTGAGCCTGGTGAGCCTGTGAGTCGACTTATTTTATTACACACACCAAACCCTCTTGTAAGATTATTGCAGTTTTAGTCGACAGTTCAAAAGTAGATATGTTTGAGGCACCTAAAGGTTTACGAGTCAAAATATCTCTTCTTCCTCGTCTCGTCCTCTAGGGGGAACCTGGAGCGAAGGGAGAGAAGGGGGATCAAGGGAAACCAGGAGAGATTGTGAGTTGTTTCCTCTTTTGCTGTCTTGTCTTCTTTCTCTTTAAATGAACAAAACGACTTTTTGCAATGTGCAAACGTGTCCACTAGATGTCAGTAGAGATTAGGTATGGCGAGCTATAATATGGAGCCTTAACTGTGCCAATTAAATAAAACTATAAGAGACGGTAATGCACTGGCCTGACTATCCGCTGCAGTTTGTAGATGTACAGAATATTCGGTGGAGCAGAAGAGCATGCATAATATGTTGCTGTGTTCACGTTGAAGCATCACAGAATGCAACATTTAACACACACACTTGCAAATGCCCGTATCTACTTCCATTACCTCTGACTATTCAGGTGATGAAGTTTTGTCTGTAATCTTCACTACACAACCCCTCATTCATTTCATATCGAGAAACGTGACGTGATCATTTTGACAAGAATACGTGGAGGTGAAATCTCATTGGCACCTATTCTTACACCACTACTGTGTAAATCATGTGCCTTCTCCTGAAGGGTCAAAGAGGGTTACCTGGTGAACAAGGCTTTAAGGGACCACCTGGACTAGCGGTAAGATGCTCGGAAACTTGTGCCTCCTATAGTCAGTGTATTGATTCGTATTGTCTTTTTTAAGCAGTTTGCCATTTTTATTCCAGGGTCCAAAAGGTGACATCGGCCTAACGGGAGAGACGGGACGTGTTGGAGACCCTGTACGTTGTCTGTTTCAATGCCTGACACCTTTTCTCACCAAATGGGAAGATGTACTGTAGTGTAATGGCTGATGTGTTTCTCCCAGGGCCCACCTGGCATTGGTGGTCCTCAAGGTGCTCGCGGACTACCAGGGAGTGTGGTAAGTCTATTCTAAAGTTCTGGAGAGGAATTTAAAGTGGAAGTCATTGATGCCTGCTTGTGTTTTCTGTGACTAGACGATGAGATATGATCAGTAGCCACAAATCACTTCAGCATGGAACGATACCAGTTGTGTTTCTTCCAGGGCATACCAGGGATCATTGGGCCTCCCGGGCCAGGCGGACAGAGAGGAGACAAGGTCAGTCTTCTGTTTTTAAAAGCTGTCGGTACATTTGGTAAGAGGTTCTTTGAAACTATGTTCAGAGTGAGTTTGCGGAGCGAAAATAAGTCTGCAGAGAGGAGAGTGTGACCCTGTGTGTCCTCCGTTGTTGTTTCAGCAGCTTTTGAGTTCATTTTAATCTTGAAGCAGCAGCGGCTTCACGTAGCTGCACTCCCGACTGTCCCTCGTGGCCTGTTCATTGTCTTTGTTCGCGCTCTTTGTTTCATTTCTTTGACTTATTCCACAAGTTACTGATTTGAAAAAAAAGAACAAAAGTGTGATTTGATTCTGTTCCCATCACGCCATTGCTGTTCAGTTCACTGTACGGGGGGGGGGGGGGGGGGGGGAGGACCAGGGGCTGGTGTTTCACCGATTCCTATACCAGTGATACATATCTGTTTTTCTGTACAGTGCTGTGATTATCAATAACACGACTTCAATCACAATACAAGTATTACACAGAGAATAACATTTGCCATTAAAAGTAGAAACTAGCAGAACACAGTAAAGGTTTCACCTGCAGCTGTAGCTGCTGAAGCCTTGAGAGACAATTAAGTTCATTCTTCGTTCTTCGTTGTAACATTTATTTTAGGGTGAAGCAGGTAAAGCAGGACAATTGGGTCCCACAGGCCCACCCGGAGATGGCGGTTTGACTGGACCCCCCGGACCTCCAGGAAAGGGGAAAAATGGACAAAATGTAAGAAAAAATTGTATTTATGACTTCAGTTTATACTTCTAACATTCCAGAATAATGTTTGGACTACTTTTTTAATGGATATAAAAGGCATGTGTTCAGACACTTAAAGGGAAAGAGCCAACAAATATCAGTGAAATAGATTCAACCAAGACCTGGATACATAACTTCAGATGTTGTTTCCACTCTGGTTCCTCAAAATCTTTCCGTCCAGTAAAACTCCGTTAACATCTCACTGCTCCCTTTTATTTCCCTGTAAGCAGCTTTAAGGCTGGAAAACAGTCCTTAACACATTCTAGAAGTCTTGTGTGTTGTTTTGTCCACATTTCCTGATATATTTAGTGTCTTTGGAAACATTTGCATCTCCACTAGTACTTCAAATACATCTTTATGGAATACAAAGTGTGTAAGGACCAGCAAGTCAGCGGTAGAGTGTGATTATGAATCACAGGGAATTGTTCTGATAGAAATGCATGTTTGTCAGTTCACTTTCAACAGAAACCTCATGAATGTGCCTGTGAGCAGTCTGTTGTGTTCCACGTGTGTTCTGCCTGTAATGCACGTTGAACCACAGCGCAATACGAGCGGCTGTAAGGCAGGAAAACGTGCGCCTGAGTCGGCACATTCTGCGCTGCAGCTCAACACGTTCCTTCATCATTTTTCACCCCAGACATGTGGCCGTCCTGCTGACGAGGCAGGAGCACACAGAGGAAAACATTGTTAAGACATATAAAGCATGAAAGCAGCACAGGAGCACAGCAGCTCTGTTTCTTTTTACAGCTGCCAGGTGTGGCCCCGAGGCCCCGAGGCCTCGCTACACTTATGTGCATGAAGAACAGCAACTTTCACCTCTCAATTACTTATTCAAAAGATAACCGCTGTCTTTGAGTGGCGAGCAATTTGATTGATGTCATTTGTGATATTACAGGGGGATCTGGGACCACAAGGAATTCAAGGAGCCCTGGGGCCAAAGGTAACTCTGAAGTTTGCAAGAAATGTTTTTGTGAGGATTTTTTTTTTTTTTTAAATCAAATGTTGAAAGCAGCAAAAGCAATTTCTATGTCCACTGCACTGTGACCACTGCTGTGATAATGACCGGCTGTCTGCCTTGAAGAGCGAGATGTCAGGGCCACAGACCGGGAGAGGCCGGACGGGGGCGTTTGCTGGATTTATGGTGTCAAGTCGCTCACCCTCATCACCGACGCTGCTTTGTCTTCTGAGCACCAGAATGTCAACTGCTGATTGTATTTTTCTCATATTTCTTCCATCACAGATTAAAAACAGGGCGGCATGTCTGGGATCAGAAGGCATCGCTGAATGTGACACTTTCTTGCCAAGCGAGGCTCTTAGCCAAACTGCTGAGCTGACATTATCTAAAGGGGTGAAGTCAACTTATTTCATTTTTGTTCTCAGGGCCAAACCGGGTCGCGAGGAGAACCAGGGTCACCCGGGGACAGGGGTCCTGCAGGAGAAGGCAAAGTGGGACAACCGGTACGAGCAGCGATGCAAACCAGTGCCATGTCATTTCCTCCAGGGCATTTATTTTAGATTTGGAAATGTGACATGTTTCTTTTCTTTTTTCTTTTGTAGGGGTCTCCAGGAAATAATGGGGACCTTGGAGCTACGGTAAATATTTTCTAAAGATTCATATTGAACAATGTTTGTATAAAAGCTGTTTCTCTAATATCTGTTTATCTGGGTTCCAGGGCATTAAGGGTCTGCCAGGAGTCACCGGTCCTGAGGGCCCAGCAGGACATAATGTGAGTCCATCAATAAATAAATGAACGAATGAATAAATGGATACATCATTTTATACAGTTGCATTACTATGAGATCCATGCTTCCATAGCTATGGACACCCAAAGCGGCCACATATATCTCATAGCTGGCTCTGATCTGTCTGCCTTGATAGTCGGACAGAAAACTTTGTCATGAAAAGTGACATTATGAAAGATCATGAGCAGAGTTTTAACTTGATTGGAATGTTTTTTAGGGTTCTAAAATCATCAGAGAATGTCATTTTTTTTGCCTTCGCACCAAATACAGGGTTTACCAGGAAGGCCGGGAGACAAGGGATCGCCCGGAGATCCTGTAAGTACAGAAATTGGCGGCGAACAATCAGTATTATCTGAGGTACTGGTTGTAATGAATGTTCTTCAGGCTGCTGAAAATGACCCATCTACATTTCCCGGTTTTAACATCTGGCCCAATTGAATCAGGAATTGAACCGCTCCGGACTAACTCTTTTATTCTCTCAGGGAAAGGCAGCAGACCTCTCCGACCTAAATCTGAAGGTAAGCAGCATTTCCGTCCCTCTTCAGTGAGAAAAGTCTTTATGTTTGGACCCTGAGAGGGATCGCTTCATCACAAACATGTCTCTGCCATCTTATAGGATGTTTGCTCAGACTGCCCCGCAGGTCCACCTGGACTACCCGGTCTCCCAGGAGTCCCAGGGGACAAAGGACACCTTGGACCTCCGGGGAAAAACGGTCAAGATGGTTACCAAGTAGGACACAGTCATTCATATTCAATATGACCTCACCTCTCCTGTAATGTAAAGACGAGGCTCATCTTTAAAGGAGTATTATAAAGTGTGTGTCTCCACCACATTAGTCCTAAGTGAGGCATGAGGTCCGTGCTGCACGTTTGTCATCATCAGCCACAGATGGAGAGCCTCCGTCTGCATCATTAGCTGGCCGTCCTCTGGGGGCAGCAGTGGACGATTGGAACCCGGTGCCGGTGCTCGGTCCTGTCTGCCCGGACAGAGACTGATGCTCTGCTGTGTGTATTACAGGGCTCCCCGGGAACAGCCGGAGCTCAAGGGCCCTCTGGAGCCGACGGAGGAAAGGCAAGTGTGCGCACTAACTGCACCCGTATCGCTCCCAAAGGGCCAAATGCTAATTGGTTGCCTTTGTCAACATTTTTGTTGAATTAACCTCACAAGGTTTTAGGTTAGCGCCCCAAAAAAAAAGGAATTGAATTGTGTTTCTGAAACAACATAGCTGTTACGACATTCTCCTCATTTGTAATAACTTAAATATCTTAGTTTTGCAGATGCATGCTTACCTCTTGAAATGTGACATTTCTTCTGGTCTTTCTTTCTTTCTCACCACAGGGTATTAAAGGTGATCGAGGACCCCCAGGAGGCCCTGGAGAGAAAGGAGAAAGGGTATATTTGTCGTTACTCAGTCTCACTCATATCCTCCACTCTCTCCTTGTTTATTCATAAAATGTTCAGAGAAATATTGTCTGGTATGAATCGCATAATTATATTTGCATTTTTTTTCTGCATTGACAGGGTCACCCAGGACCCCCTGGTCATCCAGGTACCGCTGGCTTGATGGGCACACCTGTAAGTTATTGTTTGGGGCTCATTTCTTTCCACTGTATGCACTCGAAATGCTCTAATTCAGCTTTTTGTAAACAGGCCCATTTGTACTGTATTTTGTCCCTCACTTTCTATTTCGGTTGACCTCCACTGACCCCGACTCTTTCCTCTTCAGGGCAACGATGGACAGCCTGGCCCCGTCGGCCCCCCGGGGTCCCATGGAGAAAAGGTCAGGCTGCACTCCATGTACCTTTCCCCTCAGAAACGTATGACCCATGTGCCATTACTGTACAAACCTCTTCCCTCTACCATATAGGTCAGCCAGCCCGTGTGGCCATTTGTCATGTATTTTTCCTTCGTGACCCTGACCTGCTTGTGTTTGTTTGTTTTCTAGGGCAAAGAGGGTCTCAAAGGAATCCAGGGACCACCGGGTCTTCCCGGCTTGATCGTAAGAAAAATGGATGTGCAGCCTCATGAATATGCACACAGTTCCTGCAGTGTGGCGTAAATAGTCTGAGTTGTAAACGCAATCGTAGGTGTTAACAGTTGCAGAAGGTAAATGAAAGATTTCATTGATCTGCAGGGTCAGCCTGGGAAACTGGGAAAAGACGGCAGACCAGGTGAACCAGGAGAGCCTGTAAGTAGACGAGGATGTCCGTCAGTGATCCGAAGAGTAGATGAAGCTTGAGCTACAACACATCTTCTGTTTTTAGAAAAATGTGAGAGTAAAACATGGCCAGACAATGATGCTGTAACCATTTTTGTTTTCATCTCAGGGCAAGCAAGGTGAGCTTGGACCACAAGGGAACTCGGGGCTGAGGGGACTCCCGGTAAGTAACCACCAGTAAACGGATCTGATGAAGCAGGCTGGCACAGCAAATGGCTGTGACTGATTCGCTGCCGTCTCTTTTCCTATGCAGGGCTTTAAGGGCCACCGAGGAGAACCTGGAGCTCCAGGACCTACGGTTCGTACTTTACGTGCATTTGAACGGGTCCATTTGCAAAAACCACAATGTTTATCTTCTGAAACGGAGACTTTACCTTTATTCATCTTTGGCACTATTTTCCTGCCTAATGAGCATCACCACACGTAGATATACATTAAATAGTGCAAGCTTTTTTTCGGTGTGGTGTTTGACTCATGTTCATAAGACTTGAAGCTACTTGCTCTCTTTACCTCGTCAAAGTAAATCTCACATATTGGTGCATAGAAAATCCAATTTTTGCAATGCCAATGATTAATAAAAAAACAATACTTTTTCAAGGGCAAAACGCAGCAAAACTGTTTTCTATTTACTTTTTCTTTGACGAGGCCAAGCACTGAAAGCTTCTACTTTTTGCGACAGCAGTGTTGAATTTAAACATTTCCACCCTGACAATGTGAGCTAAAAAGGTTGAGAGAATGTGAGTCTGTATGGAGAAGCAGAACACCTTCCCCTGCTGCAGTTTAGTGTACGTTAGGCGACAGTGTCTTTGCTCTATTTTGATGAGACCTGCAGTCTCCCAGACAACAAGTCCATGGTGCTGCATGCTGGGACAGTTATTGGGATCGTGCTCGACTCTCTACAGGTCCAATGCAGTCAGACGTCCTCTATGGAGGTTTGGCAAATAAACGTTGTCACAAAATGTATCACACAATTGGAATTATCTCAATTATTTTCATCAAATGACAGTATTAAAGTAAAAAGAAGAAGAAAAGGAGACTTGGATTCGAAAACTGGCACCTTCACGAAAGAACATAAGAACATAAAAGTATGGGAAGTATAGTATAAATGATGCATTTAGAAAGATAACTGCCTTTGCTCAAGAGCCATAACTGGAACTATTACCTGCCGTTGGAATAGCTCACAGTCAGCGTTTGGCATGCCGCACTGCGATTTCAAGATACGTCTGACACTTATTTTTTATTTTTTGTGAAACAACCTTCTCCGAAAGAACCACCGCACCGGCTGCTTTGTCTCCCACTCGGCAACACACCCACAGGAGAGGTTCTGCCACAGCACCGTGACCAATAGCATGGCTCATTACGGACAACTGTGACTGAGCCACAGCGTGGCGGGCAGCCTCTCAGCGCTGCAGCCACACGGACATCAGACAACTTATCAGAGGAGCCGTAAAGTGTTTACATAGACGCACTGACAATTGCCCTTCGCTGCTCATAATTACTGTCACTAAATGTCAGTCGTAGGGAAAGGATGGTCACTACTATCCAGGAAATTGAAAGTTGACATACTGTTTAGAGATTTAGCGCTGCACCGCAGTACAATGTAGAGGTGTCATGGATTCTTATGACTAACTCTGTAGGTCTCAAGTCTGCCCTGTCTGTTATGTATTGTTGTATATGAAGCAATTACTACAATTACAGAAACACTTGTTGGCAAATAAAATCTTAAATCTGCAGGCTCCCTCCAACCATCCTTGTAAAATCCTGTCTCCATAACATCATCTTCCATTAGCTTCAGTGATTGTGGTGCGAATACAATTACAGAACAGTTTCCATGAAACTCTACGTTGCATACTGTTTGTAGTGTATCATGTCTAAGTTAAGTGAGTCACCTCTTGGCTGAATTCAACTTTTTCAGAACATGACAATACAATGACGATATAAAAACAAACCTGTCAAACTTGGTTTCTGATCCAAGAGAATTTTCTGAACTGAACTGAACTGTACCTTAACTTTGCCTCGAGGTTTCTCTTATTTCGTCCATTTTCTTTTCTTCTGTGCCAAACAGGGAGAAGATGGAAAGCCTGGCTCATCGGGGCGTGATGGCAAACCTGGAAAAGAGGTATGTTCAACATTACACATTTGTGAATTATTGGTGAGTGTTCGTGCGTACGTTTGGTTTCAGAGGTAGGAAGACACCATGAAGTATCTAATGAACAAGTGAAATTAATTCATCTGCACTCCATAATAATGGGATAATTAAATATATATTATTATTAACATCCCTATTGTAGCTCTGCTCACAATGTCTTTTGTTTCCTTCATACATACCTGATACTTTCTGAGAGCACTGGGCTGCATACACGTCACAATTGTGAATTTCTGATTTTCAATCTGCAGTTCCCTCAATCTTTATCTCAAACACAAACACACGCACACACACACGCATGCACGCACGCACACACACACAAGGAAAAAAATAGGTGCAATACAGTGACTGCATTCAGTATACTACAATACAGAAAACTAACTTTAAAATATAGCTTTCACTTATGCATTTTCATTATAAAAGTAATACACATGCCCCCACAGAAGATGTTTGTCTTCCCTATTAAAATCATATCTGCCATTCCTTTCTGTGCAGCATCCCTTACTGGCTGCGTCACAATGACAATAATTGTTGTTGCTGCCTGGAACCAATCGATTGATTCAGGGAATGCAAACAAAACTCCTGAGATTAAAAAACGGTTTTGGACAGAATGCAAAGTTTCCAGCAGAACACAGAATATTTAATCAGGTCTCTATAATACCAGAGCTTCAATAGCAGCAGAGTACGTTTATGAACCATAGCAGCTTTATCTCCTTTGACACAGTTTCATGCAGTTCATCTTCACCAAATGACAAACTGAAATCCATTTCATGCACACAGTCAAAGGCTGCAGCACTTTTATTCCCCCATTTGTCTAGAAGCAGGATGTAACACTTCACACACACACACACACACACACACACACACACACACACACACACACACACACACACACACACACACACACTCACAGAAATAACTTTTTAACTCATCCTCTGGCTGTGAGGCTGTGAGGCTTGGAGATGGATTATTCTCACAGTATGTCTTCTAAAGTAGAATCTTTTCCTCACACTCCTTCCACAAAAAAAGGAAGGACTTCAGATTGACCTCACTGCTACAGTCGAGGCTGTTTTCCAATAAGATTAAAGTGATCAAGCCTGCAGTTTTTTCTCCGCATGCCCTACAGATGATACATGGGTCTGTTCCCTCTTTTTCAGCATGTGAAAGCCAGAATATAACGGGTCTATTATTTTGTCATGGCAGGGCTCTACGGGACCTCCAGGCAGAGAAGGGCTTAGTGGACCAAGAGGAGTGTCGGTGAGTCGTTTTCAATCACTTGCAGCGCCGTCTGACGCAAACAGAAGGACGAAGCAGCCGGTGCCAAGCAGACAGATAGATATGGACATGAAGTGACACTCAAGTCCTTCCTCTCGCTGTCCTCCAACATCAATTTTCTCACCCTGTGCCCCCCCCCCCTTGCATCCCAGGGCAAGCCAGGTGAACCAGGGCCATCGGGAAAAGCAGGTCTCCCTGGAACTCCAGTGAGTTATCTATTTTTTATCTTTAAAACAACAATTGGATGACTAACTGTGCAAACAAACAATAGTGACACCGAAACGCTTCACCACAACACTCAGTACAAACAACATTCTTTGTTACACAGAGTGAACGCATGAAAGGAGAAGGGCAGGTAGTAGTATAGATAAGAGGAATTAGGAAGAAAGGAGCATTTCCATTGCTACGTGTGCAAGCAGGGGTGTAAATGAAGGCGAGAGGAGGATGTGAAGTATTTCTGGAAGAGACGATCTGTCAGATTATGATGGAAGATTTGAGTAAATTTTGCCCCGACCAGGGTGGGAACATCTATTTCCCCTAGATGAGTTTAAGGTAGTTGACATATCAGAGCACAGATTGCAATTAAATTTATAGAAAAATCAACCAAATCCAAGGGTAAATATTTCCAAATATCAATATATAAAAACAGAGAGTGGCCATTGCACAGCAGATTTAGCAAATTCTCTCCCAGTGTTGGTATAATATGAGAGCAAGGCAATCTGTATTTTGCTTGAGAAAATAGTTCAATATTCATACCAGAGTTTCATTTTATTGATAAATGTAACGTTGAGCTTAATTATCATCCCAACTCTGTATATGTGACATCAGTTGCTAAAGCGGAACTCTACTACTGAACATGTAAAACATATTATTCAAAGCCTTTTGTGGTTTGGTTTTGACGAGGAAGAATAATGGAAGGAATTAATTGATTTCTGCTGCATTGAGTTTGATCCAATTTCAACGGTCTGCAATGCTGAATCCTTATAGTAGTTTTAGACAGAGGAGGAGACATGTATTAAAGCCAAAAACAAACTCTGTAACAACTAACAAGTGAGGCCCATCACTTGCAATGGTTACAGCTACAGTCTAAGGTAGAGATGGACCGATCGAAACCAGCCAGAGCCTTTAACAGGGCGACGAATGGAAGAAACCTCAGGAGGAGCAATTCAAGAAGGGATCCTCTCCCAGGACGGACAGACGTGTTGTGTACAGAATACACGGACAAAGTAAAATCACAGTATAGACAATCCATATGACAAAATGAAATGTTCAATGTGAACATATACAACAACAAAAAACTACAGTTTTTATTTCTGAATCTAAAAAAAGTTATTCTGGAGGTCTCAGGAAAAAGAAAATATTTGTCACAGATATGAAATGTAGACAGAGATAGTGAGACCTGTGAGTGAGGAGAATTCTTAATTTGATGTGTTGCTGTCATTCGCAACAAAATGTGTTCTGGACAGAAATAGATGGAGCTGCACACTGGTCCGTGGGCTGGAGGACGGTTTCTTGGGAGAAGGAGTAACCGTTGTTAACGCGAGGGCAGACGATATGCAGCCAGCTATCAGAGAGGAGTGGATGATAGCAGTCAGCAGGGGGAGCAGATCACCAGAAATAGCCTGGAGGAGGGAGGAGGGAGGAGGGAGGAGCCAGATGCAGGAAGGGTTGGGAGAGGAGGTAGAGAGTGATTTCAGTGCATGGTGAAGCTATTCAGAGTCAGGATCTGACATTTCCAAAAAATGTTATCAGATGGACAAATTTACCACACAGAGAGAGAGGATGATGCAGTGAGTGGAAAAAGGCAGAGGAGATAGTGTATATATTCAACAATAATAAGAAAAGGGGAGATGAAAAAGAGAAAGTGAAACATTCTCCCAATTCAGCAAGCATTAATAAACTCCTTCCAACCAATTAAAGTCAATTTTATATGTAAAGCAGCCCAATATCACAAATTTGCCTTCGGGGGCTTTACAATCTGTACAGCTGTATGTCACCATCTGTCCTTTATGACCCCCCCCCCCCCTTCGGATAAGGAAACACTCTCTAAACAAACCCGTTAACAGAGGGACAAATGGAAGAAACCTCAGGATTAGCAACTGAAGAGGGATCTGATGGGAGTATAAGGTTAAAGGAGATCAGACAGATAGGGAGTGGCGTGTTCATTTACAATATTGTAGGACATCACAATCACCTTAAAGTCTAATCTGACGTGGACCGGTGACATGAAGGGAAGCTAAAACTGTTGTAATATTGCCAAACGTTCTAGTTGTATTAGGCTAACTCTGTTTTAGTTCAAATCGCTCTGTGGCTGCCATAACCTGCTGTTCTTCAAGCCTACATGTGCCCTGTAAATATGGATATTAAACTCTCCAAGCTGGCATGTCTCACCACAAGATTGGTTGATGAGACTTTTATCCAGGCCACTGCTGCATGTTGATAAGAAGCTAAATATTAATCCTCGCTGAATCCACAGCAATGAGGGAGGCTTTTAGAGTACAAGTACAGTGTGCCATGTGTGTGCCATGTGATGAGCGGCCATGTCTCTGCTGTCGCACAGGGTCTTAGAGGAGACAAGGGAGAGGCCGGCAACCCAGGATTACCAGGCTTCAGTGGGCCTAAAGGCCCCGCGGTGAGTGGTAGATTTGTAACATTTTCATTCCAAGATTATTTGCAGCTCACAAATATGAGCAGCTGTGGGTAATGTTGACTTTTATCTTGATTTCCAGGGTCCACCTGGTCCAATCGGTCCAGAAGGTAAACAGGTAAGGACCTCATCGAACCAATGTCGATAAACTATGATATAATACATACTGATTTTTTGCTGACATCCACTGTTTTTGGTGTTTTTTGTAGGGGATGCCAGGCAGGGTTGGTGATCGAGGCCTCAAAGGAGAGAAGGCGAGTACTAGATCCAAAATCTGACCAATAATGTGTTCATAATAGATACAGATCTGTCGCCTGAGAGATGCAAATTGGAGGTTCTTCAAGTCTGAAAATGTACAATTGCTGTCATCTGATCCAGGGAGATTCAGGTGTGAAGGGAGATAAAGGACAATCAGGAGATCCAGGTATGCCTGGAAACCCTGGACCCTCTGGTAGAAAGGGCCACACAGGGATGATGGGCATGTCTGGACCACCGGGAGAATTAGGAGGTCCGGGGCCACAAGGAACTTCAGGAAATCCCGGTATTCCAGGCCAAAGAGTGAGTCCTGAAAGCTTTATTGTTGATGCCACAAAAATATTCACAGATTAATTAAATGTAGGCATGAATAATTGAGTTCATGATTATCATATTTCATGTCTCAGGGAGAGTCGGTATCACTGGAGCAGATGAGACGACTCATCCAGGAGGAGCTGGCGAAACAATTAGATGGTGAGGAGGCGATTTCTTTTTGTCTGTCTCCTCTCCATGTCGACAGGCCTGCAAAGTACAGGCCTGATCTAAAACAGTATGGCGTGTTGAGCCATTTTTAAACCCATGAAATACAGATTTTAATACACTTGTAAAGAAATGTCAACATTAAGACCGGTTTAAGTGTGCAGTTCCTCTTTAACAATAAAATCATGAAAGTTAAAATGGATCTAAATTCATGAAATAACTTTGCTTTTGTGTCCAGCCAAAATGGCTTACCTGATGGCTCAGATCCAGCCAGCCCACGTGAAGAGTACCGCTGGCCGTCCAGGAGCTCCAGGCCCTTCAGGTAAGGACGGCAGTTCTGGACGACCCGGCCCCCCTGGAGAGTCTGGTATGCCCGGACAAAATGGCGGAGAAGGATCCAGGGGACCCATGGGCCCTAAAGGTATACAGAGACTTTTGGCAGTGTTATTATGTCCTCTGCGTGTCCTTTTTTAATGTTGTTTTGTTCCTTTACTATTTCCACAGTGTTTACTACTTTCCAATTCTCAGATTGGTCCAACTTGATGTCTCCAAGACAATTTTGTCAATGAAATCACTTTCTGTATTGGCAGTGAAACATACCATTTACTTCATATAAGGCCGACTAAGAAAGATCTACATCAGATCAAAAGAACATTCAGATCAGAACAGATCAGACGGAAAGAACATTCGTATCTGACGGATGTTTGAGATCAATTCTGAAGGAACAGTTCTACGTTTTGTCAAAAACTCTAATTTGTCCAGAGAGTTAGACGTCTGTACACTAAATGTGCCAGACTTTCCTCGGCCTGCCACAGTGATTTATTTGAATCCTGTTGTCACTGTGAGGTTGCCAGACACCCAGCAGAGACTCCAGGAAGAGGCTGTGCCCGGCAAAGAAATGGTCCGAGACATAATCCCCGTAACATACAACATATTTCTGTTACACTGCAGTTTTTGTATTAAGCCAACAAGCCCTGTTTGTATTGCATCAATTCCATGTAAAATGCATGGAGTCAAGCTGATTGAACTCAACTGGTATCATTCAAGTCATTTTCACAGACTTGACAACACTTCACCAGAGCAACAGAAGATAATTTACAACAGAGTTCAGAGATGCTATCCTACACTGGTAGATTTTGGCTCTGATAAAATCAGTGGAGTGCCTCTTCAAGATCACTTTTCACTCTAAGATAGCTGAGAAAAGCTGAGCAGAGGCAGCTACAAGGGCTTGGTACACACACACACACACACACACACACACACACACACGCTAAGAACATGCCTGATATTCCAGTCCATCCATGTGTCATGAATGTCAACACACAGTAATGCTCAAGGTTGTTAAAATTGGTTGACCGATGAATATAACGACTAATGTGTCTCCTGTTTTCTTAATTTCCAGGTGACAAAGGAACAAGAGGAGAAAAGGGAGAACCTGGTGTTGGCGACAGAGGAGAGCAAGGACCCTCTGGCCCGATAGGTAACAACCAGTCTCTTACTTACTGTATTCCTTCTTCTTAGGTTGCTTTCACCAGATTTGGAGCCTCAAATTGTCCTTCTTCCTACTATAGGTCCAGCTGGTCTGCCTGGTTATGGTAAAGACGGAGGCCCAGGGCAAGCTGGAGCCCAGGGAGAGCCAGGAAACCCCGGCCCCCACGGTCAATCTGGACCTCCGGGTCCTACTGGCCAGTGTGACCCCACCCAGTGTGCCTACTACGCCAGCCTGGCACAAAGACCCCACACCAACAATGTCAAGGGGACTTAAGAGAGAAGGGACACAAAGAGCTTGAAGTCCAGCTGTATTCATGAACTTGGTCTGAATCAAGAACTTTTCTTTTTTTAAGATAACCTCAGTATGGAGCGCTGAAGCAACACGTGCTGCCGGTCAGATTCTTTGTTTTGTTTATTTTTGGTAAGAAGCTTGGGAAGGATGGGGGTTAAGCATCGAGGGACCTTTTTCAGATTAAATATGGGGTAGAGAGGGCAGCTAAACAGTTTGTTTTTTTCCTCACTTGCATGCTTCCTGTAAAATATATAGGGAGATAAGGACGATGCAATTCCCTCCTCTTAAACCTCCATCGGTAGGGAAGTCTGATATTGTACCTTTACATCAGTAATTATCTCATAAATTCAGCTTGGCGTTTTGGAATATGTCTGCACCACAGGCTTTTTGTTGTTGTTGCCAAACACCATTTTGCACCATTCACAGCCCACACTGTTCTATGTCAAGCAATAGATGTCAGTCACTGCTCACTAACTTCTTCTCTTGCTTAGGATCCTCTGCGAGATAATGTCTCAGTCAGGGGAATTATCTGTTTGATGGGAATTGGGGAGGACAGACAGTGTGAGGGACAATCTCAATTCTGCGTAGGAGGAGTGTTAATGAGTGAGTGTGGAGAGCGACGAATGACCACTTTCCTGCACTTATTGCCTCTAAGCTGGTTGTTTCAGATGTTATTGGCATCCCAAAACAGGCGTGAAAAATAAAATCCCCCCTTAAAAAAATTGGAATTTTGTTCAATTTCTAAACCCGCCTGATTTATTTCGACATAAACAAAACACGATTTTATTCTGGGAATGAACCAGAGGCAGAAGATATTACCTCTCTGTCACAACTCATAAATTAGAGCCAGCCTTGGCAATGCTGTTTCAAGCTTTTGGAGAGATTCCGAGACTTTCATTCCAAAATTCAGTTTATTTGCCTGAGAAAATGCAACACAGACATGACGTTGTATAATTTACAGGTGGCTATCTTATTTTACATTGAAAGTCATTTGAATGTGCTTGAAAATCTGTCCGAAACAGTAATAACATGACGTGTACGCTTAATTCATATATGCCATGATTTGTGCCAAGCTAACCCTCAGGATGATCATCGAACCTGAGTTGTAAAGATAGAAGTCGAGACAGGAAGAAATGTGATTGTTAGATTTGTGCTTTTGTGTTTCATGAAGTGGCTCTGGTCATTATCTTTGTGGGGTATGCAAAGACTTGAGCAGTAAACAGCTTTGAGGAGGTGGTTTAATTGCAGCCTTTTGTTTTCCTTTCGCTTTCTCTTAATGTGTCACTTCCTTTCTGCTCGGTGAGGCCGAGTGCCTACGCTGTGGCAGCGTCCGGGCAGCTCAGCCCTGCTCTGAAAAGACATCGCTTTTCTTATTTGTCCCCGAGAAACTAAAATTGGAGAGTTGCTTCCTTGCATCCTGATGACCAGACAATCGTGGTAACCATTTGAAAGATGTGTTGCCTTTATGTGGCCCCTCATGGACCAATTACACCTCTCCCAAAACCTCAGAGGTGCTGGTCATCTTGAACTTATTTAACAACCTCCACTAAAGGTATCACATTTGTCTTCCTTTCACAAACGTGAAGAAACGCATCAATACACACTACAGCAAAAGGGATGTGGGAAGCAATTTTCAAGAAGAGAAGATAGAAATGTTATGAGAGCTTGCCGGGACAAACAAATTCATCACGATATGGATCAGTCATACTCGTCATCTTTTGCTCAGGTTACCTAATGGAAGTGCATTCATGAATAAAGTCAAGTGGCTCTGACACAACTTAGTTTTGAAGATGTTGGCGAAGCTGAATGGAGTTTTTTGTTTGACCGGTATTTCTTGGCTGCTCTGGAGGCAGGAGCCATTTAATTTGCAGAGTTAAAGCAACAATATGTAATATTTTAAAAGAAGAAATAGGACATTTTTCAAATGAAAAGTTTAATTCATAAGCACCCTTGCTGAATTCAGTACAATCAGAGGTTTTGTTGCTGCAGCCTCACTTTGTCTGGTATGACCATTAGTTTATGGTGGCTGGTGTTGAGGAATGTTTGCAAAAGGTTGACTTTAAAGGTGCAATATACGGAATTCAGAACATTGATATAGCGGCAAACATCTATTTTCTATGTAAAGATATAGTGGAGTAATGTTTACCGGAGCAGAGTATGAAGTTGTATTCCCTCCGTGTGTTGTAAGCTGAGTTTTTCCGAATAAATGGAAATGACTGAGGTTAAGCATTCAGCATGTTGGATGTACTAGCTTGCACTTTACCTAAAAATGCTTTCAGTGCATAGGTCCCACTGGCTAGCTCAAGGCCACCGCTGCACTGCACTCATACAGCAGTGACAGCTGGCAGTGTCGTAGCAGAGGCGTAGCACCCGCCCCCAGGTTGCCCCTCAGGGAAACACTGTTCACAGCACTTGCTGTTGTTTTCACTGATGCCACCGTTAGCTGCGAGCTACCGGCTCAGCCTCCCCCATATCGATGGCCATTGAGAGGCAATAGACATGCTCCCAATCTCGTATATGGCACATTTAACAATAAACATTATCCTGTGGGCTGTGGGCTGTACTCAAACTATAGTTATTGAATGCTATTTTTTTAAGAAAGTTGGCTATGTAGTGGTATATGCGAAAGGCAATCTGTTGTCTCAAAGTAAAAACCAAACAAATGGAAATGGCTGAGGTTAAGTATTCAGCATGTTGGATATACTAGCTTGCACTTTACCTAAAAATGGTTTAAAATGACTTGTCAAGCTCGGCTAACAAGCTGTTGTTCCAAAACCAAACGACACAGTTACAGTCGCTCTGAGATTTAACTCAACCAATTAAATTGTTCTTGCCTTCAAATCAGCTCTGCCTTTGAGAAATCATCATATTTGAGCAAATATTTGTAGCTGCATCACATTATGTCTCCTTTCATCAAATTAGTAAAGAGGAGCTTGAAATGCAATGAAGTTCAAATTTACAGTCAGTTCAGAATACAATTTGGCCCTAAATGTGTGGAATAAATGACCTGTTCTTTCAATGGTATCATACAATTTAAGATGTCTGTTTGCTGCTCCATTGTCAATGGTTTATTGTTGAACAATTGAACCATATCAGTAATGCCCTTAGTGTTAATGGTTGTAACAGCCACCAACATACTTTGTGTTATCGTGTGTGGTAAGTTGCTGCGCACAGATCAAAAATGTTGTAATGCACACAAGCAAACACCTTTCATTATTCAAATAGCTGTTTTTGCTAACTTGTTTTAAGTCATACTACTAAATTATTCATGATTTGAACCATTACATATGCGATTTAAGTAACCCATTAACTAAAATGTATTGTTCTGTTTTCCCCCATTTTTCTTCATCATGAATTGATGCTAAGAGATTTTAAAATAGTAACATATTGTAAGTATTGCAAAGACACATGTACTGTACTGTATAATAAAGACTGGAAAGGATTCATTTTATAATACACATTTTGATTTGTTTTTTTAATAGGTAATGTCCGTCTCACATTACTTTAAAAATACTGCTCAGTTCCGTGCCCATACATCAAAATCCATCATGTTTAACATCTGTAAGCTCAATATGTAAACCAATCACCCGGCTTTTGCTGAATCAAATCGTATGACCCTTGCGTACCCTTTCACTTGTGCACACAACTTAAAATCCACTGGCTCTAAACCGCGACACAATCTGTTAAATCAAAGGGATGTCCTCGGGACGGCCGCTACGCTAACTCTCCCCAGCAGCTTGGTAAAGGTCATGTTTGATCTGTGACTGTATTTGTGCTGTGCAGACAGAGGTAGGGCGGATGTTCTTTGTAACCAGACAACAGTGATTTGCCCTCCTGAGTACAGATTATATCCATAACAACCCAGGGACCTTGTTTTCAATATAAAACCATTTTACTGGAGAGGGGCTGTCATCTGTCAACCTACCAATCGAGGTAATTGTATCGTTCTGAAATGAGAGTTTTTGTCACTTATATATCTTTGAATCGTTATAGCTCCAGCGGCTCCAAGATAGATATTACGCTCCATTAAATGTGAAACTTAATACAGTAATGTGCAACACTTCCAAAACACATCACTTTATTCCATTTTTTTAATCAAATATGACAAAATCAGACAAGACAAATGTGCGATCCAAGATGATAAAGGCTCACACTGTTGGAGATGTAACCTCATGTCTGCACTTGTAGTGAATTGTAGACGTTAACATTTTTTAAGTTTTGTCTTGGCAGCAAAGCCTCAAAACATAATTCATCTTTACCAAGTTCGGTTTCTAACTGGCTCATGACTGCGGAGGAGAATCAGTGGTTCAGAATGGCACATCATATGCTGTGGGCTTTACTTGTGGCTAAAAGAGAAGAAGCAATGTTTTCAGGGAGCTTATTCAAAGAATGAAAAAGTACATGCATCAGAGAAACCAGAGAGATGTACTTTTAAATTACTTCACAACTGCTGAACCCTTATCGTCAGAAAAACTAAAATGAGCAGGTTGTAACCGCTCAGATTTGTATGGCACAAGTCATAGGCATGCGCGCCTGTCGTCGGCTGGAAGAAGTGGCTTTGGCATCAGTAGCAGCTATCTTTGAACATCAGATAAGCTCTCACTAAAATCACATACAAGTTAAAATGTCTATACAGTATTCTACAATCGTGCCTTGTCTCTGTTTCCCTTTGCGTCTCTTAGATCCGTGGTTCAGATGGAGACATTTGAGGACTCCCAAAGATCATGTGGTCCAGAGTTCTGAGAAGCTCTGGAACCTGGTCACTGCGCGATGCAATCTGGAGTGTATTAGTGAGCTCTGGTGTGTCATTGGTTTTTGTAGCTGGCAGACTTCTTTCCACTGAGCATATAGAGAGGCGGAAGTCTGCCGATACAGGTCGATGGATCACAAAGGCCGGTCTGCCCTAAAGGTCCCCGTGGACCAGCTGCTCCAGGGACACCAGGGCTTCCTGCCTCACCACGTTGTCCATTTTTGCCATCCTTGCCAATGCCAGCAGCACCTGCCGCACCTGAGATGGAGGTTCAAAACATGCGTTTTACTTTTTGTTAACATAATATACTTTGCTTTCTTCGAACACTGTACGATGACTTTTTGTTAAACTTTTTTTGACATGCTTTACTCTGACTTTTCTTTTTCTTTTTTCAACATACTATACTATGACTTTTTTATACTTTTTATTGGAGATGCTACACTGAATTTCTTTCACTTTTTTGACACTATCAAATGTTACTTTTTGTGTTTGTGTATGTTAATATACTATAACGCTTTTTTGAAATACCATACTATCACGTTTTTTTACACTTTTTTCGACATAATATAATATTACTTTTTTCACATTTGTCAACATATTTTACAATGACTGTTTTCGACATACTATATTATGTTATTTACTCACATTATTGACTTTTTTTAATGCCTTTTTATTACGACATACTATACTGTGACTTTTTGCCACTTTTTCAACATACTATACTATTAGATTTTTGAGATACTATGTTCTGACGTTTTTTTCACATTTGTGACATACTATACCATTTTTTCAATCTTTTTTTCGACATGTTATACCATTACATACTATACTATGACTTTCTTAAAACTTTTTTCAACATAGGATGCTATGACCAGTTACAATTGTTCATAAAGAGGAACATTCTAAGCAGTGCAGCAAAATTGTTGGCTTACCTGGTGCACCTGGTGCGCCTGGGCTTCCTTTGATTCCTAAACCGTCCTCTCCCTTGTCTCCCTTATCTCCCTTTACCCCAGCATCACCTGCAGAACAGAAGAGCGCGTTAAGGACACACAAGTTAACGCTGAGATCAAATGGAGAGGCATACTGTTGTCACAGTTATGGGAATGTAATCAGGACACTTAATGACCCCACTCTAATTCAGCCTTGTTTAGGGAATCGGTGAATGTATAATGTTATGCATGGGCCAATCCCTTCTCTCCACAGAGTGCGATGCATAACTTCCTTCAGTGTGCTGTGGCAGTGTGACGACAAAGTCTTACTGTCTTCTTTTGTTTCATCTGAAGGCTTTACTTAATTTGCTGTCACTACATCCACCATATGAGTTCTGGATGCCCACCAGGAAAATAAAGGAATCGCATAAAGCAGCTATACCACCACTGATCTAAGGCAGTGCTGGTGACCGATTAAGGCTTGACTGAAGATCTCTGAAGGCAGCAGCTTTGGTTATCTTCGGACTTTCTTTTTTTTGGAGTTCAGCATTAGTAATTAGTTCAGAGAATGGATTTAAAAAGCTCACTAACCTTTTTTGCCTGATGCGCCTGGAAGTCCATAAAACCCTGGATGGCCTTTGACACCGTTCAGGCCTGGAGCCCCTGCTGCTCCTGCAACTCCTGCTGGTCCAGCGGGACCAGTAAGTCCTGCCGGTCCAGGAGTACCGGGGGAACCAATGGCTGCCGGCTTCTTCATAAACTCTTTCATAAACTCTGCTATTTGTTCTACAAGGACAAAGAACAGATCAGCTTAAAACAGGAAGTAGCCATGATTAGTTGTATCCTGGGTTAATTATAAGTGCAGATATGGATGTGATGATGTCAAATTAAAGTCAACAAACTGCACCTTGAACGACGGCTGAGCACATGTCCCGAAGCTTCTCGTCATTCACTTTTGGGCCCTGTGAATGAATGAATTACCATGAACACTGCAAAGTGACTGCTGGTTGCTGCATTAGCAGAATACACAAACTGAATCACGATTGCTTAAAAGCAAGATGTGAACGAAATCTTCAATTGAAGAAGTCACACAGGGGCCCAAGTTTGGAACTTGTATTTTTCATTTGACCGTCTTTAATGTTTACCATGTTCACCATCTTAGTTTCGCTTTTCATGGTGAATGGACTTGCATTTATGTAGCGACTTTCTAGCCTTCGGACCACTAACTCAAAAGTACATGTCATCATTCACCTATTCACACACATGGCAGGAGCTACCATGCAAGGTGCCACCTGCCAAACAGGACTAAACCAATTCACACCAATTCATAGACCGACGCCTCGGGAGCCATGTGTCTTGCCCAAGAAAACATTGACACGGACTGGAGGAGCCTGGGATTGAACCCCTCCCTTCCTCTGAGCCCCAGCATTTTAGCATGCTAACATTTGCTAATTAGCACAAATTACATCTGAAGCTGAAGGAATTATCATTAGTTTTGATGGTATTTGGTCTTAAACCAACAACATACAGTACATTGGCAATGGTAACACTTACAGGTAGACCTCTGGGGCCTGTTGCTCCAGGAAGGCCTGGTTCACCGTCCAGCCCTCGAGTTCCCATTGGACCAGCCGAACCCCCGTGGCCTGTTTGGCCTGGTCTGCCCTCATCTCCTGTAGCTCCTCGTATGCCCTTCTCACCACGCTTGGAAAAAAAAAAAAAAGTCATTACCATCCCCTTCTGACAAGACTACAAACCGGTATGTCCATTCATTTTTGAACTGCTACTTTTGAATTCCTTGTGTATTTTACATGTGTGGCAGTTAGAGTAATATGTAATGGCAGGTGTTACAGCAGAGTGGGGGGATTATCAATTCCTATGTGATCTTAAGGCAGTAGCTACTTAAGTTTGTTGAAGTTTGGGAACAGAAGTGTTGTTTGAGAGCTGCAGTGCAGACTTTAATACCTCTCCTTTGACTCCAGTAACACCAGGCGGGCCCTGAAAACACACAAGGATTAGTTGACGTCTTTCAAATCTACTCAGACAGGTTATGGCATTTTCAACAGCCATGAGTTATCAAGAAGCATTTAGCTTTACATACCTGGTCTCCCTTGACCCCTGAATGTCCTGCTATACCTGTGTCCCCCTGTACGCAAAAGTAACAGGGCAAGTATGTTACTGTCTCACCAGTGAACTGGCTGTAAAAGTGTCAATACCATAAACATTTGAAACAAATACTGAGATTAGAATAGTTCTTACCAGACTCCCTTTTGGTCCCATTGGTCCCATAGGCCCCTAAACAACACATGGGAAATTTTATTTGAGGTTCGTCAAAGGATGTAAAGATTGTTATCATTATGGATGTTGAACGTAACGGTGGTGAAATGAGATTTGTCTAACCTGATCCCCTTTGTACCCAGGATGACCCTTCAGTCCTTTGGCACCAGCATAACCTTTATCTCCTTTGTCACCCTGGAAATAAAGCATTTTATACACATGTATTCCATACATTCTTACGTTTCATATTTTGTAATTCTTTTTTTTATAAATTCTCGTCATCATTCGCATGAACTGCTTTGTAAAGCATGTTGGCTATTACATGTGCTCTTTTAATGTGGTTTCTTATGGTTTAATCATCAAAGTATGAGTTTACGGAACTTTATATCAATAATCGGTAAGTCTCACATGGATGCCTGGAGGACCAGCAGCCCCCAATGGCCCCTGTTTTCCCGTTGCACCCTGGAAATTAATTAAAGATAGAGTTAACACAACATATGACACATGGCATTACATATCAATTTAGTCATATTAATGTACCTGAAACCTTTAAGTAAAAGTAAAATCCATTAAACACCCACAAATCTATAGATGTGTAACCTTGAAATGGCCCAAACACAACTAAAAAGTAAATATATACTCACGGTTCCTCCTTTATCTCCTTGTTCCCCATCTTCTCCATCTTTTCCAGGCACACCCTATATGAACACAGATATTGGGTTTGATAATCTGAGGCACATGCATCAAACGAACAGATATACTGAGTTATAGAGGAGGCTTTATGGGAGAATCTCACGGTCTTTCCGGGAAGTCCAACTGGCCCGATGGGTCCCTCACCACCGGTATCGCCCTAAATCCAAAACAGGGATTGTGTCAGTCTTCAAATTTAGATTTCTATTCGTTCAGCCTGGTTAAGTAAGTTCTG
This sequence comes from Melanostigma gelatinosum, assembly GCF_949748355.1. Taxonomy (NCBI): domain Eukaryota; kingdom Metazoa; phylum Chordata; class Actinopteri; order Perciformes; family Zoarcidae; genus Melanostigma; species Melanostigma gelatinosum. The sequence continues at coordinate 19,897,056 of NC_136650.1, read as the reverse complement.
TTGAAGTATAATAGTGCATCCACATGTTATTGCGGCACCATTTGGACATGTTTATGCGGCACCATTTGGACATGCCTCATTAAATAGGAAATGATTCCAATTACCTTTGGACCAGTGGCGCCAACAAGTCCCTGCTTTCCTGGCAGCCCCTGGGAACAACAACACATCATATGAAAACAGAAAATAATTTGTTATTAAAGAACTTAGAATGTATTCACAAAAAGGGTCAATGAAGTAGCATTAAATATATATAACATGTTTTAAATGACCTTTAAACAAGACAACATGTCTACAGCCATGTTAGTGGCTCTGAGTCTTTACTTATGTTGAGTTAATGATTGATGATTTACTACAAAAAAAGAGCCCAGTGTGAAGTTTGGCAGTTTCACCATTCAAGATAACCTGTTTGCTTTCACCTCTCACACTCACAGGTAAAGGTAGATGATCTCTTGGCATTGAATCTTCCTTCCTGCTGGTTGTTTGACTTTAATGTTTGATTGATCTTGACTTAAACAAATATATTCAACTTAAAAATGACCAATATTAGAAATAACTGACTATAAAAACCCAATGAATGAAAATGTGTCATTATATGTCAGAAAAGTCAAAGTATCGTAAATTGATCAAAATGCTGCAAAAAGTTGTAGTAGGCCTATAGTATGTTGAAAAAAATCTGAAAACGTCATACTATAGTTTGTTAAAAAATCCATAAAAAGTTATAGTACTATATGTCCAAAGAAGTCATAGTATAGTATATAAAAAAGCCATAAAATGTCATACCCATAGTATGTATAAAAAATGTCATTGTATAGTATGTTGAAAAAAACATTGAAAGTCACAGTACTATATGTTGAAAACAGTTGTAGTATAAAATATTCAATAAAAAGCCGTAAAAAGGTCATAGCATAGCAGGTCGGAAATATTTCGCACTATAGTAAGTTGAAAAGAAGTAATGAAATGAATGAAAATAAAGATGGACTTACTGGAATACCCACAATCCCCCTGAGACCAACACCTCCAGCAGTACCAGACTCTCCCTGTTGAATAGAAGATTATGCAAACACATATTATAATGAATCAAATTGTATCAAAAGCTTCACATCTAAAAAAAAAAAGAATGGAACTTGGGGGAAAAACTCAATATGTGGATATTTTTGATAAAAAAGATAAGTAGAGTCATTGAAAAATATTTGCTTTTAAAAAAGAGAAGTCACCTTAGCTCCATCAGATCCAGAGAGTCCATCTAAGCCATCTTTACCAGGCTTTCCCTGTAATGTCACAAACACAGTTATAACCCAGTCACATTGTGTGCTAAGGAATACAAATGTCCTCTAATCCCTTCTGCGTACTCACAGCGTCTCCTTTTCCCCCTGAAGCACCGTGCTCTCCTTGAGGTCCCATAGCTCCCTGATTTAAATAAAACAGTCTTAGATAATGCTTTTGCAAAATAATCCAGAAGTTGAATTGTAGAACTCACCTCGTCACCCTTGGGCCCCTCCAAACCTTGACGTCCACGGGTTCCCTCCACACCCTGAGAGAAGATATGCGACGTGCATCTGAGAGTTAGTTTTCAACTCCATGCCGTCCTAGTGCTCATAGAGCAAACGTTAAAGACCAGAGGACATGACGCTGATCAAACTAAGAGTGCTTACAGGAGCTCCAGGTGGGCCGGTCGGTCCAGGGACACCATTGAAACCAGGAGGACCCTGGGAACAGAGGAGGAAACAAATGTTTGTATCACATGCCAGTAAACGTTACCTTTATTTGTTGTAAGCATGCCTTGGAAGCAAAAAATGTGATGAAACTTTGCTGCAACTTACTCGGTCTCCCTTTTCTCCCAGGGTTCCAGGGAATCCAATGGGCCCTCTTTGCCCCTGAAATGACAAAACAGCACTTTCAATTATATATATATATATATATATATATATATATATATATATATATATATATATATATATATATATATATATATATATATTTATATATTAGTGGTGGGCAACGATTAAAGTATTTAATCGGGATTAATCGCAAAAAGTCCATCCGATTAATCGCGATTAAATCGCATTGTTATGGCAAAGTTCAACAATGAATTCAAAAGTAGTGTATTGCGCACTTTTATTTTAAAAGTACTGCTATATGAACAAAAGGGCAATAACATTTGGTTAACGAGATGCAGGCAGCATGTTTCATACTTAATGTGAATATAATTCACACTTTGTTTGCATCTTATTCTGAAAACAGGATGTTCGTCTGAAGAAACCGGATGTTGTCTCACGTTAATCTTTCCGCTAACTTTCAGAGTCCTTCCTTCGCTCCCGATCTGTGACCTTTAAATGCGTTTACCATGAATTTCAGCATATAGGTGCACTAAAATGACTGACTATAGGATGGTTTCTGGCTTTTATCCCACTGTTGTTGTCATCCTCTTGTTGTTATGTAGATGTATTGTCTTTCAATTAAAAAAGAAAAAAAAAATGTTGGTTTTTTTTACATGTTTTATATGTTTATGTTTAAAAAATGCGAAATTAACGCGTTAACCTGCCCAGCACTAATATATATATATATGTATATCACTTCCTCTCATTGAATCACATACAGTTCTATCATAACAAACTATGTCTGATGAATAAGTTCCCTCACATCATCTCCCATGCGTCCTGGTGACCCCTGAGGACCTTGCTTTCCAATGTCTCCCTGTGGTAAACAAGAACATATGAATCAATTAGCGAGAACATAGATAATCACATTAAGCTGTCGACAAGCTGCAATCAAATCATGTGCGTGCAATTTGTTCTCCATTTCTTTCCACACATATAACCTTTCACTGGAAATGGGAATTCACTCAGTAGTTTGTTAGTCTAGACTCTAGAGGAACCTTGTCAAGTGCCATGAATAAGGGAGGGATATCGAGACAAAAAACTTCATTGTTGAACAGATATTTTTCGGTTCCCATTCTCTCACATACCTTATCTCCTGCCACTCCATCTTTTCCAGGTTCCCCAGCCAAACCTGCATGTCCCTGAAGGCAACAAAACAATTTTAAACTTAAAATTTCAACTTTATAAACAAATTTCTTAGATTTAATCTCCTCACTATAGGTTAAGCGTATTCATTTTTTTCATGTAAAGGTCTAATTATGTCACAGAGTTTCCTCTCCTCGTGAAGTGAATGTATAGCCTAAATTATGAAAACACATTTTCCAAAACAATTTTTGGATTTCCTACCTAATTTCCTCGAACTAGACTAATACAGCCTCACTTTTGTGGGGCTGTACAGCTGTGTTTTTAAATACATGCTAAAGTCAGCATGCTAAAATGTCAAACCGACAATGTTAACATGGCTGAAGGAAATTACTTCAATTTTGCAGGTATTTGGTCATGAACTAAAGTATTGGACAAAGTGAGATGTTTGACCTGATAATGTGTTCAATGAAAAGTTAAGGGTTCAAGAAATGTACTACAATTTATCTGCAGGGAACCATGAATGGCTCTCATTCATGGTCTCATGACAATCCATTTATTGAAATATTTCAGTGCGAAAAATATTGTAAATTTTGAATTTCGAATATATATATAAAATTTTGAACGTGTTAACACATTTTGCATCATGCAGTGAAATACAGAATCAGAACTTTGTTGTTAAATTCACATATTCTTTTTTCGCATGATGTCCATGTTTGCTTCGTAATTTTTGTCCACATGTTTTCCTGTTACTTTGAATTCAAATGCTGTAAATCATCTGATCTGACTCTTGTGAATCCCACAGAGGGAACAGTTCCTGTTTTTATTGGCATTTGTTACCTTCATCCCTGGTAGCCCATTCATTCCCTGTCGGCCAGCAGGGCAGGCAGCAGGACACTACGAACGAGAGATGGGACAGACAAAACAGACTCAACCATCATAGCTGCTGCAGAGCCTCTTAACTTTAATGACTCCATTTGATTAGAAATATACTGCCACCAATCCAAATGCCATGCATCCAGGAAAGTAACTTCGGAGTGTGAAAGACAGAAAAGCACTCACAGGTTCCCCACTTCCCTCATTGCTGGCACCAGACGGTCCCTAAAACACAGCAGAGTGAGATCTAAAACAGCGGCGGAGGGTTTAGATGTCCTCACAAATCCACCAGCAGAAAATCCCAAGAGAGGAAATGTCAAAAGAGAGCGTGCGATGACACGATGCACTCATGATTTCACATCGAATCTGAGCGCAAGAAGAAATGTACCAGTGTCCAAATAGAGATGACAAATTAGCATGGGGTTACACCTGTTCAGCAGTTGGTCAACATGCAGCATGTAGCTGAGATTGAGCTCAAATGAATAGGCTTGCAGATACTGATGGTTTATTTTTCTTAACTTTTGCATGGCTGTCAATCAGCTGTCTTGTTTTAGATTTGACCAGATATCGTCTACGAGGAGCCTCCAATGACACTGGACTCAATTAGCATTTTGGCATGAAAAGTGTCCAATTCAAACACAGTGGCATCAGGTAATATTAACAATCAGCAGCTACATATCATGCAAATATGCTCTCAGATATTAACTGTCTAAAATTAAATGAATTACAAATGATTTAGACCAACACATTGTAATATGTGTATTGAATGAAATGCATGAAAAATACACTTGTTGGTGTAAATAAAAATGGGTCAGTTCTGGTCCTTACCACAGGCCCTGGTGGACCAGGAGGACCAGGAAGTCCTGAGGTGCCGCCTACCCCTCTAGGTCCAGGATGACCCTGCAACAGAAAATATGTTCATAACATTTAATATCAAACATTCAAAAGCAATCTTTGATATATAACCATAACTTCAACATATTAAACTGTTTTATAGCGCTATAAAACTCGTCTACAGCTATTTTATGTGAAACAACACAATACTATAATGTAAAAATACTCGATTATAAGTAAGTGGTATCACTGAATGCACTGAAGTATTATCAGCCAAATTTACCTAAAGTATCCACAGAAAAAGTATTCTCATGTGACAGACTAATATAACATAATGACATCAGATTGTTAATACTGATGCAGGAGAGTGGAAGCAGCATTTTACTGATGTTAGTGGCTGCAGTTAGTTTTAATTGCTTAACTTCGGTATTTTAGTGGTTCCCAACCAAATAGAGTGGGAACTACCAATTGAATCTTTAATGATGTATCATATTTTATTAGCATATCTTATTTTGTAGATGGAAAATCTTAACGGAAGTAGAAACTTTAAATTATATATATTGGAGGAAAGAAAAACATTTCCCTGTGAAATGTAGTGAAGTATATAAAGTATAGCATCAAATGGAAATACTTCAGTAAAGTACAATAACTTTACACAAGTACCTGAGTAAATCCACCACTGACTATTTTAACATTGCTTTCATATCAAAATGTTTTCAAACGTATGTGTTTTTCTGACCTCAGGCCCGATGTTTCCTTCGTCCCCTGGGACTCCTGATTTCCCTGGTGGTCCCTGTGAGAGACAGTTAATTAATACAGCAGCATATAAGCTGGTAAATTATGTCTGCGCATTTCAACAAAGTTTCACAATAAAACAGAAGATGTTGCAAACACATACAGGGGGTCCTTCACTTTCTGGGCCCTGTGAAACAATAGACATAAGCTGTGTATTAGTATGAGTATTCGTGTCTTACAGTGCCGTTTCCATGCATGTTGCTTTAATGAGAGATGTTTCCACTTACAGGAGGACCTGAGGGTCCAGGAAAGCCAGGAAGTCCCTGCAGTCAGGAGGTAAACACAACGATATTATTTTACTGTATGACATACTATGACATTTTTAAAACATACTATAATAGGACTTATGCCTTTTTACGTGGTACTATACTCTGAGTTTTTATGACAAAGTATTCTATGACCTTGTAATGACGTACTTTATGTATATTTTATTGAATACATACCATACTGTGAATTTTTATGACATATCATTACTTTTGTAATGCTATTAATATGACATACTTTACTATACTACTTTAGTTTTTAATGCCATTTGTATAACATTAAATACATTTATACATGTAATCGTCCCTTTTTATGCCATTTCATGTCATTTTAGTGACAGATGATACACATTATATTTATACAATTACTTTATTATTACTTTTTATGACATACTACATGATGCATTTTTATGACATGCTAATATGACTTTTAATGATATATGTTATGACACAGTATATTGTGACTTTTTATGACATTTTACTACATACTATACTATGGCATTTTTGATTTTATCATTTATCATTTATGATTTCTACAGGTTTTTTTTATAGCTATGTCTGTGTAGAATTACAATTAGTTTAATTGAATGATTTTGGAATTACATAAATGGTTACTCACTCTCTCCCCTACAGACCCTCTGGGACCCATTGGACCAGAAGAACCCTGCCGACAGTAAACAAACCATTACACACAGACAGCACTGGCATATATTAGAAAGATTGTGTGTCAGTGGATGAGGTGATTTTTCCTACACCAGATCCTTGAAGGCCAGGCAGGCCTCTCTGTCCTGGAAGACCGATCTCACCCTGCTCTGCTTTGGTGCCCTGGGAAACAGACACAACTAGAATAAAACAGCTTTATCGTCTTGCTGCATCTCTCTAAGACAACTAGAGGCAGTGACAATTCAACATTTAATCAATAACAGGTAGACCGCTCTTGCTGTTCAACGACAACTCAAGCTTCTGTAAGGCTATGCAGATAAGTGGGTTGGAACAGAAAAGGGCAGAGACAAATGGCAGAGACACCAGTAAACACTTAGGTCCTTGGTGCCATCTCGGCCATCTCTACAATTCATGATCGTATGTAATGCCAAGTCATTGGACAGATCAGTTTTAAGAGTCTTTCAATGCTTGATAACAGAAGTAAAGTGAAGCACATCCCTGAGGTATCACACAGAAAGAGGGAGACTGGATCCACAGTCAGAACATTATTTAACATTTCATACTCACAGGAGAGCCTGGACTGCCAGTAGAACCTGGAAGACCCTGGAGAGATGAATAAAACAACATCGTGAAAGAAAGCAGGGTCATACAAGGAAAGCACTTGCTTTGTGTTCGTAGAAGTGATTCAGACAATCAAGGGACTCCAGGAGAAAACACTTACATCCCTTCCATCCCTGCCGTTTTCTCCTGGGGACCCTCTGGGGCCCTCTGGGCCAGGGACTCCTGGGGGGCCTTGGATTGATTTGTCAGGCTGAGAGTAAAGACAACCAGTCAGCAAATGACAGTGAAATGATTGAATAAAAACTATAAATATAGCTTTTAATGATACACGTACACCTTCAGGGACTGGACTCATCAAATCATTCATCCGCAATAGTAAGTTAAATTACATTACACCAAATGCTTATTATATATTCTGCTTTTAAATGAATACAACAGAAACATTTAACAAATGCTTGCTCTAAGCAGGTCCATTTAATTTGGTATCTTTATGTTAATGTAACTTTGTTAAAGTGCATGTGTCTTTTTACAGCCTTTCTAATTTGGTACATTTCAGATACAATTTATATATATATATATATAAATATATATATATATATATATATATATATATATATATATATATATATATATATATATATATATATATATATATATATATATATATATATATATATAAATATATATATATATATATCTGTGCTCTAAAACAGAAACCAAGCAAAACAACCACCATCAATTAGGCTCAGAACAAAGGAATGAGGCAATTAGGCAACCGAAGCACTGAAGTAGATTATTGGCTTAAAATGACAAAGCAAACAGGAAGTAGAGTAGGTAGAATAAATACCTCAGCATTGGCATACATCTGAAGAAGCAAGAGAAATCAGATAAAGGGAGAGTTAGTGAAAGTAGTCACACCACCATCACCAAACGTGTCAGCAGAAGCCTGTTCATGTTCTTAGTAGTGAGTATATCATGCTGTCATTTGAATACACAGCCCATAGTACCAACACTCCCCACGTACAGAACCACCTCACAGCTTGATGCAGGAATGTTAGCCTGAAACTTAAAAGAGTGCACCAGGCCAGGAAATATTTCTGTCTACAGTGGAAAGGTATATTTGCATTTTGACATACCGTATAAAAACGCTTTCACTTTCATTTTCACTATAGGCTACAAGTATTTCTCTCAGGCCTAAATCTCATTCAATGTGCTGAAGCCACATGGACACATGGCGCATTGGAATATAGAACTATATCAAGTCAATTTGGGTGTCATAACTTATTACGGGATTTTATCTGACATTGAACATCCATATTTGTTTGCCTTTCGGGTACTACCATACCACTAAGTGTCAAGTTGACCGTCATAAAAACTTTATAGATTATATAGAACTTTTTTGTTGACATGAAAGATATCAACATCTTTAATGCTGAAGCTGGAGAACCACATTTGTTCTGGCTAAATAACAGAAACCCCGAGAAAAAATGTTAAAACAAAAGATAAAACTAACTTATGAAGCCTGTTTGTCATCTTACTACATTAAAAAGTGCATGCTAAGGTACGCTATCTTTGTTAGCTACTTAAGCTGACTGACTCTAAGCTGAGGGTAGACCTACTGACCCTCCATCATAGCAAAATGGTAAAAAAAAGAAAAAAGCAGAAAATTCAGCAGAAGTTTTTTCTTAGAGTTCACTCTGTTTGGTGTTGCTAGGTTGCTCCACCCTCGTTCCTTGGCAACTTGGGTGGAGAACATCACTTTTAACGGTCTTAAACAGCAGGCGGCAGGTGTTATATTGCATTCCTGTCAGCTGATAATCAAGCAGCAGCAGGTAGTGTGCCTGTATTTGGAAAGTTATTTCAGGCAGGGCAACATATGTAACCTGTTAAAGCATTTTCTTTGACAGATGGGTACCACATTTTACATACCCATCACAACACTTTTCTTTCATCTTGTCCCACTTTTCCGTGAAAGCAAAGTCAGTCGTATCGGTAATTGGAAACTTTTTCAGCCAACTATCGTTAACGCAAGTGGCGCATGCTGTATTCTTTGCTGACTTCATATGAAATGGTAACCACAAAGATCTTACACTATGCACACAATGCATTTTGGGTTTCTGATCTCACATTTTTTTATTTGATCGAACTTCCTCTTTGTTGTTAAAGTTAGCTAAGGAGCCGAGCATTTGTGGTTTGGCTCCATGCATTGCGGTTTAACACAGCCAAGGAAATCATGTCAGCCTTCCCCTTAACAGCTCTGCCTCCAAGAAATGTTTGTGGAGCTACAACTGTTGTCCAACTTCCAAATTGTTTTGGATAAACTGCAACCTCTGGATGTACGAAAGGAAACTGCTTGTCAGTACGTTTGAAACTTCTGCAATTCCATATCTCAACATTTCTGCCCTTGTTTTCTCTCAGCATGCTGGAATCCCTATCAACCTGAATTAAAACCACAAACCACAGCAGATGCTGCGCAGATCCAAGTCCTTGTTACTGTACCTCGGTGGCAGGCAGCTCGTTGCAGCTCTCTCTCTGGGCCCTCTTCGGGTCACAGTGAATCAACATCCACTGGAGTTCAAACTGAAAAGAGATGTCAATGTTACCGCAAATACAATACTTTGCATTCATTTTCAGACACTGGCAAAATCATGTTGAACTGCTTCTTCATGGCGCAATTGTTTCTTTGTAGTTTTGAATCAGTTCCCTCCATGGGTTGTTGAGCTGGATGTTCCATCAATGCTACTTTGTGCAGGGATTAAGTTTTTCTTTTTTTTCCACTGGAACCCAGCTGAGCAGCTTTGCTGTGACAGCAGCACTTAAGAACTATAGCAGAGCTCAGCACACATATAAACCTGAATGTGTTTGTTCACAGAGAGCACCATTTCACTGATGGAGCCCGTAAGTGGAGTCAGTGAACATTATTAAATGCAGCGGGCAATTCTCCATCCTCGCTTACCACTACGGAGGCGTCGGGATCAGCATCCAGCCTGCCAATAAGTGTGTCTCCCTCTGTGTTGATGGGGCCTTTGCCCTTGATGGGTCTCTGATCCACAGGCTGGCAGTCCACGTACAGAGTGACCTGGTCGCGCTCCACGCCGATCATCACTTTGTGCCATTTGGTGTTGAAGAGCACAGAAAGGCCGGGGAAGGTGACGGTCTGCAGGTTGCCATCAGCGCCCATCAGGAAGTACTCCAGAGACTGCTGGTCCCCATTGAGCCTCAGTCCGGCTTGTTTGTAGCCGTCTTCGTCCACTATTTGCCAGACGTTCCACACCTTGCTCACTGTGTTTTTGATCATACGGAAGGTCACCATGACGGAGTACTCGTCGGGGAAGCCGCGAGGAAAGTTCAGCCTCAAAGAGAAATTGAGCACAGGGGTTGAAATTAGCTGAGGTATCATGGTAGAACTTGGCTTTTATTGAATGACACTCAAAGGAAAAACTCAATTACATCCATCACCAAGCTTGGTTATAATGCTCAAAATATATGGTATGTTCAAGTTAACTCATGATCACAAAATAAACACCACTCAGCAAAACCACCATCGAATCAAGCAGAATATGTGGATAGAAATAACTTGAAAGCCTCACCATCACTGTCTTTGAGAGTCAGATACAAATAAATTAAACGTACAAGCTTCAAAGAAATAAGGCGTGCATAAATCACTGCTGGTTAGCATCCACAGTCTGATGCTTTCTGTGTTTTAACATGCCAGATTCTCAGGAGGTGGTGCCTTCATAGATGGGCGCTGCAACCGGACCTTTACCGTCTTGTAAACGATCAAGGTGCGGTAATAAAAAAAGAGTTTCCTGTTAGCCAATAAAGCAAATTAAGACCACTCTCTAGCTTTGCCTGAGGTGAGAAAGTCTAAAGTTTGTGCTGCTTTTGTCCTGCAGAAAAGAGGGGAGGGAGTGCAGCATGAAGCCTGCTGGCAGGGACAGACTTCAAAGCACAGTCTGTGCCACGGGACTAGTTGGGGAAATAAACATGTATTTACATTCAGTGCGACAGGCCAGAGTGGCGTAGGTAGGCGCAGGGTGCCAGCAAGTTACATAACAGCTTAAGGAAAGCTGGCCTGCAGGAAAAGATTCGCCAAAACAGACTGCAGCAGGCACACTGGGAAGCAGGAGACATCTTTATGAACAGTGAAGCCATTAACCTGCACACTCGAAAATAAGGTTTTGTAAAATAATGCCTTGAACACCATGCCCTTCACTTGCCAAATGAAGTGCAAAAAAGGTATCTATTTAGAAACTGCAGTTGCAACACAGTGCTGCATTATAGATCGGGCAAAGTGGGAAGTTGCCCCAGAACTAAGGACCTAAAAGGAAACCCCCCAGTTCAGTATTTGTCTTTCGGACGGGGGTTACTGGATTGATTGAATAGTAGCGGAACGCTACCAATTTTACACAGAATTACTCCCTTTGTCTCTCTGGGAAGCTTTCCAACGTCTGTAAGAAATAACCCCGGTGATGTCATCTCTACAAATTTTCAATTTTGACAGTCTGTCTTACAAACCAGTGGTGTAAGATGTAAAGAAAAAGACCTGGGCATTTACCTGTCACTGAGGGTCGAATGAGAGATACTATGGGACAATGTAGGGTCCAACATTTTAAGAGCTTGACTCAGACTAAAGGTTGCTGCTTCGAATTTTTTGACCAAATATGTCTTTTACAATAAAGTTCCCGAACTATATGGAAGTGCAAAACGAAATACCTGGGACATTTATTATAACGCATTATTTCCAGATTCTGTGTTTTTCAATCTCGATTGATACTCAGGATAGCATATCTCAGCCTCTGCTGGTGTTGGTCTCAATAGGGGCCCACATCAGAGTTTTGCCTCAGGGTCCCCAAGCGGGGTAATCCGGCCATGTTGTTTCAACTAACCTTGAATTAAAAACTAGCAAAAATCTTAACAGGAAGCCAGTGCTGTCTTTGTTCAGTCCAAACATTTAAATGAGTATGTACAGCAGATACATCACTACCAAAAGACATGTATGCCTCTTTACTGTACATTTCCTGTAGATATAAAGGGCTTCAAGTAGGGTTCAAAACATGCTTTTCCGATCTGTCACTCACTCACACACATAAACAAAAATGCCTCTCTGCCTTTTTGTCTGCCAAATAGGTTCAGACATGTTTTTCTCGACCAATTATATGCTGCTTGCGATTCAGTAACACCTGTGGAGGACCTGTAATAATGAAACACCTGCATCAGGAGGACCACTGCTGCTCCTCAACATGTGTGTTTTTATCTGTTTTCCTTTAAACCCTCTTTACTGTACGTACATGGTTGGAATTTGGAAGTTGGCCTCCTTGTCAAGGCGGTAGGCTACCTGAAGGGTAGTGGAGCCGTCCACCTTCCTCACACCTTTCAGAGGGATCACATCCAGCTGGAACTGTGTGATCAGATCAAAACCTACAAAGGATAACATATGTCAGAAATAAAGTGTGTCATTTGACTTCCTTCTGTTCCTCTTACAGTCAGTAGAAGTAAAACAAGATGATAATGAATCACATGTGAAATAAAGAACTTTTCTACACGCGTTACCTTTTCAAACCACAGAGCAGCATGAGCACAGATGTGTTTGAAACAGGGCAGTGGTGAGCAATTACAATCTTGCTGAGTTCGGATTGTTCCAACGCAAATTCTGTAAAGCTCAAGTGGAACATTTTATTTGCCTCATTTAAAATCCAGCGGTGTTTTGAGGCATTAGGCGGCCCACCCTGTTTAACTAATTAAAACTCACCACCGTCCTTTGGATAGTCTATTTTACTTTCTCATGGATTTTCGAGGCGTAAAGGCTTGTGGCTTTAAACAGCTTCAGCCGCTGCATTAACTTGTGTTTACCTGGAAGGTCATCTTGTCCATTTCTCATTGGTGGGCAGACGTTATCGCCATCCAATCGGTTGAGGTCAAGTTCTGATAGGACAAAAAAAACCAACAATCATTTAGTTATCCAGCTCTAAGCTGAATTTAATGAATGCAGTTTAATTCAGTTGGCTTTGCCAGGAGACAAATACAAGTGAAAAGCAACGTCTTTGACGTCAGAGGGGATTAACATCATAATGCACTGTGATGCATCTTTAATGTCGGTTTCTCTTACAACTACATTTACAGTATTTCACACAGATCAACATAGTGTTTGTCATTTATAATGCAGACAACCTTTGCGATCCAAATATGTCCCCGGAGATGGAAACATAATGTTGATAAATATGGCAGCTGGTGATGCATGACTGTGGCCACAGCCATATCTCATCAGAAACATTTGAGAAGGTCAATATGGCAGATCAGCAACTTTTCTTTTTGTTTATGTGTGTGATTCATCAAGATGGAAGTCTCCTTTGGTGGAAACTGAAACCTGCAATCCATCAAACTGCCATTACATCTGAGCTTTTATCATGAAATCTATATTTTCAGGTATTTTGTTTTGTTAATCTACAAAGTAAAATACTGGCCTAGTTTTTCAATGTGAATAATAAACTGCTAAAACATCTTTTTAATTGTCGGTCCACATTTGGCAGATCCAAAGACACGTTTTTGGGTTAGGGTTAGGGTTAGGGTTAGGTTAATAAACACCCTTATTACATACAGCGGAAAATCAATTCCTTGGATGAGAAGAGGGGGCTATATGAGTCACTACACTGCAGTTAGGAGGGGGGGGGGGGGGGGGAGTCTCTCAAAAAACTCCATGAAACGAGGATGGTGACAGCCGGAGGGCCTCCACCTGAGTCAGCTCATTTACAGAGAGCAGAGTGAACACAACACATCTGGAAGCCGTTCCCAGATCCCACATAACTGCTGAGAAATGAGATAAAGTGGTGAGACGGTATTTATAATCCCATATTTACTACCACTAAACACTTATCTGACGGCATGTGGGCCTCAAGTTGTTAAAGTTACTGCCTGCCGCAGCATTACGCTCAGAAAGCAAGTTATTAGTGCAATGAGCGGGAGATGAACCACAATTAAGATGTCACACGCAGTTGCGTGTGTGTGCACCGTAGTAATGAGGGCGAGTTTCAAAAAGCAGTGTACCTACTGTATCTGGCACTCACTGTGCGTCAATTTACTGTGTGCCCAAACAACTGCAGAGAATGGACTTGTTATGATTATCAGAGGGGACATTTAATCAGATTTAATCCTACAACACAGACCAGCACAGTGTGCCTGCTATTTCTGGCCTTTGCTTTGTGAATTGTGATAAAGAGAATGACCTGGCAACAGTCAACATGCTGCCAATAACATTACCTGAGTCCTCTTTGTCTGTGTTTACAGGACAAACTGTTTCAAAGTATTATTGGCATGCATGCAGTACACGTGATGTGGATTTTGTGATGCGTGTAAATGATTGTGCGAGGAGTTGTGGGTGACTTACGTCCAAATGCTGGAGCGAGGAGGAGGGACAGCAGAGCCACACAGACAGGTGAGCAGGCCGACATCGGCGGATGCCGCGATTGCTTTCTGTTCAGGAATGATGGAGAAAATCAGTATTCAGTCAGGCTTCTAATTCTCTTTGACAGTTTATTTGTGTCTGAATCAATACAACACTTCACATGAAGCACTTTGCCGGTGTCCTCTGTGCTCTTCCCGAGCACATAAATAGAAAATAAATAGTTGACACAGCTTCAGCAAATAGTGTTTTGCTTTCCAGTGAAGATAAAAAATATAATGGGATCAGACACTAAATACATTGTGGAGAAATTCAAGCCGTTTATTGGAATTCTTATATCAGTTTGCTAAACTGGTCATCTTAAAGTATTAAAGCTGCTATATATTTTGTATTATTACAATGGATGAAATAACATGTGAAATAACATTCAATGACATGTGAAAGGTGTTGCTTATAGTGATGAACCGACGGACAATCATTGCCCGACTGTTGAGTTGGGATAGATTTTTCAAAAATGTGGTTATGAATAACATTTAGAATTCTTCCATTGCTAAAGCATTCATATGCTACAACTGTGATTTCTTGCCTCCGCCCATTCAGGTCTAACTTAACCAATCAGATCATTTCACTATTACATACTGGAGGATGATAGACGGCAGAGAAAGTCCTGCAGGGGATTTTCCACCGATGTTACACCTCTAAGCGGTGGAGAGTTTTGTCCACACTTTCACTCGCATTAGCACACTCTCCCTAAAGCGATCGCAACACACACATAAGTGTGTGTCCAGAGTTGTGACAGCTGTCCATAGCAATCCTAAATCCATCATCAACATGACTGACGGTGACATGAGGACTCTTTTCCGAAAGCAAAGGTTGTAACTCATCAATCTGAGAAAACAAATGAGGTAGGGGTGGTGTTACCGAGAGTGTAACCCATCTCCGGTGTGTGAACTCTCCCGCAAATGTGTGTGTTTGGTTGAGGAGTTTGTGTGTGTGTGTGTGTGTATGTGTCAGAGTGCACTGTCAGAGAAATGACTGATGGCCAAGCAACCAAGGTCTGGGCTCTAACATTCTGCCCTTCACGTTAAAGGAGCATCTTCAGAGCCCCAGTGGGATTGGCTGTCTGCCTTCCACGCAGATCCATCTACAGTCTAGACAGGTGCAACTACGTCACTGATGAAATGTGACGAGAGGGAAGCTTTCAATGTTTCACCCTTCAAATGTTTCAACTCAGAGTTATTTAGGAATAGTTTGACATTTTTGGGGAAATACACTTGTTTGCTTTTTTAATGAAAGTTATATGAGAAGATTAATGGGCCTCAAAAGTTAAATATAAAGAAGTAGCCAGGAGACAGTTAGCTTAGTTTAGCAGAAGTTAAACCACCTGTAAAGCCACAAATTGTTGTTGTTTTTCTCTTAAGCTTCTGTACGTATTAAACCAATAAGAGTTAAACATGCTATTTAGCGAGTTTCAAAGGCACTGATTGGTATGTTTTTTTACTCAGCAGTTAGCTTCCTTTACACTAAGCTAAGCTAACCATTTCCTGGGGCCAGTTCGAGATATTCTAGACTGCTCTGTAGCTCAAGGTCAGTCTTAATTATGCTCTTGGATTAGCAAGTTTGAAGTTAGCCACACTACCCTAACTCTAAGCAAAGTAGCGATGAGTGATGACCAGTGGAAGAGGAAAACATGGCTCAGAATTTTTGGTTTGCTAGCTTGTGCAGCAAGTGTTGGGAAAGGCAAACACTTTCTGGAACTGAGTGGTTTGAAGCAGTTACAGACATGTTTTTTTAGTTTGAAAAAGTTATAATTAATCCAGAATTTATCCTTTTTTTTTATCATAGCCAAAGTCACCGTTTACCGAAGTGAAAGCCCTTTCCCTAAAGGATCTCGTCAAATAATCGTACAATAAGCTTCACACTTCTTATAATATTAAGTAACACTTGTAGTTCTGTGTAACAGCTGGAAAAGGAAAGAGTGGAAAGAAAAAATGGAATCAAAATCCACAAAAGCATTGCTTGTTCCTTTGATACACACTTCAAGGCTAATAGAGCGACAAGCTTTCAAAAACAATTGCTGCTTGAAATGTGTTGCTTAGCAGGCAAAGCGATCGTCAAGGGGAGGTTTTCGCTGTAAGTAATGACATGAAAGCCTTTTGAGGATTGAAGGATTTAGAGATTTGACAGCTGTCTTAATGTAGGCTTTAGGCTTTAAGCTTTAAGCGTGACATTTTTACTGTGCCACCACACTAACACAAAATGCTGTCAAACATGCACCTATATGACATTTGCTGTATTTGTAAATGTGTCTAATCTGCATCCTGCAAGATCAAAGGTTGTGTTTAAGAGTTTTGGTTTCACACAGTTGTGGTTTATGTGCTGCCAGAGTTCAAAAGTGAAGAAAATCCCCAAAACATATTCCAGTAAATATCAGTCAAAGTCAATTAGGTAATGACATGTCATCTTCTTCAATACCGCACATTCATCAACATTTGATTGGACTTCCCCTACGCTGCCACCCATGCTGCGTTGTTCCTCAGGTGCTCCCGGAATCCTGAGAGCAAGCCGGCACTCCTGGCATGATTTCTGCGCTCTCATTTGTCTTAATTACCCCCAAAATGGATTGCTGTTGAGAATAAAGCAATCGGCTGTACAATTGCGTTGTCGGTTGCAGAAAATGTGCAGACTAAGACTTTGAGCAATATATGTGTGAAAAATGTCTTCCCTGGTGATGATGTTGTCGGCGTTGATGAAATGTAAATTCAGTCATTCAAGCTATTTCGAAGTGAATTGAAACACTGAAGAGCTGAAGACCCTTTTACTTGGTTGAAATGTTACACAGAGGAGGTTTATGTGCTGCATGTGTTCCTTTTTAGGTCAGATTCAAATGCAAATGCGCAATGTTTTTCAATCAATGCCAAACCACACATCTTAACTTTTCCAGTTGTCAGGAGGGAAAATGTGGATGCATCCTCAATCTAAATTAAGATTAGAAACAGATAACTAGTCTGAAATGGGTCTTCCTTATCATGTAAATTGCACAAAGAGCTCAAAGACATATATTCAACATGTGATATTTACCTCTTCAAACCAGAGCTGGGGAAGGCCATGTTTCACTCCCCTCCTTGATGGGAAGACAGTCGGGCTCAGCAACGAGGAACAGTGGTGAGATGCAGGAGCAGAAGGAGCCACGGACATGAAATCCCAGGAGTCTGTTCTACCTGCGCATGTTAAGGGCTGACGGAGAGAATTGGCGCAGGGGAAGCTCAAGCATTTTCTGAGGACACATAAAAGTTAGTTCAATGGGTTCCCATTGGCCAGGAGTTCTTCAGGAGGTGGTGGCTACATTTTATTACACACACTTAAAAAAGATGGAGAAGCCCACGGGCCTCTATGTGTAACCCCCCCTCCCTGCTTCTTTTCTTTACGGTGCCTCCTAATGACACGTATGCCTGTATGCAATTCTCTTAATAATTATCGTCAAGATAGGGAAGAAGCAGCCAACGCGTGATGAAATGTGGATTTCATAATCGTGTGTACTCATCAGTACAGGTGAAGAATGCATGTTAGCCTGCAGTGTCGACGTGAGGAAAGCCTTGTTATTAACAGAAGGGCCTCAGGGAGACATGCTGGTTGTATCCTGCGTGTTATTCTATGGTGTTTGATCTTGATTCTTGCTGCACTTTAGAAGATCTGAGAGCCCAAAAAGGAGCCGGGACGGGCTGATTTATTGCGGGAATATCACATTAACCCAAATAGGAAAATACACTGTGGCATTCTTCATTGCTACGACTTTATTTAACTTTGACATTTCTTACAGGTGACTGTCTCATCCCAAAAAGATTTCTCAGCTCTGAGGTTTTTGAGCTGACAGGAACCAATTCGCCTGTGGGTACGGAACTCTCTGAAGCAAATATCATTTGTGCTTTAAAAGCATGAATGCATTACAGATTTTTGTAACACCTGCTTTAAAGGAAAGGCAATTGTAATCTGAAAAAAAGTGATAACCACTGCTGTCCAAGAGCATAAAGACCACTTTGACTTGGACCAACTTTTATGAGGGTGCATGCCACAGCGAAAAACTTAAGTATTTCTCCAATGTCTTCATTCCAAAAACTGTTTTCCTGTCTGTATATCTTGAATAATTGGCTTATTGATCCTGGCAGTTTGGATCAATAACCTCACAGTCATCTGATACTCGTAGTAAGTATGAAACATTTGTTACAGTATCATATTGCATTAATTGATTGTTTTCGTAGCTCCACCACGATGGTCGTCTGAGAGAGCTGTAAGGGAAACATGATACAGTGACTGGGCCGCCTCAGAGAGATCATGTGTCCGGTCCAAATAATTGAGAGCTCATGCTCTCCATGAGAGAGCAGGCACATACAGTGCGGGCAGAGGAAAAGAGATGTGATTATCCACGTGGCAGGCCCCATGACTATCACACTGCCGACCTGGAGTCGCATACGCTAAAGGCCCTCCAGTCAGAAGACAGGCTTGATTCTGCTGTGGAAATGTAAAAACAAGAGTGTTATGGTTACAAAGCCACAATATCAAGCTGTGGTCCACTTTAGGGGATGTGGATGTGATACCTTTGCACCTGGTAAAAGGTCATAAGTGCATTTCCTTGTTTACACAAGCATCTAAGAGCAAAAACCAGAGCAAAAGTACAGTGCAGAAACAAACTAATAGAAATACAATAAGTACAAAAAACTAATACGAATACAATAAATGCTAATACAATACAATAAGTGCTAAGTGGAAGGCTCTGGGTAGTACTTCTTGAAGAGGTGAGTTTTCAGCCTGCGCCGAAAGATGGGCAGCGACTCTGCTGTCCTGACATCAGTGGGGAGTTCATTCCACCACTGTGGGGCCAGGACAGAAAAAAGCTGTGACCGGGTCGATCGGCCACAGGGACCTCTGGGGGACGGGGCAACTAATCTCCTCGAGGCAGCAGAGCGAAGTGGTCGGGCGGGGGTGTCGGGCTTGACCATGGTCTGGAGATAGGAAGGAGCTGTTCCTTTCACTGCCCTGTAGGCTAGCACCAGAGTCTTAAACTGGATGCGAGCTCTTACAGGTAGCCAGAGTAGAGAACGGAGAAGAGAAGTTGTGTGGGAGAACTTGGGGCGATTGAACACCAGACGAGTTGCAGCTTTCTGGACAAGCTCCAGAGGTCTGATGGCCGACGCCGGTCAGATGGACAGGTCTCGGTGCGGGCAACCCTTCCCCGGGAGGAACAGTAGCTCGGTTTTGTCCAGGTTCAGCTTCAGGTGGTGTGTCGCCATCCATTTCGAGATGTCAGCCAAGCACGCAGCGATGCGTGCCTCCACTTGAGTGTCACTGGAGGGAAATGACAAGATCAGCTGGGTGTCGTCGGCATAACCATGGTAAGAGTAGTTATGCGAGCGAATAACAGAACCCAGAGATGTTGTGTGGAGGGAGAAGACAAGGGGGCCCAGAACTGAACCTTGTGGAACCCCCGTCAGCATGCGTGGTTCTGACACGGCCCCCCTCCGTGTCACCTGGTAGGATCGACCTGTCAGGTATGATGCAAACAAGGAGAGTGCCGAGCCTCGGACGCCCATCCCCTCGAGGGTGGAGAGGAGGATCTGGTGGTTCACCGTGTCAAATGCCACACACAGGTCCAGGAGAATCAGGACAGAGGAGAGAAAGTTCGCAATCAAACCATTCAGTGCCCTCCATGGAAGCAACTGCATTCATTTCCTCAGGGTTTTCTGGTATTTGTCACCCGGCTATATACTACATTACTTTGTCATAGTTGACTAAATTAACTTGGAGGTTGGTGTGCTTGATCATCCACTCTTTCCATTACATCACCGAAAGGCACTTTTCGGCCAAATCAAATTAAAAGCAAAATTCCACTATAATCGAGTATAACCGCAGCAATCACTGTTATCCTCTGTGGTCTTCCTTCAGTAAACCAGAAATAATCATATATTGGACTGTTTACAAATGAGAGTCCTTGATGTGTAACCTTTCTGGAATTCCCAGACTATGGTAATCTGGGCTCTGACAACGGTCGAAAAAAAAGAAAAAAAAGAAAGAAAAAAAAATCAATAGCGCTTCTCTCTTAATCAAGAGTGCTTGGAGCTTATGGCAGAACGCCATGAGAGAAAAGCAGCAATTGACTTTGGGTTTTTATTTTTTTTAAAGAGGAAGGTGAAGCTGGGAATAGAAGAGGGGAAACAGCCATGCTGCATGGCTTCACTTTGGGCATAAGAGACACAAAACACCCAAAGAATACAATAGAGAAAAGTAATTTCCGATTGTTGACAACTGTCAAACACACAGTTACATAATCCTCCCCTCCCCCTTATCTTAAAGTTGTTTAACCAGGACAGATGGCATTTTCATTGCAGTACCTGATTATCCGGAACAAACAAGAAAGCGCTGGTTAGTGGTCGTCTGTCCTTTGTAACTTTGCTCACATGCGGTTTTCTCCAGGAATAATAAAATCAGATACCAGTTTCACTCCTTAGATCCTTGAAATGGGGAAACAAAAAGGGATTCTTTAAATTAAAGTTTCGTTTTTTACAGTTTCCGCGAGCGCTTGACTTACACACAGTGTTTATAATACTCTGTTGGCATGTAATTCACTTTCTCTAGAGCTCTTTTGTGCACATTTACCTTTAAATGTCTGCAAGAAAATAAATGGTTGACTTCATCCTATATTACTACAAATACATTTTCACCATGGGCAACATACCAGCAGATTTCACTGCACTTTTGGCGTGGTCAAATTAACCTGCCAAAGGGCCATTGGGTGAAAAGGCCCCTATTAATTAACTCCCTGTCTTCCCTGTGCAACCTGTACAATTTATATACTGGAATACTACCTGGCCCCAGATTTACAGTTTGGTGTATTGATTCAACACTATTATTTAACAATATGCAACAAATAAGCACATTGTGAGTTCATGATCTCAGTCTTGAAACTAGATTTGACACGGACACCATTTTTTAAAGACACGGAGTCGGGATGAACCAGGGCCCACATTGAAGCTGCAACACTCAATGATTGTATTTCGATGATGGAATTGTCAGCTGACTCTGTCCCTTCGGCTTTACAGATCGCTTTAACTTCTTTCAGCTGATTGTTTTGGTGTTATGGCTGGCAACTTTACTGTTCAGGTTCAGTCTCTCTGCTCTCATTGTTTCTGGCAGCTAGTTTCTGCGAAAAAGCTCAGAGAAACCCAGTATACCAACTACCCAGCACCGAAACACCTTATCTGGTAAACATAATAGCTGCTAAACAGCTAAAGAACATTTCACGGGCCGTTGCCCCTCCCACTTTACACCCCTGGCCTGATCCCATCAGATGGCTTAACATTTGTTCAAACCAGTTTACACACAGAAGTCTGGAGCTTTTAGGGTCGCTGGAGCGCTGCTACAGTTGCCCACTTCGGATTGAAAGCTTCACTGGTAGGCCATTGATTCTATATTAGTCATTTTGTAGATATTTACATTTAGTGTAACTTGCAAAATCTAACTTTTCAGATGGAATTCCAATGTTCCATCGTTGTCATAATAATTGTATATCAGCTACTACACTTTGAAGCTGGGAACTCAGACATGAGCTTGTTTTCTGTTGGTCATCGATAAACCAATTATAAAAAAACATGATAAAAAGGGGTCACATGTTATTTAGTTGCTTACTAATATATATTGATTTCTTCTCTGCAGAGAAAGTTGAATTTACTTCTGCTAACCTGCCAAGCATGACACCCGCATGCTTCATATCAAAGCATGTTAATTCCTGACAGCACGGTTCACTTCAGCTTTTAAAGGGGCAGACTGTGACGTCAGCTCGCCCGCTGGACGCATGCTATAGTGCAGTAACAGGACACACACACACACACGCACGCACACACACACGCACACACACACACACACCGACTGGCTGCTGAGTATTAATATTCCCTTTATGAAACTACCCTACGCATTGTCTGCAAAACGCAGGGGCAGACCGGGGGGATAAACACAAAGGCAGATTCCGCGACAGACGCTGCCGCACTTTCCCAAATTGAAATCCCCGTCAGACGTTGAGAGAGAGAGAGAGAGAGAGAGAGAGAGAGAGAGAGAGAGAGAGAGAGAGAGAGAGAGAGAGAGAGGAAGGGGGAGGAAGCGAGAGGGGACTGCAGAACATACAGGCTCTGGATGAATAACCATGGCAACAGCAGCAGCAGCAGTGGAAGCGGTGATATAAACATTGCAAACCGCGCGCATCCCTCCGCAAACAGCGGATCACTCAGTCAAGGCTGGACCCGAAACCCTCTGCGGATATTACGCTTCATCACTGCTAAGGTGAGGCTGTTTCATCTACATGTGCCACCCTCCTCCTGCCTTAGCGGGGTGGCTGTTGTCTGAATGTGTGTGGAACATGAGAGGAGCTCGTTGTTTTGCATTACAGAAGAGAAAGCTGCTATATGCTGCTGGTTGGTTGGAGTGCTGACAGGCTGAATGGGGATGGATTTCTTTATACTTTATACTTCTATATGGCAGCTTAAGGGTCTTTGTCTGACACATTGAAGGCTGTGTCCTTGAATACATCTAAATAACACTACACACTGATCAGTAAATAGAGCAAAAAGGACTATTTAAATCAAAGTAGCCTTTCAAAATAAAGGTATAAATAAAAAAAATACTTATTCAAGCATCCTCGTGTTCAGAATGATCTAACTGAATGCAGTATTGTTGAATTCAGATTGACAAACTACGCTGGCAAACGTGTGCTTTTTCAGTTCTGCATCTTTATGGCAAGCGAGGACGTTTGTCAATGCTGCTGCACAGTACAGGACGTGCCGTTTATTATCAGCAGTTCACAGATGCTGGAGTCTGAAATGGTCCCACACGCTGTCTGAAATGAACAAAGCAAGGCTGCCACTTCAACATGAAACAATGCAGAGGTGTCCCAGCACGCTGCCAACACACGAGTAGAAGTAAACAACGACGGGTTGAAAAGATCACAGTTAATAAGGTTGTTGTTACCGTAATAAAGATTGACTCCAGGCCCTTGCGTTACTGATGTACACAAGACCATGTACAAGTGCTAGACTGGGTCATTTCAAAGCAGTTAACCAAAGTACTGTCCCCCTTCTTACTTTTTCACATTTCTATAACAAACGCATACATATAGTGACCAGCACTTGGTTATCAAATAGAAATAGGAAGACTGCTTATGGTCTGAAGTGCAGATTGCATGCTTCACAGCTCCCCAAACACTGCAAAGGACTTCTACGATAGTGGATGTAGGATTTCCAGTCGGTTACTTTATCTACCCCTCTTCTTTTTTTTCGCAGAACAGCTCTTTGAACAGAATCTCATTTGGAGATAGCAAGAATGCCGGTCACATCCTCTCAAAGTCGTACTCTGACTCATTTAACTTGATAATTCCACTTGGTTTCTTGTTGGTCTGCCTTTGCGGGGCTTTGGCTTTGTCATTTTGAAAACAAAGAGTCTAACACAGCATCACGGAGGGTTTAAGCAAATGCTGGATTATTCTCTCACATGATTGCTGGCTCAGTGGTTTCCTGCAGGGCACTCCACATCTCCAGTGTGCAGATTGCTATTCCTTAAAAAAAAACAAGACAGTTATAAAACATTGTTACAGTAACTTTGGTTTGTTAATATCCTCAAAACACTTCAAAACATGGACAGAAATTCAACACGCATTCATTATTTGTATTTCATTGCTAAGGAGGCGCTAGAACCCATTGGCTCTCTGTCACATGTGCCTTTATTTGGTGATAGCCCCGTTTCTGTCATTGTGCTCTGCAGAGAGAGTTAGACGTTAATGAATGGAACAATGCCGGAGATTAATTTCCGGCCCTTTGAGCTGTGCACACATACAGCAGCTCACAGTCAAGGCACACAATGACTGTGTTACAATCACACTCCTACGTAGCCTGCAAAATCTGCTCATTCCACATTCAGTCACTATGAATATGTTGCCGCTATATTTTCCCCAAATTGAGATTG
This sequence comes from Melanostigma gelatinosum, assembly GCF_949748355.1. Taxonomy (NCBI): domain Eukaryota; kingdom Metazoa; phylum Chordata; class Actinopteri; order Perciformes; family Zoarcidae; genus Melanostigma; species Melanostigma gelatinosum. The sequence continues at coordinate 19,872,703 of NC_136650.1, read as the reverse complement.
GAGATGTCAGTCAGCGTTCCCAACTGAGCCGACACCACCAGGTGTGGGGGGAAGAGGAGGGCAGTTTAAGGGCAGCCAGGAGTTTTACTTTTTCTAAAAGGATGAAGACTTACTGCAAACTCCAGCTCTCCAAGTAAGCCAGCATGTGCATATGTGTGCATGTTTGTGACCCGCATAATCAGACAGCAGATGGCCGTTTTGTAATGATTTAGTGTTTAATGATTTGCTGCAAGGAGAAAATCAGAACGAAAGAGTTTGTGAAAATGCAAAAGCAGCAACGTCTGCGAATTGGCTGAGCTACGGGTCGTCTGTGTGGGTTACGGCAGCATTGTCCAGCTAACTGAGCACAACATGCATTTTAACTGGGATTTGTAAAACAATAGAAAGTAACGGCCCCAAGAAATCCCTAGTTATAGGTAAACCATTGGTATTGTAGGACAATGACGTATTGATCAATTGATTGATTAAAAGTGCTAACAGGCACATGTTTAGTATGTTTTCTGTTCAACTCCCCATTGCTCAGCAGTCTATCATGCCAACTACAAACTGAGAAAATGAGTCAACCAGCTAAAATGTCAGAAACAGGCCAGTAACCGCTATTTTGAAATAGACGATAGACTTAAAAGGGTGCTAGATTCAATATCCAGTGGATTAATATAGCATCAAACAACCATGGTAAAGATAAAGTGGAGTAATGTCTACCCGAGCAGCCCCACTGCCCACAGCCGCCAGTCTTCCTCATGCTCATATGGCTGTTGTCAGCATTGACAGCGTCGTCGCGGACGCGCCGCACCCACCCTCTGATTCCTCCCTCAGTTAAACATCGTGTCTACACTGATAGCGCTGTGAGCATCGTTAGCTGCAGGCTGTCGGCTCAGCAGTCGTCATGTTGAGAGGCAACAGAAATGGACCCAATCTCATATTCAACACCTTTATAGTTCATTTAAAGTCTTTAAGATTTCAGATGAAGAACTTATTTACCTGTAGTTTGGGGCGGCATCGTCAAGTGGAGTTTAATACTACAGGTTCCAGAATTCTGGGAGCAGCAAAACACTGATTGAACAGCTACTTTGTCAGATAAGAGCAACGGATGTATGTGTTTACAGTGCAGCCAAACGAACAGTTACAGGTACGCATGTCATTTCAACCCAAGGGAAAGGCCACTATAGCAATGATACGACTCTAGAGAACGGTACACATTGAAATATTGCTTCATCCATAAAAAGTAGTATACATTTAAAAAGAAGGAAACAGAAAAAGAAGGAAATAAAAACAATCTTTTTGGATTCATAGCTGTTTCTCAAAAAAATTAACAATTTATTATAAAATCAACAACTAACTAAACACTCTATTTGCCATTTAATTGATTGTTTTTTCCAAGAAATATCCAACATTAGAAGGACATTAACAAGAAACAACATGTAATTTCATATTGTATGGCTTTATACTATAGAGTCTATAGTATAGACCAACATCAAAGGTCTAAGTTTCAAAGCCCTGCAAAATCCTGATGGGGAAAAATTGGGACCTGGATGAAACAGTCTAAAAATAGGCCTGATGGTATCAGCCCGAAAAAAGGTTTTCATTCGTAAAACGCAGCCTGTAAAATGCTGCCGATAATCTAGATTATTTTTCTCTGTCAAATGTAATGAACCGACAAAGAATTTCTCACTAACAAGTGTTGTTTGAGTAACCCCAATCCTAGAAAAGGAGTAATTCAATTAAATATTACTGTGCATCTTTAGAAGGAGAGCATTATCTGAGGGGGTGAGTGCTACAGTCAGGCCTTAAATAGAGAGGAACAAATTCAGTTTTGGTCTTTTTATGGGATTTATTGACAACATGAAAATGCCCTTTAAAGACATTGTCTTTTGCTACAGTTGACAAGTTTTGTCATCATCATGATCATCATTGTCGTGAATGGAAACAATAAATCCTACGTAGATGTACGACAGCTTGTACGCTTGTACGACATTTGAACTTATTGATGTGTACAGTTCATCAAACAGTGTGCTCGAGCCTTTTACTGAAAGTATATTAAGTTGCAACTCCCCTGACTGTGAGCCTCCACTTGATCAAATACACAGTGTTCATTCTCCTCCTTACTGCCTACCGAACGCATCACAGGAGAAGCTAGCAGCTCGTTTTTTTTCTTTTAACCTCCGAGACAGCAGATAACAGATAAGACGTTGGATTGCAACCCAGAGCATTAGGGAAGCAGTGACGCAGCTTTGGCTCGCTTAATCAACGCTGAAGTAATCACAAGCTGTACATACTCCAGTGTCTCACAGTCTCACATCAAATCACTTGCAATTGGCTCACGGCATTATGGCGACGGCCGTCATCTCCGGTCACCCTGACACACAGAAAGCGAACACTCTTGAGCTGCAAGTGTGTCAATGTGACCAGACATGCAGACAAGAAGAGGCAAAACAAAGTTGTAATTTCTCGTCTCTTCAGGCTGTTTGTAGCAGTGGCTCGCTAACGTGCTACGTTGGAGTAGGTAACCGTTTCTCAAGACTGCTTCACTGCTTGTTTTTTTTTCTTCATGCGTCACCTTTTAATTCTCCTCTACACCGCTGGTTTTGGAAGGCAGATGAAGATGTACTGGCCCTTGTTGGCAAGATTCTCATCACACATCTTGGGTCATCAAGGTGGAGGAGAGTGTTTCACTGCCAACTGAGAGGACACCTTTGACGCACAAATTAAATTCTGGTGCTGGAAAGACACACTGGAATACATTTCTCTGAGGCTGCTGAGCTGATGACTGGTCGCAATGCACAAGTGAAGTTGCACTTCAAAAAAGTGTTTCACAGCAAGAGGAAACACTTCCTCTATACGGCACACATGGTGGGGATTGTGTTTCAACGAGCGGTTATTTGAGACACTTCCCTGTGAAGCGTGTCAGTGTTTCATCTTCTTTTGTTTGGCGACAGCTCAGTCTGTACTGCGTCTCAGTTTCCACTGTACCTTCTCTGAACGCTGCAGAGTCCACGTCTTTGTTGTCACCGAATGTGGACGGGTCATGTTTGGACGTGCTGTGGATTCACTGAGCCGCTGATGGAAAAACATCGCTCACTTGGGTGTTAATTGCCTGGGATATGTTGATCAGGTTCTTTAAGACACATGCATGTTCAATGGTGGGATGCATTCGAGGTATAGGGTAGTCACCTGCAGTTATCTCAATGAGCTAAATAATTAAACTTTTACTTTTATTCAGGCCTGCATATCTTAGGCCCTGAAATGAATAGTCATTTCAGTCATTGCTAACTGAATGAAACTCTGAGCTGAACCCTTCATCATGAGGGCTAATAAGAACTGTATGTGTGTCTTCTTCAGCTCTTTAGTTCGTTGTCATGTGTTTAGATGTCGGTACCTGTATAACAGGAGTTTCCTTGAACAAGATCAAGGGCTTCAGTGCTGTGTGATCACATGACGGCTTTTCGGTTAAACCCAACTGAAAGCACACAACAAGTAAATATACCAGGAATGGGCAGAAGACTTTGTATTTGACAAATCATTCTTTTTTATGTGTAAATGGGAACCTGAACCAGAAATTGTGTGCGCATGAGCCACAGACAATGCTCCGGTATACATTAGGCCTTTGAATAAAGACATTCAAAACATATTAACGAATAGTTTAAATGTACAAGCAGATTACACATCATCGGCACTTTTGCAGGTATTCGATATCTGATAAAAGGGAAACATATTGAAGCAGCAGAACTATTCAGTGCACAGTCATAATCCTAATTATACAGGTAATAAACAATGTAGCTAAGGGCTGACATTGACAGTAATAACAGCTGACCTGAGAGCATCTCTTATAAGGACAGACACACCAAAGAGAGCAGCTGCACCTGCATTTACTCGTCGAAATGAACATCACCCTGTGATTTAATTATTTCAAACATTTCACGGTGCTGGTGATACTATTCAGAAGGTGTCTGTCTTGAGGGTGTAGAGTCCGTTCTTCACACTGGACTGTGTGAGTCACATCACCTCAGCAAACAGAAAGGAACACTGTGAGCTCGTTTTAGAGATGTCATCATGTGTCTCATCTTCTATGTAGGTTTCTGTCTTATGCTTATTGTGTTTCTTCTCTTTTGACAGGTGATGAGTGGGATTATATCATGTCTGAAGTACAGGGAACACTGGAGTTTTCTGTAGAGTTGCACAAGTTTCACAATGTGGATCTCTTTCAAAGGGGGTAAGCAATTGTATTTGATTTTTTTTCCAGTCATGATATTTGTTTATTAAATTACCCGGATTCTCTGCTGCCAACTCGGCAAACTCACAGAGCGTATTAGTGCTGAATGGTGACAAAGGACACCTTTTATACATCCATCTGTTTTTTAAACATGTTTTCTTCTTTTAATTTGTTCTACTTGAATTGTTGCTCCCACAGCCATGAGTGGAAGGCATTACAAAAAATATTTCTTGAATTCATACAAAACGCTGGGTTAATACTGATGAAAATATGCCACATCTTGAAATGATACAATATAATTTATTCAGTAAATTAAAGTGGTGTACCAGTCTACCAAAGTCTACTCTGTAAAATTGTCTCACTCCACTGAAAAAAGAAAAAAAACGAATTAAACAACTTCTATCCGAGCTGGATGTTGTCAGACATGTCTGAGAAGTACCCATAATCCCCTGCAAATGTATGTCAGGACATCATGGGGTTTAATGAGATGTGGGTTTACAAATCAGCATGGGTTGAATGTGCCTGTCATTAACATGCAGACAACAGATTGACCTACTGTCAAAGGCAAAACACAGTATATTTGGTCAAAATTGAGTTGCGACAACAATCATCTTTATTGGAATCTACCTGACCATTTAAAAATAGTATACCATAAAAATGTATGATTTCTGTAAAAATGGCATGTAGCATACATTCTGCATGAACAGACAACTGTAGCTAAAGCTAGCAGGGGGAATGTGAGATAGACTATAGTGTTCGCTGAAGCTAAATGACTTGCTAAATGTTTCTTAGCTGTTATCTGTAATAAATAGAAATAGCAAATTGTATAAAATCAGATCTTGGTAATTCAGTTTGTTTGTCAACCATTTGTTTGTTACTCCACATGAGACAGCAGCTACATTTAATCATGATAGAGAAATGAAAAAAAACAATCGTAGACGACACCAAGAAAAACAGAGACAGCCTACATTTAATCTCTATAAAATATATACATGTCTGTATTTTATAAACGAATTATCTAAAGGAACACACTCTGTTAGATACTGTGTGTTCTGTGTTTTCTTCACACAACCTGAACATCATTGGAGCATCTGCATTTTCCTCACAATGCAGGTTTTAATTATTATTTGGGGTAAAATAATCTGCTGAGTACTCACCTGAGGACGGTAACACAATAAAACACATTCAAATGACAGAAACAACAACAAATCCAAATATAATGAGCTCTACCAATGAGAATATGAATAATACGTGTAAATAGGCAATGTTTCAGTTGAGTTTTTTCTAATGTTCTCTGACTATAAAAAAGGGCAATGTTTATCCTGCTGATGCTTCTGCAGGAAGATTAAAACCTCTCATCGGATGCCAGCTTCATCAAAATGATTTTCCAAAAGGGATGGACTAAAGATTAATCATGTAATCCCTTCAGCTGAGTGCACCAATAGCTTTGTTTTTACCAGTTGCCGTACCATTAAGTACACCAGAAAAATATTTATGATGTCCCCATATATGTAGTATGTCGACTGCAGTATGCCAAAAATACCTGTATGTCCCACTGCATCCGTTCCCATTTTACGGTATGTAAGCCAGCATACTGTTCTGGCTCCTCCGACCCACAATCCTCTGTGCAGCTGACATATGATCAACAGGGTCAAAGGTTTAAGGTGCAATCTTATCAAAAAGTAGTTTGTCTTCACAGAATACTGCATGCAACAGTATTTACCATCTCAGCTGTATGCAGCTTCAGTGAAAGCATGGGATTTGGGAAACAGAACCGTGAACGCTAGAAAGAATCGGATCCCTTTGTAAAGATGAAGCACTGCGGAATAAGAATGGTTGAGTGACCTGTGCATCAATGTCATGACTGAAATCAATACAAATTCCTGAAGCAGACTGGGGCACCATGCAGCTGTACACTTTGATGGGCCCAGTTGGTCACTGATTGCATTGAAATAACTCATTTAATTTGATTCAAAAGAAGCCAATGACACTTTTACCGTAGTTTTCACGAATGGAGGCACAGTTCGAGACTTTGATTGCTTCAGATACTTGAAGTACGAAACCAGCTGCATTTTCTTATTCTATTTAACTTTATTTTGCAAACAAAATGTAAAGGTTTGATTGTCCTCCACATCTATATATATATATATATATATATATATATATATATATATATATATATATATATATATATATATATATATATATATATATATATAAATATATGAATACCAAGAGTATCTGAGATCTGTCTGAGATCTGTTTCTTCTAAAGTAAATAATACAGTAGTTAATTGAAAATTCAACATTGAGCACACAAGTCTAAACCTCCGCTGTAAGCGGTAGCGGATTAGTTTCTGACCAGTTGCTGGCCACTGAGTTGACCTACTTCGTTCCATAAACACACCTTATTTATTTATTTATTCATCAACCTTCAAAACCTTTCCCGTGCTCCTCTCTGTCAAGCTTCCATCTTCAGGGGCGCTGTCGCTAACACGGCGATGTGATGACTCACAGCCGCGCTCCGGTCTGGGACTGCCAATGTGTCCCCGGAGAGCTGAGATGTGCTTTTACACAAAGCTGCTTTGACTTAAACTGCCAAAGGGACCTTTTCAAAGACATGTTTGCCTTCGCTGCCTGGTGTGACATGTAAATAATCCTTATATAAGCCGGTGGGACCGTTCTATTCTGTTTTTCACTTCATTGCTCTGTGCTGATATTTGTTTGTCTTATGAATAGAATTACTTTTCAAGCTGTCATAACATAATTTCCTGGTATCAACACATTTTTATCTTATCTTTAAGTGTTTACTGGTACTGTATAATTCTAACAACATCTGATACAATACCTTACAGCTTTTAAATAGAGGTACATTATTGTCTTTTCCATTATTAATAACCAGAATGCACCTTTTCACATGTTCAACAAGAAAAGCATATCTGAAAACAGCAGGCTTTAAGTTTAAATGTGTAATATTCTAAGAATACCAGTTCAACATTTTCTAAGTCAAGCCTCCGACCGTGAGAATGACTTTACTGGAACACCAGCCCACTGGCACACATTCACTTCATCAGTGAGAAATTCCCAGCCACAGCAGGTGACTCATCTTCAACCTGAAATGTACAATATCTGTTAAACAGCATTGAGTGTAAATACCCTGGTATTAGAAAACTGGACTCTTTTCCCTTTCTCTTGCTGTAAGACATGATGGAGAACACTGTTTATACTCACATTGTATATTTTCTTGATACCTCCAGGCCATGTGGAGACATCAGTATGTGCATTTATTTCGTGCAGTTTTATGCTGACTGTTGTGTTTGTATCCTCTCCCACAGGTTCTACCAGGTACGTGCCGGGCTGAAGGTCTCACCTCGAGTGCCCCACAGGTTGATAGTGACAACACAAGACAACACAGGTACTGTGAGGGGAAGTGACGTTTACATCACACACACGACATTTCTAGGTATCACATCGATTTTACCAGTCAGTCTACACGATCCTTATTCTCGTCTGCAGATACGATCTCAATTTGTCATGTTAGTTTTCAGTCATCAAACTTTGCCTCCCTGTTTGTATTTTGTTTTCCTGCCTTTGTGGACATTTGTATCCTGTTGCAGTCGTTTTGCATCTTTTTGTGGTTGTTTATTGTCTTTTTGCAGTCATTTTGAGTCACATAGTAGTTGTTTTGAATTTTTTGATTGACTTTCCAACAAGAAGTGTTAAGTGTCACCTGATCTGAGACTCTGATCCAGGGCCCCATGACCACTCGGGGCCCTGGACCTGTGCCCTGTCGGCCCATTCAGTCATTTGTTTATGTAAACAGTTGTGTATAAGTCATAAAGGCAAAATAGCTTGACTTAGCTTGACTTAAAAGTGAAGATCCTGTTTGAACTGGCTGTGTTTCAGCCACAGTGATCCATATCCGAAGGGGACTGAGTGTGAGAAAATCTCACCTGACCACAGTTTCTGTCTGCATTATTACACACATATAGTGTTGTCTATGCTTGTCTTTGAAGTGTGTGTGAAAATATTGACATTTTCCACCTTCTCTGGATTGTAGTAATCTCACAGATTCGTGCCTTCATATCTTGGCTGTGTTTTTTAGATCTCTGGATTCAAAATAACTTAAGGCTTCTCTTAAAATAGGGCAATCCACAGATGCCAGAGGAAAATAAAACAACCACATATTTCAACATCTGCTTCTTGAGCCCAATGAATTTACCTTGAAATGCACCAACTCATATTTATTTTGGGTAAAAGTCCAGAATAAAGAAATAACCGAATCGATTTTTTTCCAATTAACTGTGAGCAATTGTCTCAGCTGCTAACGCTCTTCACCAGAGAGTGGTGTCTATGGCTCTACCTTGTCTCAGTGTTTTAACATTTGGCTGTCTTTGGGTTAAGGCTGACTCACGCTGCAGAACATATTGCGTCTCTCATATCTTCCAAAACCAAATGTTGGAAAGAATTGAATTGAATTTCAGGTTTTAAACCCAGAGTTCATAAGTATAGTGTGATCTTTATTTATTTCCTGTGCTGTCTCAACATATTTGCAGTTTGTAAATCAAATAAAACTCGATTGGAATGTCTGTGCTAAAGTAGGAAGATTTTCCTTTTGTCTTTCAATGAGGGATTTAAGACGTATTAAGAAAATGACAGAAGAGGCTAAAAGCAGGGTGTTTTCAGTGCAACATAAAACACAATAGAACGGCTCATCTTAAAATGCCGTTCTTCCAAGAAAATGAATAACATAATACGTACATTTGTGGCAATAATATTTACATGTACCGGTAACCAAATCTCATTTGCAAAATCCTCCGTCAAAGGTTTGTTTCTTAAAATACTGTACATAACCAGCGACAAAACATGCAACGAACAAGATGAATGGGAATACAAACAGCACTTCACTGAATGCTCTCTCCATTTGACATTAATTCATAAATACAATTACTTGCGGAGGGTTTCCATCATGAAAGATTCCTCACATGTTGTGTCCTCTTTTGTATTCATAGGTTGTGACGCAGTGCTTCTGAACGTACCCACGCGTTAAAATCTGGATCTCTGGCAATGCAGAAAGCCGTTTCACTGGCAATACTGATTTGCAGTAATAACGGCTATTTTCTCCAGAAACACAGTGACAGGAATTTCCATTGCCTCATTCGTTAATGGATGGAGAGAAATCCTAAATCGACCAAATATTAATAGATTACAATGGGCATGATATAAATAGCAGTTCTGCAAGCCCGCTCTCGGGAGTCTATTTTTAGCGTCTATGTCCTGAAGGTGCAGACTAACATGATTTCAGGTGAGGAATAGAACAGAGAGCATCGTCCAGCTGGAAGAGGCTTCGGTAAAACTGTTCAGTTTTCTTACTGTGCATTGCATCAATACATTAACAGACAAACCGGTTTCAGTTAACGTAATGTACTCTATTTATTGATTTTAGCTGTTTTTTTTTAACTGTCCAGCCTAATGTGAAGGAAACTAACCTTGAGACCAAAACGGAGCTAATAGGAGAATAAATATTGGACTCATCAGGAGGCCCGATACATGACTGGGCAGAAACTAATCTACTTTATCTTTTGTTGCCATGTGAAAAAAGGAACAGTTTACTAAAACGTTCCCCATAAAGATGATAATATTCCAGTGGCAATGCACCAGCCAGCTCTCCGGCCGGCAAGAGGAAATACATTCATCATACACAGACGCAGGAAATCATCATTCACTGTGTTCTCTGTAAAAGTGTATGCTTGACATTTCAATTGTCTTTGCCCCTCAGACAGATGCATTGTGAGAAGGATCCTGCCACACACTCAACTGAAGCATTTAATGACTGTGATTCACGCACAGAAACACGGCCAACAGGGAGAATTGGGTTGTTGTTTCAGGTGACTCTTACGCACAGACTAAGAGATTAAGATACTTCCTCATATTAGTATCATGAAGAGCAATCCTGCGTTGAGAGTTTTGTGTTTTTAGGTTTATAGGAGAGGGAGTGACGAGCAGACACACAGCAGATGTAGAGCACCACAGGCTGTAAGCTTATTGTTTTCTGCACAGACTCACTGTGGCTAATGCTTGAGGGAGTTTCAGCCGGTTTAAATGTGTGGCATCTGACAACTTCCCAAAACCTCAGAAGTGTGTGGGTTTGATGTGTTGTTTTTGGTCTAATTCACTGTAAACATGAATGGAATTACTCAAATGAATTCTAAATACATTGATATCCAATGAGAACAAGAAGAGCGTGGACATAATATTAAACATTGCAAATATGTCCATGGCACTAGAAGATGCACTAATTATACATTATGATGCTGCATACTGTGTGTGTAGACCCAGTAAATGTTATGTTACTCAGATGATATTTGTCACATGGGGTTGACTTCCTGTTGCCAAGAGGTGACGCTCTGACTGTGAGTCACTGTGGGCATGTACGGTAGATGTTCTCGGCTCTCGGCTCTTATCAAGCACAAGACATTTGGGGCAGATTGGACAAATGTAAAGTCGAGTTACAACATCTTTCTGTTTCATGGACAATCACACATCTGCCATTAAACTTGCAATTGAGACCATGAACTCATGTTTAAAATGTTAGCTGAGGTAATACATCAAGTGGGGTCATTTTCTCATACTTTGTTGGCGACCAGAGGAGTTGCCCTCTGCTGACTATTAGAGAGAAGAACAATTGAAGGCACCTTACTCATTGGCTTCACTTTTCAGGAGTATGGGCATGTTAGAAAATGCCTCCCAAATGTAACACATCTTCACAAAATGTAAAGGTGGGGGCTTTTACTTTGAAAATCTGTTAGGAGGGCCATACACAAGGCCAAGACCCATATCAGGTATATATATATTTCGGCACTTCTGAAGTGTGTGCTCGGTGTTGTTATTTTTGTAGCACCCATAGCCCCTCACACATGCATTTGAGATACTTCCTTCAGTTTCTACAGGGTTCCGTACTGTTTCAGGCCTTTCAGGTAATTCAATGAAACATCAAATTACCACATTTCCATCTCAACTAAATTCTAACATTGTAATATTTCCAAAAGTAGACCTCAAGTATGGCTGTTGTATTGGACTGCCTTCATAGCTGAGGTGCTGCTCCAGCATTGCTATCAATGTCAAAGCCGAGATCTCAGCACTGCAGCTTTCTCATCGGGGTCTTATCACTTCTACACACTCTGCACATGATTTAACGTTTAATCGATCTCATAAAACAAACTGGCATCCAAAGGAAGTACAGTGTGTGTGTGTGTGAGTGTGTGAAAGTAGCAAGGGCAAAAGCAGAAGCTACACTTTTTTGATTTGGTCACTTTGGCCACACTGAAGGGCCACCCAGCACAGGAGCACCTGGGGGGAAATCACTGGAAGTCCTTCACTGGTCAATTATTGATGTTAATTCCTGCGCAGTTCACTGTTCTCTAATCCACCAAACTTGTGTGTCTGTAGACAGCGGGCGGGAAAGCCAAACACACACAAGGAAGACATGTGAAAAACAATAACATCAAAGTCACATTCCTCATACCCAGAGGGCTGCCGCTGTCTCTGTCACACATTCGCCATGTCACGCCTCCACACATCCATCATCCTGGCTGGGGCTGCAAGTAGTAGCAGCATTATCTGGAGGAGGCCTGCAGAGAGAGGGAGAGTAAGACCCGAGACTGAAAAAGAGCACAACCTCAGCAGGGGAGTTCAAAGACTCGTCACTGCTCGCAGCTGGACAGCAGGAGAGCCAGGCTGCAACGCGGGAGATGTTGGCAATCGTAACACACATATCTGATTCCCCCTGCTTCCAGTCTTTATGCTCAGCTCAGTTAACAGGACACTGGCTGTGGCTTTTTATTTAACGGACACATATAGAGACTGGTATCCACCACCTCATCTACTCCCAGCAAGCACCATGCACAAGCAGATAGGTGTGTCATAGGTTCGATGTATCATTGTTCAATGTGTAGAGCGTGTATGTGTGCATGTTTGAGCACCAACTTTCTTGTTTGCGCGGCCATTCAGTATACAAACAGTGATAACTTGTTCTATGTACATGGTGCTATGGTGTCTAGATGGTTCAGTACCTTGAGGGTGCAGGGACATTGAATCTGAGTGAGAAGTATTGTGAGCTACGACTGAAATACTAAAACACATATTCACAAATCTTTGCACATTTCCAGATCTGAATATACACACTCAGATCCCTCACCAATCACAGTAAACATTTGCAAAATGTCAGGTCACTCATTCGCAAGCCTCATTATGCAATCTGGGTACATATTCACGAATCTGAGCACACACTGCATCTATCAGGGGAAGCGTTTGCCAAACGAAAGGCCTACATTTATTTCGGTTTATGAAAAGCAGTGTATTCCCTTTTTTAACGTTTTAATGTCAGTGAAATCATTTCTCATACAGTTTTGCATGTTGCATAGTATGAATGAGTGAAACCTAAATAGAGAAATGAAATAGAGAAATGAGTTAGGGTAGGAAGATACATAAAGAATAATCATGTTTGTTTTGTATTGTAAAATCTGAGTCAAGTGATACTGTTGGAGCAACAGACTGATTGCTGTTTGTGTTAATTGTGCATGATGGTGTGCCCCTCATCAGGAGAATGCAGCTTCAGCTCTGCGGGGGTTTACGACGGCACCGCGTTCAGCCGGATATTTCAGATCCTTTACAGGAATGAGGAGATTACGGTGAATGACTGTATGATCTTCAAAGTCCATCTGCTATTAGACGGAGAACGGGTGAGTCATGCTGGTGACATTTTCTGTACACACACACACACACACACACACACACACACACACACACACACACACACACTTCCTGTTGAGAAAGATGGAATGGAGAATGGCATTTTGCTGCTAGCATTTTATCAGTAGCTGTAAAATGCATAACAGATAATTACAGTAAAAACAGCTGTATGATAGTTGAATTAAATGCCCATTAATTAATGGGCTTTATCATCCACTGTTGGTCTCCACTACCATCTGGCACAAACAACAGAGATTTAAGCATGTTAATTAAAGCAGAAATCTAACATAACTTTGTAATGAAGAAGTCATATCATGCTGAATAATGGAAGAGTAATAATGCTCTGTCATTGGCTAAAAGTGGCGTGAAATGTCAGCAAGTGACTGCTTTTGATCAGTAGTCTTCCATTGTTGCCAGCTTGCTGAATCTCTTGTACATTGCTGTGTATTTAGCAGAACAGACACACATCTATTTTACACGATACAGCTGTTGACGAAGGCGGCTTAATAACGCTTGAGGTCACGTTCATGTGCGTATAAATATATAAATATAAATACATGTAACTACAGTGATTGTGTTCAATAAGAGTGATGTTTCCTCGGCATGGTTTTTAATATTTTAGAAGTCTGGAAAATATAGGATTACCGGGTAAAAAAAAAGTTCTTGTCTCTCCTCTGTCCCGTTAATCATCTTGCAGCCCCTCTGATTTATCTTTCAAGCTTCAGTCTGGGGTTCAGAGTCTGACCCCCAGACAGAAGCTCCTCCCTTAGGAAAGGGCAGAAACTGTATCAAATAGAGGCACAAGAAAGGTGATGATCAGTTGGTGAGCCTTTCACACCAGTGAAGCCCTCCGGCCTTGAAGGGAAGAAATATGAATAACTAACATGGTGGGTGTAAAGGCCCTAATGACTGGACCTGCCCAGCCTTTCTCTGGCGTATCCAGTTGCGGTTTTTATTTTTATTTTAAACCAGAGATATCAGTGGTTTTGGAAAAATGGTAAAACGATTGGCTTGAGTTTTTACCCTCTTAATACAAAATAGTGTTTAAGGCCCCAAGAGGGATACGTCTGGCCCCGACAACCAAAAATACATTGTATTACTTCTCTAAAGCTACAAAGTTCAGATAAAGTTCATCTTCTTTTTGAAACGAATTCAGCCCGAACCATTCCAGACACAGAAACAGTATGAGGATTATTGAGGTCAACAACTTGCCTCTTGGAAATAATGTGCTTTAATTGTAAATTGCCTTTGCCCCAGACTGGTCCCATGTTCCGTTGAAATGATCAGGCGTGTAAACCTGCCAGACAGTTATTGATGTACTGTCCTTTACGCTTTCACCATGGGCGCGACCCCGAAAAGCCACTCTGCCTGTTTTATGTTGTTGGGAGCCACCGCAGCTCAAATTGATCAGCTGTGACAGTCTGGAGGCCGGGATGTGAAGGGAGTTAAGATGGCCCCGCAGCTCGAAGCTAATCATCCATATGATAGCCGTGGCTCAAACCATGACATTACCCTGCACCGTCGCTCAGCTGCTCTCTGACATGTCTACAGTGTGCACGCCTCGATTACTGTGGCAAGATCCCCGCTCCGGTCAGAATGTGAATAGTCTGTCTCACATGACTGCCCAATCCTAATTTTAGAAGATTTCATTAAACATAGACTTCCACGTGGAGGTGTGGAGACGGCGGAGCTTTAAGGCATATCAGATTTCAGCTGGAAGCTCTCCCGAAGGCTCGCGGCTCATTAACCTTCCGGAGGTTATCTGCCGCTCACAGCTGCAGATAGCACAGACAAAAATAGCCCCTCATTTCCCCTGTGTACACCCGCATGTACACTTGATTAATCAGAGCATCGATAAAGGAAGAGACGGCAAAGAATCCTGTGTTTGCTGTGCAGTGTGCGTGTACAAACGCGAGGAAGAACTGTGCTGTTATTATAATTAGCGACGCAGTTGTTCAATCTTCAAAAGACTCCATTCATGGCACCGCCTTTGTAGTTTGCTCATACCCTTTATGTTTCTACTTTGTTTTTCAAATTCAAATAGGTGCTCTGTATTTCCATAAACCGTGGTATTCTATGGCTCTTTGATCATGAGAGCGATTCAATTCTGTTCAACTTACATCAGGTTGAAGATCACACAGAGAACATAAAACGTCATTAAAAAGAACTAAATCAGCATTGCAAACAAGGCCGGTCACGTTCGGTTCTAAGCCACAGAGCACTATTCATACTGTGTATAGTGGAAATGTCCATCATATCCACAAATCAACAACAAAAAAACCCCGCCTAGCTTGAATGACAATCCGAATCTGACCTTCCTCTATTATGTAATCATACTTTGTGTCACTGTTTCCCATGCCATTAAGCATTTTGCAGATTTCTTGAGCGGAAAGGATCTCTTCCCTTTCCACCTCAATTTGTTGTCTCACAAATAACGAATGTATAAACTTGCATTCAAGCTAAAACGGGACACCTTTGTAACAGTGCTTGTCTCGTGTTCATGAGGTTACTTGACAATTTAAGTATGTTTCCATGTGGTATTTTCATGATTTTGTCACCCCCCCCCCCCCCCCTCCATGTCACCTTGTTCCAATAATGTTCATGCATGTACCAATGTTTTGCAGGTGGAGGAAGCCTTAAGTGAGGTGGACTTTCAGCTGAAGCTGGACCTTCATTTCACCGACAATGAGCAACAGTAGGTTTTTAAGCAATTTGGAAATATGTGTTTGTGTTTAAAAGGGCGAGAAATAGGGAGAGAAAACTATACCTTCCCCTTCTGCAGCTTTTATACAAGAGTGAGAATGCAAACTAGGCACGAATAAGGGCTATTATGTCTTTTGGCTCATATCCATCTCTTTAAGCACCCGATCACAACTTCTGTGCTAGCAATACACGATTACTGTGATGTATCGTCTTGGGACAAATAGAAGAATAAATGGTAAGTTTGTTGAAGCATATGGCAAAAGGCACTCTTTTTGTTGGGCCTTTTCATTGGCCTGCAGCTGCATATTAGTGTTAAGTATTGTCTAAGTTTTTCGTGTTTGAACTGTTAATTCAGCGTTTTTGTCATAGTTGTGTGAGTGTAGTACTTGTCAACGCTACACAGGACAGGAGTTATAGAGCCCCTTGTGTTATAGCATTAACACTCGCTGCTTATTTTGGAGTCTGTATGACTGTAGAATGTCTACTCGGTCTCCATTACAATTCCAGTCAAGATTCAGACTCTTTCTCTCTGACTCTTTCTTTTATAGCTGCAGAGTCAATATAGGCTACAGGTCCTTAATACTAATGTTAGAGTATTGGTGAGCAGCATACCTCATTCTAAGAGTCTGGCAAAAGGCAAAAAGCTATATATATAATATAGAACCATTCACTTTTAGTATATGCAATAAAATCAGCACCTGCATTGCATTGTAATATAGAGTACCTGCTTTTTATTTTGTTATATTTGTCTTTACATATTGGCTAGTTTTACCAACTAATATTTAGTTGCTGCGTATTGTCAGACGTGTTGGACTGGAGGGGGCACTAAAGATGGGGAAAATACCAAAAACAAGAATTCTGCAGATTACCCATTTTAATTGTATGTAAAAAACATGAGTCATTTGTGTGCGAGCGTAACACGTGTCCCTCTCTTCCCATTCCTCAGGCTTGCAGAGATAGCGACTGTCCCCTTGATCAGCAGTCGGACCCTCAGCCTCCACTTCCACCCACGGAGAGGCCTCCACCACCACGTCCCTGTCATGTTCGACTACTTCCACTTGTCCGTCATTTCTGTCTCCATACATGCTTCACTGGTTGCCTTACATCAGCCGCTAATCAGGTAGAGTTCACAGGGGCAAACATTTGCATTTAATGGTCTTTGAATTCACACAGAGCAGAAAGACCCTTCTGGTATCTGATCTCAGGATCTCAAACCGTCAAATCCTGTCCTCCTAAGTCATTGTTGACAGTAACAGATTTAACACTTTAAATTTGTTGTTATCTTTGAGTTCTCAATTTCAGACAGAGGTAGGTAAAAGCAGCTTTTCATTTCTAGACATCTGTCCATTTTGACAGCTGAAATGGCTTGCTGAGTTTATCAACTCTAGTTAGCAAGCTAATAAAGTTAGCGTTAGCTCCATGAGTTAAAGAAGACGACTCTTTGGCTGGATTCTTTTATGTTTCCAGCTGACTCATTTTCATTCTGACCTCAACCTGTTTGCTGCTCAGTTGACTTCCTTGTTACATTTGTTCACTTTTAACATTACAAGAGAAAAGGCTTTTGGGATGAGGACTAATTCGTGTGTTGCTTGTGTAACATTGCTGAAGTTGTTGGAAAGAGTTGATGAACAACGTTAATTTAAAGTCTGATAGAAACCAGGTCTGTCTCAAACACAGTGTAATATTACTAAAATATTAAGTGTTATTAGTTCATGTGTAATCTTGGAAAACAAAAAGTTGATTTAAAATGTAAACTAGCAGTATCCTAGTTAGTTAATGACGAGCATGTTGGCCTTGGAAGTAATGCTCGGTTAAGTTGTAAGTTACCCAGACATCCTAATAATAGCCGCTTGTGTTAGAGCAGATAGATGCTGTTGAACCCAATCCGAACACTTTTACACAATAACTTTTGGTAAAGCTAAAACCTTCCAAACTGTTTAAAGGCCTTCAACTAATAAAGACATCTAAAGCTTGACAGGCCTGCCATGCATAGCTGCTAAGCAATGATTGGACAACTGCATCATTTCAGTGAATGGTCAATGGGAAATAAGTCTTTCTTGTCGATATAATATTGAATTGTAGAGCTGGTCACACTGGGAAAATAGAATTCTAGAGTGAATCCTATAATTGCAACTGTATCCATAATTTCAACAGAAGAACTCCAGTGAATGAACCGCTATAAAATATTTTTCCTCTTCCCTCTTTGTTTTGGCATTCACAAGTGGATCCATTAGCTGCTTGAACGAATAGATTTCCAAACACGTATCTGATGAATTCAGCCGCCAATATCATGAACTCAGTGTCAAGCCATGCATTACATAGATTACTGCAGCACCTGATTGATTGGAGCAGTAGCAGCCCCCGTCTCTCAGCTCATCTGTATTCACACACACACACACACTCATGGTTTGTCCCTGCATGTGTCCTGCCTGTTCTCTCTGCAGCTTTGCACGTACAGGGAAGGGCTCTTGGCTGGGGAAGGGCTCGCCAGAGAGCCCGAGCGACCCATCTGCCATGTCGGTAGAGAACCTTGTGTTCGGAGCTGGCTACTGCAAGCCTGTCATCTCTGAGGTACGTTGACCTTTAGCGGTTCAGCTGCGTTCAAATAGAAAGTCACAGACAGTCAAAGCCCGTTCTGTCTCACAAAGATGAAAACAGCCCGATAATGAGCCAGTCTCTGTTCTGCTGGTTGTTCCCTTTTTTTTTGTTTGTGAGCAAGTAGCTGAATGTCAAGCGATGACGTAATCATACCATAATGACGTGATCTCGGTTTAGAGACAGAAGCCGATGGATTTAGGGGTGATTTGTTCTGGCATGTCACCCAGAAGCAGCAGGATTCAGCCCACGAACTGAGCGGGGAGTCATTCTGATCTGGATTACTAATCCGGAACCTGTCTGTCCCCCCAGATTCTGTCATTTGTTGGGGCTTCGTGCAGCCTTAAGGCTGAAAGACCAGAGGGCAACGCAGGGATTATTACTGCGCTGCACCGTGGCTTTTAATAACATCTGATTAACCCACCTGCCTATGCAGGCTCCAGGCTTAGCATCTGGAAGTGTTAGCACCTCTCACTAGAAATGCCTTTGTGCCCATTTACAGTTCAGCTTCACAATTGCATCAGGACATACCTGATCACGGAATTACTGTTATCATCATCATTAATCATGATTATACAGTATATGGAACTAAATTGTTTCATGACCCTTTAAGCACCTGCACATACAGTTATATTAAGCTGCACTAACCGTGTCTGTATGCTGAATATGAAGGCAGAGCCAGACATGGTATTATCTCAAAATATCAAACTATTCCTCTACAGTAAACTGCTTACTTACTTCCATAGAAGTGCTATCAGATGTTGAACTGCGACTTCAGAACTGCTCTCTGTAGTAACTCTTTTTTAACACAGTTTTCTGGGATAGTTTGACTTAGCTATCCACAGTTTGTTCTATTTGTTTTTGCAGCTATGAGCAGCTCCTTCACTCCAGATCTGCATTGCGTTGCAGGAAAATATGGCATGTCCCAAACCCATACTGCACCCCAATTATAATCAAGTTTCGAATGCTTTATGTAATTTGTTCTCACAGAAAAATTGATGTGTAATTTAGCAGAATTTTAATTTAATTGTCTTTACGTTGTCATTATCTCTAGTTCTCTCTTATGTTTGCCAATTATTCCAAGTCGTGTACAGTTGTAAAACAGTCGGTTCCATTTTTTCTGTCCTTCTATAACATGCATCTCTCAGGTCCCTGTGTCTACACTGTAAATCCTAATGAGCGCCCCTCCCCCCTCCCCAACACACCTCCTGGTTTTTACTCCCACCCCTAGCTGGGAACTTTAATAAGCTCTGCGTTTAGCCAAGCAGGGGGGCTTCGTTTGATCACAGTAATGAGTTCTGCTTGCAAGCGCCACGTACTTCATAGCTGCAGGTGAAACCTTCACAGCAGGCCGCCTCCTCCTTCACCTTTATTTATTTAGGTTTCAGCACTTTCCCCCTTAACACCGCAGCATTTCCCTTAAGTGTTGTGTTATTATTTCTGAAAAACAAAATCACATGTTGTAGATATCCATTGACATATGCTGTTACATCTCTAAAGGAAGGACAACGGAAATATCTTAAGAGAAACAACTGTTAGAAGTGAGACGGCTGAGAATCTTGGGTGTTGTTCGTGTAAATAAATCATGTTTCTAAAGATAAACACAAATCATGTCAAACATATATTGTCCTTTGAGAAGCTCTTGTCTACCTGTATGAAACGCCTTTGACAGCAGCAGTGATTCAACACATTGATACTGGTGTCTCTGCGTCTAAACACACTGATGGCGAATTGGAAACGTTGCATCAACAGCAGCAAACAAAAGCAGAAATTCTCATGTCAGGTGACATACAACTAAAGCACATCCGAGACATTTACAGCGCACACAGAAACTATGATTTCAGGATAATTACTAGTTTGATACTGAAAAATAGATATTTTTCACTGCCCTTCGCTCGCAGACTGATCCAGGCAGGCCTCTATAAAGGGTAAAAAGAATTATGAAAGTAAACATACAGATGTTCCTTCCTGGTTCGGCTGTACTGCACTGCTGCAATTACAGAGCGCACACAGGTATGATGATAGGGCCGGAGACTTTACTCGCCAGGGGCAAATTGCAGTACATCCCCAGTTACTCAGGCTTCACATGCCTTTCAAAGCTCTGAGCCGCACTGGCGCGGCTGAGAGTTACAGGTATATGTTCATTCCTCACAGCCATGAGGAGATGTCGCCTTGGAGCAGACTGTGCCAGGTCAGGGACCAGCGGACAAGGGCAGTCACTGGTCACATCCAAGGCACCCTGGCTCCACACTATGACGCCTGATGTGTGCAATGATAGCTGTTTGGGTAGCAGACCATTAGATCTTTTGGAAGATAAATAAGAGATATGATTATAGTATCAAGGCCTTGGTGATTTGCAGCTGTTTGGACCAGTGTTACACTCAATGCATATGTTGAAATTCACCTAATACTTCTACTGCGCTGCTAGAGAGCCATCTACTGGAAACACGGTCCTTATTACAGCTCATATCAGCACTCAATAGCAGGGGGGTTGTACTTGAGCTACAGAATTATTTTTCTTGTCTTTTTCATTAAATGTTACTCATCAAGCTGCTTGCTTCCTTCAGTTGTGTACCTCACTTGGCCTTGTTGAATGTTTTATTGTCTGGTTTTCAGTTTTTTATATGCATCATTTTACATTCGCTAGGCTATGTGTTTCTTTTATATCAAGCCCTGGACGAACATTGGCGCCTTGAATTCTGTGTCAACTTCCTATACTTGATCTTTTGAAGGTTATAACACGGATGCGTTACATCCTCAAGGCCACATGAAGGTATTGATCTGCTTTTATAGCTCGCAGCGAGCTGTGTTTAGGGTCCGTTTGCCCCTAACATTGTATTTGATCTTCCAAGTAATTCCCATTGAGAAACACGCTCCTTTTATCACAAGGTCAGAGACAAGCCTGTGCAACTGTTGCAGCCGTATACTTGAACTATAAATGTCAAGTATGTGTACATGTCTATTATTAAGGCAGGCTGTTTTCTGAGAGCTTTCTGTGACTAGTGACCTACATAGCATCTGACATTTCCTCTGTGTCTCCTTCTCTGCAGGGGAGCTTTTATTTGCCCAGTGAAAACAGCCTGCAGAGAGCTCATACGTGGCACCGGCGGCTCTGTCGCCTCCTGCTGGTCGCACACAAGGGCCTGCACACTTACCACTCCGCACTGATGAAGGAAATCCCACAGCTGCAGCAGACTCCACTCAACTCAGGTGACCATATGCAAAGCTCAGTATTCAAACTTTTATTTCTGGTCTTCAAATTGAGAGAAGAAGATACGGTCTATTGGGAATCATTGGGGAGCAGGATAGTTTTCATCATCAAACAACCCTTTTCTTTCTCCTTGATGTTCACATTTCATTCAGGACACGGTGAGAAACAGTGGTGGAAGAAATATTCACATTGTTTTCCAAGTTAAAGTGCGAAAACAAGAGCGATAATCCAGCTAAATACACTTTAAGTATCAAATGAATAAGTAGTCACTTTTTCTATTGACTCTTTTCAGAGTAGTATCACCTATTAAATAATATTAATAATAATTATTACTACTGACTAAGCAACATTTTAATGTTGTTACTTGTGTTGTACTTGAAGGTTGGTAGTGTAAGTCGGAAGAATGGAGCAGCATGCAGGCGTGGATATTCCAGAGAAACTAAATTTATTAAGACCGGCATGAAAAGGGGAAAGCTAAACCACTTCATTAGGTTTATCACTTAGCGTCCTCTGCAGACAATTTATGAGAACAACCCTCCCAGTATACCAAACACATGGCCTTTTCCTGCCGAGGGAAAAACAGACCAACCAGTCTGCCGGCTTTCAAAAGCTTTTCTACCTCGTCAGCTGCTCTCTGTGGCTCATCAGCGTTGATCTCTGGAATAAATGCCACTTCAACCGCGGGTGGCATCAATTTCCCTTCATATGGAGTCAATTACTCAAATGCACTTTGACAAACCATATGAATCAAATGTGACTTCAGGCAAATTTAAACCATTTTTTGAATAAAATATATGATTTTCTGGTATTAAATCTGTAGTGACCCTGTTTTACCGTTCGGTACGCACTGTGTGAAATCCGTTGCACTAAACTCTGCAAATAACTTTCCAAAACAACTTTTCTTCCCACAGAGGTGCTACCTGTTGATGAAACTCTAAATCATCTCACGACAGAGTTACAGGTATATGTTCATTCCACACGTTAAAGAACCACGTTTACATTATCCTGTAATGGAGTCACTCTGATTATGCTTCTGTCTCTATTGTTACTTTCACATTGTTATGATGTTTGTTGTTTGTTGTTATTTCAGATTTAGGGGTATAAAACAATCACTATTTTGTCCTTCCTGCTCTACCAAAAGAGTTCATTATATGCACATACACATGTAATGGCTTAATCTAGATGTTTGGGGCTGAAGGATTACAAAAAGAAGTAATGCTGCATTTGTTTTGTTTTTATATGCTGTGGTGGATTTCAACTTACGGTATTAGTTCAAGGCGATGGATATAAATACAATATTTTATTTGGTGACTAAAATTCTCAAAGTCCTGTTAAGTCGTGAAGGGGATCATTGAGACACCTGACTTTCAAGTGTTAAAACAAGTCTCTGAATATATTGTGATGTTTATTTGTGGACGGATACGACGGCCCAGCTGCTACAACCAGCCTTTCACACAGAGAACAGCATCGGTTGATTGATTGATTTACTACAATGATCCAAAGACACACAGGTCAGGCAGAAACACATTGTCGGTAAATGTAAATGTCAGCAGGAAAACCGAGGATCCTAGAATAGAATGCTGTATTTTAGGAAGACTGACTCAGTTTGATATTATAGGGATCTTTCTTTTTTCTAACCCCTCTCTGTCCCCATCAGCTACAGGAAGGCCATGAGAGGGTAGCGGAGCAGATCAGCAGGGACGTGAGCCAGCTCTGCTCCCAGCTGGCTGCTCTGTGGAGCCACTTCCTGGAGGCCGCTATTCTCAACCCCCACATCCTCTCCTATCTTGCCCAGGAGCACCACACACTCAGGGTGAGAGTGGCACTCCATCAAAGGCATATATAATGCTCAAACGCCAGCATTTCCTGTGTGTTCTCTGAGCCACAGGCCAGATAGTCTCCATATCCGAGTGCACCAATGACGATATGTGCTGATATCTTTAAATTGAGCTATTTATATCCTCAGCACCCAAACCAGAATACAAAAATATTTACAGAACAATCAAAATGGTTTCATAACCATTGACATGTTAGCTCTGTGAGCGTCTCCTTCAGGCATGTCGTGACCAATTTTCTTGAAAGGTTTTACAAGCTATTGAATAGAATTCTCTCTTACCACACTTAGATGATGTAAAAATAGTAAAAATGAAAATGTAATCAGCTGTAATGAGGATGAAACCTCCATGTTTGATCAGGAAATAGTTCAATTTATGAATTAAACTAATCAAACTCTGGACAGGGGATTAACAAAATAACAAAATGCCATTCTAGACGGTAGTTCAAACCCAGCTGAGCAAGTTAATGTAATTTCCAGTGCAATTTCTGTCCAATCACTGGGCTGTTGAATATGAATAATGTACTTCACAGTGGAGTAGCTCTCAAGGCCCTTTTATGTGGCATTGTTTGGTCTCAGTTGTCTGAAAATAATGAACATGTTTGCTTTGGTATTTCATTACCCCAAGGGGATACTTTCATGCCTCCACCTACCAGTGGAGTTTGGATTTCAATTAACACTTGTTCTGTAATTATTGTGGGGTGAAAATACACCAGAAATAGTGTTCCTGGTGATTTGCCTGTCACAGTGGCTGACTTTCAAGGATGAAGCATTTCTAATTGGAGTTGGAGAAGGAGAACGCTTTTTGGATCAAGCTTGCGTCACAGACTGGAAGCAGTGATATGATTCTCTCTCTCTCTTTGTGAGCAGACCTTGAATGATTGACTCATTTCGACTGACTGATGAAAACTGTTTTGTCTGTTTCTTCAAACACCAGGTCAGGAGGTTCTCAGAGGCATACTTCTTCACCGAACACTCCAAAGAGATATCTTTGACTTTTCAAGAGGAACTGTAAGTATTAGCCTTCTCAGGGAAAGAAGAGGTTTATTCTATGAATGGAGAGAAGTGTATGATATTATTCTGCTGATTCAGAATCAACAGACATGGCCAGATAGCTGCAGAAGTGCGGAGCTCAGACTACCTGACCAAGATGCCTCCTTTACCTGTTGAGTGCCTGGATATCGATGGAGACTGGAACAGCCTGCCCATCATCTTTGAGGACAGATATGTGGAGTCTCCTCAAACAGGTAATATAAAAAAGTGGCTGAAAATATTCAGTTGTATACACCAAATCGCAAAAGGTTTACTGCAATGCCCTTGTTTTTCCAGAGTGGCTATCACATGTGCCAACCACTGATGGCCAGAACAACTCAGATACCACCACCTCTCATGTCAATGGGATTTTTGAAAGCAACCAGGGAGCCAGATCACCAGCAGTACACCAGGATCCATTGGACAGTGATGATTGCATGGACCTACCTACATACGTCTCACTCATGGCAGAGCAGAGTAAGACCAGCACCAATATCAGAAGTACCCAGAACCTCATTCGTACCGAGGACATTGCTGAGCCCTCTCGAGCAGCGGCAGAGCACTTGAAGGAACCAGAAGAAAAACAAGGCCAGGATAAAGAGAGCTGTAATCCAGGCCTGGGGTACATCACAGATACGCCTTCTGATGTGGATCCATATAGAGAAGAAGCAGTCCTGGTTCTCTCCTCAAACCACAATCCCCTCACTGACTCCAATAACAGCAGTGATGAGTCTCCTGCTCATCGTGCAACGGAAAATACCATCCTACTCTGTGATGCCACAAATGACGGCAATGCAACAGAGAGTGAAAATAATGAAGAGGAGTCTGATATTGCGATGCCATTAAATCACTCCATGGATGATGAGATTGAGGATTTTCCTCTCATCACTGCCTATGCGCATCCAGTTATACCTCCTTTTCCCGGTGATCTCAGAAAAGAGGTGACTCAACGCGGATGCCTGATCGGCTCCAAGATCATGAAGCGCTCGTCCTCAGTTATTTCGGACTCAGGTATTGAGAGCGAGCCCAGCTCGGTGGCCTGGCCCCTGGAGGCCGCACTGCGAGGCCGACCTCCTCTAGACTTCTCCAGCGAACGGGAGATCCCACAGCAAATAGTGTGTCGCCACCCGGTCCACCGCAGCTCTCTGGAAGGCCTGCAGAGCAACGGCAGTGGAGGCATACAGGCCTCACTCACTTCTATCAGCTCCCTGCCCTACGAGGAGGACCAGCAGCAGAGGAAGCTCAGTAAACTGACTAAGTCAGTTTCGGCACCACAGATAAGCAGCCCTGAAGACACTGAGGAGGACCATGTGCTCCTCAACCAGGAAACAGATACTAAGAGTTTAGCGCAAAACCAGGATTCATTGAAGATCAACGGTTCTTCTTTGAGCAGCAACCTGGATTCGGAGCAATCCGAATCCTCTTTGTTAGATCCGACTTCAACGTCAAATCTTGGCCATATCCTCAAAGAGAATATTAGCTCTGAAAAGTCAAACACGCCACAGAACCTGTCAAAGACATACAGAACCAAGTCAGCGTTAAGTGGTGTGTCTGAAGTGCTGCTTTTACAAGAGTCTGAAAAGAGCCCTCATGTGAAGGAAAGCACTGTTATTGGCAGCCAGGGGGAGAATATGAACCATCAAACACACATCAGTGGAGTAAGCACCTCAGAGGAGGATGTGCATCTCGTTGAAACAGAAGCAGTGCCCTGCAGCTGTGGGAACAACCCATGTGTGCATAAAAGTGCAGAGGCACAGGAGAGAATTAACACTGTAGGTCATTGCCAAAGTTTCCTTCAGACTGAAGTGCTTAGTGTTGAGGACCAGAAGTGTCTGGATCCCTCCCGATCACCTCTAGGGCTTCAACACACCAATGACCTCCCCAGCAGTACCATCACACAGAGGCCGAGTGATCTTACAGGGCTGATTGCCAACGATATTGCATCACCCGTTGACCTCAGTGGGATGTCAGCCAGTGAGAAAGAGCCTTTGGACTGCCAAAGTAAGCCCTCTAAGATCCCCAATTCAGGGCTGGCCTTCGTGAATAAGAAGATGGTGGAGGTGGTGAACATGTCAGTGTCCTGTGCCCCGACCTGCCTGCCATTTTCTTCAGCGCTAAGAGACTCTCCATCCATCGGTGGAATGTCCGCTCGCCAGACTAGCTCACCTATCACCCATCAGCCCCTGGGCTCCTTTGGTATCATCTCCTCGTCTTCGCTCAATCCCTTGAACATGGACGACGAGACCAACGAACGAATGCTAAAGTGAGTTTATGTTGGAGCTAATCTTAGTGTTAGCAAAGGACAAATTGTGCTGTAAATGTGTGTTAAACCCCAATTCAAATTACACAGCATGTTATTTTATGCTTACCACACAAGACTCCCTTGTAAATCAAATGTCCTCTGGTCCCTTGAAAAAAGTGAAGAAATGTATTGTCTCCCTTTTGTGTGTGCATGAACAGGCACAACTACATCTCTGTGACACCGACTAACAACCAGACAGCAGCCTACTACAAAACAAAAAAATAATCACACACTGTAAACCACATTAGCTTCCCGCTAATGTATCTGCTTATCTACACGGACACGTGTCTTTTGTTACACCTGAGGTGGCTGCTAGGCTACCAGTCAAACATCTGCGAGGGTTAAAGTGCTAATGTTAGCAGACTAGATAGCAAACAAATTATAATTCTGCAAGCGCTTTCAACATCTTCAAGTTACTTGCACATGTCAAGATTGGTTGGTTTGGACCAATTGAGTTATTAGCTTTATAAGCTATATTTACTCGTGCAAGTTTATTTACATTAAGTGTCCTTGTCCACTCAGCTTTCAATCAAACACTTCCACTGGCCCGTCCACTTAAAATGTGCAGGCTAAAGGAGCATTTTGTTTGGACTTTCCATAATACAAAAATTTGAACCCAAAATTTGGAAAAAGCCCCTTTTTAGTCAGATTTATGATTGCAAAAAAGGCTGGCTCCTGTACTTTCAGCTGGACATGAAGGCTGCATTAGTTATTTGTGTTCAGGCAGGTGAGAATAATGCCTTTCTTTGTGTGTATAAGTAAATAATGTATCAGCAAATGCAGGCCATCTCCCAAGAAAAACTTTGTAGGATTGAGATCATAATCCACACCAACTACAGGAAACAAGGCCAAAAGACAAGGTTGTATGGGTATGTGGAGACGGCTGTTGACATCTGGCGCGGTAGCTGGCAGTTACTCATGCTTGGAAAGCCAGGCATAACAAAATGAAGTGAGGGCAAATACAAAGCGAGGAAGTCAAGACGAGGTGGAATGCCTCCTGATGCATTAAATCACATCAAAGGGTGCAGAGAAATCCATCATGATTAGCTGAAAGTACAGGAGCTGGAATCGGATTTGTTTTGACTCCTCCACAGCTGAAATATGTAACCTGGCGGGATGAAAGAGTAATACAATTTAGAGCAGCTACTTGTAAATCTGTGGGACTTAAAAGATTTGCTCGGAAGTGGGCAATGTCAACTGATATTATACAAAAATGCGAAGCAGGCTGTCCAAGATATTTCAGACAAAAGGCAGAGAACTGTCAGAGTGATTCTCTTTTAGTTTTATAGAAGCTTACTCTAGAAAATAAAATCTTAGATTTAGATAGCATACACATTACTGGAAAGGTCTTTGTCAAGTTATTGCTAATATATCAAATACAATGTCTTGTTTTGATTCGATTTTTTCAAATGTCATTTTCTTTTTCTCCAGTTTCTACAAAGCCAAAGACGAGCTGCTCAAAGAGTTGAGCTTTCAAGCCAGCCTTTACAGCGACCTCTCTCTCCTGGCATCAGACCTGCACTATTTCCCCCCCGAGGAGGATGACGAGGAGTTTGATGACGGCATACACCTTGTGGTGTGTGTCCACGGGCTTGATGGTAAGTCCTCATACAGCTGGAGGTTATGGTTCACCGCTGTCCAATTCTACAGCAAGCAAGTAATAGCTGTTAAACGGACACATCTCCCGCATACTGTACATCCTGTTTCTGCCCTATTAGCATTGTAAATGTAATATAGTCTCTGACAGTGTGTCCTACAAAATATCACTTCACACTATGTAGTCTGTGAATACTAATTCCAGGTGTCACTTAAATGATTAATGTGCCAGAAACAGTGAGTATAATTGTTCCTCTTTGCTTCCAGGAAACAGCGCAGACCTTCGGCTGGTGAAGACGTTTATTGAGTTGGGACTGCCAGGATCCAGACTGGACTTCCTCATGTCTGAAAGGAACCAGGTACATTTGTAGATGGGAGCCAATCGCTAAAACGTACAGTCACATTTTGTGAAAGTGCGTGAAGGCACTTTGTAGAGCGCTGACGACCGTGCTTTTCCCTGCCGTTTCCCTGCAGACCGACACGTTTGCAGATTTCGACACCATGACGGACAGGTTGCTGGATGAGATCATTCAGCATGTCCAGCTGTACAACCTCACCATAGGCCGGATAAGGTCAGTCGCTCAACTTTAAGCATTCTGTTTGGACAGTAGATGGCAGCAGAGACTGCACATCGATATTTGGAATGCTTTACTCATGTACATTACAGTTTCAGGATAATATATTGACTGTACGAGTCCAAAATGGATAAGTAGCACAAAATGGATAAAAGGCTCTTATCATACGGTGCCAATAACTTCCTGACTTTCCCATGATGGACTGTACTCCCTTATGCAGCAGTGTGTCGCCTTGTCCCCATCAAATGAAGCTATTCATCTTCCCGCCTAATTGCCCTCAATGTGGCAATTCGTCTTTTTTAGAGAGATTCTCCCCAAGTTTGTTAACTTTCTTTGTTGTGTATTTATTCTCTCGAGAGAAAGTATCAAAGACAAAAGCAATCGACTGCCACAACAGCATCTGGTTCCTTCCACATTACTTCTATATTTAGTTTGGTAAAAGATAGATGAGAAGGAGCCCACATGGCGATGAGGGATTTTGGGTAAAGCTGTAACAGTACAGTAATTAAACTAAGTGACAGACATATAGCTCCGTGGATCTGCTGGGAAGACTGTTCATTTGTGTGGCACGTCCTCTATGTTAGTATCATTAAGTTGTCATTGCCTTTGAGAATGTTTAAACAAGTTAATGAATTTTCTGTAATTACCAATGTTGTAGCTGAAATCTCCAAACATCCTCAGCTGGAACTAGTTCCTACATACAGAATGGTCTATAATAAGATATCGCACAGTGTCGTAGGTCAGCAGTGTTGGAGGCACTGTTTTTCCAGCCACCCACTCAAGTTGCAAGTTCATCTCCCTGAAAGTTGTTTGCCTTCGACCAACAGCTTCATCGGCCACTCTCTGGGGAACATCATCATCCGCTCCGTGCTGACGAGGCCCCGCTTCCGCTGCTATTTGCCCAAACTGCACACTTTCCTCTCGCTGTCCGGCCCACACTTGGGAACGCTGTACAACAACAGCACACTGGTCAGCACAGGTGAGGCCACCGCGCCGCAGTGGGAAAGAAAAAAGACGCAGATGTGCCGTGTTTACAATGCTGTACAGCCATGCATTTCGATGTTTTGTGCTCCTCAGCAGCATCTTTTATCCAAGAATATCATCCATACTGTGCTGCTACTGTGCAGGGGGTTTAAAAAGCAGGGGTCCCGGTTGTCTTTGTGTGTGTGTGCTGCTTAGGTCTGTGGTTAATGCAGAAGCTGAAGAAATCAGGATCCTTGCTGCAGCTCACCTTCAGAGACCACGTTGATCCACGGAAAACATTCCTCTATCTCCTGAGTCAGAAACAAGGTACCGTCTGAAAGCGGATGCATTTGAAACACAGACAGTATATTGACTGCCTCACTTTACAGACTATTACTTGAAAGACAGTCGATTGAAATATTCATGAAAATGTTGTCGTCTTGTCTTTTTTGTCAAATTTCTGTACGCGTCAGCTCACTAACACTCAAACCCCTGCCAGCGAGCTGCGAGAGGCCTGTGAGAGGCCTCCCCACTGTTTGAGTAGAACAAAGCAGTCGTTTGTCACACAGGCTTGAAGAAGATAAGCCTGAAAACACTATTTTACCCCTCCAGAGCTGTGGCAGGCTGACAAAATGATCCAAACCCTGTCATTGGAAACCCACCAGCGCACTCTCTTAAAAGCACACTGACAGGAGACTAAAGAAAAAACACAGTTTTATCGTATCAAGCCTGTCATTTTGTGATTGTACTTTGTGTTTTACAACCAATTCACTCTTTTCCTCTCTCTCTCTCTCTCTCTCTCTCGAACACCCACATGGACATACACTGTGGTGTCTCATTTACTCGTTTGTTTCGTGTCCCTTTAGGGCTCCAGTTCTTCAAGAACGTGGTGTTGGTGGCGTCTCCACAGGACCGATATGTTCCTTTCCACTCTGCCAGAATAGAGATGTGCAAAACCGCTCTCAAAGACAGGACCACAGGTTAGAGGTGCATGTATTAATGCAACTGGACTCTCTTCTCTTTCAATATTTACAATATATTCTGATATTTCAGAACAACAATCAAATTTTTCTCTTGTCTGAGAATATTGAGTACCAATATGTTAAAATTGTATCTGTAAAGTTCACTCTCTGAAACTGACTGGTATTATGTAAAGTGACACTCTGTCATTTTTGAAAGAAGAAATAAGACCTCCTTCCTCTTTCAAATTACAAGTTAAATTCATAATTAATAAAATGCACCCTTGCACAATTGATAACCTCATTTTTTCATTTGGCTGTCAGTTGTAGGCTTAACTTAAAGTGCATCATGGCTCCTACACCTGCACAACACTTCTTCACTACAGCCATGAAGACGGTTGGGTACACCAAACGTCTTTATGCCCTTCTGAAAACAAAAAATATATATTTTCCCAGGGTTCTATGAACTACAGCCAGCAGCTGGTTGGCTTAGCTTGGTTTAAAGATTAGAAGCAGGGGGATTTGGATGCAAAATTGTTTGAAGTCGTAGGACTAACCGTATCTTTCCTAATTTTTGCACTGAAGGGCCCGTTTACACTGAGATGATCAGCAATCTTTTGCAGCCACTTATGGAGGCTAAAGAGTGCCGGCTGATCCGCCAGAATGTGTTCCACGCTCTGCCCAACACAGCCAACACCTTGATTGGGCGCGCGGCCCACATTGCTGTCTTGGACTCTGAGCTTTTCCTGGAGAAGTTCTTCCTAGTGGCCGGGCTCAACTACTTCAAGTAAAGGTGCTAGTACTGCAAGCTTACAGGAAAGAACCTTTCAGTGGCTGATGGAGCTGAATTGGAGGATAAGGTCCTACCTTCACTTTGTACAATATCTTAAATGTATATAATGGTATCCAAGTGGCAAGGCCTGTTGATCCCCTTTGCTAGCAGCTGTTGTAAAAAAGACCAGTGTATTGTGACTGAAATACGAACTCAGAAGTCTGAGTTTGACATGTAGCCATGCAAAACAAAACATCTGACATCACAGGATTAATTGTAGATGTTTTATGGCCTTATTAATAACCAGAGTCAGCCAAAACAGATACTAATTGTGGTCCAAAGCATTTAACTACTTTCCCTTTATAGTTGGTTTCAAGGCTTCCGAATGGCTGGTTGATTGAATTCTTCCTTACACCTGATGTGAACAGTCTTAAACTGTACTTGGAGCCGAGGCAATAGATGGGTAGCATTTATCCCCTTGATTGTATATGAAGTATTTTGTTGTACAATTATGTTCCTTTCTACAAAAATTAATATATTGTTTATAATTATTTATTTTGTATGTATGTATCTACAGTGTAAGTAGTCCATCTAAATGTGATCTTTTGTGTGTCGCTATCATCAAATCTATCATATGAAAGTATACAATGGAGGCAAAAGTGTTACTCCATGTAACCCCAATAATTCAGTACAGTGGATATCTGTTTTTTTACACACGTACATCAGTTTGATCGTACTCATTGATCCTGATTAGCTAAGTATGTGGTTTCAGCAAAACTGAGCAACACAGTATCTTTGATACCAGATGGCTCTGGCTGCTGTGTTAGCCTTCACTTCTTAATGATTGTTTGCACTAATTGATTGAATAAGTTCATGAAAATGAGCATTTGCCAAGTCCCGCCCTCTTTACTCCTTAGCCCTCCGCACGTTAATGCTGCCATGCCTGTCAAGCTTACCAGACCAGTAATACAGAAGATTAGCACTCAAAAGTCATAGTCATTTTTGGAACAATAAGTCATTGGCAAAAGCAGACAAAAGCAGACAAAAGCGAGTTATTCCAAATTGGTTCTGTTGTTTTAAATGACAACTTGTGCTGGTAGATTATAACAGCTATAGCTAGCTAGCTATTGTTAGCTACATGAGTTGGTGGAACACACTTTTTCAGGCTGACTACACTAAATTACAGAAAGGATGTAGGATCAGACAGTAATTTCGTTCTAAATTATTCGATACATATTTGTATTTTCAAGCAGTATTTTAACCTTAACATTAAAAACAAAAAGGCTTGTAGGATGAGAACTGAGTTTTGCAAATGTACCACATTGGCTTAGTGGTCTCTTTCTCCAGTAAAGAGCTTCTAACGTTAGCCGCAACTCTGATAGCATTCAGGACCAGCTTCACAAAAAAGAGAAATACTAAGCAGAGCGTTTTCAATGTAAGCTGTAACCCACGTAATGCAACCTAGTTAGGTACCGATGTGCTCCTCAACTTTGGAATAATGCTTGGTTAGCCGATACCACTGGAGGTAGAAAGCTAGTTAGCTGGACATGCTAATATTTGCGGATCATATTTAACACTCTCTCTTTGAATACTGCCATAATAATTATAACTTTATTTCTATAGCACCTTTAAAAACAGAGTTTACAAAGTGCTTTGACAGACAAAGCACCAATGACGAACCATGTACGTCGATCCAACATGTGTTGACATCCACAGCTTGACGGTCTTATTGTTTAGTTACAATGGCTATTTAAGGGTTGGGTTTAGCAAACGGTCAATTTTCTTGATAAACTAACTGACAGTATTGAAGCAAATACCACTTTAACACATTTAAGTAAGATGATTTCCATTTAGTTTTTTAAATCATGTGACAGGGAGACAGGCTTACTGATATAATTAGCAGCAAATCTACTGTACATAAAATGTGAAACTAATTATCCATGAGTATACAGTACAATATCACGGTCTAATGACCATCTCTTTCCTAATGAGCCTTTTAAAATTGAAGATTAGAATTGTCTACACGAGGATAGATTTCATAAGGCACTCATTATTTTTTTTAAATGGCTTAAATCAGGGTGTCATTGCTTTTGTTTTCTTGAAAACTGGATGCCTGTGCGTAATACGGACCCACTGCCAAGATTCTCCCTCACGCACTCATGTTCTATAAACCAACTTCAATATGATGCACGATGAAAGCAGGGAGGCTCTGTCGTAGCAGACACCGTCTCGTGTTCCCGCAACACATCCGATGCCATATCTTGATCATCTCATCAGCTATCAGGCAAATGTGTGATTATTTTTCTCCTCAACATTTGCTGTCACATTCAAGCGTGACACGAGAGTTGTGTTATTCCAGCAAACTGGGTGAGGACTTTTTCCCTAATCACTGAGCTGTCCATCAAATGTTGTTTACATTTAGACATCAGAAAAACTGGCATCATAGTGCTGCCACAGACTCTCATATCCAGCGATGGTAGCGCATCTGCTGCGTTTGTAGTTATGTACATACAGAGAGCTATATTTAACCTTTGCACTGGTTTGATGGCAAGTGCACTTTATTGACAACCTTGAATCAACCTCCACTAGCTTTAAAAAGTCAAAACATCTATGTTTCATGTGCTTATTTAGTTGTATACATGCCCTGCTTCTTTAGATCAGGAAGGTCGCATCCTGCACTTGTTGTAAAAACACACCAGAGCTGTCCGTCTCGGCCATTCACGCATTGTACCGTCTTCAAAGAGTACAACAGATGAATTCTCTTTTGTTTTCCGGAGCCATTGCTGTGGCGCTGCACAGTAAGCAGCGTGTCACCGTGATTGACTCTAATCAAATTGGCTCCTTCAGGACGCAGAGATTGTTCTCCAAAAAGCCACTCAGCAAAGCTGTGTAAGCGATCTGTGGGAGCTGCAATGCATCGTGCATCATTGCTCAGCTTCCCCCACAAGACAAACGCATACTGTATATGGATGAGAGCTTTAGCTTGTTTGCGTTTAGGGCCATGCGTGTTTACCCAAAGGGGTCAGCTAGAATCGATGGAGGGAAAAAAGCGTTTGCGTTATGGAGATTGGACCCTTCAAGGGCAAATACGGGTTTGAAATAGTTTCACGAGATGGATGGCTCTGTGTAGAAGGTTTCACTCGAAGGCACAGAATTAGGTCAAAATGAATTGTATCGACATTTAGCTGAACTCCATTCTGTTTAGAAAATGTATTTTAGTTTTTATTTTGTGTGACAAAATATGTGTCTGAGAGTGTTAACTGTACATTTATGCTGCTGTCATGCTGCGGAGAGTGAATTCAGAGGTGATTCATAAATCCAATAGATCCAATAGAAGTGCTGTCAACCTTCAAAACTCGCTGACTTGAACCTTTTTTGTATTTGATTATCCTTTACTGAGAGTCCAGTTCATGTTTAGTGTGTGTGTGTGTGTGTGTGTGTGTGTGTTGGTGTGTGTTGGTGTGTGCGTGTGTGTGCGTGTGTGTGTGTGTGTAGGCTGGAGGCTGCATGCGAGTGAAAGGATACGTGCTGCTCATTGCCGGAACATCTTTCATGTATTTGAACTGAATGTTAAAAAACATTTGACTTCACTGTGAGGATCATGTATTTATTTCATTCTGCACTTTTTTTGCTGAATGTACAACATGTAAAGTACAGTAAATACTACATCTGTGCCAATACTACTAATATTTTTCTATGTTGCTGACTGTACTGTATGTATTCCTTAGTAGCTTGTGTTCT
Organism: Melanostigma gelatinosum; assembly: GCF_949748355.1. Lineage (NCBI taxonomy): Eukaryota > Metazoa > Chordata > Actinopteri > Perciformes > Zoarcidae > Melanostigma > Melanostigma gelatinosum. The sequence goes on along the minus strand of NC_136650.1, from coordinate 19,837,460 downwards.
ATGTAAAAATATAAATACAAATATATATATATATATAAATATATATATAGTATAGTACTATTGTAAACAGATATGATGTTACAATAAAAACGTCCCTTTTGCATAATTATCTTCACTCTGTGTGGTTTTGCCTGCTTTTAATTTCCTCTTTGCTAAAATAGTTTTCATTTTCTAATATTGGTCAGTATTCCTATCAATTATGCCATTTCCCTCTCACACCACAAATGTGTGGTTCAACCTTTTCCATTTTCAGACATGAAACATTTATTGCACTTTTAAGAAATCGGTGGTTTACCCCAAATCCTCTCTCCCTGTGGAGTCCAGGGCCGGGGGGGGGGGGGGGGGGGCAAGCTGCCACCCCTTGGAACCGCCAGAGATATTTTCTTCACTGTGGAGAGCATTTGTTTTTTCAATGGACATAAGGTCGAGTGATGTTAAAATCCATGCAGTTCTATAATACTGTATTATTTTATATTGCTTCAGGGTTTTTTGGTTATTGCCATAAGCCGTTTACAACCATGTACATGTAAGATACTTCCAAAAATGTGCACTTGTTTTCAATCTGTCTGATGATTTGATTACGCTGCCCTGTTGGATTGAGTTGGTAAGCCTCGTCTACCAGTGTGGCAGCAAGGAGATAAGATGTTATCATCGTCAATGGGATACGTTGCCAGAAACTACAAAAATAGATCTCACGCTGTGAAAGAAAAACAGAAATGTCCTTTGTTTGGCAAAAGATTTGAAAGATCTGAAATACGAAGGTTTATTGCATCCTACTTTTTTTTTAAGAATGGAAAAAAAATGTAAGATGTTGTTTGGTTGAAACTGTTAACATTTTATTTTAATTTCTCTCTTATAATAAGCCATGACTAGCAATGTACTAGTCTGTCTCTAAATATTGTCCAACTTCCTCAGACTGTCTGCAGCTCACTGATTCTTAATGAAGATGTAAATCTTAAAATTTTAGTAAATGTTACTCAAACAGGGTGAAATAGTGTGCTGTTGGGAACATTGGTGGATTAACACACATTTAGTGCTCTAGTGAGTGTATGACGGTGCAGAGGAAGAACATATATCAGGTTTTGGAAACACAGGCAATATTTTATGGGATTTGTTGAATATTAGAAACATATTGCCAGAACAGGATGATGGATACCACCACAGTCGATCAAAAATAAAAAGCACAATATCAAATGACAGTTTTATGTTCGGTTCAAATATCTTTTACTGTATCGTATTAATCAATTTTGGACCAGATCGTCTATGTAATTACTCACATTTTATCAGCTCCATCTCACAACACACTGGTAACTTTTCCTGAAAGACCAATAGATCCACAATGCTACCTGCAGACCGATGTACCGGTCCCACCCAGGCTGTCACCCTGTCAGCGGCGGTGTCCCTGAGTGGTGCTTTGTGCTGCGTGCAGGTATGTGGTTGTTTCCTGCCTCACTGAGCCACGGGGTCCACAGAGGCCGATTTGTCACGGCCTTTAACTTCTGTCTGTGTATATTCTATTAACGAGCCCTGTTGTGGGACAACAATGACTCACCATTTGTATTGTCCGTCGATAACACGCGCAGTAAACGAATCATAGCAGCAATCCCCCACTGACGCCCCATTTCAACTGCATCAATTTATGACTTCCAGGTTTGGGATACCCCAGAGCTATAAATCTAGGCCACAACAATCCATACTCAATTTGATTTCAGGGTGTTCTTTCTCATTCCGCCCTCCATTTGTCACTGCATGTTGAACTCATCATCCAACAGAGGCTAGTTGGAGTCCCTCCACTTGCCTTTTTCCCACCTTCTTCTTCCCTCCCTGAAATCAATAGAGCTCATTTTTCCACCCCGACCCTGAAGACATCACTCCGTCGGTGAAAACGGATGAGGGAACTGCGCTCACACACAGTAATGCATTTCATTTGCTGCAAGTTAACAGCAATTGGTTGGTCACATTCACTTATCATCAAATGCAATGAAATCACAGCAAATAAAAGCAGCGCTCTTGTTTACAGCTCGGCTTCCGCACAAACACATCCCCTCCGAGACCTATCTTATTCTGCATGCGTCGCTCCTCCTCGCCCATAAAGTGGAGGAGAAATGATTTTGTCATTAAATCCATCACTCTGGGTTGATTGAAGTGGTGTTCATTCCATTGTTTGCCTTTTGAAGGAGGGAAACCATTAGTCCCAGAGTGATACTTTGGGCAGGCATCGTCAATAAGCAAGCCGCCAGTGGGAGTAATTATTGCTGCATGAAACTGTCGGTGCTGGGAGGTAATAAGATCTCACATGGTCTCATTATCTCCCATGACGCTGATGTGCAGGATTTCACACCTAAATATCAGGAAGATAAAGCGACACAAATACAGCAGAAGTGGACTCTCAGTGCTGTCTGAAATAAAGTCTTTCTGTTTTGATGATGGTTTTTTTTTCATCCGGAGGAGTAAAGGATGCTACAAAGGTAAACAAAGCGCCACAGATCTTCCTGAACAATCATGTTTGTGTCGTTTGTTAGGAGGTTTTTTTTGACTGGGAACAATACCCCACTGGCACAAAGTAGGCTTCATGCTTTCAAAAGCAAGTGCAGTTCATTATTATGACCAGCAGACAGTGAAGACTAGACTTATTTTTAATGTAAGGTACTGCTCCATAACACAAAGGGACCATAATGGGGGTGGCAGGGCTGTAAATCCTTTCTCACCGGGTTTTTTTTGGCTTTCTCAACTCACTTTCTGTTCTGTATTCTGTCTTGTCATTTGAATAGCATGCTATATTTCAAAGAAAGTGTTTTAAGACTGAAATATTGAACCTGTCATGATGCTAAGGAGAGAACTCTGGGTGGGATGTTGTTTGTAGATGGAGAATATTACCTAGAAATCAACCATTTTGGCTAGCCCTAGTTGTTGCCCATTATGTATTACCATTATTCCAACTAATGAGAAGAAGATCCACAGTGGGAATGTCATACATTTTGCAAGTATTTGTTAACAAACCAAGGTATTTGACAGATGAATTGAACTGACGATGGCATTAGATGGACAGTCAAATGATCAGCAGACTCATCGCAATTCTTCCTGAGGGAAACATGAATGTTTTGTACCAAATCCATACAATAGTCGCAACATTCCCCTCAAAATCCACAAATGTGAACCTCACACCAGAGCCATTAGGATTCATTATTCAGGGATCATAAAGATCTGTTTATACTGCCATGGCAAGCCATTCCGTAGTTACATTTTAGTCTGGACTATCAAAGTTGCGGATCAACGGATTGGGCATTCATCGCTGGTGACGCTCAGGTTAGAAAGAACGGTCAAAACCAGTGCAGCACAGGCCGAGATTAATGACATTTAGTCCCTATGGGTCGAACTAAAAATAGCCCACCAGATCCTCTAATGCCCGTAATGCATCTCGATGACGTCTTTACGTTATACCTTCCCCGACTGGTTAATGTCCACATCGTTCAAACTCCACATGCCCAGTTTGTGGAGCATGTTTTCTAATCACTTCATTGAAATCACGAGGGTTATTCTCTCAGATTTTAATTTAAGTTTTTTCAGAGCCTCAAGACATTTTACACGTGTATACAGGCTGAGAAGTGGCTGCTCAGTTTGAATTAAACTCTTCTCCTTTTACTTAAAAAACACAACAGATCACTCCACCTGTTTTGAACCAGATGTCCTGTCGCTTACAGCAGTTTAAAACAGTAAATACCTCGTTTTCCTCCAGGCTGTTTTAGAGGGGACTTCCATCTTCTTTGAATACAAATGTCACTTATTGCTATTTGTTTGAGATCTTCTCAGACAAAAGTCCATTTCTGTTCCAAACTTTGTATGTATTCTCTAACAGGAAATGTACCAGTGCTTTCAGAGAAGTATAATTTAACGAGGGGCTCTAATTGCCAGAGAAGTCGTGTCTTCTATCAATCATTTACAACATGAATCAGTCTAAAGTCCTTGTAAATGAGCATCCTCCATATGTAAGTTCACATATACTGCAATATTAGGACATAGATATTATAATTATTTCTTCTTTCTCTATCTGATATGAGGAGTCTCTCCAGCAGATGGTGCAACTACTCTCTGTTTTCACCCGTTATGTGGCACAGCCTGCGGCTAACAAAAGGTTCGGCAATGAAGCCATTCTGTCTATCAGTTTGTCAGTAATATGTGACAAACATTGACACAATGCCCTATATATTGTGACAGATTGTCTAATCGCATTGTGTTTAAGTAGATTGTTTTGTTTTCACTTGTAGAGCTGATTGGTGAGCTGCAGAGGAAGGTGGATAGATGTGCTGAAAGCTCCCCAGCCTAGCTATTGGCTGCTAGGGAGCTGATGTACGCCTAGAGAGGTCAGACACGTGTCGAATGAGCAGAGCAGTGTGAGACACCCGGTGCTGGATATCGATCCAGAAGCATTTAACATTTACTGTAGCTTCCTCACTGGCAGTAAAGTGTCAAGATGCCTCCTCATCTCTCCAGTATAGTTACAGATCAAGGGAAACTTTCTGATGAACAAAAATGAGAAAATCATCGCATGGCTTCTGAAGCCAGTGAGAGTCCATGAACTGAACTTTTGCTTTTACCTTTTCCTCAAGGTGACCAACCTTATCTGGTGCTGGATAATAACAAGTCCACTTCCAAAAAGAGATTCAGACAATACCCACCAATTTTGAAGCATTGCTGGTGTACACACTTCACCAGCCACATCCATATCATTGCTCTGTTGGTGTGTGCTGTGACTGTAGTGAATCCTGAAACCAGATCTATGTGTGGGGGATGACAGGCTGTCAAGACAGCGAGAGGCTAAGAGGGAAAGGATATGGTTGATGCTGTGTTGAACAATGTAGTTTCGAAGAAATGCTTCAGCATTTTGGGAAATATGCTTATTTGCCTTATTTCCAGAAGATGAGAAGATTGATGTCAATTTCATTGTTGTGTATTGAGCACAGAGCTAGAACACTAACACTTTGAACACGAACACTTTGAACACAAACACACTGAACACTTTAACACTTTAATTCATTCACCTGGTGCAATATCTTATCTAATCCGTGCAATATCCAATACGTTTAAGTATTTACCTGATCCGTCTGTATATTCCGTATATATATTCTGTATATACTGGTATATTTAATACTCTTCTTCACAGTCTTATTTTATTACTGTTTTACTGTTTAGTTTATTATATTACTTGAATTTTATCTTTTATTTTATTTACTTGTGAGCAATGCTGCTGTAATCCTGTAATTTCCCCACTGAGGGACGAATAAAGGATTATCTTATCTTATCTTATCTTATATGTGGTTTTTCATTTCATACAGAGCTAAACTAGCTTTTTCCCCCTGCAGCCAGTCTTTATTCCCACTCAGTGGGAAAATGCAAATAGTCATAATAATATTTTATATTGCTTAAAGAAGCAAGTGATATATTATCTCATTTGGTTTCTATTATATTTTTGCTTCACATGCATTTTGGTGACATGCTTTTAATGCATCACCTTCATCCTCCTTATTTCATGTAATATGTTGATTCCATAATGACAATGTCATGAGACCATGACCTTGCCACTGGCCCGTTATAGCTCGCTGCATCGTTAATGATGTGTTGTTTCTTACACAGCACGGCTGCTGTATGTTATCCAGCCTTAGGGACACAGAACAAGCCACAGCATTCGAGTCTTGGGGGAATTTAGAAGCTTGTTTTGTTAATTAATTTTTTTTAAATGGAAAGAATGCGATGTATGACATTTATTTGGTCTTGTAAAAAAGGCTGGGAGTTCTTTGAAATCATTGGAATGATAAAAAAGATGCTCACAAATCACAGGATGTAGAAATGCATTATCCGAGAAGTATTCAGGATGCTGCAGACTCAGCATCTTACCCAAAACTGCCGGATGGAAAAGATAAAGGCAGATCTGGCACGGAGGTTTAAAAACAAAATATGAACTAATCTCCCCGTAATCCCAAGAGATCCCTGCATGCAAAGAAATGGTAATCCCATGTAATGATAGATGATCCTTGCAAAGGTCCACTCTCTCATGCAAAAGAAAGACGATGACAGAAAGGTGAAAGAGGATGTACTATGCCGGAAAAATATCCATATCGGCTTCATGAGTGGACTCTCAAGTAAGTCGTCATGACTTTCGTCCTTCAACAAAATGTGCTGCATTGGCAAAATCCCAAACCTGCTGAGCGAGAGATATTGTGTCTTGACATGTTCTGAATCCATTTCATTTTTAACGACAGATTAACCTTGATCCTGCATATCTCGGGATTATCCACTCTGTGACAAGTGCATATGGTGTGCTTTTCTGAAATGCATCTAAATCCAACATCCCCCCCCCCCATCAGGATCTGCCTCCCGATCTGGAGCAATGCTAGGACTCTCGGGAATCAACCACACGCACGTCTTTAGATGTCAGGGTGGCGCTGTGATCCTCCTCTGAACATCACACAACTCTTCCGGGGATCAGACTCTTTTCTCGCCCGACATTTGTCCTCCAGATTCATTCCTGTTAACTTGTGTTCCTCACTGTAGTCTCAACCTTTTTCTTGTGTGGAGGCAAACAATGTGTAAACTCCTTAACTTGACACAGCATACCAGTGCTTGGTCAGTGTCCCTATGCTTCAAACTATGTCGCTCTCTGGCATCAATTTTGGACGGCATGTCAGTCTCCGAATTGAACATATCTAAGGTGTCTTTTCAAAATACAATTCCAAGGTAGGTTTACTTGGTTAGATTTAGGCAACAAAGTTACTCGGTTAAAATCCAGGAAAATATCTGGATTTGGGTTAAAATAAGCACATTTGTGACATAACCAACGTATGAGGCGAGAGTTTGGGTTGAAAAAACTACGGAAGTGGCATTACTTTAATGTGGAAGTTACCTGGCAAATAAATCAACGTTGACGACTCGTTTCACACAGAACATGAACAGAGGTCTTCAGGCTGAGAGACTATTTTTTTTGTTTGACCCATCCACCTCCACTCCCCCCGCCCGCTTTGGGCTTTTGCAGCCTTTACAATTCCTGGGTGATGATTACGTGGATTACATGAGAATTGATTCTGTTACAGCCCGTTCATTTTTGCAGGTATAGCTACGACCTCTGTACAAATGAAACAGGTGTGTTGCATAAAATAAAAACGCATGTTGCGTAAATACGTACGTAAGTAACACTGACTTGGTTTCACACAGGTCTCCTGGGTGAAAGTCCAGCTTTTTTTAACCATCCATCTCAGACCTCCTCTCTCAACAGAGTCTCTGTCTCCTCTCTTTCCACTCCGTCAGTTGCTCAGCCTTTGACTGTCTAATACTGACACGATTGGATTCATGTTGGAGTAATTTGAAAACCGATGCTTCTCATACAGATGCTAATGGAGCCTCTGTGAAGCAGAGGTCCACAGTGTTGGCATTTGACAAGTCGGGAGTGAGAACGGGTTGGTGCTGTAGCGCCCATGCCCTGAAGGCCAGCCTCCGGCTGCAGACACTGGTGTAGAGATAGAGCTGGAAGACTGAAAATGAGGATTTAAATTGATAAATTGATAACTGCATAATAGTATAAGCAAGACATTTACATATATCGGACCTTGTAGGAGAGCTCCAAGGGAGGTGATTGAAAGGATCAAACTTCAAAAATCATCATGAACAAAACTCTTATTTTGTATGTATTTTATACATAAAGTGTAACAAAAGGTTTTAAAGATAAGACAGATCTCATATTGATGAGTCCAGCTATTTCTCTGGATACAGTTCTTGCTCACTGCTGTATAATAGAGATTATTTTTCGCTGAGGTTTTGATTTGTTGCTGACAAGGGTTTCAGAAGGAGCGATAGTTAACACGAGACTTTCTTTTGAATAAAATGGCAAAAGCCAGAGACAAGGGCTGAGGTTTTAGATAATACAATTATTAAAGAGAAAATAATCTTAAAAAAAGAATATTAACTAAAATGAAAAAATATTATAATTACAAATAAACACAAGCAGTTTGCTACCAACTAGAAAAACTAAAGCTAAAGAACTACTGGTAAACTAAATTTGCAAAATTAACATCAATTTTCACAGACTGAAGTGTTCCCTCCTCTACATCTAGAAAGTGATGTATGTCAAAAATGAGAGAAAAGGTAAATTGAAACGAAAATGTGAGCGTGAGATGACATGATATTATCAAATGTTTCATCTGCTGGTGTGGCCATCACAGACAGCTTCTCTTTCCAGTGTTGACTTTGTGATTGAGGCTGATTACATGCGAGTGTCCACACATGAAATAGCATTGCACTGCAGCCTCGACTTACCAGTTCTTCATTTCCATTAAATGCTTTTGTCCAGCTCGTTTGGAAACAGGAGCTTGGATGGGGATAAGTGGGGGAAGGGTGGATTGAGATGGATGGAGAGACAGATGGGGGAGGCTGGGCGTCATAGCTGCCTGAGTTTCTGTAGATGTGCTGGGGTGGTCGTTTCTGCAGGACATCTTATAAGAGAAGACACGGTACACAAATTTGCTCATCTTTGCAAAACCTCTCCTCCCATAATCTATGGATATTTAGCGGTACCCTTGCAGGTAAATAACTAAGCATCAAAGACTCATTCAAAGTTAATTGGCAGATTGGTAGACGAAGGTCATCCTCAGAACATTTCAATTGCCTTACAGTTTCATTGAGAACAAGAGAAGCATCTAGGATCCATCAATTGTAGCCTCCCCTGCTAATACAGTTAATTGGCAATTTGATTAAATTTCAGAATTGAATTAAGAAGTTGGCTATTCATCCTTTTCATTTTACAGAGATACAGTTTTCTCAATACAGACTATAGGAGAAGTCTATGAATGAAAAGTAATGTGATTCTGAGCTCATCTTTAAAGCTACTGAGTCGTTTAATCATGAGCAGATGCAGATTCTCTGTGAAGATAGTCGAGACAAAGATTTGACCAAGGATTGCTTTTAAATGTCTTCTTCGGTGGGCGTATGATGTTGATCCGGAACAGAGCCGTTTGCGTTGGTGGCAGAAATGTTTGCAAAAAGAATCAAGACAGAAAAATGTTGATGTTTAAACATGAAACCTCCGTCTCCCTCAGTGGAGACATCCAGCAGGGATTCAGACGGAGAGATAGTTCGCTTTGTGAATTTGAAAGGAGGTGCATGCAGAGCAAAGTGACTTGCTGGAATTGCTGGTGGAGGGGGAGCCGGAGCCCACATTACGTGCTCTTGCATTGGATATGGACAACAGCCTGTTGTGACCACTCTGTCCCATTAGCATTTCTAACCTACAGTGCTTTAGAGAAGGAGAGATTCAGTAAAAAGCCTGTGAGGCGAATTAATGAGGAGCAGGTGATGAAAGGGGTACAAGGGAATTCACGAACACAGGATGCCCAACAAAGAACAGTCAGGAGTCGGTTTTAATTGAAAGGAGGCCTCGTCTCATTTGAGTAGTGGTGCTAGCGGCTTTGATGCTGTGGTATCTAACTGTTAGCATTACATTTTAATGGCGACCAGGTAGGACGAAGAGTGAATAACAGAAATAAATGAGGACGGTTTGTTCAAGAGGGGCAACGTTACGCAAGATTTGCAACAGGGAGGAGATCAATGGTGATGAATTTGTAATGTTACAGCGGGAGGATGTCAGAAAGTTGCACTGCTGCAGCGCTGGACTTCAGTGAAGATGGCTGAGTACATGCAGGCTGGTACCTGTTGCTGCTAACTCAATATAGAGCATTTCAAGTTAAACAGTTCAAAACATTTTAAAGGTGATGTTTTCTGGATGTTTTTTATGCCATCAACTACTGTTTTTTTAACTATGGAGAGCAAATTTCTGTGTATGATAATAATCGATTGCTTATTGGCATCATACCGGTGGGTTGGAAGAATAGAAGCAGTACAAAGATTTAAGCAGCATTGTTGATATCAATTAATACCATTGGAATTCAACAACTTAGTAAACCAAATAGCATGTCGGACAATGCTTCAGGGACGAGGACCGGGAGAGTCCTAAATGGAGGACGCTATCGTAGTTTACTGTGCTGCACAATTCACTTTTATTTAACCTCCTTTTTTGTAGTGAGTGAGTTGACGTTTGGCTCGCCAGCTACAGCAGTTCACCAACTAGCCCTGCGAGTGGTCACTACGTCATCAGGCTTCTGACCCCACTTATTTTGCATGGACAGCGGAATGTCACTTTGTGACCGTCACTTACAAGGTTATCAGCGTTTCCCACGGATATAGATTCTCCTCGGAGAGCGAACGATTTGACCCATTTTGAAACACTCCACCGCGTACGGGTCTTCTAACGAACTACCAGCAAACGTCTCTCTATCTTTTTCTCTGTTTCTCTGCAGAACATATGCGATTCATCACTAGACCCTTCGGGAGAGGTAGAGGGAGGGGATAGTGTCCTCTAGTTAATCAATCACGAATGCCGTCCTCTGACGGATGAAAAAAAAAGAAAGACAAAAGCTAAGATGTGCCGCCAAATTTCCTTGAGTCGGCCACTAATATAACTGGGTGGCCCAACCAAGTAAACTCTGTGTGTGTTTCATTGTGTATACATGAAAAGATGACAACTACAGAAATCTTCTCAGCCTACATGTAACAATTCAAATGGTAAATGTCGAGAAGAGCCTCATTGGCCTGTTGCTTTAAGATAAGAGTGTTACATTGTGGGTATGAGAATGCTGTTGTTGCTGCATGGTTAATAAGTCATTAATAAGCCCATTTGTCTTTTATTATCAAACCAGTTTTCGTACAATAGACTAACTAAGAGGGATGGATATTAGTGCTAATTCATCCCAGTGGCCACTTGTGGTATTGCCATGAATAAATCCCCCGTGGCCCATCAAGCATAGAGCACCATTCTAAAAGACACACCTGTAAAACTGGTGACAAATGCAAACAAGGTCAATTATTACTATTTCTATGAAGAGGTTTTTAATCACAAAGGTTTGATTTGTTTTGTTAAGTCTTTCCAGAGTTCAAAACAGCAATTTGTTTGTTTGTTTGTTTGTTTGTTTGTTGCAATATGCTTGATGTCATTCTAATGTAAACTCTTTGGGCCAGGGGGGGAGGAATGCTCATTTGCATGTGCAGTGGACTGCACAACACAGGTTATAACCCAGAAGCTGAACAATGATGAATAGCTGCCATTGTTAATGCTTTACACTTTATACTATTGTCTTCGTTATACAGGTGTAGATGAAGTATCTTAATCAATACTGTACCTCATACTGAATTATTACACTATCATTTTTTATGTCATTACCGATACTGATTTTTCTAACTTAATTACACAGTTGTGAAAGCGGGATGATCATCATTACATTTGGACATAAAAGCTGGCGGCCACACAGTTGGGAGTCCTCGGAGAGTAATACTGTGGCAGCATGATTCCGATTTACTGAGGCTGCAATGTGATCTACTGTGGTGAACAAAATCAATCCGGTCTGGGCGTACCGTCTCCCTCCCACTGTGGAATATTGCACATTGGTGAAGTGATCAGAAATATGACTTTCTTCCCTCTTTTTCTTTTTCGGACCAACACACACACACACACACACACACACACACACACACACACACACACACACACACACACACACACACACACACACACACACACACACACACCAACTGTCAAGGGAGAAGAGTGTTTCAGCAAACTCAAAAATTGAACCAGTTCACTATTCAAACAGCACCTGTTCAGTAATGATAGATCAACACTGTGAGGAGAATGAGAGAGCATATTCAAGTGGATATTTACATGAGTGATAACTTCAACCATATGGATTAGATTATTGGACCATATGCACCTCTGCACTTCCTCTGGGCACTTCAGTTGCTGCTGAAGTTTCACATCGTTCTCCAAAGAAATTCATATAAACCTGCAGGAAAGACATGAAAGCTGCTTCAAATCCCATAAAATCAACCACATTTCTCAAAAAAAATAAATAAAATGGGGACATAAAAAAGAAATCTTTTTAAACTACTCCATGCCTGAAGACTTTTAGAAAACACAAACTGAGTTATGGCACATTAAGACATTTTATAGCCTAAGCTGGGGTTGGTAATCTTAAGAACGATAGCAACAAACAAACAAATATGGAAAATGACCTACATTAGCTGTGACCTACTTTCACATGGATTAATTGATAATGAAAATAATCTTGTTGCATCCCAATAGTAGCAATATGTAAAACTTAAAACATGGGCCTAAAACAAGGCAAAGGCATCACGATTAGGAAGGGTTATTGGTGTGTATTTCCAAACAAATTCTTATTATCAGTCACCTCATTATCACTTATCAAAAATCAAATAAGACACAGTGATGGCCTCCAGCAGTGTGGGGTAGAGCTTAGAGATAAGATAAATACAGCCTATGAGTTACGTGTTGTAGTGTTCTGTATACTTAACTTTGCCAAGAACCTCTGCACGACAATGTTTTCATTATACTAATACACTTTTGTACGACCTAAAATTTAGCTCCGCTACATTTATCAAACCATTCACCAAAGACAAAATTGTCCGTTTCAGTATAGCTCAAATAAATATGTCCCCATGCTTTAAGATTACAGGCACTTCATTATCCACTGCGCTAACTCCAGAAATAATACGTCATTAAAAATAACATTTCTGTGAAATATAATTCAGTAAAATTGTTAAACAAGAGGACTCTTTCTGGTTCATTCATCTCCAAAGTCAATGGGAAGCCGCACATTCGAGCTGCATTATGAAAGTGAACTATATTACAGATCGTTGTACTTGATTTGATGATGCTTTGGACTATGGCTGCTCCGATGGCTCTGGCTGTAAACAAAACTCTTATTAGGTCACGATAAATGATTGTCTATCTGCCAAAAAAACCGGTTCCATCTTTCTCCCATGTGCCTCCTAATTACGTTCCTTGGCCCCGGTGAATTTAAAGAGGTAAATAATGATATAATTTTTTTATTACGATTCATCAACTTTGCCTTTTGCTGCCGTTGGAGCCGAAGAGTGCCCCAAGTCATCATCTCTCATTAAGTAATGAATGGTGATTGGTATGAAATTACTTCACCCCACTCTGCTGCCTGTCCATTAGTCCGTTAATCAACAATATGTGACTGCCAGGCTGCACAAAATCCTCTTGCAAACAAATCACCCTCGCCCTCCATCCCTTCCCTTCCCCTAAAATACTATTCTTAATTTGCATAATGAGGGCCGAAGGAGGGCAATGTTTTCCCATAATCAGAATGCATTTATTCAGAGGAAGCTATCCTGTTGCACTCGTTTAATTCACACCTGCTCTTTTCCGTAATCAAAGCTAGGGTTCAGGTGGAAGCACAGGCCTTGTAATGTGTTCTCCTCGGGCCCAGTGTCTGCGAACTGACAAAAGAACTGACAAAAGAAAGATGTTTTTGATTGAAGAAGCTGGAAAAGTACAACAGAATCAGAAACGTTAACCTTGGCCAATACGGTTGCAACTATACGCACATACCCAGCAATCAAACCAAGAAAAAGGGCCGGATGCTGGGTGATAATGTGCAAATTCCCACTTTTCCATCCCGACAAATCTACACATGTTACTGATTGTTTCGTTTTGTTTGTAACGGCAAAGAGATAGTAAAACTCAATGCAGACAGTTGACTAAAATCTGAATGACAGTCATTTCATTTTAACAATTTATCAAACGACTGTATATGCTGTGAAAGAGACAGCTTGCACATAGTAACAACCCACAGAGAATTATCACTAAACTCTGCAGTCTCAGCTGTACAGAGCGTTTTACCATCTTTCAGCTCAGTGTTTTGGACTTGTGCTCCAACCCGTCATTGTTTTGGTTATTTCTCAGTTCTCATAACAACGTTGTTTCCTGTGTGAGCAGCCAACTCTTTTTTAGCAATATAAACCCAAACACCGTACACTACCTTTCCAGCGCTAAACAGCTGCTAGCTTGACCTGATCCAGCAGTGTGTACACTAACAGAAACACACAAAGAATATGCTGCTTGATAGTTGATAGCGTCTGCAGTATTTGTCTGGTGGGCTGGTTAGGTCTTTGTGGAGGAAATAATTAATCTAATTCCACGAGTCTTCCCTGCAAACTTTGTTGTCTCCACCAGGAGATTTACCTGTTTTTTAAAAGAGTGATTAGAATCAATAAAAATCCCTAAATATTTCAAATCTGACACTGCCTGTAGCCTCTCACCAGCAACATAAACATCTGGCTCCAGTGACACTTTGCAAGCTCTCTTTGTGAAGAACATACAAACAGTCTTTTTAACATTTAGGTGAAGGCAGGAATCTGCAAGCCATTTAGTTACATTTGTCATTGTGGATGTGAGTTTAAGTGCAGCTTGTTCTTTGTTCTTTGCATGCACATAAATCACTGTATGGTCAGCCACATTTGAATATCACATCCATCGCAGACACCCGGCAAATCATTAATGTATAAACTGAATTGTAAAGGTCCTAAAATAGAACCCTGGGGTACTCCCACGTTGGGAAACTTGGGAAAAGTTAAAATTTGACAGTTTGTTAATCAGGACATTGTGATTAACCGTATCAAACCCTTCTTCAGGTCAAGAAAACCCGCTGCTACTACCCCCCCCCCCTTTATCCATTTTAAGCTTCACATTCTCTAACAGGAAGCAGTTGGCTGTTTCAGTAGAATGATTAGCCCTGTAACCAAACTGCATAGGATGCAGCTGATATGGAGAGACGTTGAGATGTTTAATGAGTTGCTCTGCAACACATTTTTCAACAGTTTTGGAAACAGCAGGGAGGATACTGATTGGACGATAATTGGAGACATCGGTGACTGAGTGCATTTTTATAATGCACCTTAACTTTCACATGCTGATACGACAGACTGGTTGTGTTGAGCATGAACTGGAAATTGGGGCACCTGGAGAAATGCTTGAATTTATTGAGTGTGTTTTTATTGATATATGAACATTTCCAATCTAAATAAGCTTTTATTGTACTTTGTTTCATACATGGTGTGTGGAGTAAGTCTAGGTCAGTCTTGGTCAAATGTCAACGTCCATTCTTTTATCTGCCACTGCACACCACAGACCCCAGGTGCTAATCCTGATTAGCATCTGGCTGTGGCATTTCTGCACTGCACCTCCCAGAGGTCACTTGTCAATCAAGCAGTGTGTTTTGGTTTACTGTGAAGTCTCTTTGATTTACTGTGTGTCTTTGTGTAGGCAGCCAGCACTCTTTTCTTTTACTGTGCAGCCACGGTAGCCTCTGCTGCTCAGGCTAACCGGCTCTTTCAATATTGTTATTGTTCACCTAATGTCCAATGAAAAACGGCAGCCATAATAGAGCGAAAGCTTTCAGGACATTATGTTTCATGTTTACCGCCTTCAGGGAGTATAGATACATTGATTCATGTGAAGATGTCACATACTATTACTTCAAATCATGACACACTGACATGTCAAATTGAAAAAAATTGTTTCAGTAAACCTGTCGTTAGAGCGGCTCTTGTTCATTATGAGGTCGCCTGAAATATGACAGTCCCAGTGAAACATGTAAATGTGAATTTGCTTTGACCTAACAAGGAGGCCTTGTTAACCAGCATCATTCTATATGATGAAATGAAAAAAAAACACCCTTACCCATCTCTGTCAGAAAAAAGAAACAAGCCGCCTGATGGAAGTGATAAGGTCAACACCAAATGTCAAACTTGTTTACCCTTCAGAGGCAGACAGATTGGCCAGTATTCATCGTAAACACAACAGGTTCCCATCACAGAAACATTCCCTCATCTGAGTTTCAGCCGTTCTGGCCCTTTAATTGCGCGGAAATAAAGTGAAAGAAAAGAGATGCATCTTTCCCAGATAAACGCTTGGTGTTGTTGAGGGGCAGTAGAGGTCATCTTTTCATGAGCGGCGACAGATGAAGCAGGGATTTTCCCTGTGATCGCTCGAGGCACGCGAGAGCAGGAGTGTGTATGAGCAGAGAAAAATCGAGAAAAGACTATTGATTTTTATGTGCTTCTCAGAAAAAAATAAAGAAAAAATGGGAACTATGAGCGTCGAAGAGAGATGGAGTCTCCTCTTCTGTGAGAGAACATGCAGTACATCAGCTGAGAACATTCCAGATGGTATTCACTGTCCAACTGCTGTGCATGGCCATCATGATTGTTCTTTAACACATCTTGAATGATTAAGATTCACGACGTGTTGCTTCCCTCATGTCACCGTGTAATTCCTGCGCTTCATTACGTGTATAATTGGAGGTGAGTGTTTAAAAAGAGTGCTGGGACGATTTATTATTCACTACAAGGCCCAAACTGCTTGAGATCAATGGAACACGACTTAGGAGAGGGCTAGAGGTGCGATGTGTCATCATTCTAATGAAATATAGATTTGGGACTGTTAAACAGCTTGCTGGTGCGGGTGAAATTGCTCACTTTTTCACCACTAAACAAAGTCATCCATTTAACTGTTGAAAGATCGATAGGGGGCTGTGACCAATATGTATCATGTCAAATGTGGGTACAGTTACATCGAACAGGAGCGAATAAATCAAAGCAAAGGGAACGGCATCTCTTACAGTCATCGCATCAGTATAAACCTCTGCGGCTCTCAGCACAGTCTCCAGCAGAGTCTTTCATCATGGAGCCCCACGGAAACAAAGCAGTCCTCCCCGGCTGCATATCATGTGCAGGTGTACAAGGACAAGATTGTCTTGTTTACTCTGTTGTACCCTTTTTAGTATGGTCATCACGTGGGATGACTCCTATGAACAACAATTCTATTGTTGATCACAGCTCAGACTCAAGAGGTCAGTATAAAAAACAGCTTTATTGTGAGACTTAAACCTTCCGGCTGAAGGACACAAGACCTTTCATGATTATCATCAGGGTAAGGGATAAAATCTTTACAAGATTTAAATCTATAAAAACAACCCGGTCTCACTCGCAAATCTTCAAATACCGCCGGTTGGTTAGTGCCCCTCGGCGTCTGGCATTGATGCACCCGTCACTACTGGCGCAGCATAAAAAGTGAGGAAGTGAGCACATGGTTGATAGGAGTGGCGGTAGACACGGGGTTAAACAAACACAGGACTTTTGTCCAGGAGACTTGTGTTCTTGTCCTTTGTAAAACTGAAATTAAACGTTGAAATTATGTCACGTGAGTCGTTAGTCATTTGAATCGTTTTTTTTAACTCTGTAGTGGCATGAGTTGTTCGTCATTTTTCATCAACCAAGCTCTTTCTCTGAACCTAACTATTAAAACAGAAGTACAGTTTGGAAAGACACTCGGCATGTAACGAGTGGAAACACGTCGTTGCTGCCACGTCCAAAACTGAGTCGAGAGGGGAACCTAGAGCGTCACAGTTTGAAGCTCAGAGCCACTGACCAAGCGCTAGTATTTGACACGGTGGGAGTGAAAATGTGTTGCCACAACAGCTTTTCCTCCATAGAATCAGTAAAATGACTACATGAAGATGCAACATTACAGAAATAAAAAGAAAAGAGTACATACAATATGATATCAGCCAGCTGTTAGCTCGTCTAAAAAGCATCCATTCATAGTAATTGTTTGATTCCGATATTATTGTGATTAACTCATCAAAAATACTACATGTATACTTATGATACGAGCGGAATTCACTGTAGTCCATTTAACAGTTATTAAGTCCTAAATAAGTTTGCTAAGTCTCCTGCAGTAAACAAATACACGTACACCAGCAGGTGAGCCTTTTGCGTTCTCGTCCAAGTCACCAAAAGTTATCAAGACGCTGACAAGTGCTGTCTTTTTGCTGTGATGCACTGAAAATCCTCTGGAAAACTATTGTTCTGTAGAAAAGTCACAACTGATTGACGACTGTATCTCAAGGAGAGAGAATGGAAAGGGTTATGTCGATAGTTAGCCGCCACTTTTATGGTTATAGGAAGGATATAATGCAAGGGAACAAACTTTGGTTTTGTTTTGTCTTTGGCAGCAGTAACTCACAGTGTATCACTATCATGCTACTGCCCAGAAACTGATAAATCGCACCTCTTTTATGGTGCAAAATGAGAATTAATCGTCTTGCTGTCCTGTGAATAACAAGCGGACTAAACATTCCAAGTCCAATTTCACTTAACGGCATTATATATGTGTCAATATTGACACCCGTGCATCCTCGAAAGCCAATTGTGCTGCCATTTCTCACATGGCCTTGCTGTTCAATGTGTGCTGTGCTTCATGAATACAGAAGAGGATGCGGTATCTTTAACATTTGGATCATTCCTTTCACAATTTGAAATTGACAAGGGTGATAACAAAAGTAATCTTGTTACAACAAACATTATTGAGGAAAGCAATTGCATTACAGCGGCCCATTTGTATTTCACAGCAGTGGATGTCAGTCAGCTGACACCCTGTGAAGCAGCAGTTCAGTCAGGTCAAGTCCAACCAATTCATCATCGGCTTTTAAGCAAAAGTGTGACGCAAATGGACTCAAAAACGACCAGAAAGTAACAAAAACAAGAGCGAGAGAAACAAAACAAATCACAGCTGTGAGATATCTACAATTAGAAGACAGGAATGGATGGCACAGCAGGACTTAGTGCCATGTTTTTATAGAGACCAAGCATTGCACTGAGCAAGTCCTATTTAATAATTACAGGCTGTTGAATGTACGCAGAGTGAATGCGCTTCATGCTTGTGGTGTTTATTAATTTCAAACAAGAGAGATATGTTATCTGGACACATTCTAATTTAACCCTGCGTGTTTGTGTTTGTTTTAGTGTTGCAGCTCTGCACTCAGACAGAACGATCACAGGACAAAAGCTCTTTGTATCAAATGGTGCTTCTTGCACAAGAGGTCCCTGTCTCTGAAAGCTGTGCTAATGGCCACTTTTAAGGAAACCTAAGTGACCCTTAAAAGTGTGGGTGACGTTAAAGTGGAATAAATGGTTCCATAAAAGCCAGCTGGGACGTTTTTGTCGTCCTTCGTGAAAGATATCTCTGGGAAACATGTATTTTTCTTTGTCACTTTTGTCAGATAGATATGAGAGCGAGACGCCATACTTTATTTCAAAGCTTTCAAATAACTATCCAACCTATGACTTGGAGATATCAATTTGAGCTCCGCTGGACTGAATCTCTTCTACATTTTGCATTAAATTGACAACCATCTGGGGATGTCTTGGAAAATTGCCTCGCACTGAATAAGTGATGAAGAGATGAGTCTACTGTCAGTAGTATAATGTGGCTGATTTGCATGCATTGGCACCATTGCAGTGCATAATTGCAGTGGCAGGGGGATGCCATGTCTCTGACCTGTATCATGTAATGCAACTGAGCTTCGAGTCTTTTCATAAGTGATGTACCTCATTTTGGGTGGTCTGTTATCGTCTCAGTATCTCTTCATCAAACAGAATCGCTGTCGATATCTATTCACGTAAGACGCAGAGAACACAGCGCTGGCCTGAACTGACGAGCTTGAAGTGTCATACGGTGAACACCGTACAGAACAGAGCATCCTCTACTGTTGCCTCATATTTGTGGTAATATTGGTTATGATTGAAGGTTGTTGTTTTTTATCCACAGCCAATCATTTTCTTTTCTAGTGGGTAATTACAGCCTCACGCGATTGTAAGTGCATAGGCTTTTACTCTTCCTCTGTCACGTGCTTATACATGCTTAATATAGGCTAAAATGTTAGCATTAATATCGTATATAAATATATTCAATAAAGTTGCATAGATTAACCTGTTAACATTAGAATGTTTAGCATTTGGCTCAAAGCACAGCTGCCTCCAGCGTAACCTGAAGAAGCACGTAAAACAAATGAAACACGAGAAAGAAGAAAACCCCGGTTGATTAGAATTATAGCCTTTCCTATAGAGCCACCCTCAGGCCGAGCTCTACATTGTTCATTGCACTTTTCGTAATCATTCGAGCATTTTTCATCCATTGAATGTTGTTTGCCGGTGTGTAATGATCATTGCAACCTCACAGGACTGCCTTTGTTTGCTAAGTTAGTCTTGTTTCTCACTCCTTAATTAAAAGTAAGACGATTAATGTTACATGCTAAACATTAATTAGAGCACGTACATCTTAGCATGTTAAATTGTAAATATGATTAGCATTAAGTAATTAAGTTAGCATGAAATAATGACAGACTAAAGAAGAGGGATGAATGCAGTGTATTCAAATAACAGCCTTTCCTCGAGCGCCAACCTTTGAAACAAGTGGTGATGATATAAGCTTATTATATGATATAATAAGCAGTTTTCATACAAACAAAAATCTTGTTTTCTGGTATGAATTGAGCATAATAGGCTTACAGGGATGCTAATGTGGCTATTTTAGTCTCTTCTTGCACCACTTTTCAAAGGAAATGTGAACTTTGATGTTACATGGCGGTAGATATCAACCTGCTACTGTTAGCATGTACAACTATGACGAGCATGAAGTCCACAGATCAGATGTGTAGCTGAGGCTGACAAAATACAGGTTAGATTGATAAAAGTTGAGAACTCTGAAGTGTGACATGCAGAAGATGAATCCCTCTGGTCTAGATACAGTTCCTCAAACACAACCCTCAGATCCAACTTTACATTTTGCGCCCCGTTATCGGTAATGGATATTTTAAGCACTTTTCTCCCGTCCAATGACTTTGTTTGCTAGAGTGTAATCAGCATTACAGACTCACAGGGCTGCTCGGATGACTGAAGAGTTTTGGTCTTGTTTAAACCCGGTGTGCTACTTTACCTCATGGTCCAATTAGACGCCGTATAATGGTCACATTAGCAACCTGTTTTTCCTGCAAGAAAATCACCTCCTATATAAACGACTGAAGCCAGTGGAATTGTTCAATTAATTCATCAATGGATACATGAACTCCACTGTAATATTCATGTCAATTTCATTGTTGACATATAATAATGAGTAACGTATTTGTAAAGTTTTGATGAACAGGTCACATGATGTTCAGCACTGTTGTGATGTTGGACGAAGACATAAATGTGATAATAACATCCCTGAGTCTCAGAATGTATGTCTCCCATGTATGTGCAAAGGTGAAGTGATTCAGGCAACATCAACACACGTGAGCCCAGAATGGAGAGTCCACATTTGCTAAAATAAGCCAGTCAAACCCAGGGCTTCTAAAACAGAGTTTTCTATGAGTAGGCAGTGTTAAATTAAAATAAACACCTTCATGCGATTTTTATAGATTCACACTTTTCAAATCGATAGTTGACTCTTGTTGTGGCAGAAACACGAGCATTAAGTTGTGGCTGAAATGAAGAGAAGTCGTTCTTGGAGTAGCAACCAGCGGGAAGTGTTTTAATGAGCACAAGGCAACATACAACAAGTCCAAAGTATTCCGTTCTCACTCTTACAGTCGAACTTCATCCCCCTTATGTCACTTTAACCACAAACCACAAACAAAGCACATCTGGTCTCCTCATCATGTCATGCTCTCATGTCTCCGTCTGGGTCAAGATCACCTTTTGGCAGAACACACGATTCGTGTACGGGAAATGTTTGGAATCAAATTGGAGTGACATATTACAATTTGTTCAACATAACAAGTTATATAAACCGTTTTCTTATGAAACCAAATGTATTCGGTTCAATCCTAGATGTTATTTGATGATTTTCTTCAACACTCTCCAACCTGAAATCAATAAGTATTTATCTGTTTGCCCCCCTTTAACATTTATTGTGGGTTTGTGTTGTGTTCGATGAAGTTATACATAGATGGGTGTTTTGCGTCATTTCTCACTTTGTAGCACAGACCCACTGTAATGCTGGAGAAGCGAGAGGAGGGAGACCAGAGATTGCGCTAGGTGCTAGAACAATGCCTCATGGAGTGTTGATAACCTTTCAGCTCATTATCCCAATTAGAGCACACAGCTGGAGGAGAAAATGAATTCAACACCGGGCCATTTTGTTTGTTTATTTACCGATGTGTGCGAATTGGAATGGGGTAAACAGAGCTTGATGATCAAGGCTTCTGGTTGGGGGCCGCAATAACGGCCATCGCTTTAACCAGATGCACAATGCAACCATTCAATTTCCGCAGCAACGTTAAAAATGCACAAGGTCTAATAAACACAGTCCGGTCGTACACACGTGGGTACGTTTAGCCAATCATGAGCACATTTGTTTAATTACATATAACGAGGAGCTGATTTTATTGTCAGGAATATCTAGTAAAAGACGTGACATGCCATTAAACACTGAAGACAAATGAACAGCGCCACAGCCAAAAGGGCCAACAGCACTAACTGTAAAGTAGTAAAGAAAGGATGGGGATTCGGTAATCAAGCAGCAGATGGAAATTTTTCTTTTGAGATCACACAGTAGGCACATTTAAAACTGAAAGATGTATGCGAGTCAAGAGGAAATGGTGCTTTCCTCAGTTCTCCGCGTGCCATAATGTGGGTTTCCTCTGAACTGGTGTAATTCCCCTCCCAAGGGGACAAGGTTGTTCCACATGAGCTGGTTCCCTAATAACCAACCCAAGCCTCCCAGTGAAAAATCCATTAAGGTCAAGTCATGCATAGTTGATTGAACATCTCGTCTGGTGGTCTGCTGAGGAGAGCCATGAGCCTAAGAATACCACATTAATCAGAGGCAAAATGTTTTTATGGTTATGGAACCGCAGATGTTCTTCAGGGGACTTTTTGGCACATTTGTATCATTAGCACACAAGTCTGATTTAGCAGCATATTTTCAGCAATGGGTTGATGTATGAGCGTGAAGTCGCATGTAAACAAATCCAAGGGATCTTTAAATTGCAGCCCAAAGAGTCGGGGGAGCTTCTCCGGTTGTAACCCCCAGGGGAGATCCGGCAGCTCTCACCACTAAATATTACTCCACTCCCCCAGAACACCACGATGACGGTAAGCCGCTGTTGTGTGAACGCAAAGAGGTGCTTCAAGAGCACCCTGATCTCTCCTCCACCTCCTTCTATTCACAGCCAACCTGTGTTCTCCTTGCTCCATTAGTTCAGACGCCGCATCCATCCCGCCGAGCCTCGCACGGGGGAGGCAGAACCAAGGACGTCACTGTCTGATGCCGTGTGTGTTCTTGTGTGCGTGTGTGTGTGTGTGTGTGTTTTCTATTGTGGTGGAGGTGGAGTGAAGCAGCTACGAAATGATGCAGTCAAGCGTGAAATCACCTCTCTTCAGCATTAAAGGGCTTACACGGATTTTTAATGATGAGCCCATATCTTTTATATGCCAAATATACTCAATGACTCCATTCTTTTTAATGCATATTTAACAGTAAGAAAGAGGACCGGGCTGGAACAAGATTAATGTGATATGCACAGATGCAGGTGTCTCTCTCTTTCTTTGGGTTAACATTGACGGTGTCGTGTCCCTTTGCATTTTTAGTTCTGTGATTTCTGTGGGTTAAGCCAACTGGCCATTGGGTAGATAAGAGCACAAAAGGAATACGGAACAAATCCTTCATCGAATCTAATTCTAACACTCTTTCAAACCCGTGTCTCATTTAAAAGCAGTATATTATCACGTAATAAATTGTTTATAATATACTGTACTGTTGTTGAAAATAGCCGTGTCACGATAGTTTTGTTGGATGATATGCTGTCTAAGAAATAATTGCGATTGTCGATGTTTCGTGACACCGATATAAGTACAATATAATAGCATAATCATGCAAGTACACCATCACAGAATGGCTGTTTGATACACATATACATATATATATATACATATACATGTATATATATATACATATATATATATATACATACATATGTATATATATATACATATACATATATATATATATACATATATATATATATATATATATATATGTATATGTATATATGTGTATATATATATGTATATATGTATATATATATATATATATGTACATATATATATATATATATATCTTTGATTATGATTCATTATAAATTGTTTTAAACCCATATGTCTTAGCAATAGCACGAATGAGCAGAGAAAAGTGAACCATCGTGTTGATTGAGATAGGTTTTATTTCCTTTTGTGTAAATAAAAATAATAACCGCAAATTCATTGTCATTGTCATCACACCAGATATGGACTTAAAACATGTTGATACATTGTATCGGCTATGCCCAAACAAACAGAGGCTAAAACAGTAGTTCATACAGTAAATTATACTACGAGGGTAGTTCACAGTCCCTGTTTGACTATATATTTTTTAGAATGTCCAGATATGGATTTTATGGAGTTAATAGATCTTTAAAAAAGCAAACATAAGACATATAATGTATTTGCTAACACATGTTTTGAGTGTTAATAATAACATATTCATTTAACAGTTAATATACATGGGGTTACAATACCGTTTTACTGGTCAACTTAAAGCAATTTACATGTGATGTATTGTGCTTTCTTACATATTATAGTGATTCGTTTAATCACTTGGAAAATATAATGTTAGACAAGGTGTTTGTCAAAGCACTGCTCAGAGGTGAGATTGTAGTTGCACAAAATTGCATGAGGAGCGAAGTAGCAGCTCCCATCTGCCGAGCACAATGAAAAAACTCTGGCCAAGTCTGCGGCTGTACCGCCGGAGGCGAAAGCCAATCAAATTAATCACTTACTCTTCAACCCTTCTGGGAATCCCTGTGTGCCTGAATAGAGAAAACTGTATTTATAATGGGTTATGACCCACCGATAAGTACCATGGGTGAAGTGTATGATTAAATTAATGGGAGCCGGTCACATATTGCTTGTGGGGGGGCAAGAGGCCCAAAATACATTTCAACGTCAAGGGGAAGAAAAAAAAAGAAAAAATCAACACCCAGGCCATTATCTGGAAATTTAGAAAAATCAAAAAAAGAAATTGGGCTGCTATTCAAAAGTCAACTCGCTTGAGGAGTTTCACTTCAGGATCTAAATGTGTCAAGAAGAGAAAGAGGGCACCGGCCATCAATGCCCCATTTCTCATCTGCGGAGACATGCTGGAAATGGGTTCGTCTAATTGCTCCTTATTACCTGAGAAACTGTGGCTGCATATTTCAGATTCAGTGACGTTTCTGTCATTGTTGGTGTGCGTGCCTGTTGTGCGCTCTCTCGACGAGGGAAGGCTTGTTGTCTGAAAAAAAAAAAGAGCTTCAGCATAAGTGAAAAACACTTTACCGAGTCTTTACACAGCGGAGGGCTTCCTCGCCGGCACTCGAGCATGTTGCCGCTGGCAATGGAAACACTCTGCGAGCCACCGGTGTTCAGGTTAAAAGTCAATCGAGGGAAATGTGTATGCAAATGTGACCTTCAGTTAAGTTGCCCATCTCTCTGCAATTTAGGACAGTTTGTTAAATTTTCATTTAAGTAACTCAATAATTGCTCGACTTTCTGGACTGGAGGGAGAATCGGAGAAGCTCACATGTTCATGGCCAAGTGAAATCTCAAAGAGAGGGACATTAGGAAAGAATAGTACAGTTTTCTTTGCTTGGTGTTGCTGTGAGAGTATACACTACATTTAACAAACATTTTTCACATTCACGCTCATATCATACCACATGTAAGGCCACCTTAATGCCTTTAATAACTTACTACAAATAATGTAAATAACAATGCTGATGGGCAAAGGCTTTCACACCATGCTTCACTCACCAAACTCTCCATTATTCATTTTAAAAGAATAAGATCATGGCATTTTGAATAAAACAGTTGAAATGGCATGGGATTAAGTCAAACCTATGATAAATGTGTATTACTACTATAATCAAGTCATAATATCATCAGAAATAGATTTAGACAGAAAAATTTGTATGACAACGCAAAAATATATCATATTATATTGCTGCCACCATGAGTTCCCTCAACACGGAAGACAGACACAACAGCCCGTCCACAGACGATGTTCTTTCATTGACACGAGTGCTCACACACTTCGGACAATAACACACAGCTGTTACACCATGCGCCTCTACTTGCCCGCCTCTCCTGGCACACGGTGCAGTCGCTCACAGCTTCCAACCCAGTTCAACGAACAATAGCCGTCTGCATGTGGTGTGTGGAAGTCATCAGAGGACCAGCCAATCAATACTGATAATGAAGTGCCATGATGTACAACTTTTGAGGGGTCATTTGGACTGACGAGTATGAATAAAGAACAAGATAATACCGGTCAGGAACTGGGGAGTCTTTCAGCTTCTGCTTTGGTTGGTGGAGCTTCTGGATGTTATGAACAGTGGATGCTCGGACAATGACATCACTTATTGATGACCGTGAAGACATTCTCCTGCACTTCCTTTGTTGCTTCTACTTCTCTGTGTCCTTTGTGTAACACTGTCAAGTACTCGGAGTGCACGGACTTAGGTATAACTGCTCTGTTTCCTTTCAGCAGGTTGTTGTTCTCAATAGTTAGCTCATCAGGGAAATCAAAGAATAGCCTCACTTCATCTGGGATTCTACATGCACATGTTGGTGCAACCAAGTGTTTCTCAGTGCTATCCAGGGCTATTTGAAGACTTTCTCCAGGCAAAGTGGAAGATATCAGCTGGACAGCCATCACCTCAAACTCGTCTTGCTCATCCCTCCGGGAGCTGAAGTTCTGTTTTGCAGTGAAGAGAAGATTGTCAAGAGGGTTTACCTTTCTTGTAAACAATAGTCTGAACGTATTCAGCCAGCATGCTCGTGTAACATAGTTGAAGAGGTTCAGGTTAAATCCCGCTAAATGGGAAAAGTCCGCCACCTGCTGTTATAAATGTGTACCTGCACTGAATATCCCCAAAGGACTATGAGGTAATCTAGACGCAAAGGACTATGGGTAATCCTGAACGTGACGGAGGATTTACTGAAGACAGAGCATGCGCAGTTGTCCGCAAGATGACCCATTCTTCCATGTTGTCCTTTGTCATAAATGCAGATGTGGAATAAACCTGCTGTTACCACAAGCCTGACCAGCCCCGAGAGATTCATTTAGCCAGGAGACATCTTCACAGAGGTTACATTGGTGCCGTGACCCGTCCATGACTACGCCGGACCGGGCAGATGTCTTCTCACCACTGCATCATGTTGGGGCTGCAATTCTTTCTTCGCTGTATCTAACTGTCAGGTTTATTTAGCTAACTACAGCCATATTCCCTTGAGACTGTGTGAGACTGAGTGAGTATTTTGCTATTAAGTATGAGTCTCAATGAATTTGGTACCTCCGATATGACTCCTATCAGTTTTGGCAGGGGTAGGGGGCTGCGTACCACACCTGTTCCATTTTCACTAGGTGACCGTCAGGTGGGGGATAGAACAGCTTATGGTGAGGATTTGGTGCACAGTCCTTTCAGACGTAGGGAAGTAGTGACACCTCAGAGTCAGCCAATAGTTGCGTTACATCCACCACAGTGCACTAGTACATCAGTTCCAGACCCTCCCCTTGATGATGTGAGACTAGTTGACCAAATGAGCACTATTGTGCAGCAGATAGGGCAGCAGCTAGCTGATAGCATTATGTCACGCCTCAACACATCAAGCCCTGCAGCTTCTGTGCATACAAGTCCTGAAGAAACATTCCAAAAGAGAGACTCCAGCCGCACACTGGATCTCTCCCAAGTCCAGCTGGTAACTCAGAGAGGAGTCAAGGACCCACCTGTATTCCGAGGGGAGAGTTCGGATACGCTGGCTGTTAACGAATGGGAAGAATCAATGAAGAATTACATCAGAAAGAGTGGTGTTCAGCTTGAGAATCAGGCTGAGGAAATTCTCATCCACCTGAGAGGCAGAGCAAAGGACGTTGTGAGATTTGGAATAAGAAACGGTGAAGTTGATGTCCGGCATAACCCACAGGCCATCTATGGACTCCTGCGCAGACATTTCAGTACGAGCCACTGCTCCTCTGTGCCTCTGGCTGACTTTTATTCCACCACGGCAAAAGAACAGGAGGATCCATATGAGTATTGGCTTAGACTGAACCGAGCAGCTGATGTTGCTGCAAGTGGTCTTGAAGAGCAGGGTAAAATGTTTGACAACCCCAGTGTTGAAGTTACACGGATGTTCATCAGACACTGCCCCAGTAAAGATCTAGCTCTTACCTTTAGGTCCAAGACAATGGATAAATGGTCGGCTCGTGAAGTTCAGGAAGTGTTAGATGAATACCATCTAGAGAAGGGACTCAGGTCTTCTACAGAGAGGGGTAGCAAAATCAACATGAATAAAGTTGAGGTTAGTGCTAATGCTACTTCAGTTTCAGACATCCCAGAACAGAAAAAGGCTGTGAGTCAAGAGACCTCCACTCTGGAGAGGTTAATTGGAATGCTAGAGAAAGTGTTGCTCCAGGGCCCGGGTTATGCTCAAGCCAACAAAAAGCCACATTCCAACAACAGGCTTCCGAGAGTTGAGGGATTAAATGAGACACCATGTTCCATTTGTAAAGACGGTTCTCACTCTGCCCTCACACACTGTCGAGAGAACAGGCTCTGTTTCCTGTGCCACTTACCTGGCCACCCAAGACGCAACTGCCCAGAGGGAAGACGTCCTTCTGACTATGGTCAGCAGGGAAACTGAATGATCTGCGTGCAGGGGAGGACAGCGCAGATCAAGTGAGTGAACCTCCCACCTTGGATTTGACAGACATTGATGATTATGAAACATTGTATCACACCTACAGCAGCATAGTGCCATCACAAAAAACACTGATTGTGCAAGGCTTGCAGAGACTCTCAAAGACTGACAGCCTATTCTACACAGATGTGACCACTGATGGAGAGCATGTTCTCAGAGCATTAATAGACAGTGGATCTATGGCATGCACTGTAAGTGAGGCAGCTGCCACAAAACTTTCACAGTCCATCCCTAACATTGAAAAGAAATCAGCTGAGGACTTTGTTATTGTTGGCTGTGGGGGTCACCTCATCACACCTTCTGCCATGTATGACCTCACTGCATCAGTTTATGGCTATAAGGTGATAATTCCTGTTCTAGTTGTGCCAGGCCAAACTGATGAAATGATTCTCGGCAGCAATGCCATCAAGTGGCTCATACCACGGATGAAAGAAGCTGTTAGTGGCCAAAACATTACGTCTCCAGTGAACAGTGCTCCAAATGATAAGTTGCCCCATTTGGCATCCCTGCTGTCCTACTCGGATGAATGGGAAGGCGGTGCAATGCCAAACAGAATCGGTACAGCTAAACTCAAAAGATGTGTCACTCTACAGCCGATGTCTGAACATTTAGTGTGGGCTAAATTGCCTGCATCTGACATCACTGGAGTGGGGAGTACGGTCATCATCGAACCCACCCAGTCCAAAGCCAGGCCTGCTCAAATTATGGTGGGGAGGGTTGTTACTCTCTTATGGGGAGATGGTTGGGTTCCAGTCAAAATAGTAAATCCCACTGACAAGCCTCTCACCATTAAAAGAAATGCAAAGGTTGCAGATGTGTCCCCCTGTCTTTCTGTGCAGGACTTACCTGAACCCGATCGCATCCAATGCAGTGCGCAATACACACAGAGCGCACCACCTGCACCAAGGTCGGAAGAGGAGATATCGCGCATCCTAAATGACATGGGCCTGCAGGACGTGGACCTCTCATCTTGTGAAGTTTCCCTCGAATGGAAGGATAAGCTGCTGCAGCTCATTGAGCAGTATGAGTCCACCTTTTCGAGGCACAAAATGGACTGTGGTGAGGCGGCAGATTTTGTCCACAGAATCCGCTTAGTGGATGACAAGCCCTTCAGACTTCCATTCAGGCGGGTCTCACCGTGCCATTATGACAAGCTTCGTACAGCTCTGAATGAGATGGAGGAATTGGGAATAATTCGTAAATCTCAGAGCGAGTATTCATCTCCCCTCGTCCTGGTTGTCAAGCCGACAAAGGATCTTCGCATCTGTAATGACTTCAGGTGGTTGAACGCAAGAACAGTGAAGGACGCACATCCGTTGCCTCATCAGACAGACTCCCTTGCTGCACTTGGTGGCAATGTGTTCTTCTCCACAATGGACCTCACATCAGGGTTCTACAATGTCAGGCTGCACGAGGACGACAAGAAATACACAGCGTTTTCCTCCCCATTCGGTCTCCATGAGTATAACAGGATGCCTCAGGGCCTGACAAACAGTCCTGCCACTTTTATGCGAATGATGATGTCCATCTTTGGCGATGAGAACTTCACAAGTCTGTTATGCTACCTGGATGACCTTATGGTGTTTGCTCCATCTGAACAGGTTGCACTTGAGCGTCTGCAGATGGTTTTCTCACGCCTTGCTGCTAACAACCTGAAGCTCGCACCTAAGAAGTGCCACTTTCTTCGCCGGTCTGTCAATTTTCTGGGACACATCATATGTGGAGATGGTGTTAGGACGGATCCAAGTAAAGTACAGGCTATAAATGATGTGCAGGAAGCTGATCTGATGGACTCTGATGGGAAAACACCTTGTGCTAAGAAAATCAGATCTTTCTTGGGAATGGTTCTCTACTACCATCATTTTATTGAGGGATGTTCAGCTAAAGCTAAGCCACTGTTCAACCTTGTGGCTGAGCCTCCCACACCACACAAAAGAGGAAGAGGCCATAAACCAAAATTCAAAAGAGGCCATGTTAAACTGTCCCCGACTGACTGGACTGATGAGTGCAGGGAAGCATTCAGAACTTTGAAACATGAGCTTGTGCACAGTGTCGCGTTGGCCCATCCAGATTTTGATGCACCATTCATCCTCGC
This sequence comes from Melanostigma gelatinosum, assembly GCF_949748355.1. Taxonomy (NCBI): domain Eukaryota; kingdom Metazoa; phylum Chordata; class Actinopteri; order Perciformes; family Zoarcidae; genus Melanostigma; species Melanostigma gelatinosum. The sequence goes on along the minus strand of NC_136650.1, from coordinate 19,806,847 downwards.
TGTTGACGCCTCCTTTGATGGCCTAGGAGCTGTACTCTCGCAGTTGCCTCCTGATGGAAAGATTGCCAGACCAGTGGCGTTTGCCAGCAAGACACTGTCACACTCCCAGCTGAACTATCCAGCACATCGGCTGGAGTTTCTCGCTCTTAAATGGGCGGTCTGTGACAAATTTAGCCATTGGCTAAAAGGGCGATGTTTCTCAGTCTGGACGGATAATAATCCATTAACATACATCTTAACTAAGCCTAGGTTAGATGCATGTGAACAAAGATGGGTTTCAAGGCTTGCAGCATACAGTTTTGACCTAAACTACGTCCCTGGCACAAAGAATGTGGTTGCCGATGCACTGAGTAGGGAGCCATTTGTCCAGTCATGCATAGGCCACCGTCTTGTGACTGAACCGTATGCCTCATTACTGAACAATGTAAATGGAATGGTGGATAGGACAGTACAAGATGCATTCAGATGTACTACTAACTGCCAGTTGGTTGTTGATCAGTCCGAAGAGGGAGCTGTTGTCACTCCACCACCTCCGCCGCAGGGGTCTCTCTCTTCACAGGATGTCTCGGCTGTGTTGGATGCACATGACTCTGGAGGTGTCAGTCAAGTGAGAGGCACAGGACCAGCTATTCTCCAGCTTGCCGATGTCAACCAGATTGATTCGCTACCAAAGAGTGAACTGGTTAATCTGCAAGAGCAGGATGATGTCTTAAGCAGAGTATTCTTTTACGTCCGGCGTCGCAGGAGACCCTCTAGGCGTGAACGTGCTGGTGAGTCTCGTGCAGTGATGAAACTGTTGAGACAATGGCCCAAGCTCTCCATAAAGGATGGCATGTTGTACAAGGTAAAGAAAGACAGACAAATGAACATGTCAATTCACCAGGTTGTTGTTCCAGACTCCCTGAAGACCCAAGTCCTCCATGGCCTCCACGACTCATCTGGTCATCAGGGGCAGGCACGCACACTTTCTCTCGCCAGGCAGAGGTTCTTTTGGATAGGGATGGAACGTGACATCATCAATCACGTGAAAAACTGCTTTCGCTGTGTGGTTGGGAAGACCCCAGAGCCTAACGGCCGTGCTCCTCTTGAAAGCATTTGCACCTCTGAACCAATGGAACTAGTGTGTATTGACTTCTGGACTGCTGAACAGACTGACAAGAAGAGTGTGGATGTTTTAGTTGTCACGGATCACTTTACCAAACTGTCGCACGCATTCCCATGCAAAAATCAGTCAGCGAAGCAGGTTGCCCGCCGTCTCTGGAATGACTTTTTCTGCATATATGGTTTCCCTAAACGCATCCATTCGGATCAGGGAGCCAATTTTGAGAGTCATCTCATTAAGGAGCTCCTGGAGATGGCTGGCATTCAAAAATCACATACCACCCCGTACCATCCTATGGGGAATGGAGTTGTCGAGCGATACAACAGGACTCTTGGGAACATGATAAGGGCTCTACCGCCCCAGTCCAAAGCCAGGTGGCCACAAATGCTTGAGATGCTGACGTTTTGCTACAACTGCACTGAACACGAGACAACAGGTTTTGCGCCTTTCTTTCTCATGTTTGGGAGGATTCCGCGTCTGCCTGTCGATGTTGTGTTCCAGCATGCCCTCCCTCATGGTGCTGTTGTTGACCACCATGAGTTTGTCTCTCGCTTGAAACATGACCTGTCTGAAGCTGCACGAATTGCCCGGCTGAACAGTCGGACAGAACAGGCTCGACAGGCGAAGAACTACAACCGCAAAGCAAAAGGGTCACCCCTCACTGTTGGCGACAGAGTCTTGCTTGCAAATCGCGGCGAGAGAGGCAAGAGGAAAATTGCAGACAAATGGGAGTCCACAGTTTATGAAGTGGCATCTGTGAGGCCTGGAATCAATGTGTACAGCATCAAAGATCCTGCGACATCAAGAGAAAAAGTTGTTCATAGAAACCTCCTACTCCCTGTGAGTTTTCTCCCGATGGAAGGTGACGACGCCTTGGAGTCAAGCTGCTCTTCAGTTGCTGGAAGTGGACAATGTGATCCAGTGGTTCCTGTTGCTGTACAGGACGGTGTGGCAAAGACAATTGACTGGCTCCTACAAATGGATGATGCAAGTGATGGGGACACTACAGCCAGCCAACCCGATTGTTCTCTTGTTGTGGCTGTGAGCGCTCCGCCCTCGGAGACTGGAGTGACTGTGGTCCCACATACTGTGTGTGAGGTTTTGAATACCTCGGATCCTTCAGTTCAAGCTGCACAGTTGCCTTCCCCTGGTCCACCTGCTGGATGTGTGGTGTCCCAGGAAGTACCTTCCCAGCCTTCAGCAGAGGAAGCTCTACATATCCCCTCCCCTAAACAGGCAACTGACACACAGCTAGGTGCACTCACGCAGGACCATGTAGTTTGCGCACAGCCACCTCCACTTTGCACTAGGGCAGGTAGACCTGTAAAACCTCCAGTTCGACTCATTTGTGAAGTGAATGAACAGATTGTAGATGACTCAGTGTCATCAGTTGATTCTTTGGTTTCTTTTGTGAGGAACATGTTTTCTGGTTAGAATGCTGACTATTTTGAGTTTTTTTTTGCACTTAACTGAGGTATCTTACAGTTGCCTATGTCATAGAGCAGGGTTTACAAAATGAGAGGTGTACACGGCATCTTTTTGTGTCTATGTTGGTAGGGGGATTGGCCAATCCCTTGCTGACTTAATTCCAAGTGAAAAGTTTCTAACTGACTGAACTGGTTATGCTCTTATGACTACGCAATTGGAGTTTTGTCAATTGTATCTTTTTTTTTTTCTCTCATTCAATGTGCCCCAATTTAGTAGGATTTAAGGGGGGTGTATGTAACATAGTTGAAGAGGTTCAGGTTAAATCCCGCTAAATGGGAAAAGTCCGCCACCTGCTGTTATAAATGTGTACCTGCACTGAATATCCCCAAAGGACTATGAGGTAATCTAGACGCAAAGGACTATGGGTAATCCTGAACGTGACGGAGGATTTACTGAAGACAGAGCATGCGCAGTTGTCCGCAAGATGACCCATTCTTCCATGTTGTCCTTTGTCATAAATGCAGATGTGGAATAAACCTGCTGTTACCACAAGCCTGACCAGCCCCGAGAGATTCATTTAGCCAGGAGACATCTTCACAGAGGTTACACTCGGGTCATGTTCAATGGCGCCTTATGGATTGCTACCAAAGAGAGTAAAATAGGAGTCCCACAGGGCTCTGTTCTTGGCCCATTTCTCGTCAGTTTATATATTCATGACTTACCAGAACCATGTCTCGCAGCATATGTATCCGGTAGCTATTCTGTCAGCCAACTGTCAGCAGTTGCGATCAATAGCAGCACGGTTTGAAAACTCAAGTTTCAGACAACAACTGTGTTCGTACCTTTATTCCAGGACCCAGCCCTCCAGAGAAGTTATGAACTTACATTTAAATAGTTAATGGACAAAGCATTGAACACGTTTTAGAAGTAAAAACATGTGTTCTTCTGTTAGATTCACACCTAAAATGTGGTAAACATGTTCAATTAGTGAGCAAGGTAGCAAAAGTAACTGATTAGAGAATGTTTACCTTATTATGCAGCATGCATTCAATGTCATTTACACATTTAATTTATTGTAGTACCTCTTGATCACACACAGATACCAAAACAATGAAACACAGTTTCTAAAGAGAAATCAGTCATGAATGATCTGGTGCTTGTCAGTTATTGTGTCATTGTTGTGATTATTTCTGTCTTGTGCTATTTTGTATGTGATTTATAGTTGAGCTCTGTGTTTTGTAGAGGACGAATAATACTATGCCCAACATTAAATTAATAAACATCAGACAATTCTGTGAAATCCAATGTCCAATATGGACATAATTCTTCGGGATATGGGCTGTTCTATGTAAGGATAATGTTTCAGTGGGTTTCATCTGCCTAACACAACCTAACTCTGACAATATTTGTTTAGAAAACTTCAGAAGTTATGTTAATGCCAAAGAGCATTAAAAAAGAGCGAGAATGCTCTGAACGATGAAAAAAATATGAAAAGAAAACAGCACCTGACATCTGTGCTGCTACTGTGTAACACACATGGGTGTGAAGATACATGAAAGCCTTATTCAAATTGTGTGTCTATGCAAATGTGGACGTTAAGCTCATGTTAATGTATCTCTGCCATATTGGAAATCCATTCTTCCACTCTTACAGCTTGTTCTCTAACAAGCTCTGCTTTCATATTTTTCTACATTGCTTATGTGATGCATCTGGTGCACTGTAGCATGAACCACTGCTGATGATGATCGCTGCACTTGTTTGACCATGCATTTCAGTTATCTCTTTCATTTTGGTGTTGTGTTTTATTAGTACAGAACCCATTGAGACCTTTGCAATGTTGTTTTGTGGCAGAACACATGTGACACTGTCACAGCTAATTATTCACACCAGTCTGTCTCCAATGAGCTTATTCTTTATTGAACCAGAATTACAGTTTAATTAACGGTGCAGTATGAGGCTCAACTGTTTCCCTGTGGTTTTGGTTCTGTGTACTTAAGTCAGGCCTACACCATCCCATTCAGGATTATGTATTTATTTATTTTTTTAATATACTGAGTGCATGATGTTTGCATTGATCTTAGAAATACTGTATAATGGTGAGTGCCTCTGGTCCTGCAAGTCGGAGAATACAGGCATTATTTAGCCTGTGAGCTGAGAGCTGAATCTCCATTACATATCTCTCAAGATTATCAGCACCTATGGCAACGCAGAGGGACCTAGATAGTGTTGCTGAGTTAAGTAACACTGCCGAACAGATGTTGCTGGCAAACATTTTCACTGGAACAATTTATTTCCGGTAGAAAGTACGGTAGTTCCAATAAAACCTGTAAAGAGTGGATTTTCCATGGGAACCAAGGCATCATTTCTAGAAATGTTATTTTTCAATACTCCATCTGCCTTCAATATATTGGGGTGTCAAGCTGAAATCTCAGAGGCTGATACCTCAAAACCTGGCCAAATAAAAGCGAAATTACCTACATGGTAAGTGACTACAAAAAATATCTTTCTGTTATTTGATTGGAAAGACCCTTAAAGTATTGTTGTATGTGTTTGTATACTTAGTGAAAGAGGGGTGTGTAAAGCAATGCAATTCGCACATGCACTGCTGCTTTTTGATGTTAAAATAATTCTTGAAAAGTCCTCCTATTGTTGAATGTTGGTGGTTTGTTTTAGTCCAGCACCGATCACTACATAGCTGTAATTTCAATAGACTTATCATGGCACGATAGTGATAACTTTTGAATAATCCTGCTTCAGAAAGGTGAACATTTGCATAAAGTTGGATGTGGAAGGCTTATTACTAGTTTATGGTTCAAAACAGTGAATAGCTGTTTACAATTTTAATGAATGAGGATCCGACGTTTCACTATAATACATTTAATGTAAATGTCAAGCGCTCCACAGGAGCTGATCATGCCAGTAAAGACATTGAACTGGTCAGATATATGGGTTAATGAGACTGTCCTCATTAACACCGTCAAGTTGTTTCAGCAAATGGCCCAAAACATGTTCACAATTATATTATGACTTTTGTTTGATCGGATCAAAAGGAAATAGTGTGTTATTATAGAATGATAAAGTGTGCCGATGGAGGAGGTTGGTGTGCTTGTTTCCATTTTCTTGTCGTCAACAAATACTTTTTGTGACTAAACCTAACAACAGCTATTCAGAAAAACAGCGGCACCACTGCTTCTTCAGTGGCACCTGGTGAGCCCATCTTGTGACCACTGTTTCTCTGTCCTTATGCAGGTGTAGTTGCCCATTCTTAGCTAGCTAGCTATATATATATATATATATATATATATATATATATATATATATATATATATATATATATATATATATATATATATATATATATATATATATGGTTAAGACTCATCACTTTTGGCTTTTGCACATTTTCCATTTTTACAAAGATTGGACCAAAAACAACATTTTGTTCAAACCAAACAGCCAGATATTACTGTCTGTCTCCACTCATCCTAATGCTGTGTCATAATAACTTAGGTTCAAAATTTAACATAGTTCAATATTATCATGTGAAATATATGAGGCAGCCTTCCTGCCTGCATGTTGAAAGGTGCAAGAAAAACCTTTCTGAAAGGAAACGGGGGAAGAGAAAAGAGAGTTTATGGTATTTATTCCATAATCTCGAAGCACTGACTCCACATTATTTGACAGCTGAAAGTTTGCGGGCAGGCAGACAGATTGTCATTCTGAGACAATTTGTCACGCAGGGCCTGGCGGGTCTCCATTCAGCTTCACACACTCTGGCCCAATGCTTGCACCACTGACAGGATTGTCACAGCTCTGTTTAGTGATCAGATTGGTTGTACCCTCTACGGCCTCTTTTTCTCCGATCCACAATAACTGGCACCAGTTAAACCATTGGCTCTTAATCAAATGATCTGCTCTCTGAACGGATGTTTGTTTTCCTTCTTTTCCAACTTCAATGACATACGGAGACAGAGGTCCACATGCACGTAGCGTTTGAAACCAAACTGACCAAATCAGAATGTCACAGTTGCCGTGCACAGTGAGAGCAATCATTACCCTGAATAAAAGAAATGGTAAATGGACTGTACTTGTATAGCGCTTTACCACATTCACACACATGCGTACAGTGAGCAGGGGCTACCTTGCAAGGTGCCACCTGCCCATCAGGACCATCTAATCATTCATACAACGTCCACACACCGTGTGACAGCTACGGGAGCAATTGTAGGGTTAAGTGTCTTGCCCAAGGACAGATCTCCACTGGATGGATTGTTATCTGGTATGGACATTCTCACTCTTCTTTTAGGTCAGAGCGTTTTTGATTTAAAAAAAAGCCTACCTTGTGTGGCTGTACACTACATTGATGAGAGGCGTGAGACTGAACCAAAACAGTGAAAACAAAATGATGAGCCGAAACACACTAAAATAATTGAGTGGAGTAATGTCTCCCTGAGCAGAAAATGAAGTTACTCTCCGTCTTTGTGTGTTGTTTTCAGAGCTTCTCCTTGCTTTGCTGACAAAGTGCATTTTCATATATAATGGTGGTCGACAATACAATTTGGATCACTTTCAAATATTTGCCATTCGTTGCATTTTACACAAATAGTTGTAGTGGAAAAAAAGCATATACATTTAGAGAGGGCTCGTAAGGATTTCAGGAAGTTAGTGAACAAAGAAGATGTAATATTGATTTAATTTGTCTCTTCACTCATGTAAAACTCCATCGGGATTTGTTGCCTCCTGGTTCCTCCCACTCCTTCTGTGATCCAGGCAGTCAGGTAACTGGATCGAGCAGCTTGTTGGCTTGGGATTCTTCAGGTCTGATTTTATTATCCAATTGTTTTATCTCCTTCTTCTTGGACCACAACTCCTGACAGTACGTCTGAACAAATGATACATCCATTTTTGAAGTATGCTCACCTTTGCATCATTCATGATCTTAAATCAAACTGAGAGCTAAATGCCTGATTCATTGTCAGACAACCATTTCCATCCGGCCTGTGCCATTTTGACAATACGACACATTTCTCAAAAATATCAATGTGTGTGAAAGGAAGTCTGAATTATATCAAACTAGCAGTGGTTGCCATCAAATGCACAGTGTGTTACTGGAAAACCACAGTGTAGGTTGTTTTTTCCTCTCTCCATTTCATTCCCGTTCTTTCTCTCTCTTCCTGTCTCTCACTTCAGAAAATGAGCTGTTATAAATGAACTGTGTTGGCATCCATGGGGAAATATACAGACAAAGAGGGTGTGACTGTTCAACTTCAAGGATTGTATAACGTCACTGTTCCAAAGGATTTTTTCTTGCCATTGAATAGAGGAAAGTTAGATTGCTTGTATGGGATTTCAAACCTGTTCTCATCATAACGCTTCCCATACTGATGCTTGTCCAGGACCCTTGGCGTCACTTTCTAACGCAGTGGGTAGCCCAGCGCCGCAAACTATGGTCGCAGTAAACACGTGGTTAACACTGTGAATTCATAGCACTTTGTTTGGAAGGAAAGATGATGGGTTGGGTTACAATTACTAGGTTTGTAAAGTGAAAGTTAACTTTGTGAACACAAAGACAGACAGCACTGTGTTGCTTTCACACAGGACAAGAACAGGTGTCTCCAGGGTGAGAGTTCTGTGTTTGTTCGACCCATTGGCCTTTATTCTAGGTCATCACACTCCCGGAGCATTAACTCTGCGTGTCGAATGATAACGTGGATAGTTTACATTGTAGTAACTTTAAAGACAGGTGTGTCTCAAACAAACGCTAAAGGGTGCCTTGGCGTCGGTATCTGATGCAGTCGGAATAAGATAGCCTTGGATTTTTTACTTCTTAATATTTCTTTTTTCTACATAGATCAAATTAATGGGTATGAAAATGTGAGGATGAGATACAAAAAAGAAAATATCACACACACACACAGCGTTGTTCTAGGCATCAGGGTAATGTGATGTGGAATGCAGCACAAACCCACAGCACTGTTGTAGCTCCATCACAAATGGATGAACTGCAGCATTTTACATGATGCAGGAATCTGTTGCATGACATACGGTGAGATAATCTCTGTGAAGACAATATGATGCTGCTCACTCTTATCTAAATGACCATAATGCTTGTGTTTTGGCCCATTTACTTTGTTGCTTTTCATGTTACAAGTCTAATGGCTTTGAAAAATATGGTCCATAATAGTGTACGGTACAGTATTTGATCAGTGGAGCAAAGAAATATGTATGATCCTGGACCTTGTGAGGATTTTTTGTTCTTTATATCTTTAGGAAAGAGAAATTTATTTGCAATGTTAAATATGTTTAATAATTGACTTCAACCTTGAATAGATCAGAGATCTGATACCTCAAATGGGTTTGCAACAGGAATGTACTTAGCTACTGGGTCTCTGATGCACTTCTTCAAACCATTCTCCTTAAAAAATATCCTCACTTATTCAAATATTGTCTAACATTTTGAATGAGATATAAATATTGTTCACCCACAGTCTTTCCCATTTAAATGCTGTTCATTAATCGCACAGATGTTGCTGGGAGGTGATTGGACAGGATGGTGGGCGTCCAGGATCCCTTGTGTGAACTGCAAAGGAAAGATGGAGGCTTTGGTTAAATAGTGTAAACGGTAAACATGTCCAATCTTATGACACCACTTCAATCCTTAACCAACAGATCCCTGACATTGAAAATGCTTTAGTTTAGTAGGAATATTGTAGGAAAACAAAAAATAAGAGCCAACGTTTGTAGATGTGTTCAGTATGAACCATCATAGGCTATAGTGGGGCTGTCATTCAAATTTGAAAGTCACATGATCCCCAAAGTTATAGAGGGGAACATGAATGCCCAAATGTATCAAATTCAATCTCAAAACAAATATCAAATAGCTGTTGAAACCTCTCCATTAAAAACCTAAAATGTCAAACTCTTGGTGACAGAAGCGAAAAAAGAAGTCAGGATATCATCCAAGTCTTTTAATTTCTTTTCAAAATATTGTGCCGATCCATCAAGCAGATGTTGAGATATTTCACCAAAGTCACTATAGGTTGCATCCTCTGGGCAACATCAACATCCATGCCAAATTTCACAGGAATTGTTCCAATAGTTTTTGAGATCATACCAGTTCAGTAAAAGCCAACAGTGTCTGGTGGCGCAAGAGGAAAAGTCAGGGGATCGTCAGGGGATCACCGAAAGTAGGATTCATCCTCTGGCAACTGTAAATGTCTTTACAAAATTGGCCTTTAATCCATCCTGTAGGTTTTTCAGATATCTCTGTCTGGACCAGAGTGGTAGACCGACCGACTGACAATGCCATTCCTAGAGTGATGGATAAAAGCGTGATCCAGGTAGAATTGTGTTTCTTTCTAAATGTGTTTGCCTGTCAAATTAGTCATGTACAGTACAAACAATTGTAAGGGACCAGGGTTGTTCTATACTGTAGCAGAAATGCATGTTTACAAGTTCATCGAACGAACACAGGACTTTCACCCAGGAGACAGCTGTTTGCGTCCCGTGTGAAGTCAAAGTCAACTAATTGAAGTTGCGTAAGTGGGCCACATTACGTTACATTCTTGATTCATGTAACATAATCTAATTTACGTATTTTACCTAACCCAGAAGGGGGTTAGGTAAAAGGCACGCTCATGATTGTTAAACTCTTCTTCACAGAAGTTATTACTGTACTCTTTTCTGGTAAACTTGATAAAAAAAAAAGTTTGCTTTTAAAAGTCAATACCGGTAAATGCTTTCAAATGTTTTTACAAGTCTTGATGGACAGCATTTTGATTAATGTTCTGAAAAAGCACTCCTTATTAGTAAATAAAAAATGACATGCACGTTAATCTGGTTCCTAACATTTAAAACTGCAGCCTGTTACAAGAATCAGAGGCTTAAGGGATTGTGGCACTATTCAGCCATCAAAGCCTGAATTCAGAGCCGTTTTGCAGGCTTATTATGCAGGAGCACCATCACAGGAAGACAAATGGAGGAGTTAATGATGTCACTCCCTCCAAGAAACAAATGTATGATGTCATGTTGTGATGGATTTCCTTTGGTGGACCTGGTTCAGGTGATTTGTGATTGTTGTAAGTGCCAGAGAGGAGACAGAAAGGCAGCCAGGCTTTCCAATGGAATTGTTGTGGATTTCCATCATGGCCTCAATTTTACCTCAACATTGATCTCAGTAGTCTGCTGTGCTACGAGAGCAACATATTTGAAGCTTCTCTTCATATCATTAATTCAGTACAGCACTGTGAACGAAGAACATGGGCTAGAATCATATGGCATCAAAGCAATGCCCTCCTCAAAAGGTGACAAGACATTTGCGTAATTCAGCTGGAAGCTACAATACTTCTCCGTGCCCGGAGTGCATAAATATCCACGGCCATCAGCTTTACCAAACTGACTGTTGACCCACAGCATGTGGGTTCAAAGCTCCGCTCCGCGTGACCAGGATGTCTACTGAATACGTGCCTGCCTACTTAGTGTCAGATGAAAATTAATAGACACAGATGTACTCCACAGCTTAGGATAATCACATAGCCCTCGGGGCAGCGGGGAAAGAAAACCTCAGTCTAAATATCTCATTAATTCAAATTCAGGGAGGTCACGGCGAGGTTTTGCCTTTGCGACACTGACATTTTAATCAGAAGTCCGCCAAAGTCTCCATTAATAGAATAATGGAGATTATGACAGCGGGCATTGTGTGATAATACCTTTGCACATCGGGAGAGAGGCATTCGCTGTTTCCGTTCTCTTCTGGAATCCACCTGTGAGATACTTTGCTGATACCGAGGAGATATTTTTCCCTGCATGTGAGGGGTCCCCCAGGTCCTGCTAAATGACACACTTATACATTTGATCTGTAAAGGAGGTGTGTTGCACAGACAGGTAGTGTGATTCAATAATCCAGATTCTTTATGGGGACCACTTTTATTTTGATCTCTCTCTCTCTCTCTCTGTGCAGAAACACAGTGTTCAGTGTCTTACTTCCATAGAGTGCCGCTCACTAACAGCATAACGGCTGTTGATACAATTTGTTGCAACACAGGGTATGAGAGGCATGTAAAACAACATTATTAGGATTAGTTTGTGGCATTTTTAATTCATGATAAATTTCACAGTTTCAAAAGTAATTAGCGAGGACTGCTTAGCGACTGCAGCAACCTTTACTGATGGGAACAGATTCAAAAGCTGTAACTATAACAGAAGACCAGGAATAAATGAAGCCATTCTCCGTGTTTCATCTACGAGCTGCAAAGTCAATACCTAAATACACAAATAGGTTTCCTGCAAAGCTTAAAAACCAATGAGAATCAGGTGAAATTCGGCTTCACAGAGCGTGAACCGTGGTGGTTTTCTGAGTACATGCATTGTCTAGTGCTGGCGTGTGTGTGCTGACGCGCGTGCAGAGGCGTGTGTGTTTTTAATTAACTGCTTTAAACACACTCGTGCTGACTTTGTGAATTGGACCTAAGGTGCATAAAGGAGAAGATGTGTCTCGCATACATCCAAATAGAGTCAGCGCAGATAAGACGGAGATTAGAATAAAATTCATTTTGCTATCGCGGATGGATTATCCCAGCAGGAGACCCGGAGGTGTCTGTTGCCTCCGGGTCTCCGGGTTAACCTTTAGAATGATAATTAATTTAAAAGACACAATAACTTTGCTAATGCTGGCCCTTAAGTAAAATAAAAATATATAAACAAGAATAATTCATTTTACAAAAGTCAATGAGTATAGCATGATAATACAGTACACTGGTATATTTAAAAGTACCTTTTTTTCTTTTAAAGCTTCCTGTCTCTCTTGAGTCTGACTGCCTACAGTCAGGACCGGTGATTGGAGAAGCTGTCTGACCTCATTAGGTTGTGCTGAGTCAACGTGTTCTACAGTATGAGGAGAATCAGCAATCCAGGTAAAAGAAAGGGATATATCGGGTTGTAGCTTTCAAATTATATTGAATCTATTTGACAATATGAAGGAGTAATTGTTTTATAAAAACTTCAAGGAAAACAAATCATTTGAACGACACAATCCTGACACCATGAATGAAAGCCTTTGTTTTGTAGGTCTTTGAACAATCTGGCAGCCAGAGATTCTTAATGTTGTCAATCGGTTGACAAAATAATCTCGTCACAGATCTACAATGGATGGTGCTTTGCATCATTTCACATTATCTTCAGGAAACTGCTCCTTCCAACGTCAGGGACGCACTTTGAAGCTCAGCTTTGAAGCCAACGTAAACGAGAAGTTCTTTAAATGCTCAGAAAAAAAATGGTAATTTGAAGATAAACAATTCCATGAAGGCACCATCTGCTAAGGACGATTATGTGACATGACTGAAAGCTCCAGAACGGCTCATCTATAGGCCTTGTGGTGAGAGTATTCTGTCAGCATTAATAAATTGGTTTATGAAATATATAAACATATGTTCAATTCTGCTTTGGACACAATGTGGCTATATTTTCATTCCAACTAAACCACATTAGCGACTTCAACTTTACATTGTGTTACTGCTAGAATATCTAGTATGAAGACTGAGCAACATTCAGTCAGACGAGGGAAAGAAATTCTGTTCATTGATTGATTCAATTGGTAATACAGACACTCAATAATAGGGTTTCAAAAGTTCACATACACAGCTTAACCTTAAGAAGACCTTAACTGGAGTGAAGCCAGTAGTCAAGTTCCTGTGAGCATGTAAACATTATTTCCCTCAGCAGGTAAACAACAACTCACACAAATAGATATTTTCTTTCCATTGACCGACTCCAACACACAACATCCAGACTTATACAGTATTTTAAACTCTTCAAAGCAGATTATAATGTGGCAGCAAAAGGAATAAGTCTGGAATAAGTCATTAAAGCCCAGCTGCAGGCAAAAGCATTTTCATAAATCAATGCATTGTCGGAGGTTATTGATTACAAATGTTAAAATCGGATGAAGAGTCTCTCGCAGATATCGTGCTGAATTTAAAACGTGAACAGAAATAGAGGTGAGAGATGATATGGCTTCTATTCATAGAGCAGCTCTACAGTAGCTTGTCATTTTGAAAAATATGGACTGTAATAGCTGCTGAACTGAGAAGCCTATAAAAGTTCCCTCCTAAAAGTTGTAAATTATTGACATCATGATATGAAATGTAATTTAACAAGACTAGGAATCTAAAGCTGCAATGCTGGTGGTATGTTACAATGTTCAAGACAACACAAAGGTATTACACAGAACTAAATGCTGATTTTAGGCTATTTTAAGCAGAAAGCCTTGGTAGGGGTCAACAACAGCATGCAGCTCAAAAATCACACATCGAGAAGCGTCGTTGGAAATTTAAAGCTGCACAAAAAGTGGTGAGTTGAGGCTATAGTGTGGCCTGCTACCCTGTGGCACAAGGTAATAATTCAACTTTGCAAACATCATCGAGCTCTTGACACAATCTGCGTGGCAAAGGAATCTTTCATTGGTAGCGGTAGAGTCCGTCCTACTCCCTGTTTACTGTGTTTTCCCTGATGGGGGCCCTATATGCAAGACTATTAAGTCACTATAGTGAATAGAGTTTACCCCCTAGTTTACAGGGTCACAGTTCGACACAGGAGCAATATGGTTCATCCTCTGGGGTCCATGGATATTCACAGCATATTTAATGGGAACACATCCATTCATTTTTTAAATACTGTGCCTTGTCGTGGACCAAATGTCAGCAGGAACAATACTTATTCTTTCCAAATTCATTTTTTCTACTCAATTGAGAGTTATCAAACCCACCAACCAATATCATGATGCTTACAATTAAGTGTGGAACTCTCATTTCCCATTAGCTTGACATTTGGTGATTGAGTATAGAGCTGTTTGGATCCTATTTGCCCCTTAGCCCAAGGCAACGTAACACAAAACCCATTCGACTGCGCCTCTTCCTACCTTTTGTCGTTTACATTGATCTCTGAAGTGGCAACCTGGTGTGTCGGAATGGAAGGAAATAGCTCGCTCCTAAGCAGGGCACATATTTTGATATTGATTGCAGCCTATCGTCGCTTTTCGAGGAGATTAGCTAAATTACCCTCCCCATAATTGGGACTTGCACTTAAGTAGAACTCCACTGTGAGGGAAGATTTAAAATTCCATTAGTGCCAATGACAGCTCGGCAGTGGGTTTAAGACGGGTCTCGTCTGATCAGCGTCCAAAATGTTCAAGGTAATTGATGATGAAACAATGAGCCTGCCACTGCAGGGTGATTGATACCAGTGACTCTCTAATTACAGAGCAGCGCCCATTTGAGAGGCACTCGCACTTTGCACCTCTCAATGTAGGGAAATATCTACCCTTTTCCTCTCGATTCAAAGAATAAATGATAAGGGGTTCATCATTTTCATTTACAGTGAACGTATGTTGTCTTATCACATAATGGCTTCTGAGTCATCATTACACGTAGTTTCTTTGAATTTCCACCCCCGCTATTCACTATAATGAGATCGACTTTGAGCTTATTGTATAAGAAATACAGGAAATCATTTTTTAACTGCTCCTTATACAGTATATATATATATATATATATATATATATATATATATATATATATATATATATATATATATATATATATATATATATATATATGGTTCCCTCCTCAATTCAACTCTTATCAACAAGGACATCAGACAAGTAAACTAATACAAAACAATGGGCTCCATAAATAAATAAAACTCAAATTAATTCATTGGAAATATGCAAAGCTTTATACTTTTCTTTCACCTCAAACTTTAGTGAAATATAAGTCTCTGCTATAGAGCACAGTAATGGTTCCAAACGGGTTCTTCTTAAAGGGCTGAGGTTCTTCCCACACCCTTTTGCTTTTAAAGAACCCTTTTTTGAAGACATTTTTTCAAGGGTTCTTGCATGACTAAGAATTCCATTAATGAACCCTTTCTATGAGTTCTTCATGAGTTCTTCAATGAGTTCTTCAAGGACTGTTGATGGCATGGGTGTTAATGGAGCACCTAACAAGCCCACACACTCCTAAATACTGTGATTGGTGTGTTTGCTCTGCACCACATCTGCTTGAATAAAACTAACTTTCTTTATAAAACTACAACAGTGTGAAAAATATGGGTCAACCTTATGCTGTGGAGACCTACTTCAGCCTCACTGTATTACGTATTAAAGCAGTCGTTAAATCATTTTAGCATGCAAGCTAAAGCTAACAAAATTAGCTGGCTGACACCATTTAAGTTTAGTTAAGTTGACATTAAAAAGGAGACATTAAATCACAAACATCGAAATGACGAGTAAAGTCTCGAGACTAAGATGATTTGAGACATGCACATGACGATGAATATGATGTTGTAAAGATAGAGGCATAAAGGTGTAGTGGAGTTTGTTTAGCGGGTAGTTGCTGGTTTGATAAATGAGCGATTAAAAATGATCTTTCAGTGTGAATCATAGAGACAAGACCACAAAGTGAACCACGCTGAGATATCACATTTCCCTAATGACTTGAGTTTGTCAAGCAGCATCTCTGCAAACCTTTATGAAAAATGTGAACATTTATTAATTTCCTTTTATTACAAGGCTCCACTCGGTGATTACAATGTGATCACCTATTAAATTCAAACTTCCCAGTTATTGTTTGCTCCTACAACACACGCTTGATGATATTCTATCATCTCTAAAGGATAATAAATTGTTTCAAAGAGAGAAATTCGTATTCCAGATACGACAGCCACAACATCTTCGTCCCCCTCTGTTCGCCATCTCCGTCTGCCTTCTTCACCACCTCGAGAAAACAAGGTCTCATCTGCTGCTTTATTTCACACTTCACTTGTCATATTCTACACCGAGCAGGACCTGCGACTCATCAGAGCCCCACGCCGGCTCGAGAAATGTTATGCAAATGTTCCAGTGGTCTGTGAAAAGTGGAGAGGAGGGGAAACATGAGCAGAACCACCACCCACTCCCTGCATTCGTTGGTCTTTTTAAAGGGCAAATGATTTCCTATAGCCGTAATGAAAAATCTTCAGCTAAGTGAATTTGAGTTTCTGGAATGGAAAATACCAGCAGGCCAGCAAGGTGAAGTGAGAAACAAAGAAGTTAAATCAACCCCAGCTATGGAAATAAAAGAAAGAAAACTGAAGTGAAATAAGGTCTGTCTGTACGACCTGAGAAGTAAATGAAATTAATTAGATAAATAATGAATATATTTTTCTGCAAAAAAACATTTCTCCCCGACTGCCCTGGTGAACTCCGTTTCACCCCAATGTCTCTATATGCCCCGTTTTAAAATCAACCGTTGCACAACTTTAACCACTTTTGCGTCAATAAAATATTGACAGTAAGAGCAAACTGCGTGATTAAATATGTACGGGTGAAGTGTTGCGCATGGTGTGAGGTTAACATTGTGTCAGGGAGTACTGATGAGGGCCTGAGAGACCAGTGCATGCCACGACATCCTGATGCGCCTGCCTGAATATGTGTTTCAGAGGAAGATTTGTATCACCTGCGACATGATATTACACATAAATGTCACTCCATGCCATATGTGATGTCACTTAGTGCCTGTCCTTTGTTCCCAGTTGATATTGTGCTGGTTAACAGCGCTTCTCTTGTGCTCTGAGACACTTGCCACTGTACTGATCTGATCCTTTTTATGCCCTTGGCATCCAGACACCGGGAAATGAGAGTAAATTGAATCAGCGGGGTGAGTGACAGAGGCATTATGGTCCGAGGGCTGGCCGTCAGCAGCCAAACTCCCAACAGAAGGAAAGGAAGGAAAGAAGATGAATCACAGGGGCTTGGCAGCCCTAAGGTGTAAGGATGTAAATTAATTCCAGTACATTGTATGAAAATATACATATAATGCGCTCTGAAACGTAAAAGCAATCAAATTGTATTGACACAATTTGAAACTTGCTGAAAAAAGCGAAATTTCCCCTTTACAGTGAATAATGTCATCCATAAATCCACCTAGAAATCATCTTCAAAACCACAATGATACAGGTGATCACAGTGCTAACAGTCACCACTAGTGGCTTAAGAAGAATGAGCATTAAAAACAACTTTTAATATAACAGTATTGCCAATAAAATAAAGCATTGATAGCATGTTAATAATACACATAAGGTTATATTGTGTAAATAATTCACACTTCTCTACAGTTACGGTTGCAGACTCTCTCTCTCTCCACCTCCATACACTTGCATTTGTTTGTAATTCATTCGTCAAAAAAAGAGAGATAAAAAGCATGGTGAACACAGTTAAAGATGAATTTGACTGTTAGCATTATTATCAGTCTCGCATTTTCTATAAATACCACGACAATATCATTGTTGTGAATCCTTCCATCCACAACAAACATATAGTGAATACATGATGTGGTGACAGCCCTAAACACATGTGTGTAAACCTCTGAAAGATTTCCTTGCGATAAGACTGATTTCACTGTACTGGGAAGGGGAAGCGAAAGAAACAGAGGATATCATCCAAAGGTTAGCTATAAATTCACTTTTCCCTGGGGACACAACTGCCAAGGCCATTCAGCACCACGGCCCGGAGTATTTCTCACCTCTCAAGCAAATGAGCACCGTGTCATCTTACATCTGGATGTGATGGCTTTTATTTTCTCATCGGCCCCATCCGGCAGTCAGAATCGACACTCTGAGTAAAGCAGTTCATCCGTGCAGCGTCACAGGATCTGCTGTGTAGCCTACAAGGGTAAATGACAAAGAGAATAAAAACAATTCACACATTTGATGGGGACTCATGCTCTCCGAGGGTGTTGCTTGGGCTTTGTTTACTTCTTATTTTAATAAGAAAAAATGTGTTTCCATTTTTTAGTTGTTGTAGTAACACACACACACACACACACACACACCTCACTTTTAGGAGAACTACTGTTCAAGCTCATAATACTTTAGGTATTCCAACTATCAAAACAAAACATTGGATTGGCTTGTAAGGAATGGTTGTTATTTATCATAGCGCTTTACTTTATTTGTTTTGGCTCAGATTTGAAAGGAAATGCCAATAACTTTGTAACGTCATGCAGAACAAAGCAACACCACTTTACCACAGTTTTTCACTTTGGTATTTGAAGGGAAGATTAGAAGCTATTTCTCACTGATGACTTTCACATGCATGTGTTAATATAGCAGGTTACCAAACATACATTTATAAATATTTAAAAAGGTGCAATCATTATAATCCATGTATCCACAAAATGACCATAATACAGAAGGAACAGCAGATACAGCAACTAGTTGAACGTAGCTAACTCGTGTTTGGGCCTAAATGGACATTCTTTTTTGGTATTTTATTATTTATAATAATGCTGTGTGTTTCGCACAATGCTAATCATGTTTAGTTTAGCATGTTACAATGTTACAATGATAATCCATCCAGTGGATGACGAGACATGACAATCTGATGAAAGTGGCGGACAAACAACTGAAAAACAGAACTCTCCGTGTTATAACAACTTAATTCACAACCACATGAGCATCTTATCAGCAGCAAAAGTAAAATATCACTTTTAATGGTCAATGTGTTTTTCATTGCAATGTGGTTTCCTTCTCTGCTCATATATCCATCACTCCATTATATATTTACATTGAAAATAGTTGTTTGCTGCTATATTAATGCTCTGAATTTCAAATTGAGCACCTCGTCTACACAACATGTAATCACAGCTGGAACTTATTTAGCAAATGACTACCAAAGCTACCTCAGTAATTCAAGCAGCATGATGTACTTAATATGTAACTTAAGAGACATATTAGCAGTGACAAGCTATAAGTTGCACTATTTACAGGCCAGCAGGAGTCCTGATTCAGACTCATCTTTCGTGTGTTGGTGTACCTGTAAATAAGCAGAATGTGTGTCTGTCTGTGCCCTCTGCCAATGACTACGCCTGCGCAGTAATCTTGCAGTGAAAAATGCTGGAATGGAACGACTTGTACAATGTTGAGTCTTGGCTGCAGAACATGATCTTCTCAGAACTTTCCACTGCAGCCGCCTTGATCAGCAGCTTAGTTGTAGAGGGGAAAGAAATTCACAGCAAACTTTAATAAATTGCATTTTAGCGTCTGTCAGAGGACTTTACAGCTTCACTGGCTTCACTGTTGTGGTTCACTGCTCTTCTCGCGTTATTTTGTTTTCAGCATTAAAAGCTCTAAAATCCTACAGTACACTGCCCATGACCAAACTTAGCATTGTTAAAAGAATTGTGATAAAAACATCATAACAGCGTACCCTTTGCATTTTGTGTCGCATCACTCGATTTATTACGTTCTGGATCTGGTTTACGACGTCTTCTTGGTAAACATGACATGATAATAAAAACATTTTGATCACCAGCTGAATAGCTTCTCAGGTTTCCTGACTGCTACACCACGTCACCCTTCCTGGAGCTGCTGTTTTTTCAGTGCGGTTGACGTTATTGTTGCGTGTGACATTATCTTGTTGCGTGCCACTAAGCCCTCGTAAGTTGATTTGTCAACACATTGTAACGTGCCAAACATAAAAGCATGAAGCCTGCGATGACATGTATGAGATGGCCAAGGGGGACATTAAGTCGCCCGTCTATTAATTGTTGACTGTTGTCTGGAGGCTGACATCATGAAAGAGAGAGCTGGTGCACACGGCTTGCCAACCACGACCCAACTGAATAAAGTGCATTTGATTGGAAAAGAGGAGGCTTTAGGTAACATTCAGTGTGATACGGAAAGCAGTGACATGTCACAGTTGTACTGCATCACACAGGGAAAAAAGGGCTGATCTCTAAATGCTTTTGATTGAAGCCAAACAGACTAGAGTAGTCACACAGGGTCAATGTGACGCACTTATGAGACATTCAAGCCGAATTCAATCCATTACTCACGATTTACATAATTGATCAGACTGTCTGCAGGCTGTATTAATGGAAAGTGACAGTTGTAAAGATGAGAGCTTTGACAGGGCGACGCGGAGAGTTCTAAAAGTCAAGCTGCTGATTTAACACGCAGGGTTTTTGGCCCCAGAGTCGGATGGTGTCGAGGCCCTCGGAGGGTCTTAACGAGCAAATCGAGTTCGGTCAATCACCACCTGTACCCCATCAAACAAGACGATTTCAGCCTCAGAGCGAGCGCCGGCGTCGTTTGTCTACCCGAGACGACTGGGATTATATGGGCCATATTTATCATCAGTGACAAATGTAAGGGATGTGGTCTGCCTGTCACAGCGGGAGACACTTTGCCGAAGTCAGACCAAACAAGCGCTACGCTTTAGCCTCGCTTGGACTGTCAGCGATTCGCATTTCACCATTAATAATCCATGACAAACAAAGTGGTTACACATGCCACAAAAGCCCAATAAACCTGTCATGATTTCATCAGTTTACAGTTTACCATCCTGTCTTGTGTTTCTGTCAGACTCCCTGACTCCCGGCTGTGGTTTATATTTGATTTTAAATGACAATCAAATCAAATATCATCACAGGGTGTTTTATTTTGCCTTTACCTACATCAGGAGACACAAACGCCGACATGCAAACGCGCTCTGACAGCAGCAGTGGTACTGAACGGGTGTTGGTGGAAGAGGGAGACCTTTGATGGCTAATTAGCGCAGGCAGCTGTCAGAACAGTACGGGCAGAGATTTGAAAGTTTTCATACTACGGTTATATTTATGCTTTCACGGCTCGCTTTGTTCTCTCGGGGATTATTGGGTTGCCGCTGGAGAGGAGGAGAAGAGGAGAGGGGAACATCAGATTTCCTGTTGCCGCGCTGGATGTGACCACATTAATTATAGATCTTGGGAAGCAGCAGTTACTTTCAATCGGCATATTTTTAGAATATCAGAGGCTGATTTATTTGTCTAATCAAGACGACAGGTGTCAGCTCGGTTCGGGAAAAAAAATACTGAAAGCTGCTTAAAGTTGTCAGACATTTTGAGCGAGCTGAGGTGTGAGGCGTTTATTCGTGAATTCTTGCCTGAGGCTAAAAGGTGCAGGTGAAGACCTCAAAGTGCATCTTTTATAAAGGATTTAAAGTTGCTATATATATTTAAACATAGAGTATAGTCCGCAACCTAAATACCTCTCCACCGGTCATGACCAGGCCTGGACAGAAGTCTAAAGTACTAGTAAAATATACTAGAAGTGATATGAAAATAAAAACTTGCTACTTCTTTAATATGCAAATGTGTTCCGCAGTAACAGTGAGTACAAATCCCCAGCACAGAACCCCCCCCCCCCCCCCCCCCCCATCAAAGCAAGATGGAAATTGTCCCACAGAGGAAAAAGCTCAAGAACATTCTCTCCTACCTGTTTTATTTTTTCATTAGCCGGGTATCCTTAATGTCTTTTAATTATTAAATCATGAATATCCAGCTGGGGTGGAAAGAGGATCTGAATAAAGTTAACTCATCTTCATGTGCACGGCTCAGTTTAATCCAGTAGAGAGTGGTGCGCAGAGTCCACCGCAGTAAAACCACATGAGATAAAAGAGTCGGAACCAAAGTTTGAGCGCTGTGGTGAGTGCTTTGATACAAATTATTTGTATTCAGATTTTTAATCAGTCCTCCCTTGCATATTATATTGTTATATATATTGTTTGGTTAAATGTTGCTTAAAACCTCGGTATTCCTAGGGTCCCCTTTTAAGGGGACCCTAGGAATACCGAGGGTGAAGACATCTACTTATTGCATGAGGTGTGATGTCCCCCTCTGCCTCACCCCCAAAAACAACTGCTTCTACCTGTGGCACATTGGGCAATAACTCCCCCCCCCCCCCCCCCCCCCCAAGACCTTCAGGGATACTAGAGTGCATTGACGGCTCAGTATCGTGTAAATAGTTTTTTGTTTTTTTGTAGTTTTTTGGTTTTTACACGTAGTTTTTTTGGTTTTTACACGTTTGTTTCAAATGTTTACTGTAAAAATAAATGTTTCATTTGGATTCAGTTGAGTTGTGTGCTATTTTGAATGGGAAAATATATATTATATTTTTTTCCAAAAAAAGCCAGAAATTGCTGCATTTGGATGTATTTAACACCAGTAGTAATTTATAAGTGAAATATGTAGTTTAGTACATGAGGAAATTCAAATGGCACACATGGTGCCCAAATGCACATTTTGGAAATCTCGCCTAAATTTTCTGTACTAAAACATCTCATTTTGTTCTGCTTCACTTTATCAAAGTAAAACTTTGCAGAGAGACTGTTCACATATATGTGCTATGATTTGGGAGATGTTTTAGGCTGGGGGCTGCATCATTTCAATGAAATAATAACAATAAAGGGGCTTTTTTTTCAGGCGAACCTGAAACTTTTCAATTTGAGCTGTGTGCCATGTTCATTTACTCTTAACCAGTAACTTATACACTGATATTTACACAGCTGAACAAACCTCACAAGTATTATTATTGCAACACACCAATTATTCAAATAGACCTTGTGCTTGCAAAGATGCACTCTTTTGAGTATGGGTATGCAATTTTCGAGCAGAGGCCTAAAAATAGGGCTAGGGCTTAAAGGAGTTGAGATGTAAAGTAAAATCTGGTGATGTTGATCATATAGAGCCTTTTACTTCTTAATATAATGAACGTTTTCCACTTTTAGCTCTTTTTTTTTTAGCTCTTAGTGATTTTGTCCATGTCCAGTACATCCTCAGCAGACCCTTTTGCAAATTTTTACAAATTTTACAAATCTAAAATTTTACAAATCTACTCAGCCATATTTACAGTGAGGATACTCTCACTGCTACAGAGGGTGACAGCGTTGTGTTCACTATTTGTTTTTTTTCTCAGAGCTCCAGCATGTTAAAGCACTTATCAGGGATTTTAGAGCACTTGTGACTGTCTGAGTGCTCTGAAGTGCTTCCGAGTACTTTTGGGAGAGTACTGAGGCTGTTTTCCCTTTCAGTGGGTTAAACACTGCATATAGGTCTCTAACCAAACACAGGGCCCCAATATGGGAAGGACCCGTAAGGAGCCTGCAATTAAAAGTTACGAGATATTCTTGAATTGCTATTCAACATAAAATAAAATATCAATGCTGTGAGTACATCATAAAAGCTGACTCTCGATGGCCCTCCCCTGATGAAAGGTGCCCATGGTTTATCCTAATTAACCCCAGTAGACTGGGATCAAAATAGATTGCATTGTGGGTAATGTAGGCACCAGGTTTTGATAAAGAACAAGAAAGCACAGAAAAAAGGAAATCTCTGGTTCGGTTTTGATCCCATTATTTTCAACTGTCCAGTACACGAGTACGATGCTAAATCAGTGCAGCACTCTTGAAGCGGGTAAGAGGCCCACTAAGACTGCAAATGCACAGGGCGTAGATTTTTGCACAACACCCCTTCTTGTCAGAGTCACTTTTCACACACTAACCAGCAGAGGAAGTCTCGGAATAATATTAATACAAACACACATACATGTTCTACTTGTGTAGAAGCACATATATGCTTGGTGAAGATGTAGATTTAGGTCTGGTATGGGTAAAAACGCTCAGGGAAGTCATTTTTCTGGTTTTTCAATTCCACATTAATGCGCCATTTCGGGCAGACATTTCAATCAATTTGTATATTTAAACTGTATTTCCATCTGGACTTCTGAAAGAATGACAAATAAAATGTCGGTATGGAAAGCACAGTAAGCCACAGTCATTTAAGAAAGGGAAGTCAGTCTCCAAAGTAAAATCTTCATGTCGATTCTCATTAGATAAACAAGTATCAAGTGTGCTTACTCTCAGACACCGGTTGCCAGTCTATTCATAGCGTATCCATGAGATAGAGCTGTGTGACTAATGGATGAGAGAGCACCTCAACTGTCTGTGGATGCGCTTTATGAGGCAGTGCTGAGGGACTCTCCCATTCTCACATGGCGCTTCAGAAGCGATGAGGCCATTAGGACTTGGCAGAGAACATGATACATCCTAACTCTAATTTGTTTAGTCCAGGGATTAAATTAACTCATCTAAGAGCTCATTTGCAAAGGAGAAGAAGATGTCTCTCTCTCTCTCTCTCTCGCCCTCGCCCTCTCTGGTGTTTTCTGGCGTCACCTTGGGTGGAATTTCCTCTCAATGTGGTGCAAAATGATCAATACCCTGAGCAGCGTAAAATGGCAGGTGACATCCTCTGAAGGGGAGATGTGATAATGGATCCCACACCACGTCTGATACCAGCGGCACGTCAGCAGCCTCTTCCTCCGATCTCTCCTGCGGTCTGCTCGAGGTGTATCATATCAGCTGATTGTTTTCAATGTGACTTTGATTGATATCAGATCCACGCTGTTGTCTCTTTTACAGACCAGAAGCCGGCTCTCATGGAGTATCAGTTACCGGCGAGTCGCCACATTTGCTGCGACTGGACTTTGGTACATGTGATGGCACCGCGATACCCCACATCTGCTCCATCTGCTCGTCCTGGATGTGTCACGTTCTGTTGATCAACGGGAGTGAACAGAATCACTCAGCTTTGACAGATCAATACAGCCCTGGAATGTGCCCTGCCGTGTGACAGCTCAAGTCGCTGTTTCTCTCTATTATACACTTTCATGTCTTTGCTTTCTCTACAAACGTCTGTAACTGGCTCTGCTGAGGCTTGATTTGCTTCAATGACGTAATGGATAAGGCCACTGCTAGTGCTGTGATTGTAGACTATTTTGAAAAAAGGGGAATACAGTTAATGGCTTCAGGAAACTTGGAGTCGATCACAATTCACTGCGAAATGGAGCACAAGTTGAAGAAAGATACTGCAAAATATGTGCCTTTTTTAAGACCAAATCTTAAAAGCAATTTCGCAACTCAATGTAAAAGGTGTTTACTGACAGCGAGAGCTTAGTCTGTGTTTGCTGCCCATAGATGTTGATGCTGTGCACCGTTAATGGGCGCCAGCATGGTGCTGGTTACCAGCTACGTCTGTGCAGAGCCACCTTTTATCGTTCTGCTTTCTCAGCCCAATGTCCCCAGAGATTGTGTTCAGTGCCGTCGCATGAAGTGTTGTGTGCCGTGTGTGGCGAGGCAGCATTTACGGACGTGTTGGTTGAGGTCAACACGTTTTTTTTTCAGCCCTGTTGTCCCGATTACGTTCAGAAAACGAAGGTTAGGTTAAGGGAAAAAAGGAAAATGTGAATCAGTTGGCTTAATTTAAAGCAGCACTCGGTAATACATTTTGACTGAAGCTGAGCCAATGGTGAAGGAGCAGGGCTGAGAGAGGGAAGCGGAGTGTCTCTCTGTCATAGTGACTCATTGGCAGCGGGTCGCCACATCACAGAGGCCGCCTGGATATTTTGTGCTGCTCAGAAAACTTTACATATTGACACACTTTTCAAATTTTCAAATTTCATACAACCCAAAAGTGGGTTAACACTCTCACAGTTGATTGGTGAAGTTAAGTCTGGCCTACATTTGGATCATGTCCCACAGTAAATGTAAACCAGTTTGTATTTTAATTATAACCCCAAAATGTCACAACTGTAATGGACTTTACCTGTACTCCTTATCTACCGAACCAAAATGCTTTACAAATTGCCTCACACACACACACACACACACACACCGGTTGGTATGATGTCTTTTGGTTTAAATAACCATGGAAGTGCCGTTAATTAATGAAGTGCTCAAATTACATGACAAAAACATCAGCACTGACTTCTTGTTTGTTGGAACCATTCTTCTCCCCTCCCCGGTGATTTAATGGGTATATCTTATTATGGCTATGTGCTATTTTCGGTATGTTTTGCTGCAAATGCTGGATGAGATTGGCCTGCTTGTGGACTTGTGGACAGGAGGAGCAAAGGGTCAAACCGCCACGTCTACAATTTGCGGCGACCCTGTCTCTACCTCCTGTATCGTGTCCTGTTTTGTGGTTTAACAAGCAACCACCCAACGGTTCGATTAGCATCTGTAACTGCTCCAGCTGTGCAGAAGTCCCGACCTCAGCTGCACACTTCATACATCTCTCAACTCTGAGCAGTCGGACCAGTATCGCCACTGAACGCAGGGAGCCACGAACAAGTCGACACCCAAATGTCATCGTAACAAAGTAAAGTTTTACTGGAATTAGTCACTGATTGAATTGTAATCCCTGATGCTGCTCTTTAGTGGAAAAAGTGATCACATTACTACTAAGTGATGCCAACACTAAACCTAGACGGAGGGCTTTGTGGTACATATTGCATTGGTTGATATGGTGTTACACACTTGAGATAGAAAATGCTGATACATATCAACTCAGCTGTTTCCATGGAAACGTCACTACTCTGTTCCCAAACTGGAAGCAACTGAAGATTGCTGGAGATTGACATCAGGTTGGTGTTCTTTCAGGACAGATGTAGTGATGTATACTGTAGGGAAGGAATATGTAGACAGTGTAAAGACAGTGACAGCACTGTTCAAGGTTTAATGCACTGAAGGGGAAGAAGCAGCTGATTATGAACAGGTAATCCATGTTTACAGGTTATGCTCAAACCACGATGCTCCATATTTAAGAGCAACGTAGCTCCTCGTATCTACACGCTACTGAAACCAATTAGGCAACCACGACAATCATTTTTGCAAAGAACATGCCACACTGTGTCCCTGTACTGTATAGCTGCAGTGTATGCAAAAGCGTCAATGATGATACAAGCATGTGATTCACAGGTGACACATGTATTTCTGTCACATTGCTGCCCGCTGATGTACTCTTCTGGTCAACTGAACTACACATGTCCCCGCTTTGCATCAGCGTTTCTGTAGAAAAAGCACAAGTGGCGCATCAGCCTAATGCTATTCAGCTAGAGGCAATCACAGAATGAGCAATGCTGACTAAGCCAATGCATTGTTACCAACCGCATTTGGGTTCTTTTCATAAACATACAAAATACCCGTTCTTTTACTGGTGGGAGAATGTAAGAGGGGAAAGAAGTAACTCAGGTATTAGGGCGCATATATATATATCGCAGCATGTTAAAATGAACAACCATGGTCAACGAAAACATGCTGTGATTCTTATCAAAGGGAAATGCAGGCAATTTTTGTAGAGGCAGCCGTTTTTTTTTGTCAGCTCCATTTGCTAGATTTCCATCATACCCCCCCCTGCTGTTCCAACAGCCCCCGCTCGCATCGGCCGGCAGGAAATAGGCTTTCAATGCTTTCTAGATGACTTCCTGAAAGAAATGAATCTCTCACGGAGAATGAGAACAATGAATCATGAAACGCTGGATGGGATGTGCCTGACCCATGCTATTCATACAACCTGTGCCGTCGCAGAGAGCCATGTATGAAATTGAAGGTTGTGATCACAGGGCTGGAAAGAGCCATGGAAAGGAGGGGGATACAAATCGGTTTTCTTAGTGCTCATATAATCATTTGATTTAGGCTATGCAGACCATAGTGCGCTTCAGTCAGGATAAATCTTGCATTCTGCAACTGTACGATAGATTATATATTTGTCTTACACACTCATGATGTCCTGTATTTCTTCTGGGAACAGTGACATTTTCAATCACAGCCATTTGACAACTCTTTGGGGCTGCGTAGAATTGAAGAATTGATATTAAACTTTACCTGCAGAATATATGCCTTGAGTGTTCCCGAACCCAACATTCCTCAGGGAGGAATAATACAATGAGCAGACTACTTCCAATGAGCACAGCCACTTTACGGCAGGAAAAGTGTCTTAACAACATCATAACCCCACAGAGAAAAGAATCCACCAATGAGAGTGAATACAGTTGTATCGTGCCGGAAGAATGCCAGGGCCCAGAGCTATTCAGCCTTTTGACAGGCTGCCTCTCTGCCTCACATTAGCCTCAGCAGGACGGCCAAAAAAAGCAAGTTGAGAAAAAAAAAAAGTTGCTTGCGCCATTTTAAATAACGAGTCCGACTGCAGCCCTCCAGCTGCTGCTGCAATCCTGACATGAAGGAGTCAACTTGAGCACTTACAAATCTTTCTAATCCCTTTCAACATAGAGCAGCATTTGCCAGACCCCTGCTCCTCCAGGGTCTTAGAGGGAGCGAGAGAGAGAATGTGTGTGTGTGTGTGTGTGTGTGTGTGTGTGTGTGTGTGTGTGTGTGTGTGTGCGTGTGTGTGTGCATAGGTCTGTCAGTTAGGGTACGTTAGGACGTACGAAGGACTTTTGAGAGGCACTAGGAGAGATGAAGCACAGCGGCTGCTCAGTGTGAAACTCCACACTGTGCTGTGGAGTTATCGTTTACCCTATGGATGTCTGGCTGGCTTACCGCCTGTGTGTTACCAAAGGCTGTGAGCTGCAAGATCAAGTAATTACTGAACACTGTCAAAGGCTCCTGAGTGTGTGTGTGTGTGCGCGCGTGTCATGTCGCACGTTTTCATTGAAGTGAACGACTTCGGTGTTGATTTGGCTGTGTATAATCACATTGAGCGCAGTGGCAGGGGTGCCTATCTGACACCCAGCGCCGACTGCAGTGTTCCGGGTCACCGAGCGCTGCTTACGAATCATTGATTTTGTTGTACGACAGCGAAAGACACAAGGCAAGGCTTCGCCTCATCACGGACATTCCCAGTGAGGCACCGACAAACCACCGGGGGGGCCACCGTGAAGTGTCAAAGGAGCCCAATTATGTTTTTGTAATAAGCCAGTGTTGCCAGGACAATCGCAGGACACCTCCCCCCCCCCCCCCCCCCCGCCCCCCGGGGACCATCAACGCTCGCTAATTCTACCGGAGTCGCCAATTCCAATCTTCACTGCGTTATTTTCATCTTGAGATTATTGGAATGGGTAATGAGATGATTGATCGAGGAGAACTGCCATTCTGACAGATTACTGACACGGACACAGCTGGCTGCCTGTCAGAGGGAGATGGCTGAATGATATATGAGGCGCCTCGCTCAAAACAAAGCAAAAAGCGCCCACATGTGCAAGGTGATACTGTAGCCCTCTCGCAAGTATCGGTGTTCACTCATTAGCCGAGCATGCCAAGCATATCCATGTGACCTTTTTGCCTCACGACTGTTGATCTCATCCACGCATTTGTTTTGCTCCTCCGAAAAAAAGCTTGACAGTGAAGTTAAAGCAAAGGAAGTGCCTCTGCTACTCAGTAAGCAGCCATATAGCAGAGGATAAATGCACCTCAACATCGAATCGCAGTCTATTCCCTCCCTTATTCCAATGAATGCAGCGCAGCAGAGTGATAATGAAATGCAAGAATACTCCCACACATACGACCTCATAGCTCATTTTAAGCAGGGACACAGTCATTAGAGGGAGACCACTCTATAGAGCTGCACTCCATTAAAGGTTAGCACTGTAGATAGCTGCTGCTGGGTGATAATACAAGATAGTGTCTTATAATTTGTTTGTGATGTAAAAACACTATGCCCAATTTGCAATGTGGGGTAATATAACAACTGCAACAAAAAAAACTGAAAACACTGAACACTTTGTGTCCACCCCATTTGTTAAATGTTTAAGAATGAGAAAATCTATTGGGGGAAAAAAAATCAAAAATCCATAAAATACTACCAGTATGATCCGATTGATGCCGAGGGACAAGTGGTATTGATTGATTTAAGTCTCTTTATCATGCGTATCGATTGGGTTTCAGTGGGCTGCGGATTACAGCCACATGTCCATACTCTCGCTTTCAGTGAGGAGAAAGAACAAAGTGTCGCTTCAGGTTATGAAATATGAGGATCTATTGAATTTGAAAAATAAATGCTTTCGAAAATATTGCTCTACAAAGCTAAATTGACGGGCTTCTCAAATGGTCATTATTTATGGAGAGGGGGGGGGGACGAGCCGGAGAAGGTGACATGGCTCATCCCGTTCAGCATTTTTCATGCAACAAGATACAATACGGCGGCGAGCCTGTCTCCACACAAAAGACTGGGCTAAGAGACAAAGTGCATGTGGCAATATGCGTGAAGAAAGCGGGATCAATAAGCAATCTAGGGAGCAGAGAGGGTCAGGTTGAGCATGGGGAGGTTATCATACACTGCACCTCAACTCGGATAATGGAGGACCACTATGTGTTGGGCTCTGCTTTAAGACACACTGCGGGTTTGGGTGATACTATACAAAGTGGAAAGGGCTTTTTTCATGGCTTGCACAAGAGTAACCACGCAGAGGTTCATTACACCTGGAGCAGATTACCTTTCAAGTGCTAGAACAAACACACAACTTGACACACTGCTCGTGTGTGTGTGTGTGTGTGTGTGTGTTACTTTCCAACGAAGCCAAGCCAGCTGTTTTTTCTCATTTTGCAGTCTTAATGCTAAGCTAGGAACATCGACTCCCCTTCCCTTGCTTTACAGTTAATACATAGACTCAATCTCCTCTTTTAACTCCGTGCAAGAATCAAAATATCATAATAATAATAAGATAGTAATCATTAAAGTCATATTCATAGCTACAGTATGGAGTGACTTTATCCTGCTTTATCTTTTCTATTTTGAAGCAGGTGTGTAAATATGGACAATTCAGGCAGTGTGGTTGTCCTCATGTGTTATCAGAAGTCATATTTAGAAAATGTATAATCTCAATAAAATCACGTTGTCACCTTTACAATTGCATTGAAAGGTTCGCAACACATCTCCATCATGGTTTATTATTATAAAGTAATAATATATAACAAATGATATTCTTATTCCACAAACTATGAATTCTAAAAAATATATATATTCTATGAAATAAACACTATCTTGTTTTCTTTGGTAATTGTATCATGTACAGATATAGAGTGATGATTGCTGGGTAAAATGTCTGTTGATGTTGTCCAATATCAAGTCTCTATTTGATCATGTGACAAGACCATACCATACGTCTGATCAAATCTCTCAAGACTGAAGAGCTGAGCACATCTGCAAGGCGAGCCAGCTGAGCACATCTGCAAGGCGAGCCAGCTGAGCACATCTGCAAGGCGAGCCAGCAGTCCTGTCTTTCAAACATAGCAGCGGCAGAAGGAAAAGACCAGAGAAAACCACAGAGGGCGGAGGTAGCAAAGCTCTCTGGATGAGATTCCTTTGGCTTTTTGTTTTTTTTACAAATAGCGTTTGCGCTTCATAGCTAGAAAGCAGCCTGCACTAGGACCCATCATAACAGCATGGGAGCTTTTACAGCAATGCTTTCTGATCAAACTCTCTTTGCATATTTTAGTGTGCTGTGTTTGAACAAGAGATCCTCCAAATGAAGGAGAAGAGAAGTGTTTGCCGTTTGGCTGCTATGTTTGCTAATACACGAATGCACGAGTTACATTGGAACATCAACATGCAAACGGTTTTATTACAGCTTCGGGGGAAACATGATGCAGTCGCATCAACTAATTAACTGCACCAACTAAACGAACTTGGGCTTACTGCTGTATCGAGACTTGTGGATGTCCACAATGTCAGCAGTCTGAGGCTGGGAGGTTTGTAATGCTTCTGCAAAGTAAGTATTATATCATTAACCCGGGACATTTCTCACACTTGTTTGTGAATGACAACATGGTCTTCATTAAGCCACAGTATTTACTCTATAGTGTGCCCAATTAAATGGCAAAAACAAACAAACCTATGCAGTTGTAAACTCATTATACCATATCCCATAAAATAAGAAAATATGAGCAAGAAATGAGTCAAATAAGAAGTGACCTAGATCTGAATGGTGTGTTCCCTATTGAAGCAGGCTGGTTGAAAACATTCACACATTCGCAAATAAATGCAAAGCTTGAATTAGTCATGCAGATGATGACCCACATCAATGGAGTCTCTTGCAGTGTGGTGTGGTTGTTGGAAACTGGGTTTGTAAATCACATCGCACAGGGACCCATTATGATGCTGATCAATGAGTAAACCAGATTCTCTTGTCATGGTTCGTCACTACAAGCAACTCCTTTGTTCATCTGTGGCAGTGTTCATGTAAAATATCTGTTGTAGCAGATGTAATGTGCTGAAAGATAATCTTAAACACTGTTTATTGTAGCCTCAGCTTCATCGCCATGCGTTTGAGTAAACACAAGTATGAGAATTACGTCCGGCTACGAGCTGAATCGCCATCACATGAAAAGCTTGGTCCACAGAGGACCCCCATGGCCTGCCCTGTTCTGACCCTGTCACCAGCAGCTCATAGTTTCTACTTGTACAGTAAACGAGAAATGTCAACATTTCATTGTCAGATTGGCATTAATACTCGCCAGAAAATAAAGCGTTTTCCCTCTGGACTCCTCCTGAGCGCTTCATCACACCTGCATGTGCATTCACACACAAGATGGAGCATTTGATGATCAAACAGGCAATTTAACGTTTTAAGGGATGAGCCCTGTTGAATTTTATGTTCACTGGACTAAAAAAGGTTTGTTAAATGTCTCCATTTAAAATGTGTGCTGAGATGCCGACTCGTATTCACTGACTGATGCACTAAATGACAGTTTACTCCTTTGTTTTATTTACACAAAGCCCCAAAAATAATAGAGATGTAGAAGGAGAGTCATTGGCATTCTAACCCCTTATAGAGCCCGGCTTAGCGGTTCTGCTTTAACAAAGATCTCAGCAGGCCGGCTCCTGACACAGCAGGGACAACTCTGCAGCAGCGACAGGATGAACATGAGCACAAATGCAGTTTCAGCCTAAAATTCCCTTTCTTCGAAAAGCTCGCTCCACCTGAATGATATTTTCATAACTGTTCTGCATCACCTCATTGCTATCAATCACTCTGTGTTGTGTATATATATATATATATATATATATATATATATATATATATATATATATATATATATATATCAGTGTTTAAAAAGCACCTATTATGAAGAATATTATGGGAGAATCTGCCTGCAGGATGTCTTCTGATATTGTTCTGCACTATTTTTCCAAATCCGTAAAGACCGAAACAAACAATAAATGTATCCGACTAACAAACAGTGTACGCGTATCCAAAACCTGATATATTTCCCTCCTCTGCATCATACAGCTCCATTGTTATCCAAAAAAAAACATAATGAGCCACATTATTGCACTTAGTGACATGTTCCTGTCGTACACACTGGTGCAACAAAGACGCATCAGTTCTAAAAAAAAAGGAGTGAAAGTACCCGACAAACACGATTCACTGCTGTTTGAGTGTGTTCTCCAGAAGTGCCCACCTGTTGTCACCAATTACAGAGACATTCACGAGCCCCTCGGGATAGATTGTAATAAATGGGGATTTCTGACTTTTCATCGAGTGCCATCATCAAAACAAACTATTTTTCCAACACAGAACACAATAGGAAATACTTTGTACATCCATTCGGATATGCAGTTGAACTCAACAACCAGATTTGTAGCAGGTGTACGATATGTTTAAGCTGCTTTAAGTAACACAGCAGCCTTAATAACTCACTTAGTTAATTGAAACTGGTAAAAGATCAATAAAGCTCCTGGTCCCTCTCCCTTAATTCTCCAGTATTAATTAATCGATACTCACTTTGAAGGTGTTTTTTTTCTTCTGTATCTCGTCAATTAAAAACGTTGAAGCAGTAAAAAGGGTTCTAAACTAGATGAAGGAAACAATCGAATTAAGCCACAAGGATCTTAATCAGAATTCCAAACAGTGAGGCCTCTTGCAGTGGATTGACTACAAA
Source organism: Melanostigma gelatinosum (assembly GCF_949748355.1). Lineage (NCBI taxonomy): Eukaryota > Metazoa > Chordata > Actinopteri > Perciformes > Zoarcidae > Melanostigma > Melanostigma gelatinosum. The sequence continues at coordinate 19,772,795 of NC_136650.1, read as the reverse complement.
TTCATATCACGGTGTCATCGTCAGCTGAATCCGTCAGTGTCGCCCCACGCCGTTGTGGCTTCAGCAGCTTTCGACTGGTTTCACAGTCAGAATTTAAATGACATGTTAAGGGTCCCGGACAAAGCGGCACTGCCCCTCAAATTGTTCCACAGTGGCTGAAAGCGCAGGGACATGAGGCAAATGGCTTTCAGTGCATCATAACCTTGACCGCAGCGGCTGCTCTGCTTTGAGCTTTGGCCATTGATGTGCTCTTGGGCCCCTTTGTGCCAGTATTACCCCTCCATGTCGTCCTGCCATCACAGTGCAGAAAGCCCGGTGGCCAAAAAATAATAAAATGAAATGTCAAATCAAAGAGAGGACGGGGAATGGTCTGTACCACAGGGCTTACATTTTTTTGAGTCAAATGGAAAAGTCTATTTGCTGCCACCATTCTCTGTGTTGGGTGGATATACTGCAAATTGAGTCAATGAAATATGGAATGAGCTAAATTGCCACAAAGCTACTCAGTGAGATGTTCATCCTGTGGCAATAATTGTGATCTTAAAGTGCTGTATCAGGAATTTTAACATGAATAAGGAAGTTAAACATGTTGGGACGATGGCATTATTACTGTAACTCTTACAGCATCTATACTTCATCTTTCAATGCGTAGACTAGTAACACAATAACAGACACTACATGCTGAAACACCACTCATGTAGCAAAGAATACCATTCCTCAGTAATTAAAAAAACACTTCAATCTTTATTTATTCATCATGAATATTCAATACATCAACCTGTTCCTAATACCGCTGTGTCGGATCACAGGGAGCTGCACTGGGTCAGATGCAGGCTGAACCCGAGCGTAGCGGCTTGTCTATCGCAGCTGTAACACACATATGGACATAAGAAACATGATCACACTAATGCACCACTGTGCCAAAGTCATAAATACATATATTTCCCTTTTGAATGTACTGCTGTGATAACAGCTTATTAATTGGTGTTTTTTCACAATTTCCACTGAGATGTATCCTGTGATGTTTTTGACCACTATTAGTTGTACAAAGCAATGTTTTTAAAAGTGGGCAACCCGCCCCCCCTCCCCCGTTTTTACATAGCAAACGAGGAGCCATGTGCACGAGCCACTCAATACACATTCCTGTTGATGGTTTCACACTATTCCGCTGAGTGACAGTTGGCAGTGACAGCAAAGGAAGAAGACAGCGAAGCAAACATTGATGTTAACAATGTAGGATTTAAAACAATAAAAAGATCTTTTACTCACCTATTTGTGATCTGCACGTAAGCGCTGCTTGGTTAAGTGTACCAGGCCCTAGATGTATTGAGGTCTTATCTAAGATAACTTGGTAGAATTATGTGCTGCAATCCCTCAACAGCACAATGAAGTGTCTAGAGTTTGTGAAAACCCAATAATTCCAGATTGGTGGGTGAAACCAGTCTTGAAACCAGCCAAATATGTTAAAGGCTTTTGCCGTGGCATTGTGCACCCATGGCCACCGCTCTGACCAAAGTAATCATGTCACTGAGTCAGTGTCATTGATCTCAACTGTTATCGAGTCATGTTGCGCAATCAAGAAACAAATCAATAAACATTATCTTTCATAAAAGACTTGAATAAAATGCACGTTATTAGAGAAACGTTCCCCTCCAGCATGATGCAGAGACCTTCTGTCGTGAGGCAGATTTCGATGCATGTTGGCGCAGCTCTCTTCGCTCATGCAGCAACATTATCAGCATTCCATGGATCAAGCCGTTATGCAGCCTCTTGAGAGTCCAGATGCTGCAGGGGGGGGACCTCCGTTGACCTCCCAGCAGACCTGGGACCAGTGTACTGTGGGGCTGCAATGATCATCCTAGGGCCCTTTTAGATGAGGTGTGCATAACGGGGAGGTTTCTCTCACTGAAGGATGAATCAATGTGGCATGAAGAAGAGAATTTCCACCCCATTTCCCCCCCTGATTACCCCACCACATACAGCTCCTTAATAGCTTGTTGTGTGTCATAAATCTCTTTTTACCACCACAGTATCACAGATGTATTACAGTGTGTGCCTTACATATTAAACCAAAAGGTGTCATTGGGATCTGGTGATGGTGGCATGTTGAGACAGTACTGTAAGGATTCTGGCAACGTGTATCATTTGTCAGGATGTCGGGGACATCTTAGCCAGCGCACGGAGCCATGGTGTGCAGCCGGCCTGCTTATCTTCAAACAGCTCTCTGGCTTACGATAAAGCTGTCCCTGTATGGGAGGATGAGAAGGATGCTGCTTCTCTCACCTGGCAGGTGGGACATACTACTGTGGATGTCCAAGTCCACAGGCAGTCCAGACAGCACAGACCGTGGGTGTGCAGGGGCTCAGGGTTCACTAGGATCTGATCAGGTAACAGTGGAAATCATGTTAATCTAATTTAGTTATTAGATTTATAACCATTCATCAACAGAAATTGACTAAACTTGCATATATACCGACATATGTTTGCAGTTGTTTTCTTGCAGTTGGAAGTAATACGTTCTAAACATAGTATTGACATATTATTATCGTTTGGAATTGTGTTTTTGACCACCTGATGACTTTGTGTTCAGTGTTCACTCTCCTTATAGCTCTAGTTTTGGTCTCCACCAACTCCTGAGAAATATCTGACTCTTCAGCGGCTTCATGCTTCACTCTGCTCATCAGTTATTAACTGTGTCTGCGTGCTGCTTGGAGCTGGGCAGGTGGTGTACAGCGGGTTTATGTGAGCTCGTTGCACTGAACAGCAAAGCGTCAGTATTGAATGAACAGGCACACGGAAACCAAACCCTCAACCACACACGGCGGTGCAATGATAACGCTGGAAAGGGAAATAGATGAAAAAATGAATCCTCTCTCTCTCTCCGTCCCCCTTTCTGACTCTCTTCCCTCAGAAAATGACTACAACTAGGACAACCATCAGCCATCTCCCCCAATAAATACTTTAGGACCCCACAGCTGGCAAAATATAGAAACACCCTCGATAGTTGGAGGCCTCAAAGCAAACCATGTGTGATGATCTCTGTCCATTACTGTCTCATGAGTCACAACCACTGGAAGGGGCAACAGGTTGATATTGTTCTTTAAATTGTCATGGGAAGGGAAAACATTTTAAATATAGTTAGAATATAAATATATAGATCTACCGGTAATACACTGACTGTGGATAAGTACTTCATACGATCCACTTCAAATACTTGGCACTATCCCTTTATCTGTTCCTATAGCAACCACTAGTACAGCACGATGTCATCTGAAAGTAATGCAGCAACATTGATAAATCACTCGCTGTACTGATTGGTTAGGACAAAACAAAATCAAATTACCATCCAAACACTTAAAATGAATGAACAAAATTACACAAAATGAGTATCAGGCTTGTCAGAATCAACTTTTAAGCAAACTTTTCATAACACCTCTAGTCTGTGGTGCGCTGCAAACAGCTTGCGTCACAGTATGGTAAGTAATTCCTTGATAAATAGTGCAAAGACGTTGAGCGGATACAAGCCTTTCCTGCGAGCGGAATGCTGCATGCATCTATCTTAGAAGCTTGTCCTTGCAAGCTGAGAACGCCCAGCTATGGTTTGCTTCCAAAAAACTGCCATGTTTACACCAATCACAGTCCAGCTTCTCCAAAAAAAGTCAGTTTTCTGTGTGCCGGTTGTACATTATTGTTGAATAATCGACATATATTTGCACAGCGGACCGTGATTAGCTTCCATTTATGCTGTCACACATCACGCCTGGCACCAGCTCTGATTTCAGGGAGGTGTGGAGAAGCCTTCAATCTTCAGCAGAGAGATGTGGAAAATTGCACATATTTAGAAACATCCAAGAAAAGAAGAAAAAACATTTGGAGTCGAGGGGGGTCTTTGAGGCAAAGTCAAAGCTTTGAGCGAAAAAACAAAAAGGTATCAATTAAAACACTTTGCAGATCTGAAATAAATGACAGCAGCAGTGTATTGATCTTGCCTGTGAAGTTATTCTACATGAGATATCTGGCGAGCGTGGTTCTGTAAGCTTAAGCGGTGTTTCCACCGGGCCTCGGCATGGAAGCACCGTCTCACAAACCCTCTCGGACTCATAATTTAGCTGATGGTGTCAGGATCCAGGATCCCTGTCTGACCTGACGCCTCCCATGGCCACACCCTTGAGTGTGCACAGCTGAGGACACTCCAGCTGATCACCTCCTGCTGCCTGACACACCAGACTCAGGGCCCACTAATGAGGCTGCTGGCACTACATAAGCTCTGGCCCTGCAGTCTGGGGTTGTCAGGTCGTACCGTCTTTCACCCGCGTCAACCCCGTGGCGTCCTCTGCCCTCCTTGTGTGTACGGATTACACTCCGCCGCTCTGCCCTCCTTGTGTGACACGGACTACTCTCGCCGTCAAGCTGCCAGCCCTCCGGTGTCGAGCCACGGGCCTCACACCGTCGCTCTGCCACTCTGGTGTCGGACCACGGGCTCCACACCTTCACACATTTGAAATAAAACCTGTTCATAGTAACTTCTGTCTCCTGTGGTCTTGCGTTTGGGTCCTACCTGCGAACTCCCACATAACAGATGGGGTCCAGAGGGAAATGTTTATTTGTGAGAAAGGATAAGAAGCCGACTATGTTTCAACCTTCAATTCAATCTAAATTGAGATTGATGCAACACTTGGGGTGCCTCGGTGTAGCAGCGGAGGAGCAAATGGCCATATTCAGACTATTCAGCACAGGTGTGTTTGCAGAACGTACTGTAATTCGCTTTACAGTCAAGCAATTACTGATGAAAGGTGTGCTATCCTGTTGTCCTCATATGTCATCTTCTTTCAGAGGGAGACGTGCAAAATCTGTACTGCACGCAGAACTCCAGCTACATTATTTGGCGATGGGATTTTTCTTTGCTGTCAGAGCCACATATGCAAATGTGACAGAAATGTACCAACTGGTCATGAAGAGCAGTGGGAGAGCTCTACGCATTAGTCATCCTTGCAGCATGAACCGCAGTGACAGAACCACGAATTAATGGTTTAAAAAAAGATTCAGGAGTGATTTCCATCCAGCTCTCCTCCACCTAATCAGTTTATAATAGTGTCTTCGTCCTCCGGGATGGTAATGTCTCCTCTCACATGTCTGCTTGCTCTGTCATTAAGCCCTTGCAGGAGTTGAAGTGGATTATAGGTGTTTTGTAGAAATTGTGTTTTTTTTTCTGTACGGACCATAAATAAGACAAAAAAAGGAGCGAGTGTACAAACACCCTTGTGTGCTGACTGTGTCTGACACTTATTTGAATGCAGACTTCATCCACCGGCCTTTTCTCTCCAGACAAATTGGGCGAATCACACCAACAATCTATGGTTAACAATGTAACTTCAGCTCGCTCACATGTTTTCATTTGTAGCCAATTATGTTCACCTTTGTCGAGCTTATGTTGTCAACTGCCAGCAATAATATGTCCGTTACAGTGTTGTAACCGGGCAGCATTTACAAAAATGATACTGCTGGCAACAGCAAGGGGAGTGGGCATAATAGTTGTAATATATCTGAAACATGATATTCTTTACTCTTCATGGTGAATATACTACGGAGCCAATGGGCTTGGTGTTTAACACCGGAGTCAAACACCCCTGTAACCAGCAAAGAAGACCGCTTACATGATCGAACACTATTTCAACAATCGCACAATTCATGCCGATATCCAGATAAATGTTCATAATCACCCCCGTTTTTAAGCATGTGTGCTGCTTGGCAGCTGTTCTGTGAAATGTCGCTGAATAACTACAATGCTTATTTGTTATCAGTTAATCGTGACATAAAGACAACAACAAACAATAAAGAACGTGAGGCCGTGATCTAACAGCACGACACAGAGCGTGCCATCACCACTATCACTTCCTCATCTGACCCACACCGGAGTGGCTTTCAGAAGATTCAAAGTAAAAGAAAAAATGAAATAAAAGTTGGTCCTGAAGCTAATCCAGTATTTTGCAGACTGGCTTTGATAATCCTATCGTCACAAGTTTAGTCAGTAAATCAGAGACAACGGTTTGTAATGTAATAAGATAAGAGTTTGTAAATCTATTCAACATAATCCCCAGAAATGGCATAAACCAGTGATGAAATAAATCTCCCACAAAACCCAATAGTTGCTTTCCCACCGTCTATAAATGATTGTGTTGCATGTGTTTATAAATTGACAACACATTCTAGTTCCTGTCCCCGTGGACTTGTTTTTATCCATTTTCTCTTGCAGGAGGAAATGCATTTAGTTTCACAGCTGAAATGTAGAGTCGATAACATCACAGAGTAAAATCCTTGTGTCCTGCTGCTGAGTTGAATCCTTGAATTATACTGTCCACATCTTAAGACTTTGCCCAGAGGTCAGAGAAGTGTAAACCACAATTGGTAAATAAATGGGAAATATGTAAATGACAGTGACTTCAGAGCAGCGTAGGATGTCTTTTGAGGGCATCATTTATTTTCTTTATTCACAGGATATTGCTAAACCGACACTAATATAAATGTCACTTTGACATATTTGTTATAGACGGGCTGTGTGAGAATTGCATATACAGTAGATGCAATGACAGGTTGTGCATATAGACCATTGGCTGGATAATTCCAGTGTTCACGCCGTTACATTCTCCCCACATGAAAAGAATGGATTGAGAAAGCAGCCGTTGTCGGGGTGACTCTGAGTTCATTCGTACCTTTGCTATGGAAATGAAGTCACTGCGACGCTTGATATTTGTTTTCCAAGCCTCATTTAAAAAAAGGTGTCTGAGCAATAACTTGTTTATCACAATAGCAATTCAATTCTGTGTTTGTCATAGACCGCTGCACTGACACGGTTTATTTAAATCAACAAAAATACATCACCCCCCCATCCCCACACATGCAGTGAGTACAATAATCATGCTCTGTAGACTCCATGGAAAAAAACATTGACAGTTAAGCAGAGTAATAAATCAATTTGAGTCAAACATCTATTCCAGTTTGATGTTTCATTGATTGTTGGTTTCGGTGGATCCATGTCGTTCACAAAGACAAATGTTTCCCAGTTATTGCCTGACTGTCCTGAACAACAGCAGATTTTTCTTTTTGAAAGGTGTGCAGGATTATGATGCATGTTGTCACTGGTCTATATTGATCCAGCACATACTTAACCTGTAAACCTAATAATCAATACGGCAAGAAGCAGCCGATGTTTGTACCTGGTATGAACGACTGTGTTTGTTTGTAGCATTTATAAAAACAGTATAAACAATTATTAAATGGTTCATAAGACACCGTATTGAAGTCATAAATAGACATAAGTACATTTCAAAGTGTTCGTTACATGAAACATGTATTTATTTTATTTAAATCGGTCCATACAGCCGTTACTGAATGGTGGATAACAGTATGATATGTACTGTGTATCGATATAAATCATTCACAGACAAGTTGAAAATGTTTCACAAATATTTTCAAATTTAATGAAGACATTTTGATATCAAATTAATTAATTTGGCCCAAATAAAATGAATACATACGATTCACTTGCTAGCAGGGAGCTTTCAGACACATAATACTTAAAGCAATAACATCAACACTAAAGTAACGGACGTTAGTGATTTATTTTGAGCACATCAGGTCAGAGATGCTGAAAACAAGAAATCACTCTTTCACTTAGTTTCTCGAGCGCTCTCCAGATATGATGGAAGAGATCCTCTGAAGCTCGAGTCTCATGCTGGAACTTCTACCTCTGTTCAAACCATGAGCAAACTGATGTGAGGCTGATCATCTACATCGAGTACGTCCAGACCAAAATGCCTCACGTCAACACTGTCTGTCAGAGCAAACCATTCAGACAGTTTCCTCATTCTCCTCCATTACAACAAATCATTCACAGCTGACATATTTGACACGGGAGACAAGCTGATCAATCAACCAGTTGGCTAGAGAGTAGAACAAGAACACATTTCAGCTCTGCTGGCCTCGCGTGCCTTCACTGGTGCAGACTGGACTTCCACGACCTCTGACCCCTGGCAAGTCACAGGGTTTTGATCCCACCGTCAGCCAGCGGCAGCACAGCTGTAGCAGCAGAGGGAGGCGTCCTCGGGCCCCAATTAGACTCGTGAGTCCCAGCCGGCCCGCCGCGGCAGCCCTGCCCCAGGGAGCCCAGGCCTGACACTGATGCGGCTGTACAGCTGCTGAAGGGGAGGGCAGCGGGAGGTGCTACCTTTGAGGCAATGCCAATAAGTGGTTTGAAAATGTATGGCACCCCTGTCAAACTTTCTTCATTTCACGGTGCTATGGCAACCGACTTGGTGCTTGTGGCATGGTTGGCGGTAAGAGAAAAGGAGGGTAGCATTTGTTCTCTTTGTCTTGGTCTTACTTACACACACACACACACACACTCACACACACACACACACACACACACACACACACACACACACACACACACACACACACACACACACACACACACACACACACACAATTCACATGTCAGTGACTGTGGTTGTTCCAGTGAGATGATGTTGTAAATCCCAAAAACAAACAATACTGTTATGGATAAAGAAGGCTAAATTAAAAGCGACATCATTGCCTCTTATATAAAAAAATAAAGTGTGGCTCAACTCCTACAAATGAAAAGTAGGGCACTCAAATGTGTGCATACAGTAAACAGCAAAACAATAAAAGCGATATTTCACGAATCACGTTATTAATCAATAAAAAAGGGAAGGCTACATAAATGTGTCACGACAAGCTGCAGCTTACAGGCTTTAAATGTAACTTCAATTGACCTTTAGAAGCAGCAGCACGGTTTAAACGTTTCACATTCAGTTCAACAGTTTATATACTCAGTCAAGCTCACTATACTTTCAAGTATACACAGTTAAGAGGAGAGCAGTGGATGATTCCTGGGTGACTTCAGCTTGTTTTACTGGGCACACTGTCCAACTATCCTACAAAAAATGACTCCTTGCTTTTCTTTCCGTTTTCCTACAGAAGCCAGCAACACATGTCTATTTCTTGTATACGTTTCCACAAACATACCACCACTCTTTGTCCAATGTTGCTTTCATTTACAACAAAATAACGACAAGACCTGGAAGGCTTTTCCAGCATTCCCCAGACGACTTCAGTCCCTGCATGAGCTATAGCTACATCCAGAGGCTAACAAGATTAGCATCGCTAACGGACCACAACTGACCCACTGCCACAGCTGTCTAGGTGGAACTCTTAAAATGTAGAATAGATCTGTCCATCTGTCTTTCTATGCTGTGCACTGAATGTATATCAACATGTTCACATTGTCGAACATAAAAACGCAGACTTGGCTGACAGCGCCATCTCAACTTATGTTAATGAGCATCTCCCTTGTTGATTTGTGGCCAGCAGCCTGGTCGTGCGAGGGAGTGAGAATCTGTGCTGTCAATTAGCCAACGTGAAAGTCGGCCGGTAGGGACAGCTTGTAGCCCCGCCGCTCATCGACCAAATATAGTCCCACCAATGCTGCCTCTCCATCAGCTGCTTTTAACTGCTTGTTTAAAGCACATCAAATCCTCTCTGCATTTATGACAAACAGTTGGTTCAAAGCAAAACGTGCTCTGATTTAAGGAGGCAGCACGTGAGGGTGGCCTGCCCCGCCGTCATGCGTCCACGAGAGGTTTCTGATCAATACAAAATGACTGCGTAATTGTTTGGCCTGGAGCTGAGGTTTGTGTTTTGGAGCGGGTCACAAGATGCAGAAGATCCTCCAGAGTTGTGCAAATCATGGAGGGAAAGATCGATGAAAGGAACATGCTAACAGGGGATCTGTGTTTGAGTGGTGAAGGCCATGTGTTCACTGATTTAAGAGAAAATAGCTTTCCTATTCTATACACATCACAAAAGACAGCTAGCCTATATACTTGCTGCATCACTGTGCATTTTCTTCATCATAGGTGTTTATAACAGCCTTTATCCATCTTCAGTCTAAATAGTAAAACAAATGAAAATAATCTTAATTTTAAGCTTCATTCTTTTAAAATCCATTTCTTAATCTGTGTAACTTTGCCCATGTGACAGCTTTGAAGGCATATTTGCCAAAAAGCATTCCACAAAGCATCAAACCCTGCTCGCCTCCCAGTCCAGTGAAGGAGGGAGAACAAATGAAAGGGTGGAGGTCAAACATGAGAGAATTTAGATGTCATTTACCAAACAAAATAATAAGATGTGAACAATTAGTACATCAGCGGTGTATGTGAGTGCCGGGATGAGTGAAAAATAAGGTATCAAGGTGTTTGCGTGCTAAAAGAAAAGCCAAAGCAACCTAAGACCATGTGGGAGCGGAGAGGCATGACGCAGACTGAACTTGCAGCTTTAAAGGCTTGAGAGCTCATCAGCCCAGGTGAGCTAGCTCACTAACGACCCGCACTGCTAGCCGCAATATGTATATATTTGCAGTATTACAAACTGGGTGTCTGGTGACATTCACAGAAAAAATGTTGTTCCTCATAACATGACATGCAGCAGCAAAAAGCTGCACAAAATTCTGAAAACTTGAAGCTCGTGTATCAACAAATGCACTCCAGACTGCTAAGCAATTTCATAGTTTGCACTCAAAAAGAAATTGCCACTTTAAAGATTACAAATGCCACATTCATCACAGTGCTCTTCAGATCTCTCTGTGCGTTTGACCTTTATCTGACAGCAATCAGTGCTGACCTGTTCAGACTGTTACAAAGATTGCTGTCATGACCTCGATGTAAAAGTGGTTTATTCCCACGTGAGACCAACATGTAAATGACTGTCACATTTACGTAACAAGGTGCATGTCTGAAAGGGGCTTTTTGCCTATTGATTTGAGCGGAGGATGATTGACAGGAGGCGGGACCTAAAATTACCACAGAAAATGTTAGGTATCGCTTGAAAGGGTTATTTTGGAGGAAATCAAAAAATAACTCAGAGAGAAGGAAACAGGAAGGAAAAGTAAGACGATCCCCTTCGTCCCATCTCCTGTGGTGTTCTTGAATCACACCATGAGCTTCTTTGAGAGTGAGAACTGGAGAGCCTCATGCTCATGTTGTGAAGCCAGTTTTCAAAATGTCGTTGTTGCGCTTCCCATTCACAGTGATGGATTACTACCGATTGCATTTGACGTCTCCAGTTGCTTTGTGTGCTGTTAGGAAGTGAATAGGAGCGAATAAGCCGAAGGCATTTGGAAAAGTTAAAGAAGTTTTTACTCCAAGAGCATGCGTGTGGAGGCTGCCGGCTGGGAGAAAATAAAATAAAAAACAGGAGAAACTGAAATTAGGATCGAGCCGTCCTTTACAAAAGACAGTAACACAGCGTACCCTTGAGCATCGCTAGGGGAAGACATTCCAAGAAGCCCAGTTTGGTTTCCTGTGAAGAATTGCTTGGATAAAGACAAACAATGCTAATTCCACTAGCTCGTGTACGAACGTGACCCTGCTGGAACTCCAGGGGAGGATTTCTTGTCTGGGGTACCCGAGAGATGTGATCATTTTCCCCAAGTGATTTATTAAATGGGGCCGGCTATAGAAAAGTGTGGGACTGTGATTGGGGGGGGGAGGCCCGCTATCATTGTCCCTCGGGATGTGTTCACACTCAGCTATGTGACAAATTAACATCAAAAAGCGCCTCTTGTTTCTAGAAGCGAGGAGGGAAACTTCCTTGTGGTTGATTTATGTCCTCTCACCGCTCCCACAGACGGCAGCCACCCTGACCATTTAGACAGCTCTCGCATTAAACGGAGCCATTTCATTAAATGTAAAACCAAATCACCTCATTGCGTTTGCCCTAAATATGACCCACCGTAACATGCACTGATCTCTCAGGATGACCTAAAATCAGTACTGTCCCTGAACGCATCCTTTGTAGAGATGGGGGCTGAAGCTGCTGCAACAATGTAAAGCGATTGTCTTTGTATGTGGGTGGGAAGCCAGTGGGGGGTGACATATTCAATTATATAATATTTAGAAGTATTATTCCTGATGCAGGGGTTCCAAACATGTGGGGCATACGATAGATCTTATCGTTGCATGTTTATAAGTTAAAGAAAAGTAAATCGTCCAAAGCTAAATCAACAAATCTTCAAAATTATGCGGGAAAAAATACATAATTAAGTTTGATTAGGTTAAGGCACAGAAACACCTTGGTTATGTTTAGCACTCTAAAATAATATTTGCCACATACAGTCAAATTCTCGCCAAAGCCAGTTGAGAGGAGAGCGAAAACATCTTTTCCACCAAGAAAGGCCGTGAGTATTGTTCTTTGCTGAGATAATCTTCAATTCCGATGTAACTGATGATATTGCAGCATCTACGCTAACCTCTTCAGGAGCCACCATTGTTTGTTGTTTAGAATGAAATAAACACCGAGTCGCCTCTCTGTGTTGCCTCTCAAACATCTAAACCACACCTGATTGGTCCGTGCACACAAACGCATTAGTTGAAGCCTGCCAAGATGGATTTTTTGTGTGATTTGTGATCCCAAGATTCTCCCGTAATCTACGAATCCAGCTGACACACGCGGTAAACTCATCTTCTTGTTCCTCTTGCATTCAACCCCGCATAATGTGCATCTGAAGATGCAAAGGTCCCCATGCCCGCAGTAGAGGTATAGCAGCAATTTGCCTCATCTCGCCTGTGGTCAGACACTCAGGATTACATTTCTGCTGCTGTGAGACCAATCAACATGATCAGGCTGACCTCGAGCAACAAAGAGAATGCATGAGAGAATGACACTAGAAATAAAAATGGATGAAGGACAGTGAGCAGAACAGAGAGAGCAGTCTGAAACACAGGATGAAAGTACACAAAATCCTCCACGCCACTGTGGAAAAACAAAAAGGCACACAGATGGGCAATCCCAGAGGTCAAGAAGTCCATCTCTGTATCTTTATTTTGAGGGCACACGGAGAAGGAAGCGCTGACAGTTTCATCATCCCATCCAACACTGATGTAACGCTAAAGCTGAGTCGTGTTCACCCGGCTGCCCAGGTGATTGCCCCCGAAAACCTGAGACGAAATCAAACCAGCAGAGATGACTGACGCAGACAAAGATAGAAGCCATAGGTTCTGCTGGTACCACTCTCTGATAAGGCAGCCTGTATAATGGTGTTGTGAGTTATAACCAGCGGTTTTAACAACTGCTGATAAAACCAAATGACGCTTTATATCTTTTTATCAGCCATGATTTAGAAGATCTTTAATTTAAGTAATTGACAAAGGAATTTTAACAAAATCCTGATTGTCTGCAGTTGTAAATGTTAAGAAGCTGACAATATTCTACTGTACAAGTTATCAACAACACAACCCAACACACAAACATTGATCACTTGTGTCCAGTTATTCATCACATTAACCGTCTGCTCTTTGCAACATGAACAGCAGTATTACTGTGACTTTACACCAAATCCACACAAACACACAAACTCTTTTTCGGTTCTTTTACTTCCCTACTTAACTGATTGACATTTTCATTCATTTTACTTTATTAGTTGTCACGACTTTCCTTTTCTTAATCTTCTCGATTATTTGAATACCTGTTCTTTTGGCCCTTTTCCAGAGGGTAAGATGTCAAACGGTCTCTTCTGATTAATGTCACGTGTCATTTCTTTCCAACCTGGCAACCCATAAGCATTCTTTGTAATGGCTCATAACTGATATATGAAGCGAAGGATGAGAAAGCATTTTTAATATGCATTATAGTTGTGCATTTAGAATAACGCACAAGCTAAATGTGTTGCACCTTTTGACGGTGTCTTTGCACTTTACAATATACCTCTTCCTAATATCAATATGTCACACATTCACATATTCTTGCAAGATTTTGGCCAGGCAATTTGGGGTAAATCTGAGCTTCAGTGTCTTGCACAAGGACACTTCAACACGTGGACAGGAGGAGCCGGGGGTGGAACCACCAACCGATGAATGGATGCCCTGCTCTCCCCTCCCATCATCAACTCCTTGGCTCGGCATTAAACCACTCGCACTAATTAACTGTCACCTTCAGAATGACTGAGCAAAATCACAGCATGACTTTGCCAATAACAGAGAGCTGCAGTCATATGTTTACGCTGCAGTTTTACTGCACATTGCATGTTTTCACGTCGTACATTACAAGTGCTCTCTGTCGTTACGCTATGATGTTGTTGCACCTCTGGAAGAACACTGCGCATTAGCGTGATAAGTCTATCATTTTTGACTTACAGTAATAAAGTAAATACACTACAATTAAAGCACTGTGAAGCGTAATCACACTTTTCCTCTGGAATAAGAGGCAGCGCATTGATTCTCCATTATTCACCGTGTTCCTCGGCAGAGTTAAGGTGTTTTAAATGCCCAACACGCTCAGCTTACCAGGAAGCAAATACCATTGAGAAGGTCAATGTTCAATGAGTGGAAATGGGTGTTAAAGTAAACAGTGTAGGTGATGGGCTTTTAACCTTCCTCATATTGGTGTCTCTGCAATATCCCCGTACCCTACGAGTCTATTCACATTGTGCCCGCAAATATAACAGCATAAGTTCTGTGTTATTTCATTCTGAGCACTCTCTCTCTCTCTGCTTATATTGCTTCCATCTCCGCGCGTGTATCGTGAAAGAAAAAACAATTGCTTTAATCTCCCGGCCCTGCTAGCACTGTTGGTTTACAGAGAATATTTGCGCTGAGGGCTCTCCCCCACGCTGCTGGAATGGAAAGCCAACAATACAGTAGAGGTGGGACCGGATATCATCTGAACGCATCAGTTTATGAACCGGGCTGACCAGCAGAGAAGCCAACAACTGCTGCAGCCTCACACTGGGTTTATTGGGGAAGAATGCCCTGAAAGAAAAAAAAGAAAAAAAGGAAATACATTTGTTTGTTATGCACTAACACGCACACACACACACACACACACACACACACACACACACACACACACACACACACACACACACACACACACACACACACACACGCACACACACCACACACACACACCTTTATGGGTCTTGAGGACTGCACAGTCCTTTTAAAGATTCTGGCCTCAGTCCATTTTTTCAGCGCTGATGAATAAAGAAAAATTAGATTAGAAATGATTTGTCTGCAATGGTCGGTGTCGGGTGTAATTGATCCAGTGAGGCTGAACGCGCGGCTCAGTGCGATATTACGGCTGCTTTTACCTGTTGAAAAACAGCAGCTGCTTCTTGTCTGGCTTTGTTTTTGTTTATATCTGTGTATGTATTGATGGGAGGGGCCATGAACAGATGGATTTTAATCTCAAATTTCACAGAGCTAAGAGACAACTTCAAAGTGGATCAGCCTGAAGGATGGAAACGGGGGGGGGGGAGGGGGGGGAAAGAAGCTCAAGGATTAAAGAAAGGCAGCATTTACATGAGGGGAGAGATGCATCCAAGGCAGCGGCGGAGGGAAACATACAATATTTAAAAGGTTGGAGACGGAGACAGCCTTTGCAACACAGTTATTTGATCTGAAACTATTATTTCAAGGGTGTATCAAGGTAAACAATATCCCTGCAGTGGTGGAGTTTAAGTTAGAAAAACAAGCCGACCGCCAATACTCAGAGCTTTCCCCTCTGAGTTATTAAAACTACATTTAGTTCAGACTTCTTCACAGAGCGTCGGTCCTCAACAGTCGGGACGTGGAAATTGCCTCCGTGATTTGTTCCCCAACATGACACAGTGCAGCGTTCATATGTACTGACTTTGAAGTGTGGTATCAAAGGGAGAGAAGCTTCACATTCAGAACTGCACAAACACAACGCATTGGGAAAACTTCATCAGTAGGATATCTACAAACTACTAACTTATTGAATCAGTGATAACTGCGTAACAGCACTTGAAAATTTCACCTCTTGTTCATTGATTCAAATGGTAATCACAAAAATAAGCACGAGCATGAGAAAGACGTTTATTGGGTATGTTGTAATTGAAAAGGTTTCCATTGCTCAACATAATGCCGGTACATTCTCTGTGTTGCTGCTACTGTGTAACGATTGATCCTTCATAATCTGAGGTTCCAGAGATGAAGGAGCACCTCAACATTGATCAGGGTGTTTTGATCTCAGTAAGATGAGGAGCCCTCCAGTTAATGACAGAACTAAAGGCAGGAGACAGCCAGTTTAGACCCTGGACATGATTAAGAGGAATACAGGTGGATAAGCACACTTTACACAATCAAAAAGCCATTGTTATAAAAAAATTATATACACAACTGACCAAAATCAGTTATAAATAGGGTATGCAATATTGAAAGTTGCTGGTAGTCGTGAACTATCTCTTCCTGTATTTGCTTTGAATGGAACTTTAAAATGTCTGACTTTGGCAGTTTGTAGACACTCTCCCTCCTGACCACACAAATGTGACCTGAGGACATTGAGGAAAAAAAAGTGCCGAAAGCGACACATGAACTGCAACAATTCATAATAGACCAATTGTCTAATTTTCCAACGACGCTTACGTCAGATAAGCCTCTCGTGAAGCCACCTCAGAGGGGGAATCAGCCCCCGGAGGTGATGAGCCCGAGATGCAAGCTTCAGGTCGCCGTGTTATTGTCTGAGGCTTGGCCCGAAGCGCCGGAGAGAATCACTTCCTCTAATGGAAAACTATTGTCAGCCACTGAGGACATACAACTGTGTGGAATACGGATCAGCCTATCTGGACTTATGCACAAGGCAGAATGGAGCTCTCTATCCGTTAGAGAGCTATTTTGGAATTGTAATATCCACTGAAGTCGATTCTGATTAAGCAATACATCTGGAATAGACTGTACTCTAGTGTGGGGCTGGCTGGTGCTTTCCAGTTCCGTGGTAATGCATACAGAAAACCAAAAAACAGCATAAAAGGAGGAAAGAAAGCTACATTTTCTATTGTACTGCCCCATATTGTAATTCTGGGAACAGGACTAAACATCTAAAGCTGTCATCATGCAACAATGTAACAATAAGGCACTTGGTGAATTATTTATTCATTGGAGTGGATGAGATATTGGTTAATGAGCACAACATTATGAGATTAGAAGTGTCTTTGCTATAAATATGGCATACCCTTAGCATACTGCATTATTGATTTACTCATCCTCCCTAGTGGGCATTGTCTCATGTAAATGGTGGACACATCCTCTCAACAACAGTCTAAATCAAGAGAGACGCAGGGCAGGTTCAGAGTCAGTTTAGAGTGTGTGTGTGTGTGTCAAATGTATACAGAACCGGGGAAGCTCTCAAGGAAATGTTCTCAGACAGATCGTCCCAGAGGATGAGGAACTCCATTTGCCTCACGGGTTCCCGCCGCTCCTTCCTTTCACGGAGAACGACGACCTGTGATACACGCGTTATCTTTTTCCGCCTTTTTCTGCATCTCAACAGGTCACTCTATCTCGTCCCCCGCTGAATTCACCTCAGTCCAGACCGTGAAAATGTGAAAGTCCGTCGAGGAGATCCTTTGTGATGTCGCTTGACACCGTGTGGGCTTGAATATGTGGACGGAAGCTCGAGTGCGGTTGGTCAAATCTATTAAGAGAGGAAAGGAGAGAGAGACGAACAATATGAGCTTCAAAAAAAAGACAAAAGCACGGTGTGTCATTTTCAAAGTGCAGCAACAGGGACACCCCGTTGTGATTGAGATGACGCAGAGTGCTCTTATACACTAATTGCAGAGGTACAAAGTGAGGCAGGGAGTCCAGCAGAACAGCCATCCCCCTGGGGGGGGGGGGGGGGGGGGGGGGGGGGGGTTGTGAAAGGGTATAACAGGAGAGCTGAGGGTCGAGCCTCCAAACTATAGGGCCAATTCGGAAGGATTCTTTTGAGACCTCATGCTTTCAGAATATTTGAATGTTTTGCATGCAACACACCATCATGAACATGTGACAGGTAATGCAGAAAACAACATACCTTTAGCACCCATGAGATAATTGGACGGGTGGCCTGGTCTAGCCGGGCAATCGGCCTAAAAAAGGAGCATAAAAACACCATGACCATGCAAGTTCACAACATAAACACATTTTACAACTAATATTATGAAAACAAATGCCAAGACACAACACATTTTATGTTTCAATTATTGTAGCAGAGGATATATTTGATCAAAGTCTTAGGATAAAGTTATTTCACTATACAGTTCGTTGAAATATTACTGCGATTTATCATACTTTTTTACAGTTTTTTGTTACAGATATCTAATTATTCCCAGGTTTGCGGCTAGATTACGGACTTAACAGAGACAGGAAAACATGTTACATTTAAGTTTAGAGAGGGTTTATGTTCAACTACGTTAGGGGAGAGGTTAAACTGGGTCAGGTTGTTTACCTTGTGGGACGGAGGTCTTTTTAAACAGCTACTGCCATCCTCTCTCTGCGGAGGTCAGCTGGGGCTCATTTAGAGTCTCTTTAATGGACGGGGCAAAGGCAGGCTCTTTAAACGACTGGGAGAGGGTCACATGACCGAAGGAGAACAGAAAGAGCAAAACAAGAAGAGAGAGCAATCCCACCCCCTGCACTGAACCCGACAGGGCCTAGAGGTGAAGGAGGCTCTGGTGCAGCGCTGCCGGCCGCTTCTGTCGGGGTAAACACTCACAGAGTTAATGTGTGTTTACTGATGACGCTCGACGCGATCAGCCGTTCGCTTCACATCGAATTATGTGAACAAACAGAGCGGATTGGGTTTCAGGAGTGGCAAAGTCGTTATCGCTAAATCCTCTACATCTCGGTTGGAGAGATTTCCAGCAAAATGCATCACATGGCGCTGAAATACCAACAGGAGACGGTTCTTATGTGCAAGGCCACAAACTGCCATTTGCTGTTTGTGCTCTTTGTAAGCAGTTTTTTCGGGGTAATGCCATCTTGCTACCACTTCGGATTTTATGCCACGGCATGTGTTGTTTTTCCCTTACTTAGTTATGAGGATATACATTGTGTTTAAATTCATTGCAGGCCTCTACCTATTGGGTAGAAATCCCCAACGTGTCCAGCTCTTTTCATTTGGGTTAGTTTAAATTATGAGTGGTATTTATGAGTCCATAATTATTCTCTCGAACACAAGTGGTTTCTTTCAAAATGTTTATTGAGCATCAACAAAGAAGAAAATATTAAAGGGCTTACATAAGCTGAAAATCATAATCGTTGAACAGATCTCGAGATGGACATGATCACAAATTCACCAGCATGTGATGTAGCATCTTAAAATTGATTAGTATGCCTACAAAGTCATCTTGTATCAAATCAAAAAATTACATCAAAATTACTTATGGTGAGCATCTTAAAAAAATCACAAAAAATGAAAAAGCCTGTGGATTGTTTTGCTGCTCTGGTTGTTTCGGTGTACAGGAAGTATGAGTGGCTATTTATACATGTTGGTGTGCATAAGGTATGAGTGACTATTTATATATGTATTTCATTTTGGGGGGGGGGGCATAATTATGAACAACTACATGGGCTTTTCAGAATAAAACAGCTGACATATCCACAGATGCACACAATGCTTTTATAAGCCCTTTAACACTAATTAACTATTAATTTACAAAAAGGAGGAAACAGCAAAGCATTGTGTATACAGTATGACCTTTTCTCTTTTTTTCAGTTTGTAAACGTTTCATTTACAAGGGACACAATTTCACCCGTTACCCCTCAGAAAAATAATATCTACAATAGACTGCACTTCCCTAGAACTAAGCTACGACATTTTAAAGTGACCAACCACGCAGATCAATGTTATCTGAATAGAGGGTCATACATTAAGTTGCACTGGCAGCTGTGTTTAGTTGTTGTATTGACAGCCGATAGTGAATCATCACCAAGTGAAGTAGCTTGGTGCAATGTCATTCTTCACAATCACAAAGCTGAGAGAGAAACTTAATGGGCTGTGGAGTCTTTCTTAATCTCAACGTCCAGTCACTTTCTCCTGGAGGAGAGGGTAGATTACCGGAATTGCTTTACACATTTTACCCAGTGGGAGCCTGTTTTTATAGTCAGGGGGATGCCATTTTTGGAAACTCATTCAGTGTCTCACGATCACCATTTCTTTTGTGTTATTTAGCTGTTTAGTTTTCAATTCTAAAAAGGGGGGAGCGTCCATAAAAAATCCATTACTTGGGTTGAAACAGCCACGAGGACTCAGGTGCAGGTTGTATAAACAGTTCAATATCTGGTGTACGGCTGATCTCTGTACACTCCCTTGGTTGTCCGTGCTGGCGGTGCCTTGGCACGATTGTTTGTCCACTCTTCCAGTCCTGGTTAATAAGAAAAGAGCAGAAACAGATGGGGGGACAGAGGCGTTATTTTTAAATCATGTATTCGTAACAACCCCGATGCAAGTCTTTCAAGCTGTACACAAACTGTAAAAATGCACCCTCCGATGAACATGCAGCTGGAAGTTGTGAACACTTTGATCTTTGGTATCGTTGGTGCTCGTCTCAGAACAAAAGCACCGTTTCAAGCCGGGAACACAAACGGTGACTCACGCCAAGAAGCTTGACAACCTGGAAGGATGCGTCTCAGATAATTGAATGTGAGGATCAAATCGCTACTTGAAAAGGACCCGTTTAGTGGCTCCCAGCAAAAAAAAGGTCACAATTACCATTAGCCCAAATCAGCCCCTGTTCACCCCCCTGGTACTGTCAATGTGAAAGCGCCACTATCGATGGCACCCTTTGTCCGATCTTCAGCCAGCGCTGATACTTCCCCAGAGCGGAGGCTCACAAAGGGTTGTTTTTTTTTCCGCGTACAGGCTCTCTGTTGGCAGCACATAGCCAATACCCCTTAATTAAACCTGTCTCCCTTTCACTGACAGTCACTTTGAAGAAATAGACCAAGGTAACCTTGTGTTTCGAAAACAAGGGTGCACTTCAACGCTGTTTATCCGTTTCCTTTGAACCGCCGCCCTCTCTCTGTGTGACCCAAGGGGCAGCGCTTTTCATTTCATGTGGAAACACGCAGCGCTCGAATGAGTTGAAGGTGCTCAGTTCTTCTACTTGGTTATGACTTTCGAAAACACATTCAAATCTCTAAAAGCATGAGATGAACAATACATTCAATAATGCGGAAGAGATTTATGATGATGAATATGTTATCCATTTGCAGTCACAAAAAAGTCTCTAAGTAAAAACAATACAAAATAATATGAATCAGTTTTTATATCAATTATATTACATTAAAAAAATCTTGGATTTTATTTAAAGCTTGTAGCTCAGCAGATATAAATATACCAACTCATCCAACACAATCCAAATCAACACTGTAATCCTACATCTGCATCTACAACATCATTGACATTGTCAAACTATATTTTGTTTTAAATAATTAAATCGGTCACCTGAACCTGAATCTAGATACATGTTTCATACAGTTCATCTTGTATTTTCTACAAATACACTATTGGAGGTAGATCAACCCTCAGCTCGGCCTGCTGCGCCGAACTCCAGTTAGCTCTGCTATCATTCAGGTGCGCTCTGCAGCAAATATGTCCTTGGCCCACTTTGTACTGTACCTTGTTGAAGGTCGACACTATTGTTGAAAATTAGAGGCGTAAACTGTGTCTGACTTCTGTGGGAACTGGAGTCATTCACAGCTCGTTCCAGACACGATAATCAGCCTCTACAGCAGAGACAAGTCATTGGGAGTGGCCTTAAACAGAGTTAGTCTGTTCAGCTGACATTAAGCAGGCACACAGCATCCGTTTGGGTTGAAAACAGGGCCTGAACTTGTGAAACTATATAGTTTAAATAGGTTAAACATTGTGCTAGCTGGTGACAGGATTACAGGGATCAACCAATATCCGCCCTGTATTGGCTTTAGCGGAGGACAATGAACGTAATGATGTGAAAGAAAATACAAAGACATATCTTCATGTCAGCATCCTAATATACTGTGCTAATGAGGTGCTGGCTATGACTGTTTTAATACCTTTTTTATTTGCTTCCTAAACACACACACACACACACACACACACACACACACACACACAGACACGCATGCAAATACAAGAGCAGTGAAATTGAGGGCTGACCGCTCGTACCATGGAGTCATATGGAGCTAGCGCGGAAGTCTAGACCGCCGCTTTGAGTGCCAACAAATATTCATTAAAACAGAATATTGGGTGGTTAAAAGCACGTGTCAAAATAACAAGTTTGTCATGTTGGTGTAATTGTTTAATTATATAGGCTATATAAGGCAAATTAGTATTAATACTGTAAAATAAGTGTACAAGTTATATCACCAGGAAGTTAAGGTCTTCCCGTCCGCAGGCCCAGAGGCCCACTGCGAGCTCAAGACATCCCAATCAGCTGAAAGAGGCCTGCGATCGATCTTGGAAAAACTTCTGAAGGAACCTCTTCCACATGGGTTCTAACAGGCAACTACACAGACTGACTAACTTTGAATCCTACACGCCCTCAGAGCTCTGCCATGTCTGCCTCTGCCCGCCTCGTGCTGAAGGTGCTGCTCAAGTAGCCTGACTATAAAGGAAAAGAGACTTTTACAGCTGAGTGCATGTTTCGGCTCCTCGTGTTGTATACCCCGAGACAAGACCTGACAGGATGCTAAATAATTAGATTTCCCACAATGCCAAAATGCAGGGGTGTATTCCAGAGAGGTCTCCTTCAAAATAAACATCCATTTTTATGAATGTCAGAAAATCAGCTGGCAAAAGAAGCCATTATGACCCACTGCAGCCAAAGGGGGGGGGGGGGGCGAGAGGCAGAGAGAGACAGAGAGAGACAGAGAGAGAGAGAAAGAGAGAGCGAGAGAGAGCGAGAGACAGAGAGAAAACCGACTCAAGCTGAGTTCGCCTCAAGGGAGCCGACAATGTCAGAAGAAAGAGCTAAAAGAAGCTGTTAACAGAACGAGTGACTTAATGATCACGTGTCATCCGACAATGCTCAAAAACGTCAGAGAGCTGAAAGAGAGACACTCTGTCCGGCTTCACTTCTCTCCTTCCCGTCAGAACCCTCAGGTGAAAGTGCATTCATGTTTGTTCAATAAGTTGATGTTCGATGACACACTAATTAAAGGTAGGGTTTGTCATTTTCTTCAAAAATGATATGGATATTATTTTTTATTTTTTTATGTTGTGACAATTGACAGAAGGTATATTGGAGAAAGAAAGGTCTGCAACTCACCATACGAATCATACGACTCCTCACTTTGTCCGTATTCGTAGTAGTCATCTGAGCTGTAAACAGACAAAGCAGAAAGGTGAATATCAGAATATGAAACAAGAAAACAACGCGTTCTGTGTCGATGTAACTTATGGCAGAACATCAAAGTAACATTTATCATGACAAATACCATCATTTCTGCAGTGGCAATGAAGAAAAACACACGGAAAGACGTTTCTATATACTAAAGGCAGCTTTCAATCACTCAGAAGTTCTGCCACATTTGTGGCTTTACAAGGCAATTGCCTCCAACGTACTTCTGCACAAACTTCCAGTTCCATATCACTGCATATGGAGATCTATGAGAGGTGGCAACTTTAATGAAAAATAAAAAGATGGGGAGGCGAGTTGCAGAGCGGGTTCATTCTTCGCTTATTTATTTATTTTTTATTTGCGGTCGCCGTCGAGATGCTGACAGAACAATCCTGCGTCGGTATCATTCAGTAACCGCGCTATCATTCAAGAGAGGTAATTCATCATAAGGCTGCCACTGAGCCGACACCAGCCATCACAGCTGGGTCCTCTCCGCCCTGCCTGTCAGTCAGTCTGTCAGCGACAGCAGCACCTCTCTGCTCGCCGGATTAGGGAGCTGAAGGCACCATCGAAAACCCCCGACACACCACATCAACACCGCCCAACTGCTGAGGGCAAAGAGGTGACAGTGATGACACGCCGCGGTGGAAGTAACGGAGTACATTTCACTCCAGTTACCGCGATAGAGTAGCCTTTTTTTTTGTTTTTGCGGTGTGATCTTAAAAAGCCCAACTGAGGTCTGAGAGGTTGAGACACTCCACTCCTCCAATTACACCACAGTTTGCACTCCAGGAAATCAATCTCTACTAACTCTGTCTGCTATTAAGTCTGCTCTGACTGAGCAGTATCTGCTTCATAAAAAGAAGCTGCGCAGTGATTACACCTTTTCCTAATCATTGTCGTCATTTTCATTTTCATTCATAATTCGCTGTCAAACTGAACTTCTCAGTGTCACCTCTGATTCTGAGAGGTGCTACTATCACTGTGACTGTGTGGTGCCGTTAACCCTTAAAGGTGTTTTGAGGATAACCAGAGTAATGGCGACATTTGAGAACTTTGTTTTTGGTTTGTTGAAAATGTAAATATGGCGTGATCCCCACATACACAACCGTATTCACCTGCATTGTGTTGGCATTGAGAAAGAAACAAAAACACATTTACGTTACATTTTCTGCATTACTAAATACCAGAGAAAGAAAGTGAGGAAATATGTCTTCTTGTATTGTATTCTGATAACGCCCCTCTGATAATGTTTGATTGTTTTCTGCAGTCATTTCTTGGTACGCATGGACAGGACAACAGTCTAAATTGAGGACAGCGAGAGGAATCGTTTGAAGAGTACTGCGGCGGCTCAATGAGACATGAAACAAGCTCCCTACAGAGGCTTGAGCCTCAAGTCAGGCTGAGCATCAATTGTACACAGTTCATAATTCAACTACAAACAATGCTAAGCCAGCAGCAGCAAACAAGGCTTCCCGGCCGTGCTAACGTAGTCTCCGTCCAAGAAGCGAGGCCAGCTGCTCTGGGCGAGAGGCTTCCAGTCAGCTCTTGCGGGAGAGGAGCCACCATGCGCTCTGCCACGGGTGTCAAGTCGCTGCCGTGGCAGCTGAGTGCATGTTTCGGCTCGTCGTGTTGTGTAACCCGAGACAAGACCTGACAGGATGCTAAATAATTAGATTTCCCACAATGCCAAAATGCAGGGGTGTATTCCAGAGAGGTCTCCTTCAAAAAAAACATCCATTTTTATGAATGTCAGAAAATCAATTTGCCACAATTCACAGGTGCCTATAGACATATTAGGAAGCGTGTGAAATATCGGGCAATCTCGGGCTTTACTGTCCGACTCTGGGTCATATATTCAACAATAAAAAATAGCATCCAAATAAAACAAACAAGGTTGCTGCACAGCAATGCTCGCACTATGTCAGAGGCTTGCTTACATGCTGTCCAGCTTTTTTCACTGCATTCATTTTCACTGTTTACCTCACAAAAAAAACTGCTTAAAAGAACAGCTCTTTTGACTTAACTCTTGAGGTTTC
This sequence comes from Melanostigma gelatinosum, assembly GCF_949748355.1. NCBI lineage: Eukaryota > Metazoa > Chordata > Actinopteri > Perciformes > Zoarcidae > Melanostigma > Melanostigma gelatinosum. The sequence goes on along the minus strand of NC_136650.1, from coordinate 19,747,574 downwards.
TCTGTTGCTGAAGGCAGAGAGGACCAATAATAGTCCGTCGCTGTGCTGAGAGCTGCCACTGCAGACCTTCTCTCTTCACAAAGGAGACGAGTGCAGCAAAAGCTGCTCGGCGCCTCTAATTTCTGAGGTGACATTTTATCAATAACGCTACACAACTTCTCTCTGTAGTTACTTTCTCTTCTCAATTACAGAGACACATCCCGAAGGTCAAAGATTCCGGTAAAATCCTGCTTTGTGTGGCCAAAGGTTGGACAGCCCCTGCTGTCCTTCAGCACATTCATCATCAACCAGCAGTGTGCGCTGCACACATCAAGAATTTGAGCATGCCAACTGAAAAAGAGCTTTATTTTTTAATGCCAGAACACAGATAACACATGCAGTGTAAAGTACGGTACTATCACAGAAAGGGACTCTAGGGGAGAACATCTATATTTGTTATTTGGCAATTTAAGTAGAGGAGCAGTTGCTTTGTAGATCATTATTATCCCCGCCAGGAGAATCGTGATCAACGCTTGTGTGTGCGTGGGACCGTGCGTGAGCGAATGTGCACCTCTGTGTCTGTCCACGGCTGATCTTGCATTTTGCTGCAGTGATGACACCGCTTGTATTGCTAACAGCTAACTGCTACACATGCAGACAGCTTGGTTAGTTTAATTGTTTTTTTGTTTTGGAAAGATTGCATGACTTCAAGCCGATTGCCTGCATACACGCTGCTTGTTTTGTTCAAATATGAAGTTAACGCACAGCTTGATGTAGGCATGCTCCATACAAAGCTGTATCATCATGTACAGGAAACATTGAAGGCACATCCTCCAGCCACTGGCTTTATTTGAAGTTTTCAGGTTCCTTTAATTAAGCAATTAATGCCTCGTACATTCGACATTCATCATCATTGACTCCGAATCACAGCGTCTCCTTGTCAGAAGTGCACAGCTGGTTGCATGAACACAAACATGAGCTCGGGTGACTGGCGTGGTTAGATCTCACTCCAGACGTAGCCCTGTCATAGGTGTGAAAATGCTCTGGCTTTCTAAATAGGTCAGCCGCTGATTTGACATTCATTAGCAGAAGGCGTCCGCTGGTTTCCCCAAACTTCATCCGTCTAAAGCGCAGGCGTGGACCACGAGAGGCAAACACAACAGAGGAGGGTCGTCTCTTTCATCAGGCGCCTGATTCCAGATCTACTTTTCCACAGGTAAAGACACTGCCTCTCCAGAGTATCTGTCATCTCTGCAAATGCTTCGTCTTAAGCACTGGTGTTGCCGTTCCTGGGCAACACGAAACAGATGGCGGTGTTAAATCTGAATGATGTAGTACACGTCCCTCGTGGACTTTGTTTTCTTACATCGCCATTACTCTTCCCGTCCTCTGTGATAAATTTGATGAAATCTAGAAGTGCATTACGAGGGGCTGCAGAGGTAATAGGCTACAGCGTCGGCGTGATGTGGAAGGAAGCGGCTGTTCTTCTATTAGCCTATTTAATGCACATTGTACACTTTAACTTAACTTGTTGAGAGTGCACTTTACTTGAATGGGAGACGCGGTTGTACTGTGAATCCTTCAGCAAAAATACTTCCCTGTGTAACAGTGCTTTTCATATTTTCTTTGCACAAGATTGAAAAAAGTAAAATGTGGATGAAAATGTCCCACTGAATGCTCGGAATACGCCGACTCAGCGGTGATTTCTACAGACAACAATGCAATGTAAAAATGGCTGAAAAAAAAAAAAAGTAGCACTTCCCTTTTTTTTCAAACATTTAGTCTGAAATGAAACTCACATAATTCCAAATGGAAATCCTCTTTATGGATGCACTGGTGATTGCTCAATGTGGTGGCTGATTGCAAAGCTATCTCCAATGCTGACCCCCTGCTGTAGTCACAAAGAGTGAAAGAATGGCCTACAGCAAAGATCTGCCTCTACAAATGAGTCTTATCTCTGCTTTTAACAGACCTTACTTTCCTCTTTCTTTTTTTCTGGGGGGGGGGGGGGGGGTAAAACATAAAGTCCTTCTTCAGGGAAAATACTGCGTCTTGGAAACATGTTTGAGTTGTTACACTGTGACCATCTGGCATCTGTGAAAGACGTTATGTCTTGTTGAAGGAACATTACATTTACAATTTATAATACACCTTTTGTCTCCAGACAGAGTGAGAGGTGTAAATCCCGCCCTCCCTTCCCTCAGATGGTCTAATTCCCGCCACAGCACCTGTCACTCATCCAGACAAGCCGTCTACCTTGAAAGCAGCACCCAGGTACCCAGCAACTGTGGAGCGCCGTAGGCATTCCAGAGGCAGACAGCTAACACAACCAATCTGTTCGCAGAGAAAAACACAATCCGGATATTCCCATTGTACTAAATGGGTGTTGTCTGCCTCAGGGCCCCGACACAACAAGCACACCTCAAAGAAGTAGCATCGACTACGGCAAGCTGATCATCCGCTGCAGGTGAACGCAACACAAAGACTGTAGGGGACACAACAAGTCGCTGCTATGCATCTGCAATCAGACACCCAGCATTTACTGACATTAGCATTTAGCTCACTACTGTGCCTAATACAACTGGAGCTTTGTGTGCGTATGTGTTGCTGATTTCAAAACGACTGACTTCAGTCGTTTTGGGGCTCTTTCAAGGAATTTGATTCTAAGCTGCTACATGATGAAACTCTTCTCCTCTGTTGCCCATCTCTTGTACTAAGAGGTACAGCCATTCCTCAAGGGGGTGTGACTGCCCTTTAAAACACTGTCACACAGCGTTCCTCGTGCCCTCGGGCCTCCGGGATCCAGCCTACGATGTGGCGTACCAAAGCGAGATGCCAGGGAAGGTGCGAGGTGTCAGCAGCCGGCTGTCTCTGAGGTGTCAGGTATGAAATAACGCTTTGATCGCACCCCGAGCTGCGAGAGACGACCACGCCGTGACCTCTCCAAAGCGTCCGGCCAGGGCCGTGCCACAGCTGTCATCCCTCTTATTTCCCTGCAGAGACGTCACCTTCGCTCTGCTGATGAAATTAAAGACGCTCTCCACACAAGCAGCCTCCTTGACCTTAGCACTCGATTGGTGCTGCAGCTTCCGATAACTCTCCTGAGATGAAACTCTCTGCTGCTTCTCCGGGACAAAAACAAGATGATGGCTCGGTGCTCTGTGTTGGATAAACACGGTAACGGGACGCTGTGATCTGGGAGCTGGCGGACCCGACTGCCACGGCTGTCACGCTGCGGTAACGTTCCACAAGGTTCCCCCAGGCGTCAGCTCTCTTCTGAAAGATGTAAATGTCGCTAAATGTCTTCACGGCGTCTGAAAAGAGCTTTTTAGCTGAAGTCGCATGTCTTTTGGTTGTGAGCGACAAATTCTCCCTTCAAATTGAATTATGTCTAAACGACTCAATTCTGGCTGTCCTGTGTGTACAGTGTAGGGACACAGGTTGTCTTCTCTTTGTCAGTGGTTACTGTGTTTTTCCTCTGTTGGCGGTAATGTGCAGTAAAATCCAGTACCATTCAGTACCACTGCCCAACAGTGACAGTAGCATACAATAGATGTATAATAAAGTAAAACATTACAGCCAGTATGTGTGTTTGCCTTATGCAACTATATCATTGAAAAAATGATGCGATTCACAGTTTTTCTTGGCTGTAATTCAGAAAAATATATCTAATTGTTGACTTTAAAAACACCTGTCTGACAGCTTTGGTACGACTTACAGAATGTCTCTGCTCAAACTCTAATCTCACTCTCAGGGCGTCAAATACCAATGCTTTGTAGCGCCTCTCTGAGTCTGATACCAGCACATAAGGCACCGTTTATCGTCTGTATGAGATGCACTGGGCATTAAACTGACTCCAAAGTAAACCCATCTGTGTCATTATTTAACACAGAGACACAGACATAGCATCCTCCCTATGATTGACACCTGAAGAAGACAAGGCAAAACGTTGGTAAATCATTGAATTCGTTTTTGCATCATGTGTGCGACTGTATTCGTTTACACATCAATGGGTCAAACCGACACAGGACTTTTAAGTCAGAGGGCCGGCGTTCGTGTCCCATCTTTCATCAGAAGTTGAGTGATCTTCCCTGACGAAGTTATGTCACAGGACTCGATGCCACCGAGTCACATTACGTAACATCCGTAGCTTGTGTTACATTGCAAGCGTACTTCATTTAAGCCAAACCATGTTTTTACGAACTAACACGACCGCTTCAGGGTCAAGATGATGTGCAAAAGCCTGCCACCGGTGGCAAAATATGACGAGTAGGGATGTGATCTTGTTGTGAAACGAAGGATCTGCCTTAATATTTGCTTTTAATTATTGATAGTTAAGCACATTTTGCTGAGAAGAATACTTTTGACCATTTTACTTCGTCAACTGTCCCGTACTTCTTTCATGCTCGGCACCATGTGGGCTCTCTGACTACTGGTAGTGCTGTGGTGGGTGTCTGTTTCTATCTCGTTCATGTTTTTAAGTCCCGCAAATCCCGTTGCCAAGGGTCTCAAAAATATTTGTTTGCCAATTATGATAATCAATTATCACAATCTTCTGATGGCGGACCAACTAATTCATAGAGTCCTCTCTATGGTGATGCTGTGTCCAATGTGGAACGTGAGGACAAACCCACATTACCTCGGATAGCAAGATAGCTGTGTTTAATCACGAGTAGCTAAATGTATTTCATGTTTTATGGACACATATTTCAAGATAATTAAGGCATCAGTGAATCCACTGATGCAGCATAACAATCTTTTTATGAGCAAAAGCCTTTTTTAAACCCTCCTCTTCCTTTCCCTTCCTGTTCACAAATGGCAGGCCTGTTTCTAACATAAGCCACCGGGGTAATACCATGACAGAGAGACTGTAAATTGTTCTGCTTGTTATCCTCCGGCAGCTGAAATCCTGCCACGCAGTCGGAGCTCAGATTGGTGACTGGGAGCTCCTTAGGCGCGAGAAACATTGTTAGGAGACTTCTAGTCCACATTCACGCACAAACACACTCACCGGCACACTCTCCTCGAGGCCCTGCTGCAGCTGGGACCTGCTATGGCTTTTCCTCGGGCTCGGGGTGAAAATAATGCACCGTTGTCCATCAAAAAGCTAAATAGGCTTGTGACTGTGAAGAGGGAACTATGGCGGGACGGGATTGTGTTCCAGTATTGATTGCAGAAGCTAAAAAGCAATAATTAAAAGGTACTAAATGGATAACCCGTCTATTATGTACATCATTTCTTATGTTCTGACTGTAGGAGCAAACAAAGGGAAAACAAAGAGAACATGCCAAACAATACATCTTGTATTTTCAGACAAATTCAAAGGTTGGTCAAATGACAAATATTGCATGAAGCTTATGTTGTACAGATGCACAATGTCAGCCGGCAGTACCACTAACTTTTAAACTAAATCCAGGACGCAGAAATAAGAGAAGAAGTAAGTGAATCAGCTGTCTCTGGAGGCAAAGGCTTCCATGTCTGGGCCCTATTAGCTGCTTTGTTTCCCACCAGATAACAGACATGAAAATCTCTCGGAGTCGACCCAGCCTCCAGCCTTCATATGATGGACTTCAGCCACCCGCCACCTTTACCGAGACACCCCCACCATTATTCACGAGGATGCTTATAAAACAAAAAGCTGCAGATTCCTGAGGCGGACCTGCGTTTCCCCCAGCGAGCACAACCACCGACACTTCAAGATACAACCCTCAGTGTGGTAGAGAGGAAGAGGAGTGTGTGTGTGTGTGTGTGTGTGATCTGGCCCCAGAAAAAGAGATCGCACAAAAGATGGATGAAGCCTGGATGACATACATCCTGACACCTCAACAAAAGACAACATCGACCACCGTGCTCCACAAAAGCCAAAGGACAGAATAATGTTATTTTTTTTTTCTCTGTCTGTTTTCATCTTTTCCAGCTGCTGCCAATACAATCCAATTTTTTTTGACAGACTAAATGTTGCAACTTCACATTTTCTTTGAAGTGGCACAGACATAAATGTCGCACATTGTGTGCTGATGAAACAGAGTTGGCACCAACACACCGAAGAGAAAGCCTTTGACTCTGTGCGGCTTGTAGAGTGTTATCGCTCCCTGGATATAAGAAAATCAATATTTTGCATTTAGCTGTGTTTAACTCTTTGTTAAATGGAGCAACGCATCACTAAGGCTGTTTATTTTGCGTCGACATAAAATGACATTGAGCAAAATACACCTTTAGCTATATATTTAGAGGGTGATGAAAACAAAGGATACTATGTTTAACGTAATGTGCTGGCACGTCGCTGAGTCTGGTGCGGTTGGTTTATTCCCAAAACAAAGTTAGAGATTTTGCCGTGCACCCAACCTTTTCGACTCTTCTAAATGTACCGCATCGGTTTTTAAGTGGAATTCAAGGTGAAAGTTATCTTTTTATGAGTTGATCTTAAAAGACAACTTAAAGGTCAGTTAAAACATTTCACACTTCACAAAGTACTTCATTAACGCAGACTGTTCTTTCCCGTTTCAAGCAGGGCAGAAAATGAGCATAAATGACTCCTAACAGCTCAAGCACCATTATCCAGCTGTTCGCAAATCTCAAGTTTACCGCATGTTCTCCCACATTTACTCCAGCCCAAATGGCCAGACTGCAGCGGATGTTCTTCCCTCAGATGCTGCTCATCAATTTGTATGAATATAACTCATATTATTTTTATTCAGTGCTCTCACTCAAGCTGTAAGGAGTCCTGCCATTGTCATGTTTTTGCTCTGGTATGGACTCTAAAGGGTACTATGATGATAACGCAGTTCAATTGGAGTCATTTATTCTTCATTAGTGCACTCAGTTTACGAGGTACACCTATCTAAAGATAATGCATTCTAATACAACGCACCTGCAATAACTTCCCCTTCCAGAAGCTTATTGTGTTCAGTTGTTGTTGAAACTGTTTCTGAGAGGTGTTGGTTGAACTTCATGTTCATTTGGGAGGATTTTTCTCGTGCTGCTGTTGAGTTGAGTTGAATTGCGTGAAGAGGTGTTTCTGGTAATCAGCCTACCCTCATTGATGGAAACAGGGTGTTGTTACAATCATTAAAAAGCAATATGTGCTTACGTGCAGTAGCTAGAGCAGCATTGAAGTGCTAATGCGAGTTAATAATGTGCTGACCTACTCTACTTATGTTAGCTCCACAGGTTTGTACGTATAAATGTAACGTTTTAGAAACGCTTATCTCCTTCCAACCTCTCCCGGTAACGAGTATCACCATGACCAGCTCCAAATCCACGAAACAAGCTTAGACGTGAGGGAAATCTGGAAACCATTGCATTGAGAGTCTACAGAGCAGAGCTGGATACTTGTCCGGACCTGGACGATGCGACGCTATGATTGGCCAGTCTGTGTTCAAGGGGCGGGACTTGGCAAAAGGTCACAAAAGCCTTAAAGAAAGGGGGATGTGGCAATAAGAGCAGAACTCACTTTTGTCCTTGATTGCTGTAGTTGTTGTCATACGATTCATATCCTTGGTCATCATAAGTCGTTCCGTAGTCCTCGTCATATTCCTGAAGTAACACAGACAAAATGCAATCAGTTAGACGTGGTGCAGATGTGGTACAGATGTGGTGCAACCTGTTGTAGAGCGATGAGGTTGAGAAGGCATGTGTTGGATAAGAGCTGCTGTGTGCTGCACCGTTTGGTTAAATGACTTCAGAACAATTTCAGCATCATTTTACCAAACCATTGTATTCTACTTTGGACATTTTCTTCACCATCAAATGCTTACGGGGTAGTACGTTTCTACAACACATTGCAATACACGGAAGCCTTCAACTGAGCACAGATGTAGGTCAAACTGCTTGATGTGCTGCTGTTGGTATAACAGCCCATATGCAGCACCATTAAAAGCAGCCTGACTGACAGTGGGATGCAAAGAGTCTCACCGTGGCAACGTTTCAACACCACCTCAAAGGATGAGCCTTGAACATCTGTTTGTGTTCCAGCAATCTGCCCCGTCCCCCCTCTGCACTCCACCCAGGCTCCCGCCAAGAGGAACATCAAAGCGAACCAGTGCCGCACCCGTCCTAATTTGGGATAAATGGGACTTATGTTCCACAAAAGGCGTCGACCCCTAGCGACACATCTCTCATCCCCCCGCACACTTCTTGGCTAATTCCATCTGCCCCTGATTTGCATGCTTGAAATGAATGTCTGTGAGATTTAGCACCAGAAGAAAATGCTCATCACGTCCATATTATTATTGAGGCCCTAATTCCTGATTAGAAACATGCATTTGCCAAATGACAGCATTTGAATTGACTCTTTCATCTTTAATCCTCCAGCAACGAAGTACATGTGAAGATGTGAAGTAGAACTCCTCTCAACAAAGAGGCCCGGATGTTGTAATACATCAATGCTTTGTGGGTAAAACACAGCACATGTTTTATTTCACTATGGGGGAAAAACCTGGCAGGTACATTTTAGGGATCACTTTCATACGCTCAAACCTCTCCTTGGTCATCCCTTTGGGTGGCTTTCAAGAGTTGTTAGTATTTCCTTTGTTGTTTGCATGTGAGTGGGAGGTTTGTTTGTTTTTGTGGAAAAACTCCATCTATTTGTCTAGAGGTAGCTCAAGGGGAATTTAAATCCCTCCTCGCGTTTGTAACTCTGCAGTTACGGGAGCTTTTCCAAAGTCAGCAATTCCCCATGCTAATGCAAGGACTAAGTTTAGTCACCAACTGTACGTTTGAAAATATTAAACCCCTTGAACGTTTTTATAATCGGCAGGAAAAGTAGTACTGAAAAAATGTGCAATTTTCTCCAAAGGGATGTAATTAATAAAAACACTTATTAACAGGCAGATTAACTTTGATTTGCTCTTTCCAATCCGAACCTTTTACTGCTCAATGGAACATCAAGGAGGATTGTGGACGGGATTTCTGGAGGGAAGAGGCTCGAACAAGGCAATCTAAAAAACAATAGGCGGAGGAATTATGAAACTTTGAAACACGCAGTAGTAATGCTGCTTGTAGTCATAGAATAATACATATCTAAAAAAATCATGTTACTGCTCAACTTAATGCAATCAAGCTGTACAATAAAAACTACCATTGTGAAGGTAAAAGTTTATACTTCATTACTCTGAAGGGTGGGCTAACTAAACACATGTATGCATTTGTGTGTAAAGGTTGTGTGCACAGGGATATCACACCTAGAGGTACATTAAATATATTTACACATACACTGCACAGTAACAGTTCTGGATTCAAAATGTTTCATTCAAGTGACATTTTCCCACATATATACAGGATGGGCATCAGATTACCATCAGCTGTACTTTATCTATGCATTTTGAATACTTTAGCATTTCAAAGTGTTGAAAATACCCAGTGCAACGTACACTGTCTGCGCAAAGCCACAGCTTAAGTTTTTGAAGCTAGGAAATGTCACCTCATTTGAAATTGAAATGACGTCTTTGTTTTTGTCAGAAACACGCATGTTTTTGTCACAAAACTCTAGGGATCATCTATATTTCACTATATTTAAATCTAATAGTCTCTGTTATAACTATTGCAGAGTGGAATAAATGAGCAGGGTTATGAATATAGAATGATAAGAATCTCGACAGGAGCAAAAGCATGCAGCTGTGATCGTGCAGGCCGCCTCAGTTGCCAAGTAAAATATTTTCTTTGAGTGTAAAAACACGAGGACAGTCAAAAAAAGGCTTAATTAATTCAATTTCCTTCTGCATAAGAAATAACTAATTAAATGTGTTTTTCACACATTTCTGATGTTCCTATGTTCAGGAGGCGGCAAGGAGACAATTAAGGTGTTAATGCAATTTAAAATCTAGTTTTCCAAACTATCAGAAACCTGCAGCTCTGATACTCTTGGTACTCAAGGATTACGCAGGGCAGAAATGTTATTATTGTTAATATGTTTCTATTCCTGTCGTAACTTCAAAAATCTCTGGTTAATTACTTTATATAATTCATACTGTACACATGATATAAAGATAAGCTGTTGGAACCTTATTTGTCTTAATTGAGTTTATGCTTTGTGACCTATGACCTACTCAACAGTGAAGCTGTACTTGTCACAGTACTCAAGTGAAATCACCAACAGTTGATGTTGCCAGGAGAACCACCGCGAGTCACTCAATTAAAAAATGTTCATCCCCTCAACCAGCAAAATCAATGAGAGAAAATCTCTGCACATTTGACAATTTGGCCAGGTGATCATCAGGTGACCAAAATGAAAAAAGGTTCATCCTCTGGGGAGCATGAACGTGAAGTAATTAATGACAATCTGACATTGTGAAAAATTGTGAAGTGTGGCATGAAAGTTGGAGTAGAGGACATTGGGGGGGGGGGGGGGGGTTGGTTAAACATTGAAATGAATCCTCTGGGACCATGAATATCAAATACTAATTCCACAGAAACCCACCCAAGTAGATATCTAGGTAGCAAGGAAGTGTGAAAATGTTTACTGAAGTTTTGGGGAACTGTTCTCTTGGTGGTTAAAACACATTTCATTATAAGTAGCTGCTGAAATATCTGGACTAAAGCATCCTTCTCACATTACTGACATCAGCATTGTTCTGGGCCAACTGAACCTGAACAGATATCAGGCTGAACACAGCAGAACAGGCACTAGATACCCTGCTTAGTTTTCAGCACGAGCCATGTGCCATTAGTGCTAAGTGAGTCCTCCTCTCGTCTCAAAGACAACTCTCTCAAGGTGCTGTCCACTCACATTGGACTACACTGCCTGGCATTAAGGACCATATTAAACTTTAACAATGCCATGTTAGTTCCATTTGTTAGAGCAGCTACTCTTTAATTGAGTTACAAGCAAGCTGAGAGCAGACACATGCTCTGTTTATAAATCACACTGGCACATTGAAAATGGCTCTTTTCTTTGGTGTCTGACACAAAGAACAACAGCTTTAAAATGGGAAGCGGTCGGTGATGGTGGTGTGAGTGAAGCTATTTTAACATCTGATGTGTTTGTATTGATATACCATTTACCCAAAATATCTTGGAGAGCACAATAGCACGACAATACTGCGACAGCGCTGTGTTTCCAACACTAAACAGGATTAGTGTGACAGCGAGAGGTTGGGGGGGGGCAGCTCCTAAGTGAGTCTTTCATTTGTATGCCAGTGGATGGCTGAGAGGCGTGTTGTTAAAAGATAAGGACTGGCCTCTGAGGCCACTGCAGACTAACAGAGGGCCTGGCACTGCATGTTACAACAGCGGTATCACAGCCGCTCCACTGTGCTCTACAATACCAGTGTAACAGATAGGAAGCCACTGTCACCCAGAGCAGGCTTGTCAGGCGCTGGATTTGTTCCCTGCACACTGTACTGAATCCAAATGGGTTTAGCAACACGCTGTACTCACATTATGAACTTTGCCGACAACCGCGAATGCTGCGTGGCCCGCGTTTAAACCCGTATGGTGTCACAAATGCAAAACAGCAAAGCGAGAACATTAAGCAAATCAAAAGAAGAAGAAAAGCCCTGTTCTTCCCGGATGACTTCAGCACAATACCATCTGGTCAAAGACAAAAGTCTTGTCTCTGCACAGCTGTGCCACACATTCCTCCTATAACGTCTTAGCAATAAAAGCAAAATAAGACCACGTGATGTTGCTCAAAGAAAACAAAGAACGCAGTATCTGTAACCCTCGGTCATCCGTCTTGCTCTCAAAATTTCTCAAAGCTACGTGTCATTTATTCTGCTCTTCCTGCCAGCATATTTCAGAACGCTGACAAGGCTGGAATTTGCTGAAGCTTTTTCCGCTGCAGGGGAAGAAATACGACTCAAGCTATCAGATTGAGGACGGCAAAAAAGTTGGCCCATGCATCAAGTTGAAGTATCACAAACCTGTGCACACTTGACAAATGTCGTAGCGTTCCTCAGTCTTACTTTACCACCTTTTGTTTTTGATCTTTTGGCTACGTTTTAAATAAAGCTTATTCACACCTGTCAAGTAGTATCAGGGGCATCAGGGGCTTTTTGTAGTGAGGTGGTTCTATGAAGGGATTCTACAAAACCATCATGTGAGATATTCATAATGTATTGTCGTTGTTTTACTCCAACTGTTATAACAGTAATGTAAGAGTCTACAGCCACTCTGTAACGTCAGCATGCTAACATGCTCCCAATGACAGTGTTACACTGATGCTGAGCAGGTGAAATGTTTCACATCTTCATTTAGCGTGTTAGCATGCTAACATTTGCCGATTAGCCCTAAGCTGGAAGTACAGCCCAGGCTGAATGACATGCCATTCGTTTTGCAGGTGTTTGCTCATAAACCAAAGTATTCTACAGAGTTAAAATATGACCTACTGGTGGCAGGGGACCGCCAGAGTCATTGTAATTCACCCTCTGCTTGCCATGAATACCTCTACAAAATTTCATTGCCATATTTCTTGGAGATGTTTAAAAGTATTTCACTGCATAGTTGAAAAATGTAAGCTGCTGGTGGCGCTACATGACACATTAAGATTCATCCTCTGGGCACCATGAATATTTGTACCACTTTTCATGGCAAATCACCAAGTGGTGGGCTGACCCACCAAGCAACATTGCCATCTCATACTGCTGGCATTGCTAATACAATTGTGAGAATAAAAAATGAGATGTGCATAGATGTGCCTGTAATGTGTGGAAATCGAAGCAATTATTACAAATCACAGGTTGTGTCCCACGTGGATGGGTTTCAATCGTCTCTTCATGACTGGTCTCGCCTGCCACAGCAGTTGGATGCAGCTTCTTTATGACTATATCTGAAATATTTTCCATATAGAACATGATTCAATTAACAATGCCTGGCTCTGAAAAGGACTGGACATGCGGAGAGGGGGATGCTTTTTTTTAATGCCACAACACTCAGCGAGGACCCACAGTGCTGTGAACGGATTACTGTATCTGGAGGATTTAACATAAACGACACCAACCCACGTGCATTGCACATTTCTTTGTCTTCTCACCCAGGAGAATTAAGCTTCTGTGTGAACAAAAACAAACACACTTACATACAGCTCGAGATTTAAGCATGAAACTGAAGTTCTGCTACCTCAATTAGCCTCCTTCATGCTGGCAGAGATGATATAGAACAAAAAAAGACGACATGCAGCCTCGTTTCTGTCATGAGAATTACATCATGTCTAATTGTTCTCCAACGGGATTAGCAGCAGGTAAGAAAGAGCTCTCAATGCACCTAATGAATTACATGAAATGAGATTTGGCTGCAATCATAGTAACCATTCAAGACTGATGGGCCTGCCTGCAGGACCGGATCACGGGATAATAGCATTTCTGTGATTTTGACTTGGTAACAATTGGATTTGGAGTCATTTGATGCGGATACAAACAGCTTTAACAGAGGGAGATTATGTCGAACAAAAAACATCCAGACAAAGATACTGTGTATCCATGCGTCATCATGACAAATGCACCAAAAGGTAACCTAGGTCTGGTGCTTTCAACGTGAACAAGAGAGACGAAGACAACGCCTCCAGCTGAACAAATGTTTTGGCCCGTGGCAATGCCTCGCAGCAAAAAGAGAACGATGGCAACATGCATAAGATTCAAATGTAAAAAAAAAAAAAAAACTTGCTTGGCATTTCATTGATGAACACAAGAGCCTATTTGTCAGAGCCTGATGGAGAACACTTGTCCTGGGATGGTGATGTATTCTGATGATACAGAGTCAAACTCATTCAGCTTCTAATTTGCAGCGATGTGGTTAGATTCATCATCCGGCAGATGTTGGGGGTCTTTTTTTCTCCACCCGAACACACAGGTGCGGGTGTCGGGGGACGCGGTTTACAACTGTGACAATGATGGGAAACAGCTGGTGCAGGAGTCATTCTCTACGACCTCCACGCATTTAAATTGCAACCTCCGAATAAACCTGTCAGATGTGGTTAGGTATGGGCTGCTGGGGCAATTTCCCAACGCAGGCCACCTCCTCGCTCCTTCTATCTGCTAAATATGCGGTGTTGATGCTGAAGTCCCTGGGGAACTTGCCTTGACAGTGCGGCGGGGGACTCTCTTGGCAAATGCACAAAGAGTCGACTCTAAGCCTAATATATTCATCTCTGGCAGCTGTTGATATTACAGACAGGTTCCCATAAGACTGTGCAGGTAAGCTAAAAGAACAAACCGCAATAATTCACACTCTGCTAACTCCTCATGTCGACAACACAAAAAACTTAATATGGCGGCGAACGACTCCTACAGGCTGATGTTTAAGCAGCTGTGCATATTTTGTGCTGAAATGGACATCTTTAGTTCACCCAACTGATGAAACAACATACTTTCTCACATGTCATGGTATGAAGTGATGCCACCCCAATACAATGGAGATAGGTGCAATTCCATCTGTGATGCTGACACCATTGAAATGAATACGTTTGAGAAAAGAACAGTCTCCCTGCTATTGTGGATAATTCAAAAATATTGCAGATAAGCTGTTTTCATTGGTTAGTACTACTTTCTAGAGGTGTACCGAGATGTCATTATCTGTGTCTCTGTGTCCAACCAACAACGCAATATGTCTCAAAGTGACTGAACATGGGTGTCGTTTATACGGGAGGTTGTGTTAAATCCGGCAAATGTCGTATTTTCCAACCTAATATTCATTGGCAGTGCACTTTCTGTAGCTTCAAAGCATCAAATTGATTTCATATTGGTAGATAATTAATGACGAAATATATTTCTACATCATCATACTCTCTCTTTTTTATGAACCCCACCTCCTACAGAACAACCACAGAATATTGCGATCACGTTTCAATAATGCAAATGAAATGACGAGTGAACTCAAACTCCTATGCGAGGATCTTATCTTGTGATATCGGATATCAGTCTGATGCCGACTCAACAAGCAGGATTGGGTGTCTTGTCAATAGGCTGATCTGGTATCAGATACCATTATTTATAATAAATAACAATTCAGCACATTTACATCGTTTTACAAAGTTAAGAACGCAATGTTTAAGCCAAGCGAGATGTTGCCTTGCACATAAAAGAATGCTCTCAGTCACTTCCACACAGTCAGGCATACAGCTTATTGGTTAAACACTGGTGTCTGATCGGTAAGCTGTATCGGCTGACACCTGAATCACAGGTAGCGACCACTGCTGCAGCAGCTCTGCCGTATTGATTTCATCCTGAAACGTATGCATTGTTGAGTCCTAATTATACGTCTTAACACTGTGGATAATAAAGGGGCACAGATTGTTTAGTCTATAAGAATGCCACAAAAGAATGAAAAATGGCTTGCACAAGCTCCCACAGCCCAAAAACAAGTTCTGATTTGCTTGTTTCGTCAGATATCCAGACATAAAACACAGAAAAGCAGCAGATTCCCACAACTGAAACACTGGATTAAGGTGTTTGTTTGTTATACTCACATATTCGCCATATGTGTCCTGAACTATGGGAGGAGCCGGCCGGTACCCAGCGGTTGGCGGGGCCCCTCTGGCTCTCTGAACCCCCCTCCCTCTGGAAGACGGAGCCCGGATGGGTGGGGCTCCTCTGGGTGCTGCTCCCCGGGGCACCGCTGCATGCAGTGGAGGAACTCCTCCTCGAGTCCTGACAAACGACACAAAACATCCGCTCAGGATTCGAGGAAAGAGCACAAAGTTAAATGCATTTCCGATCTCCCTTTTCTGAGGGGAGTGTGATGAGTTCTGTGAATTATTGGAGGGAGAAATAAATGTGTGTACATAGATGGGATGGATCAGGTAACATGCAGTATATCCTCTTTCTACACATGTTGATTTTGAAGCATTAAAAGATACTGTTACAAGTATAGTATTATCTATCATAAATATGAGACGCCAATGCACCCCAGGTCTTTATGATGAGGCGCTGTAATTTATTATGTTTGCAGTCAAGCTGCCTCGTCTACTTTCACTCCGGTTCGTGATTTCCGACATCCTCCGGAATGACTTGATAAAACCACAGCGGTGCATCTGATACATTCAGCGGCAGGTTACATGTGTAGGTGGAGAGACTGAGGAAAAGTGAGGGTGGAGGGCAAGTACCTCCAGTCGAGAAAAAGTGAGTCACGTCCATTACTCAAAACACAGCACGTCTTATGGCTGAATTGCTTTCCTGTCTGTTCAGTAAAAGGCAGATGACAAAACGGTGATGGACGTGTTCTTGTCTTGAAATGAAGCCCAACATTTTGACTGTGGGGAAGTGGAACACTAACCCAATTTTCCCCATTAATGTTTTACATACTGTGGTGCCAGTTTGGGGGTTTGGTTTTACCTTAACTGTTTCGGTAAACAGACATAATTCCCATCAAGCTCTGCTGCAAAATAGCGAGACACTGATGTATGTGCAGCCATGCAGATGAACTAACACAGAACCCAGAGTCTAAACTGCACTGTAATCATGATGGAAGCAGAGTCAAGCTGCTCTGTTGGAAACCAAAGGCAGCCTGACCTTGTGGTTTGGTAATGTGTTGTTTGAGCTTTTTACACCGACTGAGCTTCCTTTTAAAAGCCGTCAACTGATCTGAAGCAGCAGCAGAAAACCACCAAGGTCGCTTTTGTGATTATATTTCTGTGCTTTTTTCTTTTTTTTCGTTATTATTGGCAAAACATCACAGATTTGGGTCAGGAGGAGAAAAAAAAAGAAGGGAAGTCTCTCTTAATTCCCTGACTAAAGGGGAGGATGTTTACTTGATAGAAATGTGGACCACCCCTCAAGCGCAGCACTGAGAGTTGGTTCCTCTTTAATTCACTTCCAGCAACAGCGGCAATGAAAGACAAAGAGGAATATGTGAAAGCTACAATGAGTCACTCCAGAGCAGCGGCAACAATCAAAATCACATGTGAGTGAGAATATGTAGAGAAGTGACTTCCTGGTCAGGAGCCTATAGGACGTCCGTCTTATCACACAGGCATGCTAAATTGTAATTAGAGTGTCATTTAAAACGTAGCCAATGATATTGCGACTCAGAGCAATACAAACAGCCCGTCTCGGTGACCTTGTTTATCTGAGAATCTGATGAAAGAAGCGTTTTCTTTTGTAAACACAAAGAACTAACAACACGGCTCTTTGTGTTTGACGCAGAGAGACTTAACGTTTTCTAATGGCCACGAGTATTTTTTATTTGTAGTCTTGTGAGGTCTCAGAGGAGCTGGAATTAGTTTGTGTTCACAGGGAGCGTAGACGGGAGAGCATCTCCTGGAGACCATTTGCATAGACATAAAGGCTTTCATGCAAATGTGGCATTGCATCACTACCAAGCACTATTTACTATCATTTCTGTTTTTCTATTAAAGCTACTTGCTCACTTAATGGCCCCTCCGACCTATTTCAGCACACATGAACACTAGTCTCAGCTAAAATATGGCAGCATAGAAGAAACTATTATATTCACCAAATGTAAACTGCCTAAATCACAGTGTGTCAGTGAGAGTCCCTTGCCTCAGAAGCTCCAAATTAATTGATGTCACCTAAAACCAGTTCAATCAGGAGGCAGTTTAATGGCATCAAGTGCTGATGATGAGTAGATATGTACAGTATATCAGTGGCGGGCCGTGCATTTTATACCTGGGCTTCTGTGCTGTCCTACTGAGCTACGGTTATTTGTTTCTATTGGTGTAATAACACACATATTCGCATTAAACCGTTTGGTAAATAACCCCGCGACGACGGGATGCTTCGTCATTAACAGACGAGTCAGAATCAATGTAATTAACACAATGATAAGAACCAGTCACATAAAATATCAAGCATGACAAATCAATCCAGCAACACTGCAGCGCTAGAGCGCGAGCCATTCGTATTATTCATAAAAACAACACGATACACAAATGAACAGTTACTGCAGATGTAAAAAACAGCGGCCGGCGTCCGTTCGTAGCGCGTTCTGATAAATCTTATAAGTCCGTTCTTATAAATAGGTGTCAATTAATATGGATTATCCAGTATTGAATAATAGGCAAGGAGTAAAACATATGAATGGATGGAAGCCAAGAGGTGTGGCTGGGAATAAGTGATCATGAAAGAAAATGGGAGAGAACGAGTGAGATCGTCCCTTTGATTGAATTTTCTCCAAACTTTATTGACTGCGTCGTCCAGAGAACGCAGCACTCGCCAGCGGCAGAGCAGATGTTTTGTCTCTCTTGTACGGTTGGTTTCTTTTTGTGCACAGAAACCAGCCTGGCACGTTCAGTAGATAAGCAGCCATTTGCACAGGGCAACTTTACATGAAAGCAGCAGTGCTTTGGTCTTCTTTGTAGTTCCTGCTGAGGTCGGCGCATAGTCAGCAGGGCTCATTTGTCTGCATTCTGAAAAAAAGCTATTTGCTGCCATTCATTCTTGTAGAATATGAGACACAAGTTCAACAGGGAGAGATAAGCTATCACATTAAACAGGACACCTTTGTTTGGCTTCTTCATCTGAATGACGTTGTATCAGTATGTGCCTGTACATCATGACACACTGTGCCTGCTGCCAGTGAGCCAACAGCTCGAAATGATGAAACAGGTTGTTTGTCAGTGCCTTCCAAAATGACCCATTCAACCATATAGGTAAGGCAAACAAAACGTCTTCGGATCAGATTGTGGACATTGTTAAAATAAATCACCACAGCATTATCTGTTTGGTAGGTAATTGGAAAAAAAAGAATAATGGTCTCCATTGTCGCAATTTGGCCCAATTTAAACAATCTATTTTGAAGCCCATGGTATAAAGTGCATGGCACATTGATGGCGTGTCCAACTCCCAAGGGGCAAAGAGGTTGTATGTGGTCTCTTAATTACCAAACCAATCAGTGTGTCATCTCCCATTCCCTTTGAAAGGCAATTGGTTATTTTAACAGCAGTGAAAATATCGTTGAATATTTGTTGTTGTCCAATGACAGGGGGGGGGGGGGTGGTGAATTAATGCTGCTCTGGCATAATGTGAAGGGAGTGAGAGTGTGCAGCCATCCCACCACTGGTTATGTTGAATTATGTGTAATTTGTGCCTATTATTAATTTGTCAAAAAGATTGGAATATTAGAATTGTATGAAAAACATGCATTTAGTTTCTCATATAAAGTTTGAGCACTGTCACAGTAAACGTCGTGTGGTCTAGATCAATACGTTATCCTTTATTTTATAGAACATAATGAACTCAAACATCCTGCCAATTATTGAGCATATGAGCTCAGTACCAGGATCAGTCCAGAAGCCGACTGTGTGTTGGGATGCTGGCCTCGTAAATCAGTGTTGAAACATGCACTTTGCAGCCAACATGTGCACTGACAATCTAGTACACTGAGCAAATCTGGCCAAGTTCTCAAGACATTACAAAGCTGTAATGTGACATCAATGTCTTGCATTCATAAAACAACACAAAAGGACGACGTTGTCGGTTCCAAACAGAGGCAGTCGTAAATGTTCTGTAACTCTAAATGGCACCATTAACTGGATACTGTACAAATACTGCCTTCCAGAAGCTCCTGAACTGTAAATAATACCCGTTCCCCAGCTGCACCAAAGTGCACATATACACAACAACTTGCATACACATGTGCACACACTTGGAGGCAGGTTACCTTGGAGGCCCTGGAACAGGTGTCCCTCTTCCACGGGCAGCTGACTTGCCCCTCACCGATGGCACCTTGGCATCCTCCGAGCCACCATTCAGGTATGTGAGCTCCTGCAGCTGGGCCTGTCTGATCTCATCATTGTAATCCTGCACACAGAGAGGCAAGCGTGATCACGCACAAACACACCGACAGCAATAGACTCGCTTTCAATTACGCCGTATTAAATTCCGTCCTCAATCTCCAGGGCTACAACCCCGGGAATATCGAATTAATGTACTTCATAGTACTGCCGTGACCGCTGTTCCTGAGGCTGCAAAGCATTTCAGATCGCCCGTTGATAAATCCTCACGACCCCGTTTGCCTTCACCTTCTCACACGGTTGCTTTTTGCCACTAACTTAAAATAGACACTTAACGAGGAAATAGGTCTTTAATCATAAAAACGATGATATGATTGTCATGTGTCCGCTCTATCGATAAATATGTTTTATGGCGACGGTGGGAAGAGGTAACACGGAGGGGTTTGGGGGAGGAGTCTGCTGATAATTAATGGGGAGATGTAAATCATCATAGCTCTCAGCACTGGAGAGATCATCCATAATGAATGGAGGGAGAGTAAATAAGCTCCCTCCTGCATGCTGCTGCCAAGAAGAGTTTGGCCCATGCAGAACTCCCCTCCTGCGCTCTTTTATTCCTGTTGTACCCACGACTTTCCATTCAGCATCGCACACACGGATCTCCAGACGCTTTATACAAACACTTCGCCGTGAAGAAAGAAAGTGAAGGCCAGAGAAAGTGTGTGTATGTGGAGAAAGAAGGGAACCTACTGGTATCAGAAACTTCTTGATCTCCTCCAGAGCGTGACCCATCCTGGCGTAGGCCTCAGCCGGTGGGGCGAACACCTCGATGAGGACGTGCAGGTCTTCATTCAGGTGGTGGTATTTGGACTCGTTGCTCTGCCGTAGCTCTTCTTCCTGATGGTCCAATAAAAACGAGCAAAAAAACCAGTTTGTATCATATATACCGTCTCGGGAACGAGCACGAGTTAGCTGTCACAGTCAGCAACATTTATCTTGTTTTTCTTCTTCTGTATTTTGTCAAGGATTTACTGCAGGGAGTTTTCACACAAAGAGGTTTGATGCTTCGGTGCTGGAGAGTTAAAAAAAAGACAGACAGGATATATTTACGTGGGTTCCTTTAAACGTATATATTCGCAAACAGGGAATCCCTACAATCTTTTCTGCCGCGTCTTGTCACATTTAACTGATTACCTTTGTCGTCACACAGCCGCCTGTCCTTGTAACAAATGCACGGATAAAGTATGTGCTCTCATGCACTTAATCATGATCTCTTATTGCATCTTTCTCATCGATGTGAGCTCTGCTAAAATAAATTAAGCACCGTTGGGAGGCAAGAATATATTTGATAGAGTGAAATGAGTTATTTTAACAATGGTTTTTTTTTTTAAAGAAAAGAACATCCTTAATGTGGTCGAAGATATGTTCACATTAGTCGTGTCAAGAGTAGTGAAATGTGATTCTGCAACAATTGACTAATGTAGCAAATGACTTATTTAATGATCTACAACAGTGAAAAGAAAAACATATTTGGCATTCGAATGTCTAAAGAAAGAGACTGAGAATTGATTCATGGGAAATGAAGTGAACAAAGACCTCAGCAATCACCACACTGCACCAAAGAGACTAATCAAAAGTAAGGATCTAAAGGATGATTCACTTAAAAACAAGATAATATTCCTAAAATAAATAGATGGGATTAATGGAACCCTCCCTTCTACAAACAATGCCAAATACATTTTAGGAGAAAACGTAATTTGGAACGGCTACAGATGCTGTGTCGAGGATTGACCCCCGTGACTTTCATTGATCCCCTAGCCTTTCCTTTTGCACCACCGCATGTCAACATGTTCCATTTATCAGTGAAATATCTCTACTTCTACAACATGGATTGAGGCTAGTGTTGGTAAAGTCATTCATGTCCTTCGGGGGATGAATTGTAATGCCTTTGGTAAACCCCTGACGTTTGACGGATTACCGTGCAGTTTGGTTTTGACCTTAGTGAAGTGGGAAACATGTGACTTTGTATCGGGCGCCATCATTGGTCGAATTTTGACCAATACTTTGGTGTATCAATCTGACATTTTGCTTCCCTTTACTACGATTACAGCCTCACAGATCTACAAGTATGGCTGAGGCTGATGGGGGATGTCATGAAAAGAAGATCAAGGGGATGCTCAGGAAAAAGTCAGGGGGCAACCAAAGTTGTTCGGGTACATCCTCTGGGGACCACATATGTCTGTCGAAAAGTTTCATGACAACCCATCCAACATTTGCTGAGTTATCTCAGTCTAGAGCAAAGTGATGAACTGACGAACCAACATGGAGCCGCACTGCTGGCACGGCAGAACGCGTCATTCGGACAGAGGACATTATGTTTGGAACCAGCCGTCTATAGCTGATCCTTGGTGCCCTGATTTCAAAATACTCTCTTGATTACGAGTTCCACAAAACATAATGTGGATACCAAGATGCCGATCAGCTGGTCAGGTCAGACATGTTGTGGCTGTCACCGCCAATGAAGTCTGTTCAAAACAACTGCTGCACCAGACTTGCATTTCGAATGACATCGTTATTTTCATGCATTGCATTAAACAACTCAAACTCAGTAGTATCTCACTTCACTAGATGGAGAAAGTGTCAAGTAGTTACAACATCAATCCAATCACCTGTCGATGCCACAGAGGGCGTCAACATGTCGAAGTTACAGATTATTTAGCCTTAAACAGGTGTTGTTATACAATAAAAGAGCATGTATTTGTTGTTTAGTTACTGTATAAACCACTAAAAGTTGAGCAAATGCCATAACGTTTGTCTGCAGAAGCACATGTAATTTAGACTGCAACAGAAAAATATACCCTGAAACAGTGAGGGGTTGCACAGGCCGTTCAGGCCCGACAGAAGCAGGCCAGTATAATGTTATTGATGGCAAGAAATAGGACAGTAAAAACCCCAATGTCTCCCACCACATCACACAAAGGAAACAACAGGTTTGGTCGTCCCAGTTTCTTGTTTTCAACAAAAAAAAAAAAGAGAAAGTCTTCTCCGGGGCCTCTCTCCAGCGGCTGCAGCTTCCTCCTCACTTTCTCCCTCTGCAGCACTATGCAAGCCAGTGTCTCTGATGTCACCTAATTATAAATAACCTTCTTTTAAGAGTGCCTGTGGTATGTTAATGATATGTTAATTTCCTCGATAAATCTGCGCTTTTACGAGCAGAGGGTTCCTTAGCGCATGGCACCAGCGCTGACGGAGCTGCAGGAGCTGCAGGAGCTGCCGGTGTCGAGCGGGGAGTGTAAGCACGGCGTTAGAGAGAGACGACTGCTTGCAGACCTGGCTCTCTCTTTCCCTTTCATGTGCTCCTTGGCTTATTTGCATGAAGAAAAAAAAAGATTTAAAAAAACAATCACGATTAATAACAGACGACCAAGCATGTGTCATCTGAGGAATTTCTTCTATTTAATATAAAATATTTGTTCTTTTACTCCGTCTTTCCATCTATAAGGTCTATTCGACATGTGCAGCAATCTGTATGTGTGACCAAATCATTTGCATATGATATTATGATAGCAGTTTTCATACACGAGGACTCCTCCCCCAGCGCTGATAAGAAGCATCAGTGATCCAGCAGAGTCCTATAGCAGCTAAGCAGCCCACGGTGGGAGATTACAGCTGTCTGTTTTTCATATCTACTGGCAGAATCTTCCTCCCACTTTCTTCCCCTGTAAATCTGCTTATGAAAAGCCGTTCGCCCTGGAAACAGAGGGCCAGAACGCTGTGGACGCAGGCGCTCCGGCAGACGCAGAGAATAGTGTCGAGCTCGGAGCGTTCACATTCAAGCGAAATTCAGGAGAAATGTTGGAAAAATGGGTCAAGTTCTAACAATCTGGGATATGAACTGCACAGCTTTGATCATCAACACTGATGCTTACAATCTGAAGAAATCCACCAGCTTGTCCTCACCAGTCCCAAGAGAGGTGGTGCTGTTTTTGCTCTTTACTGGCCTCCCTTCACTGGTTACCAGTAACATACAGAATTGGTTTATATATCCTTTCATTTGTCTTTAAAGCACTGAATGGACCGAAACCAGTTTATATGTCCAATCTCCTCAACCGCAGCTTTTCTGAAATGGTGATCGAGCCTTTGATGTCTACAGAGCTACGACCACTGTTCAACGGTAAATGGACTGTACTTGTAAAGTACTTTCACACTCTTTGTCATCATTCACCCATTCACACACTGATGGCAGGGGCTAGGTGCCCCCTGCCATCGGACTATTCAGACTAGGCACAGTTACGGGAGCAATTTTGGGGTTAAGTGTCTTGCTCAAGGACACGTCGACATGCGACTAGCGGCGCTTGGGATCGAACCGCCGATCCTCTGATTGAAGGACGGCCCTGCTCTCCACTTAGCCACAGTTACATCATTTAATCCAAATAAATCACACATGCACAAAGGCAGGCGTACAATCCTACATAGTCTGCTGTACACGGCTTTGGCAAATCTAACTAACACCACCAGCACCTTCAGGGAAGATGACAATGCAATCCTGAGAAAGGAAAAGAGAAGACGGCGCCCCCACCAGAATGCTTGAGTTTGCAAAAGACGACGGGACAGAGACAGAGCAACAAGAGCGATTAAGACACAGGCAATGACGAAACAATAAAACAATGAGGAAAAATAACAACTGAAGAGCTACTGACAATGTCAATCGATTGACTTAGTGCGCCTGTAAACCGGTGAGCATAATAAAATATCACCCTGAACTTTATACCGTAATTTAAAGGCTTGTTAGGGTGGTTTAAATGATATCATTCCTAGCTCGTCAAATAATAATAGACTCAAATGAAATGTATTCGCAAGCTAGGTTCATTCTTTTGGTGCCGGACTTCTTACACATACAGAGCAGTCCTCTCAGTCAACGAAGGTTTTTCAGCTCGCAATTAAACCCGATGCAGGACCAAAAGTGAATGAAAGTAATTGTTATGTCTATCCGGAAAATTAAAGTGGGACTACAAGTCCCAGGGAGGAAAATGGATGAGTTAATCACGGCGCTAACGAGGAGGGGGGCGCGGAAACGCCGCTGCCTTTACGTCATCCTGCTCTGAAAGCGGCGGGACAACCGAGGTGCCACAACCAGACGGCGGGGACTCTGACTCCGACAGCTCGGTGCCTTTCAGCCTCTCCGCCCTCCCATTCTTGTCGACGCAAGATCAAGCAAATATTTGAGCAATTATCTCAGCTCTTTGCAGCGCCGCCGCCAAATGTAAGAGCTTTAAAGGGAAAGTACTGAACATTGCACAGTTTCACGACATGTCCACGATACTGTATTTTTCTGAGCAGCAAGAAATGCATTTGCACCTGATGTCTTCCGCAGGGCGGCGTGTGTTTCATCGTTGTGCATAGAAACAGTGCCTCACATGGTGCCTCGGGAATGGAAAGACAGCTTTGTTTCACTTTGACTTGAAAAAGTCTTGAAAGTAGATCTGTCTCTTTGCTCTGCAGTGAACCAGCCCCATGACCTACACCAGGAATTTCAAGTGCTACAAAATATGATGACAAATGCTGCGCAGCTGAAAACCGAAAGTCAGCAACCGGCTGAAGATAAAGCAGTAGTTTTGTAGCGAAGGTGTATCCTTCTTCCCTCCTCCTAAAAAAAAGAGGAAGCAGCGCCGCGCGGAGCGTCCCCGACAGGAAGCTGTCAGTCATAAATCCTGCAGTGGGCTGGCGCAGACCGGTAAGGGCTGCCGAGGTCAGCACATCTCCGTGACAGATCTTTTCTTCGGGTACTCGAGAGGGGTTGGACCATCAAAGCCGACACAGTAATCAAACAGAATGTGCTGTATGATAGCGCCACTCATCGCCACCAACAAATCAACCCTGACAAACAGAAGGAAAGATGCAGACAGGCCAAGAGAACAAGAGGAGTGCATTTATTCTCTGCTAGCCAGTCCAGTCTGCAATCAATTATGCTGCTAAAGAGCCGCCGTTGGAGACATTTATATCCTTTTCTGATGACATGAGTTTGAAATTGAAAGTCTTTTCATAAAATCCATCCTTTTTTGCCACACAGTTTTCATTCAGGTTCAAATCATTATGACGCATTCTTTTTATTATCTTGGGACCGAGCGTATATGAAAACAAAGCCATAAAGTCAGAGTGTTGTCATTTGTGCAGTCTGCAGTCTGTACTTTGTTTACTATGAGAGAACAGGCTTTGAACGTGTCAGGCGTGTTTGGTGATCCCCAAGATCCTTCCCGTTTCCACACACTTTTGAATTTTGTTTTTCAAAGCTGCATGTGACCCACGAGCTGTCAATCAACTGTAGTATGGTGATCTGCTCACAGCTTTAAATTATTCAATTCAAATAGAGCTAAAGTTAAAGTGAAGAGTACAGAAATCTAAATGATAGAAGTTTCAGATTTCAACAAAGATATGGCTTTAGGAAATGACACTTAACAAAACAAATAAAGCAATACAAATATGATGAATACATTATAGTCCAGTAAAAAATCAGATGCAACAATTTTGAAAGTCTCCTATAAAGGTTAATAACTAAAGCAATTATTTGTGCAAAAACTGTAAACAAATAAATAAAATCACTGGTTTCAGACTCTAAAATGTGAATATTTTCTTGTTCACTCAATTTTCTATGACAGCAAACTGAATATTCGACATTTAAATGACCAAACAATGAATCTAATTCCTTGTTAACAGTTTTCATGATTTATTAATGGAGCATGGTTATAAATCAGATGCAACTTCATATGTATGGTCCAAAGCAACCTGGAAAGTTAATGTTTTGGATATTTGAGGACAGCTGGAACAAGAGTCACTTTGTGTCAACGCATTAGTTTGTCAGATAATCCAAATGTTTAGTTGGATTTTCATTGGACCTCTTGCATGAAAATTCTATTCTATTGCATTTCTAAACTTTAAAGGTAACTTCTACCTTCACTTTGAACCGTGTGGAAGACTAACAGCAGCAGGCCAAAGTAAAATGATGTGGAGGTAGAAGAGTGAAAGGAAAAGAAATTCAATAACAGTCAAGAAGAAGAAGAAGAAAGAAGAAAGAAAGAAAGGTAGGTCAGGGGCGTTACCTTTTCTTTGTCTCTCATGGATCCTTTTCCGAGAATTGACATCTTTGTGAGAGTGTCCTCCTGTAGTCTCTTTAACGAGTTCCCGCGTGGCCCGAGGAGTTTGCCGACAAAGTTAAACTGCAACAGAGAGTGAGAGCGCGGATCAGTCAGAATCTGTGTGTTTGAGATAAAGTGCAAAGACATGTCTTCTGCTCAAGCAGCGACTGAAGCCAATGGAAACTTATCAGCAGTGTCTTCCTGTCGCGTCTTGGTAGGATCAGTGTGGAAGCATTGCTGCGAGACGTCTTATCCCAGGTTCACTCTGTTCACCTTTTCATGGCTCATGGCTTTATAGTGCAGGAAGATGCCCGGCGATTGACTCAGGTAAGGAAGGCTTCGCATTAAATAAGCTTTCAATTCACAAGTATGTGCAGTGGACAGCTGTGTTTCAGAAGTAGGGAGGACACAACGAAATCAGAGGTTCTTCAACCCCAAAAAAGAATCCTATTTCCTGCATTTACACACATTCATATCCTTCTTACATGTTTCATTTTGTTTCATTTTGTTAAAATTCACTGTCATCATCTTTCCAACAAGGGGTAGAGTCCTTTAGGTTTTTACTGTCACCAACCGAGGCACCAACTTGTAACAGACAAAAAGACTATGAATAGAATAAAATGTGCAATACAGTTAAGTAACATGAATAAACATATCTACTGCATCCATTCTAGTGTATTGTTTCGGAAAGATAGACTGTGAATAAAAGCATGGATTAAATGCCTGCAGTCCGCCCCAACAGCCTCCACTGGTGACGTGGAGACGTCTGCACCTGCTTGTTGCCTGAGTCCAGGGCGAAGAAAACTCTCCTGTTCCTAGAATTGAATTACCCGGAGTCCAACGACTAAAGGTGATGAACTCTTCTCTTCCCTCTGAATTTTGGCAGCTGGACACTTTTTTTTTATTTGACTGATTTAGTCAAAGCGGGGTGAGGGATGGGGAGCAGACCATAATCTACATCCCCAGTGGAAATGATGCCCTTGCAAAGTGTTTTTCCTGTGTAATTTCTAGGGCATGTGCAATACGTCTCATTCATCAGATTACTTCACAATATGCAGCCAGCCTACATGTGTTTTGTCATGTCATAGACAGATGACAGTAAACACATGATGGGAAACATATGGAACAACATTTCCTGGCCAGATGTTGCAATTCATGCACTATGCTTTGACCCCTATAGGCCATATTATTCAATGGTCACAGACAACAACACAAATGGTCAAAATTGATGCAGCAGCCAAGATATCCTGAGTTTTAGCACCAAGGTCAAGCTTCTGGAGACTTCCCACAATGCAACAGTTTATGCTGATTTATGCAGATTATTTTATGAAATCAGAACTTTACTGATATCAGTTGAAAACATTCCCTGAATCTGTCGAACTGCATGTTCCTGAATGTTTGAATATAAATGTGCAACATTATCATAATGCGCATGTTTGAGCTAACATTGAACTTGAGCGCCTCTGGCGTGTCTCCATCTATCAAAGGCTTCCTGCCTTAGATTACTTCACAAGGTCAAGGTTTTATATAAAAAAAACCCCAAAATGTTATGCATTACTGTGTCGAGGTACGTTGTGCGCAGACACCCGTCAAAGTCGTACCTCCTTTACACGGGCTAAACGCAATTCCACCAGCAGCTGGAGATGATCAGGGAGACAAAAGGAGAGCGATGCTTTTCTCCCCCTCCCCATGTTTTCCTTTACCAGTGAGTTATACAGCTGTCTCCCTCAACTATCTAGGTCATCAATTAGCTAGCAGGAGGTAAAAAGAAAAAGGTTCTACGCCGCACCTATATCTCTCCTGCCTTTTGTTCAGGAACCAAGTGCTTATTAGGGGGCTCCTGCCAATTCCTGGGTGAGGGATTTGGGATTTGAGAGGCGAGCTTTAGTGATTCGCTCGAATGCAGTAAGTGACTGTTGGTTTTCATTCTGGCCGGGCTGAACTCCAGCAGCTCTCAGCTACTGTATGTTCCTTCAACTTTTATAATTACCCCAAGTCCTGTGGCTGGATGTGATCTTACAAGGGCCTATTCCACCCGTGCCTCTGAAAGAACCGTGTCCCACTGTGCTAATTCCAACCCTGGACTCAATGGGCAAGGTAGCCTCCTGCAAAGCTCTAACCTTGACTTAATGAATATGTAAGACATGTCCACCTTCACATTAGAGTGTGTGGACTTTGATAACTTCCATCCTGTGTACGCCACCTGAAACATTTCAATGCCTCCACTTCTTCAATTTGCACACCAAATTAACTCCATATGTGGGACACGAATTGTTGGTTTAGGAAAATTCCATTTGAAAGTTATCAAAGCAAACACTGCCTCTAATGCATTCAAATTTAAGGTTCATCAAAGGAGACGGCGCTAGCACCGGGGCAAACAGAGGTTGTCAGGAAATTGTTTTAAATGTGCTGAGTTTAACCGATGTCATCCATCATTTCCACCTGGATAGAGCCTTGGTCACTGAGCATGTGCCATCTCTTGAACAATGATTTGCAGGGCCAGATCACAAAGCCGACTTCTCGCCGCGCTACTCCAGCTCTTTGCGTATCCGTTCCATCCTCCTGACAGGTTGTGCATCGCACGCGGTGTCCAGGACGTTAGTGTGGATGTCCCGGTCCTCCGTCTACCAACAGTGTTACACTGATGGATAAAAACAATGCTTGAGCAAGGAGAAACGCTGGCGTTCTGATCAAGAACAAACCGCTACTGCGTTGCTTTCAATATTTGAGTGTCGGAGACATATCGACTGCATGGGCACACACGGGCATCAGGCAGAGAGCAGAAAAGGAGCAAATTCACAGAAATGAGACTGTGCAACAGCACACTGCAGCATTAAAATGTGCTCACCAACCGATCTATCAGAACAGCCTGAGAAACTCCTCCTCTGACATCGCCTGAAAACATACTTTTAATTCCCAAAGATTTGATTCATTTCAGAATGTGTTTGAATTGTTGTCAGATTTCGTAAACAATGTTTACTTACAAAGCATGTCCTGCAGGATCGTTTTCAATTGAATCGTTCCGTCCTGGCCGAGTTTCAACTGTTTTGGTCCAGCTTATTACATAAACTCGTTACGTTCTTTTGTACTTTGATTCGGGCATGAAAGGCTCGATGACTATCTCCAAGATGTTGGAAAAGATTCAAAGTGTCGGACCTCTTTGCAGTCACTATTCCACCTCATGCTTTGCACATTGGATATCCATCTTCTACAACATGTTTTAACACGTAAACTGAGTGTTTCCTGTCTGTTAATTCATGTTCCTAAATTTTTTATTCATATTTGGGGGAGGTGCACGATATGAACCCATGGCTTCTTGATCTCTCCTGCCACACCTGTTTCATCAAATGATCTCTTATTATCTTAATACCGCTAAAAACGTGACGGCCCGGATTATCGACTGAGCAAAGCGGGAAAATGCCTCAGATTCCCAAAGGGCCCCCACAAGCTCCAATTCTGCAATTTGATTTGTAGTGATTTAGATTCAGAGCATGTTGAAAGGCACAATTTAAAATAGCTGACATGGTACGGGCCTCAATCAGGTTTTCACCATATTACTTGATCTGTCTGGCTCCTAAATGCAGAGGTCAAATCCCACGTATGTTCCCGTTTGTATGTGCTTACTGTAATAAAGTTTACATATCATGCAGATTTGCTTCGCATTAGTTTGAGTAACGCCAGTAAATGTCACAGTGAAGTCTAAATCTGGACATTGGGACGCGTCACCGCCCAGTCGATGCGTTTGCAGAGGCACAATCCTCCCAATATGAGAGTCTTACCCGAACACATAACTGTAATCCCTGCTGTTTATCAGAAATCAAAATCTGTCTGACTCCTACTGTGATTGATGCGCTGGGGGTTAGCTAATGCTTTAGTTATCACAAGGGATTATGTGATTTACAATAAAACCTGCCTGGGCTCCTGCACTGGCTCGTGCCATTAAACTGTGTGAGGGGATTGTGCTGCTGCTGCTGCTGCTGTCTATAATCACCACAATAAAAGCTGATGTGTTTAATCACAGGTTGTGGCCTGCTGCTCTGTTGTGGTGTTAGTTGCACACAACAAAAATAGAAAAAAGAAAATAAATATGACTGAATATGTAAAACTGAATTGGAATTGTTGCACCATATTCAGCTGAAACAAAAAAATAGTCATGCGTATGATTGAAAAGACAGCGGACACAAGTAGAGAAAGGATGTATGATTAATCGCACTAAACATGAAGGGGGTGCAGGGGGAGGGTGGCCGAGGGGAGGGGGGGGGGGGGGGGGGCAGCACATCTGAGATCTTTTCATCATTTGCTGAATGTAATACTGCGAGCCCGGCGAAAGGTGGGCTCACAGAGAGCCAGCGCAGAGTGATTGTGCTGAGGACAGCAGGACGGGAGCTACAGCAGAAGGATGGATCACCGCTCCCAGCACAGAGAAGAGCCACAGTCTGAACTGGAAATAAACCAGTGGGACTCCTTACGCCTCGCTCATGGCCTGCGGTGCTTTCTGCCAAAAGACACTCTCTGAGAGAGGGCCCACGGATCGGGCAAAATGCACAGATGAGCGCTGATAGCGCATCCTTGTTCAGAAGGAGGGGTATTTTTAGCTGCCGGGTAGGTGTGACATTATGTGTCATACTGGTTAAATCATGATTTAAAATCTTAGGCTCTCTGTTTATGGCGCCAATGTTTCAATTCTATCTTGTTTTGTCGTAAAATAACAATACAAAAAGCTACTGTGTGGGCTTCTACAAAGCAATGGGCCTCATTCACCAAATTTATTCTTAAGAAGATTTATTACATGTTCTAAAACCGCAAAATCCCTTTGTTCTCGAAAATTGAAAACGTGCGCCGGTTGATCCTAATTAGCAGGTAAATGCCCCGCCCATGCCCATAACAGGGCATCAGACTTCAAGGCCGTGTTCACGCACAGAAATTGAAAAGAAAAATTGAGAGGATTACAATAAACTCAAGCCTAGAGAGGCTGGAACACCAGACTGGAGACAAAAACAAGCTGTCTCATTTAGTAGCAGCAATAAGCCGATACAGGATCAATCACTGATGATTGGATGGTTTGCTTCCCAAATCAAATAAGAAGAACGCTCTCCTTCAGTGAACGAGGCCAATTGTTTGCTGCGGAGCTTCCACTATTGCAGTGTCCATTACACAACAGAACTACACCATACAGCACTTCAATCTCAGAAAGTTGAAAAAATGCATCATTGTTGGGTGTTAAAAAATCATCGCTGAGGAACAGC
Organism: Melanostigma gelatinosum; assembly: GCF_949748355.1. Classification (NCBI taxonomy): domain Eukaryota; kingdom Metazoa; phylum Chordata; class Actinopteri; order Perciformes; family Zoarcidae; genus Melanostigma; species Melanostigma gelatinosum. Next base: position 19,715,595 of record NC_136650.1, on the reverse strand, counting down.
TCCGTCTCGTCCCGGAGAATCGACAGCCTGGAACTTGCTGCGTGGCGTCCTTGCCCGCTGCATTCTGATAAAAAGCGGAGTTTGCGGAGGACGGATCTAACCTCTCTGCACCTGCTGCTAAATGGATATTTGGAAAATGTCTTCAATGCCAGGAGCCCAAAGGTGATGCTCGCAGCTCAGGAGGAAACCCATTCAAGTCAGACCGATCACTCTTGCCATTGCTACCTGTCAGATAGAACAAATTGAATTTGTCTTCCTTCGGTGGCTTGTTGGAGCTCTAAACAGCGCATTAGTACGACTACTTATCAAAGCTGTCAACGCAAATCTGTTTAGCTGTGAACCTCGGAGACTTGGAACAGCCTCCGGATGACACTACGTGCAAACATCCACAGCCCTCAGGGTCTCTTCATCAGAGTGCACGTCAAGATCTGGTGATGTAATGACTCTCTTTCTCAGAGTAAATGCAAAACAAGTCAACTTAGATTTGGTGATTAGCAGGTAAAAAGACATTCCGTCCACTATCGGGTGAGTTTGGTTTTTAAAAATCAACTTTATAACTGTTGCTTCGACAGCCTTTCAATGACTGTATTGAATTCGGAAGCAGGTCCTGACTAAACACGGATATATAGCCACTGAAATGTGTTGAAGACAATGTCTATGAGCTGCCATCTGAAGATCTTTATCGAACAAGATGCAGATATACTTTACCAGACTAGTACCATGGAAAAGCATATGAATGTGAACATGTAACATGGATGTTGCTAGATTAGAATCAGGACTATGTGGTCACTGTGGTTACTTGTTGTTTTTACTCCCTGCATGTTAAACCGACAGACTGACAGGCATGATTTGAACATGCATGTCGTTCAAATTCTAGTGTCATTGTGCAGAAAAGCATGTTTTGGGGCAAATTAAACCCAAATGCACCTCTAGAGCTTCATTGGTTCAGTGTTCCTTGTATCCACACGCTGCAGGTTACCGCTGTCCTTCCCCCTGGAGGGCTGAGGTGAAAACTTGAGTGATGTTCCCATCTAAGCGTGGCCCTCTCACTTTTTAACACCAACCTCCCCATCGTGCTCCCGGCGGGAAATCCCTGTCATGCACCGAGCGCAAGGCTCCAATAAACGCTGCTGCCGGTGAAGGCTCCTCGCGCTGGGTGAGGCCGAAGTGCTCTCGAATGTGGCAACGGTGTTATCGCTCAAAGCGGCTTCACGTGGAGGTCATCGCGAAGCCGGCTGTCTAGCACCCAATACATGTGACTTATGTGCTGCATTGCAATCGCACTCCCACCCTTCAAGCTATTCATTTTCATGACAAAAAAGAGACCACTAGAACTTGAAAAACACCTTAAAAAGGGTCGTAAGAAATCCACTGCACACTCGAGAAAAATAAAATCTATTGTGAGATAATTCCTTTGAATCATATATTCATAAATATTCATTGACAAATTAATATTAGACATCAATGCATCATTGAACAAGGTCAGTATAATAGAGAGGTGTGTGTATGAGTATGCAGTCTAAATGTTCAGAAACATTTCCTGCATGGGGTCCTGTGTGAACGGGAGCAGGCGTTGATATCCAGGCCGACCTCCACCTCGCGCGTGAAAAGGCGCAAGATCGAAATGCACCTGAGCGTAGCGCATGTGTGAAAAGTGAAAATCACAAATGGCGCGAGAAAGGTCATCCCAGTAATTTACCGGGAGCCGTGTGTGAAAGAGGCTTCACAGTCGTAACATTTCAAAAGCGTAAAACAATTCTGAAGAAGGACAGGAAGTAACTTCCCTAATACAGTCCTACCCTACTTTTAATGTTTTAATGAATGTTCTTAATTGTTTTTAAATCTCTTTTTCTTTTGCCTTGTGTTTTGATGCTTTTAATGGTTTTATGTGAAGCACTTTGAATTACCTTGTTGTTGAAATGTGCGATACAAATAAACTTGCCTTGCCTTGCCTTACCCCAGTTCTGTCAGCCGACATCCTCCAGATATGCTACATCTGCTAACCTAAAGCGTCAACAAAAAGTTTCAAGTGGCTCTTGTGAGGAATCTAAATCAAACCCGGAGCTGCTGTAGTTGGCTTCATTATCTATAAATATCACAATCTAAAATTCTCTCTCTATGCACTTGACATTCTGGGAGAAGTCTCTGGCAGTGGTGCTACAGCACTTACTTTAGGAAACTGCTTGACTGGTATTAAAATTTTCTGGCCCAGTTTCATGTTCTTGTTGATGACGACGTCGATGAACTTCTCCTCGTCCTTGTCCTCGTCTTTCTGGATTTTTTCAATCTCTGAAAAAGAAGGAAAAGTAATGAGTCGGGGGTTTGACCAGCAGCAAATATAAAAGACTCTAAAATGACTGTAGCGACAACGAACATGACCATGATCAACCAGTGGAACAGTTCAACATGTTGGCTTGTAACAACTTCAAACACAGGTTTTGTAATCTCTGTAAAGGAACAATGGTACCAAACATGGCAACCTCGCTGTGACTACCACACCCAGCGAATAGCTCCAACACATTTCAAAAGGCCCAAACGGTTGTCTTCAAATGCAATGCTTCAAAACAGAGAAAGGTATTTGATAACCTGGAACCTGTTAATGTTTAAAAGACTGAAACAGGAAACCAATTATCATAACCGTTGTTGATACATTTGTATATGTGTTGGTCTGCAGATTGAACCCTTTTAGGCACAGTAAGCAAAGGACACTAGATCCCTTCAGCATCATTCGTCTAACCTTTTGGCTCAGTCTCGATCACAATAACGCTTTTCAATTTGAGCAGAAATGCCAATTTACGTAAACAGAAAAATAATAATGGCGAGGACACTGGAGCGTGCACCTCCGGGCGACCAGAAAATGTTGTCTGTCACAGTTCTTCTCGTGGGAGAGGTAGACTCTGATGCATTTGGAGACGTAACCTTGACCGTTTAATCAGATGGATAACATCTGTGTTTCAGTGCCAGGGAAATGGTTTTGCAGCGAGGGCAAGCTGAGAGGTGCGCGGAGGTTACGACAAAGACTCCAAGCTGGAAGCCCAGCAGGGGAAAGGGTGAGGCAGAGGGCAAATCCAGTCACAGATTTATTCCTGGTGTTCAAAACTAATGTTGAATGGAAAGAAGAAGAAAACAAGATTAAAAACAGAGAGGTCGGGATCCTTTAGCTGTACAGTTCACATTTTAATCGCGATTTCTTTATTTTTGATTGGTTCAGATTCAGATGTGATGGTGAAATAAACCCTTTTTCAATCTGAAAACATGACAAACTCAAACATGTTCACATCCCACGACCAGATATACCACGTACCCATTTTTTCAATGACACCAGATCAGACACAAGCTGAGCGTATCAGCACTGTAAACTGGAAACTATTAAGGCAAACGGTGATTTCTCAACAAAGCTCGGCAGCAATACTGCGGAATGTAATTAAAACCTTTTGATATGAGTGTTAACGAGGATGAAAGAGGTACCAGTGAGATGGAGATATCTTTAAGCTTCGGTTTATCCCAAGGGGGGCAGAGAGTGCACACGTTCTGAGAAAAGAAAAAATTAATATTAATGCATCGCCTAGCAACATGCCAAGACAGAGTTTCCTCCTTCCACCAGGCGTTGTCCTCAAAACATTCCGGCTCTGATGTATTGAGAGATTGTGAGTGAGATTGTGTTTCAACTTCAAATCATTCAATGGGGGTTTTTTCTCAAAGCTTACAGAACCATTTTTTTCCGACTTGCCTGCGAAGAAAAGTCCAGATAAACGCAGACGGTGCACGGCAATCAATCGGTATATATCTGTGAAACAATATATAGGGCAAGTGTCCTCCAGAGAACGGAGACCAGAGAGTCAAACAGAACTGAAGAAAGAATCTGCAAATTTAATATTTCATTGAGTCATTTCATTTGGGTCTCTGCGCAGCCGAGACATATTGGCTTTAAAAGCTGAATTTCATATTTCTGCATAGCTTCACAGGCCGACTATGTTGCTGAATGGTAATCCCAGATCAGAACAATTAACTTGGTGACTCCAAAAGTAACGTAATACCGGGGTTGTGTTGAACTGTGATTATCCTTTCAGCAAAAAACACGAACAATATCTGCCTCTCTTGTTTCAGTGGGATCAGTGCATCAACTATATCAACATTACAACCTTTGCACACATTAAAAATATACTTCGTCTATAAAATGCGCCCCTCTGGGTGACAACATCCAACAACCGTACACCATCCCAGCTGTCTGCCCTTCTATTAGAAATGGATTCACTTAAAAGCAGCTCTGTGATTTAGGCCTCTCCATTTAAAATTCATAAGCTGGGTAGATTTTGTGGGATTATGCATGACTTCAGCTACGTGCTGGAGAGTCGCGTTGGGGAATGGGGACTGAGGCAATTGGGTCATTAAGTCTCCCAATTTCGTGTTGAGGGCCGCGATACATCACGAGTACAGTATCTGCACACCGGGTGCATCCCTTGTTACAGAACGTAAGGGAGAGTCACATGTACAGTAATAGGATCATGTGTCAATGCGTTGGACATTATTCTGATCTGTAATGCACTCGGAATAAATGTCTACCGCTTTACTGCAGTGCTTTGTTATTTTTCTTTTAATAGATTGTTAAGCTGCACACTATTTAGTTTGTTTTAATATAAATCGGCATGTTTCATCTGCAAGATTCTGACTCCCTTCACATTAAAGTCAGTGAGCCTCTTTTGTGTGAAACCCTCCGCTCTATAAACCCTTTAACCTTTGTACTGTAATTGTCATATTAAAACTTGTTCTTTAAGCTTTAACCAAATTGATGACAAAGGATGCAAACTATGGAAACTAAATTGACTCTAAATTAGACCAGCAATTGACACAAATAATTTCTTTACCTAAACCGTAGCCCGTTTACCTAGCTTAGCATGAATACTAGACGCTAAGGGAAACAGCTCGCGTGATTTTATTCACAGTTCAAAAATACACTGACCAACATCTCTAAAATTGTACCGTTTGCTTCGTCTGAGTAACAAAAACCAAAAGGTTTGAAGTGACATTTGGGGATTTTAGGCTGTTCTTCTGCAGCTGTTTCCCCCTTGCTACCAGAATTTATGCTAAGCTAAGCCAACCGTCTCCTTTCTCTAGCTCCATATGCATCGCACAGATATGTGAGTGGTATCAATCTTGTCATCGAAATCTTGGCAAAGAATTTGATAAACATAGCATCAAAATGTTGAACCGTTTCCTTTAATGTCAATGAAACAGGTCCGGAAAATTCAGTCAGTGCGTGGAGGATAACCCAAATGCACTGGGTGGAAAGCAGAGAACGCCAGTCTATCAATGGACACTATTGGCATTACTGCTTCACATTGCAATATAAGGCCGTGTTTACTTTCCACTTGAATCATAGTTTTTATTTCCCATAACTGATTACCAATCACATCGAAGTGTTGCTTTAATTTAAATGTGAAAAATAGCATTGGGTAAGCAGCTTTCTAATATCTAATAAAGCGATGTGGGTGCTCTGAGTGGTGGTGCCACTTTGGTAAACAATATGTGTGAAGTTCCCAGCGAACAAATATAATGAGAAGTACATTCTCCCTGGTGTCTGACCTGATTCAAACACTAATTATTCAAGACCTCACAGATTCTTTGAATGTTCGAGGGAATTCTGACACCGGATTGTGTCTCACACTTTGAATTCGACACAGACGTTGGATCGTAGATCTTATGACCCATTTGCTATGCTGTGAGCGGCGGGTGTGGATGAGACCATGGCGGCATGGAAAGCAATGGAAGCCCAACCTGTGCTTCCTTTCACAGAGGGCGAGGAACCTTATAACCCCGCACCTTGCTTCAATTTAGCAGAACTGTGCTTCAGAATTAATTGTACATAAAACTGTGTTCCACGCCACATTTTTTTTTATGTTCGTGGCTCAACCTACAGGTATTTATGTTACTGTGATATTTATCGAAGTGCGGCGCCCCAGGGCAATGTACGTATCTCACAGAAACCTTTAGCTGCAGTAAATACCAACTGTCAGCTGTTACAGCCGCCTTTGTGTACGATTAAGGACTATGCTTTGGGCTACAATTATAGGTGAAGCATTTGACATTCCAATTAAACAAACTGTTACATTGTGTTTGATGTTAAGTGTTGAGAAGCATTTCTTAATTCTGCTCGCATTCTTAGTCACAAAACAGCAGAAACACATTGCATTAATTTGTATTTTATGGATGTTATTATAATTTGCACCGCTATTCATTTCCGCTCAGCACGGACAGGATGCACCTGCATAGAAGAGCTGAGCTCACAGTATGTTTCCTTCTGTAAATAATGTAATTGAAAATCAGGAGACAGTGAGTTTCTCTTTGGCTTCAACAAGCTGAGGCAATAAACATATATCTTGTCTAAATGCACAATGGTAGTTGGCAGCTTTCCGCCACTTCCTTTATGCGACTGATGCCGTATGTGGCCGTCTGCGGCAGACAGACTCATTATTTTGTTGTTTTGCAATTACGGGTCAAATGAATGAAATGCTCAAACAGGAATGCCACATCATTATTCTCATTTTCCAGCTTCTATCCAGCATAACGTGCTTATATGAACGCAATCAAAAGGACATTGAAGTCACTCGGAAAGTTGAAATATTCAAACTAAAATGGCAGAAAATTCCAGATGGAAGCTCATTTAATATTGAATTGAGTGAGCATGTGTTGTACTGCTTATTAATTAAAGAGGAACATGTTATTTCTTATTCATCTTATCTTTTTAAAGTCACATGGAAAAAATAAAAAATGTAAACCTAGTTTTTTAGGGTTTTTACTCTGCAAATTCACATCAAATACTTGTTCTTGCTAAATAAATAGCGATCTGTATTTTAGCACTGCCACATTTAAAATCCTTAGACATTCTAGGTATAACACAGAGCAACCAAGTCTCTATCCATGTATAAATACTAATCCACACTGTCTTGACATACGGGATCAAAATTGAAAATGTCCGAGTCTCAATAAATTTGGACAAACGGTGTTACTTTGGAGATGTTTTATGTTTTTGCTTCCGCCCATAAAGACTGCACTCGACTGACAGACCGCTGAGGGGTTCAGGCAGTATGGTCAGTGCCAGAAACAGTTTGCCCCACACACATTTCATGTGCGCTGCCAGTGTGACCACACGCAGTTAGCGTGAATCATGGTGTCAAGGCTTTGACCCTTGAGAAAGAAACACTAACGCTGAAAAAATATATATATATATATATATCGCCTCGACTCGCTCCTGTCCTGAAATCTCAATTTCACTCTGGCTTCTCCGTTGCCTTGACAAGGTCAGGCTGGCAGCAGGAATTCGTCTCGCCCCCTAATCTGGAGATTACATTCTCGGTGGCCGGGCAAGGCCCTCCCCTCCCTCCTTCCCCTTTCCTTTCTGCCTCTCTCCCTGAAACCCTGCCAGCCTGGCTCTCTACTGCGAGGTAACGAGCTTACAGTGTAGAGATAATGTCCACGGATTAAGACACAGAACCCCTCGAGTGGTGCCTCTTTCATTTCAGTATCCGGCCTGTGAAGCATCATAAATACATCCAACCAGTGAGGGACTCCGTTCTATGGATCTCCGAGGAAGTCCAACCCTGTCCTCTTATGGAAGCGTATGGCAGCAGATGATCTTAATCCCCCCAAACTAATGGCGAAAGCATTAGACAAATATAAAAGAAATCATGGGATCTCTAGGAATGCTCTTGTCACTCTCGGGGTGAGTCACAAATTTCAAATGGTTGAGTAAGAACATTAAAGTTCCTTCAAGATCCCCTTGGGTGGTGGGGTTGTTCAAAGTGCTGAAGCTTGTTTTTAAGGCCTTTAAGGGTTCAACTCGCCTTAAAGATGCCAGAACTGCTACAGGCTCCATCCTTCGTGTGACAGCATTCCATCTACCTCAGGCCTGCGTTGTTTGCTTATCGTTAAGATAGTTGCAGGGTGCATTTAAAGACTTGCTTGCACGGAGATTATCAAAGTGTTCTCAACCTGCCAGAGGATTTTGCTTTACAAATTTGTCCTCATCCATGAAATCCTGAGCAGCTGCATTAAACAGCAAAGCGTAATAGATGGAGGTTTTATAGGGCAAGGCATCAACAGTACGTGTCTTGCAAGTATCCGGAGTTGTGCCTGTTGCAATAATGTGACATTGATATTGGGGTCACATGTGGTTTAAAATTGAACAAGTGGGAATTAAAAAAATCACAGCCCGTTGTCATTCCCATGGCGTCAAATACTGATGCTTTGATCACGCCCCTCGGCATCTGATACCGACGACAAGTAACTACAGACAACATGCTTAGAGAGTGTGATGACTTTGGATTAAGACCAACAGAAAAAAACACATACAGTGGGAGGGGGGGAAGGAGGGGAGGTAAATAGACTCAGCAAACACGGGACTTTCAACCAGGAGTCCGGTGTTCGTGTCCTAAAGTGTTGAGAGACGTTTAAAGGCAGGATCGGTTAATGTTGAGAAACTAGCAAGCAGCACAAGCTCCAAAAGATGCTAAATCTAGCAAGAGAGTCGCCAACATCGACAGCCAGTCCCCTTCAGGCCTCCATCCAAAGCCACGCCCCCAAAATGATAATTATGAACATAAACAACCAACATGGCTATTGTTGGTGCTGACAGCTGTGAAGCTAGCAGCTTGTGGAAGACCCAAGACACGAGCAATGAGGCAGAATATGGGCAAGCAGGTCGGTAGCCCGTCAAATCAGGGCAGTCAGGTTTTTTCTTTCTTTTTGTCAGAGTATTTAACAAGTTTCCAGGATTTCTCTGCCTGCATTACAAAAGCTATGTGCATTCTCTCGTCATACTGGTCCTTTAAAAGCATAAGCGTTTGTATTTATATTCAGCGAGCAGTCGACAGAGGCAGACACAGGAAGGTTCAGAAGAATCCACGAGACATGAAAGTAAGTGTTTGTCTGGGCCCACCTCATGCTCCTCAGATGATGAAGAAGTGCAATGCAAATATTGCGTCATGTATGAGCTCTTACTTCATCTTTGATCAAGCAGACTTTTTGGCAGTTGGGGACACTTTTGCTGAGCTGTTAAAAAAACATTTAAAATGTCCATTAATGCATATTTAGAGGAGAAAACTAATTCTACTGATCATTAAATAAATAACTTGACCTCGGCATCCCAGCAACTCACAACAGAAGTGTTAGGTGTGTTAATGAATATTATGACACGCTCTGTATAACTTGCTGACTGCGAATCAGAGCATTCAAAACTGTAGCCTAAAAACTGCTGAATATGCAATGAGTTTGATCCTTAAGCCTCCTGTAATATTCCCACATGCATAATTAACAATGTTTCTCATAATAACATGTGTTTTTGCACAATGGATTAGAAATCAAACTGCTCTGTTGTCTTAAAATCACCAGACGTGTATTTTTGTGGCTGCTCTTTGACAGATCCATGAGGGTTTCCATGCTGTGAGTATTTTACTGGAGAAGGTGTTGAGTAAAACATCAACATGGCAGGATGCTGGTTCCCGAAAGACGCGCCGTATCCTCAGCGAGCCTTGAGCGAAACCCTGTCCACTGTAAAGTCTGTCTTAAGTTCGACATTTGTTGAATCTTGTTCAAAAAGTTAGTTTTCTTCAGGGATACCATGTTTTTCACGAGGCATCTTTTATTTATTTCAATAATTAAGTTTGGTGAAACTTAATTATTCCTATGTCTTTTCTTGGCCTAGTTTGTTTTTGGGAAAAGAAGTCAATTGAAATCGTGAAGCTGATGTTGGTGTTGAGGTGAAGAGCCTCGCTACCAGGAAGTGAAAACATACAAGAACGCAAGTTGAAATGGGCACTTCCTGAAAAAACTGTGCATCTTCAATGGCGATGTCACAAAGTCCAATTTATTAAGTCACCCGAAATTGTTCAAAATGCCTGCTCCACAACTAATAGCCCATCGGTTCACACACTGGATTGGCTCACATGCTTCAAACACAACATGATTTATTTTCTAAATCTGTTTCCATTGCAGTTTGTTGCATTTTGTTTTTATCGATTATTTAATGTGTCAAAGGGGAAATGTATCAAATTAGGAATACAATCTGGTGTAGTGCAGTGAGGACTCTGCCCTGTTCTGCCACCTATTGCAGATACTTTTTTAATCCTCCAGATACAAAGAACGTATGCAGGCGAGTATGTGAAGAAGTGTGCTGAGGTTGTAACGGCCCGTCTATACATGTCGATCCGCTTTATTTCAAGCCTAATGCAGAGTGACCCACTGCGTCTATAATGATGGTGAAACCTTGCGATACATATTAAAGAGGAGGCTCAATAAATCAATAAATAACACATGTAATGAGAACATTATTGCAGGGTCTTTACACGTATCTGCGGTCAAGGATGAGCCTCCATTATAACAGAAGAGGACCACATGACTGGCTGAGATCTGATCCTTAATAAAAGGCCTGTGTGATCCCGATGCATTGAACTAACACTAGAAGACACCCACTTAGTGTTCTGTGCTCAGATTACATCTTAGATGAATCACCATCTTTGTTTAGCAATCTGCAGTGCCGGTGCAGCCTGTGATGCTTTCTCTTCATTAGGCTGTCCGCAGACCGGTGAGTGGACAACAAAACACCGAGCCCCAGTGGACCAATGCCCCCGAATGAACAGCTGGGAAAGAAAAAGGATGGAAAGATAAATCCTTTCACACATGAGTGAATTAACAACAAATCATCCATCTGGTCACACCCCAACCTTTAGTATAAACCTGGACATTAACATGAAAGGACCACAGCAAGGCCACTTCATCCCAGAATTAACACGAGCCGATGTTTATCGGTTCGACATCCCTTTGCCTAATGAAGTTTCCCATAAAAGTGTCATTAGGCTGTGAAAGGGTGTTGGGGGAGGGGGGGAGGGGAGATTCGAGGATGAAAATGAAAACTGCGCCGCTTAATGTACATCATTATCTGGGCCTCATCTCAGGGTGCATTATCAAAATACACTGAATCATCATAACCAGACCTCCTTCATTTTTTATTTCAATTACTCATCGCGTGTCAATTAAAACTGCAGACAAATGCACGAAAAGCGCGTAAGTGCCTGTTAAAAGCATTCAGCGGTGGGTTGGACGTACGTACACACACACACTCCGTCTCACATTCTGGTAAATAGAGAAATTCATTTCCACACTAAGTCAGCGCGCATTAGAGAGGCATTAAAGTGTGGTTATGATATCATCACATGCATATTATTTTCTAAAATCTTCCAGCGCGGCGTTAAGCAAACGCACCGCTTGTCCTCTGAAGCTCGGTCGGCCTCCTGCTCCTAGCTGAGCCAAATCAATTAGATTGCAGTTTGTCATCTTTGCATGGTAGTAGTGAGCATCGAGCAAATCCGACAACAAAAAGATCAATCTCGCAAATGAAATAAAGCGCTTGATGTTCTCCAGCGGAGATGCACTCATGTCTACACAGTGTTTGGCAACAACGGCGAGGCGCTGGCAAAGACTCCCTGGATCAGCTCTACGAATACATCCTCTGTTGTTTTATTACCAGAGATTATCTGACAGTTTTGTATTTGAGATTAATGGGCGATGCCGCTGAGCGCATGATCACACGTTGGATGCAGACGCCTGAATCTGTCCCGTCTTTCCAACTTTCTTCCATTACAGGTTGCTCATTGTGTTTCCTAACGAAACATGAACGTGGATCCATGTCAGCTCCTCAAAGAGGCGGAAACACTTCCGCTCATTTTCAGTCAAACCATCGGGAGTTTGGGGTTCAGTGTCTTGCACGAAAGGCGCTTTGACGTGTGGAAAAGAGGAGCTGGGCATCAACCCTTCAACCAGTGGACGTTCAGTGGATTGTTAGCTTATTAGTGAGAAAGCTTGTTTCGAAAAAGGTAAATTCCTAAAGGAGATTGATAAAACACTGCGACACCGCTTCCTGCTCTTAAGCTGTTACAGTCATTTATCTTCCAGCCTCCACTGAGACAGCAGAAATAGCTTCTGTCTGTTAGCATTAGTTGGTGCACACATGCTGGATTCTTCACATACGCATGACAAGAGTATTGCATCGTGCGAAAAATGTTAACTCATCGTACGCTCTTTCAGAAAGCCAAAAGATCTTTGAATTCATTTTCACTTTTGAGAGTCTGAGGCTGCGATTAAGTGTTGCTTTGAGCAGAATGTTGGCGAGATGATTGCGATGACTCTGCTAACACGCTGATATCTCACTCTGGACCAAAGTGATGAACCAAACAACCCAACAACAGACATTGTCATCCCTAGAAGCTAAGCTGCTAGCATGGCTAAAACACCCGAGTAGAACACATATGAATGGTAACGATCCAACACTTGAAATTTACACTTTGTTTTAAATAATAATTTCAGAATTCAGAATTTTCTTAAGAGATCCTCTACAGTAAAAACAGGAAGGAAGCCAAATCAGATAAAACATCTTGCTGCAACACTTTAGTCAAGATGATGTGAAAATGGATGAATGAAAAGAAAGTTTGCGTTTTTTTTAAATGTATACATTTTGATTGTGAAATTACACTCCGTTTTCACCAAATCCTGTTTAAATAATAAATAAACCGTTCCTTTTACTTCTTATTATGAATGCAGTAGAATTGTGCAGGTGTTTATAAAAGGCACGCTCACTGTGATGTTAATAAATTGCAGATGATTTTAGTATTCAGGAGGTTTTCAAATGACTGTCAGAAGTCGCAGCCAAGCTTACAATAACGTAGTCAAATAGTCGCTCGTGTCAATGGGACTGTTTACTTTACTTCGCCTGCTCACATCCTCAAAGCACCTTACATTAACTCAAGAGTCCCATTAAAGATAAGGGCATCCGTTCTGTAATGGCTTGTGAAGAATGCATAATTGCTCCGAACAAAATACTACTCATGTATTTGACTTTGACCCGTTCGTGTGCAGAAAGTAGCTGCTTGGGAAAGACTTCAATGGAAGAAATGTAAAAGAAGACATGAGATCTAACAGAACATGTCTTGATTAAACAGGAGTCAGACATTTTTTGGAGCGTAGAGGATCCCGGTCTTCCTGCTCAGGGAGTCCATGACGAGCTTTACAGTTGTGAGGGAGGTCCTAATGAGTCTCAGAGGGCTGTGAGGAGGGAAGAGTGACTCCACACCGCCTCAACAGAGCTGCTTAGGCCAGCTGCACGGATCAAATATGTCCTATGAGGGAAGAAAACTTGGTCACCTGAATATTTCAATGCCGCTAAGGCTCCAAAACGTGTGCTCCTTATTTGTGGTTGCTTGTGATTTATTTATATATATATCTTTTTTTTTTGTGGTCTGGGGAACCGAATCTTATTCTGCTGTTGCACTTAAGTTTCAAGCATTGGCTGAAAATGTAAAATGTCATAACTGGCATGTGGAAGATGTCACGATCTAAGCTCTCAGATACACAGCGGGACAAATCTCAGGCGCTCAGTTTATAGACGCTCGCTGAACGAAAAATGTTTTGACCGTGAACTCGACTCCGCAGGGCAAGGGAAAACCAACAGCTCTATTTTGTGTTTGTTGAACAGACTCCATTTCTTTTTCCTGTTGCCCTGTGACAGGTTGTCCCAACTGAGGAGGAGGAGATCATTACGCTCTTCAATGCCTGAGCATCTGTCTATCAATGTCTTCTTTTTTGCTCTTAATTAAGAAGACATTATTTATTTGTACTTAGCTTCATTGTTGAAGCTTGACACATAAAAGGACAAAACATTTTTCTTTTTTCCTGTTTGAAATGACCCACAGTGTCACCCTCACTCGAATCACCGGATTTATAACGTATGTGCAGAAACTCTCTAATGAGTTTGGGAACTAATTAAATAGTTAATGTGATATTTTCCACATTTCTTTTGCCGAACCTCCATTACATGACTGTCAAAAGTTTAATTACAAAAAGGAGATTAAAATGATTTCACACTGATCAAATATTAATACAGCGAGTCCGATCATTTCTCTTGGCGCTCATAGTTCTTCATAATAAGTTGTATGGGATACGTTTTCTGGCTATGTCATTTGTCTGGAGGATGAAGCTTTGGTCTGAAGGTTTTCAATCTTCTCAGTGGTTACTTGTGTGCATGACCACCTCTCAACCGATGGCATTCTGGGATCTTTTCTCCTTGCAGGACCGAGAGAATTACATTCCTTCACATATGTACTCCTCGGACAAGGTTTGGACAACACAGCGAAAGGTACTTCAGCGCCGACTCAGTGTCCCATGGCGGCAGATAGAGTTACAGTAAGAGATATCCTTGAATGGACAAGAGATTGATACCCACTGAACTCCTGTTTCCAAGCACACACACACTGAAAGCATTCTTCACTTTTCTGTGCAGCTTTCACTTGGAAATTGACACACCGGTGCTAAATTTAGCAGAAAGAGTCGGAGTGGTGGACTGTCACCAGGACAGGAAACCAAAGAGATTTCATCCAAAGTGTGTGTGGGGGGGGGGGGGGGCATGGTTTTCATCTGAGGTAGCTAATTAGGAAATATATACCCATGAATGGTTAATTCTAGAGTGGAACCACGATGTAGTTCAGGAGCTGAATTATTTTTTCTCTTGGCGTTATCATGATCTGACTACATTATAATTGTTACAATGTGTTCGTCTGGTTGTTGCGCAGCTAGCTAGCTAACTTTGGCAGCTAATGGTAAAAAAAAGACCACAGCCATGTTACCCATTATCTTTCCAATGATCAGACCACAAACAATGACAGATATAGAGCATTCGTTCAGATATTTATGTTCTGTCTTTACCTATGACTCATTTTAAACACCACATATTGAGCTCTTTATTGAGGTAATTCCACAGACTGCCCCGGTGCAGTACGTGTAGCAATCCACCACTGAAAATAGTCCCCCGCAAATGCACTAGCTGTTTCAGAAACCTTCTTATCCTATTCTAAAAACTGTATTTGTGACCCTTTTTTAAAAAAAAGATTTACATCTTCAATCGGAAACAAATGGGTTTCGTGCCACATACAAGGTAGAGAAGATGTATATTCCCGCAGAACACACACAGATCACACCTTCTGGTTAGTGGCCTGCAAGGCAGCATGTGTATAATGCATCGCTTAACATTCAATATTTGTATGGTTTCTCTCTCTGCTGTTGTTAGCGGTTAGATCAGCTGCTGATTATATGATGAGGCATGAATTATAAAATGTAGGGAAGCTTTTAGTGCACAGTGTTGGTACACAGCGAGTCTGGAGAGGCAGATCATGACAGAAAGAGAGATGTTGATAGAGGGGTGGGAGGTGGAGGGGTGGTTAGCAGGAGGCAGCTGGGGCTGGCTGTGCTGAACGGGCAGCGGCCAGGCTGATGGATTACACCGGCTCTCTCCTGGGTAAACGGACACCGCCACCCCTCCCCTTTTAACAATGTCTCAGCCTGTATCGCCATTGAAATGTCTCCAAAGATGGAGGTGAACATGCAGCTGAGGCACTTAATCTGAGAGGCTACATTTCTACCACAAGCATTGGATTCGAGAGACCCCTGCAAAAGACCTTTTCTAAACAAATCTGATATCAATTTCGCAGAAATGACTTGTGGACCAATACCAATATCATCTGCGAGCCAGGAGCAGTGCTGAAAAGCAAGACAATCCGGCCGCTCATCGATTCAGTCAAGACTAATTGCCGGGAAAGGAGCCCATATTGTTTTCATACACATTTCCTCTCTCATTGTCATTTGCAGTGGAGCTACGAGTGGAGCGACTCCTCTGCCGTGGCTTGGCGTGTGGTTTTACAGGTTATGACACCGGGGATCATCATCGCTTCTCCGAGTATGAATGAAGCATTTTAGGGCAACACAAGCCACTTCATCGAGGTCTTTGCTAAAAGGTCACACTGCTTACGAGTGTACTCTGACTAAATAAATAATGAGAGAGGGGAACGTGCGAGAGCAAAGCAGCGCAAATTAAACACACACATGCTCTTTCACGTTCCCTCTCATAGTGAGTGTCTCTGTCGAGGGGCTGTCCTCGTGTTTCACGGCTACGAACTGAGTCCTCAGTAAGCCCTTGACATTTTCTAAACTACTTCATCATTGGAGCAAGGAAATCCCACAGCCATGCCCCCTGTGCTGGATGGCGGAGACACAAATTAGAGTGAAAGTCACAGGAGCTGTAATCTCTTCTTTTTTTTTTTACAGTTAAAGACTAATAACTGAAACGAGATATAAAAATACAAAACAAAGTATCTAATTGTTAATTCCTTCGAAGTGTGTCTCGAGGCAAAAGCTGTAACATTACAGATGAAGCAATTATGGCTGTAAATAATTGCGACATCATTGGCATAACATGTAGGTCATTTTTATAGACCGTTTATATGAAAAATACTCTTAATGGCCGGCAAGTGTCCATTAACACTGTACTGGGACATCTCAATAATAGTCATTCAAATGATGTCTAAACCAAATATATTTAACAACTTAAGTTGTTTTTGCTTTATTTGTCGTTCTCTGCTTAAGTAGGGCTGCAGTTGATCACAATGAATGGTGGGTTAGCTTTAATTAATAAAAGCTAAATTACTTTTTTGTTCTCCAACTCATGAGGAAAATATGAGTCTCTTTGGCTGCTAAATGCTCCACTATGTTCATCTGTCTGCTGAAACTAAACACTGAGATGAAACTGACTTTAAAACTCACTAAAGTTGAGGAAAGCTGCAGATTCATGTGATAATCCCTCTTTAGGTTCATCACTATGAATGATCCCTTTCTAGGAATCTATACCGATACCAGTATCGGAAACACCACCGATACTGCCGCAAATGCTAGATCCAGTATCTGCGGGTATACGCGTGTCTATGCACTGATCCGATATCACATAATCATAACAACAACAACAACAACACGTGTCACTGTAGCTGCCTGAAACGCACATCCTGCCAGAACGGTCCTACACACCTGGGGTTGAACACTCCCTGATAATGCTACATTGTGAACAACAAATATCTGTTGAAACCGGCAGAAGGAAAGCTATAAGGTTAGCTGTATGGGCTGAATAACAGCGCTAACGTTAACCGAGGTTGCATTGAGTTACATTGTGATGCATTCATGCGCAATTCAGTAAAAATGATTATTGTGCGACGGTAAATTATTCAAATGTAATCTTGTAAAAAATTATGTTATTGGAAAGAGAAACTTGAATAAATAGTTTGAAGATTCATTGTTTCTAAGAAATATAACAGATAATAAGAGAAGGATTTTATTTGCATTTTTTTGTACGCACCAGTATCGAAGCATCTGTGTACAATACTGTGTTGGAGCGACCCAAACGGATGGCATCATTGATTCATTAATCAGCAGTCCTTGAAAACAGCCCTTGCTACTTCGATAGAACAGTCTCCAGTAGGTCACGATATCAGATTAACCTTTTAAAAGCAGGTGGGGAGACACGAACAGAACCTCCGTATATTCTGCCACTATTCTAAGTATTTAATCAATTGTGAGTGCTTAGCCTCGCTTCTGGCTCTTGCTGTAGGAACGATCGTGTCGGCCTGCTGAATCCGTGTTCGCTGAGTCACCCGGCGTGCGCTGCCAAGCACTCACTATGGTCCCCAGGAAGCACATCAAACCTGGGATTTTATGAAAGAGGATACTGCAGAGAACCGCAGTGGGGAGTCGGCTTGGTGGCCAGATTAAGGGGAAGAGAATGAGGAAAGGCAATAAAAAGAAAATGCGCCTTTGTGAGCCTCATTGTGCTTGGTCAAAGCCCGAAGCGGAGGCAGCGCTTGTCCTGCCACATATACCTCTATCGTCTGGTAGCCTGAAGCCACAAGTTGCTTGTGGGCTTGAACTTGCAAGGAAACCTGCAATTAATCATCCTAGAAGGGGCTTAACAAGGAGAGTTGTTCACCACCTTCATTAAAGATATTGAATTACTGAGCGTATCTTTTTTTTCATTTGTGCAGTGGATTTGTCTTCCCTTATCCTACTCCATAGCAGGCGATATGTGTGATCAAGTAGCAAGAAGACTGATGGAAAAGAATGACTCAGTGTTACTGGACTGGCCTGTGGGCAGAGATTAAGGAAATGAAAAAAGAGTTCACGGAGTTATTCATGCCGCATCTCCCGGTCTCATTATCGACCGCACACCAGAGGGGATGACACTCTGACTCTCAGCACCTGCTTCCTTCACAGCCGCACCGACTTTACCATGACTCCGAACAATATCACCACGGAGGGAATTAGAGCTGTAAGTGAAGGATGAATTTTGAATGAATGAATTTTATTTATATCGCGCTTTTTCACAGACAGTAGTATCACTAAGTGCTTAACAGAGCAGACATTTAAAAGCATAAAAAAACACAATGTGACCCAAGGGTCAATAAATTATCTACACAGAGAAAATTAAAAAATTTAATAAAAAATAATAAAAAATAAAATAAAAATGTAAAACATATTTTAAGAGCAGGTCTTGGACATGGGTTTACTTTTACACAAACGCCAGCCTAAACAGGAGGCAGGAGAGCAGTGGCGGGAGAGGAAAGCTATAACGGCAGTATACTCGGTAGAATTATTTCGCTCTGTTGACTGACAGCTTGACTGTTGAGTGGAAAAAACCCGCAGTGGACGGGAGTGGATGTGGCCTTTGTGCCTCGCAAAGTTAATTTTGGGTTTGTTTTCACATTGTTCAAAACTAAGAAAGACACGACAGTGGATGCAGATGCATTATGGGAAACACAATTACCACATTTTCGCATGAGCTCTCTGAGAGAAGGAACAGTAAATTATTCGCAAAAAGCAGTGGAGTGTGCTTGCCTCTGTTAAATACACACTGCACAAAAGAGTGACACAATGACACGCATGGCTCTTGGCAGCACGCATTATTTTCTTTTCACCGTTTTCCCTCAGTCATTTTTTTGGCAAACAGACACATTCAAATGTATATTTAACTCGGGTGGGCGGTTAGCTTTTGTACAGGCCACTGTGGTTTAAGATTGAGCCGCTGCGCCAACTCCTCCACACCCCTGAAAGCTTTCTCCCCCGGCATCTGCAGCTTCAAAATGCACATAAACACTCCAGGTATAGCTGTGTGTTGAGGGGTGGCATTCATTCTGCAGATTGGAGTTTTTTGTTCTGAAAACATTTTTCAGAGGCAGAGCTGCTCTGGAGGCAGATGGTTGGGTTAACTCTAATTGTTCTGAGCGAGGGGGGGGGGGGGAGCAATGCTTTTGTGCAGTTATATGAGCAGCAAACTTAAATGGCAGTGAAAGAACTTTTATCAGAATATGAATAAAAGTGCATCGACTTTTTTTGTTTTGTTTTCATTTATACATGAGCTGTATGCAGTGTGAGCATATGGAGCGCAGTCACGTCTTCTTCAGCGTGCATTCAGTAAACTTCACGATGTCACGGTGCACTAAGCCAGCCTCGTCTGCTGATGAGTAAAGAACGGCATGTGCGTCCTAGCCCCACATAAGCAAATAAGCAACGGCGCCATCCAGAGAGCTTTGCGTGGCTGTTTTCTCGGATACTTGTGATGATTTCTAGCTGCACCAAATCAATATTTGTAGATTAATAATGGATTAAATGACGCTTCATGTGCTGGGATAAGGCGAAACATAACATTCTGGTTAATTTGTCGCAGAGTGTGGAGTAAGAATGTTATTTATTTAAACAGACTAAAGGAGAGAAGGAGTGAGGGAGGTTTAGGCTGCGCTAATCAATATTTGTAGTTTCATAATGGATCAAATGGCATTCATAATATACTGGTGAATGTGTTGTACAGTGTGAAGTAAGGTTAAACTAAAGGGGGAAATGAGGAGTGGGGAGGTTGAAGCTGCAATATTCAATATTTGTACACTAACAACAGATTAAATGATTACAAGTGAAGCAAAAAAGGGCTGCTCGCACTCAGCGTGTACAATCAATAATGCCCAAAGTGCCATGATGTCCAATAATTTGACCGTTTTGTTCAGTTACTATTCGTTGATGGTTTTTAGAGTGCGCTGTTTCATTGTAATACATATCCGGAGATCCTCTCTGCATGGATACACACAGATTTCTATCATTCTGTCTTGAGCCAAGAGACGCAGAAATCAGCTGGCTTCACTCAAACTGAGCAAACTCCATCCGCTGATGAAGAGCATGGGATGCAGTTGAAAGTTCCAGAAAAAAAGCCAGTAAATGGACTTTGAGCTGAGATCATTTTGCCATCAAAACAGCACTATAACATTCACAAAGGGAATCACAGATCAGCGCACGCAGTATAGGTCCAGAGGATGAACTCCGAGGACGTACACAAGTGCAGGATTGTGGAGAAACTTCCTCTCACTGCTCCTGGAGTAGTTTCTCATGTTGCCTAGATACTGTATCGCTCATTTGAACTCGGAGGTCAACTGGCGAACGTGGACAACTGTTTATTTTTCAGCTAGCAGCTTGAGCTTGAAACATGAGCTCACCTCTTGCCTTTTCATCTGGGCTTTGGCATCTTCGATTTCATTTGAACCAAACTAAATTCCAATGTCTGCCTCCAGAGCACTTCAGCCTCCGAGAAATAAAACAGTTAAGGCGTTCAAGAATGTATTCTTTCTCCAAAGCAGAAGCATTGTACTGACTTCATAAGGCAAAGGTGACCACAACTCTCCCCCCCCCCTTGCAAAGTCCAGTATGAATGATATGGTGGGCTGTGGATCAGCATCTGGGCCAATCCTGCCAAACAGCAATGTGGCAGAATGTGCAGGCTGACACAGACCTCCACCGCCCATGGCTGCAGCCGCAGCCAGGCTGTCAGGAAGATGAAAATATGCCTGGCTTCATTTAGTGCTGTGGCGATCCTGGGGAGAAAAGGGGCAGGTAGAGCTAATGGACTACTCGAGGACACAGTGGGGATGTCGACTCAGCAACGCCGCCGGCTGTCTCTTCCGGACGCGCCATTTTTACGACAATCTCTCCGAGGCCACAGCGGGCATAAGGGAGGGCCCCGGGAGGGCCCCGGGAGTCATCACTTCCATGCCCAGATTTCTGCAGGATTTACTGGAAACAAAATCAATTTTCAGGGAATTTCAGATTATTGTAGAAGCAGCCGTGTTGCCATAAATGATGAGGGCTGCTCTTTTGTACACTGCAAAAAAACAACATTTAGTCCAGGATAAAAATACACTCATGACATTGTCTCAGTATGTGTCTTTCTCGTGTTAGGACTCAATCAAACGACTCGTCAAGGTGAAGTTATTCTAGTCCGAGCGCGTGAATGTAGTCACCTGCATACACGCATGTGTTTGCGTGCTCATTCATGTAATCACACGTTTCTGCCGTGAAACCCAGAACCAGATCTATCATGAGCTGTCAGTCTCGCAGAGCAATAAGAGAGATACAGCAGCTGCGCTGATTGACAGAGAGGAAATTGAAGTGTCACATGAAACATGTTAACCATATTTTTCTGGGTGTTGTCACCCACTGGCACGTCGCTTCACTCAAGCAACCAGCGTGGGGAAAAACAACAACAGGAGGACAAATTCAAGGGGAGGAAAAAGCGAAATAATAAGGATTGTTTCCTCAATTATTGAGCATCTTAACCGACATCGCTGTTTAAGACCGGCACTGTAGCTCTGGGCGTATTGTCCGACGGTAATCTTTGACAGCGTTGTCAATGTCAGACCCGCGACGTGAGACGTCTGAGGGAAAAAAAAGACTTTGCAAATAAGAAGAAAAAAAAGAATCTGTGAAGGGTTATGCATTCTCTTCAGGATGACGGCTCACAGTGCAACACATTGAAGACGTGGCTCGATGTCATCTGAAAGAGACGATCCGTTCTCACACCGCGGCAGAGCCATGTGGAATGTCTCGGTGCATCACCACCCACTGCACATCGTTAGCATGGCAGTTCAAATGTATCGGAGGCAGCTGTCCGCCGCTGTCGTCAAGTTCACCCAGTTCCGGTCCGAGATGGGTGCTTATTAAAGCCCGTCCGAATTAAATTGCACCTCGCAATTGTTAATGGCTTATTTTGAATCTGCGCAAAAACATCTGGACTGTTGTTGTGCTGTGACAATGGAAGATAATGGGAACTGTGTTTGCTTGAGACTTGGCAGGGAAAACTGTCCGTTAAATGGCCGCCGTGAAAGCGAAAACACACCTTTTAAGCACACATGCCAACTGTGGGCAGGCGATAATGGGATGGAATCTCAGCAGCTAAAGGTCATCCATGTGTTATGTCTTTAACTATGCTGCTGGTGGAGAAGATCTCCCAACCCTGCTCACTTAAAATTGCACAAATAACCTAATAAATATATAAATAAAAAAAACATATTCTTGAGTCTTAAAGACACTTTTCTAAATTGTTTTTTTATGAAGATCAAGACCACACAACCTCTACATCCTCCGACTCATTCACTTAATAGAATTCACCTCAACACCAGTAGGAATAGACAAGCACAAAAGCTATTGTGTGGTTACCTCAAGTCATTGTTTGAGTATCTGGGCTGGAGTCGCTCATTTGAAGACACTGTGTCAAGTGGTACAATTGAAAACAGTTGTTGATCAGGAGCCAGAAAGCTGCTTCTAAATACAATTATGCTGCTCTGCAGTGCCAGAGCCATCATTACACAGTTGTGCAAAAAAAACATTGTGCTTTGTTGTAATTGTGGTGTTTGTCACTCTGCTTCCAGAGCTTTAAACAAATACAATACGTGAGCAAAACAACGACACTGTGCAGCAGCCTACACAGCCTACGCTGAATAAAACATGGTTCTGCCTGTTGGTGCTCTCCCTCCCCACCTTTTAGCACCGCTGCTGGCTTTACGTTCAGGAAATACAATGCCGAGTCTCGCCATTTCCAGCTCTGACTAGCCGAGAGCAATGTGGACAGAATTCAACGTTTACACGTGCAGACCTGCGACCGCAAAGCATTTAACACGTGATGAGAAAAGTTATGCCTTTCACTGAAAAGGAGTCTGAAGCCAAGTGCTGAATCAGTTTCACATCCAGGGAACCTTAACGTGCACTTGAAGAGGAAACAACTGGTCACAAAACAAATTTCACTTTAAATAAACAGAGCATTGCTTTCACTTACATGCTAATGTACGAGTCTTTGCTTCAAAATAAGACTTTTTCTTCACCTGAATTTTGGTGGATTTTCGTTTCGCGCGTCAGTGTAGGAAGAGCTTGATGTGATTTGCAGCACTAACGCAAATTGTAAACGCAAGTATCTCAGTTGATCACGCTCATATAATTGTGGGAAGCCCAAATCGTGATCGTGATTAATATTCGAATAACTGTGGAGCACATTTAATTCATTGAGCAATGAATCGGTTATTGTTGAATGACTACTTGATGGACTGAATCAATGGTTTCAGCTGGAAAGATGATCACAAACCCTTATCATTGTATTGATGGGAATGCATCATCCCATTACATGTGATTCGTGGTATTTTATTTTGTTTTAATGTTACTAATATTTTCATGGCATTGGGACAGTTGTTTTTTTCTTTGCATTTTTTTGTAATAGAACAATGTTTACGTTCATCTTGTCAGATTTCATTGTAGCCAAAATAATTGCCGATAAAAAAATTGAAATATCATCAGCAAAATAGAAATTCATCTTTCACTTTGTTTCATTGTGAGTTTTGTGTCTTTTGTTTTGGCAAATGAATTACACTCAAAATATCAGTGTAGGAAGGCGGAGAGAGTCTTTCACCATAATTGTATAAAAGTGTGATTTTAAGAAGAGCTGGATTATTTACACGTGTTGAATTACATGTATTATAAGCATGCCATCAATATTCCACGTTTTTTAAATGTCAAGGTTATCATTAAGACCGATATATGTCTCAACGCCCCGAAATCCAGCGTGTTATATCATGTCCACCCTCACTAAGATCCTGTGGGGTTGACAGGTGGTGTTTTTAACCATTACAAACTAAATAAAGGCTTTTTATTTTCCTTTTTTTTCTTGCTCAGCCCTGATGTGTTTGACACTCCTGATCCAAACAATCTACTGTATTGTGCACTGCGTTGAGTTGTAGATACGGTCAGAATTCAGCCAATTCAATGCAGCTTTTGTTTCCCCACTACAGAAACAATAAATAGCTTGTTAACAGTTCTACCGGTTGCTGCACTTTGGTAACTGCAACAAGACTCCTGCTGCCCTTCGCTCCTGAACCTGGTCCCAGCAGATGTCTTACAGTGCATTGCTCAGAGGAGAGAGAACCAGACATGCACATCTCATTAATTATGTCTCAGTTGAAATATCAGTCCAGACCTCCCAGCCATTTGACTAAGGCAGAGGTAATGAAACCCCGCGCAATGAAGCTAAACGAGACAGCGTGGGGATGGAGGGCCGGGGTTGCCAGGTTGGGGCAGAGCTAAATCTGAAGCTACAGCCGGAGCTGAGGGTAAATCAATTTGAGGCTGAAGTTTGTGGCTGTAGGGCCGGGTGGGTTAGGCTATAGGGTTTTCAAAGGAAAACACCGTGGCTTTGGTTTCCAAAATCCTATAAGACACTCCGATTAGAAAGTCCTCGCCCCAACTCAGGCAGCGCAAGGAAGTCTGCTGCTGCTTGAAATGGGCTGAATAGTTGGAAACAACAAACCAGCGGTCTGCTCCCCCAATGCAGACAGCCGTATCATATCAGCATGTACAGTATTTAAAGCACCGGAGAGAAAGCTTCGTCAATAAATAGTTCCAAAATGTAAAGCATTGAGAAGGTCACGGTCAATTAGATGGATAAAGTAACAGCGATGACATTCACGTTGTCCCAAAAGATGAGGATCCGACCCCCCGAGGGACCGAGGGACAGATAGACTGGAGACTCATCCTCAGGAAGTCAATGACCGATGCCAGCAGAGACAACAATATTTTTGCCTTTGTGCAAATTGAAGAAACATAACCATAAAATTTGCAAGCGGCAGATCAATACAGCTCAGACGCGGCCAAGTCCTGAGAAACGTATCCAGGGGAAAGCATTCGATAACTCCGATCAGAGACGGACCGGTAGCCTGCTATTAATCTTCCATTACCGGCCACAGGTCAGTGGCCATTGTGAACGAGCTCGAGACGTTCAGTGACAGATACGGCCATTAAAGCTTGCGCTGATGTGTACACCTGGCAATCGGACAGATTTCTCCTGGTGTTATTGGTGCAATCAGGACCATTTATCAGATGTGGTCCATTAGAGCGGTCACGTTACAAAGGGCGGCACCGCAGCCCTCTCCTTTCACCGACGCGACTCCATATACTGTATCACCGGCAGACAGGCAAACATCTTTCGTGTTTCATCTCGTATTGCTTACATGACAGATCATTGATCGTGTGAGTTGGATTTCCAACATAGAAAGAATTTTGTATGTATCTGTAATAATAAAGTATTGTAACCTAAAAAAAATGCTTAGTTCGGCACAGGAGAAGAGTTTCTTTGTTTCATTTCAGGACAGGCCTGGGAGTACGCTTAAAAGTAATGTTCCCATCATGCACAGCAGCATCTCTGGAGATGTCCCTTAAATATGGGACCACTCAGTCATGACGAGAGGAACCCATGTCAGAATGAAATGGGTCATACGATACTTTAAATAAATATGATAATGAGGCAGACTCTCCAGATTGCCAGGGGCGTTATTTGTGTTACGTGGAGAGAACAGTAGGTAGATTGGAACTTAATAATACTTCTACAGTGGAGACGGCGCCAGACTGGAAAGTGGTCCGCAAGAGCTTCAATGTGATCATGTAATGCAGTGGTCCTCATACAACGGTTCGCATGATATCTTATGAAAGGTCACTCATTGTTCGTGGGTTTTCCTACGAAAGCCAGCAACACGTGTCAATTTACGCTCGTTGCACGTATACAGGCTTTTCAAAATAAACTTCCGCCTTCACAAGAGAATCAGGAAGTTGTGTTTTGGCAACAAAACGACTTATTTAGGTTTAGGAAAAGATCGTTGTTTGGGTTCAAATAACTTCAGAGGTTCCATTACTGACATACGCAAGTGACGTCAGCGTGGACTTCTAGTTTCACATGGGGATCGAACAGCGGCCTCCTGGCTGACAGATTGATGTTTGTTGGAAAAAATTGCCATTTCAAACAGTATCATAATATAAATAGAAAGCTATACAAAGTTGAGACAGTATCGCGGGAAACGTGTCCTAGAAGAGGACGTGAAAGATTTAGACGCTTAAATGAACCCCAGACCTTCGTTTCTGCATCCTGTGAATCGAAAGAAAAGGGAAAACAGATTTGGATATCTGCAGAAGGCCCTTCGCTGCTGCTAACTGGTTATGAGGTTGTGAGAAAAACAACACAGGAGTAACTGTAAGGGAAGAGGCTTTAAACGATTTCCTTGTGATGAATGGAAGGGGGCTCCTGTAGTCGGGCTCTTCCCTCTCAGCAGGGGTCGGAATTATCTCTCACTAGGCGACCTCGGGAGCTCAGTTGGGGTAATGTACTTCTGACATAGAGATAGATCTATGACACAGAAAGTGCAATTTGTCCTCCAGCGCTGTGGAGTCCCCGGGCTCAAAGGCAACGTGTAAGGGAGTAAAAGGAGCGATGAGTCAAGTGTTTGGAGGGATGTCACTTTACATGAGGGTTAGATACATAAATTAGTGAGCCCCGATATTTGGCTTTGGTTACACGTCACATATTGATCGGTGATGTGATCCCGGAGCCTCCTCCATGGCCGGAGCGCAGCTGAACCAGTCGATTGAGGGCTGCAGTTAAATGACATTTTCATATATTCTCGTTCGCTAAATGAAGTCTTCTGTTAGCGACCTCGTGTGACTTACAGTTTTGAGTCTTAAGATGTTTTTTCTACCCTGAAAAAAATGACACCAAACATATAAACCTGACAAATGATTAAGATTGTTATTAATTGTTGCATCATTTCTAAAGCTCACGGCAGCATACAAATGAATAAAACCGGTCGGGAGTCCTCCTCCTTCGTTTCTGTGTCTGAGCAGATGCTCCAGTGAATATAAGGCATGCAGCACGCTCCCCTGTGTTTGTGTTTTGTTTTGTAAATCAATGCACTTTCCCTCATTGATTCTGAATACAATGCTCCTTGTGCATGCAGCTGTTTCATTGATGTTACAAGGCTACAGGCTCTTTGCTCATGCAGGCCACCTGCTCTGGCATTTTCTCCATCAGCTGTGGAATTGCAGTAATACCGTTATTTCAACCTGCTCCTTTGCCCTCAGCCGTTGTGCATGACTGTCAGTGCGGGACCTCTGAGGCTCACTAGACCCCCAAAAAAAGCCCCCCCCCCCGCTTCCCGTCACTGGCATGTAATCCGCTCCCTCGCGAGTCTCCCTGGGTCCTGTGTTCTTATCAGCTCCTCCAGGATGAGAGGCTGTCAATACAACGACCACAGAGAAAGAAAAGCGTTTCTTCCCCCTACTTCTCATATCAACGCGGCCCATCTTCACACAGAACCGCCGCTGGTCAGACAGCAATTAAAACCTCAGCCCTCCGGTGGAGGAGTCGGTGCGAGTGAAAACCACAGATCTATAAACTTGATTTCTATCCGTTCACCTCCTGCAGCCTCCCATCGACACGACCAGCTCGAGAGGCGTCGACTGTGTGGACGGCATGCTCGCTGTAATTACAATCATCTTTTCCAGAGATGCATTACATATGACAGAAAGGAATTGAGCTGTGATACTGGAGTTTTATAAATATCTCTCGGAGACAGAGCCACTGTGCACTGCGAAAAAAAATACATCTAGCCTGTTATTGAGTATCAGAAGATGGAGTTATTTGTTTAAGATACTTACAGGACCAGGCTGGCGATGGAAACCAAAACCCTTCACTCTTCTAACAAATATGGTCTGCCAAAATCTTGGATCTTCATTGTAGTCCAAAAACTATTGAAACACATCAACGAGCCACACGGTTGCATTGGGTAACACGATCCGTCATTACCACGAACACACACACACACTGTAGGTTTTTTAAAGTCGACCTTAAATACACTGAGCTGCTGCTGTAAATACTGACTAGTGCGCCAAATGTGTATTAATCCACAGCTAAAAATAGTCCCCAACAAATGCACGATTTACCCTGTTTTAGTCATGTTCTCTAAAGCGTTTAAGGAAAATGCTGAGTCCTTCTTAAAGAGGGAAATGTATATGTACGTATAAGTTGACCAGTTTAAACAGATATGCTTGTTTAATAGGAACCAATGAGCGTGAGGCTACAGGGAAGTTGAAATTACCGAGAGACAGACTGAGATCATTTTTTATTTATTTTAATTGTACTAAGGTTCAATCGTAGTGAGGACAGTATAGAATAATGTCAGCCTCATCATTCAACAGGTGGTTCACTTTAGAATCAATTTAAAATGACATATAATGGTAAATGCCATTTTACAAAATATAAATCTGTCAAATGTGACATTTATAAAAGTCAGTGTTGTTCAATGAATTAAAATGAAGCAGCTGCTTCATCTGGTTTTGTTGAACACTGACATTATTTCTAGGTAAGACGTGATAAAAGGAAAACTACACATTCATATTAAATACGAAATGGATAAACTGTATTTCCAAAGTCCCTCTATCACAAATGCCTCTTTCTTCGGTATTAAGCAGCAGACAAATAACTAAGAAACTACATCCCCCATATCATGACCCAGATATTTTCCGCTTGCAGAACAGCTGTCGCTTTCAAATAAAGGTGTGAACTTTTCAATTAAAACTGCTTTTGTGAGAGCCATGCATTCCTCACAGTATGCCGCAAGGCCTTTTGTTTTGTCGGGGATATACACCAAAAAAATAAAACAATAAAGACTCCATAAAAGCTCCAAACATTTTCTGCGGGCTAATGATGGCCGCGGAGCGAGACAGAGATTTAACAAGCGGACAGGCAGAGATCCACTTCCAGGTCAAACTTTAACAAGCATCTTATTGGGCAAACCCCGGGTCAAACGTTAACAAGGAGCGCTGCCAAATGGCACCGTGAAGGAGCCCATATGGGCCATCGGTTGGAGAGTCGAACAGACAGCAGCAACACAACAGAATGAATTCATTACCAAGGAGAGAGTGGATAATTGTGCTTGTTATGAGGGCCGTATCTGATATGACCCCATGTTTATGGTTTGCCTATAAGACTTAATGAATGTTTTACAGTCCAATTGCAACAGCAGTGACATGTTAAAGCTGACAAAAAAAACGATATACATGCTGCATCTGGTCGCTGAGCTCTATTAATGGACATTCAGCAAGTGGACCACATAATGGGCTTTACAGCGTTTCCTACTTTGAATGACTTTGTTGGCATGGCATTTAATGGCAAAAAGGGCACAAGAAACAGCGGGAGATGTCCCTAAAAACTCTGAACACAATTAAGCTTCAATATCGGGCTCTAAGAAGACACAGAGAAGCAAGCGGCCCAGCAGGACACGAGGAGAGGTCTCTTGGAACTGGTGGTAAATGAGCATCCATCCCTCCTCATCTCTCGGTGCTCCTCTCCAAAAACCCAGAAAATGCACTGAACATATATCTGCTGGTATCCACCCCTCGCTCATTAGATATTGATGCCCACCGCCACCAAAGCCTCTGCTTCTTTTTCTGTTTTCAAAAGGTGAGCACGACAGCTCTGCTAAATCACTGTGATCTCCTTTGAAAAGGTATAGATATCTTTTTTTTTATATTTCATGGTTTTATGATGAGGACCCCAAGTTTTGCATTAATTCATATAATATCCAGCTCCATATAAAGGTGGTAGTCGTGTAGCCAATGCTACACGTGTTCATTACATCACTGTCATTTTGCTTTTTTTTTTTGTGACTAAAAATACACACCTGCAGCAAAAGCTCAACCAGGGAGGACAAACATCCATTTAACGTTAAAGATCAAAATAAGCACTTTACAGAAAATAAGTGTGAAAATCTTTTCTTGGTGTTTCTGTGACATCGGTGTTGTTTCCTGCCGACATGTATGCAGACCTTTTTCTGGACACAGTCAGCCAAGCTGTGCATGAAGCAGTTGTGTCAGCGTTTGATTATAGAGTGATGGCCGCACTGATACAGACAGCAGCCTGCTGCACAACACAGGAGCCGCACAACAACCCACATTAGCTTTCCTCCCTAAACGCACGTCTTGTCCTGCAGCTCGGCACGTTGAACGAGCCACCGAGCGAACAGCCACCGCTAACGTCAATGTGCCGGCTGACGTTAGACAGCTAAATATTTGTGGTGGTCCTTATTCTTCAATTCCACCAACAACACGCTGTAGGTGTAACGCCGACCCACTGGCATCCCGCCAGCTGCTGTCAATCAAACACAGACACGCCCCTGCCAGCCAGCTCACATGAAAATGGGCATTTCTATTAATAACACATGAAGGGATGACAAAGTGTGATTGCAGTTGGATTTTAATGCACCAAAGAAGATCAATGCTGTTACTAATGAAAGAATGATTCAACGTTTGGGAATGTTTTGTTTTTCTCCCATTACATCAAAATTACACTTACAATGTATCTATGACAGAAAAACACTGGATCTGTGTTATTTGTGTATTATTTCTAACAGGATTTGTTTTACAATGTTGTCCATGACACACAGTGTGTAAATGTCCTGTTCTCTTAGTTTCTTTCTTCGCTGTGCTATAACAAGACTCCTTCGGAGACGAGTGCTGTTTATCTCAGCACATCGTCCCTATTAAAATACGGAATAAAACAATCAAGAACAGACTTCTACTGACAACAGAACGAGTCCAAAATAACAGCTTAGTACGGGGGTATTAAACCAGACTTTTTACGTAGTCGATGCAGATGACAGAGGAGCACCGAGGACAGGGCCAGGACTCGTCGGGCTGTAACATCTGCTGCTCAGTGCAGTCAACTACATCGAAACTGCAAGTGTCTCCGACTGAATCGGAGGCATTTTCTCGCTTCTGAGATAATGCCGGAGGGGCATAAATACGTTTAACCTCGCAACTAAATTTAACGTCTTCGCCTGCACGATTGCTACATTCGGAAGGAGGAAGAAGCCCAGCCCTTGAACTTCGCCCACTGACTGCAGAGCGTTTGAAACACTATAGTTTGAGGCTTTTGTTGTTTGAGCATTTGATATCTGATGCTAAGCGTGAGACTCAAAGGAGACCGTAGACATAATGGGCACATTAATTCTCCAAACATCAGGGGCAGCGAGAGATGGAGAGCCGGCTAAACTGTACAAATTCCCTAAACAACCCTCCCCCCCAAAAGAAACACTGAGGTTATGATCTTCAACCTTGGCTATTTTTTTCCATGTCACAGTGAGGTTTGAGGGGAGCTCTGAATCATAATATTTCACCGAACACAGTATTTGCTGAGAGTGTAGGTGACTTACACCATCTGTTTATAAAGCAACAGGCTCAGGCAGACACTCTGCCAGAAAAAAAAGGCACAAGGTCCCCGGGCTTATCTTGGTGGAGGTGTGCTGCTGCTCCTCGGCGGCGGCGGCGAGGTGGAACGATAAACATAATTAAATTGAGTCGGATTACACAAAATGGATCGGATCAGTTGGGAAGGCGGAGAAGCTAATCCAGTGCAATCCACTCTATAGAGGTGCCAGCCACACAAAACGACATAAATAAAGAGGAGGGAAAGGGAAGCGGTGGCTGTCGCGGGGGGGATCAAGGCGGGGGCACGGAGAGGACCCCTCCAAGTGGAAAAACAGCTCCAAAGTCAAATATCAACTCGAAGAGCAAAGTTTAGTGCAGAAACATGGGCTGGAAACGTACTTCTCATTCTCTGCTGAATTTCAGATAAAACACTCGAATCGTAGAGAATGTTGCTGGACGTGTGAAGAGCGTGAAATGTGTTTGTGGGCTTTATTGTAGTTATGGGCTTTCGTGTAAAAAATATAACAAGCAATGAATTTGCACCAATGCCATCGTTAGAGAAGGTGGGAGATCGCACTTGTCTTCCATCGCAGCATTAATTACAGTCAATGGAGGAAGAGTAGTGACAATCATTGTGGCTTTCCCCCGGTTTTAATTAAAGAAGATGAGGTTTCCTGTATGAAAGCAGGGGTCAGCAGTAGCCTGGAAGTTTCTGTTTTCTTTTAAGTCATCTGAACTTTTTTTATTTATCCCTAAGTCATCTGTGACAGCACTCCCATATAGCCACTTTTTTCCCATTTCAACTCCCATTCCATTCCGCTGCTCCATTTTTTGTTCCTCCCCTCAGATTGCATTTTCCCTTTTGTAAGTGACTTTGGTACAATCCCCTAACAAATAACCTTTCCCTGGGGAAAGAGACTCTTACTTTCTCTGCAGCCCTGCCAACCCACTCCTCCCCTCTCTGTCTTTTCCATCCTCCCTTTGTCTCTCAGCCTCAGGCACAGTAAACAGATTGCTACAGTCTGGGGGTTTGCTTTTTGCTTTTCAAACTAATCCAGTGTAATCCCGGTCTGTCTGCGTCCCGCGTTGGGCAGCGCTGCGGAGCAAATTATCTTCCGATAAAATGAGGATCAATGGATATATCAGTGATGCGGGGAAGGCTACGGCAGAGGATATATTGTTGAGTGGTGATGACATGGGCTCCTCTCAATAGCCTTCCTGTCCTCTTACCGAATGAAACGTGCCTAAAGTATAAAAACAAATGCAAGTAGTGGAAAGATGGCATTTAACGTAAATTCGTAGTGTCAACGTCAATCTCGAAACCAGAACCAAAACCTTGTCTGGTTATAGAGATGTTTACAAAAATTGCAAGTTTTTTTATTGTTGTGTGGCTGGTTTTGACTCCATGTAACAATTGAGGAAGAAGTATCAAAAAAGTCTATTGGTCTATTGGCACATGTATCAAAAACAATAAAGCCAGCCGTGCTGAAGACCCAGCAGCACACGTCTCTGAATGATCACCTTGCCAGGGATGCAGAATATCAGCTTTCAGCATACACCGGCCTGAACAGGTGCACTTTGCATTATTTGGCTGCCCGCTTTTAATTGAGTCTCCTCTTGGACAAGCAGACAGCTCAAGGCAGGCCCTGAGCAATGTATGGATGCTTGTGCACATGTGTGGGATTTGAAATGTGAATGCAGCATTGGAATTTGACAGCGTCGACATTAAATCAACAAGTCGAGCCCAGGGCGAGCTTTGTGCCAGGTGGAGCTGCAGGAAAGGAACCAACAGATGGAGAGGAGTGAACGCAATTAATAACTTCTGGTTTTGTGGTGTGACTTTCGTGGCCAGGGTTTCAGCAGAAAGCAGTGTGGGAATGTTATTGATGTAAAACTACCGTTGGAAGCCGTCTCAAGATGCTCTGGTTTTCACTGTGAAGCATCGGTCAGTATGCTATCTGGACTCTAAAACAGTATCTCGGTTTGAGAAATTACAATTCTTGTTCTAGAATCATTCTTTTTGTTTCACACAATATGCTGTACTTGCCAGTGCATTAATGCTTGATATTGCAGAGTTTTTTTTCTTCTTCTTTCAGACCATTTCCTATTCACACTGCGAGCGACAAAAGCAACAAAACTACCATGCATGGCCAGCTACATTGTGGTCGACGATGACTGCATAATGGCTTCCTCCCAGCACTGCTGTAATATAAGTGATTATTTCTCATTGGGAGCTACTGTCTGTTTGTTTGCATGCAGAGGAACACGAATGACTCGTGTTAATATTCCAGGTTTGACATCTTAACTCCACTAAAGGCTATCGAGTGCTGTATCTGAGTGGGGGAAAGAGCTAAATCACAGCAACATTGGCTCATTATTGCTGTAACGAGTGAGAACATGCGTCTGGCATTAGCAGTGGAATCAATAAAGGCACGTGACCCGTCGCGTCTGTTAACGAGATGCTGTTAGCTTTTATAACGGGGATCTGCCCGTGTTAGTCCTGGCCTACATTTCGGCCCCTGGATTCCAGTGGGAGCTGCAGCAAAGCAGAGACAGAGCTCTGCAAACACACACAGCGCCACCCGGCAGCCGACCACTGCTCGTCTGAATGCAAAGCGGGTTGGCTGGAGCTCCCCCCGCCCCACCCCCCCCATCTGCCCTCTTACAGTTCACTTGCAAGTTCATTACATCTGCGGGTCAAATAACCGGTCGGCTCTCGGCCTCCGACAGGGTCGGGGCTGCGGCTGCGCCTCCACCTCACTGCGCGGCTCAGCATGTCAGCCGGCCGCAGATCCACAGATCATTATCGCTATCAAGCACTGTTTCCCCAACAAAACGATATCACTGCCTTTGATCCTGCGCCAAAGCTTATTCCTGTTCACTTCTGGCCATTCGAACCCAGGAACTTCTCCCACTCGAGGCAAAACTGAAGCGCGGCTAAAAATACCCCTCTGTTTTGTTGATGAGATGGAAATGTATGAATTAACAATCGGGCATCATGTCTGAAATGAGGAGACTTTCCCCCACCTGCTCAGTCTGTGCAGATAATGTATGTTTTGTTGTTGTTGTTGTTAATCTTTTTCTTTGCGGGTAAGCTAGCCGAGGACGTTAATTCAATGCAAACATTGTGCCGGGCTCCTGCTGTGGAATATCCAATTAAAAAGCACTGGATACATAGAGTGCATGTGCAGCACTGAGGTTCCAACGTTCAAACTGGGCCAGAGGTCCTGAAAGATTCAGAGTGGGCTGCTCTGCGGCCACACGCTGAACAAACAGAATACATCTGGTGCAGGCAGGAACTTTACTTTTTAACGTGCTATTGTTGACACAACTTCAGCCATACTGTTACGCAATGTGGATTACATTCTGATGATAAAAGTGTGATAATCAGAAAAATCTGATTAATGGCTTTTTACATTCTGTCTGAATGATGTGGGAGTGAAACTGAGAGAAACAAATCAACAACGTCGTGTACAACAGCGTTAAGTATAACAGCGTTACATGAAAAGCATTGAGTCAACGTTACTTTTAGTTTCACACAGGACACAAACAGCGGTCGCCTGGGTGAAAGTCCTTGTTTTTGTCACAGTTCAGTTTCTTCTCTCCTGCCACTCTATCGCTCACTCACCTAATCAGCACATTCAGGGCACCTGTTAGTCACACCCACCTCATCAGCTCAATCACTCTCACTTGCTCACTCTGCGGCACCTACTATTTACACCCCAATCTCACACACACACACACACACACTCACTGCCAGATCGTTCTCCGCATTATGCCAGACTTTCCCGTGGTTACCCTCCGACTGTATACCCGTTGCTGACCCTCCCTGTTTGGACTTCTCTGCCTTGCCTCTGCCCCGGTAAATCGGCATAGCCTTCTGCCCACGAGAATAGCCTCTGGTTTCTGTCTGCCTTCTCCCCTGATGGCTTGGCCTTCAGCGAGTGGATTTGTTCACGTGAGCTGATCCGAGACTGTTTGCCTGGTGTCTCTTCTGCCTGGAATAAAGCTTCGTTCAACTATTCCGTGTGTCCGTCGTACTGCTTCTGGGTCCTTACCACACCCGTTACAGTTTAGTTTGTTTCCCAATGCTTCACGTTAACGTTTCCTTCTATGTAACACAACTAGTTTAGATATGTTTTACAATATTTCAGATATCTTTGGGATTGGTTTTTTGATGAAGTCTTCATTGTGTACTTCTTAAATGTGTGAATTGTTGAAAACAAACTTGTTTGAATGTATTTAAACTAATCTGAACACAACCAACAAAGCCTAATCCTAACATGTGTTGTAGTTTAACTGTAGTTTTACCACCGCTCATGTAATTGTAAGGCTGTTGAATCTGACAAATGTCTTCGTTTTATGCACAACTCTTCCACACATTCCACTCTTTGGTGTTGGAACTTTCAGTAGTTTCATCCATTTTGCATTCGCGAAGACAACAACAGAAGCATCAGGGCGACAGGGACGGTTTGAGATTGATTTTTGTTTTGTTATTCCAAAACTAGAATGGTAATTTGAATTTTAAATGAACTAACTGCACAAAAGTTTTTTTTCTGTGTTCCCAAGGTCAAGAATGAACTTAAAATAAGGCGGCCCTTGTACCCCCACGTGCAGTAGCACCGATATAATGTACATAACAGATGCACTTCATGCCGTCCGACTAGTCTTCATACCTAGAAGCCCTTCATTAGCATGCTGTTGAGGATTTTTCCTTCCATGTAGGCTGCTCGTCCTGCTTGTCTCTTATTTTGGCTTAAGATATTTCTCCAGCTCCAAGTGTCTGCTGCAGACTGTATGAGGCTTGTCACAGGGGCAGAAATATGGTCCTTGTGGGATAGGAGCTCCACGAATGGCCCAAACTTATCAAAGCAGCCCCCGTCCCCGAGCTTCGAACACAATGCTCCCCTAATTTCTCCTGAATGGAAGTCTCTGCAGACCTGGAGTAATCTCGTATTCGCCGTCTGCACACAGTAACTCTAGTTACTCTAGCTCTGTTCCCTGCATCCCCTGCCAATTGCATAATCAAGTCCAGAACTCATCAGCAAGATGGCAGAAGAAGTGCTCTATTAAGCTGCATCGTGTCCCATCTGTTGTGTAAGAGAGAGATAACAGTATTTACTGTTTTGGAGTTGTGGCAGACTGTTTCGGCCAAATTTTGTGCACCGCAGAGCTCTGCTTACTTCATAAAATGTCACGGATTAATTCTGTGTCCAACTGCAATTTTTTTTTTGCCCCCACCAGAAATATCACAAACGAACTTTATTGGAAGGTTTACACCAAGAACTTGCGTTCGTTGAAACTATTGGAATTGAAACACAGGGGGAAACATTTCGTCCTATATTCTTGTTTGTGCTTCTCCGGCCTTATGTTCAAAGTATTCCATCGATTTTATTACATTTTGGGGAATGGCAAATATTTGCAATAACTCTACATACCGAGTGCAGTGTGGGTAAAGAACTTTAGGAGAGTTGCTGTCAAGAAAGTGGGTGGTGGGAAGGAAACTTTGCAAAAGCGTATTCAGTGCTCCGGTCTTTTTCTCATTGAGGCGAATATGTGTTCTTAGAAGATGAGAAAAAAAAAGACTAACCCAGATTTGAGTAAGGAAACCAGCTGATAAGAAAAAGTGCTGAGTAAAACACAGCATTATCTTCCTCATGGACTGGAATGGATTTACCTTACTGTTCGTGAATCAGCTCACTGCAAGATGCATTAACCTCCGGTCCGTCCTTTCACACAAGACTTCAATCTGCACCTCATATCGTCGAGGCCATTACCTCCATTGCACCAACACACACTGAAGGAGTGAAGAATCATTTCATTTTTCACATCACTATCAAAGGACATGATATGGACCTACTGTATGATGGTTGGCTCTTACCTATTTAATTCTAATACTACAGTACCTTATAGTTTTATAGTTATGAGTATAGGCCATCTGAGGAAAGAGCAGGAGTGTTGAACTCCTTAATGTCAGGAACTCCCAACAATTTCAAAAAGTAATTCATTTGACCTCAAAACCCAAACAAATATGATTCAATCTGACAGAGTGGAAGGTTTTTGCATCTGTGATGAGATGAAATGATTCAGTTATTCATTCAATTAATCAATTAGTCGATCGACAGAAGATTAATCAACTATTTTCATCATCGATTAGGCTGATGTTTGGGTTATTTATTAAGCAAAGATGCCAAATATTTCGAAGTGCAAGCTCAGCAATTGTGAGGATTTTCTTATTTTTTCCTATAATTGTAAACTAATTATTGTAAACTGAATGTCTTTGAACTGGTCGGACGACTAAAGGCGCTTTATAAATGCAAGTCTATATGTTTCACTCCGTCCTAGACTTCATAGTTAACCAATCAATTCATGAAAACAATCAACTGTGTATTGGTGTTGCAGGTTCAGAACGTGAGAGAATATCCAGATTCAGTTTGTCACCAATCTAAACTCCAGAAAGTAAATACATTAAAATCAAGCCATGCCTCACTTTGCAGGGGCCCCTTTGGAACCATTTTAAGGAACCCTTGAGGAGCCAAGTTTGGAAGGCATGGGCTAGAAGGGACATGGCTGTCTGAGTGAAAGAAAACAGCTCGGTGCATCTGGGGGGTCAATAGAATTAGTTACAGTGTAGCAGGACTGTTTACAGACTAGTGCTCCTTGTCTGCTCCCCTTAAAGCCAACAACAGTGTGCCAGACTCTCTAGACAAAGCCCATGAGTGGTACTTAAGGATGCACTTGGATGCTATAACAGTGCACTTCCCCACATGAGGGGATCCACGGGGCTGCGTCTGAAGAAGTGCAAAAATCCTGACGGCTTCAAAGCAGAGGGCTGTGCAACGGATTAATTAAAGCGTCTACGAGTGCTGCCGCCGCTGCTGCTCCATCCGTTCAAAATTCCATTTCAGTCACGTCCACTTCTTCAAAGGAGGAAACACATGTACATTTGAATAACAGTGTGATTATCCCCCCCCCCTACCCGCTCGTGCCACAGCTTACACATGTCTGCACGGGATAGAGAGGACTGCAAACTGGGATGTTAGGTGGTTTTAGTGTTCCACTGCCACTTCCATCCCTAGACTGTTGGCTGTGATTTCATGTCATGCCGTCTGAAATTAGCTGCAATTTCTGTGCAAATATTAACTTTTCCATCGGTTACAAAAGATGTTCAGCATCATGCCAGATTAAAAACAGCAACAAAAGCCTCATTTGGAGGTAAAGGGTTCCTCTTTCATGGTCTCATCTCTCAAACGTGTCCACTTGAAATAAATAGTTTGTTCATCTCTGGGCTGTTCCTACTTCAGTCACACCTGCTTGTTTTTTTGGCTATGACAGGCTTGCTGCATGACAACTTGGCAAAGCAGCCACGCTGTTAAAAGGACCTCGCTATTTTGGTGTGACCAAACAGGAAATTGTAAGTCGACCCAAAAACCTCTTATTTATAACTTGAAGTCGGCGGGCTGGTGGAGTCATAGCCTGCAGCCCAACACCAAGCGTTAAACGTGAACCGTGTGTTATGGACTCAAACTGTTTCCACGCAGCTGAACTGTTTACTTCAGTTGTTAAACACCGACATTTACCTTGATCCAGTAGCCGCAGGGAGTGCCGAAAAGACGGATCCAGCGTGTCCTTCTCTGCCATAAGCTCCGGCAAGTACTTTTCGTTCTCCATCTCGTGCAGGGCTTCGGGCTCCAAGTAATCGACTCAAATGTGATTCAAGTCAATAATAAAAGCAAAACTTGTTAGACGTCCACACGGCTCCAAGTTAGGGCTCCGCCGGATATTTCTGTGAAGCAAACTCACGGGGCGATATTGTCATTCGCACTCGCGCTACAAGAGCATTTCTCAGTCCTCGCGGCACACACGCGCGCACAAACAAACACGCAGAATAAATGAATTAAATGTGACCGGGAGGTTTTATCCCAACGAAGTATTGTTCAGCCAGCAGAGCCCCGATATACATCACAGCCGGTGTGAGGTTCCCTCTCCTCTCTGCGTGGACAGACTCTCTGAAGCTCGCGCTCGCTGCATCCAGTGCCGGAGTGAGGAAGCGGCGGCTATTGGTCGCCGTGCGCGACACGCAGCCCGTGAAAGGGGGCGGGGCAACACTACGGAACTGTCCGCGGTGCTGAATCCCACTATTACCATATCGTTAAGCTATCATAAACTTACCATGAACAAGGGCGGCGATTCAGAGACACCGAGCTCGGGGATAGTGCCTGCAGTTGATGAGCCAGCATTCAAACTAACGTGTTTGTAATGTTAATATTCCACAGAATCTCTACGGCTGCGCATCTCATTGGAGCGCGCATGACTTTGTAAAGAAGCTACACAATAAGACAAGAGCATATGCTATTTGGATGATTCATGCAAGGACCAATTACATCACAGGTGTGACGGTGAGCCAGATTAAAAGAACTGTTGTACATTATGGTAGCTTTTATTATATTTTAGACAAAGACCCAGAAACCAACCAGTACTCCGATACTGGCAAACTACCTGACGGGGGCAGAGCCACACTTTGTAAACATTCGGGGCTCAGCCCAGACCAAGGGAGGTCCAGGAGCATGCACCCCAGGAAAGATTTTTTAAGACGGCTATATGAGCTATTTGTCCAAGCAATTTAAAAATGAAATGCCAGATCACGTAGAGTCTACGTTATATTTTGAATCAAATTGTTCTCCAACTTTTGTTCATTAAACTGTTACTCCTGCATGCCTAACATCCACCCTCTGGTTCCCCCTCAGTTAAACACTGTTAGCACTGTTGGCACCGTTTAAGTATTGAGAACCTTTAAGTTGCGTGACATAAATATAGGTAGGAATTCGGCGTACACATGTTCATGATTAGTGATGCTGCATCACTAATCATGAAACCTATTTAACTTGGAGTAGAGTTCACAAAATGAATGATTAGCTAGAAAGTCTGCATTTGCATGTGAGCAGCATTACAACATACCTATTATACATACAACGTACCTTGATGGTGCAGATTGCCAAATAAATTTTGGAAGTTAATTGCCAAAAACCAACTCACAGGGAATGTCGGGTTTTTTTGGGCCCTGGATCAATGTGTCACATGTGACCAGCTGTCCCAAAATATCTACGCAGATGCATGTAAATAGTGGTACAGTTGACCCGTCGTATTTCAAATAAGATGGTAAGTAACTGGAACATCTCAAGAGGCAACATAATTGCCTCTTTCATTAAAGTAATTGATTAGGACCGCATGACTCCTTAGGTTCCTTCTCCTTGTTAGGACAACCTGTCAATAGTTCTCAGGAAATCCATTCACCTTCTCATAGGTCAAGCAATGCGTTTCTCCCGGGCATGTTTATGAATTAATTAAATTAGACAACCCTGTTGTTGAGAAAACACATGCCGCAACAAAAAGCAGAGAGAAACTTGGCGAGTCTCCAGTTTTGCAACAGATAACAGACACTGACACTAGTGTCATTAAAAGGCAGATGCAAGAGTTTATCCAGAGAGCAGATATCCAAAGCTACAGCCGCAAATCTACTTTATCAGACAGCCGCAGCCTTTCAGATCCTGGAAGCACACAATAAACTCTAAAGTGTCTTTGTGAGGAATTTGGGGTGTTTAAAGGCTGGGGGAAACAGGATTTGTATACAAGCTTCATTTCTGTAAGAAAATGTGGAAAAAAAGATAAGGATTCTGTCAATATTTGTGGAGGATGCTGAGGCAGCCTCAGGTGGGCGGCTATCTGTAGGCTGATCAGCACTGGTTATATAATTGAGATGAACATTTCTATTTCAATAACTTGGAGAAAATGTGACCTAGAGGCTAAAACCGAGATGGGTTTATGTATATTCATCAACGTTCTATTCTACGTGAACTTTGGAATGTGCTATTGGTTATTTTGTGGCTTGATTTGTGCTCTAGAATAATCGCCCTCGGCATGAATGATGTTCCATTTTTATGTATGCACACATACATATAAATAGTGTGCATGGAAAACAATGGCTGGAAATGTGCACACCTTGCTTGTTGAGGTCTGCAGTTTGGGGGGTCTTCAGTCATGTCGATGCAAGGGCAGAATGGAGACGGCGTGTTATTTGTAAAGCTATGGTTTTTTTTAAATAATTGATACATGATAAGTGATGCACCTGGTAATGTTGTAAGATCCTTCAAATTGCAGCCATGCAGAGAAGACATGTTTATTCATGTAACTTCCTGTCAAATGCATGTTTAGCTGAGTGCTTTTTCTTTGTTTCCGCAGATTCTTTCCAGACTCTCGTTTATGATTCACCGCAAAGATAAACGCATAATGAATCAGCTTGCTTTTTAATCTCTCCACGAGACCATTAAAAAAGCGGCTCAAATGCGCTAATCCCCAATTCAGAAGAGCGACTTATTTATAGATATGCCTGCCATCTGTTGTGTGCCGTCATCACAAACAAAACCTCACATTGTCATTGATGTTTGAATCAAAGTCGCATGCCGATACGTCTTCCTCGAGACGTTTGTTTTCAGAGGGAATTCGCTAAGTGATGGCAATACATCAATCGCGGTGAAATCATGGTGTACGGGGCAACATTTTTTATATATAAGTCACAGCCGGACACAAGGGCAGCAGCACCGGTGTAAACAAAGCCGTGAGAAATGTTGCGTCAGGTGGGTGTAAGGAATGAAGAACAGTGGGCTATTACATTGACAAAGTGTTATTTTGATCATTAGAGAATGGCTGCCCCCTTTCTCGCCCCTCAGCCTGTCCCAGCCCACTAAATATGATGCTGACCTCCACGTAGAACCACACAGCCGGTGCAGCGCCCCGGGGTGTCATATATGGTATGTACAGCCATGCTATTATGCCTGCACACTTCTGCATTCAGAGTGAATGTTTCTCCCTCTCTTAACAAGAGGCAGGGATCTACCAAGTCTTCCACGCGACTTGTTGTAAATCCCGACTGATTTCAATGCAAACATTTGTCCTGTCGGCTTCCAGTCTTCGTAAATTCTCTTCTCAGCGAGAGGATGTCGTTGGGGTGCTGTCACCTGAGGAGTTAGACCTTCATGTGTCACAGAGAGAACATCAACTGGGATTCCCTTCGCCGTGTTTCTGCTTTGTTGTGGCGGGATTACAGTGGCAAATCAGGAGCACTTTGAACACCTTAAATAAGTGGATTCCTCCCGTCACCACATTCCGGCGCTAGGAGAGTGGCAACACTGCCTCCCTGTGACCATGTCATCATATTCAAGAAGACAGAAAGAGTTCATATGAGAAAATGAGGCTTTTTTACAAGTAGAATCCTATTGGAAAAGAAGGGGGTTGGAAATAAAACACTGTTGGAAACTGAAAGTTGGCGACCAGTTCATTATCATAAAGCGATGCAGTAAATGGTGCAGTTTGTGTTCAGCTATGCCGGTAAAAGCCTCATTATAGTGATTCAAACGTGTTTTCTTTTCCCGTGTGTCAATCCACGATTGCAGATATTTGGGGAAAATACTTTTAATGGGTCACAACGAAATGAGAACAGTGTTTAAAGAGGTCCACAAATAAAGGAGACCATGTTTTCATGTCATTGTGTTGCCCTTTTGTCTTCATTTACCCTCTGTTAACTCGTGTTTAAAAGCTTTTACAAACCTTGTGCTCGCCATCTGAAAGAAAAATGCCAAAAAGCCCTGATGATGCTAAATTGCATTTTCTCTTGTACTTTGCAAATACTTTCAGTAATCTGCAATAAAAGTGGAATGAAACACAGTCTCCTGTCTTCCAAAGTATTTTGAACTAAGCTTTTCTTTCATGATATTGTTTTCCTCCTCCTGCAGCCTATAACAATGCTGCTTCAGTCACTAAAGGCACCTTATTGTGGCTACTAAATGGAGCGCTCACACCCATTAAACGGCCATTCAACAGAATTATATTGCCAGCGCCAATCTATCAGGTACATTGATCACGCATCGTCGGCTGTGAAGTGCAGACGCTGGTCTCCTCTCCTGGAAGTGTTGTGCAAAAGAAACCAAATGAGAAACTGTCAGCAGTGCACAGGTAAACAAATCAATGGCACCCAGCAGTGCTCCCAAGGTCGAGCCACACACACACACACACACACTCAGCATCAACCCCCCTAACAAACCTGAGGTTGGATCCGCAGCCAAAGCTTACCATGTAAAGGGTGCTGTCAAGATTTGACTTTCAGCAGATGAACAGGGTTCGAATGGGATTACTTTCCATTGCTTTACCTTATTAAAGTATCATTTTAACATTTTTGGGAAATATGCTGATGTGCTTTCTTGTTGAGAGATGGATGAGAATATTGAT
The DNA here is from genome assembly GCF_949748355.1 of Melanostigma gelatinosum. Taxonomy (NCBI): domain Eukaryota; kingdom Metazoa; phylum Chordata; class Actinopteri; order Perciformes; family Zoarcidae; genus Melanostigma; species Melanostigma gelatinosum. Next base: position 19,672,065 of record NC_136650.1, on the reverse strand, counting down.
GACGCTACAGCCAGCAGCCGGCTAATGAAACTAAAGTAGGGGGAAAAGAAAGCCTGGCTCCTACCAGCACCTCTAACCCTCACTTATTAGCTGTCTGAGCAGGACAATTTATTGGGCATTTTTGCATTTTGACTCTTCGTTTTTATAGGGATTAAATAAACAAGACATGATACGTTTCTTCGTGAGCTTTAGCGGAGCTGGTAGGCAGATTGTGTTACCTCCACACAGAGCCAGGTTAGTTGTTTTCCCCTGTTTCAATGTTTGTGCCAAGCCGACTGTTGGCGGTAGCTTCATGTTCAGCAAACAGCCACGAGAGTGATATCAATTTCATTTAACTCTGGGCAAGAAAGCTACTAAATATATTTTCCAAAATGTCGAACATTCCCTTTAAATGCCAGAACACGTCTGTTTTAACCATCTTGTGGGAACATTAATCGGTTTACACAGTCACATTGTGTGCAACCGCCTTCCTACCCGGACAAATGCATAACGTTAATCATTACATTTTAGGGTGAAGATTGTTTAGGTGAAGATTTGTTAAAAAAGTTCAGGTTAGGGTGATTGTTAGGATTTGGCTGGTAGTGGTTATGCTGAGGGTAACTGTCCGGGAAATGCATGTAAGTCAATGTGGTGAACCCAAAAGTTATAAAAACACAAATGTGTGCATGCATGAGCGCTGTCTTACAACTAAAATAAGTGGCATTGCACTGCTCTGGAACAATACATATCATGACAAGTAATGTGAAAGCACAATCGATAACTGAGTAAGATTCAGAAATTTCAGAAATAATACACTGACACGTTCCATTAGGCTTTGCGTTGTGTCAGATTATCACACCGACTGCACGAACGCTGTGTTTTTAGCCTTCTCAACGATGTGAACATGACAGGATACCTAATGATAGTCATTTTAGCAAACTGTGCCTGATGTCACCAGGGTTGCACCAGACGGATCCTTTAATTCCTAACAGTGTCTACAACATGAAGACAGTGACTCAGTTTGCATGTGTTTGTTGGTCTCTAATGAGTAAGAGCTTAATTAATAGAGCAGCCTGAAGTAGCCCACGATGTGTAGTGACTGAGTGTGTGGTGAGAGTTATCGTCGTGCACCTACATACTGGAGAGAGGCACAAGGTCAACAGCAGTAATTATTCTGTGGGAAGCGTGTTGGGCTTCAGTGGGTGATTTCATTTCCTGTCATTAGCCACAGCGATTAAGCACAAAAACAACGATAGCATCGGCAGCCACCACAATGCCCCAGGCTGTTCTCCAGTAGTCTCTCTGCGTCGCATTGCACGGGTTAACCCTCCAGTTGTCTTTAACCCTTTCCCTGCTTGCCTCAATTTGCAAATGATGATTATGGTTAGATGAAATCTCATCATGAGAAACCTTCATTCAATTTGACTTTATTACTGACTAATAACAGTATAATCTGTTGCCATTTCATCACATTCCAGATACCGGGCCTCCAAAAACACAGGAGGAGATGTGTTTTACAAACGCAATTTGATTTGACTGAAACAAACAGAAAGGTACCAGCTGCACTTGAATAGAAAATCAACACAAAATCACAACACTGGGTGACCCGCTGCTACAGAGACTGAAAGGTGATCTCTAGTTCGGGAGAAGACTTTGCACCAAAGATGGAGACAAAATAATGAAAGAGGATCTCACACGCTGACTATAATTGAGATGTATCCATTAGAGCAGCACCCATATGCCCAGATATCCAGCATGTGTGCTCTCACAATCATCCCTTTCAAATGATCACGTCAGCTGTTAATGGAGCATTACGGGCCGTGACATCTGAAATTAAGAGATGAACTGCCAGAGTGTCTGAGGAACATATTTAAACATTTAACTTTCTCAAAGAAAATGGAAAGAAAAAGCACATGTTCAGTCACAGTACTATATGATCAGATGCGAAATGCTTATTATAACGTATGTATTGACCATCAACCCAGTTGCCATAAAATACATTAAATGTAGTCGTTTCAGAACCAGAAATACATGCAATGAATATGTTTTATGTCAACATTTTATCATGCGTGCAGAAACACACATTAACACGTTGACACTGTTAAACGATTGGTTAGGAGGCAACAAAGTGACTTGGTTAAGGTTAGAAAAGACATCTTGGTTGATGTGAAAATAATAACGACTTGATGTAACAACCGTAGCAACGTGACTAGCGTGAATAAATAACAAACGCACGTAGCAGCCTTTCTTACGTAACATAACAAGCGGAGCAACGTTACGTAACAAGACTAAAGGGACGATTTCATTGGTTCACACGTGACACAAACAGCGGTTACCATGGGTGAAAGTCCTGTGCTTGTTTGACCTATCAACTACTTGTTCTACTCTTTATTGTACCATGTCACTTTCAATAACGTTATCATGATTATACCATTTGTCTTTCAATACAAACGCTCTACATGAGCTCTGACCGAGTGTTTTCCCGGCGACTGGGATGTGACAAGTGACACAACGCGGGAAAGAAATGTGTGAAAAAGTTGTTAACGTGCAGAATGGAACCAACATTATATAAATTCTGGTTTACTTATGTGTGTGTTTAACGGAAGAAAGTAATGTACAAAGTAACATAAATGAAAGGAAGATTGGATTGAGTTTTGCGAGTCATTAGGCGCTATGATGGCAGATCGAAGATGGCGCTGAGAGGAAGGGGCTGAGAAGAGGATTTACCCACCCAGTCTCAACAACTGATCTGTGGGGATGAAGAAGACTGTTTGCCAAATCCTCCATCTCCCTTTATACCATGCCAGCGCTGCCTCATCAACCTTGGGAGCAAGAAAATGGCATACTTCTCATTCTGGGGGGCGAGGTGCACAAACAACGCAGGTTGTGGGATGTCTGAATTCTGAAGAGGGAATTGAAAAACAAAGACTGTTCAGCAGAGAATTCGCGACACATCGTCTGTCTAAAGCATATCGTCTGGATAATGCAAACCTGACTAGAGGCAAAATATGGATTGCAATGTTCACCACTAAGGTTTCCTTAAGTGGCAGGTCGGCGTAGTGGTTTGAGAGTTTGTGCTGTGACAATCTCCAGGAATGTCAATATCCATCAAAAGCAAAGTTCACTTGCTGCAAGCATGTTGGATAATAAGAGTCAGTTGCTGTAAAAATGTCCTGACGATAACGCTTGAGGAGCACATCATTATTCAGCAGCACTAGTATGAGGAATTAATAACAATTCTCAAGTTACCGTGCAACCACTACATACGTATATACATAGTTTAAACATCTGTTTTTATGACTGGGTTTCATCTTTCCTAAATGGAGGTTAGTAGGTGTGTGATCCAGGCAGGACATTATTTTCACCCTTTTGTCTAATGGCAGTTGTCGAAGAAGCACTGATATCTTTTAATTTGGTAAAACTTTGAAGCCACGGTGTAAAAATAAACTGTTAAAGGCAACATTTTCTTTAAAAGTAAAGTAAATATGTAATTACTGCTATAACTTATAAAGTTGATTTGTCCCTTTTCATCGTCATTGGGGGTTTCTTTGCAGATGTTTTGGTCTTATTGTAGTCGTCCAGTGTCAAAAACATCTCTTCACCTTCCCTCCTATTACATTTAAGTGGCTGTTCTACTCATTTTCAGTAACCAGTGTATCGTTAGCTTGACAGCATGGTGGAATTAGCAAGCTAACGTTAGCTATAGCTAACTAGACAGCCGCTAAGTGAGGAAAAAGTAAAGAACTCGACGCTTCATCTACGCACTCACGTTGACCCTACGAGTCACATCTCTCACAAAACTAGTAATCTAATTCATTGTTAATATAACTATGTTGATTAATGTCCTGTTGTTCTTTTTCCACTTACATTTTCTTGATGTTAACGTATTCCAAAAAACTTGTTATATTTGATCCAAAACATGAAACTCTACTTGATGTGTGACGGAGACAAGACACATGAAACGACATTCTTCACCTCTTGTGCATAATACATATCTTCACACATATTTCTTGATATTTTTGAAAACGTTGGGATCTTTATTGGAATTGGAATTACCACAATTTATGCATTACCAGCTTACTGTATATGTACCTTTCAGTACTGCTTTTATTTCAATTTCCAGAAGTTTGAATGAGGACGATGATACTTTTTTTATTAATTTGTAATCGAGTAAAACACCTCAACGGGTTAGTACATTTTTTGAAAATAAAATGACTGAAAGGCATTCTCAGTAAGAATTGATTCTTGCATACTGATCTGCACTTAGGACTGAAAACTGTAGTTAGAATTCTGGTCATTTTAATTCCCTGAAATGCTAAAATGTTAAACCGATTTGTAATTTGGGATTTTGCCTTTTACGAGCAATGACAACTCTCCAAATATGTTACCTTTGTTTAATTGCAGTTATTCTCTGCATTGATGTAATTATGGACGTAACAACTTAACCAAGGTTTGCCTCCACATCCTGAACGAATGAGCTAATTGAGAACGTGAGTGTGAGGTGAAGAAGGAGTGTTGTTGTAAATGGTTGACTGTTGGAGCTTTACTGTTTATAGATGACGTCAATGAATTCTTGTCTTGACTTGAAACATTATTTATTTGGCGTAAACAAGCATTTTTTCATCTACATGACTACTGTTATGTACATAGAGGCTTCTATTTGTGTACACAGCATACCTACACAGCCAATGCAGTTCTGGCATCAGGAATTATCATGTTAAACACAAGGGGATGGGGATGAGATCAAGCAGCTTTACAGTCCTAGACAGTGAAAAGAAAGGTGAATAATTTATTTAACAACCATTGGAAATTAAACATCCCAAAGCACTAGGAGGGAATATCCCACAATGCACGGCTTCTCTTTTTCACAGTTGTACATCTTTTCTCAAGGAATGAAGTTTCATGTCCCGAGGCAATTACAGATGACAAGGAAGAGCTTTCAACTGGAAAACCTGCCTAAAGTAAGGATACAGTACATCAGGTGAAAGAAAGGACACACATTTATTCGATTTCTGGAATGAGGTGCAATGTTTGGGGGGAAATTAGTTTGCAAAATATCAAATAAAAAAGTAGAATATCACATTTATACTCCAGACTGAGCTTGTTATTTTAACATGGACAATCTATAAATCAAGGAAATTAATTTACACAAACCAGTTGAGGAAGCTGTAGAGCAACATGGAGGTTTCTACAATCCCTGCCAGAGCAAACCTCCATTAGCTCTAGTTAACTACAGCGGGGGGGAAAAGGATGGAAGTGCTGGGGGGAAAGGAGGGTAATTGGCTCCGACTCTCTCCCAACCAGCAAGCAGCCAGTGTGTGATTGTGCAGCGGTCGGCTGGTGCTGGGAAACATCCTTGTCAGCACAGGGATGAGAGCAGCTTATTACACAGGGAGCAGAGCTGAGTGGCAGGTCCAAAGAAAGGGATCGATAATTATCTTTTAAAGTGGGAATGCTCGAGACAAGCGGCGAAGCCCCAGGGTAATGGCGGATTGCTTGACAGTTTGGATACAGCGTTCTGTCAGCGACTGGAGCAAGGAATCCCGTTCCTTTTACACCTGCGAGACGTTCTCAACCTGAAAATTACCCTGGAGAAGAAGGTGTACTCTTGAAATCTATATCCTCGTGTGTAAAGCTGATGTGTCGGCACATCTCATGTCGATTTTATGCAAAATAATATTCAGCGACAATCATGTACAACCGACAAATGCTGATATTTCTCACAGGTAGGGTGCCAGGATGATTAAAACTGAATTGAAATTTGTATTTAGTTTTGCTCAGAAATCTTTATTTGTTTTGACTTTATTTGTTTTGACTTGTGTACTCGAAATTGTAATAGTCAGAAAAAGTTGTAGTGAGAAAGTTTGACTTAAAATGTTGACTGAATGAGTTGAAGTGATTCTCAGCCTGAGGTCAAATCTGAATAATCTTGCATAACAGCATAATGTCAAACTGTAAAAGCAGAGTTCACTAAGTTTTTTACGGAAAATTGCAATTTTTTTTAAAGGCAAATAAAATAGAGAAGAAACGCAGAAATCCATAAAAAAATCATGTTTTTGAGGTTTACAGGATGATCATATAAGAACACACAGTGAATCCAGGTTATATTCTAACAGCAGACATTGTAAACTCACAAGTATACTCAAAGATGTTACAATGCATACTGAACAAAACACTTGAATTCTGAGTGTACTGTTGATGCTGTTGTAATGTCCCACAATGCAATGCACAAGGGAAACGGAAGAGCTCAAAACAAGCTAACTGAAATAATAGTAAAACTAAGTTGAATTGCCAGACGTCTTCCAACGTCACAGTTTGACATCCATGAATGTATTGTATCATGTCATACAACAAGGTATAAATAGCATCGATGATTCGTTTTTTTATGTCGCGTGTACGAAGGAAGACTGCGCTACATTTCTGGTTCAATACTTTTGAAGTGAAGAGACCACCAGCAGTGGTTGGTGGACTTCCAGGATTTCTAAAGCTTGTGGTGCCAAACAAGACTTTTGTCTTAGCTCTGTTAATATGTTTTCCGTGATTCTGTCTTGATATTTCAGTCTCTCGTACAGCGTAACCGAATAAACAAACAATGTCTTTGTAAATATAATCAGATAATATATCCCTCCTGGCACTTTTGTCCCACAGCAGAGCATTTCTGAGCTCCTCCAGCGGCTGTCATGAGCTCCGTCTGGCTATACAGGGCCGGACGAGCGGTTTCTGCTCTCCATTAGGACTGTCAGCTCCACTGAACGACTCTCTTTAATCACTTCAAATATCATTACACACGAGGAATTTCAATCTCCTCCAGAGCACCGGAGAAGACAAAGGCACAACGAGTGAGGCCCTGCGAGAGCATTTGTGGGCTGGCAGCTGGAAACGGCCAGGAGCAAAGAATTGTGACGTGCACGACTGTTTTGGTGTGAAACAGCTAAATGGGAAGAGATGAAGGAATGTTAATTTTTTACCGTAAAATCACATTGAGTTGGACTGCTCCTGCTCCTATCGGCACAGTTCCCGTCCTTTGATTCATGATGTGCTCTTTGCATTCACATCACATCCTTTGAGCCATGATTTTGATGTGACCGAGTGATCCCTCATGACGGAACAGATCAAACACTCAATTTTCTGCTTGTCTGATATTTCAATGTCAAAACCATTTTCTGCGCTGACCACCCACTGGAATAACTATGTGTCCACACTGGTGTTTGCTGCAGAGGACCACTTTCTGTAAGTCCTGGTATCTCCTTCTTCCTTGTGTCACACTCCATCCTGTATTTACACACTTCCACGACGTGAACCCCAACCCAGGCACTCCCACAATCCCCACTGTCACACGGACTGCTTGCAATTGCTCTATTATTGGCCTTTGGCCCTCACTGAGGGCAACAGTCGTGAGGTTGAGGAGCTCACTGATGCGGTAGCTTTGCTCCAGGGGCTCATGAGCTCCAACATACACTCTTATTTATCCAGCAGCAGGGTGGAAAACTTGCACTGGTCTTTTTTCTTTTTTTTTTTAATTGGAGAGGTCAAAAGGAGGAGCGTGTGTGTAGAGGAGTCAGGAAGCTCCCTTGTTTTTATCAGCAACTTTGAAAATATGCTTTTACATTTTAACACAAAACATGAACTCTTTGCCTTGTAAGCAAATAATAGGCCAGCTTTTATTCCACACTGTATGTTATTACTTTGTCGGTGCACTACCCGGCCTCACTCGCAGCACGTCGAGTACGCAGCTCGGTCAGCTCGGCATCTGATACCGTCGCACCAAGGCACCCTTCAGTGTTTGTTTGAGACGCACCGGGGTCTAACTAACTCCAATGTAAAGCCATCCGTGTCATTGTGAGACGGTCAGAGCAACTGGTATTGTTTAAATGTTGAGAAAGTCCACATAAGTCCGGTGAGAGGGGAGGTTGGCCGGGTCAAACAAACACAGGACATTTACCCAGCAGACTGCTGTTCGTGTCCCGTGTGAAACCAAGACAGCGTTGACTTATTTGACTGTTGCTTTGTAACTTTAGAACTTTACTAACGGCACTTTGATAATAAGCGTATACATGACAAACTTACCATTTTTAACTCAAATCAAAAATATTTTCCTAAACCTAACTGGGTAGTTAGTTGGGAAGGTGAATAAGGCTGTAGCGGCTGTCGTTTATTGAACTGGGCGAGAATGCATTTTATCGCTTATAAATTCAAGTTTTGATTCATAGCAGTAAGAATACATTCAATCTTCTTTCAATTGTTCTGGCTTTGATTGAGAGCTACTGCAGTTTTTCAAATGATAAATGACTGACAATCATCCGTCCAAAGGCGGCCTGGGTTTTTCCTGTCACGAACCGGAGCTCGCAATATCTATTACCTCTGTCCTCTTCAACCTTTGAGGGACGAAGGCCCGTGTTTCTGTGTGAAAGGACATGGCTCCAGCATCAGGCGGCACATCCCTCTCTGTCTCTGCAGGGCCTGCTGGGACCTCTTAGGTGACAGCGTCACTCGAGCTGAGGTCGAGGGCTTCCTCCAGCCGGCTGCTTGGCTGCCTGCCTGCCCCTCTTCCTCCCGAGCTCAGTGGACATCGATCCCCCAGCAGCGACACCGTGTCCCAGGGAAGGGTAAGCAGATACACCTCGTTGCCTCCAACAATCATTCTGCCCCTGTAGGGACAGGTCGTGGTAAATTAATAGTGTGCTTGCAGCGACTAGATATTGTTAATGTATTTGCTATTGATGGAGTGAGATAACATGAGTAGCTTCAGCCTTACTTAACACAAAACATAAATCCTCCAAGGCCATGGAAGAGGAGAGGTATGGGCGGTGGATTATTTCTAGCTTTTAGCACAGACACATGCATTTTATTCATGTTTAACTTATTGATCTTCACATAATATCCACCATAAAACCAAAGTGTTGAATAGATTCAGAAACATTTCAGAAGATGTGGTTTCATTTAGGATTTTAGCTTTTGTTTTTGCAATTGAACAGCTAAGTGGCAAACACCATTTAGTGAGGAGAAGTGTGGCAATTTTCCACTCAAAATCATGGAATCTTTTTTATTGACTAGATTAAAAGCTTAAAAGCAAAAGTGACAATGAAAATGGTTCAAAATGGTACCTTCACTGTGTGATTGAATGTTTTAGCCTATTCATTATCCACATGATGTTTTCGAGAGGTGGTGAAATTGCCCCCCTGCTGTGTCTTTATTTGCATTTCAAAGTTCTTTCACTTGCTATTTTTTGAGTGCATAGATGTGTTTACACTGACAAGTATGCCAAAATGCAGTGCAGTGGTACCCGGACGGTATACTTATGAAAGGTTAAAAGGTTGAGTGTGGTGGCTGGACACTTCTCACCCTCAATGCTCTCCATCTTTTACGTAGCGGCAGGAGAGACGGACCATCAAACTTGTGAAAATGGTGCAGGTGGCAGCGCATTTTCCACCCAGCCTGAAAGAGGAGGCACACAAGCAAGTACAAATAAAATCATGTGAACAAGTGTCAAGTGAGCAAACAAGCCGACAGGTATTTTGGCGGGCGACAAGCTGTTGCAATTTGCCATTAAAAAGAAGAAGAATGTTGCAATCGCCATTTCCGGTAAATGAGCAAGTGAGAATTTGACCAAGTTAACCACCTGTTTACAGGACCACCTCACACCCACCGGATACATTTCATATTGCCGGTAAAAATAGCACAGAGTCATTCAGTTCATCAAAGGTTCACTTTACCGAAAGCTTGGGTCATAATCCACTTGATCCTTCACATATGCTACATATACGCCGTCTAAACCCACTTTGAACTTTTGGATTTGACAGGCTTTGGTGTGCTGTAAGGGGACTTATAAGACTGATCTATTTTAAACTTGCTCTCAGATGAAAGGAAAAGAGAGCTCCTGGTTGGTCCATCACTTACCAAGTTTGCCCCACAGATGGCTACATGCAAAGATCATTGTGTTGATTCTACTCATGCGTTATTCGTCCAATGATTAAAAAAACAAAATGTACCCAAACGTGTGCATGTTGAATCATGAGATTAAATGAGAAATTATAGATGATATAAGTATTTCACAGCCCTGTCTCCTATAAAATGATGTTCCCATACAAATAAAGTGAACTTCCAATTACATTTCAAGGGAAACTTCAAGTTGAACTTTTAAACATTTGCTTAACGTTGTAAATTGTAACAAAACAAACTAAAAACCTGTGATCGTTTTGATGACTTTTAGTTTCACACGGGCCACGTACAGCGATCTCCTTGGTGAAAGTCTTGTTTTTGTTTGACCCAACCATCCACTCTGACCTCCTCCTTGCAACCTTAATTTGAAACATACTTGTGATACGTCAAAAACCATCGTAATCCAGGACAAAATAAGTTCCTTTGAAGTTGAATTGACAATGCAGTTCTGTTGCATTTCAATCAATGTGGAAAACAATTGTGAGCACTAACTTGCACCACACATAGTTTAACTATCAACCAAACTGCAGCAATGAGTCTCAACACTTTACGCAGGCAGCCAGGAGTAATATCCACATACTAACAAGACATTAATCTATGTGACAGTATTGCATGAACATATCTGGCAAACCCAAAACCCACAACCAGTGTCTTTAATATGCTTTAAGATAAGATAATCCTTTATTCATCCCGCATTGATGTAAAGACAGCAGTGTGGATGGCAGTATGTATGCACATGACCTGGTATCACCAGCATGAGAGTCAAGTCAGGCTTACTGTCAATGATCTCAGCAGCGAGTGCATTTTTTTCCTTTCAACTTGCAGCGGTTTTCAGTGGAAAAGCTCTGATGCACCCGCTGTGCACAACCCACCCATGATCACCAAACAGCAGACACACAGAGTTAGCATCTAGCTATCTGGATCGCTGGCATTCCGCTTTGTATTATGCAAAATCTGAGTATGAGAAGGTGAAAGTTTTGTCTTTTCTGTCTCTCAGAGTGACAGTCCTGTGTTGTTCGCCAAAAAGCAGTACACATCAGAGTTGAAAAAGATACCGTTGAGAAGATTCCTTTTATACCAGCAACCAACTGTGCTTCACCGAACACCTACTGCACACGAGGCCTCTGTGCACCATTAGGTCTGCTGGATCACAAGGCCTGTGAGCTGTTTTTTTTTTAATGGTTACAACGGGAGTGAAAATATACTGCCGCTCTCCGTTCTCTGAATATTTCCTCAACCACCCCACTCCACACACCCAGCCCCCAAGTAGCCCACTTTCTTTAAAGGACAGCGAAGGGGACACAGCGCTCCGGGGATGAACATCGCGGCTGGTATGTGTGTTGTCCAATCAAATGTATCGGTTATAATTGCCCCTTGTATAAAGAGCTCCGATAGTCCTTGTGTGATGTGTGATTGTGGAGTTTGTGTTGTGGCCTGAAAAATGGCACGCTGTCCAGCACTGCAGGATGACAGTCAACCATTATGGTGAAGTACAGAATGTAACTCTGACATTAGGATGAACACAACAGTGTTTCCACTATATATACAGCAGTGTTTAACAGATATTAGACGCATGATTAAAACGGATGAGAGAAATAATGGTGCAGGCAGCACAGTGCCTGAGCGATCAGCATTGTTCCCTCACAGCAAGCATGTCCTGGCTTCCTGTACGTCTGCGTGGGTGCTCCTGTTTCCAATGGCAAGCACCTCGGCTGAATTGAATTGTCCACAGGTATTGCCAGTGGATTTTCTTTTCTCTACCTTTTTTTAATAGGACAAGAAAATAGAAGAGAAGCACGTAAACAATCAATTTATATAAAAACACCGGAAAATAAAAGGATATTGCCGAGGTGTAAATTATTTTCAGACTCAGGGTCATTGCTGTGTGTGCAACATGCAAAAACACAATGGGCCTCATGCAGCAACATTCTCTTAAATTTCTCTTATTTCTAACCCTGGTGAAAACTAGATGCAATGTTCTAAACTTGGTAAGAGTGCCCTCGACCACCCAGAAATAAGAACACACTCTCAGACATCAATGGGTACCAACAAAATTAAAACAAATTGTGGATACAAAACAATCCAGCACAAGGCCCACTGTATCCATAGTGCATTCTACTAAATTATGTAAACCTATAGTTATGTCAACTGGACATCAACTTAAAGCCAAGAAGAGCAAACACGTAATATTACTGAACAAACAAACACTTCATGGGCGTTCATGAATAAAAGTAAGAAAAGCCTGGAACTCATAAAAGCCAGGAATTGTTGACTGGCTTAATCATTTATTGGGTGTTGTGAATTGTTCTAACAAAGTCCTTCGAAAATTGATAATAATTAAACTTGTGGAAAGGCAAAACAGTCCACAAACTCCCCATGTATTCAATCAAGAACACAGCTTTAGTTCGATTTTTTAACAGGCTGCAGAGTTGAGGATTCCTCTGATAAGCTGTACGTGAGTTAACAACAGAGAGTTGCACAGTAAAATAAATAAAAATAAATGTTACTATGATTACTTTCTCTATTTTGTACTGTGAAGCACTTTGTTCAATCCATTGGAATGAATTTAAATGGCGCCGACGTTTTAAATGCTCGTGTGACTATGTGCTCTTGGTGTTCCCAGTTTTGACCAGTGCCCTACTGGTGTTTCTGTTTAACATGCACTTTGTTCAGAACTAACATTGCCTGCATGCTTTGTTGTTTCAGCATGTCTCTGTTCAGCTCAGTGTAACTGTTATAATTCATTTGCATACAATAAAAGCTTTTTGTAGCGACCGTTGCTTCTCAAAAAAGTCACCACGGTTGCTGAAATGTTTGTTTCGACGCATGCCAAATAACGAAGTCCATTTTCCAACATATGTATTTCTCTCAAAAGAGAATTTAGATTTCCCAGATGCTAATGCGACAATCTCGTTGTGCAATTTGGTCCTTGCAGAAGCTTTTTTTTCACAAAATGTGTTTATTAAGATTAAGAGAAAAACAAACTTAAAATAAACCAGGTTAAAAAAAAAGATTAGTCAATTGAGAAGTCCACCAAAAATGGATATTTCCAACTTTGGATGGATCGTCTACGTCTGCTTGAATTTATCTCCACGCCTCATTTTGCTCTTGAGAGTCGGCTCTTTACAACGATCTCACTGTCTGCGGTTTGAACGGTGTTGGTCAGTGATGTTAAGACTCTTCCTGCTGGATCACTGCCGCTCTGCCCGACGTCTCCCTCCTGGGACGAGCCAGTAAAGAGCCCGCCTCAGTGTCGGCCATGCCGACGTCCACGTCCAGCCACGGTGGCATCTCGTCCGTCAGCAGGTTTCCCAGATTCTGATGGACTCATCACTGTGTGTCTGTGTGACACATTCAATTTATTTTAGGAACATAAACAGAGGACAACCACTTTCTCTGTCTAAATCCATTTGCTCCACATATAAGAAATCATAACTTTTATCAGTTTGCTCCCCTCTGTTCAGCAACACCTGTATCCAATGACCCCACTGATTATAATAACTTGTGCCCTAATTCACAGCGGCACTACGCCCAGTGGTGGGAGATTGCATGAAACAAAACTAACAAAATGGCTCTTACAATATGAATTAACTGCAGAAAACTGAGGGCTTATGTTTAAGTTATCCTATAGTGCCACCCGGTTATGTGCAAGGCCCACCCATCACAATATTGTATACGCTATAGACAGATTTGCCCACTGAATGCGCAACCTGCAATGTGTTCTGAGCTACAGCAAACAAACTTCCCAACTTGTCCACCCCAAAACTTTCTAAAACCAATGTAACCTTAGATCTTTCAGTTATATTACACAGTGTGATTGTAACATCAATAATACCCAGAACCCCAAAAATCCATATGGGGCAATGAGGTGAAGTATGTGGTGAATTTGAGCTGAAGGGAGCGAGCAGTCGCCACCACAACCAAGTGTTCAAGCCTGTCAGTGAAACACACTCAAACAGTCAGTCATTCCCAGCCTCCCCAGTAAAACCATCCAGGTACACGTTACACAGGAACTTTGGAATGATTGTATTTATTGTTGTTCACAAAAGGAACATGTGTTGCTGAAATCGCCCGACATAACTTGTTTGGTTTGTAAATCATATTTTCAGACAATATCAAGGTCAATGGGTGAAATCTATGCTTCTGGTTTTCTCACAATAATTAAATGTGTTTCATTGTGATATGAATTTCTTTCGAGCAAAACGCAAGAGAGCAAATATCTTCGGTCGGTATTACATTTTCTATATCATCATTAATATACTTTTGCTGAGCATTGTTCTCCTTTTGTCTTTGCTGTTGTATTCTAAACCTCTTGTTTTGGCTAAAAGCACATTCTCTTCAATAAGTCAGTCAATCTTTTATTCCTAAATCTATTTCCAAACATTCTTTTTAAATATTGCTCCAATATATTTAATTGTATTTATAATATATATATAGCTCTTTAACAATGCTGTTGCTTATGAATCTGTTCACATCTCACACAAAAGGGAGAGACTGTTCCACTCCACTGCACAGGGAAAATCAGTCTCTCTTATAATAGCTCTGGGCAATTTCAGACCACACAGAATGACAAGGGAATCAATTTTCCTGGTTAGGTTATAGATGGATTTTCTTCGCTCGGTCCTTTCATGAGAAATAACTGAGATATGTTATATGAATTATTAAGAAATCTCCAGCAGTGTTACACGCTGAGCGCTACACAGCTTTTCTGAACCCTAATGAATATTGTTCTTATTATTATACATTCAGAGAGAATTTTTGAAATTTGCATTTGTTGATCTTGCTTTACATTTCAGACTCCAAAAAAAAGAGAAAAAAACGGGCAATCAGAGTTATCTCGAAACACATTCATGTGCACTGAATATTAAACCGTGAATAAATGTCCTGTAATCCATCGCAAGTTCACAGTTAACTTGGCTCGGCTGAATAAAGGGGAGATGGCGAGTAGACGGATCCAGCCTGACCTCATGTGGAGGATACCGAACAAAGCAGTTTACAAAAACTGCAATAAAGGCTTGCTGGTTTGCTTATTTCTCTGATAATATCAAAAGGTTGAATTCCCCTACTTAGCCCTCAGTCTCTACCTTTTGTCAATATGTCCTTGAGCAAGGCACTTAACTCCTGCATGTTCCATCGACGCTACAACTGAAGCTCAGAATATTGGCCCCTGTTGTGAATGTAACGCAGTGTGTTTACAAAGAAATACGCAAAGAAGAAGAGAGTCAAACTGTCCACTCTGATGCATCAAGATGAGGACCTGTATTGGGCTAATGAGTGCACTTCTTATTAAATACATCAACATACTTGTCATCATTTAACACAGCGGTGGATAAGGACACAGCCCTGAGCAGTAACACATCAGCTGGCAAATGCTCAAAGCTACAAGGTGTTTGTCAAATTTCACCCAGGTGCCACATCACAGTGATGTTCATTTTTAGTGATCGCCAGCTGGTTATTGACAGAGCACATAACTGTGTTGGACTGAACCTTTCCCTGAAGCACCGATTGAACCAGACAGTGGAATGTGGAAGCTAACGCAGAGCCGAGGTCAGCAACGTACGTATCACTGTGTACCTTCTGTGAGTATACTTGAGCTGTTTCCTGTGTCACGTAATGAATCACAATAATTTAAGAACTGTTACTAGCACTTATTTATATATTTCAATTAATAAATGAGATATGTAATTGGTGATCAACAGTGACATTTATTCATTTCCATTTATTAATAAAAAAAACAGCTGAGGACCGAACTTAACAATATGAGTTAACTCCAACTGTGAGTTCATTTTAACTTGCCTTGGTGAAAGCGCAAAGTTTAAATTAACGAACTAAACAGGAGTGCAAAGTTTAAATTAACGAACTCAACAGTAGCGCAAAGTTTAAATTAACTAACTAAACAGGAGTGCAAAGTTTAAATTTACTCAACAGTAGCGCAAAGTTTAAATTAACTAACTAAACAGGAGTGCAAAGTTAAATTAACTAACCAAACAGTAGTGCAAAGTTTAAATTAACTAATTAAACAAGTGCAAAGTTAAATTAATTAAACTAAACAGCAGTGCAAAGTTAAATTAATTAAACTAAACAGTAGTGCAAAGTTAAATTAACTAACCAAACAGTAGTGCAAAGTTTAAATTAACTAATTAAACAAGTGCAAAGTTAAATCAATTAAACTAAACAGCAGTGCAAAGTTAAATTAACTAACCAAACAGTAGTGCAAAGTTTAAATTAACTAACTAAACAGCAGCGCAAAGTTAAATGAACTATCTAAACATTATTGCAAATATTTTGATATACTTGAATACTTTGACTGCTACTTAAATTTGAATACCAAACGTTCTTGAAACTTGTTGTCATTGTTGCATTTCTACTTATATTGAAGGGTCGCAGTAACCACTGTTTAACAGTCAACCGGTTGCTTCCCTTTAACCAGAGGCAGACCTTATGTCATGTGGTAGATGCAATGGCCCTCTGCTAAGCATTCAACTTTTATACAGCTGTGAAAACCACTGTATTAAAAATGGCTGAATGTCAAGTGTCCACCACGTTACAAGGTTATGTTCCGACATCCACGGTCCAGGCTCACTGTGGGCGGGGCTCTGTTGCCATGACGATTACGTCAATGTTGGTGTCGAGTAACCAAAGGTCAAAATAAAGACAAGTGAATGAAAACGGAAGGAAACTTAACAGGCGGCACGGAACCGTCAGAATATCAGCAACAAAACAACTCAAACTTCAAACTAATTCACTGCAGTGGACGTCGACCTCAACGGTGGTGTTGGAGTCATCGTTTCTGCCGGTAAGGAAGACGTCAGCTGGCAGAAGGTTAGGGTCACAGACAAGCTAACGGTAGCTACAGCTAACGTTATGTGAGCGAGCGAGCTAGCCTAGCCTAGGTCGTTGGCTAACAGGAGCTAGTGCTAACCACATTACACTGTTTGCTTTGGCAGGCTGCCTGTTAAAGACAAAAGTTACTTTAAGCAGTTCGCTAGCGAAACAAATTAACTTAATGTAATTGGCGCGTGTTACTTAAGGCTACATTGCTATATAAAAGTTAGCTTTTTTTCCCCAGTGTTGCAGTCAGTCAGGATAGGACACAGCAAGCTGGCCTTGCAACAGTGACTTGTTTCCCAGCTGTGTAACTTAACTGACATTGCAGTGACGTTACCGTTATACCGCAAACACTCTGTCGAATAACTATTTACCTAACCGTAGTGTTAGCAAATGTCATCGTTAGCCCATGCACCAAGTTCTTGCCATAGCAAGCTAGCTTGGTAATCTTTGCAAAGCAGAGGACTAAGTCCAGATAAACAAAGTTTTGTTTTGTGGACTCATAATTCATAGAAACGCATGGACATGAATCATTAGACTTAGTAGATGCTTGGCAGCGAGCTTGCAGTTGAATGTCTTTGTGCGATGTCATTGAAAGTCGTCCTCAGCATCAGCATGTTTACCCAGTTAATACTTGCACAGAGTGATGGGAATGAGGTCAGGCTAACTTCTCCTCTGCATTTGTTTTAGGACAATTCAAGACAATAATGCCTTTGACGCTGGAGTCTGGATTCACTACGGACATCATCTGCAGTGGCAGTCAGTGTGTCATCAGGATCAGATGGCCATTTTCCACACTGTTTGCTACACCTGCGGCTAGAAACCCACACAGTTTTTTTTTTAGCATACCACATAGGAATATCTTAGAAAAGATAAGGGAAGGCCCTCAACTGTTAACTCATGTCCCTGCTGTCTAGATCTTCCATTACTTGTAAACATTGTGACGTTGTCTCTGGCTGTGCACATTGTCGTCTTTGACTGAGGAAGGTAGTTTGGGGCTGTAAACATCCCCGACTGGAAGCTGTCTATCTGCAGAGCTTTCAGTCTGATGTTTGCTGCTGCTGACTGCCTCCACCTCCACAGAAATGGAAGCGCTAGCTGAATGTGCTGTGTCCATTTAGACCTGCTGCTTTAAAATCCAGATGAAATTGTCTGTGAAGGTTGTATTACTAGTTTGTAACTAGGTCGCGTTTGAACCATAACATCTATACCTAAATCCTCAATATCAGTTGTTCAGACTCAGTTCATGTAAACATCCTACACTCAGCTGTAATCAGTTGCGGCAGAGGCTGAGAGAAGGTTGTTTACTTGAAGTGGCTGGAGTGACACGGACACAAAGCGAGCTGAGCGAAGGGCCTCCACATCAACGTCATACATCAACGGTTAAGTCAATAAACAACAAATGTATACGCGTTTTAGTAACATTACGAATCATTTGTTCGTCACGACCTCTCACTTATTGTGTTCTTTTTTTTAAATTACAACCTTATGGGTTTTGAGACGTTTTTTCTGACAAATGAATTTGAAGACGTCATCGTTGGGCTTTGAGAACTTGTTTTAGGTTGACATCTCATATGCTAAACGATTCATTGACTTTTGTAATGTAATTAATAATTAATAATCATTAGTTGCAGCCCTAACGAATAGCTTAATAATAATGAACAAATGAATGTAAATGTGTTGTCATCTTGTTTCCTCGCTGCTTGACAGGGTGTGATGCTGTTGACATGAAAACTATGCAAGCCAGCTTAAGGATGGGATGTTATGGTGCTTGTGTTCTTTCAATGTAATACAAGTGGTTGGACATAAAGTCACCTAAAATACGATATGTGGAATATATGGAAACACAGTTTAATATCGTAATAATGGTGCAGGTTACCACTACAAGTAGAGAGCAGCATAGGGGTAAACGATAAGAGATCATACATAGTTGAATGAGCCGCAGTTCATCTCCATCAGACTTCCTGTTCCAGCTTTCAAATTGACCTCTTAAACGCAGTTCTAAAAATAGAGGCCCGGCTAGGGCCCAACAGTCTCATTTCTGGATTCATCCATTTGTCAGCAGGAGTAGGTTAGTGAGTTTATTTTTACCATCATTTGTGGCATCACATGTGCTGCTGTGACAAAGGCTTGTAAACTTCAGTATCTTACTCATGAATGAGATTCTTCAGTGACTTAATATGTAATGTATTTAAGTTGTGTACAGCTTTAAGACATTTTGTAAAAGCAGATTTCATGTTTTGCACGAATGTAAGTATCTTGAAAAATGTTGAAATTAATTAAACTGAACATAACTTAAAATCTCAACATATTTTCATCTTTTGGACTTTTGAAGTGCTATGGTCCAACCGACAATTATTTATTGATTCGTAAAATGTTTCGCTAAAAATTTAGAAAAACCTCACGGTGTTATGATAAAGCATCAGATGGGTTTGAAATGGTAAAAGTATGATTTAGTTTTTTACATTTACAAGCAAAAAAGGTGTATGTACATATAAATATTTTTGGACTCAAAACAAATGTTTACATATGTATTTTATTTATATCATATGAATTATTTATTCACTTTCTGCATCATTAAGTTAACATAACTGACATTAACAAGCTTAAGATTTGATTTTCATCATACAGTCTAAGTGCAGCACATACCGTAGACTCACCACTAGATGGCAGACTTGTGCTTCTATTTGATCAGCAGCACTTCATTCAACTCACTGCCATCCCGGACAAGCCCCCATACAACCCGGCTCAAAGGCTGCAACACAAAGGGAGACGAGACAAGTGTAAACCTAATAAATACACATTCATTTTAAGGGATACAAAAACTAAACAAACAAAACAAATAAGTAGCCGTTTCAGTCAAAGAAGAGGAGTCTTTGTTACCACACCAGGATCAGGTGTGGCATCTAGATCCTGAAAGACAGCAAACAGGACACCGACTCCTCGTGGAAGGGAGGGGCCGTTCCACAACACTAACAAACTACAAAGGGTGAAGTCACCACCTGATGGTCTCCAAAGTTAAGTCCCCCATCTCCTCTTTGTTCCTTGCATACAACACAAACACACAAAGGGTGAATGTGACACGTAATGGAGGCCGTGCTTAACAAACCATGTGTGTATGAAATAAATGTATGTGTGTGTGTGTGCATATGATTGTGGGTGGCGGTTTGATTTGACGGTGAGGTTGCAGATTGCAACCAACTGAAACTTCCCCCTCTGCGTGCCAAACGTGTAACACAGTGGCAGGCTGTGTGTTTCATACCTGGGCCTTCAGAGCTGTCCTACTACAGTTGAGCCTCCTCCTAATAACCTCATTATGACGCCAGCATGACGGAATGCTTAGTCATTAACGGGCAATGGATATCGTCCAAAATCAATGGAATTAACATAATGTCAAGAACAAACTCACAACAACCTAGTCGCTAGGGGTGTAACGGGTCACACAATTCTTTACATACAACGACATGAATACACATGTAGGCCTACTGGCAATCAGTCCTGCTCCATGTCCTTTCTAATTTATTTTAAATACTAAAGCCTTTGTGTGCCTTACAACCAGTTTCAGTTGTCTGACCCGCCCTGATTAGTTTCACCTGTCCCTTTTGAGCCCTGCTTTCACCCAACCTCCTACTCCTCCTCAGGAGTAACATAAAACCTACCGCTCTCAGCCGATGTTCAGCACACTTTTGAAAAATTAAGACACATCCAAAATGAAATAAATCATGACAAAAGTCACACACTCAAACTGTGGGAATTTGTTACATTTGTCGATGTTGCATTCGAAGCTAAACTAAACCATCGGTCTGTAATTCACATTGTGGTTTATTAAATAATAAAAAAATACAAAGAGACCTTTCAGCAGCTCACAGGTTTCAGCCTCACATAGATTGAGTAAGGCTGAAAGACGGTGATGACAGACTGGTTACCTCACGTATTGATGACCTACTTTCATTCAAAATCAGTATATTGTAGGTGTGTGGAAACAAACAAGCAGTCGAGTATTCCCTTTGGCTGCACCATGTGGCCGTGGGGGTTCAGCCAACCGTACAGGTTGGTCCAGATCCAGATGTGCTGGTTTAAGGCGGTCAACCGACACGTACTCCAGCTTGCCGCCCATGTCGACCTTGCAGGTTTTGTCTCCGGTCTCCAGCACCCGAAACGGCCCGACGTAGGGGGGTTGAAAGGGTCCACGGTGGCCGTCCTGGCGAACAAACACATACTCCGCTGACCTGAGGCTGGACGGGACATATGACTGCGGAAGGCCGTACTGCGACCTGGGCACTGGTTTAAACAGCCTGGCTTTTTCCAGGAGCGTTTCCCGCTGCTGGGTTGCAGACCAAGGGTCTGTGACTTTGGGGATAAACTCCCCCGGGACCCGCAGTGGCTCTCCATAGACCAGCTCAGCCGATGAAGCTTGCAGATCATCTTTGGGGGCTGTCCTGAGCCCCAACATGACCCACGGGAGCCTGTCCACCCAACTGCTGTCTTTGAGGCTGGCACGGAGAGCAGCTTTCATCGACCGGTGGAACCGCTCGCATAAGCCATTAGCCTGCGGGTGGTAGGCGGTAGTGCGATGGAGCTTCACCCCTAGGCTTCCTGCAACTGCATTCCACAGCTCTGATGTAAACTGTGGGCCTCGGTCTGAGGAAACGTCAGCTGGGGCTCCAAACCTGGCGACCCAAGCCTGAATAAATGCCCGAGCCACCTCATCCGCCGTTGTTGATGACAACGGGACAGCTTCTGGCCAACGAGTGGTTCGGTCTACCATCGTGAGGAGATGTGTGAACCCACGGGATGGGGGCAAAGGTCCTACCAAGTCCACATTCACATGATCGAACCTCCTTTCTGGCACCGAGAACTGTGCTAACGGGGCCTTTATGTGACGGTGCACCTTGGGGAGCTGGCACACCACACAAACCACTTTTTCAGCCCGTGCCAGACAAATTTTTCTGAGATCAACTTCTGAGACGCCTGTTTATTTCCATCCATACAAACATTTCCCACCTTCACTTCCTGTCACCCTTTAACCCCCTCTGTCACCAGGGTTACGCCCCTTTCCTTAAAGGGGCCCCGTGAATTCGGTCGTCCCCTACAATATTGTTATTTATAAATCATGAATGCCTTTTACAAATGTTATCTCAGGAACAAACGTCATATTTCCCACATACCTTGAAGTAAATAACTTGATGAGTGAATCATTTATCTTGAATAGAAACGGCAAAAGATTAGTGCCATTTACCAAACTTGCACCGGTTGGATACATGACACGATGTGTTTTGGTTCGAACATCTTTTTCATAGCCTTTGGTACGGCCACGGTTGATTCTAGATGGTGCAGAGAATATAACTTTTGTACATCTACATAAAAAAAAACTCTGGTGTAAGGATTTCGCCCATATTTTCAATATCAGCATTCAAACTGCATTTCACTGAAGACTGGAGCTGATGATTCACTGTACCTTAGAACAATATCATGAAAATCTATGAAAGGTCCTTCAAATTACCAGAATCCCCCCCCCCCCCCCCCCCCCACACACAAGTATTGCAACGGCCAGGGCTGGATTGTGTCAAATTTGTGTGTGAACATCTGAAACAAGTTCTCCATTGGTTTATTGTAGAAACTGAAGATGCGTCCTTCAAACTGTAATTTCTGGCACATTTTTTTTGAAGTACCAAAAATAACAGATTTTCTTCAAAAATGACAGTGAAACCCTGTCCCCCAGAAATGATGGTTATATCATAATAAATTGCTTTCCCAATTGTTTGGACGAGTACAGGGTGGCTGTGACCACGGTGAGTTTTAACAACGACAAACCCTGGTTCACAGCTAAACTCAGACAGCTGAGGTTACCAAAGGAACAGGCATTGAGGAGTGTTTCCGAGCACATGTTTGAAGTGTCAACATACAGGTAAGGCTGTGAGAGACGCTCAATGACAGCACTCTGAGAAACCGCAACACCAGCACTCAGCAAGTTATTCTGCTTCTGCACTTTGAATTAGTTGAAATGTGCTATGCAAATAAACTTGCCTTGACTTGCTTCTGCACTTTGAATTAGTTGAAATGTGCTATGCAAATAAACTTGCCTTGCCTTCTGTCTGGACTGATCTCAGATTACAAACTGCAAGCCCACAACTCCATGACAGACCTACGCCAGACCAACGAGCTGAACGAGTTTACTGTTTACTGTTGCTTTGAAAGACAATGGGACAGTCCAAACCCCACGCCTCACCACAATGACTCAGAATCTGTCTCTTCCTCCACCCTGAAGCACTGTGCTGACCAGCTTTCTCGGGTGTTCAGACATTTTTAACAACCTCCCTGGAGACATGCCACGCACCAGCCTGCTTCAAGGCCTCCATCATCATCCTCGTCCCCAAAAAACCAAGGATCACAGGACTTAACCACTACAGGCCCTTCGCCCTGACCCCTGTGGTTATGAAGTCTCGGACTGCATTTATTTATACTAGAAATATCTTGATTTGTGAAAACACTAAATCCAGGCGGCAAAGGCTCTCGGGCATTTCTGTACAGCTTTCATGTATTTTCCTGAAGATCCGCAATTCATTATCTGAGTCAACAAGTACTTCTGCTTTACTCCCACTTCGCTCCTCTTTTGTGTCTTTAACCTCTTTACATTTGCACCATGGGCACTTATTTATAACTGATACAATAACAGAAACTCCTTCTGATCAGGTATGCCCCTGAACACACCGCAACGAAACGCCACTCCTCCTCAGAGACGTTTTACTGGAATGTTAGTCAGACTTTTTTCCTCCAGATAGCTAGAAGTGGATTTACTCTCTGATGAGGTAAGAGAAAACTAAAACAGTAATACTTTTTAACTGAAGATGATGGCAATAATAATGACTGAATCATTCTCCTTATAATTTGTGTTACGAACAACAATAAAGTTAATGTTTTTATTTGATAAATACTCAGTCCTCAGAGGAATAATACATATGGTGATATTTCTTTTGTAATGACAACAGCTGTATTTGCCTGATATAAAGACGAGTTTATATAAATTATAATATATATTAAATTCAGGGGTTGAGCTCTCCACTGCCAAACGGCCTTATTAGCTTTTGAATAGTATATGTTCAAACAAACAATAGGACAGTTTATGCAAATTGCCCTCATTTATGAATGTACACAGTGGTGAAGGAGTTAATCGCGGATCTCATTTATAACAGATGCAGATAATGATGCAGATCACATTTATGAATTAAAGTGCTACTCGTTTTTTGTTTAAAATTGTCGCATGTGATGTGTCCAACTCTCATTCCTTGATTTCTCTCAGGGGCTCCTCCATCAGGCTTCCCTGTATGTAGTTGTACGTTTCAAGCATATGAGGAAGTGGCATCACAGGCAACCGAGATCTTTATACCATATTTTACCAGTACTAACAGCAGGCCCAGACAGAGTGAAGGTACACGGGATCTCCAATTCCCACACTTTTATTAGCTCCGGGTCCAGTGCCAAACATCCTGTATGTAATGTAAATGTGCAGGGGGGGGGGGGGGCGGGGTGTACACTGTGTGGTCATTGAAAATGTGTTCTTATATGTTCATCACAGAAAATGAGCCAAGGCCAATGAGTCTGAGTAAAAAACAAAATGTATTGTTTCATTTTTCTTTTGCTAAAAAAGTGAAAACAGGTCTCGCAGACACCGAACACCATACCAGGGTTAAGTAAAAGTAGCAATAGCAGTATTGACTCCAGATGTGGAGGCATTTCTGAGGGGTCATTGACCTCGAACAATGTTGAATTCCAATTTCTGGCGATTATAAAAAGGATAAGCTAATGTTACCATTCAATATTCACAGTTTTTACATTCAAATATTGTACAAAGACAGTGCAATTCATTCATGAATAAGCTTAAAGTTACACTTGCTAAATGACAAATAAGTCAAATGTACAAATGTGGAACTTACAGATATTGGGAATTTTCCGACATATTAACTCTCCTCTGATGACTTTTCATTTCTAGATCTTGCCATTTCCGGAGCAGTAACACAGGGCAGTGCACTTGAGCGCTGCCTTTGCGCATTTAAGCTTCGTTTATACTCGCTTTAGTAAAGTGTAGTGTTGACTGAGCAGCTACAATGTTAAAACGAGTTCGCCTGCAGCAAGTCACTTAAACGACACGTTCGCTTTCTAGAACAATGAGCTGGTGTGTGTCACATTTCAATACGGGCTGCTTAAAGCCTCAGACCAATATGTTGAAAGTGAAGTTTGGGTTACTGCTGTTGGACTGCGATGGTTGAAGGGCAGCTGTTGTTCCAGTTTACTTTTAGCCACATAACCGGATAACTATTTAACTTGCGTTTCTTTAGTAGCCTACACGGTGGAGTTATTAATAGAGGGATTTTCTTTTCCCTTTTGTATTATCACGTTCTAGAGCGGGGGACGATAAGGAGGACCTGGAGCTGCTGGTATATGAATTTTGAATCTTCTCTCATATCATTGTCAAACATCTACTTCCCTTTTATACTCATTTATATTTGTATGATCTTTTTTTTAAATGTTTTTTGCGTAATTTCTTGAACAATATGTGATCCAATCAGAAATGAAAACATGTCATTATATAGGTGGTATTACGGACACCATTCGAAGAGATTTAAACAGTAGAAAAATAACTCTCTGAATTCAAAACTTTCAATAGACTTTAGGCCTTTTTCACAACGTTTAAGTTTATTTTTGAAATACCAAATATGTCATGACACTTGCGCATTAAATGTTATTTTCTCAGTATTAATTAAAGTATTGATATTAACGACTTTATAGACCCCTGGACTTTAATAGCTCACTTACTCATGTTATAACAATATTTCGCAAATATGTGTCATAGGTGTCGACAGTAAAGTCGTAATTTAATGAGAATAAAGTCGTAATATTTCAAGAATAAATCGATCTGCCCAAATATCAAAACTGACGCAATAACACAAACCCCTTCTGATCGGACACTCGCACACATGTTTAATGCACCACTCAAATTGTTTGACTGTATGATTTCATCGTATATTTTACTGTGAGTCATTTGCAGTTAACGCGACTGGAGACGCCGCGGTGCGCCACACGCACCGTTTCTTTCTCCAGTCAGCTCACGGATAACTCTCTTACTGATGTTGCCAGTTTCAAGCGGTTTCACGTCATTCAGATGGAGAGAGTTTGTGCGCTTTTTACGAAATAATTACCGACGTCCGTGATCGCGGTGACCTCACAACTGTCTTCCGCCATGATGATCACACTAGCGCATTCATCCGCACCAGTCGAGACGCTATTCTGCTGCTCTGGTCCTCTCGGTTTGCTCACTGCGAAGATCGTGCGACAGTTTGCTCAAATATTGGCAGATACGCCAAACCTTATATCGGATAAGTTTGTCTTGGGGTTATGGTCTGACTTTGTTCTCAGTATAATTGGAGTAGAAGCGGATGCAGATCATTTATTTAACTAAAATGATACACCAGAAACTGAAAATACTCCACTTGGAGTAAAAGTCCTGCATTTACAATATAAGAAGAAGTTAATACTAGAAAAAGCATTTCCTGCTGAAAATGCGTTGGAATGCTGAAAGCTGAAATTAATTGTGAAAAAATTGCTGAAAATTAAGAAATGGGAGACTCTGTCTGAAAAATGTTGAAGCCCGAAAGCATTTAAACTGCACTGCTGAAAAACCTTCTAGTTGAAATGTCTAACTATGGTGTCTGTAGCTGAAAGTATGAGGAAGAAGAAGGCTTTGAAAGTTGAAGAAGTATAACAGAATTGTATAATTGTAATTATAGTACAACAGTTGAGCTCGTATATGGAAGGTATTGTGCACTTTATGAAAGAAGCAAGACAGTTGCACCAGTGTTATGACGTTTATTTTCAGATGTGGAGGCATTTCTGATTGGACCTGAAGACATAGAGGGGTCATTGACGTCGAGCAATGTTGAGTTCCAGTTTCTGGCGATTGTGACGAGGATAAGCTGACGTTATAATGTTATAACGATGTTATAATTCATATTCAGAGGTGCTGACCACTGTGAAGTTACAAATGTAAAGGAAAAAATAGTCGCACACTCGTAGACACGATGCAAAATATATATTTAATAATTGACCGTCTTCTTCAGGGTAAAGAGGGACACAAACAGCGCCGCATGACTTCAATAGGGATAGGACACAGGTGTGTTCAAGCAGGGGCATGCCCACAAACAAACACATTGTGAGAGGAGCATATAACTGCTGCACGCTTCAGGTATTTAAAAAAATCACTTACAAGAAATGGTTAGAACAACGACACAGAGCACAAGGAGAGATATCATGCATATACATTTCAGGAATCAAATTCTTCCACACATGCAATACTTCATTTTCTATTCTTTCAATCATTTACATGTTATTGAAGGTCAAATTCAAAATGCCTCCACATCTGAAAATATTCTTTATGGTCTGAAGATGCGCTGGTAGAAATGTTATGCTTCTTTCACAAAATGCACAATTTAAAAAAAGTTTGTTTATCCGCTGCACTATTATCAGCAAAAGGTACTTCAAGTTTAAAAAATAAAAGTACCCATAATGCTGCCATTTAGTTGTTTTACTGATATATATATTGGATGAATGTGTTATTATTACTGATGCATTCATGCTTGACTTGCAATTTACTTTTGTAGTTGGTCGAAGCGAGGCTGATTTGAACTGTCTATTTGTTTTACACAGTTTTTTTTCACCATGAGCATCAAACAGAGGATGTCTGCTTCATGCTGCATATAGATGAGCTTGTCATCGCTTTGACGGACGTAACGTGAGAGCAAGGCGACACAAAGCGTACGGTAGTAAGAGACAAAGACAGGGAAAATAAGCTTCTTCTCAATTTACTACAGCCGAACGCTCAGAAAAAGTTGCTGAAGTAGAAAGTACAATATTTCAGTGGAGTAGAAGTATTAAGTAGCATAATATGGAAGTACTAAGTATCACAAATTGATTAATCCTACTGAGTTACATTCCACCACTGAATACTTTCTCTTGTGTATTTCACCACATGCTTTGTTTACAGATTGGAGCAGCTTCCCATTCAGCGTCACACATTCCAAGATGAAGTTAACAGTGAGCGTTCTCATTTTCCTGCTGGCTGTGACGGGCATCGGACTGTTTTGGAGAGCAGACATCTCACCATACTTCAAACTTCTGGCTAAAAGACACTGTGCTTGTGACCGATGTTTATCTGAAGGTGATTCGTTGTTTCAGCAGCGTTTCAGCAAATTAGATGAACCATTTTTGTCCGTAAACTACAATCTCTCAGAGGATAACTTCAACTGGTGGAAGGTAAGTTGTGACCTTGCAAAATAACAGTCTCTCAACCTGTAGTTCAAATCAGGATCAGAAAGTGAAATACAATCACTTTCAGCAGTCGCCATTACTGTGGTGGCTGAACTTCAGTTCTCAGTCTGGTCTTAGTTGGACCACTTCTCTCAATGTGAGCAGTAGAAAGGTGTCTGACTCGTATCCATACGCCGACTTCTTCATCCAGTGGTAAACTATGTTCCAGACTATCAACAGGACTCTTCCTGGGTTCCCTTCATCAGAGTCAAATCCCTTGTTTTGCCACATGTACTTAAATCAAATTAATTCATCTAATTTTGATTCCGATCAATCCTCCAGCAGATTCCACTGAGCAATTACAATACTCGTCGTGTTACCGTTTGATTAAACTTCAATTATTTTCTTGGTTACACATTCTACACATGTGCAGTGAGCACTTTTATAATATCCAATTAACTATCAACCAGTAAGATGCATCCAGTGGAGTGCAGATCTTGGCCAGCTGTGTCTGCAACAACCACTACTGTATCGGCCCTTTTCACAGCAGCCATTTTGACATGTCGTAGCACGATAAACACAGTTTTTTTGATCAAATTATTATTCTATTTAGTATGTCACGGCCATTCCACGAGGTGGTCCAGGGCCCTAGCCACCAATGAGCTACAAAAACTCAAAAACATGGTGTCAGTGGTGGAAGAGCCCCTTGATGTGGAGGAATCTGTGCCCATGTAGCTTCTTCTTTTCGTTTCACTGAAGCGTGATGGTTATATGACAGTTTCCCATTTCTTTACACATTCCTTTGCATTTTCATTGAACACTGCAAGGTCTTTTGAGTTGCAAGGGTTGGGTAGTAGAGGACAGACAAGGCAATGCTCCATAGTATGGCCCATGTAGCTCACCAGAGGGGACAGAGGGGGGGATGATTTATACGTTATAAAAATAATGAATTTAGCAAATACAACATTCATGCATTTTACAATATGAAAAATATCCTTTGGCTTTCAATCACTGTCAAGTTATTTAACCAAACATGTGCAGTTTCCCTACTTGAGAAGCATCGATCAGTCTACCCCGAAGGATTTTACTCAATTACTCAACAACTTTTCCTTTTCCTCCTTTTTATTTTTTGAGGTTCAGCATATTAGTTCATTCAGTCACGAAGCCATTTAAACCTTTGAAGCCATCTTAATCTTTTCAGGTGAAAAACTGGCTGCCTCTCAGGACTTGTAGACTCATCAGTCCTGCAGAGTCTTATAGCGGATCTCGATACCATGCGATCTCTGTCAGTGCGGCGCTCGTCAGATTACCGAGCTTGTTTACTGCGACACCGTGTCACTGCATGTCTCGTGTTCCAGGCAGAGTGGTTCCGCCCTGTCTCTTTTCAGAATACTCAGATTGTGTATATTGATTGTTTTACGAATTGCTTTACCGATTATTTTATTGACAATTATCTTTAAAATATTTTAAGTCGTTTATATTGCTTCTGTTCACATAAAAGAAAAATCCTGTTTGACTTGACAATCGTTGTGGTGACTGCGACTGACAATTTGTTTATTTGGTACAATTCATGCGGTCTAACTGTAAGTAATGTTTGGTGTTCCTGACAGAACCTACAGGGTCGAGGGCAACTCTTCAGTGTCTACAAAGAAAAAGTGGAAAAGCTTTTTAAGTTGGTCCCAGCCACTGCTCATGTTGAAGCATCCAGCCCTGACCGCTGCAGGACTTGTGCTGTGGTGGGGAATTCTGGTAATTTGATGAAATCACACTACGGACCTCTAATAGATTACCAGGACTTTGTCATAAGGTAAAAGAGTCGAGACAAACATGAACGTCAAAATTAACACCTTAATTTTCCTGACAACTACAGTGACATATGAAATATATTTGTACTATTTAGAATTAACAGCGGTAAAATCAAAGGCTATGAAGCAGATGTTGGGACCAGGACAACTCATCGTGTCATGTATCCAGAGAGTGCTGTGGATATAGACAACACCACTGTTCCTGTGCTGTTTCCATTTAAGTTAAAGGATTTTGACTGGTTTGTGAATGCCGTCAGCACGGGACCTTCTGGAAAGTGAGTCTTGTTTTTTATTTCCGTTCAGGTCGAGTTGCTACGGTCCGTCCTCTGAAGCTGGCGTTCAATCCTGGTGAAGTCACCCAGCGGTACGGAGTGAGGTGGACGGACCGCAGGGTGAAATTTAAACAAAGCACTAGAACAACTATACTATTCTTACAGTTAACCCTCTCGTGGGGCTGTACCCTATTACGTTGTTAGGTTGCAGAGCAGGACTGTGCTGGCAAAGGTAATACTGGTCAATCAAGTTTGATCGTTCCTATTCTGATCCGAGGTCAATTGAGTAACATCAGTCTGGAGCTGCTGTGGAGGCTTTGGATTTGGACTTCCTCTCTAAATGAGGACATTTAGACAACTCCAAACATGGCAGCAGAATCATTATAATGAATGCTACTAACCGAGCATATTCCTCTGCATTCCCACCACCACGTTTGTGGAAATAAGAGTGAAGTGTCTGTGACAACTGACCGTCAGTTGCTAAAACAACTTGCGCCTCTTAACATTCATCCAAGAAAATTATTGCAGCATCATTTCCATAAAATTCAAACCCTGACCAGTGGTGGTGTTTCCTTCATGCAAGGCAAACAAGCAGTTCCATTGCGTGAAGGCCTGGTATATCATTTTACTCACAAAAAAAGTAATCATTTGGTGTTGAGTTTAACATTTCATGCTTTTTTTCAATATGTGCCAAGAAAATCTAAGTTCAACAAGGATTTGGTGAGTATTATTTTTGAATGTATTTGTCAATAAACTTTATTGGCTCCAAAGGTAATGGGTCATATAATATATTTAAATACTAAGTCTGATTTCATAACAGGTGATGGTCCTTAACCCAGCGTTCATGAGGTACGTTCATGTCGTGTGGCTGCAGAAGAAGGGCTATTATCCATCCACTGGCTTCATGACTGTGGTTCTTGCCCTGCATCTTTGTGACGATGTAGGTTTATTTTTTAATTGAGTGAATGTCGCGACACACTAATGATTGACAAGTTGATGCTCATGACGATGAAGAAAAAAGCGCGTAATAGCATGTCATTTAGTGAGATTTATTAACGCTTTTACCACATTGTCTGTTCCTAAAATAGTTTGCCTTTGTTTGTCCAGGTCCATGTGTTTGGTTTTGGAGCAGACAGTGATGGAAACTGGAGTCATTACTGGACAAAACTCAGGAACACAAACTTAAAAACTGGAGGGCATCCTGGAGGTGAAGAGTATAAAATGATCGTGGAGCTATCGAAGCATCAAATACTCAAGTTTTACACGGGGTGGTGATGTTTCTCTCAGCATTTAACGTATTCAAGCCTTGATAGTGAATCACTGACAAAGCAAAACAAGACTAAGAAGTCTTCAAGAAACATCTCTTGCCAGACTAACTCCCCTGCTGCACACGTTAAAGATTAAAAATGTGAGCGATAAATCATCCATGATCTAATGGAGAGGGAACCAACACGACATGTAAAGTTACTGATCCTTTCAGATCTATTCACTGTGTTATAATGTTTTAACGAAAAATGGTCTTTGGAAGCTTCTTAGAAGTAAAAATACATGAAGCTGTCTGAAGCTGAAGGCCGTCTTTGATGAAACTATCGTCAGACAGGCCCAGAAGATCATTTCAGACCCCACTCATATCCTCCACCCTGAATACCAGCTTCTTCCCTCAGGCAGACGCTTCAGAGTCCCCCAGTGCAGCTCAACCGCTTTAAGAACTCTTTTGTCCCCTCGTCCATCAAAGCCCTAAATGGCAAGCTAGCCAGAGCTTAACCCTGGAACACCGATTTGTATTCATTTTAATATCTTAACTATACACTACTGGTGCGTTATACAATGGGCAGTGTGAAATGTGTTTGTTGGCCGGTGGCAGTCTTTTGTAAGTACTGCAGGTACTGTGTGTCTGTGTATGTAATGTGTGTATGCAATATGTTATTTGTATTGTATTGTTTTTTAACAGCAGACACTGTACACTGTATGTATGTTTCCAAGACAAATTTCCTGCGGGACAATAAAGTCTATCTTATCTATCTTTATCTTAAATGTATTTAACTGATGTAATAAGTGACGTTTTTTCATATTCTTTGGGTTTTGGAGCATTTTCCTGTATTTTACTTGTTATAATATGTTACTTGTTGCTGTACATTTCACTGTTAAAGGGACAGTTCATCCCAAAATCAACAATCCATATTTCTCCACTTACCTGGGTGCTATTTATCGTCATTGTTTTCATGTGAGGTGAAATCGGCCATATTTCCGTTAGTTCCTACACAAAACTGCTCACCACAAGTTCTGTGGATCATCTTGATTAACCGGGTCATGATTTCTGAAAAGAGACATTGCTGTTAAGTCGAACAAAGTGCCATATAATGCCATCATATGCCAAAGGGGGACATCTAGAGCAGGGGCCTTCAATGTTTTTCAGGCCAAGCACCCCCAAACTGATAGAGCGATGGAGCAGGGACCCCTGATTGTATAAAATTGTGTTTTATATTAAATGGGCCTAGTGAATGAACATACCTTTTTATTGTGCATTCAGTACTAAGCTATTCAAATAATACACAGGTTCATATATTCATGTTTTCATTTTAAACAGGTACAGTGAGTAGGGAGGCCGTGCCACTGCCTTTTATGAACACACCTTGTCAACTGATACCAATGCCAACATCAACATTGTCTGTCAATTGCATGATAATCATGCACACAAGCTGTTCAAATTGATGTTTTCATTTTAAATGTGGAAACGAAAAATGAGTGATGGCCTATTAGTACCACTGCCATGCATAAAGATACCTGTTATCTTTCATACAATACTGAACTATTAAAATAATGGACACATTCATGTTTAGAGAATTCTTTTTTATTTATTTTTATTTTCTAATCAACCAAAGATTTCGCGGACCCCCTGCAGTACCTCCTGCAGGGCCCCCTGTTGAAGACCTCTGATCTAGAGCATTTAATGAACTGTCTGTAGTTGGGGAGTTCATGGCTGAGGTACAATAAGGAGTCTGGGTTGGTCCGCTCCACACACAGTATCTGGGGTCTCATTTATAAAATAGTGAGTATAAGATTTATACTAAAAGTGTATGTGCGCTCAGAAGCCGAAAATGGTGTACGGCAAAAAAAAATTGAACTTATAAAACCTTGCGTAGGCCTGCCTCTGCTCAATTTATTTTTATAAATCCCAAATCAACCTGTAAATATGCTTAGCTGGTTCAGCCTTACATCCCACCCGCTACACGCCCACATTCAACCATAAATGGTCAATGCAAAGACCCTTAAGAATGTTGATGCATAAACATGAGCCTATAAATAAATAAATAAAAACACATTTCCACCGTTCAATAACTTTAACTGGATACATAGGGTGTCAGGTGCATACTCCACCAAAGCAAAAGTAATAAGAGAAAATTATGCAGTCTGCATACAGGAAAAGGACTTTTGTGTTTTTAGATTTCCTTCTACATTGAACACAACTTAGCCCCACATTATCACTCGAAACAATTTCACCGTGAAATAACGGTAACGTGCTGAAGCTTTTTACTTTTACGGTATATTACCGTAAACCTGGTCTTCCACGCCCATCTTACCTGCAGCCCATTCCCTCATTCGTCCCTCACTATTTAGGCCTGTTCACTTGCACTTGATCCCTTCCAGATTGTCTTGTGTGTCACTGCCAAGATCTCCAGCATTATCCTTGTTATTCCATATCTGCCTGTTTTGACCGTGCCTGCCTGTTTTTCGTGACCTTGCCGGAACTCTATTAAATCGAACTGTCCTTGTATATCTGTGTCGTGCTTTTAGGTTAACCATTACACATACATTATGTACATGCTTTTAATGTGATAAACTCTGTTGTGGACATCAGTTAAATACATTTAATAAGGTCCAGAACACTTCACCATTACCCCAACGTGTTTTAGTCTACTTCAGTTATTAGCATATTTTTGTCACAATCATGAAGACACTTCTACAGGTGGCTATATCATCTATATAGTATACATACATGTGTATAGATCTTTATCATTTCATAGTGTTTCTACCGTCAGTAGCACAGCGATCATCACTACTTCAAAATTGACTTCTTATGAATGTAAATTGACAGATAATTGTCTGTTTAAACTTTGGAAAGATTGTAACTTCATGTACTTATACGAACCTCCCAAAGGCCATTTTTTTGTTCAGATTTTGTACATTTTTCCAGAAAGAAATGATGCTCTGTGCATTGGTACATGCTCCCTTTTGAATTTCAATTCAAACTTTCAATCTTAATCTGAAAGGTTTAACGTGTGCAGCACGGGAGTTCGTCTGAGAAGAGATGTTTCCTGGAGGCTTCTTAGTCTTGTTTTGCTTTGTCAGTGTTTCACTATCAAGGCTTGAATACGTTAAATGCTGAGAGAAACATCACCACCCCGTGTAAAACTTGAGTATTTGTTGCTTCGATAGCTCCACGATCATTTTATACTCTTCACCTCCAGGATGTGGTCCAGTTTTTAAGTTTGTGTCCCTGAGTTGTTCCCAGTAATGACTCCAGTTTCCATCACTGTCTGCTCCAAAACCAAACACATGGACCTGTAAAAACAAAGGCAAACTATTTTAGAAACAGATTAGCATCCACGTGTCAATCATTAGTGTGTCACGACGTTTCACTCAATTAAAAAAATAAACCTACCTCGTCACAAATATGCAGGGCAAGAACCACAGTCATGAAGCCAGTGGATGGATAACTGCCCGTCTGTTGCAGCCACACGTCATGAACGTACCTTATAAACGCTGGGTTAAGGATCATCACCTGTTATGAAATCAGACTGAGTCTTTAAACGTATTTTATGAACCATTACCTTTGGAGCCAATAAAGTTTATCGATGAATGCATGAAAAAATAACACTCACCAAATCCTTGTTGGCCTTAAAGTTTGATTTTCTTGGTACATGTTGAAAAGAGCATGAAATGTCAAACTCAACGTCAAATGATTCTGTTTTTTGTCAGTAAAATGATTCTGACAGAAAAGTAAAAAAAGTTTTATTTCACATAGAACTCTGTAGACTTTTTAAAGAAATCCCAGAAAGGACACTGCTTGTTTGCCTTGCCTACATGAGTGTTTGCATTTTTTGCAAATTATGCTGCAGGAATTTCCATTCATGAATATTAATATTGACAATATAAGTTGTTTTAGCAACTTGTCACAGACACTTGTGGTGCCTTTAATCCTGTAAGTACAGCCCTTCAGGGAGAATACTCTGCTGAAGTATAATTTCACACTTATTACCACAAACGCGGTGGTGGGAATGCAGAGGAATATGCTAGGTGAGTAGCATTCATTGAAATGATTCTGCTGCCATGTTTGGAGTTAATGTCCTCATTTAGAGAGGAAGTCCAAATCCTATGCAAAGCCTCCACAGCAGCTCCAGACTGATATTACTCAATTGACCTCGGATCAGAATAGGAACGATGAAACTCGATTGACTAGTACCTCTGCCAGCACAGTCCTGCTCTGCAAACTAACAACTTAATAGGATACAGCCCAACGAGAGGGTTAACTAGTTGTAAGAACAGAATAGCTGTAGTAGTGCTTTGTTTAAATTAGTTTAAAGTGTCAGTTCACCACCAGGTCTGAGCTGAAGCCCACCTGCTGCATCATAAAAAAAATACAAACAAAAAGGTCAAGGGGCTGAGAGATGAAACCACGGCCACTTCATCAGGACAAAACTCAAGCTGCAGCGTCGACAAATATAACAAAGTTGATGACACTGATGACAGTGTAGCTTGGAAAATTGTGATATGGCATGTGGCACTGAACGTGATGGATTTACTGTTCATCAGACCACAAACGAAACACCAATGCGGTCCGTCCACCTCACTCCGTACCGCTGGGTGACTTCACCAGGATTGAACGCCAGCTTCAGAGGACGGACCGTAGCAACTCGACCTGAACGGAAATGAAAAACAAGACTCACCTTCCAGAAGGTCCCGTGCTGAAGACATTTGTTACCCAGTCAAGATCCTTTATCTTAAATGGAAACAGCACAAGACGAGTGGTCTTATCTAGATCCACAGCACTCTCTGGATACATGACACGATGAGTTGTTTTGGTCCCGACGTCTGCTTCATAGCCTTTGGTATGGCCTCTGTTAATTCTAAATAGTACAAATATATTTCATATGTCACTGTCTTTGTCAGGAAAAACAAGGGGGTTTGGGACATTGATGAACGTTAATGTTTGTCTCGACTCTTTTACCTTATGACAACATCCTGGAAATCTATTAGAGGTCCGTAGTGTGATTTCATCAAATTACCAGAATTCCCCACCACAGCACAAGTCCTGCAGCGGTCAGGGCTGGATGCTTCAACATGAGCAGTGGCTGGGACCAACTTAAAAAGCTTTTCCACTGTTTCTCTGTAGGCACTGAAGATTTGCCCTTGACCCTGTAGGTTCTGTCAGGAACACCAAACATTACTTACAGTTAGACCGCATGAATTGTACCAAATAAACAAATTGTCAGTCGCAGTCACCACAGTGATTGTGAACCAGAAGATATTTGTTTGTATTGTGAAATGCATGAATCTTGTATTTTCTGCTAAATGAATTAAGTTCAGGGATTTGCCTCGGATGAAAATCAAGATTGATATGATTAAATATTTCTTACATGAGGATCATGCGGTTGATCGTGTGTGTGTGCTTGCATCCGCGAGGTAGTGACAGAGTGATTGCATGAGTGAGTGTGCACCTCTATATCCGTCCAAAGCTAATCCCTCGTTGTGTTGCATCAAACTGCATATTATTTTGTGTTGTTTTGGTGTGAGTCTCCTTGTTCTGGCCTTCATACGTCGCTGTTTGTTTTTGAGTTTTTAGAGCCCATTGGTGGCTTGGGCCCTGGGACTGAGAACTGAAGTTCAGCCACCACAGTAATGGCGACTGCTGAAAGTGATTGTATTTCACTTTCTGATCCTGATTTGAACTGCAGGTTGAGAGACTGTTATTTTGCAAGGTCACAACTTACCTTCCACCAGTTGAAGTTATCCTCTGAGAGATTGTAGTTTACGGACAAAAATGGTTCATCTAATTTGCTGAAACGCTGCTGAAACAACGAATCACCTTCAGATAAACATCGGTCACAAGCACAGGGTCTTTTAGCCAGAAGTTTGAAGTATGGTGAGATGTCTGCTCTCCAAAACAGTCCGATGCCCGTCACAGCCAGCAGGAAAATGAAAACGCTCACTGTTAACTTCATCTTGGAATGTGTGACGCTGAATTTGAAGCTGCTCCAATCTGTAAACAAAGCATGTGGTGAGAATGTAGTCAGTGGTGGAATGTAACTAAGTAGGATTACTTAATGTGTGATCTTAGTACTTCCATTTTATGCTACTTTATACTTCCTTTATTACTCCACTTCCTTAGGAAATATTGTGCTTTCTACTCCAGCAACCTTCAGAGGATTTCGTTTTGTGCATTCGGCCTTTCGTGGGGCCACGCGCTTCAAGTTGAAAATCTCAGAACTTTTTAGAAAATTGCTGATGACGTCTGTAGCGCGCGGTGCCCCCGCACGCCTTTTTAATTAAATTACATTTTAAAATTTTTTAAATATTTAAAAAAAAAAAATTTAATTTATCAAAAAAATAAAAAGTAATCAATAAATAGGAGGCATTTTGTTTGAAATGAACAAAAGTGAAACGAGGATCCCTCAGTAGTGTGTGTGCGAACTGAGAGAACCTTGCCGGTGACGGGCAGACCCGAGCTGCCGCCCGGGGTGACCACGGATCCACGGGACTCGTGCCCCGATGTCCGGTCGCTAGGGGTGGGGGAAAAAATCGATACAGTATCGCTATATTTTCCGTCGCGATATTGTATATTTGTTTAGAAAAATCAAATCAATTGCTTTTTCAGTCCACTAGATGGTGCTGAGTTATTTTCTGGTGAGGTCAGCAAAGGTCCCGGGTCAGCGTGATTGGTAGGAAGTTGATCAAAACAAAGATGGACACATCTGGCCTCACAACGGGGTTAAATCTGCCAACAGTAGCCGGCTCATGGGGAGAGTGCAGCGCATAACTGTCTCTCTGCCCTCGGCGTCCACGCATCGCAAGTTATACTGAGTTATATAACTCTAATATCCTACTCATACAAGTTATAGTTCATATACTGAGTCCACACATTTGCATTCAGTTAAGTTGGACTATGTAGTAATACAAACAGTTCAGTTTGTCAGGTTCATGCAACATTTATGACATTGTTGGTCAGTCTGTCTGCTTGACAATCCTATTCTGCTGCAATAAAAATGATTGACATGAAGTGAGATGAACAGACTGGAAACTTTATCTCATTCGATAAAACATTTTCCTTTGGGGACATCATTTGAAGTTGAAAAAAGTAATAAATCGCAATGTATGTTATCGCAATACTCAGAATATCACAGTATCGCGATGATATCGTATCGTGACCTAAGTATCGTGATAATATCGTATCGCGGGATCTCCCGTGATTCCCACCCCTACCGGTCGCCCCCTGTGAGCACCCCTGTTGCAGCAAGGGACGACGAGAAGGGGGAGAGAGGCAGAGGTTCAGTTCTCCGTATATGACTCGCTCACCTGACCTGAGTGAGAGTGGCTCCCGCGCTCTTCTCCCTAATTTGCCTCGATAACGTCCGCTTAAGAGAAACTTATACCGGTAGCCAATTGCACCAAATAGTAATAAATCACCAACAAAAGCACAATCGATAGCTCGTTTGATTTCTTTTCCGAATCGCCAAACATTGATATACTAAATAGTGTAATCTGTCGCTCGAATAGCCGTCGTTTTTTCAAAGTCTTTAAATGTTTTATTTCCCTGCTCAGAGCCCAACAGTTGTAAAGCTTTTTCAAACTCACGGTCGTTCTTTGGGACCGGTTTGAAGCGTGACTTCCCCGAGTCTCTCTTAAGTATAGAAACGGATGTTGGTATGTATAGGTGTGTGCATAAAGTATGCATCAGTAGTGTGCCGTAATGGAGGTCCTTCAACTTACCACAGGGGCTGGGAGATCCCCCCCCCCCCCCCCCCCCCCTTAGAGGAGACCTCTTCTCTCTGAGTTGCCAAAATAGACGTAGAAAAAGAGTCGGCCGAAAAAAGTTAAAATGTTACTTATTTATTTCTGTCCAATTCAAAGTATATTCTCTTGGTCCAAATACAGAGAAAAATTGATTCACAAAAGATTGAAAAATCAAAAAGGAATTGAAAAAAACCCTGTACTCAGTGAGCAGTGTTTTCAAATGATTTGTAAGAATTTAAAGTTTAACCCCACGCAGGTACAGACCTGGTGGACTTCTCCTCAACTACTGCCCCAATTCTTTAAAACCGAGAATATGTATACTCTAACAACACCGGGAGAAAGTCCCCCCCCTCCCCCCCCCCTCTCGCTAAAGGGTTAATGCAGAATGCAAACATCAGCAGGTGTTGCATCCTGTGTGAAACTGAGTAAGGGTGTGAAAACAACACATCACCCTGTTCTGTGCCCCGGAAAGTACCTAAGCCCCGCTAACGTGTGTGTGTGTGTGCGTGTGTGTGTGTGTGTGCGTGTGTGTGTGTGTGTGTGTCGTAACTGCACGTGCAGCAGGTGACATCTCACAAGAGAGACAGAGTCCTATGCCTCTCTTTGTGTGTAGAGGGCATTCACAATTTCGCAAAACACTCCAACAGGTCACTGTACTAAATGGAGGAGAAGCTTGTTTTGGCCGTTGTCTGTCAATCTTGAACTTTTCTGAATTTGTTGGACAGACACCATCATAACAAAGCCCATTTAGGAGCAGATCGGCCGGGCGGACACTGACTGTTGCCGCTGAGTGTTGTGCTCTTAATACCGTACGCCTTGTGTTGCCTTGTTCTAACGTTACGTCAGTCAGAGCGGTGCCATGGCCGAAACAGTGAGAAAGGTGGAAACCATCTGTAACGAGTGGGACATGATACGTAAAGCAAACAGTGATGTAGTGGTAATCGCTGCGGCTGCTTTAACAAGGTCAAACCAGAAGCAACGTGGCTTGCCATTGATACTGGCAGCAGTTTCAGGTACAGCGGTATGCAGGAAGTAGTTGCTACCACACAGTAAATTCCCCAGTGTCAAAGTATATGGACTCTTTCAGAGTTATTACAACAGCAAGAGTAAAACGCCCCCAGTGTTGATGTCATTGTTCACTGCTACTCATTGTTCAGTGTACTCTGGTAAGCTCCGCCCCTTCCTCCTTTCAAACGGATCATGAGTTTCAATTTGAGTAACACTTCTCAGTGTAGTGTCGTTTAAAATATTAACTCTAACCAGAGTTAAATTGACTCTAAAAATGTAACACTATATCCTGTGTGACTTTAACACGATAGGGACCATATGTTCACTGAATTAGTGTTCAAATTGACTCTTTAAGTGTTTCATTGACACTGTCGATTTTACTGTGCATGGATCCAAGATCAAGCGACACACTCCCTGTCCTCCATGCATTCACAGGATGTGACACCGTTTTCTGCCTTCACTGGTAGAGGAAAGAAAACTGAAAGGGATACTTGGAAAGTGTTTCCGTTGGTGACCATTTGAAGAGCTGGTATGCTGTTCACACCAAACACAAAGCCTACTTTTGCTGTGATTTAATTGCAATAAATGAATAAATAGGATGCCAAAATAACTACACACTGATGATGTTGTCTAAACGCAAGAAGACAAGCAAAGAACTTTTAAAATGATGTTTTCTTATTTTTTTTAAATGTTTTTAATGTTTTTTTAATGTTTTAATGAATGTTCTTAATTGTTTTTAAATCTCCTTTTCTTTTGCCGTATGTTTTGATGCTTTTAATGGTTTTATGTGAAGCACTTTGAATTACCTTGTTGTTGAAATGTGCTATACAAATAAACTTGCCTTGCCTTGCCTTACCTTTCTTAATGGAGCTCGATTCGATCGGGGGCTTTGTTAAACAAATAGTAATCTAACCCCAAACACCTTACTCGCATCCTCGCCCCCAGACGGCGCTGTTGATTGGACGAGAAGCAGCAGAGGCACAGGTCCAACATCCACTGAGTCTCACACTCAATACGAAACTTCTGGCCTTTGATAAAGAAAATGCGCGCTGTAAGAGCGGTTGCCTTGTTTGCATCCTAACCTTCAGGTCAGATGTTCCTCCCAGCCGAAAGCGTAAATTACATTCAAAACATGCAAATCACCAAAACTTTAGTCACGCAGTGGGGAAATGTATTATCTGCATTTAACCCATCCCTATCCCGGGAGTAGTGCCCGGTGGGACACGTGGCAGCCAAGGATCGAACCGTGGAAGAGCCTCTCTACCTCATGCGCCACGGTCGGTATAACACAGGACTCACAAATGATTTAAATACTTAAATACCATCGTAACCAGTGCGCATTCAGATGAGGACATGGTCACGTGAATAAAAAAACATATATTAGAAAAGACATGTTAAAAAGATACACTTTATTTGTATCGTTTGTTTATTTGAGGAATAATTATAGCGTCTGGTGATGAGAGAATGTGATCGATTTGCCAAATGGGTGAGCCTCAAGGGTGGAGGAGTCACGTCTCAGTTGTGTTACAGAGAAGCTGATTTGCATGGAAGCACAGCTGTTGTTTTTCAGGATATTGACTCTATTTTTCCCCAATTGTTTGAGTTTGCACAAATCTGCACTTTGGGAGCCCGACCCAGTACATTTCCTCCGTGTAATGATGAGCGGATGAAGCCGTATGCATCGTTGAGGCTTTCTCTCTATTTGTGCTGAAAATGGTTTAAAGCTTCATTCTCAGCAGGAACAGTGACATCTGGTGGCTCACAGACATAAAAGCGTCCATTCAAGCGTTGCACCAAAGCACTCGCACAAACAACACCTCCGTGTTTCAATCACACGCAACAAAGGTCTGTAAAAGGCAGCGTGTTCATTCAAATCATTTTCTTGTTCATTTAAAGTAGTGCTGCAGTGAATATATGCATTACTGTTGTATCAATATGTCACAATACAATAAATAACACATGTGTTGTTTACTCAGCCTATATATCCCCCTATTGACCTTTGGTGGTGGATGTAGCCGATAGGCTTTATGTACACTACAGACGCGTGCTGATATGAACGTCAAATATGTCATATTTGTTTCTGTATGAATGTAATATGACATGCTGAACACACGTGAGCCGTCCTCTTTGTTGACCTTTTATTTTACGTCTCCATGCGTCCACTGGTTACCTCGTGTTTAACGTCACATTGCAATGATTTGTGGGTAATTACAACACTGTGCTTGTAGAGTGACTGAGCCTCTATTGCACAACTAACTCTACACCCTGGGCCTAAAGTTTTGAGAATGACACAAATATTAATTTTCACAAAGTCTGCTGCCTCAGTTTTTATGATGGCAATTTGCATATACGTACTCCAGAATGTTATGACGAGTGAATTGCTAGTAAGATTGCACCTAAATCAACCATTTATCGGATCGTCAAGAACTTCAAGGAGAGAGGAATGGCAGCAGGCAGCAAAGAAGCCACTTCTCTCCAGGAAAAACATCAGGGACCGACTGATGTTCTGCAACAGGTACAGGGATTGGACTGCTGAGGACCGGGGTAAAGTTGTCACGGGGTGTGGTGGTGGACTAAAATGCAGGACCAGAGGTAGTGAGAAACAGGTTTTAATGAGTAGAGAACAATCTAGGAATTGTTACCAGAACACAACAGGGAGTCCGAGCACAAGACAAGAAATGAGGGGGGAAATCCGGCAGGACGAGGCAGAGCAGGAAGACTGGAAAACCGGGAACTGGACGAGCCAAACGGGCGGGTAGAAATGGCAGTGAGTGACTGAGAGGCAGGGGTTTATAAAGTGGCTTCAACAGGTAAAGGGAGTTATGCTGATGAGGAGGGAGTGACTGAGGGTGTGGAGCTACATAACGACACACACACAGAAGGCAAAGCTTAATTGTGACAATTAGGTAGGCTTTATGCCTACCTAATTGTTTTTATAAGCATCATTTATAGCATCATTTATAGCATCATTTATAAGCATCATTTATAAGCATCATTTATAGATACGGGTAAAGCAATAACAATAACACAGTAAAAAATATTAAATATAAAAATGCACAATATATACAAAAAATAGAATAATATTAAATTAACTAAACAATAGTGCAAATAATAAACCAAGCAAACAACAGTGTGGTGTTATAGTCGTGTGATTGATTCGGCCAGAGGTGATTTATTATAGAGTCGAATAGCAGAGGGCAGGAATGTTCTCCTGTGTCTGTCTTTGTGCTCCGCTGTCCCTGCAGGAGGTGATGGAGAGGGTGGTCCGGGTTATCCAATATGGATGATAGTTTCTTCAGTGTCGTCCTCTCCACCACCTCTTCCAGATTGTCTTGTTTGCAGCCAATGATGGAGCCGGCCTTCTTAACCAGTTTGTTCAGTCTGTTGGTGTCTCCGGCTCCAATGCTGCTCCCCCAGCAGACTACAGAAGTACAGTGCACTGGCCACAACAGACTGTAGAACATCTCCAACATCCTGCTGCACACGTTGAAGGATCGAAGTTTCCTCAGGAAAAAGAGTCGACTCATCCCCTTCTTGTACACAGCGTCGATGTTGGCCTTCCAATTCAGTCTGCTGTCGATGGAGACACCCAGGAACGTTTCTTCTTTATCTTTAAAAATGTAACAAATAATTCTAACTGATACAGTTTAATATGGAAAATGTAAACACTTCACATATGCTGCCACAGGCCAAAAAACAAGAAAACGTAGACAGAGCATGTTTCGCGATAAACATGCACACACAGGTTTACACAGTATATCATTTCCGACCGCCAGTTTTCTTAATTTTCCTTATTTTCCGAGAACAATTCTTTTGTTTTTTTCGTCCTAGTAAATGAAAATAAAACGCATTATATCACATAATCTGTCACTATAGAGATTTGGGAGGAATACGTTCATTTTGTAATACGACGAGTCATAACAATCAGTCAACTCTAATATGTACAAAACACAGACAATGATACTAATGCTGTTTTATAAAATGTTTATTTGTGTGAGTATTGCTGAGTATTTTAACGACCGACCTTCCCATGGAGTCAAGACAGATAGATAGTTACTTTATTATTTTATTTTATTATATTTATTTCGCTACAGGAGTATTTATAGATACAGGTAAAGCAATAAAAATAACAGAGTAAAAAATAATATATTAAATATAAAAAAATGCACAATATGTACAAAAAAATAGAACAATACTAAATTAACTCACTAAACAATCGTGCAAAGATTAAACCAAACAACATGGCTGACATTGCCCCCAAGTGGTGATTGGTATGAACAGATATAAAGCAGTAGTGTGTTCACGTGACCGGAGCAGCTTAGAAGCATTTAACGGTGACGTCATGGCGAGCGGAGGAACGTCAGAAGCCGCGGCGTCATTTAAGTCGCAAGTTTGGGAGCATTTTGTCTTCCCTGTAACGTATAATGACGGATGAGGGTGGTGGACAAACCGTTACGGTATGTAGGCGTTATTTAAAGAGACACACGACAACGGCAAAACATCGGCATGTCCACACATATGAAGAGACGCCATCCCGTCTGCAGAAAAGACTGCAGAGACTGCTTTCACCACCGCGGAGTGATTCTTAGTCCGGTGCTGTAGACACGCCCCCTCTGAGAGAGTCACTCACACACACACACCTGGGGCAGGTGCTGTAGACACGCCCCCTCTGTGAGAGTCACACACACACACACCTGGGGCAGATGCTGTAGACACGCCCCCTCTGTGAGAGTCACACACACACACCTGGGGCAGGTGCTGTAGACACGCCCCCTCTGTGAGAGTCACACACACACACACCTGGGGCAGGTGCTGTAGACACG
The DNA here is from genome assembly GCF_949748355.1 of Melanostigma gelatinosum. Classification (NCBI taxonomy): domain Eukaryota; kingdom Metazoa; phylum Chordata; class Actinopteri; order Perciformes; family Zoarcidae; genus Melanostigma; species Melanostigma gelatinosum. The sequence continues at coordinate 19,627,098 of NC_136650.1, read as the reverse complement.
CCCCCTCTGTGAGAGTCACACACACACACACCTGGGGCAGGCGCTGTAGACACGCCCCCTCTGTGAGAGTCACACACACACACACACACCTGGTTCAGGTGCTGACAGAAGCATCAGAGTGAAGCTCGACAGGCCCAATAATATTCCAGTCACCACAGAAAGGTCGACCCTCTCCCCAGACAATGGAGATATTCTCATCTTTTTGAAAATAATGTCACAGTAATGTAACATCATTGTGTGTTTGAATGACCTGACAGGAAGTAAACACAGACCCAAGTTGTTGCTGAGCAGTTCAGTTCAGTGTAAACAGTGGAAGCAGCTCACTGGCTGTTTCTTTCTCTTAGTATTGATGAAAGGACGAGGATATCAGAATTGAGTATTCTTGAATGTTTTATTTTTATTTATTTTTTTCATTTGTTTCAAATTGGACATCTTCAATATTTTTGTTTTCATGTAAGTCTATAGCCCAAATTTCTTTGATTTAAGTGTTCTTGAAGTTCTTTAATTAATAAATGGAAAGCAAAGTTATATTTGTCTCCTCCCCTTTTCTTTGTTGATCCGAAAAATGATCCGAACCGTGACTCCTGAACCGTGATCCGAACCGAACCGTGAGGTTTGTGATCCGTGACACCCCTACTAATGAAAGTCACAATATTGTGGTTTGTTGCTTTATTATCACTTATTCTAAGCAGGTAGTATTCATTTCGGCAAAGGAAGCTTGATGTCTGTATAAACAGGTGGCGTATCTGTGGCATGAAAGGAGTTCAATTTCGAATTAAAGCAGTGTGAGGCAGCGCTGATAGTGTTGTCTGAGAGTTACAAAGCACTGGAACTTTAAGTATTGCCATTTAAAGTGCAAGTCTCCGCTTAAACCCTGGATGTGTTTAATTAAAGAGCAGTCAGGAACTCATCACAGTAATGTTGAATAGTGTTTTGTTTTTTTTGTATTCAGGGTGATGACGAGCGATTGGACGGGTTGCTCCTTCCTCCTCCTTCCTGTCTTATTAAGAAACAATCAAGCGAACAATCAAGAGAACTTGTGTGTGTAGGTGTCCCTTTAATTCAGCCATCACAGCAGTGAGTGAGTTTGCAGGCCTGATTTCACGGTTCTGACTGAACACTTGCCGAATTTAATCTCATTTAACAGAGGGTCCCTTGTAAGGCCAATCATATTCATAAAAAAAAACAAGTTAGAAGTTCATATCTCAACACGGCATCCACACTCTAGTGCTCTCATGATGAATGAACGTAAACTATGCACCCTCATAAGACACACAGCATTTGTCTGGTTATTTGCAAATGTTGTATTATTCTGCCAAGAAAAGTCCAGGAAGATATGATCAGAAGTTTATTTTTATTTAAATTTATTGCTGACAAGGTTGGATTATGAATCAGGCAAAGCAGGTAAATGCCTGTGGGGGGCTCAAGCCCTCAGGGGCCGAAAGTCCTTCATTTGCAATTAGCATGTGGTAACGTGATGAATTGCAAATTTGTTAGGGAGTTAGCACAACTAAAACATGATATCAGCTGAAACGATAAGAGCCTTCAGGGCGCTCCTGCATTTATTCGCCACATTGGTGCAACCTCTCGGGATGGTCAGTCAGTCGGTTGAACCACCACTTTGTTCCGGAAAGAAATATCTAAACCGTTGGATGGATCAGAACAAACATTTTCTACAGATATTTTGCGATTCGCAGACGATGAATCCTAACGACTTTCATGACGAGCAAGAAAAAACTCACAGGAAGCATCAAGCATGCAACCAAAATCACCACTGGGCATTGCTGATAACAGTTGGATAACAATGAATGGGAAGCTGACGAGCCCGAATCACCAGCTAAATACTGGCTCAGTGTACTTATTTTAACTTTTTTACTTCAACCACAATCCTGCATTGAGAAGGTAAAATGGACAACAGCTCGTTAAATGTTTAACTGTCTCAGTAAATGATCTCGAGAAAAGAGTGGGAAGCCTACTATAGTTTAGTCTGCCGTGCACATGTCTGATGGGTACACAAAGGCAACAGGGTGCATTTTACAAAAGCATTGCGATGATAGAATATTTCCATCAAGTTTTAAAAGTGTAGTTTGACACTTATATTGTGTTTTGAAGGACCATTATTTGGGATGTGGCGCCATCTAGTGGTGAGGTTGTAGATTGTAACCAACTGAAACTTCTCCCGTATCCCAAGGGTGTTGGAGAACAATTGAAAAACCGCTACGGGCCGATCTAGAGTCAGTGTTTGGATTGTCCCATGTGGGCTACGCTGACTGGCTCTGTGAAGACGAACGGCTCATTCTGCGATAAAGAAAACACAACGATTCTTATATTCAAGTGTACACAAGATTATACACAAAATAAAACGATTAATAATATATACTCAAATATTAATATTCTATTTCAGCCAATGCAACAACCCTGAACAGAGAAAGCTCTTTTCACATATGGAAGAGACAAAGGCGGTAAACTCGCTAATGCTTATCTAAGGAAATGAAAATGAGTCATGCAGTGATTAATGCACTGCTTGCTGTGTCATCTGTGCATTCATGTTCATACAGTATGAAGGTTATTGAGTCTGAAAAGGCAAAAGAGAGCCAAGATTTTAATAACTGTGCAGCTGTGGCGGCTAGTTTTTGTGCAGAGAGGCACTTGATGCAAGGTCAGAGCCAGAAGTGTTGCGTTCGCTCCAGAAACAGAATTAATTCAGAATGTCATAATGTCGAGGCCTACTTTACACTCTTTCTGTTTGGAATAACAGGTCCCATGATTCAGACTGAGGTCACATTGACACACGTCAGATATGCGACATTTGCAGTCGGACCACATGTGCAAGTACGTTAATGACCTGAATGCAGTGAAGGGAAAAGCACTTCCTTTTAATGTTCAGCCAGCTTTCAATGGCAAAAAATTGTTTAAAAAAAACAGCATTCCTGAACAACACTTAAATTCACTGTCATGACTCATGAAGGGAGATTAAAGAGAAATCTATATGTTCCTCTTTCGACTGAACAACACACACACACACACACACACACACACACACACACTTTTAGTTGCAAAGATGAAGCTGCTCTTTGATCAGTCTCAGACCAGGGAGGAGGAGACGAGCAGCAGGTGATACAGGAGAGGACGTTTTTTTCCCGAGCCGTGTTTTTCTGCGGGAAATGTTAAGTGACAGACGGACCTTTGCTCTTTCATTTAGCCAAGCAGTTCTGACACATTGTTCCATGGCCCGTCACAAACGATCAGTTCATTTGTGATGAGGCGAGCACGAGTCATAAATCAGTATTTATGAATGCGCCATGTAGCTGCAAGGAGCCTTATAAGTGTGTTAATCATCAGGTTATTAAGAGGTTTAATTCCACGCTCAAGGGGCACTTAAAGTGTGTGTCTTATTATTTATAACCAAACTCTTAAAATGAACACTCGCATATCATCCACATTATATATCAGAGAGACTTTCAAGGGTGACTTTACACGTCAATACTGGTTCTTCATTTTTTTACTGAGCTCACTCTGACATGACATGAACTTATTTGCTATCCTGGACGGTGAATTTCTTCTTTTTATGATTCTCCAGTAGTCAAATATGAGAATGAAAAAATAAAAATAACTGCTAGCATTGTAGCCGATGGCTCGTGGACCCTGAAACAGAGTTATATGTGCAAACATTCCTCCTGGATGTTAAAAGTACTAAATTTGATATTCAGAGCTATTTGCTGTGTGAAGAACAACATATCCTCATATAATGGTTCGTATGTTACCTTCTCCTACGAAAGCTAGCAACACGTGTCAATTTCGTTTGGGGTCTTGATACTTCCTCATTCATATAGGTGGATAAGATACAAGACAATTTGCTGGGGTGTCCACAAATTACGGCGAATTACATTTTGTTGCCCTGTCAGCACCGTTAGCTGCAAGCCGTCATCAGCATGTTGAGAGCCGTTGAAAGGCAATACAAGTGCTCCCAATCTGGTATTGAGCACCATTAACGTGGTTTGTGTCCGTCGTGGAGTCACTTTGTGGGACAAATCAACGGAGAATGAGCACAGCGTACTTTTCATTCTTACAGAGCTTTTTAGCGTCTTTTGTCTCATTGTGGGGTTTTCTGTACCACAACCTCAGCTCTCAATAATTCAATATTTCCTTTATCGGCTGCCTGTCCAGCACCAAACTGGAAAGACAAAGTTAGCGACCAGCTGGAGAAGAAATTACAACCTGTGTCAGTTAACAAGCCATTATTTCTCAGACGTTGCCTGGAGAAATAAACCGAGCTAAATGGAGAGTGGATACTGGACGTACGGTACATTCATCAGGTGGCGAGACACACGACTCCATATGAATACTAATGTGGCTCCATGTCTGCTTAATGCATAAATATGCAAAGATATTCGCCATAGCAACGTTATAAATACGTCAGAAGTTGTGTTTGAAGCTCGTTGGGCTATTTTAAAGCTCCAGTAATCAATACGTTTCTATCAGCAATGTATGAAATAAATGTGTAAAGTGAATACGGTCACCTGTAGCAAGTGACCAACCCAAAGAGAAGGATCACCTGACAGCTCTGATTTAGCATCAAGCTATTTGTTTTGTGGAGCTTTCAGCGGCTGAAGTGCCAGGTATTTGAGTTGATGTGGAAACACAGATGAAGAAGAGTGAATGTTGGACTTTCGTTGTTCATGCAAAATCAGTGAAAGGACAAGAAAGCAAGCACAAATATAACAGCAACTGGGAAAAGAGGATTGAATCTGAATATAAGATCAAAATGAACTTTAGACTTATGGAATCAAGATAGTGACAAACATATCAAACTATTTTAAATGTCACGATTCAAAAAGCCGATCCAAAATAGAGGAAACATCAACCTTTCTATTGAAAAGGACAAGAGAATTCTTTGTGAACTCCCAGGAGGTCCCTTGTTTGAAGGTGACAAAAATCTGAAAATTTCCAAAATTGCAACATTTACAGACCCCTGGTGTTGTTTATCGTTGCATTTTCCGCAGTCAGAGATACAACAGAAATGTATTACAATCCTAAATAACAACACCAGTCAATTGTGAAATGACTACCAAGCATGCATGTTTTAGACACAAAAACATGAATGTGCTGCATTCAGTGATGAATTTCTCATTTGAAAAAATAGGCTCATGTCATGCTCGTGCATGCTTTCTGTTGTCTCTGCCTTTGTGTCTCCTCTAGCTGCTGCTGTTTGGTGAGTGCCTTCACACAACGTGTCTGCGTTCTATATTATACGGTATATTTCCCAAAGAATTGGCATTCAACGATATGAGATGACATGTGTCCATTGTTTGACTCCAAATTTGCTCAAGTAATGAGGCACTCATCTTACTTCATATTTATGTGTTACTTGCAGCTGGCGGCTGACGCTGCCACTCCGTCGTATTCTCAGGTGAGCAAATTAGTTCCTAAATCCACCTCGAGAGAGAGAGGGGGGGGGGGGGGTTAAATGACAGCTAACAAAGGAGATTAAAAATAAACAAACCTTGACGGGGAAGAAGATAAAATGTGAGAGGTGGGGGACTGAATGCCGAAGAATGTTTGTTTCATTTATGGAAATCGTTCAAGGCCTATTTGGTTCCACTGAAATGAAAAAGCCTCTCTATTCATTTCCTGCTGAACAAGCGCTGATTATGCAATATCCTTGAATATCAGTGAATTCCAGGCGGTGATTCTCGACACGGATTAGAGCGGATTAGATCAGTCACAGAATCTTCCGTTACAGGTGGGACGTTCGTCGCCAAGCAGTGCGGCGGAAAAACAGCATGGCACTGGCTGCTTTGATCATGATGGCTGGGAAATAAATGATGCATATGGTGCACATCAATTATTCCTCTTGTCCCTCCAACCTGTTGTGCTGAGGGATTTTCAAGCACCAAAAGAAAAATACATCACATCTCAAGACGGTTTACTATTTATATATGTGTGTGTGTATATATATATATAATCTTGAGATCCAGGATTCCACCAGCCACGGCCTTGCATGTCAGCTGTAACACGTTGGCAGGACACCCGTCTGCCAGAACCATCACAGCCCAACATTGCAAACTTCTTCCACTTGTCAATTTGAACTATTTTTCACTCCTGACATCTGTGTTGGCTCTCCATCTTGTCCGTAAATTGAATCTCAGATCCTCCTCCCTCCTGCTCTCTCTCTGTAACAATGAAAGACACACGTTGAATCCACAAACAAGACTGAAAGCACAACACCCAAGGATGAATGTCTTGTCCTGTGGTGCAGCAAATTGTGTTTCTTTTGTTTTTCCTCCTCCCAGCTCTAAGGCATATTCCCTATAATTAATAAACATGAAGCAGAGCGAGATCTTTTTAAACAGATTTTACTTTCTCCAATTTTTTATTGTAAATATGCTCTGTAATGTTTGTGTATATATATATATATATATATATGTATATACACAGAGAGAGAGAGAAATGTATAATTTATGTCAGACAGAAAACCAATACGGGAATGCAGCCCATCTTAATAAGTACCGTGAATTATATATTTCATTCACACCCACAAACACTGTACATCAAATTGGATATGCTGACAGTTCTCGTTGTCTGGCTCACCTGTGCCTCCAGTCATACATTTATTCCAGCACTGACACGGAATCGCATGTTGGCGATGCACCCTGGCGCTCTCCATCTGTGGAAACCCATTTCAGGAGCAAATAGAAAAACACAGATGCACATCGGCTGGCACGGGATTAGGTCCCACATTGTTTATCGAGCGTTTTGACAGCTAATGAGATTTCATCAGGTTGCACAGGTACAGGGTCGGGTTAGGAGACAGACCACAGTAGCCAAATGTCAACTCCGGGTGTGGAATTAGCGCTTTGACTAAGTGGAAGTGGGGAAGGGGACAGATGTGGCGCCTAAGGATGGAACTGGGACTTATGGGAAGCGCTGAGGCAGTTCACAGAAAGAGAGAGAGAGAGAGAGAGAGAGAGAGAGACAGAACAAATGGACGCCCATCTTCACTGCTGTGCAAACCAGGGCGATGCAAATGACTTTTTTACTCCCGGGAATGTAATTCATGCAACCAGTTGACTAGTGAACCGATGGAGACGCTATTTATAATAAGTGAGAATGACATTACAGAGTTGGATTGAGTTCTCTCTGAGAGTTGTGCTTTCACTGAGGTGCGGCCTGTGGCCCTGGGCCGGAGTTAAATCATCCCTGTTGTTTGTAAATGCATACTGCATAGAAGCTGATCTGTGTTGACCCTTGAATGAACAGTGTGTCCTGAGCTTCCATTGTGACTCACAAGGTTTCACATCGCTTTGCGAAAAAAAGGATCTCGGAGAATAAATACCACCCACTTTCACATCTCTCTGAGACCGTCATCAGAAACCAAAGAACATGTTCTTGCCGCCAGTCATGCAGGGATAGCACTTCAAGGTCTGCCAAGGTTGAAAGAAAAGGATGTCGCCGATGTAAGACGCCCCCGCCGCACTTCTTTGTCCCTCTTCACAATGGGTATATAACCTTGCAATCTCCTTTCATTTCCGTATTACAAATGGGCAGATGAGTGCTGCATGCAAACATCATGCAGCAGGGAATGTGTCACACATCGCACACTTTGAAAAAAGGTCACCGGAGCGGTCTACGCTGGGCACAGATCTGGATCTTTATTATAAGTGACAATGTCATCAAGCTAAGTAAATGGATGGTAGAGGGGGAGGGGCAGTGTTGATGTCACAGTTGTGTGAAAGGATTGTTGTGTTTAAGTTATGTAAGGATTTCGAAACAAGCCCTGAAGCACAGTCCTCCCCCCCCCCCCCCCCCCCCCCCCCAAGCGCTGCTGCTGCAGTCTCATCACACCGAGGATCGATTCTAATGTAAGAACAAACTTTAGAGCATAATTATTCTCGCAAGCTTCAAATAGAAAGAAACAATTCTGAGACAAATGTAGGTCGCACATGACAATCTTGCAAATGCAGATCATGAATACATTATTGTGATGTCGAGGCTGCTGTTGCAGTTGTGTCTAAATGCATAATTAATCAGCGGCATTGAAGCACTGGAGGAAATTTAGACTAATGAGAGACAAAGAATGTATAAACAGTATTGAAATCAAACAGTGGAAAAAGGGGAGGAATGGGAGGAATGGGAGGAATGGGAGGAAGGTGAGCATCTCGCCTGCAGAGTGTGTAAATGTATTTTTCAGGGACTCTGGTCTTGCTTCATAGTGTTCGTCCCGTGAAGAGGGAAGTCAAGCAGCGTGACAACATCACACGGTTCGAAGGGATTGCTTTTCACACTTGTGGACCTGAAGCTGAAAGATGCAGATACACAAAAAAACTCCCAACACAAGAAGAAGAAAACACATCCTACATCCCATCAAGAAAGGCACCAAAATGAATATGTCACAGCAAGAAAATATGTACATATGCTGAAGCTAAAACTATTACTTAGCCTGTAAAATCAATATCACACTGAACAAAATCAATGGCTTTGGATTGCGTTCTCCCACAATACACACTTTATTGATCTGCTGCCTCACGTCTGAGGTACAAAAATTCAAATTTCTGGTTAGATCTGCAGGTAATAATGTTTTATATTTAAATTAGCAAATGCTTGCATTAAAAGCATGTACTTACTTACTTTGCCATGTACAATAGCGTACAATAATCCCTTGTATTTCCTCCTCTTGGTGGTATTAATTTCACATGATCAGTGCTAGTTCCCCGGGGACTGACGGGCAGGGATGAGATCCCGCTGTGGGAACACTCCCATAAACCCTTGGTGAGATCCGCTCCATCCAATCTGCATCCCCTCCAACTACAGATGTGGGGAATTAAGAGATAAACATGAATATAAATAATCCAATTACCTCTAATGGGCATGCAAACGATGGAACCATCTGAGAAGGGAGTGCCTTCAATCCCCCCAAAGCCTGCTGTAATTACTGTAGCTGTGTAACAGCGTTTACAGAAATACACTTCCAAGGTGAGTTACCAAGTAAAAGCATGCAAAATGTTATGCAGCTCTTAAGTAGCAGCTCAGCTGTGGTGAGAAATGAAAGTGTTGAAGTGGATTGTTGTTTTTATTCTTTCTATCTTATCAGCATCTTTGTGTTGATGCATTCTCGCTTCGCACTTCCCAGAAACTGCTCGTCAATCAAACAATGTGGCCATGATGACATCTTTCTCACCAATGCTGCAGTTCATACCAAACTGGAAATGAGCGTGATGAAATATTGACCGAAGCTTTCCCGAGGTGGCTCAGATTGATTCTCTGATTTGTAGGAGAAAAATAGTTTTGGAATACAGCAAAACTGATATTTTGAGTCGACAGCTACAGCAACTCTGTGAGGCCGTTAAAGTCAATACGCAATAACTGCTTGCATGCTGGTGTTTACCTGTTACCCGTCTTTTTCATGCCTCGTGGCGCATAAAGGCCCTCTGGTTTCTGTGATAATATGGTTTCACGGAAGATGGTTTCCGGTAATTATCTCACAACCCCCCCTGGGGCTTCCGGCCCACATGTTGAGAACCACTGGTTCAGTACAGCTGCGGCTGATGGGGGTGTCATTAGTTTTGCAGGAATTTGATTATGAAACAAAGCAAACTGATTAAATTAACCTGACCTGCAGATGGCCCGAGATGAAAAGCGAAGTGATGAAGTTATTAATCTTTATGTTGAGGGGAACATAAATATCGCAACAAACTTTCAGGGCAGTCCACTAAAAACCACACATTTCAACATGATGTTGGTGCTAGAGGAGAAGTCAGGGGATCACCAAAGTCAGTCGGATTCATCCTCTGGGAACCATGAATTTCTTCAAAAAATATATATCACAGTAAAAAAAGCATACATTTTGCTTTCTTTGTGTCAAAATTACATAATTTAAAAGATGCTGAAGAAGTCTGGCATTATTCTGTGTTCTTCTTTTCACTAAACTTTCACCAAAAGCAAAAATGTGTAAGTCCGTCTCTCAATATATTAAAAATGTTCCTATAGGAACCCTGTCTGTAGCACCCCAAAGCCCTAAGACGTAAATCTTTAAAAACCGGTTAAAATATAATTCCACAGTGCCCAACTGTACCCAGTTATAAAAACAAAAGCTGAGCACTGCAGTTTTTAACAAACATAAACAGGAGTGGATGGTCCAAATACAGTTCTTTGGGACTATTTCTAGATGAGGACGAAAACATATTTGGTGCACAACGGAATATGTATTTACTCAGGTCGTTCTTATCCAGTGTTCATTGCTTTATCTACGAAAATGAATGCGCTGATATTTGTAGATATCGCACCAAATCAATTTGTATGTAATCCAAGTAATCGTGAAGCAAAAGACCCGCAAAAACCTTCGTATGAGGATCGAAGACTAACTGCAGCAGGATGGTGCATGTGGGACTGAATCAAAATAAACCATGAGGTGTGTATTCAATGTGATGAAGGACATTGTCATCCAGTGCAACACTGTGGCTCATTGATGTGTTCAATGGAGATGGAGATCACCCAGAGTGATCACATGTATCAGGCTTTGCAACACGTTAGTAGAATAAATCAACGTTCTCTTTGTCTTTTCATGGGACTTGGCACCACGTCCTCTACCTTTTGTCATGAAAACCCCTCATTGTTAAAAGAAAATGTTACGATCGTCGAATAGTTGTGAAAGAACTCCTCAGTCAGTTGAGGGAATCTGTGCTTTCCCCCCCGCTGGTTTTTCTGATCTTGTTAGCTGGGAGGTGGTCACACTGACACACTGGTCCAAACCCATTATGATCAGCAGCCATCAGGTAGGCCAATCCCCTCTGGAATGATATTAGGACAGCATGAGACACCCAGGGCGATGCACATATCATGAGCTGCCATGCAAATCTCCTGCAGAAGAAGATAAGCAGAGACCAGTTAGGTATCAACGTCATAAGGTATATGTAAGCCTGTTTCACTGCCAACAACTGGCCATGGAATGGTGATTATGGCCCTTAAACAAGGCTCAAGGTTAGGCAACTAAAACACATTCGGAAAATATTGTTCTATTTAAAAAGGGACTGTAAAGAGACTCGAACCTGCATGAAGGTCCGCTGCACTACATGACTATCTTCCACCCAACTTACACTCGCTACACAAAGGACACAATCATCGCTGTGTAGGCACAGAACGGGAATCAACTGCTACAGACGGGAAAATTATATTTGATCAACAAAGAGAACATTTCATTCTGGCAATTAATTCAACACCAAACTTTGACTTACCAAGCAAATAACAAAAACGTTTATTTTCTATTTCAGTTGTATTGATCAGGAAAATAGAAGATAATAAAAAGTTACTTTTCTCATGTCCTCAATCCAGACACAAGCCAGATTGTGGCTTTGTTTCCTCAATATGAAAGCTTTTTCTACGCAGACACGTCATGTTCTGTGGAAGAAGTGCTAAATTAAATACTGAAAAGGCATTCCCCCTTTAATAAACATTCACTCGCTCCCTCAATGCCTCTCCCAAAAGCAAAGGCACTTCAAATTAAAAAGGGCAGACACAAACATGGCAGCCGGGACAAAGACGTGCCTCCAGTGGGTCAAATGTCAAATGAAATGCCAGAAAGAGTTCATTCATCGATATGTACAGGCCATGCAACCTTTGTCTCAACACTCCTCGTCAGTCAGACGTTGCAGTAAAAGCTATACTGCTGGAGCTGCTGTGACAGTGATGACACATATTTAATTCAAAGTAGCCATGAAAGAGTCAGTAAAGTGCAAGCTCCTTTGAATGTTAATAGCGTAGATACAGCCATCCTCAGGTCTCAGCCTGAGACACGCTCGCTCCCAGTGTGGGCCTCCCGAGTGCACATGTCAAACACACTTTCAAGTTCTTTGCAATCTGGCAAAAGAGCCTGTTAGTACCTCGGCAACACGGCTAAGAAGTCGAGAGTCTGAAGGAAAAACAGGCTAGGGTAAGAACAAGAATAGAAAGACACACGCACAGGAGGGAGAGGAGACTCGGGTGGGGGGTGGGGGGGAAGTTGTGGGGATATTCTGGGACCAGATATCCCCACAAAGTTGTTTTGATCCTCAGGTATATGTGTGTGTGTGTGTGTGTGTGTGTGTGTGTGTGTGTGTGTGTGTGTGTGTGTGTGTGTGTGTGTGTGTGTGTGTGTGTGTGTGTGTGTGTGTGTGTGTGTGTGTCCCAGTGGTTTTGTTTTGTTCCATCACTGCAAGCTTCTTGCATTCTACATTCTGTCTACTGTCGAAATAGCAGTGGGTTAAACTACCAGGAGGCAGCTGTGTTAATCGGACGATGATTGTCTAGAATCAGAAATAGAAAGCATAAAATGTGTATAACACACATGATCAAATGTTTATATAATCATTTTACTCTAATATAAGGACATTTTTTGCTACAAACGTACTCATGTGACTGAATTACATATTTTATTTGAGGTAAAACTGTACTTTACACAACTCCACCACCCCATTTTTATTTTCTTCATTTTCAAAGTTGCAGTCTTCTGCTGCTACCGTATGAACCATCCCGACCCCTGAGGTCGTCTGGGACCGGTCTACTTCCTGTTCCCAGAGTCAGGACTAAACACGGAGAAGCAGCGTTCAGTTTCTCTGCTCCACACATCTGGAACAAAGTCCCAGAAATCAAGATTGAAGACTTTTCTGTTTGCTGCTGCCTTTAACTGAACCAGATTCAAGGATATTAATCAATTTCCTGCAATTCTGCATTTTACTACTGTATTTCATTTCTTACACTCCTTTCCTTTTTAGCTTTTTAATGTTTTAATTTTAATGTTTCAATCAATGTTCTCAACTGTTTTTAAATCTCCTTTTCCTTTGCCTTATGTTTTGATGTTCTTAATGTTTTTTTGTGAAGCACTTTGAATTACCTTGTTGTTGAAACTTGCCTTGCCTTCTTCAACATACGGTACTCCCCTGAGGATAGACCCTTTCCATTTTGGAGTCCATGAGCTTTCCTCTAGCACCAAAATCAGCTGTGAAATGTCCCCCTCTCTCGCAATTATGTCACAACAGCAGATTACCTCGGAGTTTTGTAAGAACAGTGATGCTCCCGAGGGGAGGTATGCTTTTGAGTTTAATGAGGCCACGGTCTGTACTTCAGCTCCATCCTGAAGGACAAACATCACATTTTTAGCCCCACTTCCAATAACGCATTGCAGCCGATATACCTTCTACTTGACTATTAGCAGAGTTTTTAGACTTTGTTCATTTCAACCTTGTCTCAAAGTTTCCATGAACCTTTCTCGCCACTATAATAAAGCACAGCGCACGATCACTTTGGACTCAGAGAGGCTCAGACATGGCAAGTGTCACAACATGCCAATAACCCATCTGACGCCCACGCTGTGATCCAATGCTGAGGCACTTTCACAAATCCACGACATTGGACTTTAGGAACAAAAACTACTCCCGAGATCAAAACAGAGGGCATCGGCGTATCAATTTTGACAAGATGAGAGCTGTTTTGGATGGACTCTACAGGCTGCATTTTTTCTCTTCACCCCCCAGCACTCTCAATGCTTTTGATTATGATTTTCCATCAACGAGACAGATTCCAAAGCCCTCCTGAGAGACCCATGCTTCTCATCCCTCCTCAGAAGCCATGTATCGCTCCAACTCGATTTACTAACTGCAAACACTTACTACCTTTGATTACATCCCCAGTATTCAGTGCCCTCCTCTTGCCTCATCAACCTGCATTTACACACACACACACACACACACACACAGAGAGAGAGACAAGCTGCTCCTGCAAGCATAATATAATTGGACAAAGATTTTAAATAACGGCATCTCCCACTGGAGAGATGTTTTTTCTCCTGGCAGTGGTGAATTGATAAGCCGCTCTGTGAAATACTCCTGGGGGTCTTCGCTCTCATGTGGAGCTGCTGCTGAATCGGTTGAGAAAGAATTCAGGTCCGTAACACTCAATTTTCCATATCTCGCTCTGTCTAATCCTAATTGCCCGTGGCTGGAGCGCTACAAAACAGCAACATGCCAATAAAGCAATTAATTGTATGACTCGAACTTTAATTTATTTGTTACAGTCTCCACACATCTTAAGTAGTGTGCCGCTGTGAGCCTCACTCGAAAAGTTTTGCTTGATAATCTGAGAGTTTTTCTCCCCGGATCACTGATGTAATGCTGCACTGTTAAGACAACACAGATTTCTTGCCTCCACAATAATCTCTGGAAAAGGTTGCCGTGTGGATCTCTCTCCTTAGACACCGTGGGAGAAGTGAAGGAGAAAAAGGAGGAGTGGGAGAAGGTGAAAGACCCTTTTTTTGGAGCAGAGCCAAAAAAGCATCCTGGTTCATTTTAGGTATAATCAGGTGTGCATCTGGAAAACAGTGAGAATGAGACACACTGAATAACGAAGGGCACACCACCTCGGAGTCGACAGCCCTTCGTGATGGAAGGTCTGTTGAAGTAGAGCGATAGAGAGGAAAGCTTCCCCACCGGAGAGCAGCCCAACACGCTGGTAATCCTTCTGCATTGTGAGATGAGATACCGTAGTTAGCCAAGTGACCTTGGCTCTGCGTGAGAAGGAGATTGCCAGAGGGCTGTACGCCTCACGCTGGGAGATATTGCTATTTAGTGCACAGACACTGCAGTTGAAGCCCAGCATGCATCGCACACTACGCACTCTGAAAAAAAACAACTTCTTGTGAGTCTTTTACGGTGTTTAACATTCTATAAAGTGGAGAACATGTTTTCTTTTTGTATTTGATATTATGTGAGTGGAAATAATCATTTTCCATCTGTTCCATTCTCCACTGTGAGGATGTTCAAAATGAGCCAAAATTTCAGCCCCAGATGTGGAAATGAATTAACTTACCTCATCTCATGTGCCAATCACTGCACCAACCAAAAATAGCTGGCAATATAAAATCTACTGAATACCTGAAACCCCTTTTTCTGTAAGTTTTACATCAATAATATACAGTATATCCAGCTTTCCTAAGGATTAAGGCACACAGGGATCCAGTACACTGAACTCACTGCAATACCAATACATTGCAGCTTGGATATATTCCTGTGCCTTGGGACACTTTGGTCCGCATTAGTGACTTGAGACAAGAGTAAAAACATTTTCTCGGCTTCTAATCTATGACGTCTAATGGCAAAATAAAATTCTGAAAGTGCTGACTGCAAGCTGGGCTGTTTCTCACACTCCCTAATTCACAACTGAGAGGTGGAATAAAAAATAAAACTCATTTGAAGGTACAAATCCTGACAACAAAATGACCACAGAATCTATCTTCCAGTCATTGTTAATTGAACATCTCCAGGCTAGCATTTGGAGAGAATTGTTAATGTTCAGAGTATTGATTGGGCTGCACCGGGCCTTCAGAGTAACGTTGTCAGTGCTGCACAAAAGTGCACAAATCCAATCTTGCCCCCTTTTTTCTGTAATTACGCGCTGACATTATCCCCAACATTAAAATTTCATGACCTGGGGACAAAGGCACGCCACTGAAAAATAAAACAGCCAAGGCTGTCAATCGAAGAATGAACCCGTTAATCTAAATTTGGGGAAACTTTTGGGAGACGATTGGGAGACCATTGGGAGACGATTGGGAGACGGTGGAGGCAAAGGGTCCACCGGCCAAGGACCACATACCTGTCCCTTCCCTTCCTTCTCAACAATAATTCAGCACCATCCGTCAGTGGACAGCGACAAATAGTCACCGAAGTTCCCTCCATATCAGGATATCAAACCCATCAATGTAAGACAATTCTAGGCCTTTACTGAATAGTTGGAAGCTTTGAATATTCATTTACAATGTTAACATTTGAATTCTAAATCAACATTCGAATGCTGCGCAGCGCTTTCTCTTGCTTGGTATTCCTTTCGTTTGAAGACATTTCTGCACAAGTGTAGAAAAAGATTAGGCTATATTAATATCTAAAGTCTTTTCTCGTGTAACGTTAAGAGTGAATACTGTCTACAAACATGCAGACAAGTAAGCTGAGCAGTCAAACAGGGTTCATTTAATGTTAGAATGAAGAGTTTAATCTTACAATTCCTTTCTTGTATACGACTAGCTCTACACTGCAATACAAGAACAATTCTCTTCTCTTCTTCTTCTTTTGTGGATCAGCAACTGGGGATGATGCGAACTGTTTACCTGGGACATACATGGATCTATATCAAGAGAACTGGATACAGCGTTTGAGACGGTGCGCCATCCATTCCAAAAGTTGCTCAGCGGCACATGAAGCAAAAAAGGTTTGACTTGAGAGGATAGAATTCAGGTAAAATTACCCAGATTTTCAGGTGATCTTCTGTCTTTCTATATTTCTGTACTTTACCTCACAAAGTATTTCCCTCTTATGTCCAGAAGTCTCTTTCCCAGAGCATATGTAGCTGCATTTTAGAGCTGGAAACATTAAATTGGCAGTTTTCAACTAATTTATGCAGCAAACTTTACCTTATTTATCTAGCGAGCAACAGCTGATTTCAACCAGCTAAATTGAAGCTGGTTAGAAATGAGAAGCTTTTCTGTCTGACAACCTATTCTAAGAATAAGAATTTGACGTGTTAAATATGCCTCAGTTTTTCCTTGTAAACTTGTAAATTTAATATTTCAAATAAAATATCATGAGCCAGTGGCTATATTTGGTGCAAAACACCATGGCAACGCATGCCACCATATTCACCACCACAGATGTTGCCAAAAAGAAAGAAGATTTTACAGAGCATCGCTCTAATTCAAGCTCTACTTCCATCACCCTATTACCAGTTTAACCATGTTGTCTGTACCTCCCCGCCCACTCCATTCCCACCAGAAGCCACACACACACACACACACACACACACACACACACACACACACACACACACACACACACACACACACACACACACACACACAGTCGCGTTTCACTTGAAAGGACATAACATTGACTTACATTCATTTCCTGGAGACTTAAACCTCGAGATTACCTTTGGGGAAGTGCATTTTGTCCCCAAAAAGATGATAAGTCCCCACAATGTGATTGTGTAAACAGCTTTATGTTCCCACAACATGAGTAATACAAGCCCACACACAGACACACGTTGCTAGCAGCCGTCATTCCACCCTGCATGTTCAGCTGGCCTGTCAAGTCCCCATGCAGCCAAGTGTCCACCCATCTGTTGAACCTAAGACAGCATGCAAATCTCAACCACAGAGGAAATGCACTATCAAACGATGAACTTATCTGCATGCAAACAGTGGCTTTCCGGAGCCCCAGGGCATGCTGCAAAAGTGCATATGTGTGAGTGCATCTCCCTGCAATGCAAAGTAGCTTAGCATTGATGCAAGTCGCAGTCTTGCCCTTGGTTTAAGAGAAATATGTACTTCCTTTCAACTTAATGTATTGCTATTTTCATCCAGCTACAGTATGATTTGTATGGTAATTGATTTCAATTGCTATCAGGGGTTAATCCATTTTGTTCCTGCAGTCAGAAAATAGATTTAGCTGCAGCTTTGTTTGTTTATGGGAGAATGCATGTCATGCTTTTTTGTGGTCAGGCTTTTCCCAAAAGTGTCTCGTCAACTTCAATCACAGAGACTCAAGATGTGCAGGGACACAGGAATAATGATGTTCTTTACACTCAGGACTCACAAAGCAGCTTCAAACCTTGAACAGGCTTTGGTGTACATTTTAGATGGATAAAAGTGACAGAAATGATTATTCACAGACATGTTTAATCAATGCCTGTCTGAGGATTTAATGTGATTGGGGGTAAACATTCACTTCACTGATGGCATAAATCTGACCAACAGGTCTCTGCAGGCTATTATGGCAGATTCAACTTTAGCTTGAGTGCGTATGGACTCACCGCAGATAATCTACCATGTCACCTCTATCATCCTATTCGTGTGCTTTACTTATGGAAACAAGCGGAAGTGATCCTATAAGTCAAAATAGACGGTCAGGCTACAAATATAGTCATTGTATGGATCAAACGATGTGTGACTTACTGTAAAGTTTCACCCTCAGAGATAATGCATGTAGGATATTAGATTCGATCAATTAGTAACAGTCACTTATCTGTGTTAATAACATAACACCACTGCAATTACATTAAAGGAGGGCAGAGATGAATTCTTCATTTGTGTCTAGGAGCGTATTGGTCATTCCTGCAGCAATAAACTGGGGGCTAACAGCAGGACCTGGTCACGCATGCCAAAAAATAATCCTGCTGTGAGTGAGTGAGTGAGTGAGGGAGGGAGTGAGTGAGGGAGTGAGTGGGTGAGGGAGGGAGTGAGTGGGTGAGTGAGTGAGTGAGTGAGTGAGTGAGTGAGTGAGTGAGTGAGTGAGTGAGTGAGTGAGGGAGGGAGGGAGGGAGGGAGTGAGTGAGTGAGTGAGTGAGTGAGGGAGGGAGGGAGGGAGGGAGTGAGTGAGGGAGTGAGGGAGGATGCTGAGGGGCGTAGCGGTGTTGAGCCCCTCATGGTCAGCGCTCAGGCATTAAGCTGCATGCCTCTCATTGCCAAGGAGCGAGTACCGGTCTACGCGAGGAGGAACTGTTCGCATCGTCCTCCGCAGAATAACGCACGGATGTGCATGTTCAAGGAAGGTAGTGGAAAAAAACACGCCCGGTGTTTTCCTACTTTTAAAAAAAAGCAACGGTGAGAGGTTCCCAGTTTGGCGCTTGCCCCCCCCCCCCCCCCCCCCCCCCCCCCCTCCCTTAAATTGGACCCTCCGAGCTTTGACTGGGCTGGTGTGCTCGCTTTTTTGTTCTCCGCGGAGCCGCTGCCACGCCGCACGGAAATAACGGGACTTCACTCGCAGCCCCGGCTTCACTTTGGGTGAGTACGGAGACGAAATGCATGCTTTTTCACCGCACCGGTGTATTCTAATTCAAGCTTTTTAATCGCGGTGCAGCGCACATGAGGGATTAAAGTCTTAAAGTGCCGCTGGCCAGGTGTTGCACTGTAACTTTCTTCTGCAAAAAAAATAAAAAACCATCTGCTCAAATATGAACATGTCTAATAGGAAGCCACGGCGCGCTTTTGTTGTCTTATGAATTGGTATCGATGTTTAAACACCTGCAGATTCATGAGAACAGTTGTTGTGGTTATAATGCATTCCATAAGTCACACCCCTGCTTTTCATGTCTCACTATGAGCATGTTTGTGCACGTTGTCTCCTGATTGTTTTCGACGACCCATGAACTAGAGTCACGTTGAGGAAAAAAGCAACTTCTTCTTTTTTGAGGGCTGGTTTTCATTTCTTGGCTTCGGGTCGTGTGGTTGGGGGGCTGCTGGCGAACTGGACTCTCTGACTTCAAACACACGATATATGTTCCCTCCACTGTGTGGACTCCAGCAACTGTTGAACACACAGCAGATGTGCAGAGGACAGATATCTGTGCTGTACACGTGTGTTTGTCTTGTGTCCTCGAAGCGGCCTCAACAACACTTTCGTCCGACAGGAATCCTTTTAATTAGTTGTAAACATGAATCACTGTGTGCTTCACTGTCAGCATAATATCCCAGCGTGAGTAAACTCCAGGTTTACGGGTTACGCCTTCTGCAGTGATCCCCTCTGTTGTGTGTTTTGCACGAGATGACACCTCACTCACTAATGAAGGCGTTCATCTTTCCACTGACACTTCTCCTCGCCATTATAAATAATAAGCAATGGAGCACATTAGCGCAGCCGGCTCCTCATCACCTCACCAATCAGGTTGGATGGCGTGACCGTGGGGGACCGGGCTGCAGCATTTAGAGAGGAGGGCGGCAGAGATATGGGTGATGGGGTGCTCTGGTGGCATCCATTATGGAGGAACCCAATTACATCTGGAAATTGTATTTGCCAAAAGCAATTGCCATTTGTTACTCTGTAAAAGAGAGAAGAGCTGAGAAATGCATCTCACCCTATAATGTGCACTTCAGTCAGCCTTCACTGCATGCCTTCTCATCCGTATGTACATTGCTATTTCAAAGATCTGTGTGATTCCTCTGAGAGGAAATCCATTGTGGGCTCCTTTTTAACAACGGAGCATGGGAGAAGCAATGAGTCACCGTGAATCATGGCCACTCTCACCAGCTGCCAGCCAGATGAAGACACGCCGCAAGGAAAAGTCTGATGAAACGGCAGTCGTGCTGCCGTTTCCACTTCAAAGCACGGCGCGGCGAACAGGAAGCCTAACATCGCTCTCAAAGTTTTTGCAAGTTTCTCTAACGATCCAACTTTCGTCTTTTTGAGATCTCTCCTGCAAGGTATTTCCTCCAGTCTTTAGGTGCCGCGTGGCGTCAGGCCTGAGTTAAGTCGGCGCGGGCTTTGCAGCAATCAGTTATTCTGCTCTGGCATTCAGACTCCCTGCTCCAGACAGAGGAATCCCTGTGGCTCACCACAGACCCATCAGACCCTTTAAGTGCACTGCTTTACAACAAGGTCTGGGACCAAGACTGCAGCGGCAACGGCAGGAATGTTTCCAGTCCCTCGGGAGGTGGTCGGCATGTGTCTGCAGCATGTACAAGTATATTTCACTAATAGTTAGTGTCTTTTGTTCAGGCCTCTCAGCTCCGTCACACACTGGCTTTTTTTCCTTCACCGTTCTCCCCTTGGACGTCTCCCTTGCTTTTTGATTTGCCCTCTGTTTCCACTTAACAGTCCTGGCTGTTTTCCAAGAAACACCTCAGCACCATTCTTCTTCTTTCTCAAGCATGAGCAGACTTCTCATACTCTAAACACACGTGGAGAATACATGGCTTTTACTTCATGCGAGCTTTTACAGAACGACGTCTCGCTGCATCCCGGCTGCATTTATCGCAGACGATTGTTACAAAAAACGACAATTTAAACACGACCGATAAAGAAAGCCGTCCTGTGATTGCTGTCTTTCCCCGGTGCAATCAGCGACTTCGAGGCTACACATCAGTCCTGCAATTGGGCTCGTCAAATTCCTGCGTGGCTTTCTATCTGCGGCTGCTTGCTTGATAACGCTTATTGGCAGGTGCCTTTGGAGGAGCAGAGGAAGGGAGTCCACAGCCGGTGCTTCTCAAGAGGGACAGATGCATTCTGTAAAACCAGACTGGACTGTGCAGCAGACGTTTCCGCCTCTTGATGGCTGGCTCAGATGCATAACCACACATCTCGATAACACAACATCCCCAGGAGTTTAACTCTTGTTGTTTCTATTTTGACGGACGCAAGAGCCGTCCTCGACTTCCGTCGTTTCCTTGTAAAGCCCTTCGCTGTCCTATTTGTTTTGTGCTGCAATCCGTTAGTCCGAGAGTGTGCGCATCGCTCCCTCAGTCATCATTAATGTAAAGTGCCTTTCATTCGCCTTACAGTCCTGAGTCCTGTTGACAGGCAGGCAGCAGGAGAAATGTCTTCATTCCATTTAGAGACTCACCTACACATTATGTGTGCTATACATACGCGATCGCTCTTCAAGGCTTTGATGAGGATTAGTGTTACTTCCTGTCTGTAGTTCCTCAGTATTATTTGCAGACTGAAAAAGGGGGAGAAAAATGATTTTGTCGGTTTGACATGTGGGTTTATTTGAAGGAAAGGCTAATTGTTATGCCTCGGAGGTCCATTGTTAATTAGAAGTTATCTTGGGCAGCTCTCGCATGGTCACCGCTCTAATTGGCAGTCAAAGCTGATGTGTACCACCTGGCCTAGCCTTTAACTCACCAGGTGCTCCCAGCTCTCGGCCTTGGCATTATGTGAGTATGGCCTCTTAAAGGAAGACAGACAGCGAGAGGGAGAGAGCGGTAGGAGAAGAGAAGAAAAGACAGAAAGTGTGCTAAAATGGCGGAGCTGCAAAACAGCACTTTAAGGTTATTTCATGCTTTGTCGCCGAACAAAAAAAAAAGGTTCAGAGAAATTCGTGTAATCTTTTGAAACGCACGTCATCGCACACCGCGCCTCTTTGTTTCAGATTTCTAATACCTCAGGGGATGTGTGGTGGCAGCACATCAACACTCCCCACAGCCTGTGCCGGTTTGTTTACCTGTGTTTCGTGGGAAGGAAATGGGTTTCGGGCATGATTATGAACAGTATCAAAAAGGCTTTTCGTGTTTGTTTCAGAGTCTCTCAGAGGATGATGAAGGATGATGGGACAATCAAGTCAATTTTGACAGACATGAACGTTAAAATCGATTCAAGCAAAGTGTTTTCTCCCTAAAACAGAATCCACATTAAGTCTGTTCTGCAGTGCAGTCAGAGAAAAGGCAGTGATTTAATCAAGAGATCGTGCAGCTGCTTTTCACAATGAACTGTAAACACCAGCGGGGAACGCCGGGCGTAACTCGAATAGCGTGAGATTCTTCCGCACGTACATGATTCAGGGTCGTGTTGTGTCTCCGCGTGACCCTCGTAAATCTGGACTAACTGGTCCAAGACCATGGGAATCAAAATGTTCGGTCGTGTTAAAAGGCCAGACAGGTGTGCTCTGCGTATGGCACAAACAACCCTCTTATCAAATGAGCCCTCTTATCAAATGAGCCTTGCATCGCTGTGCCCTGCAGGACAAAAGCTCGTTGTCTTCTCACGCCACAGAGTCAAACGGGTTGTTGTTTTCTTGCAGCTCCAGCATCTAAAGTTCACGCTGATTCCCAAATGTGTCGTCCTAATTTGTTCTCTGATCACAATGGGAATTTGAAATATGAAGCGGATTTAGACAATGCGCTACATCTTGATGAGTAGAGCAGATAGGAGTGCTTTTAAAACGCTGCGTAACAGTGTTGTGTTCACGGCCTTACGGCGGAATGTGTTGCAGCAGAGCAAAGGGGCGATCTGGATCTGTGGGATTTTTTTGTTGTTGCTGTTTATTTTTTCCAGGAACTGTTCCAGAGCTTTGGCAGCATGTGCTGTCTCATACATGTACTGTATATACACAACACCCAAGAGAACATGAGTCATTATCAGCATGTACAGCTCATGTTCAATCAGCAATTCAGCAGCAGCGACAATAAGTAATAACCAATTTGCAAATGACAATTGATAAATATATCGAACAATAGATAGGCCACGAGGAAAAACAAAGCTGACTGCCTTATAATAATAATAATAATAATAATAATATTATACAGACTAATCATAATAAACAGGCCTATCACTGCTATAATTACTGACAGTGGAATCATTACTTTCCCTTATGCTCCACTACCATTGTTAATAACAGTTCATGAATTAAACATACTATGGAAAACAGCAGCTCCGTTCTGTGAAAAGGACTTCTCTTGACTGGACTCGCGGAGTTGCAGAGTGTAGCTTAATTTTGCTCCGGAGGTCATTCCAGGAATAATGAGCGGGAGAAATGTAAATACTCCTCTTTGCTTAACTGCCGGGGCGCTTAGAATACCTGAGACGAGCCAGATATGAGATTCAGCCTCATAATGAGCTGCTTATTTTCATACAAGTGGGAGTGGAGTGAAAAAGAGGCTGTTATTGCTTTGTCAAAAAAAAAAGGATGTTCTTTTACAAGAACGTTATCGCTAAATGTTGCCTTCAATTCAGCCTTTTTTCAGTCGTTTTGTGGAAAACTTCCAAAAGGTTAAATCGACTTACAATCGAGATCATTTCAAGTGTGTCAAATTGATTGTTATGAGCTGATAATCTATTATTTTTCTTTCTTTGTCATGCATATTACCTTATTAGATGAGGTGTGTCGATGTATTACATGGATATAAAGTAATGTAACGGACAGCTTCGCCATTTACTGACTTTGTTGACTGTTTCAAACGTTTTTTCAAATACCGTTACTCACCAAGAGCATTACATGACCGGCCATCATCCGTCCTCTTGAGTTTGATTCCAACCACTGGTGCTTTGCCTTTCCACGTTTGTTCATTATTGCTGATTGAACTACGACACTAGATCCGTTTCAATTCACTGCCCAGTGTTTCTGTCTCTCATCAGAATGCATGCATACGTCTTCATCAGAGCACCACACACATGCTAGTTGGCTCCTATAATGGTTATGAATAATTACCATCTTCAGTAATTCTGTAATCAGCATTGGAAGTGCATCTGGCTGGCGTCTGTGTGGATTCACCATGAATATCAGAAGTCTACAGGCTCTGTCTAGTTTTCTACTTTTCATTGCCTTGAAGGCTGAAATGAAAACCTATGAAATCAAACTTGATTTTGTTTTCTTCATTTGGATATGCCAAAGTGTAATGAGCTAAAGGTAATAATGACAAGCAGCTAATTTCTGACAATCTATTAAAAATGAAAACTCGCTGCACGTTTTTGCTTCGATAACAACTGCGACCTCATTGGACACGTTTCTACTATCTGAGTACATCTGAATCTAGGATGTGTCCAGTTGCCCTCTTCAGACTGAGGGTGTTTCTCTGCGCACACTTCTCTTTGGATCAATCCACAGAGTTTGTGTAAAAGTCCACGGTAAAGTAGAGTTCTTCGGATATCCAGGATCAACTTTTGTCTCAGCTGGTGTTTGATTCGGCCGTGGGCTTTGGTCCGCTGTCGAGTTGAAAGATTGTAATTCTTCTTTGATTTGAACATTGTGTGTTTGTTCCAGAGGGCAGTGGATTTTTCCCCAAAATATCTTGGTATTTGAAACTTTTTTTATTTATCTTCCCCTCTATCCCGACCAGAGCCTCTGCCCAGCCTTGCAGCGTGATACAGCACCAGCAGCACACTTAATGAATACCAGTGTCATTTACAGTGAGTGATCGACGATCACTGGAGCCTTTTCTTGCCCCCAATAACTATGCAACGCGTGCTATTTTAAAATCTCTATTAGTTCTGCATATAATCGTTCATTTGTTTGCCCACCCACCTATTCAGTCACTTCGCAAGGACTGTGTCCTGAGGGGTTGTTTGGCATTGAAACCTCTTCATGCCACACTGGACCGGCATCCTTCACTCAGCTCCTCTTTGCAACAATGCTGAGCTGTGCAGGGTGACTGGTGTCAGTGGCATTGTGTGTCCTTGTTTAAACATGTCTTCATTATGCAGCAGCTTCAGGCCAAGGGCCGACCAATAAATTGTATTTCTATCAAAATCTGGATTTAAAAAGAAGCTATTTTGACTTACATATGTAACAAGCCAATACTGTCCCATCAACCTGTAGAAAATGAAACACGGTCGCCTGTAAATGTACACAGCCGTAGTCAATTAACATCAATTATCTGAGACGACGAAACATTCAAAAAGTATCTCTTGGCTTGGCTGTCATCTGGAAAAGACGACAGCCGAGACTCCATCATAACCTTCCATCAAACCACTACGCGTCATTTATAATATGAAAATGAATGAGCTTTAGAGGAGCTGATTGGCAGAGTGTGTTGCCTTTGGACAGAGCCAGAGTAGCTGTTTCCAGTCTTTATACTAAGATAAACTAGCCGGCTGTTGGCTGTTGGCTGTACCTTCATATTTACCACACAGACTAAAGAGTGGGACTGATTTTGTCATCGAGCTTAACTTTAAGGACATCATATGATTTTAAACTCATTACCTCTAAAGAAGACGCAACATGCCCATTTTGAGGTTCATACCTGTATTTCGGGTTTCTATTAGCTCATGTTAACATGCATTCATGTTCATTTTTCTCATACTGTATCTGAATACACCTGTATTCACCCTCTGTCTGACACATTTTAGAGCTTTTCAGAAATCGGTTCGTCTAAAGTCTCTGAATACGGGCTGTGTGTATTTCTACATGGATCGAGCTTCTTGATACTTTCACAGTATTTATAGAGCACTTGGACCTGTTTCAAGAAAAATCTCACTTTTTACAAATATGTGACCTTTAAAGTTAAATCAGGACTCCAGAGCTGCGAAGCAGTCAGACGTAGCACTGTGTGAAGCTAACGCTAACGTTAGCCCCAGCAGCAACTTATCAGCAGTCCCAACTCACGTAGCTGGCCTACTATAGGCTACTGCTGTTATCAATACATATTTTGAATGTTACTGCCTAAAGCATTTTTTTTTACATCCAATTCTATTGATGTAGACACCAGATGATTTTTTTTTATTTTGCTTGGTACGAAATGAATCTTATTTCATACTGTAGATGTACAACAAATAAAGGACAGGAGTTTAACATAATAATAGTAATAGAATGAAACATTACAAAATAGAAAACAATCAATTCAAAAATGTAATCAATTTAAATCGCAGTGTTGGCTCCACATCAAATCCTTCGGTATTAAAACCAGAAAGTTCAAACTAGTCCGACACGCCTCTCCGTGTCATTTCGCGATGCCGAGTGCACCTTCTTTTATAATTAAGATGAACTGGATTTTATTTATAGGGAGTCTGTCTTGCCACCTGACCGCACAGCCCAGAAACCATGCGAACGTTTATGTCCACAGAGCGGGAAGACTCCAGCACACAGTGCGTACTGCGGCTGTTAATATTGCTGCTGGCCTCTTTGCTTCCCCGATGAGCTGCTCTCATTCATCTCAGCCGAACCTCCTGATCTTGCTGAGATCCTGCTGCTGTATCACCTCCAGTGTGTGATTACAGTTTTCATTGTGTTTCAGGCTGTGTTAACTGACTGGGAATCTTCTTAGTTCCCTCTTTTAATCTTAGCCTTTTCAATCACATTTAAAATGTATGAAGCCCTCATTTGAATTCACGAATGTAGGACCAACAGTTAAGAACCACAAATTACAGTGTCATTTTGGTGTACTTTAAAGATGTACCATAAATTACTAATGAGCCCCAGTAAAAAACATTTACATAAAAGCAAAGAAGAGATACAGTGGATTTAGAGGTACATGACACTATCAGTATCTGGATGAATAAGAGAGACCTGTCAAAAAGATTTAGAAGTACTATACATTCTCAAATACGACATGACATTTATTTAGCTCACCTTGCCTAACTTCAGAGAGAACCAGTGCTCCTGAGCTTGAGTCTATGAGGCTCTACAAACCCTTATAGCGTCAGTTTTGGACGTGTCAGGGACGGCGTGTCAATATCGACGCTTGTTAGGTGCATGCATGGCTTTTCCAAAATAAAGTTCCTTCTTCACAGGAAGTTAGGTTTAGGCAACAAAACTACTTTCACGTCAACGGGTCGGATCCTTACGCGGGAGCGTTTAATAAGTCGGAGTTAGTTGAACATCGCGTACAGACACTTAAGGGTGCTTCCATGCATCTGTATCAGACACCAAGGGGAAGCTGACCAAGATCTGTTTTTCACAATAATGATAATAATCATAAACTGTATTTGTATTGCACCGTTCACACAAGAAATGCAGCACAAAGTGCTTTATAATAAAGGAAAACGTCAGACTTACTAAACGTAAACTGGACGTTAAAGTTTTACGTCTTACGCACAATTGAATCAAACACAGACCCTAAATTAAATGTTATGAATAGATAATTAATCATTTATAACACAGACAAAGCATTAGGTAATAATGCAGGATATTGTACTTTAGTAATTGTACTTCTCCCCCGTAACCAGCTGACATAGCTGCCTTTATTTGCTTGTTCTGGACACAAACAAATGAAGAGCATCCCTAAGACTCTGCTGAGCATTTAAGTTGTCCACACGGAATACAACTTCATCAAAATCAAATGTGGAATCAGTATTACTTCGTGAGAGGTTTAGCAGTTGAACCATGTACATGCAGGCGGTATACGGGCTAGATGTGTGGAGATGTGTTGGAAGTCCAGTTTTCACCCTCAAACCTGAATCCAGTGAGTGAAGAGTTAAATGTGCTGCTGGTGATGTTCCTTCACCTTTGATTCACCGCCACACTCGCCCATGGAGCTTCACAGCGTGACAGACTTCATCTCATTTCTTACAAATGGAAGCAAAAACTAGTGCCTTTCAGACCAGTTTTCATTTTCATTGATCAAACCGCTGGATTTGTCTGTGAAGCCGGTGTTACAGATGTGTAGCTATCAAAGCGCTGATGCCGAAACAGGAACACAGAGTGAAGGACATGAAACAGACCTCACCTCACCTCACCTCTCCAGGTAATCAAATGACCCGAGCTCTTAGGAGAGAAAACTGTTTCTTCACTGTTGGATCCAGTAAAGATGTGAATTATACACATAACTTTCTCATCATTCAAGTAAACACACAAACCCTTTGTCAGGTTAGGCCTCGCCATCTCACAGGGGCTAGTAATCATCTTAAAGCACAATACCAATTATTGAGTTCTTCCTTATCTCCAGTGGCTGCTGACGATTGAACTTATTCTATTTTATTGTCCATCAAAGGACACTGTAGAGATGAACTATTTTGTACGTATCCACCAGAGTGATTGTGATGTTCTCCCATTGAAACGTGCCCCGAGGGTGAGTTGCTGTTTCATGATATATAATGATAACTGTGACAATGAATCCATTGACCTTGATGGAATCAGTGCCGCATCGACATGCAGAAGATGTATGGGGCTGGCCGAGTCAAAAGAATATCATTTCTTTTGTTCAATGCAGATTAAAAATCCCTGAAAAGTGCTACACATTTTAGCCGCTCATATTGTGGATACATAAAAGCCTCTGATACATGTGTGCTTATCTAGGAGCACCTTCTGCTGCCGTCAGGTTTTCCCCGCTTTTAAATCTTAAATTCCTCCACTTTTGATTAATCCCCCGTCTGTGATTGACTCTCAAGATGCTGATTGAAATTATAAATAAGACCATAAACCAGTTTAAGAAACAAACAATAGCACATAAGCAACACCAGTCCTTAAAAGCACATACAGCACAAGACAAAGGCCAGATTAGAAAAGTGAGTCATAATTAGCTTTTTAAAGCAGCAGAGATGTACACAGTTTCCTGACCGTGCAGGACTCTGCATGTGAAAACAAAATCCTCTAAATCATTCCTGAACTTGATGGGAAGCCAGCTTAAAAAGGATAGAAATGCATTATGGTGAGCTTCTATGATTATTATTGGATTTCACATGCATGATTATACATGTTCATACACAGACTGCTGTGATACAAATACAGCTGAACATGCTGCAGAATGGACTTCATTGTCTGTCTGTCCAACATCCACAGTTTCCTTTTCTTTTTTTGAGGATTACAGTGCTCTTCTTTGTCTTGACAATGTGTGTGTTGAATAATCAACGCACAAAATCAGTGGTTCCATGTTTACGTTCAGTACCAGCACAGAACAATGAACATCATTTTCCTTGCAGAAAGGGTGATTAAAACGTGCAGTGAGTTGAACAATAAGGCTGGCAATATTCCTTAATTTCATTTTTCATCATTATATTACAACAACGAGAAGACCGAGACCAACATTGTTGCGTTAGTCTGTCAATACTTTCCCAGCATGCATTTGGTTCTCAGTCCAAAGCCCATTGTTTCCTACTCAAGATGTAAATTATTAAGAAAAGTCACAAATATATGAGTGTTTTTTTGGTCCTAAAACAGCTAGACAGACATACTAAATATACTGTAGACATAGGGCTGATTTTAAGAAGTATGTATGTGTGTCCAGGTAATAAAGGAACTTGTCACAGTGCAACTAGTGGCTCATTTGAAAGTTTTTCTGGACAACAATTGAGCTCTGGCACGGAGGAACAAGGTTTTGGATACACAATACTTGTCAATAGCATCAATTAATTGTTGTTTTTTGCCTCTTCATAGGATTTGGTGACGAAGAAAAATACAAAATATTACCCAACTTGTCCAATGTACACGATGTATACATTTTATTTTTAAAATGCATTTTAGTGTCATTTAAAACAAACACATCAAGTGCCGCTCATCAACGCAGGGAGGTTGGATGTGCAGGCAAGAGCAAGAAACACTCATCAAGATGCAACCTCTTCATCTTTGATGCCAGAGAAAGAGAAAGTAAAATCTAATTGATTGACTTACTTGGCCAGAAAATAAATTGCTTCTACACATTCTCATTAACACAGAGTGTCTAACTCATGAAGCGTGGTCATCCATCAGAATCTCTCAAATGTTCCTGTCGCCGCTGGCCACAAGGCAAGCGTTAAGGATGCACAGAGACACAGATCCTTTGTTTTCACACGCATGAGGCATGATCACAAACATCGCTCCACGATCAAAGCCTGTCAAATGCTCCCTTTGGCCCATGTCGTCTTATTGATCAGGTGATACGGGATGTGCATGGCAGCACGCACGGCGTGGTTTGAAGTGTTGTGTGAGTGCAAGTGGCAGTGCTGTGCTGATTCACAATGTCAAATCACAGTGAACGTCGTTGTGGTTAATATTTTCGGAGGACGGGATTTCTTGACAAGGACCTAAAATGTAGAAGGTACACATTTTATTTTAAACTTCTTCGCACCAGCATGTATCACGGTGAAGCTTAGGCTGCTCGGGACTGAAAACCTATACACACAAACAAACAGATGTTACATTCAAAAAGTATTCCCAGTGCCTTTTGGAGCTGTATTAAAAGTTAATGCGAGTGGAAAGGTAGGCTGAGAGGCAGGCTATTCTTCAGAAAACTGGAGAGCAGCCTCAGAGGGTTCCTGTTAGAAGCTTCAGAGGCCCCCAAGAAAACCTTTGAAGTGCCCGAAAAGCACCCTATACTTATTTAGAGTACACTGAGGGGTCCGTTGACTCACAATATGAGCTCCAGGAAGGTACGGCATGCCAAGCAGAGATCACCAACAGAAAATAGAAAATACATTTCCTGCTAAATATTAAAACCATCTTCTCCAGAGGACGAGACCTGCACTGTAGATCAAAGGTAGATTATGTAAGATTTATGTAAAATAGCACCCCCTGCAGGCGGGGTGCACAGAGTCAAAATCAAAACAAAGACGGCCTCCCACTCCGTGCTCCACATTTATCTCAAGGACAGGACGCAGGAGCTGAGATCTCTGAACACGTTAGTCTGTTAACCTGCAATTAACGCATTAACGCAAACTTTAAAAAAAATACTTTTCATGTTGCAAAATCAGGTCGAATAGCTGCCAAAGATAATGACATTTCCATCAGCCTCTACTGTACTTTGTGTTTCCTGCTAATTAGTTCGCATTTCTTGCACACTTGAATGCTTAAACATTGGTCCACATCTTACGTTGTGATGTTGTAAACCTATGGCCAGGTAGTATTCACAGAAGTATTGTTTGATATCCGGGGCTGGAGGAAAAGCATAATAAAAACTGCCATGTGAAGTGAAGTCAACTCTGTGCACTGTTGTAATGAAGGTAACGTGTGTTCCATACATGCACTAAATCAATAAATAATATAAATAACAATAAATCAATGTCCACAACATTTGGTACACAGGAAGGTAATTAGCCAGAGGGATTAGAGCAGTTTTTGTATATTTGTCTGTTTGATAAGACGTGGGAATTGAAAAAGCAGTATTGTAGTTATTGTAAATAACAGACACGTGTAGTTTATATATTCATGTGCTTGATACATGGGTTGTCATGTTTGGATGGCAAAAATGCAACTCCATGTTTTGATTTTGATTGATATTTACAGCCATTCCACAGTGTTAGCAAGCTCATCGTAACAATGCAGCACTCGTTTATTATTAACACAGTTTAAATATGCAGTTGATTTACAATATTTCACAATCATTTGTCAGCTTTCATAAGCATACAGAACAGAATACCCTTTCATCTGGATGGAAGATTTTAATGTTTTTAAACCGATTTGAGAATTTTCTTTTGAGGAAAAAGTACACAGAGTCGTCATAAAGCTCTGCTCTGGACTGAGCACTTTGAAATATTAAAAGAACGAGAACAGAGAATCAAGGACATTTATATAAAAGCAGACATATATGACTTAGTCAAAACCAAGTAACACGAACAAACTCGCTGTTCCGTCATGAATAATTCTGTGAGCCAAAGTAACGGGACATTTGTGCACTGAGTAAAAGGAGTGCGTTGGGCAGAAGTGTGTAAAAAGCACGCTGGTCTTCTACACATGAAACATTTAAATGAGCCCTTTCAAGGTATCAGCCCTGTCCTGATCTCCCATCTTAGGAGAGATGTGTCTGCCAAAAGAGAGCTCTGGAGAAATCAAACAAGTATGAATGTATCCCGTAACCTCCGCTTCCAGTCCCAGAGCTCAGCCAAAAAAAGTGTTCTGTTTGCACATTTCCTTGTGCTGCGGAATGAAATTCATTTATTTGACTTTTGGTTTGACATTTATGCAAAGTAGTCCGTCTGAGCTGACTGGAGGTTTCAGGAAATTTAGGAGAAAAGTAAAGGCAGAAATATTCCGTGTGGCGCTCGCTGGTTATTCTTCTAATCGGCAGTTATTGATAAGATGGTCTTAGTACCAGAGTTGCTTCCAACTTCCTAATGATATGAAATATCACACCAGCTCCTTTTAGATTCGAGAATTTTGAATGTGTTCATTAAAAGTCTAAAATCTCTTCGTCGCTTATTGATGACAAAGCTATTAATTGGTGTTTCACCGCATTTGATCAAATATGAATCCAGTATTGAATGTCATCAAATTGGAATTCTTTTGAATTTGTTCTCAAATCCATCTAGGTTCAGCTCTCAACATGGGTGTGTTGGAGCTGTCCTTGTGATGACAAAACATGTGCTTGATGATGCACAGCAGTGCAGGCAACCAGTGAAAATACCTGGAATTTAATTTAGTTGCTGGAACTCGTCTCCAAAGCGAGTGAAAAACCATCAAAATAAACCCAGAAACCATGAAAACGGCTCCGCCTTATATTGGGTTAGGTTGCTGCAGTGGAAAAGGAGCTATGATTGATTTCAATTGCAGAGCTGTACTGAAGGTACCAAACATCAGTGTATTGGAACAAAAGGAAAATGTGCAGAAAACGTATTGGTTGTGAAGTTTTATGATGTAAACAGATGGAAAAGAACAGTGTGCCGGCCAGCTGCATAGAGTCCTTCAGTAGATTTATACAAACACAGCATTGGATTAGTGGGAATCAATGTGATTTATAATCCATTGACTTGGTTCTCTAATGGGTTTGTGTAATTGATGTAAAGGTCTGAAAGGACGCAGCAGCTGGAAAAGCAGCTTTCCCAGCACTTGATCTTCTTTTACTTACAAATGTATTCTAGTATTTGTATCTGATCCTTGTGTGATAAGATGACGACACAATATTTTTTTTGTACGTATAGTGAGTTGCTTAAATCTAAAGGGAAAAATAATTGCATTGATGTGTGAATATTGTGAATATAATTAGGAACGCACCGATCCGACTTTTTCCATCCCGATACAGATACCTGAGCCTACACAGAGTGCCGATCCCAATGTCTAACTACCTACTTTACTAACCTTTTAAAACTAAAAATAACAAATACATACATCGATATAAATGTATCGAATGTACCGAATCATTATTTATTAAAATGATGGTATCTAATACCTGATAGACCGATTATCACCAGTACCCGATCCAGCTATTTGGGTCAGTTTTGGGCTGGTATCTGGATCGGCGCATCTCTAACTATAATTGAATGCTTACTCTAATTAAGCTAATCAGATAAAGACTTCTAAATGTACCATTGCTGCTTTTCCTTTATCAGGTTAGCATTGATTGTTTGAGTGTGTGTAAATCCACTCAGTGACTGTGGAATAGTGGTACATTTCTCCTCCATCTCTTATTTGTCTTCTTATCTCCGGTTTGTCTTCTTATCACCTCGTCCCATCTTAACGGCAGACACTGGTGAAGCCTCACATACAGGACATGACGGTAATGAGAACAACTTCATGAGACATCTGTGTATGTTCATATTAGCCCTGCAGGTTGCACGATGTCAAACATTTGAAACCAATCCAGCGGCAGTGAAATGTTTGACTGGCCTCTTAAAGTCTACTGTCTGTGGGATTCTCCTGCATTTGTCTCTGCGGAGGCACCAAGCCTCCTGATAAGACAACATGTTTGAGGAAGGACTTTATAGAGACCAGGTGACTTCTCACTCAAATACTTGAGTTGCCGTTTCGAAAGAAACCTCAATGGTGAAGCAGCATTGTAAGCAGCAGACAGCGGCTGTCACAGCAGGTGCATACAGCGGAGTATTTACTTAGACTCTACTGACCTTTTTTGGGCAGTGAAGCAGCGTCGGATTGCATTTGTCCTTATTTAATTGAGCACCACAGAGATGTTTTGCGCCAGCAAAAATGAAAGAAAATCGGCACTCAAAACTGTGCTTGCAATATATATTTCGAGGCGTTCTTGTTCAGAGGCACAAAATATGAATGGTGGGTAAATGTCTCACAGTGTATCCAGCCACCGCACCGCATGCATCACCGCAGGCTGAACACTGTGTCGGACGTTTTACGACTGAGAAAAGCAGGAGCAAATATCTGCTGTTGTGTCAAATACACTTAGGGAGAAAATAATATTCTGAAATAGTGTGAGAGACACAAAGAGAGAGGGAGAAACTGACATATTTCATTTGTTTGACAATGTAAATACTTTAGTGACAGTGAAGAACACTGCAGCAAATACAAGATGCTTCATACCATCACGCCGCTTTACAGTAGCTCTCCGTTTAACACAAGACGAAAGGAAAGCAAGCTCTGTTATTTATACATGACTTTACTTTTCTGTTCCATCAGTGACCTCCTGCTTGATTGTTTCTGACCTTTAATTGCCGGAAACAGCTCCAGTCCAATGCGTTATGACTGATGCAGCTAGTAATACCTACTAACAGCAATAATAATTACCCCCCCCCCCCATTGTCCGAGTTAAAGAGCTAGTAGTTAAAAGATGCTTCTGCAGGTCAGCTTCAACATATACTAAACCCCCAGAGGCCCCTAATCATGCTCATTATAGACCTTAATCTTCTGGCTTTACACATGCAGCAGGGTCATAATTAACGCACTATTAACGCATTATTACACGTTTAAATTGGTCCTCTCCCTAACACGTGTGTAAGCACAACACAGTTTAAGGCTGCAGCGAAGAGAGTTTGTGTAGTTTGGAGAAACGTTTTGCATTTTTTTCAATTTGCACGAGTGAAGGCTAATCCAGCATGTGCCAGTGTAGAGATGTGTTTGTTTCTCACGTCTTTATTAATGATGCAGGGAATTATTGATCATTGAAAACTGAAATTATGACAAGAAACCAACATTAGCATTTACATTTAAGTGCATATGGCATACGCCACTTTTGATAAATCTTACTTATCAGTCATCGTCCACTTTACATCTAAGCTACTGCCTTTGAGAAGTAAGTCTTTTTCTGGGAAACATGTACTCATCTACAGTATAAAATGACCATAACATGTCAGTGGTGGGTTATTAAGTGTATTGATTAATATCAAGAGGTTAGTTATTTGTATGGACTGATCCGCCAGGTAATGCACGTGTTGTGCTCAGTGACGCCACCATTACTGCTATGGCGACATGAGCACCTTTACTCTAACAAAAGATAAAGATATGTGGATGTGGAAGTACTTCACTCACATTAGTGTGGAATTCGTTATCACACAGGCCTTGGGGGGAAATAAGAGAGCAGAAGAGGAAGTGCTGTGGAGTTATTAGAGGAACGAATGAGCAGGAACTGGAGGACCACAATAGAAATAAATGATCCTTTAACTTCATTGTGTTATCCTCGACATATTCAATATGTTGCTGTGTTTGATCTGTTTTATATATATATCTATATACATATATATATATATGTCAAATCAATCATGGAGGAATTATTTTTCTTTCAATGCAATTAAAGATTTTTTGTATTTTCATTGGATGAAACACATTTAATTAAGAATCTGAACATTTACTCAAGTTTACTATGTAAGAATAATTTTGAGGTACTTTCCAAATGGTCCAAAACCCAGGGATTGGATTTACTGACATTTGTGATTAAGTAATAAGCACTTATTCTCCATTTGGCATGCAATGACTATATTATCAAGATCCAATAAGATAATCTTTTGTTAGATATACAGCGGGGAAAGATGCTATATTGTTGCTGTGATTTGAACTGCTCGATGGAAATGGACGTTAATGCGGCGTTCATCAGATCCTGACTAACAGACTGTATTACTTACTGACACAGACAGATCCCACCACTTACTGCTCCCAGCACTGCCGCCATGCTGGGACTGAAACAAACTGGCTGTTGGTTCATTTCGGACACCGCCAGAAGGCTCCGAGTCCGTCCAACAGCCCACATGGCGGCCCCGCTCACGACTACTTGGGGGGTGTTCACATTATTAACAACCTGCAGTGGTCCGATAACACTGTGGCAATAGATTAAACTGGGCAGTGATGGCTGTTCTTACTGAGCAGGCGCACGTTATTTAATGCAGCCTGTCTTAATCCCACACACTGTCACTGAAAAGTCAGCCAAAAAGTCCATCTGGTCCCAACACAATTATACTTCTTATACTTGTACTTCTTCAGAGTATTAAGTTCTGGAACTTTTAAAAACGTTTTTGAGGTCCTTTTGACGAGGAGAGTGGAAAAAAAGAGGCACAAAATATTGTTTTGTGCCTCTTTTGAGAATAAGCAACAATCAGTTGAACGTGATTTCTCGAGACATATCGTCTATCTTAATTGGCCCCTTAACCATTGTGTGCTTTTTATCAATTTCTCTTGGCGACCAGTAATTTGTAACAGCACTGATTGAAAATATCTCCTCCCACTCAAGCCTCTACACTGTCTCCCCCATCCCTCCCTCCTCTGCTACTGGCACACATGTCGCATTTTCACTACAGAGACGAGGATGCCAGTTAACAGGCCGAAGGTTCGAGCGAACAGCATGCAGAGCACTGCGACTGTAATAGCGTTTGCATTTTTGGTTCAAGAGCTTGGACACGCACACCTACTTCTATAAATGCATAAGTGACAGAAAGTCTGTGATTTTCAGTAGCAGCTCCCTTCAACAAATTCTCGAATCGAAAAACTGGCCTTTCACTTGAGACAATGTTCTACGAGGGAATATGTTAGTGAGAAGCGAAACCCCTTTTTGTATGCGCTCCAATTTGGCATTTCAAATTGCTTTTGCCGCTGTTGTCGCTCATTCAAACTCATCTGTTTCACATTAAAAGCTGCTCAGCTGGCAGAATACTTTCCCCGGTCTTTTGTTGTGAAACATCCGCAGGAAGTGTTGCAGCTATACCCATTAATACATTATGGCAAAGTTGAATTGGTTAGAGTTTGTAAATCATGAGGTAGAAAATTATATCTGTGTTAAAAAAGCAAATGTAGCTTTCAGTTTCAATTTTCAATTGTATTTGCATCGCCCGATATCACAGTCAATCTGTCAACATACGACATCTTCTATCTTTGGACCCTCACATTGGTTATGTAAAAACTCCCCGAAAAAACATGGGGGGGCGGGGGGGGAGACACCTTAGGACCTCTCTCCCAGGATGGGCAGAAGTGCAATAGATGTCATATGTACAGCATGATTTGTTACCTTATTAACTCCCCAACTTTTACACACGACTAGCCTGTTTTTTCTCAAGCCCATAATAGTCAATATTTCAGTCCGGATTAAAGAGGTGGACTGACCGACGGATAGACCGACATTGCCATCCCCAGAGCCACACCTCTAGCGGGGGCTGAAAAAAATAACAAATCAAAGGTCGAAGTGTGGCTGAAAGCTGCACAGAGGTGCAGATTGGAGTGGGTAATTGGGTTCAGCAGTATTATCAACCCTTTCACATTGCATGATTCAATATCAGTTTAAAGGGTAGATCTTTCACCATTACGGCTCAGATGTGTTGCTCACTTATGGCACTGTCTTCCACTGCAGAGCTGCGTATAGGTTGGGAGAGAAGATTGGGATCATTGGGGGCAGGGAGTCTTTGTTCCAGAACAGAGCACCAGCCAGAAAGTGAGCTGTGAAAGCCAGAAACGTCAGCGTTGTCGAGTCATTGGTATTGATCAGCAAAGATATCAATACCCTGCAGATATTATAGTCAGAGGGCTGATTGTATCTGTAACTGTCAGGTGAAGCGTTTCGAGGTTGCTTTCCTGATAAGCTTGTTCACCCGACCAACAAAATAGACGGTTCAATTCATGAGCTTTTCTTTCTGATCTGCTGTCCCTGTGGTTCGGCTTTGGGTACGTTCAGGCAACAAACACTTCCTGGTTAAGGTTGTAAGGACAAACCATGGTCATGGTGCAAAGACACCATTAATGAGTGTTTGTAGACGACGTGATAAAAACACTTTGTACCATCCACCCAGATCCAGACACGCTTAATTTTCCTTCCACTATAAGTACATCCCACCACTTCCTGCTGCCGCTCAGTACTACATGTAAACATAGGTCCTTTTAACTTGGAACAAACAACCAATGCTGCCGTTCTCGGGAGAGGACAGTCTGCTTTTCATGTTCTTCTTGGCAGAAGTGTTTTTTTGTTTTGTTTTTTCAAAATGCAGAAGTGGATCTGGAACAAGATCAGATACAGACCGAACTCCTCAGTGGATCCGACTGACATTGGTGGGAAATTCATTCAGCACAGCAGAAAGGATGATGTACTGTAGTGACAGATCCGCCATCGCGGCAGACGTCAGAATAATGATTGTCAGAAATTGAACAAAGAGAGAGTCCTCATGCCATGCAGTTGAATAAGACAGCTTGCACAAGGAAATGATTGTCTCCTAGTTGTGTGCTAAATCGGTGAAATCCTTGGAGGATTCTTTCACACTGTAAGCCATTTTGTTGCCATGTGTCGTCGCCCTTCAGTACACAATCAGCCTTGAACCTCTGATCTCCATTTGTAGCTCATATTTTCACATCTACATAAATTAGAAAATGTATCGCTCCGGTGTAAGAACTGCTACAAAAAACCTGAACGTAAAGAATCATCAGCATCACGGTAGACATATTTATGTCGACGAAATGCAAATGGCCTGTTTTATTTCATTCGAGGCTTCCCACACCTTCCCCGGTGCTCGTGATTAATGGGGCAGACGCTTCCTTTTTGATGGAAAACTTCCCTGACAAAACACATACTATAAGACCTGTTTTACATTCTCTTCCTGGCTACATCTAGCTATCAATGGAAGTGCAGGGAAAAAAAACATTTGTCTGCATGCAAAATTACCTCATTGGAAAATGGAGACAAAGATGAAGAAACTGAAGAGAAAAAGAAAATCGCCGGCGTCATGGGAACACGTATTCTGTGTTGACAAATGCGCAAATGGACTACCCATTTCATTTCATCGGAGGCATCCCGCATCCTCCGCTTTGTTAATGATTAATGGGACAGACGTCTCATTTTGGACGGGGAACGTGCCTGACAACACACATCAATAATCAGAGCTGCTTAACATTCCGTTCACCTTGCTATCCGTGCAAGTGCAGGAAAGAAAACATTTGACTTCATGCGGAATGGTTTGAGGTTTTCCATTCCAAAGACAAACATCAAAACCAATTTTCGGGTGAGGCTGGAGCTGCAAGCTATCCTTGAGTTTGGTTTTATTACATCAGGGGCTTTCCTATCTGGAAATCTGATACTGAGCTGGGAAGAGCAATTGGTTTATACAAACTGCCGTTTACCTCCATTCATGTGTGTTGGTTTCATTACCATATTCATGTATTTTGCTGTAGGCCTGAACAATATAAGGAAAATATCTAACTGTGATTTTTTTAGGGCTGATGTTGCCATTTCACTTGCAATAATTTGTTTTATGATTTAGGCCGATAGTTGTTGTCAACATTGTATTAAGCATGAGATGACTCATATAAAATATTATCACAAGCTCTTCCTACAGAATCAGATGAAATATAGCACATGGAAACTCGGCTTTTAGTTTTTCACAGCAAAACTAAAACTAAATTACTGCTATTACTGTAAAATGTGTCTGTCATACCCTGGAAGGAGAATTTTTCCAACTCCCCAAAACACATAGTATCACACAGCCATAAAATAGGGGAAGAGGGCAACGGTTTCTTCCTCAATAAAAGTACCCAATGATACATTCGACAGCTCTGCAGACGGACTGCACCATGAAGGTCCAAATCCAGAGCTTTCAGGGTGAAAAGCTTAAAACAGTAACATGAGTTTAACTGGAAGGTTCCAACATTTACACTCCTCAACTGCCGAGCTTCCTGCTTCTCTTCACGATGACATCTATATTTTCACTGAATCTCAATCTGTCATCAACACCTGTGCTACGAATGACGGCCTATTGTTGAGATCATCATCATTGTCATACATTCAAATCCAAAAAGAGATATTTTGCACCAGTCCGCAAATTCTTGCATCATAGGTCTGTTTGATTGATCTGTCGGACGGAGAAAAGACACGATAAGCAAATTTTCAAAATGTTGATTCTTGTAAATACTGATCAGATTAAAAAGCGAAATCGAGGAGGAAGGACAAAAGCCTGCAGTGAGCCATACAAAGTGATTCAGATGCTCAACTATTAATACTGTCTGAGTCCTGTTAGAGAGAAATCTACTGATCCATCATTCTGATGAGTTGATCATCTAAATGGAAATAAGATGTACCGGATTTGCATTGAGGTTGCATTGTCCTCAAAAAGAAGTCAACAAAAGGTAATCCTACAAATGTGCTGTTTTGTTCTAAATGTTCGTGTGCAGAGTTCAAAATAATATAGCTGACACGCAAAGTGAGAGCTGGTTCAGTTACATCCATCATTTTTGATTCAACAATTTTCTGCAGTTTTCATTGTTAATGTTAATGCTATGGGCCGCCAGTCATCGAGGATTTTAGGTCTACTGATCTTCGGTATTGGAATGATGTTAAAATTCTTCCTCGGAGTCGAAGGAGAGCTGGAAAAGTCTTTGAAATACATCACTTCAGATCATCAGCACAGTCTCCTCATGTCCTTTCACATATTCCATCTGGTCCTTTGGCTTTGTTCACTTTGATCCCTTTCCATTTGATTTGATAGTGAGTCAGAGCTGGGGGGGAATTGTTCGGCATCATAGTGGGAAGGTTCATTTCAGACTGCAGTGCTCTGTGCTTGTATTCAGTGAATCCAGCCGGATGTGAGTAAGAAGCTTCACGGGGAGTCGACACACCGGGGGAACTTTACTGCTCCTGGCAACTGCAGGTACATGGATGGGTGTGACAGACGTGACAAATAAGAGTCTGCAGTATGCCGGTCACATACTCAAATCAGGACGTATAAACCTCAATTGCTAGAAAAGCACACGATGCCAGTTTGAAAAACAAATGTATAAATAACACATTGCTGCCGGGCAGAAATGAACCCTCTGACCTTCAAAATGTCAGGACACGGAGAAAACGGCTACATTTTCAATTTGACTACTCTGCATCTCCTGTTTTTTCCTCTGGATTTTGAAAAGGTTTCATGAAACCAGGGGTCACACGCTGTTTCCAGCCCTCTGAGAAGCACGAATAAAAGCATCAAAATCAAAAGACTGATGTTTTATGTTTTCTTTTTACAGTTACCATGGTTTTAGCTTCTCAATTTTAAGAGCACAAAGAGTACTGGTGGTTATACTGTATTTTTCCATGTAATCCACCTTCATTTTAATGAACTACATCTGACGACTGACGATCGGTGAACTGACTTAGGAGACCTTCCTCCATATATTTGAATCTTGTGAGAAGACCTCGCCCCACACCTTTCACATCTCTCAATGAGCCCTAGCATCCTCTTTATGTGCTCGAGCAAGAACTGAAAGTCAATATCTGTGAAAATGAAAAACTCTCCGTCAAAGCCAGAGACTCGATTCATAGATGTGATGCCATCGAATGTGAAATCTGGAGCTTTTTCATTTTTTATTCGCTGAGTGATATTTTTAGTTATGGAGCAGAAATTTCACAGAAAATCCCTCTGGATTTCGTGTGTGTTGCATCTCTATTTATTCATCCGTCTGGTGCATTTTCAGCTGTTGAAAAGAGATTCTTTGACATCATATTCTTCATGTTAAGAAAGTGGACCGTTAAACTCCTTTAATTTTACATGAATGGTTTCTAAGGCCCTTTTTTTGACACAGAATACGTAACATGTCTGGCTTCATCTTCGTCTTGGTAATGTCTATTTTGTTACACCGGTGCACAAGCTTCAGGTCGACTTTAAACTGGGACTCTCATTTGCTCACATGCTGCATGTGAAGTATTTTTTTGATATTCCTAAATTCATCCATGAATGACCATTTATATTAAAAAAAAGGGGGAGACAGCTGGTCTTATTATTCATGCAAGGTCTCTTTTCACTTCTTCTTCTCTTTTTTTAACCTCTTTTGCTTTACACAAGGGAAACATATTTAATATAGGCCGATCTAACAAGAGCAGATGATCCTCAACCATTTAAAATGGGCTCCCTCCGTGTGCTTCTTGGTGCGTTACTGATTTTAGTTGATAGATGATAATTGGGACGTACGTTAATAGAGTGTTCCTGACAACAAGCCGTGCATTTAATCACTTATTATACACTTTATCAAGTGTATAATGCAGTACATATAGTCTTCAAAACTGCAGAATTTTATTTCTTAAATTGCTCTCAAGAAGCACGGCTAAGCCGGGGAGAAAAACAATTTCCACACAACAGAAAAAAAGGAAAACACTTCACTGTAACTACACCCTGCAAAGTTGATGACTTCTCAAAACTGAAGATTAGGGTGAAAATCACAGCTCGCCCACTGCTGCTTGCCACCCCCTCTCTCCCTCCCTCCCTCCCTCCCTCCCTTCTGAAGTGTGAACAGATGCTTTGCTGTCTCAGCTTAGCGAACTTTGATCAGCGAGGGGTTGCCAGCCTTCACTCGGACAAGGGCGCGGGGAACGAGATGACGGCCGGCGCGTTGTCCAAAGTGGGGAGTTGCCACCTGTTTGAGAATACATTCAGCTCGCCCTCACACCTGAACCCTAAATGCCAGGGGGCTTCACGATGATTGAGTCAACAGCCTTCTGTAGAGACATAGGCCTATTCATTGAAGGGTCTATTATAAGTGTCCCCAGGTATTCTTGTCAACCTTGCTGCAGACAATAACCAACCTTGGGCTGCATGCAAACCCGCCGTGAGTTACGGAGCTCCAAACTGCAGACGGGATCACTTGTAAGCCTTCCTGTGCATTGGCCTGTGTCCGTGCTGCTGATAAACGGCTGCACGGTTTGTTTTTCTGCTCTGATAGGGAGAATGAAATCAACCGCAAGCTTTGTTGCTGCGCAGCCTTTCTCAGTCTCCAATCCTCTTTGCTTCCCTCCAGGGTGGAATTTGAATGACCCGATCAATTTCTAATCAGGAAAGA
The DNA here is from genome assembly GCF_949748355.1 of Melanostigma gelatinosum. Taxonomy (NCBI): domain Eukaryota; kingdom Metazoa; phylum Chordata; class Actinopteri; order Perciformes; family Zoarcidae; genus Melanostigma; species Melanostigma gelatinosum. The sequence goes on along the minus strand of NC_136650.1, from coordinate 19,584,069 downwards.
CTCACAGCCTTTCTCTCATAGCGATAGACTTCCCCACACATCTTTTATACGGAGGGCTCGCTCGGAAATTGTTGGGAGCAAAAGGGCAGGTATGCTTGTTCATATTTCCTCACGTGTGGCGATGATAGCACTTTATCTCCAGCGTGGATCTGCCCTTCGCTAAATATATAGAAGTATTTGTGGAATCCTAAACACAGCTGCACATCAGAATGACACCCGGGCCCTGTTTAAAGGCAGCGAGAGGTGGCCTTTTCATGTTGAAAATGAAACCCCGGGAGGTCCGCCTGCTTTGTCAGTCATGAAAAGCCGGTGTCTGAATGGAAAAAAAAAAACAGTCCCCTGCTCTGTTTTATTCTGGGAATTTTGTCTCCAGCGGGTGACTGACTAACTGTAAATATGCCCTGTAGTAGTCGAACATGGTTTAAAGCAGTGGTTCCCGACCCTTTTTGGCACCTGGGGAGAATCTCTTCAGATTTGGCACAAACATCCTCTTCCTCTCAAGGATGAACTGATATAGATTTTGGTGTTCAAAGGTCACTGTGACCTCACAAAACAGGTTTTCTGCAAATAACACAATAATTCATGCTGCTAATTATGACAATGTGACGCTAATGTCTGATGGGATAAAAGGATGAAGTGATGACATATTAAACAGGCATGGCTGTAAACTGCAACTTGACTGGTTGGCAGAGGGCATACAACCACGAGGCGGAAAGCGTGTTCACTGAAGAACCAGCCAGTGTCGTAAAAACAACATCAGCTCGATTTCTAAACTGCTTTATGCAGAATTCAAAATGAGTAAAATAAGAGCTGACAGAACCCAAGAACGTGAATAACGTCACAGCGACTACAGCTCACAACAACCTCGCCTCATACCGATAGAAACTCATCATTGATCAAATTAATTCACAAAAAAACGTTGCAAAAGGTATCATGTGATATTGTAATATATTGTGAGGCTGTGTGCAAGTTGCCCACAGGCCCTATTTGTGGCAATTATGGAAATGACTATTACGAGAACAAAACTTTTATTTCCATGCAAGGTCCTCGTATTCAACCTGTTAAAGTGCATGCATGAGTACGCCTGACCGCATCTAGCGGTTAATCATTAAAATGTTCAAAATCCTCCGGCTCAGCATACCTTTAGGGGTCAAGGTTTCCCTCCGCAAACATTAAAAAGGTTAATATTAAACTCTCTGTGTGTCGCTAGAGAGAGGTAGAATAACAGCTTTTAACAAGTTCCACCAGTGAAACACGCAAAAAAGTTAAATGAATAAAAACTCCTTTAAATGAACAGTTTTTGGATTTTAATTGGATTCATATGAAGTGTAAACTATTCCTCTACAATGTACACTTATAAGAATGAATTTAAGTTTGACACGTGATCAATGACTCATTCTGGTGTTACCCCAGTTTGTCAATGACTTGTGCATTTAGACTCTCATTTTATCTCAGTTAAAATGCTGTTTCTAGTTATTGACATTTGCTGAACATGGGAGGGCTTTTGCGTGTTCTTTTTTTTTTCCAGGAGAACTGCAATCATTCCCACAATCGATCCGTACAATTGTTGGCGTTTGATTGTGGTTATAAGAGCTTAGAGGCTTTAACACGTCCTGTGTAATTTGGCTTGGAAGAAAAACAGCAATAAACAAAGCTCTAATAGCGACACAGTCCACGGTGATGCGCAGAAAATAGAAGTGTGATGTTACATAAACATAGACAGTTTCATCTTGGAGCTGCTAGTACTGTGAAATTACAAGACTAGTGTTAGAATTTACACTCCCTTTTGTATTTAAAGTTAAACCGCTTTAGAGCCACAAGCTGTTTCTTTCCTGTCTCTCTCCCATCATGTGTCATAAAAACGTCCTTTTATTTGCATTCCAGGTGGATCATTAAAGAATGGAGGTCACGAGTCACTCACTTCTCCGAGTCAACACCTGAGCAGTCAGTAAAAACTGGCTGCATCTGCATCTAACCAGGAGCCGTCGAACCGGCAGCATCCGTGGATTTACCTTCCTTTTGGTTTTTGCAAAGAAGCCACGTCGATGAATTTCATTATGGACATTCATGAACCCGATCCTGTGTTGTGTGCATAAGAACAGGATATGCTCATTGGACGGCAGTGATATATTTGATCCCGGCCCATTGATTTTGACAGCATGTCTCTCCCCAAGCGGAGGAAAATCCGGACTTTTGCCTTGCTGTTTTGCGTCATTACATTTACAACATTTCTGTTCAGCTACACTTTCAGGGACCCGTCGGTCTACTTCTTCAAGCACGCTTTTCGCCTGTCGGATAACTTTTTCCCCAAAGGACTTTGTGCCTGCCGGCAGTGCATGACGGAGGTGGAGGACGACCCCTGGTTTGCTGAGCGCTTCAATCAGTCCAACCACCCTCTGATGACCAGGGAGAACAGCGTCCTCTCTGATGAAACCTTTAAATGGTGGCAGGTAAGACTCGGGGGGGGGATGTGTTTGGGGGATTTGAGTTGCTATCCCACAGAAGATTAAGAGGGAAAGAAAACATGCACATTCAGCGTCTGAGAGCAGACGAGGTGCTGAAAGGACAGCTCATGAATAAAGAACAGATCACACGCTGCCGTAATGCTCCGAAGAAGTGTTTGTTTTTGCCACATCGATTGTTTTGAATCCAAGGGATCAAGTTGTGAAGCAAACTCCCACGCACAATTTGTTCTCATTTAACAAGGGAGATGGTGGAAATGGAAATTGTTGTTTACTCTGCCCATCTTTTCCCACATCTATCGACGAACAGAGATATTCTCCATCATGACTTGAAGCAATATGCAATATATCTCTTTATATATATACTGTACTTTCTGTGCGCCACATTATTAGAGATCAGCTCTCTAAATTAGAAAAGCCTCTTCACAAAATGTATGTCACACAATTATCCTACCTTTGTCTGGAAGGCATCCAGTGCCTGCGGCCTTCCCACATTCACCTCACACCAATTAGAGGCAAGAATAGAAACATCACTGCAAGGTAGAGTTTAGCCTCAAGATTGAAAGTCATATTTCTATAAATGATATCTTCTTGCCCGTAATTAATGCTGAGTCAAAGGGAAAAAATGTATTGTCAAGGTGAAAAACCCTTTACTGTCGTACTTAAAGCACGAGTCACTAAAACTCTGCATTAAAACTCATGAGAGATTGCAGAACATTCTGTATCCGGTCAGTGTTTCCAGCTTCCACAGCACAATATATAGCAGTCTACAGTGCACACACATTCCTGCATTTATTTTCTGTCTCTCCGAGTTCAAAGCCACCAGAAGAAGGCCGTGCCAAAAGAGCCCCCGCAGACGGAGCTAAGCCGCCCCTGAGGTTATTTCAGAAATGTGCTCGGTGTCTCGGGCTCCGCTGCCCTTGTTCAATCACTTCAACTTAAAGTGGCCCTGGAGCCGTGGCTCTCTCTGAGGTCTGTCTCTGCTGTGTCACCAGTGGTTGCAGTCAGAGAGGCAGCCGGCCAACTTCTCTGACGTTGTGGAGGAGCTGTTCCAAGTCATCCCTGATGAGGTGCTGTACATGGACGCCAGCCCCAAGCGCTGCAGGACCTGCGCCGTGGTGGGGAACTCCGGGAACCTGAAGGGGGCCCAGTACGGCAGCCTCATCGACCACTCTGACTTCATCATAAGGTCAGTTAACACTTCGGTGCCTGGTGTGATTTTGAGAATATTGCAGTCACAAACTTGACATGATCTCTAATGATGACCATTGTTTCCAACAAAGTAAATCCTGCGTTTTTTTCCGACGACAAGTTAAGGAAGGCTGATAAACAGGTTGCGAATGACCCAATAATTTAGCCAGATTATCTAAACCAATTTGTTTGGAGGTGAAACTGAAAGAGGGCACCATGAAACACTGGTAATACTTCCTCAGTCAGGGCAGAAAGTAACCTTTGAGGACCCTGACGTTTGCTGTGCCGCTTTTTTTGTTTGTTTTTAAGGGTCATTGTGATATTGAATTGTTCAATAATATCAGTGTGGAGAAGGCTTTAAAACGAGCGTTTTAGACCATCGCTCAGGGAGATTTACAAAAAAACACAGTTGCACAGTTACATGACAGAAAAATTGGATTGGATTGGTTGGAGTTGACCTCAGCATTTCTAAAATCCTGGCTATGGTCCTGCTCTCATGTTTCCGGGAAAAAATGTGTGTGTACACAACTACAGCAAGCACAGTAGGTCAAAGGTCAACTGCAAAATAGTTCCGTAAATGGTGATACATGTTTACAATACATATTGAGCACCTTCAACCTGGGGGTTTATAGAACAATAAGACCCAATTGGTTAAAACTGTACATGCAACTACTGAATATTTTCATTGTTGATTGATCTGCTGATGAGATTATTTTAGCCACTAAAGGCCACTTGGAGCTTCAACTGACTGGACTCATTCTTCACTCATAAGCTTTAGCTTGAAAGTTTTAGGTGCTTTTATTTTTTCCGTCTCCTGCAGCACTGATCGGTTCTGAAACAAATATGTGAACAGATAAGCTGCAAGGTTTTCATCACATTATATGCATTCGGCAATGTTTATTGAGTGGCAGACAAACACTTTCATTTTGCTCACTGTGTAGCGCCCACGTCTCTCTCTCACATCGATTTCTGCCACTCCACAGCACGCTGGAGCTCAGACATTCACACACCCTTGTTCTGGGCTCCATGAAAAATTTAGAAAATGATGTTGACAAAGAAACGGATAAAAACAACAGAGTTGTTTGAGTATTCAAATGTTTTTGTCGGTGCCTTAGGGCGGCAGGGATCAAGAGAGGAGTTTGCAGCTCCCTGTAATCTGTTACACCAATTGCAGCTCTGCAGAGAATGAATTGGAAAAGATGGAAAACACGACAAGGAGATTTTCTGAAGGGGTTGTGGTTGTGCTCTCTGCTGCAGATTAAAGCTGTTGGCTTTATGATAACAAAAAATTAAGCTAATTTGGACGTCAAATGGTAAACGAGCATTCTCGCTCAGACTTTTATCCAATATCTCCAAGTCACAGATTTGAGTCATGCCCGTCTTTTTGCAGGTTTAGTCTGAATAAATACTGATCTGCAGGGGTGGAATATGCAAATTCCTAAAGACAGGATTGGTATTGTTCTTTGAATATTATATAACAATTTTGGACAATGTTACAGTCTGCTGTCGTAAATAAAAATCATAGCAGCCTCCTGACATTATTTCTGCACAGAATGGATGATGTAAAAGCTTGAAGAAGATACTTATCGTAGACAACGGAAAATAGCACTCGTTTTTAAGCTGAATGTATTACGTCAATGACAGTGATAGGCTATCAGTTTATAAATGACATGGGAACACAGTCTGGTGAGAGTGTACAGAGACTGAAACCCAATGCCTTTATACATCCATAATGCAATTCGCCCAAAATCCTCCAAAGCCTCCTTTTTAGACCATTATGAATATTAAATGGCATCGGCCTATCAGCTAAAGCCTCTTGTTTGCTCAGCAGATTGCAGTGGTAAAATAGATTTGAATCATAAAGAGAGCCTTTTCATCCGCCTGACAAAAAATAAGGGTAACACTTTATAATAACTACACACTATGAAGCATTAGTTAAGTATGAGTAAACACTTAATTCATCATTTATAAAACATTGTTTCTACATTAATAATTCATCAGTATGCAGTTCATAACAGTTGTAAATGTTTTATTCTTGATTAATAAGCTCGTCTATTATGTGCTCCATTATTGTGTTTTCATACTTTATAAATGATGGATTCCACATTTGTAAATTAAGTATTATATATTTTACAAACCAATTATTAAGGAGTTGTAGATGATTAATAAGATAATTTATGAAGTGTTAGTAAATGATTAATAAATTCTTTAGATGTACATTATTCATGCATTTATATATATAATGATTTAGATATGCACTAATGCTTAGGGACTATGTTAATATATGCTTTATAAACGCATATTAATACTGCAATTCATGATTAATTCATGATTTATTAAGGTAGTTACTACTCGTTAGTAGTGTTTTTTGTGACCTCATCTAAAGTGAGGACTATTTATGCCTTATAAAGCATTTATTCAATACTTTATGTGACCTCATCTAAAGTGAGGACTATTTATGCCTTATAAAGCATTTATTAAGTACTTTATGTGACCTCATCTAAAGTGAGGACTATTTATGCCTTATAAAGCATTTATTAAGTACTTTATGTGACCTCATCTAAAGTGAGGACTATTTATGCCTTATAAAGCATTTATTCAGTACTTTATGTGACCTCATCTAAAGTGAGGACTATTTATGCCTTATAAAGCATTTATTAAGTACTTTATGTGACCTCATCTAAAGTGAGGACTATTTATGCCTTATAAAGCATTTATTAAGTACTTTGTGTGACCTCATCTAAAGTGAGGACTATTTATGCCTTATAAAGCATTTATTAAGTACTTTGTGTGACCTCATCTAAAGTGAGGACTATTTATGCCTTATAAAGCATTTATTAAGTACTTTGTGTGACCTCATCTAAAGTGAGGACTATTTATGCCTTATAAAGCATTTATTCAGTACTTTGTGTGACCTCATCTAAAGTGAGGACTATTTATGCCTTATAAAGCATTTATTAAGTACTTTGTGTGACCTCATCTAAAGTGAGGACTATTTATGCCTTATAAAGCATTTATTAAGTACTTTGTGTGACCTCATCTAAAGTGAGGACTATTTATGCCTTATAAAGCATTTATTAAGTACTTTATGTGACCTCATCTAAAGTGAGGACTATTTATGCCTTATAAAGCATTTATTAAGTACTTTGTGTGACCTCATCTAAAGTGAGGACTATTTATGCCTTATAAAGCATTTATTAAGTACTTTGTGTGACCTCATCTAAAGTGAGGACTATTTATGCCTTATAAAGCATTTATTCAGTACTTTGTGTGACCTCATCTAAAGTGAGGACTATTTATGCCTTATAAAGCATTTATTCAGTACTTTGTGTGACCTCATCTAAAGTGAGGACTATTTATGCCTTATAAAGCATTTATTAAGTACTTTGTGTGACCTCATCTAAAGTGAGGACTATTTATGCCTTATAAAGCATTTATTCAGTACTTTGTGTGACCTCATCTAAAGTGAGGACTATTTATGCCTTATAAAGCATTTATTCAGTACTTTGTGTGACCTCATCTAAAGTGAGGACTATTTATGCCTTATAAAGCATTTATAAATGACATTGAAAGGCCAGCAGTGCCTCAAAACACATTTTTAACAGAACAGGCAAATAGACACAACACAAAGTGATCAAGACTATATTAATATTTATTGCAAGATGCAAACAATATACTATTAAATACAAACCTCTCAGCCATTCATTCATGTCAGAAACAAACAAACAAAGACATTCTCCTTCAGGAGAACATGGCTGGATACAAAACATTTGTAAATGTCTGACAAGATATTTCTTCTTACCAGGCAGTTTTTATGTTCGAGCATTTCACGTGTTTCAAGCGTTTCAGTCCTTAATTATCTTAATAAGGTATTATAACTTGTTACTGAGAATGTATTACTGGTTCTGAAAGTAGAATTGACATAATTATAAGGCTGTTTGATCACCACTGACAAGTACAAAACGACTTTGTCAAAGTCCGAATTTCTTATTTCAAGCATCCTAACCTTTTCATCAATGACCAAATGGAATTCATTGTTTAATTGTCAATCTTACAACACAGCACAGCAATGATGTATTCCTACAGACACAACACAGTACAGAGCAAAGACACTACTGAACAAAGTCAAACTATTGCTTTAAGAACAAACGTTCTCCTCGGCCTGTCTCGTCCTTCAGCCAGTTAAAGTGAGTGAGCGCTGTGCTAACTTCTCATTTGGAAGATAAAGGTTGCCGTTACATTCATCTGGCCAAGATGTGGTTATGAACATGAGCAGAAATGCCATGTGATAATTCTGTACATCTAAATGGACTCTGAATACATTTGATCTAACAGACTAAAACAACCTCCAATAAACGCAGCCGTATTATACCAAGATTCAGATGATTTACTGTAACTAGGTAACTATCTTTATAATTACATATTTTCACAGCCGTGTAATACTTAAATACAGAAATGATGTGTAAAAGGCTTCGGGTTAACCCTAACCCTTTTAATTTTAAGATGGAGCCATTATTTGACTTGAAATGAGAGAACATTTATTTATACGTATTATTTATAATCCATCCAGTTAAATTAGAAAACTGAGAATAATAATTGTTAAAATATAATTGATGTGTACTTTCTTTATTTGATTTGACAGTTCAGAACATTTACAGAGTTACAACACATTCAATGCACATGACAGAACCACGGCAGGAGGCAAGACCAGGGTCCAGGTATCACCAGCATCCACGGGAACCTGCGAGGTGGGAAAGCTCCGAGACTCCGGTGAAGGAGCAAAGTCAGCAATGTGCGTTCATGGTACCGTGAGGAGAGAAAGCACAAAGAGTGAGTGAATGAGAGCATACACTGTCCTAATGTGGGAGGTTAGAGTAAATCCCAACATTTGACACAGTTAGTTAATTATTTTACAACTGTATGATCATAAATACTATATTTCAAAATATCCCTCCTATAAGCAAAGCTCTCTACGTTGTACTGTACTTAACTCTCAGTGAAGAATCAATGCTAACAATTTGATATTCAATTATTATCGTGGCACCAAACATACTAAGCTAAATTACGAAAAGTGCTGACGGACAAAATCTATTCTGAATCAAAGTGACAGGTCAGACATGCTACTGGTTCACACGACAGGAGTTTGGTGAGGGTATGTTACCCCATCACACTACATCGGACACGGGGAGAACTCTCACGCTGACTAGCACATGACGAGGAAGAAGACTGACCGCCCACCATTGACACTGACAGCAGCCTGTTGACCAACACAGCGGTATGCCACCATGCAGGATGTAAGAACTGTCTCTCCCCTTCAGTTCAAACGCTGCCCGTCAGCATCGGTACAAGCAGCCATGGAATCTCGTGATTCATGTGCCACAACAGCGGCAGATCCAGTCATCCGGTGCCAGATAATAGATATGATCCAAACAAACCTGTGTGTGAATGGTACCATAATGACTCTGTCCAAATGTGGGAGGTTAGAGTAAATCCCAACATTGTACACAGTTAGTGAATTATTTTACAACTGTATGATTGTAAATACTATATTTCAATATATCCCTCCTATAAGCAAAGCTCTCTAAGTTAATGCGAAGTACCCGAACCCATGTTGCCACATGATTTAAAGACAGACCGCCCTCTATCGACACGATTGAAACAGCAGCCCAACACAGCGATACGTCACCATGCAGGAGTTAAGATACGCCACTGTCTCTCCCCGACAGTTCAAATGCTCAACTTCACCATCTGAGAAGCCTGGGAAATGAATCTTGCAGACTATGGCACAGGCAAGATTCTAATTCTATGACACGTCAACATTCTAGTTCTATTCCAGAACGTGCATGTGTCATCCAGCATTCCATTCTCTTCTCAATGGCATTTTTTGAATTATTTTATGAATTATTTTCACGAGTAGTAACTACCTTAATAAATCATGAATTAAACATGAATTTCAGTATTAATACGCATTTATAAAGCATATATTGACATAGTCCCTCACCATTATATCTATAACTGCATGAATAATGCACATCTAAATAGGTTATTCATCATTTATCAACACTTTATAAATGATCATATTAATCATCTACAACTCCTTAATAATTGGTTTGTAAAATATATAATACTTAATTTACAAATGGGGAATCCATCATTTATAAAGTATGAAAACAACACCTTCACCATCTGAGAAGCCTGGGAAATGAATCTTGCATATGACACAACTACGGCAGCGGCAAGACCAGTGTCCAGATATAACGATGACCCATAGAAACCTGTGAAAGACTGAGAGCATACAAACACTGTCCTAATGTAGGAGGTTAGAGTAAATCCCAACATTGTACACAGTTAGTGAATTATTTTACAACTGTATGATTGTAAATACTATATTTCAATATATCCCTCCTATAAGCAAAGCTCTCTACGTTGTACTGTACTTAACTCTCAGTGAAGAATCAATGCTAACAATTTGATATTCAATTATTATCGTGGCGCCAAACATACTTAGCTAAATTACGAAAAGTGCTGACGGACAAAATCTATTCTGAATCAAAGTGACAGGTCAGACATGCTACTGGTTCACACGACAGGAGTTTGGTGAGGGTATGTTACCCCATCACACTACATCGGACACGGGGAGAACTCTCACGCTGACTAGCACATGACGAGGAAGAGGACTGACCGCCCACCATTGACACTGACAGCAGCCTGTTGACCAACACAGCGGTATGCCACCATGCAGGATGTAAGAACTGTCTCTCCCCTTCAGTTCAAACGCTGCCCGTCAGCATCGGTACAAGCAGCCATGGAATCTCGTGATTCATGTGCCACAACAGCGGCAGATCCAGCAATCCGGTGCCAGATAATAGATATGATCCAAACAAACCTGTGTGTGAATGGTACCATAATGACTCTGTCCAGATGTGGGAGGTTAGAGTAAATCCCAACATTTTACACAGTTAGTGAATTATTTTACAACTGTATGATCATAAATACTATATTTCAATATATCCCTCCTATAAGCAAAGCTCTCTAAGTTAATGCGAAGTACCCGAACCCATGTTGCCACATGATTTAAAGACAGACCGCCCTCTATCGACACGATTGAAACAGCAGCCCAACACAGCGATACGTCACCATGCAGGAGTTAAGATACGCCACTGTCTCTCCCCGACAGTTCAAATGCTCAACTTCACCATCTGAGAAGCCTGGGAAATGAATCTTGCAGACTATGGCACAGGCAGATTAGAGGTCTTTGTGACACGTCAACATTCTAGTTCTATTCCAGAACGTGCATGTGTCATCCAGCATTCCATTTTCTTCTCAATGGCATTTTTTGAATTATTTTATGAATTATTTTCACGAGTAGTAACTACCTTAATAAATCATGAATTAAACATGAATTTCAGTATTAATACGCGTTTATAAAGCATATATTGACATAGTCCCTCACCATTATATATATAACTGCATGAATAATGCACATCTAAATAGGCTATTCATCATTTATCAACACTTTATAAATGATCATATTAATCATCTACAACTCCTTAATAATTGGTTTGTAAAATATATAATACTTAATTTACAAATGGGGAATCCATCATTTATAAAGTATGAAAACAACACCTTCACCATCTGAGAAGCCTGGGAAATGAATCTTGCATATGACACAACTACGGCAGCGGCAAGACCAGTGTCCAGATATAACGATGATCCATAGAAACCTGTGAAAGACTGAGAGCATACAAACACTGTCCTAATGTGGGAGGTTAGAGTAAATCCCAACATTTGACACAGTTAGTTAATTATTTTACAACTGTATGATCATAAATACTATATTTCAAAATATCCCTCCTATAAGCAAAGCTCTCTACGTTGTACTGTACTTAACTCTCAGTGAAGAATCAATGCTAACAATTTGATATTCAATTATTATCGTGGCGCCAAACATACTAAGCTAAATTACGAAAGGTGCTGACGGACAAAATCTATTCTGAATCAAAGTGACAGGTCAGACATGCTACTGGTTCACACGACAGGAGTTTGGTGAGGGTATGTTACCCCATCACACTACATCGGACACGGGGAGAACTCTCACGCTGACTAGCACATGACGAGGAAGAAGACTGACCGCCCACCATTGACACTGACAGCAGCCTGTTGACCAACACAGCGGTATGCCACCATGCAGGATGTAAGAACTGTCTCTCCCCTTCAGTTCAAACGCTGCCCGTCAGCATCGGTACAAGCAGCCATGGAATCTCGTGATTCATGTGCCACAACAGCGGCAGATCCAGTCATCCGGTGCCAGATAATAGATATGATCCAAACAAACCTGTGCGTGAATGGTACCATAATGACTCTGTCCAGATGTGGGAGGTTAGAGTAAATCCCAACATTTTACACAGTTAGTGAATTATTTTACAACTGTATGATTGTAAATACTATATTTCAATATTTCCCTCCTATAAGCAAAGCTCTCTAAGTTAATGCGAAGTACCCGAACCCATGTTGCCACATGATTTAAAGACAGACCGCCCTCTATCGACACGATTGAAACAGCAGCCCAACACAGCGATACGTCACCTTGCAGGAGTTAAGATACGCCACTGTCTCTCCCCGACAGTTCAAATGCTCAACTTCACCATCTGAGAAGCCTGGGAAATGAATCTTGCATATGACACAACTACGGCAGTGGCAAGACCAGTGTCCAGATATAACGATGATCCATAGAAACCTGTGAAAGACTGAGAGCATACAAACACTGTCCTAATGTAGGAGGTTAGAGTAAATCCCAACATTTGACACAGTTAATTATTTTACAACTGTATGATCATAAATACTATATTTCAAAATATCCCTCCTATAAGCAAAGCTCTCTACGTTGTACTGTACTTAACTCTCAGTGAAGAATCAATGCTAACAATTTGATATTCAATTATTATCGTGGCGCCAAACATACTAAGCTAAATTACGAAAAGTGCTAACGGACAAAATCTATTCTGAATCAAAGTGACAGGTCAGACATACTACTGGTTCACACGACAGGAGTTTGGTGAGGGTATGTTACCCCATCACACTACATCGGACACGGGGAGAACTCTCACGCTGACTAGCACATGACGAGGAAGAAGACTGACCGCCCACCATTGACACTGACAGCAGCCTGTTGACCAACACAGCGGTATGCCACCATGCAGGATGTAAGAACTGTCTCTCCCCTTCAGTTCAAACGCTGCCCGTCAGCATCGGTACAAGCAGCCATGGAATCTCGTGATTCATGTGCCACAACAGCGGCAGATCCAGTCATCCGGTGCCAGATAATAGATATGATCCAAACAAACCTGTGCGTGAATGGTACCATAATGACACTGTCCTAATGTGGGAGGTTAGAGTAAATCCCAACATTGTACACAGTTAGTGAATTATTTTACAACTGTATGATTGTAAATACTATATTTCAATATATCCCTCCTATAAGCAAAGCTCTCTAAGTTAATGCGAAGTACCCGAACCCATGTTGCCACATGATTTAAAGACAGACCGCCCTCTATCGACACGATTGAAACAGCAGCCCAACACAGCGATACGTCACCTTGCAGGAGTTAAGATACGCCACTGTCTCTCCCCGACAGTTCAAATGCTCAACTTCACCATCTGAGAAGCCTGGGAAATGAATCTTGCAGACTATGGCACAGGCAGATTAGAGGTCTTTGTGACACGTCAACATTCTAATTCTATGACACGTCAACATTCTAGACCTCGTAACTAAGGAGATCGTGACGTAGGTGAGACCACTCAGTGGTCTCACCTACGTCACGATCTCCATAGTTACGAGGTCGGTCGGCCATGTTGGAGTACATACAGATCCTACATGGCGGCGCGTAAACAAGGAAGTGCGGCGAAAATACAATACTTTGAATCACTGGATAGTGCATCAAAGGTTCGCTACCTGGCCAAATTGAAGGTTATTGGTAACTTGGATCCCTATACGATGAGTGCAGATGGTTTCAGTTCCGATCCTACTTATCTTCCATCGGTAAACTACGCCAACATCTACACGTATCTCGTGAACACCCCCAGTCCTTACACGAAAGACGAGTTGGAGTGCTACAAAGGGCTCGACGCTTATAATCAGTTTGTCAGTGGATGGGTCCGAGACGTCAAAGCAACGGTCGTCGAGAATTCTCATCTCGTCATTGGAAGGGTAAATATATACAGATCTGGTCCGATATTTAGCAATATTCAATGTTTACTCAGCGCAAACAGACACGTGTGTTTGTTTACATTGTACGTGCATGTCATTGTGTGCGTGTGTGTAGGAATTCACTTTCAACTAACTCCTAACTTCATCCCCCCCCACACATATATATATATATATATATATATACACATATATATATATACATGATCCGACGTTAAACTCATATCAAGCAATGCTGAGGCTGCATCTCTGTGTTTCGCCTGTTGTACACGCTCGACACGTCTCTGGCACCGACTGCTGTCACGGGCCGATGAAGCTTCGGTAACCTTCTCATGTCCAAGTTTAATTTATATTTCCTTTATTAAATACTGTTCACAAACGAATTTGCAAATAAAATCACTGACCACTTATAAAGTGATCCGCACATACTCGAGTGTACGCCAAATTCCATTCCTTTATATCTCGAGAGATGCGTGACAGACATTTCTCGCGACGTCGCTTGGATAGTTCCTTCGTGTCATTTCCTTGATGTGTAATGACCGCTGGCAAACGAAAGAATGATTTCTTGTCTATCAGCTCTGCTGCCACAACCAAAGACAGCACAAAAGTTCACCACCGATAGGTTATGCGACTCAGCCGTGCATGCCAGTGGCTTTGTGTGTACTCCAACATGGCCGACAGCTAAACTGTGACGTCACACGAGACCACTCCATTCCAGAACGTGCATGTGTCATCCAGCATTCCATTCTCTTCTCAATGGCATTTTTTGAATTATTTTATGAATTATTTTCACGAGTAGTAACTACCTTAATAAATCATGAATTAAACATGAATTTCAGTATTAATATGCGTTTATAAAGCATATATTGACATAGTCCCTCACCATTATATATATAACTGCATGAATAATGTACATCTAAATAGGTTATTCATCATTTATCAACACTTTATAAATTATCATATTAATCATCTACAACTCCTTAATAATTGGTTTGTAAAATATATAATACTTCATTTACAAATGGGGAATCCATCATTTATAAAGTATGAAAACACAATGATGAAGCACATAATAGACAAGCTTATTCATCAAGAATACAACATTTATAACTGTTGTTATGAACTGCATACTAATGAATTATTAATGTAGGAACAATGCTTTATAAATGATGAATGAAGTGTTTACTCATACTTAACTAATGCTTCATAGTGTGTAGTTATTATAAAGTGTTACCAAAATAAGCGTGATTGAATTTTCATAATGATGTGTCAATGTTGTTTGAAGCACTTATAAACAAAAGTCATCATGAATTAGATTTTAATGATGCTTTAGTTCTTCTAAGACAATGATTCCCCACTCTGTCGGACACACTGGCGGAGGGAGGAGTTAAAAGGTCAAAATCAGGCGCTAAGTTGACACTGGATACCGTAGTCTGAGTCTGAGGGGCAACGGTGTGGGAGCTGAGACTGTCACTATAGCCGAACCGCTTTTCCGAGTGACAGAAGATCCTGTTAAGATTGATGGCAAATGGGCTTCATGATGATGCGGCTGACACGAATATCTTATCAGGAGAGCAACCTGAGCGCCACTTAAATATCCGAAAGCAAATTCCACGCAGTACTCTTGCATGGCTCTTAATTCATCACAGCGTGGCTTTTGTCAGCCTGCTGTGACATGTTGCCTCTGTACAAAGCCACATTACTGCACTTATCTTCTCGCCAGCCCCCCCCCCCCCCCCCCCCCCCTCGCTGTGACAGCAGCATGCCATTGTCTCTACCAATTCAATTACAGGATGGCAGGAGACAAGAGTTATTCTTTGCCATTAGCAGAATAGTTTCCTGCAGGAGCATGGTGAAAATATGCAGTATTCTGCTTTATTCATTCCAGCCTGAGCATCACATTTGGAGTCGTGCTCGGTTGGAAGCCGTAGTGCTGAGCCAAAAGGTCACTCTAGCTACGCCGAGACAAGCAGTGGAACACTACGGTGAATGCATATTTCACAAAACAAAAGGCCAGCTCTCCAGAATACATCTTTATAAAAAAAAAACGCTGGTCCCTCCAAAATCCAGAAAAATCTGGTATAATCACTCACATGATCACATTCTCTCAGTGCCTCTTGTTTGCTCTGTGGCACAACAGCATATTTTATTTGAGAAGGAGGAGGCTGTCTTGGTTGTGTGATTGTCTCATCATTCATATTTACTCTGGTGAATTGAGGATCAGCCAAGCGTATCTGCTGTGCTATGATGTAAGCCCTTGCGAAAGACTTCGTCAAGATGGATCTTAAAGCCAGCAGGTGTCATAGGTAGGCACATCATATTTGTGACTCAAAAATCCCTGTTTGAAATTGGCTCTGAAGCCAAGATTTTCACACAACGAATACACAAGCTTTCTAGCTTTCCCTGTCTTTTTAATTTGCCTCGTAACTGGTAGTGGTGTTCTATTTCCGTTTCTCTGTGAGTGTGTTATTACCACACCTGAGGGCCCACGGATGACCAGAACACTCCTCACAAGTGCCTCTTACCCATCGACAACCTCTGACTGAGGACACAAAAGCTGCACTTTGTGTTTGTAACCAGTGCCCTAAAGCTTAAGCAGAGCTTGCGTATTGAAAGCTTGTTTTTGCATTATTCCTGCTTGTTGTTTTAATATAGTGCTTTCAAAGATCCATCATCACTAAAATTTCCAATTAAGACTTCATTGCCGTGTGTGTTCAATCCACTCTGCAATCAATCCCGTCCTTTGTTCAGCGAACTCCATTTGTTATTGTGACACAAATAACAAATGGAGTTCAGGGGCTTGATTGCCACTTGGGCCCTACGCTACGAACGAGAGTCAGGGCGCCGTAAGGGACTTAAGAGCGTCAATCAAATGCCTATTTTGTGACATGAATTCGGATGACTGCCATGTTTATTGGTAGGCTGTTTGTGGAGTCTATCGTCTAGAATGTAACTCGGCTCCTTGTATGAATGCCCGAGTACAGATCATTTTTATTTCTTCTTATTGTTGATGGGGAACAGAGTGAAATGTTATGTGTGCAACAAGAATAAAACCTTGACGTTATTAGCAGTGAATGATTCCTCCTGCAGGAAATTAGAGTCGCCTTGATTATTTCAACTGTTTCGAATGTGACAAGCTGGATTCTGAGGGTTAACTCGGGTCCCGTCATATTTACCAACGCCATGAGTTTTGATTTGTAGTTCGCTAGACACGTGTATTGTAGAGAGTGACAGTCGCTGCAAGCAGAAGGTTTTGCAGAAATGGCTTCGTCAGACGTGTAATCCTGAAAAGGACGAGATAGCTGAGCTTTTCTCCAACCTGCTTCATGTTGTCTTTACTGTGCACAATCTGCAAAAGCATTTGAAAGTTGTTGAAAGGCATGCTAGCATTAATAATTCTGGCTGCTTTGATAAGCCTGACGCAACATTTCAGAAGTCAGCTTTTTGCTGAAGGGAAATGTGCTCAAACTGGGCCGAATAGCTTTTGTTCAGCTTTGGCATTCATTCCTCCCTTCCCGTCTACCAAAGAAAACAACAAACCAAAATGAATTTAAAATTCTGCTGCCCGAGTATTCACTAAGACCAACAGGAGAGTACATATTACCATAACTTACTTATATTACCCATAACTTTAAAGATGTAGCTGCAAGGGAGACCAAAAGCAAAGTTTAGCCAATTTGCAATAATAATGTTTTCATTCATATTTTTAAATCAAACCAAAGAGGAGAGCACAAACTGTGTGCGTGCACAGTTAGCGACCTCCTCGTTAAGTAAATGCTTAACGAGTGTGATGCAGAAGATAACGAGCCTGAGCACTCGCTACATGCCATGTAAAGCTTACAGGCAGAGTACCACGCTGTTCTCCAAACAACCTTGAGTGCCACAATGCAAGTTTAGTATTCGCCTTTTTATAATTACAAAGAGTGTTCATTCCTCATCATGATTATTAGTCAGCTGGAACTGCAAAGGCATTTTGAAAATGTACACACACACACTCGTGCTTACACAGGAGAGCAGCGAACTCGTGAGAATGTGAAGAAATGAGACAGTGCTGAAATGCCACTGACCTTTAAAGTGTTAGATGGCTTTTACATGCCGCGTGAGCCGGCTGCACCTTGAAGCATCGGTACAGCTTTCAGCATTTTGAGGACAAATTAATAACAATTAGACAAATAATGTCCAACTGCCTGCTGGCAGACAAACAGCCTTGACATTACAGGTGCCGTTAATCAAGTATCAGCATCGCAGTCTTACATTTTTCACTTTTCAAGAAGAAGACAAAAAAGATGAGTCTTTCCCAGAGAGGTTGCCATTTTGCTTCTTTGCATCAACATATGGTTTTTTTTCAAAGTTTACCATCGTTGGCGGACTTGTTGGACTGAGCAAACCCAGCCTCCCTTTTTCATTCCTTTAACCACCGTCTTATGAAGGTCGGCGTTGCGATATTTTCACATATACAAAAACCTGCTGATTTACATGCTTTTACATTTTTTAAGTTGCTGTGCAAGACGTCAAATGGGATACAGTTTAGTCACAAGTCACAGTCGAAGAAGATGATATATGGTATGATGGTATATTGTTGTTTTGCTGAGAAGATTACGTAAAGCTCAAGACAAACCAAAGGTATCTATGACAAGTAACAAAGTAATGTGGTGTTAAAGTTGGATATCACACAGTTGGATATCACACAGAAGTTGGTGCAATTTGGACACGCGACACGTTCAATATGAAGATATTTCTAGTAAACAAGCGGTGGCGCTCTGGGGAACCGCTCAGCAGTAAAAGACTCCGAACTGATCAACTACGATGGAATGCAATTTGATGTGTCGTGCTGTGTAATATTTTACCGGACTTTTGTTTGTCTTGAAAATGTCCTGAAAGAGATTGCTATGTGTTACATGTCTAGTTTTATAGCTTGTGTTTTGTGATGTGTAGGCACCAGAAAAAGTAGCTGCTACCTTCGAGGCAGCTAACGGGGATCCAAATAAAGCATGTGCTGCAGAAGTGATGAATTCTGCACATTATGCTCTTTGATATGTGGCATGGTGTTCCTCTGCGCTCGCTGCTGTCCTTTTTCATCCGCCCTGGACGACAGGGATCCATTTGGTGTGCAATTATTAAATTCCCAGAAGCTATAGTTGCCATTTAGAGAGAAATCCACCATCGTAGTCCTGTCAAAAACTGTTCTTTTCTATTGAGATATTGCATCATAAAACCTCTTGCCAATCCTTCTCTTCTTCCATATGTTGCAAAAGCAACATGCAGCAGTGGCAAAACCTGGTTCTTCTTTCCTGAACAGTTTACAGAGAAATTGTTATTAACTGTGAACTCATATCTCACAGTCATGGACTACGTATTGCCTTTATACGAGCACTGTGAATATAGAAGTCAAGTATCGAAAGCTGTATAAAGACACAAAGATTGAATGTCCAACAATTTGGTTTGGCTGCAAAATGTTTACTCAAATGAAGATATTTTTTTTAAGACGTCCGGTTTAGAATGAATTTTGCCTGCTGTGTAAAATCCTCAGACATGTTAATGGTGCTTAGTGTTGACAGATAGTCAGCTCTGGTCATGGGCGTGCCAAGTTACAAAAATTTGGAGGTACACGACGCGCAGGCCGCGAAACGTCATTACGTTTGTGATGTGTTTACATATTTATTTATATGTATTACTTATTTTAAGCATCACCATTATGTTTTATCCTGAAACTACTGTTTGTTTTGTTGCCTAAAGCTACCGTTAGCCTGTTTCTGTGGTGGCAGCGAGTCATTTTGCACGTTATGTGACACAAACACGTAATGCACTGTTAGGATATCGTGGTCATTTCACATATCTCTGTGTGATCACCTTGATATATCAGTGTAGTGTTTTTGACTTGATTGATGAAATGCAACCACATCTTCCTTATTATTATTCGATGTAACGAAATGGTCCATCTCATGGCGCAAGAGCTGCAACAAGTGTTTGAGCATGAAGCACAAAAGTCAACACTTCTTGCCCCATTTCCCCCAAAACCACATCCATTTAAATCTCATTTCACTTTGATTTTATTTTGTCTTTTAGTTTCAGTTTTCTGTCCAAATGCGCAAGGTCATCTTAACCCAAGAGGCGACATCTCATACGTCATTTTATATCTTACACGTTGCAACATGAAATAGCAACAAAACAAAAAATCTCAACAGCTGTGAGACAGCGCAGACGCAAAGTGCTTCTTGCAGGAGGTTGTTTGTGAGTCTTGACAGGCTCCGGCTGAAAATGTCAAGTTGTTATATGTCTGTCATCTCAATCAGTAATGAGGAGTGTGGTTTTGCTCAGACTGGAGCACGCAAACAGATGATGCTCAACAGATGATGCTCTGTGTCACTTCCTTCCGCTGACCGCCACTGCTGACTAACTTCCACTGTCA
Organism: Melanostigma gelatinosum; assembly: GCF_949748355.1. NCBI lineage: Eukaryota > Metazoa > Chordata > Actinopteri > Perciformes > Zoarcidae > Melanostigma > Melanostigma gelatinosum. The sequence goes on along the minus strand of NC_136650.1, from coordinate 19,563,800 downwards.
AGCCACTGTATATAGCAGCCAATTACTGTGTATTGTTGGACATAATAATAGGGACGCCTTGCCTCTAGCTTGCCAAGCGGTGATTGTTGAGCTCTAAATGGACACTGGATTGTTCTGAATTGCTGTTTGTATTTCCAAAAGCATGTTGAAGGAGGACACATTGCGCTTTTTGTCTTTGTATGTTTTTGTATTGACTTTTTTTTCTCCGAATTGTAATCATGGCTGGTTTCGCATGGTCTCGGTGCCATTTGGATTCGTACAACAAAAAGCCAGATGTTTCCCATCTTTGTAACATGTGGGTGAAATAAACCTCAATTTGAACTGTCCTGGAAAGGATAAAGACAGATCGAGAAGATTTTTTTCTTTTTAAAAAGCTTGGCAACATAACAATCTCTGTTTCTTTGTCCCCGCAGAATGAACCAGGGGCCCACCTCTGGTTTTGAAGAGGATGTGGGCACCAGAACAACACACCATGTCATGTATCCAGAAAGTGCCATAGACCTGGACAACACCACCCGCCTGGTGCTGATCCCCTTCAAGACTCTGGATCTGCAGTGGATCATTAGTGCTCTGACCACGGGCACCATTAAACAGTAAGAGTACTTATCGGTTGTTAAAGCGGCACTAATCAATATTTTTATATGACAAATGGATCAAATGACTGTGTAATGTGAAAGGGGGATGAATCCACAACGAATTATCGCTCGAGTCTGCAGTTCCCCTCAGCCCTACGGAGCTTTTTAGCATTTTTTTGCTCATTATTTTGGTTTAATGGCCCGCAATTCATTAACCTCATTTCAAGCCACAACAGACAGCTGTTTTCAGCAACAAAAAAAACCTGATATACCCACAGTAAGCTATAGCTTCCCAGTACCACACTAAAGAGGTGAGCAACTAGCTGGTGAATATTGGACTTTGCTCTGTGTCTGCTGAATGTGCATTATTAAAGGGGCAATGGTTTGATGCCTAAAGTCCAAAATTCATAGGAATGTATTTAAACATCTGTTATTCCACGGTTTTCATTTTTCTTTTTTACTTACCAGACACAGATCTCACACAAGATGCTCTCTAATTTTTATTTCAATTTCTATAATTACTTCCAAATAAATATTATTAAAATATACTTGCTTCATTTACCGCACCATTTCTCCATTAAATCAGAGTTCAATAACTGTCCCAGGAATTTAGGAGGAGGCTTGAAGGCATTACGATGCATCATGTGTTGCGCTCCCTAATCCATTTGCTCTCTCCAAATACCAGATTGTCACAACAACACTCCCTCAGTATTCCTATTTGTCAGATTGCCATAACATGGATAATCACTCAAAGTTAGTCTTCCAGTAAATTTCACCTTCAGCTGCTTCATTCTCACTGACCCGTAATCATTAGTCTCATTACTGGACAGCCCTGAAAATGAAGCTGCTGCCAATAACTCTAACAAGCCAACATGTTGGACAGTAGAAGGACGAGTAGATCCAAACAAATGTTTCTGTTGTCTTCCAACTCTGCCAAAGCAAATCATTCTGCATCATTAAATGTCCCTTCCCTGGCAGTAATGTCAGCATTAGCCCAGCAGATCTTAGCTGAGTGTTGGAAATCATTCTGTTACATTTTCTATTCTTGTGAAATAGAACGAGGCTCTATGAAAGGACAGGGCCGTGTGGAGACACACAGGACCGACCCACATCCTGAAATTTAAACACTTCTCTGAGCAAAAATGCCAAACCTGTGTGTGTGTGTGTTGGACGGTGCACTTTTTAACATCAGGGTGTATAATGTTGTGTGTAGCACAATGCCACAGACACAAGCTCGGCCATTTTCATATTCACTCACCACGAAATGTAGAGGAATTGGTTTGACTGCGATATTGTACAGCACGTATTTCCAAACGGCATTAAAGCTCTGCATAATCTTTGAATTTTAATGAGACACAGTGCTGCGATGGCAATAGCCTTGATAGAAAAAAACATACTTGAATTGGAAACATTTGTCTGGATTGTATCTCACAGTGTAATTAGTACTTTTCACTTCAGTCATTAGCATGCCAACGCTTTGCATTTCCTACAAAGGCGGCACAGGCACGGTGTAGAATTTACATTGACTTTGTGTGATTGTTTTTACAGCTTCTACCTTCAGTTTTGCGTCTGAAAATGTTCATATGCAAACCGGATGTGGACACAAAGAGCCTCCCCCGTTTTCCTGTTGTAACTCTGCAGCGTCTTCAACACCCTGGATCGACAAACACCGCCTGCCCTCACGCGATGAACGATGCAAAATGGCAAACGTTTGACAGCGTGTTACTGTGTTACTGTGATGACACCGGGCATTTATTTTGAGACATTTTAAATCAAACTCACGGACGCTCATACTGTGATTGTGGATTTGATAACAGTGATTGCAGACAAATAAGCAGAGTAGTGTTTAGCAAAAACAACATTTGAGGGATTTTCAAGGCAATTAAAACGCCCATAATTTAAGTTCCTGTTCTTTTCTTGTGTTACAGCACATATACAGCTGTTGTGTCCAGGATAAAGGCAAACAAAGATAAGGTGAGTCATACAGAGGTTTTTAACACTTACACTGACTGTGATTTTTGAAAATCTCATTCCTAATTACTGTGTACTGACGCCAGTCTTGTGGGTATTTCCATCTGAAAGTACATTTACTCAAGTATTGTACTTCAGATTAAGATTATACACGAAAACATGGGAAGAACGTTGAGAATATGATGCCGTGCAACTAACCGACAGCATGCAAATTACAAAGTTAAGTAATATTATCCAATAAATCGATGTATTATTAATAGTACACTCTGAAATTAATACTTTTACTTTGCTACTTAAGTACATTTATTTGCAGGTAACACTTTCATACTTTCATACTAAAAAACAAGAGTGGTACACCATTGGTATATGCCGGCGAAAAGTGATATCTGCCAGTGAGCAGGAGTGTAGAGTGTTTTTAAGTGGCATTAGAACAGCCGCAGAGCAGTGACACAACGCTTACAATCGGTATTTGCCGCTAAAACAAGATAGAATACAGAGTTATAAATGTAACTGGGAAATCTTTTTCTCCGCTTTACGTCTTTTTTCGCAGGTGTTGATTTACAGTCCAACGTTTTTGAAATACGTCTACGAGTCTTGGCTTGAAGGTCATGGACGATATCCTTCCACTGGCTTCCTCAGCTTAATGCTGGCCATCCACATATGTGATGAAGTAAGTTGAGCCACTGTACTACGAACACAACCGTGACAAAGAAGAGCTGCTTGGATTTCCTCAGTAAACTTTGCACATCGCCCTTTCAGAATACCGCAATGTGTTTGGAAAAAATAAGGAATCTGAAGTGATGTGAGAAACCAAACAAAATCCCGTGCGGTTGATGTTTTTCTGACATGCTTTTGTTCCTCGTCTGCTCCAGGTCAGCGTGTTTGGATTCGGTGCAGACCAGTACGGAAACTGGCACCACTACTGGGAGGAGAACCATTTGGCCGGAGCTTTCCGGCACACGGGAGTCCATGATGGAGATCACGAATATAATGTCACCCTGCTGCTGGCAGACAAGCACAAGATTCAAATGTTCAGAGGCAGATGATACCGAGCACACCTGCGCAGCGGGATGACCACCAAACGAACCTCAGCAGCCGTTCAAATGTTTATTTTTCATTCGCCTCACGCTGGAAGAAGAGTGCTTTTGTCATGATTTCGAAAGACGTTGTCACGTGAACTCTTCTGGTCCGCCCTGTTTCCTTTTCATCCCCCGATTCAAATGCTATTGACAAACCAATAGAGCTTCACTCTCTGCTCTGTGTGCCCAGACGAAGACAATGACCAGGCCATGAACAAGACAAAAGCACTGCCATTTGTTTACGTCACCCCCGAATGAAATGTGTCACGTATCATGCTGTACATGAACAGCTTTTGTACTATTGTATGTGCATACTCTTTGAGTTCTTGGCTATTTACTAGCGTTGTGGCCACCTTAAGCTTTGTATGTTGATGGTCACTGACGACAGATAAGATCTGCTGATTTCTGTGAATTTTATTTCTCAACATTGTGGTCAGAAATCATGGTCAAGCAATGCAGATTTTTCTTTACTTATGTTTTTTTTTTTGTTCACCTAAAATGTATTCATATTTGAATATACTGAGTCGAAACATACTGAAATCAGACCATCTAAAACACACCTTGCATACATTTAAGTGTGCAACTATTATTAACTTTCGTTAACTGTCGTTGAAGCAGTGTCAAAGGTCGCATTCAAGAAATTTAGGATCACAGATTACTTATGTTTACATCTTTTTAACAACATGGCTCATTACATAGTAAAACATTGTTTTGGGGCTGATTGTTGGAATGTCCACTAGCCCTAAAGGGCTCTATTACTGGAGACCTGCAGCAAGAGATGGCGTTGGAGTTATGGAGCTATAGTGGAGCCATCGATGAGGTTTTCATCAGTGTTGTACCAGGTTCTTTGTTGAACAACAAGTTGTTGAAGTTATAAACGTTCATCATTTATCACGAAGACTGGACATATGATACAGCCTGTACAGGGGTGCCTTGTCATTAAAATCCATACTGCACATTTCTGATGTACATTGTGACATATTATTAATAAAAAGTAGGTTTTAAGTGCCTTTAGTGGGAGGTTTTTACCATCACAATGCACTGTATTTTCATTATTTTCATTTGTATTACTAAATTTGTTTGCAACCTTTAAAAGTTTGTTATTATTGTGTGTATAGTGTCTATTTTAAAGGAACAGTGTGTATCATTTAGAAATGTAGAAGAGTATGCTTTCTTTAGCGTGGGATCACCTGAAAATAAGACTCGTTGTGTTTTCCTAAGAATGAGCATATAAACATATGTCCATACGGAGCGGGTCCTCTTCCCGGAGCTGGTCGCCATGTTCTACAGTAGCCCAGCAGGGACAAACCAAACAATGGCTCTAGATAGGGCCATTTTCAAATGTTCTCGTCGTCCCCCTTAGTTTTTCTGCACGCTTGGTGGGCGGGAGGACAATCAGTTGTTTGCAGTCTGCAACCTCACCTTTAGATGCCACCAAATCCTGCACACTGCATCTTTAAAGCGTCATGAGCATGAAACATAACATATAACCACTTCAGTAATTATCAGTATACTGTTTAGCATGTGCCACAGAACAGAATGTTGGGTTGGCAACATATCTGGCTCTGCAGTTTTGACGAAACACAGCTGTGACTGTCCAGGCTTTAAATCATTGTTGTGTGAATGGAAGGTGTTGTAGATGTGTGAATGCTTCATGACTTATCATTTTCATCCAAGAATCTGATCTGAAACATTGTAACTCCTGTCAGGCATTCAGCTTGGTGGTGCTCATGAAATAGTCCATGATTTGCTCCGCGTGCCTTGAAACATAATGGGACATTTGCCCGTTCAGTGTCTTTATGATGTTTTTCCTCTCCATGCGAGAGCAGGCTGATGCCACAATATTTGTTTAATTCAAATTTGACAGCCACCTTGTAGACGACAGTGAGTGGTGTACATCTGTTCTGCAGGGGACACTGTCACCTAGTGGACAAGACCATGTATCAGCATTAACGTCACTTGATTTGTCCATTATAAGACCGATGCGATGCTAAAGCAATTACAGACACTTTTAAAACTTCAACCATTACAGAGTCTGCCACACACCCGTGTTTGATCTTCAATTCCATCCAGTTGAGGTGTACATTGTTGTATACTTATGTAAAACCCAACCAAGCAGCACCTTTATAAGAATTAACGTTTTTATTTTCGTTGTGTAGTTTCTCACTTTCAGGTCATTGATACTGACTTGTGTGGGAGGGATGGACAATGAAAAACATGCATTGTTCAGTTATTCAGTTGTCAGTGAACTCCCACAATACAGAAACACTTAATTGGAGTTTTTTTGCAAAAATATTTGAAAAGGATAAGGAGGCTTATTAATAAATAATACACTACTGTCAGACTGGTATACACACTCAATTATTTTATTTGATGATTTAATAAAATTCATAATTTTTAGAGAAATACACAACATTTCAGTGGTTCTCAACAGCATAATAATTGTTTCTATAAACATCAATATGTTTTGCCTTTGGGCAACCGCTTTGAACTCATTTCTCTTTCTGCTGTTGGGAATATTGTACCGGCAGGTTCTCGTGGTTATTTTCTCTTATTGCCATTTAATATTCAAGATTATTATTATTTTTTTCTGAAATAATCGATATTAAACACATGACGAGATACCATCGGAATGTAACACGAAATGTAAACAGTGAATGGTAAACTGTGCTTCAGCAGGATGTTTGACTTTTAAATTGAAAGCTTAAATGAGATTAACATTTAAAGTTGTTGTCCCTGCAGACTTGGCCCTGCGTGCTGCTACACACTTCTTTAACACTTTTCCAGAACCCTTGAATAAATCCCACATCCCATAAGACTATACATACGCCACTTATAATGAACACATTTATAATTGATGAGATATAATAGTTGCATTACAGCCTATAGGGTCTGAGAACTCACTCATAAGATAGACAATGCAAACTCTGTTGAAGTTAACATTCAGTATGGAGAACTCATCAAGCACATATAAGCTCACAATTAAATGCTGTATGATGTCGTGTATGGAAGTCTATTGGACTTGCAGCCATAAGAAAGTCAAATAAACCCCTCACAGACTTTGAGGCGTGCTCCCGCAAAGTCCGTGAGGGTTTAGGGCCACACTGTCAAATCGTCGAGTGTTTGAGGGCTTTGTGAACCCTTTTCGTAAGTCCACATTTCTGCAAACTTTGCCCACGGGAGTTACCCACAGTTCATAGCAATGTGACCTTAATCACAGGGCTACCAAGCATGGAGATGTAAAAAATAAATAAGGTAAACCATGAGGACGGCACATGGGTGTTCAGCCTGGCAAATTACATTTACTCAGAAACATTAAGGATTAAAGATGGAACAGAAAAACACATGAAATTAGAGGAATAAAAGCAGGGCCTACATTACACATCAAACATTTCATTTTGTTATTGAAGCTGTTTTGACAAAAACCAGTAAAAAAAGATTGTTCGACAATTACCTCTCATCTTGTGAGGAAAGAGTCTGGAAGATGTTCAAATCAGGGAGTAAAAAAATATAAAATAAATTCCCACAATTCCTACGTAATATTTTTAGATGGCATCGGAACGTGATATATTTACACAATTTCAAGTCTCTCACACTCAGGTGAGCTTGGTAAGTCCCTGAGGGTTCAAAGTTTAAGTCCTTAGAGGGGGACATTGGGATCGGACCAACCATTTACCGGGTGACCCCAGTAAATCCATGGTTCAGGGTTTAAGGCGTTTAAGGCGGGGGTATTAGGATTTGGCCAACCATTTACCAGGTGACCCCAGTAAGTCCCTGAGGTTTCAGGGTTTAAGGTCTTGGGTACATTGGGATCGGGAACCTTAAATCGCGGTGCGTTCCCCTTTAAATCTTGTAGCCAATGACGTCATCATCTGCCCGACAAGCAGCACAACACGGAAGTCCTCCGCCTGTCGTTCCGTTTGTCGCAGAACGACTTTATGAGCAAATGTTTGCATTGTAGCCCAAGTAAGTAATGATCCAGCAAACCTTGTATATCCTCAGCGAAATGTATATTATTATTCTGAGAATAAATACCATGTGCGACAAAACACACCGAGCTTCCGTGTTTTAAAACATGGCAGCTGTAGCTACTAGCTAACTTTCCAGTTTCACTTTCTAGCTTAACGATAGCAAAGACCAGACGCGAGCTTCAGGTAAATTACACTCAGTAGAGGAACAACAGACGAAGAATAGGTGACTCTATTTGGTAAACAGTTGAAGTGGAACGTCTCTTCAGTGCACCACCATTACATTTCATACTGTGACGTTGACTGTTGTAGAGGCCGAGCTTCCTGTCAGGTAGCGGTGGACAGTTCAGTGTTGTGCGTGTGTGTGTGTGTGTAGGCTTTAATCGATCACAACAGAACTCTGTCCTCTTAAACACATTTAAAAATGGAACTGTGTTTGTTGCTTGTTGAAATATTTTGCTGTCAATATGTTTTTAACTTTCTGTTTAACTGCTTATAGATAACCCAGAAACTTACCTGTACTCTTGTGTGGAAGTCTATACGAATACTATAAAGTTAATTTGATTCAAATGCAATGTCTTATTTATTACAAAATAAAACACTTAATTTTCCAAATATATATTTCCTAAATGTATTGTAAAATACAGTATTCATATATTTTCAGTGTCAAAGTCTGAAACATTAGGATTTTGATATACAGTGTAGCGTTATTTACACTGACATGGAAGATGATGACCTGGATATTCGTTGCATCTCCTGTACACCTGAGATATTGGCAGTTGTCCCCAGCAGCTAAATTGTTTTCAGACAGATGTGTTCCAGGATTGGTCTGACCCTAACCCAAAGATGATAAACGATGTGTTTACATGTGTTTCATATTATTTTCAGAATGCCTGTTGAAAGCCCTGAGGAGCGGATGGTGGAGGTGCTGGCGCTGCCGGCATTCGTGGATGAGGAGCTGCTGTTCCTGTACTTTGAGAATAAGCGGCGCTCTGGGGGGGGTCCACTCGTCTCTGTGGAGAAGAACGGTGACCGCGCCATACTGCTGTTTGAAGAGGCAGAAGGCAAGTGGCAACATAGGAGTATTTGTCGGGGGAATCTTTAGCAAATATGTACATCAATATTTTTCGATTTGGTAACTTTTGACATTAGCTGCTTCAAAATGTCCAATTTCTTAACAAAGTAACAACAAACAATATCATCGTCAACTCTGGTGTAGTCTGCACTTGTGAAAGGTAGAATATATACAGTATCACAACTTTATACAGCCTGTCACACTTAAGGAGAAACAGAACATTACTGTGCGAATAAGAAGTTCTAATTCTAGACGATTAATGGAAACGGTGTCTCAATTTGTCATTAAAGCACCGTATGCTAATTCTGCCTTTCATTTCTGTTGGGATCACGTTGACAGCTGCAGCCAGAGTGCTGTGTAAAGGGCACCACGTTCTGCACAATGTCGAGCTGAGTGTGAGAAAGCCGGCCTCGAAGGACCGATGTAGGCTGCTGCTGCTGCTGCGGGGGATCAACCCCAACACCAGCACGGAGATGATCGAGCTCTATGTGGAGAACATGATGGGCTTGAACATGCCTGACTACACTCTGTATCCCTCACCCGGGAGAGATTTCATCCTCATTCAACTCAGCCAACCCCTCTCGAAAGGTGTACTAAACACACACGGTTTCCTTTTTGCTTTTGTGCTTCCAAATATTCAGGTTGTCATCTTCTTTCATAGCATTGTTTAATATGTTTTATTCACGGTACTAAGATGGCGCCGTGTCAGCGGCTGCCTGTTGCAGCAGCTCCCCACTGTGGTGCGGGTGGTGGGGGTGAACGCATCCACCGTCTCCTGGATCACTGACTACCTCACAGGCAGACCACAGTTTGTCCGACTGGGCCGTGTGCTGTCTGATACGGTGGTCAGTGATATTGGAGCCCCACAGGGAACTGTTCTGTCTCCCTTCCTGTTCACCTTGTACACCACTGACTTCCAGTACAACTCTGTGTCATGCCATCTGCAGAAGTTCTCTGATGACTCTGCAGTGGTCGGGTGTATAAGGGATGGACGGGAGTAGGAGTACAGGGCAGCAGTGGAGGACTTTGTGGAGTGGGCCGGTAGAAATCACCTGCGTCTGAACGTGGCCAAGACCAGAGAGATGGTGGTCGACTTCAGGAGGAAGACGACGGCTCCACAACCGCTGAGAGTTCTGGGAGAGGATGTGGACATGGTGGAGGAGTACAAGTACCTGGGTGTCTCCATCGACAGCAGACTGAACTGGAAGAACAACATCGACGCTGTGTACAAGAAGGGGATGAGTCGACTCTTTCTTGAGGAAACTTCGATCCTTCAACGTGTGCAGCAAGATGTTGGAGATGTTCTACAGTCTGTTGTGACCAGTGCACTGTACTTCTGTAGTCTGCTGGGGGAGCAGCATTGGAGCCGGAGACACCAACAGACTTAACAAACTAGTTAAGAAGGCCGGCTCCATCATTGGCTGCAAACAAGACGATCTGGAAGAGGTGGTGGAGAGGACGACACTGAAGAAACTATCATCCATATTGGATAACCCGGACCACCCTCTCCACCACCTCCTGCAGGGACAGCGGAGCACTTTCTCCAACAGACTGATGCAGCTCCGCTGTCACAAAGACAGATTCAGAAAAACATTCCTGCCCACTGCCATTAGACTTTATAATAAAACACCTCGGGCCAGATCGTCGTCCTTCACATGACTACAACGCTACACGGCTGTTGCTTGTTGTTGGTGATCCTGGCTCTACTGTCCAGGTTGTTTAGTTTAGTTTACTAGTTGCTCATTTTATTTAATTAATACCACTATATTCATGGTATATACTGTGCAGTTCTACTTTCTATTCTAGCTTATTTTTTATTTTTTATTTATCTATTCCTTCAATTCAATATCTGCTCTGTTATTTTATTGTACTGTAGATATTGTGCATTCCATATGTTGTATTTTACTCTGTAAATTGCTGCTGCTACAAACGAATTTCCCCCTGGGGATAAATAAAGTTTACATCTATCTGTCTATCTATCTTATTTTTTGGCAGATTTCCAAAACCTTACTGCTAGAATCTCAAAGAGGAAACTTGATGGGGCCGAGGTAACTCTCGAAGAGACTGAGCCGACTGACTCCGTGTTAGTGGAGAACCTGCAACCCAGCACCTCTCCAGACCTGCTCACTTTGTACTTTGAGAGCGAGCGAGGTGGAAATCAGACGGTGAAGGACGTCACGATGCTTTCAGCTGGTGCAGCCAAGGTGTCCTTTGTCAATTATGAATGTAAGTTTGTGTTACACGACCTTTTTAAAACTCTTATTGTTTCGTCATAGTTTTCTTTATTAACCAAACTGTTTCCTCGCACAATTTGTTCTCATTTAACAAGGGAGATGGTGGAAATGGAAATTGTTGTTTACTCTGCCCATCTTTTCCCACATCTATCGACGAACAGAGATATTCTCCATCATGACTTGAAGCAATATGCAATATATCTCTTTATATATATACTGTACTTTCTGTACGCCACATTATTAGAGATCAGCTCTCTAAATTAGAAAAGCCTCTTCACAAAATGTATGTCACACAATTATCCTACCTTTGTCTGGAAGGCATCCAGTGCCTGCGGCCTTCCCACATTCACCTCACACCAATTAGAGGCAAGAATAGAAACATCACTGCAAGGTAGAGTTTAGCCTCAAGATTGAAAGTCATATTTCTATAAATGATATCTTCTTGCCCGTAATTAATGCTGAGTCAAAGGGAAAAAAATCTTCCCCAGAATTGTATTGTCAAGGTGAAAAACCCTTTACTGTCGTACTTAAAGCACGAGTCACTAAAACTCTGCATTAAAACTCATGAGAGATTGCAGAACATTCTGTATCCGTTCAGTGTTTCCAGCTGCCACAGCACAATATATAGCAGTCTACAGTGCACACACATTCCTGAATTCATTTTCTGTCTCTCCGAGTTCAAAGCCACCAGAAGCCAAAAGAGCCAAAAGAGCCCCCGCAGACGGAGCTAAGCCGCCCCTGAGGTTATTTCAGAAATGTGCTCGGTGTCTCGGGCTCCGCTGCCCTTGTTCAATCACTTCAACTTAAAGTGGCCCTGGAGCCGTGGCTCTCTCTGAGGTCTGTCTCTGCTGTGTCACCAGTGGTTGCAGTCAGAGAGGCAGCCGGCCAACTTCTCTGACGTTGTGGAGGAGCTGTTCCAAGTCATCCCTGATGAGGTGCTGTACATGGACGCCAGCCCCAAGCGCTGCAGGACCTGCGCCGTGGTGGGGAACTCCGGGAACCTGAAGGGGGCCCAGTACGGCAGCCTCATCGACCACTCTGACTTCATCATAAGGTCAGTTAACACTTCGGTGCCTGGTGTGATTTTGAGAATATTGCAGTCACAAACTTGACATGATCTCTAATGATGACCATTGTTTCCAACAAAGTAAATCCTGCGTTTTTTTCCTACGACAAGTTAAGGAAGGCTGATAAACAGGTTGCGAATGACCCAATAATTTAGCCAGATTATCTAAACCAATTTGTTTGGAGGTGAAACTGAAAGAGTGCACCATGAAACACTGGTAATACTTCCTCAGTCAGGGCAGAAAGTAACCTTTGAGGACCCTGACGTTTGCTGTGCCGCTTTTTTTGTTTGTTTTTAAGGGTCATTGTGATATTGAATTGTTCAATAATATCAGTGTGGAGAAGGCTTTAAAACGAGCGTTTTAGACCATCGCTCAGGGAGATTTACAAAAAAACACAGTTGCACAGTTACATGACAGAAAAATTGGATTGGATTGGTTGGAGTTGACCTCAGCATTTCTAAAATCCTGGCTATGGTCCTGCTCTCATGTTTCCGGGAAAAAATGTGTGTGTACACAACTACAGCAAGCACAGTAGGTCAAAGGTGAACTGCAAAATAGTTCCGTAAACGGTGATACATGTTTACAATACATATTGAGCACCTTCAACCTGGGGGTTTATAGAACAATAAGACCCAATTGGTTAAAACTGTACATGCAACTACTGAATATTTTCATTGTTGATTGATCTGCTGATGAGATTATTTTAACCACTGAAGGCCACTTGGAGCTTCAACTGACTGGACTCATTCTTCACTCATAAGCTTTAGCTTGAAAGTTTTAGGTGCTTTTATTTTTTCCGTCTCCTGCAGCACTGATCGGTTCTGAAACAAATATGTGAACAGATAAGCTGCAAGGTTTTCATCACATTATATGCATTCGGCAATGTTTATTGAGTGGCAGACAAACACTTTCATTTTGCTCACTGTGTATTGCTCACTGTGTAGCGCCCACGTCTCTCTCTCACATTGATTTCTGCCACTCCACAGCACGCGCTCAGACATTCACACACCCTTGTTCTGGGCTCCATGAAAAATTTAGAAAATGATGTTGACAAAGAAACGGATAAAAACAACAGAGTTGTTTGAGTATTCAAATGTTTTTGTCGGTGCCTTAGGGCGGCAGGGATCAAGAGAGGAGTTTGCAGCTCCCTGTAATCTGTTACACCAATTGCAGCTCTGCAGAGAATGAATTGGAAAAGATGGAAAACACGACAAGGAGATTTTCTGAAGGGGTTGTGGTTGTGCTCTCTGCTGCAGATTAAAGCTGTTGGCTTTATGATAACAAAAAATTAAGCTAATTTGGACGTCAAATGGTAAACGAGCATTCTCGCTCAGACTTTTATCCAATATCTCCAAGTCACAGATTTGAGTCATGCCCGTCTTTTTGCAGGTTTAGTCTGAATAAATACTGATCTGCAGGGGTGGAATATGCAAATTCCTAAAGACAGGATTGGTATTGTTCTTTGAATATTATATAACAATTTTGGACAATGTTACAGTCTGCTGTCGTAAATAAAAATCATAGCAGCCTCCTGACATTATGTCTGCACAGAATGGATGATGTAAAAGCTTGAAGAAGATACTTATCGTAGACAACAGAAAATAGCACTCGTTTTTAAGCTGAATGTATTACGTCAATGACAGTGATAGGCTATCAGTTTATAAATGACATGGGAACACAGTCTGGTGAGAGTGTACCGAGACTGAAACCCAATGCCTTTATACATCCATAATGCAATTCGCCCAAAATCCTCCAAAGCCTCCTTTTTAGACCATTATGAATATTAAATGGCATCGGCCTATCAGCTAAAGCCTCTTGTTTGCTCAGCAGATTGCAGTGGTAAAATAGATTTGAATCATAAAGAGAGCCTTTTCATCCGCCTGACAAAAAATAAGGGTAACACTTTATAATAACTACACACTATGAAGCATTAGTTAAGTATGAGTAAACACTTAATTCATCATTTATAAAACATTGTTTCTACATTAATAATTCATTAGTATGCAGTTCATAACAGTTGTAAATGTTTTATTCTTGATTAATAAGCTCGTCTATTATGTGCTTCATTATTGTGTTTTCATACTTTATAAATGATGGATTCCACATTTGTAAATTAAGTATTATATATTTTACAAACCAATTATTAAGGAGTTGTAGATGATTAATATGATCATTTATGAAGTGTTAGTAAATGATTAATAAATTCTTTAGATGTACATTATTCATGCATTTATATATATAATGATTTAGATATGAACTAATGCTTAGGGACTATGTTAATATATGCTTTATAAACGCATATTAATACTGCAATTCATGATTAATTCATGATTTATTAAGGTAGTTACTACTCGTTAGTGGTGTTTTTTGTGACCTCATCTAAAGTGAGGACTATTTATGCCTTATAAAGCATTTATTCAGTACTTTGTGTGACCTCATCTAAAGTGAGGACTATTTATGCCTTATAAAGCATTTATTCAGTACTTTGTGTGACCTCATCTAAAGTGAGGACTATTTATGCCTTATAAAGCATTTATTAAGTACTTTATGTGACCTCATCTAAAGTGAGGACTATTTATGCCTTATAAAGCATTTATTAAGTACTTTATGTGACCTCATCTAAAGTGAGGACTATTTATGCCTTATAAAGCATTTATTAAGTACTTTGTGTGACCTCATCTAAAGTGAGGACTATTTATGCCTTATAAAGCATTTATTAAGTACTTTATGTGACCTCATCTAAAGTGAGGACTATTTATGCCTTATAAAGCATTTATTAAGTACTTTATGTGACCTCATCTAAAGTGAGGACTATTTATGCCTTATAAAGCATTTATTCAGTACTTTATGTGACCTCATCTAAAGTGAGGACTATTTATGCCTTATAAAGCATTTATTAAGTACTTTGTGTGACCTCATCTAAAGTGAGGACTATTTATGCCTTATAAAGCATTTATTAAGTACTTTATGTGATCTCATCTAAAGTGAGGACTATTTATGCCTTATAAAGCATTTATTAAGTACTTTATGTGACCTCATCTAAAGTGAGGACTATTTATGCCTTATAAAGCATTTATAAATGACATTGAAAGGCCAGCAGTGCCTCAAAACACATTTTTAACAGAACAGGCAAATAGACACAACACAAAGTGATCAAGACTATATTAATATTTATTGCAAGATGCAAACAATATACTATTAAATACAAACCTCTCAGCCATTCATTCATGTCAGAAACAAACAAACAAAGACATTCTCCTTCAGGAGAACATGGCTGGATACAAAACATTTGTAAATGTCTGACAAGATATTTCTTCTTACCAGGCAGTTTTTATGTTCGAGCATTTCACTTGCTTCAAGCGTTTCAGTCCTTAATTATCTTAATAAGGTATTATAACTTGTTACTGAGAATGTATTACTGGTTCTGAAAGTAGAATTGACATAATTGTAAGGCTGTTTGATCACCACTGACAAGTACAAAACGACTTTGTCAAAGTCAGAATTTCTTATTTCAAGCATCCTAACCTTTTCATCAACGACCAAATGGAATTCATTGTTTAATTGTCAATCTTACAACACAGCACAGCAATGATGTATTCCTACAGACACAACACAGTACAGAGCAAAGACACTACTGAACAAAGTCAAACTATTGCTTTAAGAACAAACGTTCTCCTCGGCCTGTCTCGTCCTTCAGCCAGTTAAAGTGAGTGAGCGCTGTGCTAACTTCTCATTTGGAAGATAAAGGTTGCCGTTACATTCATCTGGCCAAGATGTGGTTATGAACATGAGCAGAAATGCCATGTGATAATTCTGTACATCTAAATGGACTCTGAATACATTTGATCTAACAGACTAAAACAACCTCCAATAAACGCAGCCGTATTATACCAAGATTCAGATGATTTACTGTAACTAGGTAACTATCTTTATAATTACATATTTTCACAGCCGTGTAATACTTAAATACAGAAATGATGTGTAAAAGGCTTCGGGTTAACCCTAACCCTTTTAATTTTAAGATGGAGCCATTATTTGACTTGAAATGAGAGAACATTTATTTATACGTATTATTTATAATCCATCCAGTTAAATTAGAAAACTGAGAATAATAATTGTTAAAATATAATTGATGTGTACTTTCTTTATTTGATTTGACAGTTCAGAACATTTACAGAGTTACAACACATTCAATGCACATGACAGAACCACGGCAGGAGGCAAGACCAGGGTCCAGGTATCACCAGCATCCACGGGAACCTGCGAGGTGGGAAAGCTCCGAGACTCCGGTGAAGGAGCAAAGTCAGCAATGTGCGTTCATGGTACCGTGAGGAGAGAAAGCACAAAGAGTGAGTGAATGAGAGCATACAAACACTGTCCTAATGTAGGAGGTTAGAGTAAATCCCAACATTTGACACAGTTAGTTAATTATTTTACAACTGTATGATCATAAATACTATATTTCAAAATATCCCTCCTATAAGCAAAGCTCTCTACGTTGTACTGTACTTAACTCTCAGTGAAGAATCAATGCTAACAATTTGATATTCAATTATTATCGTGGCGCCAAACATACTAAGCTAAATTACGAAAAGTGCTAACGGACAAAATCTATTCTGAATCAAAGTGACAGGTCAGACATGCTACTGGTTCACACGACAGGAGTTTGGTGAGGGTATGTTACCCCATCACACTACATCGGACACGGGGAGAACTCTCACGCTGACTAGCACATGACGAGGAAGAGGACTGACCGCCCACCATTGACACTGACAGCAGCCTGTTGACCAACACAGCGGTATGCCACCATGCAGGATGTAAGAACTGTCTCTCCCCTTCAGTTCAAACGCTGCCCGTCAGCATCGGTACAAGCAGCCATGGAATCTCGTGATTCATGTGCCACAACAGCGGCAGATCCAGTCATCCGGTGCCAGATAATAGATATGATCCAAACAAACCTGTGCGTGAATGGTACCATAATGACTCTGTCCTAATGTGGGAGGTTAGAGTAAATCCCAACATTTTACACAGTTAGTGAATTATTTTACAACTGTATGATTGTAAATACTATATTTCAATATTTCCCTCCTATAAGCAAAGCTCTCTAAGTTAATGCGAAGTACCCGAACCCATGTTGCCACATGATTTAAAGACAGACCGCCCTCTATCGACACGATTGAAACAGCAGCCCAACACAGCGATACGTCACCTTGCAGGAGTTAAGATACGCCACTGTCTCTCCCCGACAGTTCAAATGCTCAACTTCACCATCTGAGAAGCCTGGGAAATGAATCTTGCATATGACACAACTACGGCAGCGGCAAGACCAGTGTCCAGATATAACGATGATCCATAGAAACCTGTGAAAGACTGAGAGCATACAAACACTGTCCTAATGTAGGAGGTTAGAGTAAATCCCAACATTTGACACAGTTAGTTAATTATTTTACAACTGTATGATCATAAATACTATATTTCAAAATATCCCTCCTATAAGCAAAGCTCTCTACGTTGTACTGTACTTAACTCTCAGTGAAGAATCAATGCTAACAATTTGATATTCAATTATTATCGTGGCGCCAAACATACTAAGCTAAATTACGAAAAGTGCTGACGGACAAAATCTATTCTGAATCAAAGTGACAGGTCAGACATGCTACTGGTTCACACGACAGGAGTTTGGTGAGGGTATGTTACCCCATCACACTACATCGGACACGGGGAGAACTCTCACGCTGACTAGCACATGACGAGGAAGAAGACTGACCGCCCACCATTGACACTGACAGCAGCCTGTTGACCAACACAGCGGTATGCCACCATGCAGGATGTAAGAACTGTCTCTCCCCTTCAGTTCAAACGCTGCCCGTCAGCATCGGTACAAGCAGCCATGGAATCTCGTGATTCATGTGCCACAACAGCGGCAGATCCAGTCATCCGGTGCCAGATAATAGATATGATCCAAACAAACCTGTGCGTGAATGGTACCATAATGACTCTGTCCTAATGTGGGAGGTTAGAGTAAATCCCAACATTTTACACAGTTAGTGAATTATTTTACAACTGTATGATTGTAAATACTATATTTCAATATATCCCTCCTATAAGCAAAGCTCTCTAAGTTAATGCGAAGTACCCGAACCCATGTTGCCACATGATTTAAAGACAGACCGCCCTCTATCGACACGATTGAAACAGCAGCCCAACACAGCGATACGTCACCTTGCAGGAGTTAAGATACGCCACTGTCTCTCCCCGACAGTTCAAATGCTCAACTTCACCATCTGAGAAGCCTGGGAAATGAATCTTGCATATGACACAACTACGGCAGCGGCAAGACCAGTGTCCAGATATAACGATGATCCATAGAAACCTGTGAAAGACTGAGAGCATACAAACACTGTCCTAATGTAGGAGGTTAGAGTAAATCCCAACATTTGACACAGTTAATTATTTTACAACTGTATGATCATAAATACTATATTTCAAAATATCCCTCCTATAAGCAAAGCTCTCTACGTTGTACTGTACTTAACTCTCAGTGAAGAATCAATGCTAACAATTTGATATTCAATTATTATCGTGGCGCCAAACATACTAAGCTAAATTACGAAAAGTGCTAACGGACAAAATCTATTCTGAATCAAAGTGACAGGTCAGACATACTACTGGTTCACACGACAGGAGTTTGGTGAGGGTATGTTACCCCATCACACTACATCGGACACGGGGAGAACTCTCACGCTGACTAGCACATGACGAGGAAGAGGACTGACCGCCCACCATTGACACTGACAGCAGCCTGTTGACCAACACAGCGGTATGCCACCATGCAGGATGTAAGAACTGTCTCTCCCCTTCAGTTCAAACGCTGCCCGTCAGCATCGGTACAAGCAGCCATGGAATCTCGTGATTCATGTGCCACAACAGCGGCAGATCCAGTCATCCGGTGCCAGATAATAGATATGATCCAAACAAACCTGTGTGTGAATGGTACCATAATGACTCTGTCCTAATGTGGGAGGTTAGAGTAAATCCCAACATTGTACACAGTTAGTGAATTATTTTACAACTGTATGATTGTAAATACTATATTTCAATATATCCCTCCTATAAGCAAAGCTCTCTAAGTTAATGCGAAGTACCCGAACCCATGTTGCCACATGATTTAAAGACAGACCGCCCTCTATCGACACGATTGAAACAGCAGCCCAACACAGCGATACGTCACCATGCAGGAGTTAAGATACGCCACTGTCTCTCCCCGACAGTTCAAATGCTCAACTTCACCATCTGAGAAGCCTGGGAAATGAATCTTGCAGACTATGGCACAGGCAGATTAGAGGTCTTTGTGACACGTCAAGATTCTAATTCTATGACACGTCAACATTCTAGTTCTATTCCAGAACGTGCATGTGTCATCCAGCATTCCATTCTCTTCTCAATGGCATTTTTTGAATTATTTTATGAATTATTTTCACGAGTAGTAACTACCTTAATAAATCATGAATTAAACATGAATTTCAGTATTAATACGCGTTTATAAAGCATATATTGACATAGTCCCTCACCATTATATCTATAACTGCATGAATAATGCACATCTAAATAGGTTATTCATCATTTATCAACACTTTATAAATGATCATATTAATCATCTACAACTCCTTAATAATTGGTTTGTAAAATATATAATACTTAATTTACAAATGGGGAATCCATCATTTATAAAGTATGAAAACAACACCTTCACCATCTGAGAAGCCTGGGAAATGAATCTTGCATATGACACAACTACGGCAGCGGCAAGACCAGTGTCCAGATATAACGATGATCCATAGAAACCTGTGAAAGACTGAGAGCATACAAACACTGTCCTAATGTAGGAGGTTAGAGTAAATCCCAACATTTGACACAGTTAATTATTTTACAACTGTATGATCATAAATACTATATTTCAAAATATCCCTCCTATAAGCAAAGCTCTCTACGTTGTACTGTACTTAACTCTCAGTGAAGAATCAATGCTAACAATTTGATATTCAATTATTATCGTGGCGCCAAACATACTAAGCTAAATTACGAAAAGTGCTAACGGACAAAATCTATTCTGAATCAAAGTGACAGGTCAGACATACTACTGGTTCACACGACAGGAGTTTGGTGAGGGTATGTTACCCCATCACACTACATCGGACACGGGGAGAACTCTCACGCTGACTAGCACATGACGAGGAAGAGGACTGACCGCCCACCATTGACACTGACAGCAGCCTGTTGACCAACACAGCGGTATGCCACCATGCAGGATGTAAGAACTGTCTCTCCCCTTCAGTTCAAACGCTGCCCGTCAGCATCGGTACAAGCAGCCATGGAATCTCGTGATTCATGTGCCACAACAGCGGCAGATCCAGTCATCCGGTGCCAGATAATAGATATGATCCAAACAAACCTGTGCGTGAATGGTACCATAATGACTCTGTCCAAATGTGGGAGGTTAGAGTAAATCCCAACATTTTACACAGTTAGTGAATTATTTTACAACTGTATGATTGTAAATACTATATTTCAATATATCCCTCCTATAAGCAAAGCTCTCTAAGTTAATGCGAAGTACCCGAACCCATGTTGCCACATGATTTAAAGACAGACCGCCCTCTATCGACACGATTGAAACAGCAGCCCAACACAGCGATACGTCACCATGCAGGAGTTAAGATACGCCACTGTCTCTCCCCGACAGTTCAAATGCTCAACTTCACCATCTGAGAAGCCTGGGAAATGAATCTTGCAGACTATGGCACAGGCAGATTAGAGGTCTTTGTGACACGTCAACATTCTAGTTCTATTCCAGAACGTGCATGTGTCATCCAGCATTCCATTCTCTTCTCAATGGCATTTTTTGAATTATTTTATGAATTATTTTCACGAGTAGTAACTACCTTAATAAATCATGAATTAAACATGAATTTCAGTATTAATACGCGTTTATAAAGCATATATTGACATAGTCCCTCACCATTATATCTATAACTGCATGAATAATGCACATCTAAATAGGTTATTCATCATTTATCAACACTTTATAAATGATCATATTAATCATCTACAACTCCTTAATAATTGGTTTGTAAAATATATAATACTTCATTTACAAATGGGGAATCCATCATTTATAAAGTATGAAAACAACACCTTCACCATCTGAGAAGCCTGGGAAATGAATCTTGCATATGACACAACTACGGCAGCGGCAAGACCAGTGTCCAGATATAACGATGATCCATAGAAACCTGTGAAAGACTGAGAGCATACAAACACTGTCCTAATGTAGGAGGTTAGAGTAAATCCCAACATTTGACACAGTTAGTTAATTATTTTACAACTGTATGATCATAAATACTATATTTCAAAAGATCCCTCCTATAAGCAAAGCTCTCTACGTTGTACTGTACTTAACTCTCAGTGAAGAATCAATGCTAACAATTTGATATTCAATTATTATCGTGGCGCCAAACATACTAAGCTAAATTACGAAAAGTGCTGACGGACAAAATCTATTCTGAATCAAAGTGACAGGTCAGACATGCTACTGGTTCACACGACAGGAGTTTGGTGAGGGTATGTTACCCCATCACACTACATCGGACACGGGGAGAACTCTCACGCTGACTAGCACATGACGAGGAAGAGGACTGACCGCCCACCATTGACACTGACAGCAGCCTGTTGACCAACACAGCGGTATGCCACCATGCAGGATGTAAGAACTGTCTCTCCCCTTCAGTTCAAACGCTGCCCGTCAGCATCGGTACAAGCAGCCATGGAATCTCGTGATTCATGTGCCACAACAGCGGCAGATCCAGTCATCCGGTGCCAGATAATAGATATGATCCAAACAAACTTGTGCGTGAATGGTACCATAATGACTCTGTCCAGATGTGGGAGGTTAGAGTAAATCCCAACATTTTACACAGTTAGTGAATTATTTTACAACTGTATGATCATAAATACTATATTTCAATATATCCCTCCTATAAGCAAAGCTCTCTAAGTTAATGCGAAGTACCCGAACCCATGTTGCCACATGATTTAAAGACAGACCGCCCTCTATCGACACGATTGAAACAGCAGCCCAACACAGCGATACGTCACCTTGCAGGAGTTAAGATACGCCACTGTCTCTCCCCGACAGTTCAAATGCTCAACTTCACCATCTGAGAAGCCTGGGAAATGAATCTTGCATATGACACAACTACGGCAGCGGCAAGACCAGTGTCCAGATATAACGATGATCCATAGAAACCTGTGAAAGACTGAGAGCATACAAACACTGTCCTAATGTAGGAGGTTAGAGTAAATCCCAACATTTGACACAGTTAGTTAATTATTTTACAACTGTATGATCATAAATACTATATTTCAAAATATCCCTCCTATAAGCAAAGCTCTCTACGTTGTACTGTACTTAACTCTCAGTGAAGAATCAATGCTAACAATTTGATATTCAATTATTATCGTGGCGCCAAACATACTAAGCTAAATTACGAAAAGTGCTAACGGACAAAATCTATTCTGAATCAAAGTGACAGGTCAGACATGCTACTGGTTCACACGACAGGAGTTTGGTGAGGGTATGTTACCCCATCACACTACATCGGACACGGGGAGAACTCTCACGCTGACTAGCACATGACGAGGAAGAGGACTGACCGCCCACCATTGACACTGACAGCAGCCTGTTGACCAACACAGCGGTATGCCACCATGCAGGATGTAAGAACTGTCTCTCCCCTTCAGTTCAAACGCTGCCCGTCAGCATCGGTACAAGCAGCCATGGAATCTCGTGATTCATGTGCCACAACAGCGGCAGATCCAGTCATCCGGTGCCAGATAATAGATATGATCCAAACAAACCTGTGTGTGAATGGTACCATAATGACTCTGTCCAAATGTGGGAGGTTAGAGTAAATCCCAACATTTTACACAGTTAGTGAATTATTTTACAACTGTATGATTGTAAATACTATATTTCAATATATCCCTCCTATAAGCAAAGCTCTCTAAGTTAATGCGAAGTACCCGAACCCATGTTGCCACATGATTTAAAGACAGACCGCCCTCTATCGACACGATTGAAACAGCAGCCCAACACAGCGATACGTCACCATGCAGGAGTTAAGAGATGCCACTGTCTCTCCCCGACAGTTCAAATGCTCAACTTCACCATCTGAGAAGCCTGGGAAATGAATCTTGCAGACTATGGCACAGGCAGATTAGAGGTCTTTGTGACACGTCAACATTCTAATTCTATGACACGTCAACATTCTAGACCTCGTAACTAAGGAGATCGTGACGTAGGTGAGACCACTCAGTGGTCTCACCTACGTCACGATCTCCTTAGTTACGAGGTCGGTCGGCCATGTTGGAGTACATACAGATCCTACATGGCGGCGAGTAAACAAGGAAGTGCGGCGAAAATACAATACTTTGAATCACTGGATAGTGCATCAAAGGTTCGCTACCTGGCCAAATTGAAGGTTATTGGTAACTTGGATCCCTATACGATGAGTGCAGATGGTTTCAGTTCCGATCCTACTTATCTTCCATCGGTAAACTACGCCAACATCTACACGTATCTCGTGAACACCCCCAGTCCTTACACGAAAGACGAGTTGGAGTGCTACAAAGGGCTCGACGCTTATAATCAGTTTGTCAGTGGATGGGTCCGAGACGTCAAAGCAACGGTCGTCGAGAATTCTCATCTCGTCATTGGAAGGGTAAATATATACAGATCTGGTCCGATATTTAGCAATATTCAATGTTTACTCAGCGCAAACAGACACGTGTGTTTGTTTACATTGTACGTGCATGTCATTGTGTGCGTGTGTGTAGGAATTCACTTTCAACTAACTCCTAACTTCATCCCCCCCCACACATATATATATATATATATATATATACACATATATATATATATATACATGATCCGACGTTAAACTCATATCAAGCAATGCTGAGGCTGCATCTCTGTGTTTCGCCTGTTGTACACGCTCGACACGTCTCTGGCACCGACTGATGTCACGGGCCGAT
The DNA here is from genome assembly GCF_949748355.1 of Melanostigma gelatinosum. NCBI lineage: Eukaryota > Metazoa > Chordata > Actinopteri > Perciformes > Zoarcidae > Melanostigma > Melanostigma gelatinosum. The sequence goes on along the minus strand of NC_136650.1, from coordinate 19,539,738 downwards.
GAAGCTTCGGTAACCTTCTCATGTCCAAGTTTAATTTATATTTCCTTTATTAAATACTGTTCACAAACGAATTTGCAAATAAAATCACTGACCACTTATAAAGTGATCCGCACATACTCGAGTGTACGCCAAATTCCATTCCTTTATATCTCGAGAGATGCGTGACAGACATTTCTCGCGACGTCGCTTGGATAGTTCCTTCGTGTCATTTCCTTGATGTGTAATGACCGCTGGCAAACGAAAGAATGATTTCTTGTCTCTATCAGCTCTGCTGCCACAACCAAAGACAGCACAAAAGTTCACCATCGATAGGTTATGCGACTCAGCCGTGCATGCCAGTGGCTTTGTGTGTACTCCAACATGGCCGACAGCTAAACTGTGACGTCACACGAGACCACTCCATTCCAGAACGTGCATGTGTCATCCAGCATTCCATTCCCTTCTCAATGGCATTTTTTGAATTATTTTATGAATTATTTTCACGAGTAGTAACTACCTTAATAAATCATGAATTAAACATGAATTTCAGTATTAATATGCGTTTATAAAGCATATATTGACATAGTCCCTCACCATTATATATATAACTGCATGAATAATGTACATCTAAATAGGTTATTCATCATTTATCAACACTTTATAAATTATCATATTAATCATCTACAACTCCTTAATAATTGGTTTGTAAAATATATAATACTTCATTTGGTGCAAAAATACAAATGGGGAATCCATCATTTATAAAGTATGAAAACACAATGATGAAGCACATAATAGACAAGCTTATTCATCAAGAATACAACATTTATAACTGTTGTTATGAACTGCATACTAATGAATTATTAATGTAGGAACAATGCTTTATAAATGATGAATGAAGTGTTTACTCATACTTAACTAATGCTTCATAGTGTGTAGTTATTATAAAGTGTTACCAAAATAAGCGTGATTGAATTTTCATAATGATGTGTCAATGTTGTTTGAAGCACTTATAAACAAAAGTCATCATGAATTAGATTTTAATGATGCTTTAGTTCTTCTAAGACAATGATTCCCCACTCTGTCGGACACACTGGCGGAGGGAGGAGTTAAAAGGTCAAAATCAGGCGCTAAGTTGACACTGGATACCGTAGTCTGAGTCTGAGGGGCAACGGTGTGGGAGCTGAGACTGTCACTATAGCCGAACCGCTTTTCCGAGTGACAGAAGATCCTGTTAAGATTGATGGCAAATGGGCTTCATGATGATGCGGCTGACACGAATATCTTATCAGGAGAGCAACCTGAGCGCCACTTAAATATCCGAAAGCAAATTCCACGCAGTACTCTTGCATGGCTCTTAATTCATCACAGCGTGGCTTTTGTCAGCCTGCTGTGACATGTTGCCTCTGTACAAAGCCACATTACTGCACTTATCTTCTCGCCAGCCCCCCCCCCCCCCCCTCGCTGTGACAGCAGCATGCCATTGTCTCTACCAATTCAATTACAGGATGGCAGGAGACAAGAGTTATTCTTTGCCATTAGCAGAATAGTTTCCTGCAGGAGCATGGTGAAAATATGCAGTATTCTGCTTTATTCATTCCAGCCTGAGCATCACATTTGGAGTCGTGCTCGGTTGGAAGCCGTAGTGCTGAGCCAAAAGGTCACTCTAGCTACGCCGAGACAAGCAGTGGAACACTACGGTGAATGCATATTTCACAAAACAAAAGGCCAGCTCTCCAGAATACATCTTTATAAAAAAAAAACGCTGGTCCCTCCAAAATCCAGAAAAATCTGGTATAATCACTCACATGATCACATTCTCTCAGTGCCTCTTGTTTGCTCTGTGGCACAACAGCATATTTTATTTGAGAAGGAGGAGGCTGTCTTGGTTGTGTGATTGTCTCATCATTCATATTTACTCTGGTGAATTGAGGATCAGCCAAGCGTATCTGCTGTGCTATGATGTAAGCCCTTGCGAAAGACTTTGTCAAGATGGCTCTTAAAGCCAGCAGGTGTCATAGGTAGGCACATCATATTTGTGACTCAAAAATCCCTGTTTGAAATTGGCTCTGAAGCCAAGATTTTCACACAACAAATACACAAGCTTTCTAGCTTTCCCTGTCTTTTTAATTTGCCTCGTAACTGGTAGTGGTGTTCTATTTCCGTTTCTCTGTGAGTGTGTTATTACCACACCTGAGGGCCCACGGATGACCAGAACACTCCTCACAAGTGCCTCTTACCCATCGACAACCTCTGACTGAGGACACAAAAGCTGCACTTTGTGTTTGTAACCAGTGCCCTAAAGCTTAAGCAGAGCTTGCGTATTGAAAGCTTGTTTTTGCATTATTCCTGCTTGTTGTTTTAATATAGTGCTTTCAAAGATCCATCATCACTAAAATTTCCAATTAAGACTTCATTGCCGTGTGTGTTCAATCCACTCTGCAATCAATCCCGTCCTTTGTTCAGCGAACTCCATTTGTTATTGTGACACAAATAACAAATGGAGTTCAGGGGCTTGATTGCCACTTGGGCCCTACGCTACGAACGAGAGTCAGGGCGCCGTAAGGGACTTAAGAGCGTCAATCAAATGCCTATTTTGTGACATGAATTCGGATGACTGCCATGTTTATTCGTAGGCTGTTTGTGGAGTCTATCGTCTAGAATGTAACTCGGCTCCTTGTATGAATGCCCGAGTACAGATCATTTTTATTTCTTCTTATTGTTGATGGGGAACAGAGTGAAATGTTATGTGTGCAACAAGAATAAAACCTTGACGTTATTAGCAGTGAATGATTCCTCCTGCAGGAAATTAGAGTCGCCTTGATTATTTCAACTGTTTCGAATGTGACAAGCTGGATTCTGAGGGTTAACTCGGGTCCCGTCATATTTACCAACGCCATGAGTTTTGATTTGTAGTTCGCTAGACACGTGTATTGTAGAGAGTGACAGTCGCTGCAAGCAGAAGGTTTTGCAGAAATGGCTTTGACGTGTAATCCTGAAAAGGACGAGATAGCTGAGCTTTTCTCCAACCTGCTTCATGTTGTCTTTACTGTGCACAATCTGCAAAGCATTTGAAAGTTGTTGAAAGGCATGCTAGCATTAATAATTCTGGCTGCTTTGATAAGCCTGACGCAACATTTCAGAAGTCAGCTTTTTGCTGAAGAGAAATGTGCTCAAACTGGGCCGAATAGCTTTTGTTCAGCTTTGGCATTCATTCCTCCCTTCCCGTCTACCAAAGAAAACAACAAACCAAAATGAATTTAAAATTCTGCTGCCCGAGTATTCACTAAGACCAACAGGAGAGTACATATTACCATAACTTACTTATATTACCCATAACTTTAAAGATGTAGCTGCAAGGGAGACCAAAAGCAAAGTTTAGCCAATTTGCAATAATAATGTTTTCATTCATATTTTTAAATCAAACCAAAGAGGAGAGCACAAACTGTGTGCGTGCACAGTTAGCGACCTCCTCGTTAAGTAAATGCTTAACGAGTGTGATGCAGAAGATAACGAGCCTGAGCACTCGCTACATGCCATGTAAAGCTTACAGGCAGAGTACCACGCTGTTCTCCAAACAACCTTGAGTGCCACAATGCAAGTTTAGTATTCGCCTTTTTATAATTACAAAGCCTCACCTACCTAATATAAAATATACAGAGTGTTCATTCCTCATCATGATTATTAGTCAGCTGGAACTGCAAAGGCATTTTGAAAATGTACACACACACACTCGTGCTTACACAGGAGAGCAGCGAACTCGTGAGAATGTGAAGAAATGAGACAGTGCTGAAATGCCACTGACCTTTAAAGTGTTAGATGGCTTTTACATGCCGCGTGAGCCGGCTGCACCTTGAAGCATCGGTACAGCTTTCAGCATTTTGAGGACAAATTAATAACAATTAGACAAATAATGTCCAACTGCCTGCTGGCAGACAAACAGCCTTGACATTAAAGGTGCCGTTAATCAAGTATCAGCATCGCAGTCTTACATTTTTCACTTTTCAAGAAGAAGACAAAAAAGATGAGTCTTTCCCAGAGAGGTTGCCATTTTGCTTCTTTGCATCAACATATGGTTTTTTTTCAAAGTTTTCCATCGTTGGCGGACTTGTTGGACTGAGCAAACCCAGCCTCCCTTTTTCATTCCTTTAACCACCGTCTTATGAAGGTCGGCGTTGCGATATTTTCACATATACAAAAACCTGCTGATATCCAAGTCCTTCATTATGCTTTAAAGTAGGTGTGTTTCTCCTTTCAAACAGAAATGTGGGCTTTATTTTTGGGCATTCATCTTTACTTCAGTGTTGCAAACTATTTCTTATTGGATTGTGTACGACGCACAGAGCTGGTTGTAAACAGGGAAGAGGCCTTGTGTTGCAAAGTGCCATTAAAAACCCCCGTTGAGACGCATATTACGAATGCGCTGCATACATGTCCAAAGAATGCTCCTAAAACCAGAACAATATCGGCACGTCCCACATTAACTGGAAAATGCTCCATTCGGAATAAGCCCTACTTTAAAATATCCAAACGGAATATGATCTTTACATGAGTCATATTCAGAATAATAGTGGAATATGAGCGCGTAAACGAAGTCATTGTTAGTGGAAGAGGTGTTTCTCTTCTACATGTTTTGTGGCTGACCAGAGGTGTGTGTGGTCGTGAACAGTAAGGATTTTAATTATACTTGTAACATTCACCAGAGCATTAGAAATGCTTTTTACATTTTACATTTACATGCTTTTACATTTTTTAAGTTGCTGTGCAAGACGTCAAATGGGATACAGTTTAGTCACAAGTCGCAGTCGAAGAAGATGATATATGGTATGATGGTATATTGTTGTTTTGCTGCGAAGATTACGTAAAGCTCAAGACAAACCAAAGGTATCTATGACAAGTAACAAAGTAATGTGGTGTTAAAGTTGGATATCACACAGTTGGATATCACACAGAAGTTGGTGCAATTTGGACACGCGACACGTTCAATATGAAGATATTTCTAGTAAACAAGCGGTGGCGCTCTGGGTAACCGCTCAGCAGTAAAAGACTCCGAACTGATCAACTACGATGGAATGCAATTTGATGTGTCGTGATGTGTAATATTTTACCGGACTTTTGTTTGTCTTGAAAATGTCCTGAAAGAGATTGCTATGTGTTACATGTCTAGTTTTATAGCTTGTGTTTTGTGATGTGTAGGCACCAGAAAAAGCAGCTGCTACCGTCGAGGCAGCTAACGGGGATCCAAATAAAGCATGTGCTGCAGAAGTGATGAATTCTGCACATTATGCTCTTTGATATGTGGCATGGTGTTCCTCTGCGCTCGCTGCTGTCCTTTTTCATCCGCCCTGGACGACAGGGATCCATTTGGTGTGCAATTATTAAATTCCCAGAAGCTATAGTTGCCATTTAGAGAGAAATCCACCATCGTAGTCCTGTCAAAAACTGTTCTTTTCTATTGAGATATTGCATCATAAAACCTCTTGCCAATCCTTCTCTTCTTCCATATGTTGCAAAAGCAACATGCAGCAGTGGCAAAACCTGGTTCTTCTTTCCTGAACAGTTTACAGAGAAATTGTTATTAACTGTGAACTCATATCTCACAGTCATGGACTACGTATTGCCTTTATACGAGCACTGTGAATATAGAAGTCAAGTATCGAAAGCTGTATAAAGACACAAAGATTGAATGTCCAACAATTTGGTTTGGCTGCAAAATGTTTACTCAAATGAAGATTTTTTTTTAAGACGTCCGGTTTAGAATGAATTTTGCCTGCTGTGTAAAATCCTCAGACATGTTAATGGTGCTTAGTGTTGACAGATAGTCAGCTCTGGTCATGGGCGTGCCAAGTTACAAGAATTTGGAGGTACACGACGCGCAGGCCGCGAAACGTCATTACGTTTGTGATGTGTTTACATATTTATTTATATGTATTACTTATTTTAAGCATAACCATTATGTTTTATCCTGAAACTACTGTTTGTTTTGTTGCCTAAAGCTACCGTTAGCCTGTTTCTGTGGTGGCAGCGAGTCATTTTGCACGTTATGTGACACAAACACGTAATGCACTGTTAGGATATCGTGGTCATTTCACATATCTCTGTGTGATCACCTTGATATATCAGTGTAGTGTTTTTGACTTGATTGATGAAATACAACCATGTCTTCCTTATTATTATTCGATGTAACGCAATGGTCCATCTCATGGCGCAAGAGCTGCAACAAGTGTTTGAGCATGAAGCACAAAAGTCAACACTTCTTGCCCCATTTCCCCCAAAACCATATCCATTTAAATCTCATTTCACTTTGATTTTATTTTGTCTTTTAGTTTCAGTTTTCTGTCCAAATGCGCAAGGTCATCTTAACCCAAGAGGCGACATCTCATACGTCATTTTATATCTTACACGTTGCAACATGAAATAGCAACAAAACAAAAAATCTCAACAGCTGTGAGACAGCGCAGACGCAAAGTGCTTCTTGCAGGAGGTTGTTTGTGAGTCTTGACAGGCTCCGGCTGAAAATGTCAAGTTGTTATATGTCTGTCATCTCAATCAGTAATGAGGAGTGTGGTTTTGCTCAGACTGGAGCACGCAAACAGATGATGCTCAACAGATGATGCTCTGTGTCACTTCCTTCCGCTGACCGCCACTGCTGACTAACTGCCACTGTCAAGCCACTGTATATAGCAGCCAATCACTGTGTATTGTTGGACATAATAATAGGGACGCCTTGCCTCTAGCTTGCCAAGCGGTGATTGTTGAGCTCTAAATGGACACTGGATTGTTCTGAATTGCTGTTTGTATTTCCAAAAGCATGTTGAAGGAGGACACATTGTGCTTTTTGTCTTTGTATGTTTTTGTATTGACTTTTTTTTCTCCGAATTGTAATCATGGCTGGTTTCGCATGGTCTCGGTGCCATTTGGATTCGTACAACAAAAAGCCAGATGTTTCCCATCTTTGTAACATGTGGGTGAAATAAACCTCAATTTGAACTGTCCTGGAAAGGATGAAGACAGATCGAGAAGATTTTTTTCTTTTTAAAAAGCTTGGAAACATAACAATCTCTGTTTCTTTGTCCCCGCAGAATGAACCAGGGGCCCACCTCTGGTTTTGAAGAGGATGTGGGCACCAGAACAACACACCATGTCATGTATCCAGAAAGTGCCATAGACCTGGACAACACCACCCGCCTGGTGCTGATCCCCTTCAAGACTCTGGATCTGCAGTGGATCATTAGTGCTCTGACCACGGGCACCATTAAACAGTAAGAGTACTTATCGGTTGTTAAAGCGGCACTAATCAATATTTTTATATGACAAATGGATCAAATGACTGTGTAATGTGAAAGGGGGATGAATCCACAACGAATTATCGCTCGAGTCTGCAGTTCCCCTCAGCCCTACGGAGCTTTTTAGCATTTTTTTGCTCATTATTTTGGTTTAATGGCCCGCAATTCATTAACCACATTTCAAGCCACAACAGACAGCTGTTTTCAGCAAAAAAAACAACTGATATACCCACAGTAAGCTATAGCTTCCCAGTACCACACTAAAGAGGTGAGCAACTAGCTGGTGAATATTGGACTTTGCTCTGTGTCTGCTGAATGTGCATTATTAAAGGGGCAATGGTTTGATGCCTAAAGTCCAAAATTCATAGGAATGTATTTAAACATCTGTTATTCCACGGTTTTCTTTTTTACTTACCAGACACAGATCTCACACAAGATGCTCTCTAATTTTTATTTCAATTTCTATAATTACTTCCAAATAAATATTATTAAAATATACATGCTTCATTTACCGCACCATTTCTCCATTAAATCAGAGTTCAATAACTGTCCCAGGAATTTAGGAGGAGGCTTGAAGGCATTACGATGCATCATGTGTTGCGCTCCCTAATCCATTTGCTCTCTCCAAATACCAGATTGTCACAACAACACTCCCTCAGTATTCCTATTTGTCAGATTGCCATAACATGGATAATCACTCAAAGTTAGTCTTCCAGTAAATTTCACCTTCAGCTGCTTCATTCTCACTGACCCGTAATCATTAGTCTCATTACTGGACAGCCCTGAAAATGAAGCTGCTGCCAATAACTCTAACAAGCCAACATGTTGGAAAGTAGAAGGACGAGTAGATCCAAACAAATGTTTCTGTTGTCTTCCAACTCTGCCAAAGCAAATCATTCTGCATCATTAAATGTCCCTTCCCTGGCAGTAATGTCAGCATTAGCCCAGCAGATCTTAGCTGAGTGTTGGAAATCATTCTGTTACATTTTCTATTCTTGTGAAATAGAACGAGGCTCTATGAAAGGACCGACCCACATCCTGAAATTTAAACACTTCTCTGAGCAAAAATGCCAAACCTGTGTGTGTGTGTGTGTTGGACGGTGCACTTTTTAACATCAGGGTGTATAATGTTGTGTGTAGCACAATGCCACAGACACAAGCTCGGCCATTTTCATATTCACTCACCACGAAATGTAGAGGAATTGGTTTGACTGCGATATTGTACAGCACATATTTCCAAACGGCATTAAAGCTCTGCATAATCTTTGAATTTTAATGAGACACAGTGCTGCGATGGCAATAGCCTTGATAGAAAAAAACATACTTGAATTGGAAACATTTGTCTGGATTGTATCTCAGTGTAATTAGTACTTTTCACTTCAGTCATTAGCATGCCAACGCTTTGCATTTCCTACAAAGGCGGCACAGGCACGGTGTAGAATTTACATTGACTTTGATTGTTTTTACAGCTTCTTCCTTCAGTTTTGCGTCTGAAAATGTTCATATGCAAACCGGATGTGGACACAAAGAGCCTCCCCCGTTTTCCTGTTGTAACTCTGCAGCATCTTCAACACCCTGGATCGACAAACACCGCCTGCCCTCACGCGATGAACGATGCAAAATGGCAAACGTTTGACAGCGAGCATACGCATGTGTTGCTGTGATGACACCGGGCATTTATTTTGAGACATTTTAAATCAAACTCACGGACGCTCATACTGTGATTGTGGATTTGATAACAGTGATTGCAGACAAATAAGCAGAGTAGTGTTTAGCAAAAACAACATTTGAGGGATTTTCAAGGCAATTAAAACGCCCATAATTTAAGTTCCTGTTCTTTTCTTGTGTTACAGCACATATACAGCTGTTGTGTCCAGGATAAAGGCAAACAAAGATAAGGTGAGTCATACAGAGGTTTTTAACACTTACACTGACTGTGATTTTTGAAAATCTCATTCCTAATTACTGTGTACTGACGCCAGTCTTGTGGGTATTTCCATCTGAAAGTACATTTACTCAAGTATTGTACTTCAGATTAAGATTATACACGAAAACATGGGAAGAACGTTGAGAATATGATGCCGTGCAACTAACCGACAGCATGCAAATTACAAAGTTAAGTAATATTATCCAATAAATCGATGTATTATTAATAGTACACTCTGAAATTAATACTTTTACTTTGCTACTTAAGTACATTTATTTGCAGGTAACACTTTCATACTTTAATTACAATCACATTTGTGAAGGACTTCTACTTGTAATGGACTTTTTAGACTGTGATATTTGTGCTGTTACTTGAGAGAAAGATCTGTGTACTTTCACATATATTGCTATAATGTGCCATGAGGCTGGTCAAATAAGATCGACATACCATTCGTCAAAGTGACTTTTCACTAAGAATCAGCTTGTAAAAAACAAGAGTGGTACACCATTGGTATATGCCGGCGAAAAGTGATATCTGCCAGTGAGCAGGAGTGTAGAGTGTTTTTAAGTGGCATTAGAACAGCCGCAGAGCAGTGACACAACGCTTACAATCGGTATTTGCCGCTAAAACAAGATAGAATACAGAGTTATAAATGTAACTGGGAAATCTTTTTCTCCGCTTTACGTCTTTTTTCGCAGGTGTTGATTTACAGTCCAACGTTTTTGAAATACGTCTACGAGTCTTGGCTTGAAGGTCATGGACGATATCCTTCCACTGGCTTCCTCAGCTTAATGCTGGCCATCCACATATGTGATGAAGTAAGTTGAGCCACTGTACTACGAACACAACCGTGACAAACAAGAGCTGCTTGGATTTCCTCAGTAAACTTTGCACATCGCCCTTTCAGAATACCGCAATGTGTTTGGAAAAAATAAGGAATCTGAAGTGATGTGAGAAACCAAACAAAATCCCGTGCGGTTGATGTTTTTCTGACATGCTTTTGTTCCTCGTCTGCTCCAGGTCAGCGTGTTTGGATTCGGTGCAGACCAGTACGGAAACTGGCACCACTACTGGGAGGAGAACCATTTGGCCGGAGCTTTCCGGCACACGGGAGTCCATGATGGAGATCACGAATATAATGTCACCCTGCTGCTGGCAGACAAGCACAAGATTCAAATGTTCAGAGGCAGATGATACCGAGCACACCTGCGCAGCGGGATGACCACCAAACGAACCTCAGCAGCCGTTCAAATGTTTCTTTTTCATTCGCCTCACGCTGGAAGAAGAGTGCTTTTGTCATGATTTAGAAAGACGTCGTCACATGAACTCTTCTGGTCCGCCCTGTTTCCTTTTCGTCCCCCGATTCAAATGCTATTGACAAACCAATAGAGCTTCACTCTCTGCTCTGTGTGCCCAGACGAAGACAATGACCAGGCCATGAACAAGACAAAAGCACTGCCATTCGTTTACGTCACCCCCGAATGAAATGCGTCACGTATCATGCTGTACATGAACAGCTTTTGTACTATTGTATGTGCATACTCTTTGAGTTCTTGGCTATTTACTAGCATTGTGGCCACCTTAAGCTTTGTATGTTGATGGTCACTGACGACAGATAAGATCTGCTGATTTCTGTGAATTTTATTTCTCAACATTGTGGTCAGAAATCATGGTCAAGCAATGCAGATTTTTCTTTACTTATGTTTTTTTTTTTGTTCACCTAAAATGTATTCATATTTGAATATACTGAGTCGAAACATACTGAAATCAGACCATCTAAAACACACCTTGCATACATTTAAGTGTGCAACTATTAGTAACTTTCGTTAACTGTCGTTGAAGCAGTGTCAAAGGTCGCATTCAAGAAATTTAGGATCACAGATTACTTATGTTTACATCTTTTTAACAACATGGCTCATTACATAGTAAAACATTGTTTTGGGGCTGATTGTTGGAATGTCCACTAGCCCTAAAGGGCTCTATTACTGGAGACCTGCAGCAAGAGATGGCGTTGGAGTTATGGAGCTATAGTGGAGCCATCGATGAGGTTTTCATCAGTGTTGTACCAGGTTCTTTGTTGAACAACAAGTTGTTGAAGTTATAAACGTTCATCATTTATCACGAAGACTGGACATATGATACAGCCTGTACAGGGGTGCCTTGTCATTAAAATCCATACTGCACATTTCTGATGTACATTGTGACATATTATTAATAAAAAGTAGGTTTTAAGTGCCTTTAGTGGGAGGTTTTTACCATCACAATGCACTGTATTTTCATTATTTTCATTTGTATTACTAAATTTGTTTGCAACCTTTAAAAGTTTGTTATTATTGTGTGTATAGTGTCTATTTTAAAGGAACAGTGTGTATCATTTAGAAATGTAGAAGAGTATGCTTTCTTTAGCGTGGGATCACCTGAAAATAAGACTCGTTGTGTTTTCCTAAGAATGAGCATATAAACATATGTCCATACGGAGCGGGTCCTCTTCCCGGAGCTGGTCGCCATGTTCTACAGTAGCCCAGCAGGGACAAACCAAACAATGGCTCTAGATAGGGCCATTTTCAAATGTTCTCGTCGTCCCCCTTAGTTTTTCTGCACGCTTGGTGGGCGGGAGGACAATCAGTTGGTTGCAGTCTGCAACCTCACCTTTAGATGCCACCAAATCCTGCACACTGCATCTTTAAAGCGTCATGAGCATGAAACATAACATATAACCACTTCAGTAATTGTCAGTATACTGTTTAGCATGTGCCACAGAACAGAATGTTGGGTTGGCAACATATCTGGCTCTGCAGTTTTGACGAAACACAGCTGTCCAGGCTTTAAATCATTGATGTAGATGTGTGAATGGAAGGTGTTGTAGATGTGTGAATGCTTCATGACTTATCATTTTCATCCAAGAATCTGATCTGAAACATTGTAACTCCTGTCAGGCATTCAGCTTGGTGGTGCTCATGAAATAGTCCATGATTTGCTCCGCGTGCCTTGAAACATAATGGGACATTTGCCCGTTCAGTGTCTTTATGATGTTTTTCCTCTCCATGCGAGAGCAGGCTGATGCCACAATATTTGTTTAATTCAAATTTGACAGCCACCTTGTAGACGACAGTGAGTGGTGTACATCTGTTCTGCAGGGGACACTGTCACCTAGTGGACAAGACCATGTATCAGCATTAACGTCACTTGATTTGTCCATTATAAGACCGATGCGATGCGAAAGCAATTACAGACACTTTTAAAACTTCAACCATTACAGAGTCTGCCACACACCCGTGTTTGATCTTCAATTCCATCCAGTTGAGGTGTACATTGTTGTATACTTATGTAAAACCCAACCAAGCAGCACCTTTATAAGAATTAACGTTTTTATTTTCGTTGTGTAGTTTCTCACTTTCAGGTCATTGATACTGACTTGTGTGGGAGGGATGGACAATGAAAAACATGCATTGTTCAGTTATTCAGTTGTCAGTGAACTCCCACAATACAGAAACACTTAATTGGAGTTTTTTTGCAAAAATATTTGAAAAGGATAAGGAGGCTTATTAATAAATAATACACTACTGTCAGACTGGTATACACACTCAATTATTTTATTTGATGATTTAATAAAATTCATAATTTTTAGAGAAATACACAACATTTCAGTGGTTCTCAACAGCATAATAATTGTTTCTATAAACATCAATATGTTTTGCCTTTGGGCAACCGCTTTGAACTCATTTCTCTTTCTGCTGTTGGGAATATTGTACCGGCAGGTTCTCGTGGTTATTTTCTCTTATTTCCATTTAATATTCAAGATTATTATTATTTTTTTCTGAAATAATCTATATTAAACACATGACGAGATACCATCGGAATGTAACACGAAATGTAAACAGTGAATGGTAAACTGTGCTTCAGCAGGATGTTTGACTTTTAAATTGAAAGCTTAAATGAGATTAACATTTAAAGTTGTTGTCCCTGCAGACTTGGCCCTGCGTGCTGCTACACACTTCTTTAACACTTTTCCAGAACCCTTGAATAAATCCCACATCCCATAAGACTGTACATACGCCACTTATAATGAACACATTTATAATTGATGAGATATAATAGTTGCATTATAGCCTATAGGGTCTGAGAACTCACTCATAAGATAGACAATGCAAACTCTGTTGAAGTTAACATTCAGTATGGAGAACTCATCAAGCACATATAAGCTCACAATTAAATGCTGTATGATGTCGTGTATGGAAGTCTATTGGACTTGCAGCCATAAGAAAGTCAAATAAACCCCTCACAGACTTTGAGGCGTGCTCCCGCAAAGTCCGTGAGGGTTTAGGGCCACACTGTCAAATCGTCGAGTGTTTGAGGGCTTTGTGAACCCTTTTCGTAAGTCCACATTTCTGCAAACTTTGCCCACGGGAGTTACCCACAGTTCATAGCAATGTGACCTTAATCACAGGGCTACCAAGCATGGAGATGTAAAAAATAAATAAGGTAAACCATGAGGACGGCACATGGGTGTTCAGCCTGGCAAATTACATTTACTCAGAAACATTAAGGATTAAAGATGGAACAGAAAAACACATGAAATTAGAGGAATAAAAGCAGGGCCTACATTACACATCAAACATTTCATTTTGTTATTGAAGCTGTTTTGACAAAAACCAGTAAAAAAAGATTGTTCGACAATTACCTCTCATCTTGTGAGGAAAGAGTCTGGAAGATGTTCAAATCAGGGAGTAAAAAAATATAAAATAAATTCCCACAATTCCTACGTAATATTTTTAGATGTCATCGGAACGTGATATATTTACACAATTTCAAGTCTCTCACACTCAGGTGAGCTTGGTAAATCCCTGAGGGTTCAAAGTTTAAGTATTAGAGGGGGACATTGGGATCGGACCAACCATTTACCGGGTGACCCCAGTAAATCCATGGTTCAGGGTTTAAGGCGTTTAAGGCGGGGGTATTAGGATTTGGCCAACCATTTACCAGGTGACCCCAGTAAGTCCCTGAGGTTTCAGGGTTTAAGGTCTTGGGTACATTGGGATCGGGAACCTTAAATCGCGGTGCGTTCCCCTTTAAATCTTGTAGCCAATGACGTCATCATCTGCCCGACAAGCAGCACAACACGGAAGTCCTCCGCCTGTCGTTCCGTTTGTCGCAGAACGACTTTATGAGCAAATGTTTGCATTGTAGCCCAAGTAAGTAATGATCCAGCAAACCTTGTATATCCTCAGCGAAATGTATATTATTATTCTGAGAATAAATACCATGTGCGACAAAACACACCGAGCTTCCGTGTTTTAAAACATGGCAGCTGTAGCTACTAGCTAACTTTCCAGTTTCACTTTCTAGCTTAACGATAGCAAAGAGCAGACGCGAGCTTCAGGTAAATTACACGCAGTAGAGGAACAACAGACGAAGAATAGGTGACTCTATTTGGTAAACAGTTGAAGTGGAACGTCTCTTCAGTGCACCACCATTACATTTCATACTGTGACGTTGACTGTTGTAGAGGCCGAGCTTCCTGTCAGGTAGCGGTGGACAGTTCAGTGTTGTGTGTGTGCGTGTGTGTGTGTGTGTGTAGGCTTTAATCGATCACAACAGAACTCTGTCCTCTTAAACACATTTAAAAATGGAACTGTGTTTGTTGCTTGTTGAAATATTTTGCTGTCAATATGTTTTAAACTTTCTGTTTAACTGCTTATAGATAACCCAGAAACTTACCTGTACTCTTGTGTGGAAGTCTATACGAATACTATAAAGTTAATTTGATTCAAATGCAATGTCTTATTTATTACAAAATAAAACACTTAATTTTCCAAATATATATTTCCTAAATGTATTGTAAAATACAGTATTCATATATTTTCAGTGTCAAAGTCTGAAACATTAGGATTTTGATATACAGTGTAGCGTTATTTACACTGACATGGAAGATGATGACCTGGATATTCGTTGCATCTCCTGTACACCTGAGATATTGGCAGTTGTCCCCAGCAGCTACGTTGTTTTCAGACAGATGTGTTCCAGGATTGGTCTGACCCTAACCCAAAGATGATAAACGATGTGTTTACATGTGTTTCATATTATTTTCAGAATGCCTGTTGAAAGCCCTGAGGAGCGGACGGTGGAGGTGCTGGCGCTGCCGGCATTCGTGGATGAGGAGCTGCTGTTCCTGTACTTTGAGAATAAGCGGCGCTCTGGGGGGGGTCCACTCGTCTCTGTGGAGAAGAACGGTGACCGCGCCATACTGCTGTTTGAAGAGGCAGAAGGCAAGTGGCAACATAGGAGTATTTGTCAGGGGAATTTTTAGCAAATATGTACATCAATATTTTGCGATTTGGTAACTTTTGACAGTAGCTGCTTCAAAATGTCCAATTTCTTAACAAAGTAACATCAACAAACAATATCATCGTCAACTCTGGTGTAGTCTGCACTTGTGAAAGGTAGAATATATACAGTATCACAACTTTATACAGCCTGTCACACTTAAGGAGAAACAGAACATTACTGTGCGAATAAGAAGTTCTAATTCTAGACGATTAATGGAAACGGTGTCTCAATTTGTCATTAAAGCACCGTATGCTAATTCTGCCTTTCATTTCTGTTGGGATCACGTTGACAGCTGCAGCCAGAGTGCTGTGTAAAGGGCACCACGTTCTGCACAATGTCGAGCTGAGTGTGAGAAAGCCGGCCTCGAAGGACCGATGTAGGCTGCTGCTGCTGCTGCGGGGGATCAACCCCAACACCAGCACGGAGATGATCGAGCTCTATGTGGAGAACATGATGGGCTTGAACATGCCTGACTACACTCTGTATCCCTCACCCGGGAGAGATTTCATCCTCATTCAACTCAGCCAACCCCTCTCGAAAGGTGTACTAAACACACACGGTTTCCTTTTTGCTTTTGTGCTTCCAAATATTCAGGTTGTCATCTTCTTTCATAGCATTGTTTAATATGTTTTATTCACGGTACTAAGATGGCGCCGTGTCAGCGGCTGCCTGTTGCAGCAGCTCCCCACTGTGGTGCGGGTGGTGGGGGTGAACGCATCCACCGTCTCCTGGATCACTGACTACCTCACAGGCAGACCACAGTTTGTCCGACTGGGCCGTGTGCTGTCTGATACGGTGGTCAGTGATATTGGAGCCCCACAGGGAACTGTTCTGTCTCCCTTCCTGTTCACCTTGTACACCACTGACTTCCAGTACAACTCTGTGTCATGCCATCTGCAGAAGTTCTCTGATGACTCTGCAGTGGTCGGGTGTATAAGGGATGGACGGGAGTAGGAGTACAGGGCAGCAGTGGAGGACTTTGTGGAGTGGGCCGGTAGAAATCACCTGCGTCTGAACGTGGCCAAGACCAGAGAGATGGTGGTCGACTTCAGGAGGAAGACGACGGCTCCACAACCGCTGAGAGTTCTGGGAGAGGATGTGGACATGGTGGAGGAGTACAAGTACCTGGGTGTCTCCATCGACAGCAGACTGAACTGGAAGAACAACATCGACGCTGTGTACAAGAAGGGGATGAGTCGACTCTTTCTTGAGGAAACTTCGATCCTTCAACGTGTGCAGCAAGATGTTGGAGATGTTCTACAGTCTGTTGTGACCAGTGCACTGTACTTCTGTAGTCTGCTGGGGGAGCAGCATTGGAGCCGGAGACACCAACAGACTTAACAAACTAGTTAAGAAGGCCGGCTCCATCATTGGCTGCAAACAAGACGATCTGGAAGAGGTGGTGGAGAGGACGACACTGAAGAAACTATCATCCATATTGGATAACCCGGACCACCCTCTCCATCACCTCCTGCAGGGACAGCGGAGCACTTTCTCCAACAGACTGATGCAGCGCCCCTGTCACAAAGACAGATTCAGAAAAACATTCCTGCCCTCTGCCATTAGACTTTATAATAAAACACCTCGGGCCAGATCGTCGTCCTTCACATGACTACAACGCTACACGGCTGTTGCTTGTTGTTGGTGATCCTGGCTCTACTGTCCAGGTTGTTTAGTTTAGTTTACTAGTTGCTCATTTTATTTAATTAATACCACTATATTCATGGTATATACTGTGCAGTTCTATTTTCTATTCTAGCTTATTTTTTATTTTTTATTTATCTATTCCTTCAATTCAATATCTGCTCTGTTATTTTATTGTACTGTAGATATTGTGCATTCCATATGTTGTATTTTACTCTGTAAATTGCTGCTGCTACAAACGAATTTCCCCCTGGGGATAAATAAAGTTTACATCTATCTGTCTATCTATCTTATTTTTTGGCAGATTTCCAAAACCTTACTGCTAGAATCTCAAAGAGGAAACTTGATGGGGCCGAGGTAACTCTCGAAGAGACTGAGCCGACTGACTCCGTGTTAGTGGAGAACCTGCAACCCAGCACCTCTCCAGACCTGCTCACTTTGTACTTTGAGAGCGAGCGAGGTGGAAATCAGACGGTGAAGGACGTCACGATGCTTTCAGCTGGTGCAGCCAAGGTGTCCTTTGTCAATTATGAATGTAAGTTTGTGTTCCACGACCTTTTTAAAACTCTTATTGTTTCGTCATATTTTTCTTTATTAACCAAACTGTTTCCTTCTAACAGCGGTGGGCCCTACTCTCGACCACCCGCACAAGCTGGACGATGCTGATCTCGTCGTGAGACCGTACTTCGACTTCCTCTTACCCACAGACAGTTTAACGTCACAGGACTCCGGAACTGGAAGCCAAGATATGACTGAGAGAAACTCCGAGGATGTTCAGATGCAGACCAGTCCTCCCATGGTGGTCCATGCGACCGGCCAGTCCTCCTCTCATGTGGCCTCAAAGCCTCTTGCTGCCCCTGAAGCAGTAGAGGAGGCGGCGGCAGAGGAAGTCATGGAGGAGCAAACGGAGGAGGAAGAAACACTATCGAGCCATATTCCTCTCACTGACCCAGCAAAACTTGCTTTGTTTCAACTCTGCACCTTTCGACGGGACACTGAAAATGCTCACCCGAATCTCACCATCCGAATCCAAGACAGTGGCGTGCACATTGCAGGGACCGACAGACAAAACGTCGAGCAGATAAGACGCGCCATCTTGGACTGTTTTGTCAAAATGGCTAAGACTCGTTTCACCCTCGAGCCAGAAGAGGCTCAGCTCCTCGCAAGAGAAGACGTAAAACACAATCTACTGCAAACTATGACTCGAACTGGGTCACCTGCCATCTACACCGTATCAGACTGTAATGTTGTTTTAACCTCCATGTGCCAGAACTCTGCCGACCAGGCGTGTAGCTTTTTAAAATCCCAGCTGTGTCACCTCAGCATACCGGTGGACGCGGAATATGAGTGCATGTTGTACTGCAGGGAGTGGTCCGAGTTCCTGCAGGCTCTGGGTTTCTCCACCGTGAAGGTGTCTGAACAAGCCGGGAATATTGATGTTTTCACTCTGAAAGGGATGGAGAGCGAGAAGCAGATGGCAATCATGGACTTTCTTACGACGCCCATCGAAAGGGAGACGGTCATCTCTATGGAGCCGGGCATGCTGAAATACATCCAGATCCATTGTCATCAGCTGTTGGCTGACATGGACCAGGTGTCGATTTTTCCCCTGGAAGCAGAGGACGTGTGTGGGTTAAAGGTATGCGATGCACCAGTATCACGTGTCCAAGCAGAGTAAGAAGCAGTGGTTTCATGCCACTGGTGATTGAATGTTTGCTCTTCAAGCTACTGTCTCCTTAATTTCTGTTGCCGTTTTAACATTGTTTTTGACCCGATAGCTCCATGGCCACGCTACTGCTTGTCAAATGGCCGAGGAGGTGCTGCAAGGTGTCGTGTCCTCTATCTGCACCAGAACCATCACAGTGAATGTCCCAGGAGTGACCAGGTTTCTAAACGAGAAGGAGTGCAAGAGCATCCTGAAGGAGATGGAGACAAAGTTTACGGTCTATATCAACCCAAAGCACGTGCCCTGGGAATACCTGCCGCACCAGGTAACGATGGAGCAGGGCGGAGCTTTTCCTCGTGTGTTGTGTCCTCTGTTTTATTCATACTTCCTCTCAGTTAACTAGTCAAACCAGTTGTCATTCATCTTGACACGCAGTCTTGAGGTGTGGTGCAGCACAGCCTGAGGCTGAGTTTACAGCAGGTCTTACTGCTCCTTTGTTGCCAGCCTCGCATCACGCACACGCACGCATGCACGCACACACACACACACACACGTATGAAAAACAATGTTTGTGTTCAAAATGTTTTGTTACGATCAGGCTAACTGGTGCGGTAAAGGCATTACTGCACATCCGAGGCAAACATCAGATAGTGTGTTACATGCTGTGTTATACAAATGAAAAAAACATACCGGTACTTGTAGTTTCAGACCATTAAGTGCACCACTGCTGGCTATTCTCCAAAGCACAACAATTTGTAAGATTCTGACGCTCCAGTCACGAGAATCAACAATTTGCTTCAGAGAGCACAGAGTTTGGTTTTCCTTTGTCACAGTAATAACACAAGGAGCGGTGACTGGGGGGGGGGACCAGCTGTGCCTCTGTGTACCAGGATAAATTGCGTGCACGCAGTGATTTCGCTACGTCGGATAAATAAACGAAATAAACTCTCAAAACGTTAGTGAAGGAAATATTGAGGAAGATCAGTCTGAAGATTTGCGGTTCGGTTCTGGCTCCTTTTGTCCATGTCGATGTGTCCTTGAGGCAAAATTTCTCCGGAGGCCATCGGTGTGAATGTGAATATTTAATCCTGATGAGCAGGTGTATGAATTGAATGGAAGTGAATGGGTGCACAAACACAGGCGATAAGAACAAGGACGTTTTTGAACGCCATTGATCCCCACTGAACGAACAGACTTTGCAGCTGCGCCTCAGAGACACCGAGAACATCTGTAACAGCTGGAGGCGTTCTTCACACCGTACAGTATACCGAACTCGGATCAGTAGAGATATTGTAGAAATGAAGGTTTCCTGAAACACCGTATTTGTTTTATTCCAGGACATTTTTCAAACTGCATGGAACATGATGTCCCACAGCAACTTCCAGAAAAGTTCTTTGGATGATTCTCCACAGGACTTAAAATCTGATTCAATGCAGACTGATCATAATGGAACTGCAGACAAAGGTAATATCTCTGTCTGCAATAATGTCCCGTATTTCTGTGCAGCTTTAAACAGTCTGTTGACCTCTTTTGTAGGCCTTTTGGAGGAGGCGAAGAGAATCGTCTCAGCCGTCGATGAAAGAATCGAGAAGGCGGCGACCAATTCAGACCGACCCGATGACATGGCCGACGTGGACCTGTACACGGCAGAGGGACCCACCAGCCTGACGGACCAGGACTCTTCTGTGATGGCCGTGGATGACTCCCAGCTCTCGGCTGAAGGGAACACCACAAGTGGGTCACTCCCGCTGAATGACGGAGCGTTCGGCCTTTCTAGCGCCCTCGAAGAAGAGGCCCAAATGTCTCTAGCCATCCAGTACTCCATGGAGTCCAGTCATTGGTCCCAGGAGGAGGAGGAGGAACAGCTGCAGCAAGCCTTGGAGCTATCCAAGACAATGATCCAACACAAGGCCTCTTGTAGCAGTGACAAGAGCCCCAAGCTGGTGAAGGGCGCAGATGTTTCCTTACAGGATGCCATCCAGGCAGCCAACACCATACAGATGCTCGTGTATGCCGGCTATAACTGCGACCTGATTCGGGTGGACATAGCCTTCGGGAAGAAGGTCAGCCAGAGGCAGGCTGAGGAGAAATTGGAGCACAGGTGTGTGAAGAACATGTCCGAGTACCACAGGAAGTGCCTGGAGATGATCAAGAGGAAGCACGCAGTCGAGATCCAAATTCAGGGCACCATCATCGCCGTTTCCGGCTTCAAGGACTACGTGACCGGAGGAGTGTGTGACTTGAAGCTGCTGCTGGAGAAAATGTCCAGTGCCATATCCGACCGGGAGATCCTGAGGACGGTCCAGTGGGTGTATCACGACCCGGCCTCTTCAGACACGACGCCCTATTCGCCCGATGCCACCGTGTTCATCGAGAACGCTTTGAGGATGAGGCTGAAAACGGTCGACATCTTGCTGGACAATCAGCCCCACATCATCAACTTTGAGAAGATGCAGGAGTTCAACATAGCTTCAGGGAAAGCTGTGAAAGTTTCCAGGAAGCTGCCCGAATTAGGGGATTTGGATGCTGATGTACCAGGTAAAGAGAACTTGACAGTGTTCGAGTGCTTTATGTTTCCTGCAGGAGGATTGCTCTGTGTATTTATTTAAAAAGATTATGAGACAAGAATATATCTGAATGCACCATTATGTTGAAGAAAGCTAACGCAGACAGCATGCTTCTACCTTCATTGACATTTTGTGTCATTTAGTGATTTCTCTCTAAACTTTCTAGCTGAATTTGTTGCTCTTATCTAGCTCGCTGCTTCATTTTATTTATTGAAATAACAGTATAATTTCTTAATGTATTCAGTTATATTTTTCACCCGTCGGATCATCTTTTGCTGCTTTTCTCCAGGTTTTCTTTGCTAAATGTCTCTGTTGATAATTTATATGAATGATAAAAGTAACATCTAATCCAACAACTCAAAGTCTGAACCCTTTTTTTAACAGAAGAGGAATATTCTCTGCTGTCACATCTGCCCGAAGCGACCAAAGTCGACGAGGAATCCGACGAATTTCAGAACGTGGTGAAGAATTTCTATGAGACCATACAGGAATACCACAGCAAAATCAGAATCATAAAGGTGACTTGCAAACAAAAATGGCAGCATATTTTGCAACAAATTGTTTTGTGTGTCTGTAATAACACGAACGCCTCCCCCTACCAGGTGGAGAAGCTCATGAATCGACTGCTGTACAATCAGTACAAGTTGAAGAAGGCGAGCGTGCTGCAGCGCGCCACGTACCCGCAGATTGAACGGACTCTCTATCACGGCACAAGTGAGACGAGTGTGAAAGAGATCTGCGTTCACGGGTTCAACAGAAGCTTCTGTGGAAAGAACGGTATGTTTGCGATGCTGCTGTTCTCTTGTCTGACCCACTTTTGTCTCGTCTCGGGCGTCGATTTCTGACGTCTTTGTTTTTCTTCCACGCAGCCACCGTCTTCGGTCAGGGCGTGTATTTTGCTGTCAACTCGGCGCTGTCTGTCCAGGAGCAGTATTCCCCCCCAAATGCGGACGGGTACAAGTATGTCTTTGTGTCAAAGGTTCTAACGGGAGACTACACCAAAGGCTGCCATTCGATGAAGACGGCCCCGCTGAAGGAGACGGACGACATCCCCCTCCGATACGACAGCGTGACCGACGACATCACCAAGCCGGGGATGTTTGTCATCTTCAACGATACGCAAGCGTTTCCTGAATATCTCATCACGTGCCAGAGAATCCACCGCTGACGAAACGGACGAATTGTCAGTTTATAACCATAAGTCTGGAGAGAATCTGGTTTATAAAGGGCTAATTATTATTATAATTATCGTGAACGTTGTTCTTTTGTTTTGTTTTGAAATGTCATCAAGCACTGCTGTTGAATGTTTGAGTGGCTCCGCCTTCAGTTCTTCAGTTTAGTCAAGTCTGATCAAGAGAAGCTCATTTTAATTAACAATTCATTTGGTACAACACACTCGCATGATGGTTCTCCTTGCTTAAACTCGCAAGCATCTGAAATATGTTGTATTTATGATTTAGAAATCACACAAATGATTTGCCGCACGATTTTCCTTCATACAGAAAATGTGGACACAACAAAGTTTTGGATATGTAACTCTTTAGTCTGCTGACAACGCTGGATGTGCTGCTGTGTAACCATTATTTTCCCCAGGCATTAGTTTGTGCACATAAAAAGTTTGATAGGAACAGAATATGACATGCATTGTTTTGGGGTTTCTGGGGTTTGAGTTTCCCTGAAGTTACTCTGACGTGTTCAGGTTCTTCTTAGTTATATGAGAAAAGATTCAAGTCCACTGCTGCACCGAAAAGAAAATGTGATTAAAAATCAATAACCATATTTACAAAAAGATCAATTAGACCTCGGTTGAAAATTACTACAATTATATATATTTTTATTCTGAGCTATCTATATATGTTGGAAATGTTAATTTAGCCATACATAACTGTCACGTCTAGCCCATGTGCACTTAAGAGACCTGTGTATTCTTTTTTAAATAAAACAGAATTATCTGAGTTTGTACGTGTGCAAAGCATGTGGTGGGTCTTGATTCCCTGTTCCTACTTTATGCAGTACACCGGCTGCATTTGCTGCCATCATTTGATTTGATGAATGTGCCTTTTTGAGTCCGTTTTGATCAGTGAAGCGTTTTGATCATACTTTTTTGAGTATTCTTATGTCTGTGTGACTTCTGCCGGGGAGTATATTTACCAAAGATCTTTTTCTTTTTTTTTATTACAAATTCTGTCAAATCATTTTGTTTTTTAGAAAACAAAGACATTGCAGTCTAAAGAAAGATCATTGTTATTTTAAAGAAAAATAAAGCTTCTTCAAATGAGATACAATTAGGTGTTTTGGGGATCAGACCTTCGTGAGCTTTAGCAAACAATTAAAACACTAAACAAGCTCGGAATAGGATTTTGGTTTGGTTAAAAATTGTAATCACAAGATGTCCATATATATAATTCTTTATACTTACTCTGTATTAATTTGCATCACCCTGTTAATTGTTTTCTATATGTAGAATTGTAACTGATTCTTAAAAGGATTGTAATAGAAGAGACAGTGAAATGTATCATTTAATGAGTCATTTCTGTATATTCTTTTCCTTTTGCTAAATTGCAGCAAACAACCAGAGATTAAACTACATTTTACTAAAAACATGCCAATAATTTGTGTGACCTGAGACTATCCCAATGTCGCCTTCTTATTTTAAAGATATTGGAAGAAATTAATGTCGTCTCCCTTTCTTTAAAATGAGCAATCATCAACTGATGGAGTTCAGCGCCTGGAGTGTAGGGGGCAGCAGTACACCTCGGCGCAGCTAGTCTGCCGGAAAAGACAGGGACGAAGAAGACAGCGACAACATAACGACAACTAACTGACCCATCCATCCAACAAACGGTTAGCTTACCTGTGCTCTTGGACAAGCTAGCTTAAGTTAGTAAACCCACAAACTATGACACCCTAAATGTTTACAGAAGAAGGGACAATAAAGCTTCAGACTCTTATAACGTGTTTGATATAGGTACGTTGACAAGTTTAATTCACGATTTGCAAAAAAAAAACATGCCAAAAAAATATTGTCAGGTGCACGCGCTGTGCTATGCTAGCTAATATGCTAGCTAGAAATGGGAAACATTCGCGCGTTGCGAACATAGCTAACGACTTTTCCATTACATTGGGTTTCTGAAGATAACTTGGCGGAGACACGCTGGTCACAAGTAACAACATGGCTGAATGGGCTAACGCTACTATCATGCGTCATTAAATAGACGTTAGGCTATCAGGGGAAGCTAATTATCTAACGTTAAGCTAGCTGCCAAAACTTAGCGCTACCTTTTTGTTAATTATAGGCTGACCAGCGTTTGTTTATGATGGGAGCAAATGTTCACATTAATAGTATTGATTCATATAATTAGATATAAGTACTTTAACCTTCTGTGTTGAATAACCACAGATAAAACCATTACATGTATATATATATGCAGTCTCAGAGGGACGATAACGTAAATTACAACCATGCATTGACTACAAAATAAAGCACGACTTTATTGATGGGGGCGTGTGATATTACATTTTGCATGTAGGTCATTTAAACGAAATATCAGTATCAGCCATTGTTTCACGCTGCTAGCCAGTTTCATTTGGAGGGTTGGAGAACAAATGTTGGGTTTATTTATTGGACAGGGGCTCTCAAAAGTGATGTTAAGAGATCTTAACATGCCTGTTCTCACCTGTCAGATGGTGAGGTAACCCTTTCAGGATGTATGCTGTGTACAGACAAGCACACACACCCACTGCAGTGGAGTTCTCCGTCTACTGCAACTTTATATCCAGCAAGGAGAAAAATTTGGTCGTTGCTGGAACATCTCAACTTTACGTCTACAGGATTATTCACGATGTGGAGGTAACTATAAGTCTGTTTCACTGTACCATGTTTTTAAATACAAGCATTAACAGCTTTTTGTGATATGTGTAACATCTATGTTGTCATTTCAGAGCACGTCAAAGGCTGACAAGTCTACAGGTATGTGTAGACGCCACACTCAATGTACACATTTTACTGTGAATTCATGATATCAACTTAAATGAGTGCGTTTGTGGTCCAACGTCGTTCTCTCCTCCTACAGATTCTAAATCTCGCAAGGAGAAGCTGGAGCAGGTGGCATCCTTTTCTCTCTTCGGCAATATTATGTCCATGGCCAGTGTCCAGCTTGTGGGAGCCAACAGAGATGCACTCCTTCTCAGTTTCAAAGATGCCAAGGTATCATTGTCTAGGCTGCGCACTGCCCAACAACATTTTAAAACTGCTTAAAGTTGTGTTTGACCTGATTGTGGTTGTGTTTGTTCCCTCACCAGTTGTCTGTAGTAGAGTACGATCCCGGCACACACGACCTCAAGACTCTGTCCCTCCATTACTTTGAGGAGCCAGAGCTCAGAGTATGTTCGGCAGCATTATCTGTCTAAATTAGGGTAAATGTTGACATGCACAAGTGAAGTAATTGTCAAGCTAATTTGCAACTCTTTTTTACACTTTCAGGATGGTTTTGTACAGAATGTACATATTCCCATTGTCCGTGTAGATCCAGAGAATCGCTGTGCTGTAATGCTCGTTTATGGCACCCAGCTCGTGGTGCTGCCATTCCGGAAGGACACTCTAACTGATGAACAGGAGGGTGGAGTTGGAGAAGGGTACGCCTGCTGTCCACTATACATTCTGCTCATGAATGTCTTCCAGAGTCCGGTTGGCACTTGTCACAAAACCATAAACTGTTTGGTTGTTACTAAATGTGCAAATTCACATTTCAGTGTTTAACTTAAACTGCCATTTGACTAAAAAAGGCCACCGTAATCTTGCTGCTGTTAAAGTTTACACAGACCGTAGTTATCTAACCATGTCTCACATGAATGGATAGTGTAATGGTTTAACTGCGAGCACTTCTGTCATTGTATCTCATCTACAGACCTAAATCCAGCTTCCTACCCAGCTACATAATTGACGTCCGCGAGCTGGACGAGAAGCTGCTCAACATCGTCGACATGAAGTTCCTCCATGGCTACTACGAGCCCACGTTGCTCATCCTGTTTGAGCCCAACCAGACATGGCCCGGGTCAGTCCACGTTATCAGCTTTAACAACCACTAGTTGATGTTTGCTATAAATATGGCCTTGTTTTGTTTTGTTTTGACTTCTGATGTCTGATCATTCTGCTAGGCGCGTGGCTGTGCGCCAGGACACTTGTAGCATCGTTGCCATCTCCCTCAACATAATGCAGAAGGTGCATCCTGTCATCTGGTCCCTCAGTAATCTGCCTTTTGACTGTACGCAGGTCATGCCTGTTCCCAAGCCAATCGGTGAGCTCAGGGAATTCTCTCTTTTGTCACTGTTTATGAACAGTGTGGTCACTTAAGTGTTAAATATACATTTAGACTCTAGTGTTGGCGTTGTAGCTTCTTTGCTCACATATCAAATCTTTCCCAGGTGGTGTGGTGGTGTTTGCTGTGAATTCATTGCTGTATCTGAACCAGAGCGTTCCACCATATGGAGTTTCTCTCAACTCTCAGACAAATGGGACCACAGCATTCCCTCTGCGTAAGCATTACCATCAGAAACACACACGTATACTTGTATCTCTGATATCTGGCCTCGTTACGTTACATATCATTTGATACTCTGTGATGCTCATCACTGGATGACGTGTCTTGGTTTCCCAGGTGTACAGGATGAAGTGAAGATCTCACTAGACTGTTCCCAGTCTGACTTTATTGCCTACGACAAGATGGTCATCTCTTTGAAAGGAGGAGAAATGTGAGTCATCGTAATCACCACAAGAATGAACATAAACAATGGTGGCAGTTGACGATTCCTCACTGACTGACTGTTGTTGTCTTGCAGTTACGTGTTGACCCTCATAACTGACGGCATGAGAAGTGTCCGAGCTTTCCACTTTGACAAAGCTGCTGCCAGCGTCCTGACAACCTGCGTAAGTTCTGCCCGCAACTGTGAGCCGCAGTGGTCTGATGAGACAGGTCTATATCTTCTGTAGTCTTCTATGTTTCTGTGGACAAACACAACACAATAGCGCACAAAAGGCTGGAGGGATTAGGGTTTGACTGAAATACCAGCACTTCAAGATGAAAGCTTCCGAATACCACAGAAACACTCCAGACTTTACCCTAAACCCTCAGGTAGTTTCTTATATCTGGCTGACCTTTTAGGGTGTGAAGTAAATCCTGAATATCTCTTTAGTCTGTCAGTCTTCAGGGGATTTAGAATAGGAACTCATATTTCACGCTCCCGGCTCGCCTCCTCCAGATGGTGACCATGGAGCCCGGCTACATTTTCCTGGGTTCCCGCCTCGGCAACTCGCTGCTCCTGAAGTACACGGAGAAACTTCAGGAGACGCCACCAGAGGAGGGCAACGATGACCTGGAAAGTGAAGAGATGGATAAAGATAAACAGGTTTGTGATTGCATGAAATGTCAATTTTAACAAGCCTTTTGTCGTGAAGTACCGTTGAAATGCCATCTTTCTTTTCACCTGAGTTATGTTTGTGTAGTTGCAGCTACATCCGTGCCGTCTTGTCTATAAACTAAATCACTGCTAATAATTTCCAGGAAGAACCGCCAAGCAAAAAGAAGAAAGTAGAATCTTCCACCAACTGGACGGGTATGTTCCAGTTTACTTTTTCATTTGTGCCAGAAGTGTGTGTGTGTGTGTGTCTGAAAATGTGTGTTTCACTGAACTTCTGTGTTTTGTCAGATGAGGTGGATGAGATAGAAGTGTACGGAAGTGAGGCCCAGTCAGGCACCCAGCTGGCCACATACTCCTTTGAGGTAAAAGGGGAAAAAGAAACGCTTAAATTGCTTTTTCTATAAATGCTTGTCTGTGTGGATGATTGATTATCTGTGTACATGCAGGTGTGTGATAGCATACTCAACATTGGACCTTGTGCAAATGCCTCCATGGGTGAACCTGCGTTCTTGTCTGAAGAGGTATACACATTAAAACACTTTCTAGCGTTCCTCATTGGCAGATGTGTTTTGTGGTTTCTGACTTGGATGTTCATATTTCAGTTCCAGAACAACCCGGAGCCTGACCTGGAGGTCGTGGTGTGCTCTGGCTACGGCAAGAACGGTGCGCTGTCTGTACTCCAGGTAAGTTCTCCCCCTGATGTCATGTGTTGTGTCAAAGCATGCAGCTGGTCAGGTGTACGCATGATGAATGTTCCTGCACCATCCTAAAACCTGTGGTCGTGAGGGAAGTCTGCCTCAGGTCCAGTGATGGTGCTACAGTGGAGAAGTCTGGGTCTACCAGGCCTCAGAGATCCACGGAGTAGCCTGTAAACACATCAGATCACATCACAGCTCTTAAATGCTTTTGGGGTTTATAGCACCAGCATGTGTGGGATATGTATGTGTGTGTACCTTTATACTATCTGCTTACATCTGCTGCTGACTTCTGTTCTGTTCTCAGAGGAGCATCCGACCCCAGGTAGTCACTACGTTTGAGCTGCCGGGTTGCCACGACATGTGGACAGTCATCTCCAATGAAGTCAAGGAAGACAAAAAAGTACCGCGTTTCTTTTCTGCTCAACAGCCGCACGTTTTCAATGTTTATGTTCTGTTACAGTAAGATGTTCCTCGCTCCTCTCTCAGGCAGCAAAAAGCGATGGATCCGAGGACGGGGCAGAGACCGAGACTGGCGAGGATGGTGAAGAGGCAGAAAAGGACAAGGAAGAGAAGGAGAAAGAAGAGGAGGAGGAGGAGGAGGAGAAAGAGGAGAAGGAGGAGGAGGAGAAGACAGAGCCTCCTCTGGAGGATGATACGAAGAAGCACGGCTTCCTCATTCTGAGCAGAGAGGATTCAACCATGGTGAGAAACACGCGTCATTACACATCTTAATGTTCAGCCATTTTCATTTGAACGATATACGTTTTGAATATAAATAAGTTGTTATTGGGAAAACGAAACCTATTTATTATGCAATTTGGATGCTTCTGTAACTTGGTTGTGTTTTTGTGCAGATCCTCCAGACGGGTCAGGAGATCATGGAGCTGGACACCAGTGGCTTTGCTACCCAAGGACCCACTGTGTTTGCTGGAAACATCGGAGACAACAAGTACATCATTCAAGTCTCCCCCATGGGTATCCGGCTACTGGAAGGAGGTAACGAAGGATAACAACGTTAGGCTGTTGCAGTAGCAAACTGCTGTCGGAGTAAAGTAGTACACTTGTATAATATTAGAGCAAATTAAAGGCGTTAAACATAATGCCATCTGTTTCACTGACACATTCTCTTTCAATTGTGCTTTCAGTGACACAGCTCCACTTCATCCCCGTGGACTTGGGCTCTCCCATAGTGCATTGCTCCGTGGCGGACCCTTTCGTGGTCATCATGACTGCAGAGGGGGTTGTCACCATGTTTGCACTGAAGACCGACACGTACATGGGGAAGACTCACCGCCTGGCCCTGCAGAAACCACAGATCCCCGCTGTGAGTAAATCCTCCTCATCAGTCAAATACACCCCCTGGTGGACAGACTGCAGCTGTTGGGGTAGAGCATAAATCCCGCTCCTTCCATGTTCGCGGATGGGACATGGGCCAAACATATAATGCTTAGTTGGTGTTTCTTTCTAGCCAAACAGCTACCGTGGTGCTAACGTAGCAGCTAAGCGGCTCCCACTAACAAGCTCTAGTCATGCTCGACTGGTGACTTGTCAGGCGGGTGTTTGGATGGGCCTCTAATACCGCCACTCCCAAACCGTTTCGGGCTCTAAATTACATAACAATCTGAAGATTGCAGCTCCCGTACCCGGGATGCTTTGGCTTCACTTTTGTGCAGTGGGAGGAAGTGGAGACGCCTCGTCCATCTTTATACTCCGTCTATGTGCTAGAGTCTCTGGTCCTGCAGTTTCACTAGAATCACATGCAACATGCAAATGCACAGCAGTATTACACTCCATCATTTAGAATCTACATTCATGAAAACACTCATTCACATGTTTAAAACCGCCTCCCAATCAACAGCAATCTCGTGTGATCGCGCTGTGTGCTTACCGAGACGTGAGCGGAATGTTCACCACAGAAAACAAAGCGAGCAGCTCCTTCGTCAAAGAGGACGCCGTCATCAGCTGTCAGTCTGAAACAGAGACCGTCATCCACGACCTCAGGTAAGAGCGTCGCCTCCGCGCTGAAACATCCAACCAGTCTCTACACGTCCTATTTATCTGTGGATCGAGTCATGTTACATATATATATATGTGTGTGCGTTTGTGTGTGTGTAGTAACACAGTGGATGATGAGGAGGAAATGCTGTACGGAGACTCGAACGCCAGCGCAGCGCATGGACGGGATGAAATGGGCCGCAGCTACGGGGCACAAGGGCTTTTTGACGGAAGCTCGAGCAAAGCAGAGCCCAGCCACTGGTGCATCATCATCAGGGAGAATGGTGTCATGGAGGTACGGGGTGTATCTTAGACCACAGGGATACAAACACTATATTAGTCAGGACGTTAATGCTGCTTTCCAGGCTCCCTTTTTCCCCTACGGCCTTTGTTTTTGTTTTGACAGATTTACCAGCTCCCAGACTGGCGCTTGGTGTTCCTCGTGAAGAACTTCCCGGTTGGTCAGAGGGTGCTGGTGGACAGTTCGTCTGGCCAGTCAGCAGCACAGGGGGAGGGTAAAAAAGAAGAAGTAACGCGTCAAGGAGAGATCCCACTGGTCAAAGAAGTGTCTTTGGTTTCACTCGGCTACAACTACAGCAGACCCTATCTACTGGTGAGCGTTTGTGTGTTTCACTCCATAAAAATAGAAACGTAACGTGGAATGAAAACAGGGTTTAACAAGAAGTTTTCTCATAGGTCCACGTGGAACAGGAGCTTCTGATCTACGAAGCGTTCCCGTACGACCAACAGCAGCCACAGAACAACCTGAAAGTGCGCTTCAAAAAGGTAAGAGCCAAGACCGATGAAGACGGAGTAACACAAGTGAAGTATGAATGAGGTGAACGTTAACTGTGCTGCTCGCACTACGCACAGGTGCCCCACAACATTAACTTCAGGGAAAAGAAATCCAAGCTGAAGAAAGATAAGAAGGCAGAGGGCGGTGCCGCCGAGGAGACGGCAGCTGTGAAAAGTCGGATTGCCAGATTCAGATACTTTGAGGACATCTCTGGATACTCGGGGGTGAGCAGGCCATTCGTTTAGAGCGTCACGTTACGTACTCTTGTGATTAACCACATAAAACACTTTGTGGTTTTCACAGGTGTTCATCTGTGGTCCGTCTCCTCACTGGATGCTGGTCACCTCTCGTGGGGCCATCAGGCTTCACCCCATGACCATCGATGGCTCCATCGAGTCCTTCTCACCATTCCATAACATCAACTGCCCCAAAGGTTTCCTCTACTTCAACAAACAGGTACACAGAGGACGCACTCTCACTTTAATAGTGTCGAGGTTCTCTTCTCTGTCAACTCCACGATGAAGGGAAACTCAACTCTTATAAGAATTAGAATCTAGAGACAGTGAAACACAACAAAGTGCAGTTTTATTATTCTTTCATCTAGTTTCTAGAAGCCTTTTCAGTGTGTGTGTGTGTGTGTGTGTGTGTGTGTGTGTGTGTGTGTGTGTGTGTGTGTGTGTGTGTGTGTGTGTGTGTGTGTGTGTGTGTGTGTGTGTGTGTGTGTGTGTGTGTGTGTGTGTGTGTGTGTGTGTGTGTGTGTGTGTGTGTGTCTCCCCGCAGGGCGAGCTGAGGATCAGCGTCCTGCCCACCTATCTGTCCTACGATGCTCCATGGCCGGTCAGGAAGATCCCGCTGAGGTGCACCGTCCACTACGTCTCCTACCACGTGGAGTCCAAGGCAAGGCTCCCCTCACTGTGCCCACACTGCCCACGAAGCGGCGACACGACACAGATTCAAGCTGAAACACATTCCCCGGACTCTCACACCCCCGCCTGCATAACGGCAGGCAAAATAAAAGCGTATCGATCGAGCCGCTTTGAAAAGTTCGAGACGAAAGCCCTCTGGCCTTAAAGTTTTCTCACTGCGAGAGGGAAAAGGAAATCAATGCGGGTGCCTTTGAGGGGATTAGTCTTTGATATGAACCTTTCGGCTTTGTTCCCTCTTAGGTGTACGCTATATGCACCAGTGTGAAGGAGACCTGCACACGCATCCCCAGGATGACGGGAGAGGAGAAGGAGTTTGAAACCATAGATCGAGGTCAGACATGAACATACACGTCTAACTTCAGTGAACGCTGATTACATTTCACTCTCTTTGAATCTCAGTCAGCCTCCTGTAGCCGCTACTGATGTATCGGCTGTTTATTTCCCTCCTTAAAACAAATGTGTGGATCCATCACTGTTGTTTCTCCTGTTGTCACTGCAGATGAACGTTACATTAACCCGCAGCAGGAGAAGTTCTCCATCCAGCTCATCTCTCCAGTCAGCTGGGAGACCATTCCCAACACGCGGTAAAGAAGTTCTCTTTGACGTTTAGCAGTTCGCAAAGACAAATGTAGACAATTCACTTATTCTCAGTGAGGGTCAGATGGAAATGTCAGGTCTGCATTGTAATTCCACCAGATTCCACACCAGCAAAGTAAACATCAGCAGGTTTAGTGAACACCTGAGTGGTTGGTGTCGTCAGCCAAGTTAACCTAAACCAGGCTCTTTTCTTAAACCTAACTCAGTGGTTGTGTTGCCTAAACCTAAACCTCCTGTGGAGATGGAAGTTTATTTTGAAAAGACACTCACGAGTGGAAACTGACACACACCGTCTCTGACACGTCCACAACTGTCTCTAGAGGGGAACCAGAGCGTCGTAGTCTGAAGCTGAGGGCAGCTGACCGAGCATAATATTTGGCTAGTTGAGAGTGAGAATGAGTTGATAGACGGCGATGGCAACTGGAAACTACTAAACAGGCAACGTAACAAAAGAAAAGGGGGCGTGCAGCATGAGGTCAACAAATCTGTGGCAATGACGTAATGTATAATCTGAATTGTCAGACAGGAACAGCTGTGTGAATGTGACTTCTCTCCCCGTCTCCACCAGGTACGACCTGGACGAGTGGGAACACGTGACCTGCATGAAGACGGTGGCTCTGAGGAGTCAGGAGACCGTGTCCGGGCTCAAGGGCTACGTCGCTGCCGGGACCTGCCTGATGCAGGGGGAGGAGGTCACCTGCAGGGGCCGGGTGAGCAGCTCACACCGTTACCACCAAAACAAACGTCCTTCTCACTATAACCCACACGGTCACGATCAAAATAAAGCCGTGTTGTCATATGAACTCCGGGTCGGGACATTGTCCTGAGTTTCCCCTTTTACACGTGTAGCACACAACAGGAGACGTTCTCACCGACTGGAAATACTAATACTACTAATAGTTCCCAAATCTCGTCGTTTGTCCAGTGAGACTTCTTTGTCTTCCCGTTTTGCGCCACTGGCACGATAGAAACGTCATGAACGCTCTCTCACTTGATGTAAATCCTCCAGACAGTGATTTGCTCTCTTCACTATTCACTCAATCCGACATCACACAGACTTTGTTGGTAAGGTATCGTTTGTCCAACCGATCCGGACCGTTGCGTTCTCACAGCTCTTCTGAGTGCGGCGTCGTGGTTCATGTGAAAACGTCTGCTGACGGCTTCTTGTTTGATTTCTTTTGTTCAGATCGTGATCCTGGATGTGATTGAAGTGGTGCCAGAGCCCGGCCAGCCGCTCACCAAGAACAAGTTCAAAGTGCTGTATGAGAAGGAGCAGAAGGGGCCGGTGACGGCTCTGTGTCACTGCCATGGCTACCTGGTGTCGGCCATCGGACAGAAGGTCTCGACCCGAAACTCTCACATCGCAACTTTAGGAGTCCACACAGCTGGAATTAGAAAACATGTAAATATGAAGGTTGTAAGCTCCTCCGTGTTCCTGCAGATCTTCCTGTGGGTCCTGAAGGACAACGACCTGACGGGCATGGCCTTCATCGACACCCAGCTGTACATCCACCAGATGTTCAGCATCAAGAACTTCATCCTGGCTGCCGATCTGATGAAGAGCGTCTCGTTGTTTCGCTACCAGCAGGAGAGCAAGACGCTGTCGCTCGTCAGCAGGGTGAGGAATACTTTCCTCGGTGTCTGATGTAGCAGAGATCGTTTCCACACAATGCAGTGTTTATTGATTCAGAGGTACCAGCGAGTATTGATGGTGCGTCTCTGGAAGAGAAGGGAGCAGCTCTTCAGGGACTGAAGCTGTCTTTGACGGTCTTTTCTTTTTGTTTTGGCCACAGGACGCGAAGCCCTTGGAGGTTTACAGCATCGAGTTCATCGTGGACAACAACCAGCTCGGATTATTGGGTAATGTTCGCAATGCCCTCGGGAAGCAAATTCAATTAAAAGTTCCCGTGTTCTCATGAACCTTTTCTTTTCCTTGTAGTTTCCGATCGAGACAAGAACCTCAGCGTGTACATGTATTTACCTGAAGGTATGCAATGTTGACAATGTGCAAATGCGAAGTATTTAGGTTTTTCATTCACATCCAGTCGTGTGATGAGCGCTCTGTGGTTGCAGCTAAAGAGAGCTTTGGAGGAATGCGCCTGCTGAGGCGAGCCGACTTCAACGCCGGGGCCAACATCAACACCTTCTGGAGGATGCCGTGCAGAGGCGCCCTGGACACCGGCAGCAAGAAGGCGCTGACCTATGACAACAAGCACATCACATGGTTCGGTAAGTGGCCACGATGTCGGAGCCAACGGAAGGATTAGAATCAGTCAGCGAGTCGCTAACGGAGAACAGATCAGGTGACTTCTGTGATTGGACGTAAATCTGAGTGTCACTGGCGACGCTGACAGACTCGTGAATATATAAGCAAATATAAACTTAGAGGGTAAATAAATGATATAGTTTGTTTTTGTCATAGACCTTTGTCGGCATTGATGGATCTAATTTACAAAAACAATGTATCGAAATAGATCAAGAAATCAATACTACTGCTCCATTCAGCTTTACTATCACGTTAACATTATAGGATTAAACCGTGTTTGTTTTTTATCTGCGTTCCCACAGCGACCCTGGACGGAGGAGTCGGGCTGCTCCTCCCCATGCAGGAGAAGACGTATCGCCGTCTGCTGATGTTGCAAAATGCTCTGAACTCCATGCTGCCTCATCACGCTGGTCTCAACCCAAAAGCCTTCAGGTGCTCGTCACGCTTTAGAAACCACTGCTCAGTGTTTAGGGTTACAGGGATGCAAAGGGGGGTTGAGGTTTAGCCATGTGATGAACCTTTTGTATCTTCCAGAATGCTGCAGAGCGACAGACGAACGCTGCAGAACGCTGTGAGAAACATCCTGGACGGAGAACTCCTCAACAAGTACCTGTACCTCAGTGCGATGGAGCGCAGCGAGCTGGCCAAGAAGATCGGCACCACTCAAGACATCGTGAGTGTGCACTAATGGGAGAGAGGATGCCAGTGAGGTCGCTTCTCTTGTTCCAACTCTCCTTCTCGTTTCCTCCCTCCCTAGATCCTGGATGACCTTCTGGAGGTGGACAGAGTAACGGCTCATTTCTGAGATTCACATTCCTACACCTCGACCGCTGAACGCCGTTTTATATTGAATGGAGAAAACGTTTTGTTACGGCCATCTTTGCGCAAACCTGATTTGTTTTTCTTACTTGTTGGACAAAAAAAAAAAAGAGGGCAGCCATGTTTTCTTAGGATATTTTATATAAAAAAAATTAAAAAACCAATACTGTGAAAGTAATGTACACAAGGCTCGCGTGTGTTTATTGAGCTGGAAAGACTGATACCTGAAAGAAGGCGGTAGAACATTTTATTTACATTGTTAAAATAATTTAACAACATTCGGTTAGCTGGCACTGGACTGAGTGGACTCGGAAGAAATGAAGCCGAAGCTTCCATCCATGTAACAAACGGTTAGTCAGACAATGATGAGCATAAACCTATAATCTGTATTGCGGTCATCAAGGCCGCGGTTTGTGTAGCTTGTTGTTCTTCCACTTAACTCAGAATACATCGACTGCTGAATATTTCTTTAAACATAATCTACAGTTTAAAGTGTTTCAATTGCTATGATTACACAAAAACTAAATTTAAAGAACACCAAAAATATGATTGAATTCAAAGCCTTACGATGGGCTGTAACGTTCTAAAGTTCTGGCCTCACTAGTGGGTTTGGGTCTTCACAGTGCTGCAGTCCAGTCTGACACCAGAGTCCCAGCTGATTTGGTGTTGAATCCGCGTGACTCACGTGAGCAGCACCATTACTAGCAGCGTTTAGAGCTGCTACAGTAGTGGAAACAGCTCCTTGCTGTTGGATCAACTTGTGCTTGGAATAGTTCCTTCGTAGCGAGACGTCTGCGCACTACCTCAGGTACTCGTACACGTCTGCGTCCAGAGATACGAGACCGACGTAGGACAGCAGGCCCAGGAAGGAGCGCGTCAGGCTCATCGCTGCCATCTCCCACCTGTAGATTCACATCGTTCACAATCACGGAACACGATTTTCATCATTGATGAAACTAAAAACGAGTCTTTACCTTAAAGCCAGTTCGAACTTGAGGCCCTCCCATGTCGTCCTCACCCAGCGGAAGACCCAGAGCCTGGGCAGCACCCCCGTCCTCGCTGCCTGGATGTTCCCCCAGCCTCGCACCGCACTAGAAGACAAGATGCTTGAGATACTAAGCAACGCAACCATGACCGAAGAATAAAACAAAGCAAGTTAAGGGGCTTAGAGTCCAATCAGCTGTCAGTCTTTAGCTGCCAGTCTTTAGCTGCAGCCAGGATGTAAAACTAAAATAAAAGCGCTCGGGTTTGTTAGTTTGCTTCATGTCTGAACATGACTGTCTATATTTAATTTCTCCACGCTGGATAAATGCAGATAGCTGATTAACCTACTGCGTCATGACTGTTGGAAGCAGCTTGGTGAGTTTAGAACACCGTTAAAATGGAACTTAAATGACTGACACTTTTTCACACAAGGTCACAATGCCAACCCAAAAGGACACCAAGTCCTACAAGTTGAAAACGTCAGCATGTAGCGAAGTCATCATCAGCTGCGTCCCAATCCAGCGGCTGTCCCGTTTCACAGACTCCTCCGAATGCAGCCTTCTGCTCCCAGATAGACAGCCGATGGATCCTTCGCGGCCCAACATATCCCAAGATTGTGATTTTTTTTTTTTTAAATCGACACTGACCTCTTGGCCATGACAAAGTAGCGGTCCACCGGCGCCCCCAGGCTGATGTTGATGCTTCGGACCGTGTTGATGTTCCGGAACACGAGCAGCATGGGCCGGGGCATCGACTTCAGCACGCGCATGATGCTGTCGAAGCGCTCGCTGGCCATCTCGCGCATGTAGGTCGTCTCCTCCCGGCTCAGGATGTTGGACAGACCCAGCTCACGCATGTTGATGGGCCGCTGCAGCAGCATCTCGCAGAACAGGAAGTACTCTGCACAGCAAGTTAGATATGAAATGTAAATAAATCGTTTTCTAACAAATACTTTGTTAAGATTTTAATAGCCAAAACAGATGTACGCTCACCTTTGACACCAAGTGCTTTGGAGTGCTCCTCCATTGCTGCCTCGTCTCTTAGGACTACGGACCGCCACAGTTTACAGAGAGCCACTCGGTCACTGAAGACATGAAACGGTTAGAGTTCGAGCTCGTGGCTAAATATTCTCAGGTCGTCATACGAAGCAGACCAGTCTTACCGCTGGCTGAGTTGTTGGTACAAGCCGTGGTCCAAGAGGACCAACTGTGCCTTGTTGTCAGGACCTCGTCTCACTAGAACTGCAAACAAAGAATTCATCACACACACACACGATGAGGATCCCCTTAAATTAGTGTGACGTTATTGTAACTGAGCAGGATTTTTCAGTTGTCTCGTCAGTGCTCTCTGGTGGACAAACTATAAAATAGCAGTTTCTTAATTACCGTTGTACATATTTTTAGGATTTCTGTAATTATGTATTCACCGACCTAAATACCGCTGCTGATGAGCAATAAGCTAATATTAGCTCATCCGATATCGGTTCTCTGCCTCTGTGGTTCAGTCAGAGAAAGCGAGAGATTGAAGACCCAGAGGTGTTGCAGTTCATACAAGACTGACAGAAAACACAAAAGCACTAGTTGCTGCTGAATACGAGTAATGATCTTCTCGGTCGTGGTCCAACACCTGCATACAGACATGTGCTCGGTGAACTCACCGTTTCCCGGATGCGGGTCGGCGTGGATGAAGCCGGTGTAGAAGATTTGCTCGGCAAATGTTCGGATCAGCTTATCTGCGGCCTGCAAAAGCAAACATTTGATGAGGCGTTTTTTAAAAGACGGCCGTTCAACGGTAACACTCCACTCTGAACATCAGCTGCCGTGTCGAGTGCATCAACTCACATCTTTCAAACTCAACCCTCGTCTTTTAATTTCTTCCACGTCGTTGATTTTGCAGCCGTCGCAGAACTCTGCCGTCATCACTCTCTTTCAATCGGAGAGGGAAAAAAAGAAAAGAAACGGTTTAGCCAAAGAAAAGGTTGGACATCCAGTTATTTTCTACCACTGATGATGACCTCACCTTACTGGTTTGCTCCCAGAACACTTTGGGTACGACAACAAAACTGAAGTGTTTCAGCTCCTCCGCGCACCTCTCCGAATTCTTGGCCTCGTTCTCAAAATCCAGCTCTTGACCCAATGTCCCCTTCAAGTCCTAGATGAAGGAGAATAGAATCAAGAACGGGCCAAACCGATATATACCGGTATGTATATGGTACATACATATACATATATAGATCTGGTTAACAAGGAAATACAACTGCTTCCTGACCGTAAGAACCCATCGGAATCCAAAGGTGGGGTGCATGAACGTCACGACATCCAGCAGGATCTCCAATGTTCTGATATCGCCGTCAAACCGATCCCTGAGGTCAATGTACTGCACCTGTGGGCAACAGAATAAAAACGGTTTGGATTGTCCACCTCCCAAAGATAGCAAGATGGGAGACCTTCTTTCCGTGTAGGAGACGGAGGATGCGAAAGCGTGTAGCGTTACTCGATCAGAACGGTCCGATTCTGCACTCTGCGAGATCTCTTCCACGTGACCGTTTCACCGTCTATGCCCGAGAGTAACTCGGCGCTCACCTTCACGGCGACGGGCGTCCCGTCGAACAGCTCCGCCTTATGAACCTGGGCCAAGCTGGCAGCAGCGATGGGCTCATAGTCGAACTCTTTAAAAAGCTGCTTCGGGGTTTTGTTGAAGTCTTCCTGGAAGAGAGCGTCCACCTGGAGCAGACACAACGCTGAGACATTTCAGGCCGTCCCCCCTTTTTCATTTACTGAACCACGTGTCTTTGTTCGCGCGGCGGTTCTCACCTCTTTGTACCTCCGGTTCAAGGCCTTGTCTTCCAGTATTTGCAGGGTGCGGATGTACTCGGGGGGCAGCAGGTGGTTGAAGGAACACAGACCTTGGCCGAGTTTGATGTATATTCCTCCGTTGGTCAGGGCTCCTCCCACCATGCACTCGGCTGCCCGTTGGTGGCAGGCCGACATCTTGGCCAGGTAGGATGGGCTGCTCTAGCAGGGGAGGACAGCAGTAAGACTTGACTCTCCACACAATGAATGCAAGTAAATCTGTGACCAACAACCCACGATGAAACCAATTTCATATTTACTAAGAGTATTGTTTGTGTGGCTTTTTTCCCGTGGACAGATGTGAGTTGAGGATGCGTTACGCGACCTCGTAGACACCAGTCATCTTTCTCTCTAAGCCGCCATCCGTCTTCTGTATTGTGATACCTCAGAAACCACTGAGGAGTGCAAGTGATTATTGCCGTGACTGGTTTCTTTCTTTGGGGATC
The DNA here is from genome assembly GCF_949748355.1 of Melanostigma gelatinosum. NCBI lineage: Eukaryota > Metazoa > Chordata > Actinopteri > Perciformes > Zoarcidae > Melanostigma > Melanostigma gelatinosum. The sequence continues at coordinate 19,499,546 of NC_136650.1, read as the reverse complement.
ACCTGCTCAGACGGAACCTATTTCTGTATTTGAGAACTTACCTCGTCTTGGCCGCGAAGAGCCACGTTAGCGGTCCACCAGTAATCCCCAGAGATCACGAGTCCCACAGAGAGACATCTGAGGACACACAGACGAAGAGGGTCGATGGGACTTCATAATGTCACATGTGGTAACATCTCCAATAAATAAGGAGAAAATGACCAGCATTAAGGTGAGACTATGTTTGAAAGACGAAACATGTTCCCCCTCCTACGAATGTAAAGCTCATCAGGTCTAGTAGCTTATGGCGGCCAATGTTAGCTAACTTTAACTCGGATCACTGACATCACGGAGTCATTTCAAGGGATGACTGAAGAACTGACTGAAGAACTGTAACACGATGTAATCTGGGAACTGTCGCTTGTACAGTGGTTGCTCACTTTAAACACGAGTACGACCGGTTTATGGGTTTCATCTCAAACCTGCAGAAGCGTCCGAATCCTTCAGTCAGAATCTTCATCCTCCTCCTGTCTCTGGGTTCGGACGCAGCATACCGGACCCCCACTGCCACGGGCACGCCGACAGAGACGCCAACAAGTGTCTTCCATAACAGCCCCCGGCGCTTACCTTCCCTTAACGCAGGAAGAACAAAATGAATGAATCAAACAGAACCGTTACCGTGGGCAGAAGTTGATCTGCGACGACGACCCGGCCGCTGTTCGGTACCTTAGTGAGCTGAAGGGTCTATTTCTTTGGAGCGATGCGGCGGGATGTGGGGGTCTTCGGAGCAGAGCCATGTGATGGAGACACAACTGTAACTAAAGAGGAAAACATGCTGGTCATCTGATAGTTAACAAAGTGAACTCTTGACTTAACCATGGCTCATTGAATCTGGTGTTTTTTACTGCTGGCAGTGTCACGTTCACCAAACCGTACCATCGAATGTAAAAAAGAAAAGACAAAAGAAGCCTGCCAGTTGCATTTCGAGGTCATTGGCTTGTAAATGAATATTGGATGAAGCTGTATGGCTTATGCAATAGATGCAGAGTATCAGAGTACAAAGTACACCATGACAAACCACAGTGAGCAGGCAGAAAGGAAACTATGAAATGAAAAGTCCATGTGCAATAGCTGCAGATTTCCCAGTGGGCATGTCGGCAGCAACAGTGTTTGACTTTAGAGTTGTGACGTTGTTATAATCTGGGTGCACCCTTGTATTATTAAAAAAACAAAGAATGGTTATAAAGTCTCCCTGCAGACTCCCATGGCTCTTTGTGCGTTTGTGATGGTCTTACTTCGCCAAAGCTGGACAGCAACTACTGATCATATCCATCATCGGTTAATGTCCAAAAATGTTGAAATATAGTCCAAAAAACAACATATAGTCATTTTAGAGTATAAAGCAGAGAAAATCAGCAAAATATCTCATTAACAAGCAGGAACTCATGTTTGACTTAAAACAATTGGGCGGGTTTAAAAAAAAAAAAAGTTGCCAGTTCGTTCTTCTTCATCGACTGACTAATTGATCAATCTGATATTCATGTACATACAGATCACGGTTGTGTGTGTGTGTGTGTGTGTGTGTGTGTGTGTGTGTGTGTGTGTGTGTGTGTGTGTGTGTGTGTGTGTGTGTGTGTGTGTGTGTGTGTGTGTGTGTGTGTGTGTGTGTGTGTGTGTGTGTGTGTGTGTTGGGAAGGAGAGGGGGGGTTAGAGCAAGGCCAATACGACCAGCCGGGGTACTTAGTTTGTTTTTGTTCGCTGTCTACAGCGAAGGGACAAAATGTTTCCAGTGCTGACAAATTGATGTTGAGATTAGTTTATCTCAGGGACCTGAACACTGAAACATCAACAGACAGTCCGTCCGTCACTCGCTCACGGAGTGTTTGCGTCACCACAACAGTAAGCGGTTACGTCTCATCTGAGCCACACTAATATAGTTAAGAGTGTGCGCAAGTAATAGCTGATAATTGTTGATTTGTTTTAATATGGCGGCGCATCTTTGCTTGAACGAGTAAACGACTTTAACCAGTAACGCTGGTGTTACAGTAACGCTACAAATGGAAAAACAAGCGTGTTGTGGTTTATTTAAACGTTTTAAGAACTAAAATGTATCTATGTATGTAATTATTTTGAGTTTTTCTTTGTGGGTATTGGATTGCCCGCATCTGTTTCTTTTTTGTGTAAGTGAAAAATGCTACAACCTTTCCTTTGAAGGCCAATCCACGTTTCCGGTTCGTTCGGGTTAGTTACAGTTAGGCTAGCGTTACAGTGAACGTGGCTGTTGTGCAACTAGCTTGCTAACTTTAGCTAATGCTACTGTCAAACCAAGCTAAACAAAACATGAATGGATATCGTTGACTTACTGCTCGGGTGGTCTCTCTTGCCATGGTTCCTGGAATAGTAAAACAGCTCTGCTCGCTCTCAGAGAGTATTTATCATCCAAAGTGCCCTTCCCTTCAGGGGCCACCTCCATAATCGACCGGCAGCTAGCATGCCAAAGAGTACGGACGAGAGTGGGAGGGGGCATTCTCCCCTACTCACTTCCGGTTTCGCTTTAATCCTGTTCATGAGACATCATTGGGATCTTTGTTTTGCTCATTGGTCTATTTTCTCTCAAGTCTCAAATGTGAACGTATCTCTGTGTCCTCGTGTCCTTGTGTCCTCTTGTCCTCATGTCATTGTGTCCCCATGTCCTTGTGTCCTCTTGTCCCTGTGTCCCCGTGTCCTTATTATGTCCTTGTGTTCTCTTGTCCATGTGTCCTTTTATCCTCTGGGTCCTCATGTTTCTGTGTCCTCGTGTATCTGGGTCCTCATGTCCTTGTGTCCTCGTGTCCTCTTGTCCCCTTGTCCTCATATCTCTGTGTCCTCATGTCTGGGTATTCACTGGACAATGTATTGCCTCTGTCCGGTTGAAGGACCACAACAAGTGTTTGATGATGTTTGTTAAATATCGCGCGTGGACCCGTGTGGACATGGAGGGCAGGTAGTCATCTTGATGTTGGACTCTCTGGTAGGAGGGACCGCTACGATACGATTATACGGATTGGTTCAAAGAATGCCCTTGTGTCCCCTTATTGGTATAGAGTGGTCTCGTGTGACGTCACAGTTTAGCTGTCGGCCATGTTGGAGTACACACAAAGCCACTGGCATGCACGGCTGAGTCGCATAACCTATCGATCATGGTGAACTTTTGTGCTGTCTTTGGTTGTGGCAGCAGAGCTGATAGAGACAAGAAACCATTCTTTCGTTTGCCAGCGGTCATTACACATCAAGGAAATGACACGAAGGAGCTATCCAAGCGACGTCGCGAGAAATGGCTGTCACGCATCTCTCGAGATATAAAGGAATCGAATTTGGCGTACACTAGAGTATGTGCGGATCACTTTATAAGTGGTAAGTGATTTTATTTACAAATTCCTTTGTGAACAGTATTTAATAAAGGAAATATAAATTAATCCGATAAGACTACTTCGGTAAACTTGTATTTCAATGTTTATTACAAACTGTTTCAGGTAAACCCTCTACTCTCCAAGATGCCGATAATCCAGACTGGTCTCCGTCTCTAAAACTTGGACATGAGAAGGTTACCGAAGCTTCATCGGCCCGTGACAGCAGTCGGTACCAGAGACGTGTCGAGCGTGTACAACAGGCGAAACACAGAGATGCAGCCTCAGCATTGCTTGATATGAGTTTAACGTCGGATCATGCATATGACAGCCCACCAGCAGCAGAGGATGAGGACGAGGATAAGAATAACCAAGCCAACCAGACAGACCTCGGTGGGGCCACGATTGCAGCAATGCAAGCTGAGATGCAGCGCCTACTCTCGGAAAATCTGAATTTGAAAAAGGAACTTTCCGATGAACGATCCATGTTTGATTCTGAATTTTTTGAAAATAATGATGAAAAAGTGAGATATGTGTGTGTGTGGGGGGGGGGGGGGGAGATGAAGTTCGGGGTTAGTTTAAAGTGAATTCCTACACACACGCACACAATGACATGCATGTACAATGTACACAAACACACGTGTCTGTTTGCACTGAGTAAACATTGAATATTGCTAAATATCTGACTAGATCTGTATATATTTACCCTTCCAATGACGAGATGAGAATTCTCGACGACCGTTGCTTTAACGTCTCGGACCCATCCACTGACAAACTGATTATAAGCGTCGAGCCCTTTGTAGCACTCCAACTCGTCTTTTGTGTGAGGACTCGGGGTGTTCACGAGATACGTGTAGATGTTGGCGTAGTTTACCGATGGAAGATAAGTAGGATCGGCACTGAAACTATCTGCACTCATCGTATAGGGATCCAAATTACCAATAACCTTCAATTTGGCCAGGTAGCGAACCTTTGATGCACTATCCAGTGATTCAAAGTATGGTATTCTCGCCGCCATGTAGGATCTGTATGTACTCCAACATGGCGGACAGACCTCGTATCTAAGGAGATCGTGACGTCGGCGAGACCACTCTATTCGTTAAGTCTCCTCCATATGCACAGACTTCACCCAAATAAGTTAATCACTGAAAGTATCTTATAGGACACAAGAACAATTAATAATTGCATGACTGTGATGTAGGTAAAGCAACCTGTACAGTATGATATTTTTCAAACTTGCCTCACTTCGGCAGATCCTAATCCACTTAAAGGCACGTTTAAACATATATTGTAGTAAATTCTGCAGTCACAGGAAAATAAGTGAAAGCTGATAGTGACAAGAGACAGGTTTAGTATTGTTATATTTATGTTAAATCAGGTACTTATAGGTATCTGTGGGTTCAAAAGTTATCATCTCAAAGTTTATTGAAAGTTGTAATGAAGACAAAACAAGTAAAGCGTCACGATGGCTTGTGTGGATTTTTGTCATTTTTAACAGATCTCGTTGGGATTTATCTTTATAATAGTTTATTGTATATGTTGTTTTGTTGTGCATATTTCTGTCAATTGAAACATTTAGCCCGAACGAACCGGAAACGTGGATTGGCCTTCAAAGGAAAGGTTGTAGCATTTTTCACTTACACAAAAAAGAAACAGATGCGGGCAATCCAATACCCACAAAGAAAAACTCAAAATAATTACATACATAGATACATTTTAGTTCTTAAAACGTTTCAATCAACTACAAAACGCTTGTTTTTCATTTGGTTATTTTATTTTGAAAAATGTGGAAATTTTGTTGCATGGTCTACCGGAAGCTGTAGCGACCCGTAGTGTCGCTGCAGTGTTGCGCTTTTCCTGTTTACGGGCGGGAAGAGCGAACGTAGCTGACTGGAAGGCGACTGTGTTTAAAATCGACAGCACGTTTTAGTTTTAAATTCTCCTCAATGCTTTTTTGCAGGTTTTAAATGATACACGGGGCATTGGATACGTTTTAAGTGGGACCGTTGCTGGAAAACTATAGGGATATATTTTTTGGAGAGTGCAGAACAGATGGAGGATCCTCCTGCAGATTCTGGTGGAGGTGGTGGTGGAGGAGCGGAGGGCCCCACGGTGCAGGTGGCAGATATCTGCTGGCCGAAGGGGGCTCTCCCTCTGCGGCTCCTGGAGTGGAAAGTCAAACCCGGGTCTCTGGTGAACCTGGACTCCGTGCTCGCTCTCTGCGCTCCCATACCCCCGGAGGAGAAGAAGAAGGGGGCACAGGCGGCCAGGCTGCCAGAGAGAAAGGTGAAGTCGGACCGTGCTGGAGTAGTCAAGGAGCTATGTTGTCAACTTGGGCAAGTCATACCTCCCGGGTGAGTCAGTCTGTTGAGAGGTTGCATGTCCAACATGTCTGCTGTAGTGACTCCACCTGTAGTGTGACGCTAGCTAGCTAGCTAGCTAACGAGCTAACATTGCTATGCGTGCTAAGTAACGTTAGCTTGTTTGCTAGCAGTACCAGCATCAAGTCAGTCAACATAAACAAGCAAACGTTTGGCCAAAACTTTCAAAATAAATTAGTGTTGTTTTTAGATAGTGTGTCTCTGCACATTTCTAGTCGTTGCAGTTATAGTGGGCATGGAAACCAGCTGTAACCAAACATTACATGCGGTCTTATTTGTCAGTTTAATAAAATCGCAATCACGCTTACAGCCAAAACATGTATACGCTTTTATTTTGAAGGCGTAATCACGTGAAGAAGTGCGACGGGTATTTTGACAGGTAGAGGACTGGCGCGAGGCAGCTGCTGTCCCATGTAGTTTGAACTGAATACCAGCATATGTACTATTCAGCATACTTTTTAAACATTCATCTGATATCAATTAACATTTTACATCTCTTGATTCAAAACGTTTGATGTCACGCCTGTTTAAAAAATAAGTGTTGCCTTCAGGTGCCCCTTGTAAACTTCTACTCCTGGCTCTGAAAGTCCCTGCCGCATGCATAGTATAATAACAGTGTATAATATGTATAGTAATATGAAAACAGTGTCAAAAGTGCCTGTCTGTGGTGTCTTAATTACAAAGCAAAGCAACTGTGCGCCAAGCTCTTCATTATTGTAAATTTGGACATTATTAGTTGACTTGATTTAGTTACAACTTGTTCTCAAAGTAAAACCATTTCCCTGTCACTCAAAGCAAATCGTTAAGTTATAGTTTTAAGGCTCACGGCTAATCTATGATAAATCTAATCTAATAAACTGAATTTACACAGAGTCCTTGCATGCCATGAAGCAAATGTTCATATAATGAGAATCCTGCCAACAGACGGGACTATTGAATGCACCATCACTGGTTTATTGTAAAGTACGTATTTACACTAACATTTGTTGTCTTTTTTTCAGGGGTGTCGTCGTCCGAATAGAAGAATGCAGCCATCCAATAGTCATGAAGGGTTTATGTGCCGAGTGTGGCCAGGACCTGACTCAGTAAGGACATCCAAAAACACAGCCACTTTTATTTTAATACCTAAATAGAAATATCTTTTCAATTTCATGTTCAATGTTCAGATAATATACGTTTTGCCCACACTATGACCCTCACAATGCACGGACCTGATTGCAAAAACATCCCTCCCAAAAGAATGTAACATTTAATGCTTACATTTTCACACACGTCAGCTGACATTCAATTTTGAGCTGATTAATAATTCATCTTTTGATGTTATGTTCCTGTGCATCCAAACTGACTGACTATATCTGACCCAAAGTATTCGTGGTGGCTTCTGTATTATTTGATACCATCAGGTGGCACCAGAGATCAGACAGAGAGAGTTGAATACAACTGAGGTCATAAATCAAGTGCTCCCACTCTGCTCTCTCCATGCTGTCTGTTAGATAAAGACGTGAACATGTGCAGCTGTCGGTTAGTCTGAGAGAAGCTGCATTTGTTGTTGTTTTTATTGATGTAAAGAGCCAGTAGGCTGTTCACTGTGAGGTAAAAGTTGTTTTTGAACGTTTGCATTATATATTACACATGATGAGAATGACAGTGAAATATTTTACAGCAGGGATGACATGTTTTATATATTAATAGACAAACAACCAACCAAAACCACTTGCTAACTATGCTCGCTGCTCTTAAATAGTTTGTGGAAGCCCCAATTCTATTCAGTCACAATATGTTCAAGGACCTGAGAGTTACTCAAACCACAAAATCCATCACACCCACTCTTTCTTCTTCTTCTTCTTCTTCTTCTTCTTCTTCTTCTTCTTCTTCTTCTTCTTCTTCTTCTTCTTCTTCTTCTTCTTCTTCTTCTTCTTCTTCTCAGGCTGCAGGGCACAAATGGGAACCAGCAAACTCCCATCTCCACGGCAACCGTCTCCATGGTGCACAGTGTCCCCGAGCTGATGGTCAGCTCGGAGGTGAGTCATGTGATGGAGATGCATATATATATATACATATGTCATAGTCATGCCTTTATAAGATCTTTGGAAGCACTCCTTGCAATATTTTCCCAAGAAATTATCTACAGACTGTTTTTCCAATCGTGCTTTAATTTTGTATCCTCAAATTTAACAAATTTCCTGGTGAATTTCAAGAATTTCCTGGTGGGAAGTATTGTTACAGTATTCAGAACATGCAACTGTCAGCTGAAACAAACGATAACAACATAGTCATGGATGAGAGTCTGTTCAGGTCTCAGTTTGTATCGATGTCAAGTTTAAAATATGCAGTTAATATGTCATCAAACACCTGAACATATTGTACCATGTCAATGGTGGATGTGTAGGATTGCTCATTATCTTGTTAACCCCTATGCTGCAGGACTAGTTCCATTTAACTAAATACTAAATGTTTAGGCAATTACATGCAGCTTGCTACCCAGACCAGGTCACACACACACGTTCACCACAAAGCTTAAAAAGATCAACCGATGGAAGCTGAAACCAATGCGTGACATTCTGGTCATACACGCTTTGTTAATAGTGGTGTGCTGGTTGCTCATTCATTGTCTTCATTCACTCCCAAAAAGCAAGCAGAACAGCTGGGCAGAGAAGACCAGCAGAGACTCCACCGGAACAAGAAGCTGGTCCTGATGGTGGATCTGGACCAGACGCTGATCCACACCACTGAACAGCACTGCCAGCGTATGTCCAATAAGGTATTACTCAGTCACGCCGCTCTTCTGTACGGTCTTCACTTTTGGGTCACTCTCCATTTATCATTATAAACAAGACTACTACTCTGTGTTGACAGTTTTCAGCCTGTCAGCATTATTTAAACCGAAGTTCGTATTCAAAATCTTCCTTTTAAGAGCAGACGTTGAGGCATTGCGTCATAGTTAACACTCTTTTTTTATTAATTTTATTCCCTTCAGGGTATTTTCCACTTCCAGCTCGGGCGAGGAGAGCCGATGCTCCACACACGACTGCGCCCACACTGCAAGGCTTTCCTGGAAAAAATTGCCAAACTCTATGAGTTGCACGTCTTCACGTTCGGGAGCCGCCTTTATGCACACACCATTGCTGGTAATGGACTCCTTCTTTTACATTTCACCGAACATTGTCAGCGCCGGTTACATGAAGCCACAGTTTCATTGGTATGAACATGTGACAGTTTGGTCTTTTACTTGTACTGCCCGTCGCTGTCCATAAGAGGGAAGTGTCCGCTTATGTTTTGAGCTGACTTTATGCTGGATCAATGTTGGGCATCTAAAGTCTCTGTGTGTCATCTGCAAGCACTTTGAACCACTTTAAAATGTAGCTGTGGTGCTGCTCTTTAAAATGCACGTCAACACTTTGGCTGGTAACATGTACACAAGACAACCCGTCCTATTCTAGTCCGTTCTAGTTTTAGCAGCGTACGTCTGGCAGCTGACGAATGTTGGTTTCCTTCCAGATGAAAATATTCCGGTTTATGATTTAAGGTTGGATTATGTTGAAGTAGGGCTGGGCGATAAATCGATTTAATCGATTAATTCGAATGTGTGCTTTAAGGCGATGTGTTTTATTGAAAATCGAGAAAATCGCCCCCACCCCTTTTTCCCGTAGTAGAGTGCGCGCGCATTGTTTACAAACTAAAACAATGGCGGCCAGCAGCTTCACTGCTGCCGCCGCCACCTCACAAAAACAACCCAGCATTTTGGAGACATTCACCAACTGTACTCCGCATGAGAAGAAGAGTGCCCGGTGGAAAGCCATCACGGATGCAGTCGCGATGTATATCGCAAAAGATATGGTGCCCATATACACCGTGGAAAAGCCGGGGTTTATTCACCGTCTCAAAGCTTTGGACCCCAGGTACGTGCTACCAAGCCGTAAACATTTTTCTGACGTTGCCTTGCCTCGGCTGTACAATAGTACACGCCAAAGGATCTCTGCGGAGCTGGAGGGGATGTCATTCTACTCCGCAACAACTGACCTGTGGTCCAGCAGGTTGACCCAGACACCGATCCACTTGACTGGTGGAAGCGTCACCAACTTAACTTTCCAAGGCTAAGTACTTTAGCAAAGAAATACCTCTCTGTGCCAGCTACAAGTGCCCCCTCTGAGAGGCTTTTCAGTGTGTGGGGGGGGGCATTGTTACATGCCACCGTGCATGCCTGAAGCCAGAGGTAGTAGACAGGCTTGTCTTCCTGGCAAAAAATATTTAGAAAAAACATGCACTACTGTTTAATACTGTTGGTTATGTTGTGAATGCACTTGATTTTGTTTACATGCACTTATTTACTGTGCAAAATATGTTATGTTGATGTTAGATCAGATGTTGCACTTTTGAAAATGTGAATGTTAAAGGGTCATATACATTTTATTTCATGCTGTGTTTGTATCAGTGTATTCAGTTAGAAAAGCTTACTGTAAAAAGTTACATTTGCACAGTTGTTTACAATGGAAGGCTACTATTTAATGCCATTTAATGTTATGTTTAATTTAATTTTATATTTAAATGATTCAGGCAAACAAAAGAGTGACCAAATACTTTTTGTATACTACAGGCACCTTTCTACAATGTTCAGGTTTTGTTTGCACTTTATTTTTATCAACCTACTTGGGAAAATCATCACAAAATAAAAGAAAAAATTGTTTTCAACAGCTTCTGTCATCTGCAAAAAAATTTGGGGGAAAAAAATCGATTTAAATCGTGAATCGGATTTTTTGTAAAAAAATCGGAGATTTTTTTTTTAGGCCATATCGCCCAGCCCTATGTTGAAGTGAAGGTAGTTTGTTTATATGCTGTCTTGTTGGTATTCAGGGTCTTCAGGGCCTTGTCCCAGCACTGTTCTGCCTCCACATAATGAATGTTTAATGCATTTTGAATTGGATTGCACGACTGGCGTTGTTCAGGCCAGTGTTCCAGCTGTTGACAACTTCTTTTGCGATTTATAGAACAGGCTGTTCTAAAAATGGGCAACGGGGTGGAGTTGAGTCGGCCCACCTTTCACACACAGTGTCCTCATTCGTGCCTCACTTTGAGCCATAGTAGGATTTAAATAGGTTTTAAACAGTTATATTAAAAACCACTTCCTGTACAGTTGTCCTGAACGGAGGAATTAGCTTTTGACACCGGTTCTTTGTACCAGGCTGTAAACATGTTTAAATAAAGCATTTTAACATGGGGCTCGATGGGGATTGACTCGCTTTTGGTGCCAGCCTCAAGTGGCCATTTCTCAGCTCTTCCCCGTTGGCTTCATTTCTCAGCGCTGACGGTTGCTGCTTGGGTCAAAGGAGCTGCAGGTCTCTATCCACAGCCGAGGCCGAATCAGTCTGCGTGTTTCTTTAGACTCGGCGATGAAAAGCCTGAAAATGTTTTCAATGCTGGGGGAAAGGTAGTGGCAAGGTTAACACAGGAGGGATTGCACCGGAGGCTTTGCTCTTCATGAGAGGATGGTTTTGTTAATGCGTCGTGGAAATAAAACGGCACGTTTTGTTGCAGGCGCTGTAGAATTTGTATCTTTGCAATAGAAATGAAATACCCACTGTGACCTTGGAGAGGAGGTTTGCAGATACCGTTGAATGTGCACTCACCTTTTCTTCACATCACCCTGTAATCTTCCCCCTTTTTTAGGCTTTCTGGATCCTGAAAAGAAGCTGTTCTCTCATCGCATCCTTTCCAGAGATGAATGCATCGACCCTTTCTCCAAGACGGGGAATCTTAGGTACTAAATGAATTTTCTGTGTCATCTGTTAAAGCACAAAGAGGCTCTAAAGCTCACAGCATGTCTCGTTCGGTCACGATGGAACAGTTGGTGGATGATCCACACCGCTTGTTGGCAGCAGTGACTTTATCCAAATTGTTTCCTCGCTTCTGTAATCGTTATCGTGGACATTCTGTCCATATTGTCAGTGATTGTTGACGAGCACAAAGAGTAGAGATCTATTATTCTCTCTCAGTGTCGCTGCAGAACGGCTGTCAAATAAAATAACGAAAAAATTGCGCTGATGGTGTAAAGAATATTGAAGTGCCTCTTATTATGATTCATAGCTAAACACAGTCTCGGTCACTGCGAGCTCACTACAGCCACAGGGAGATTAATAACCGCCTCGCCGTGGATTCAGTTTGTACTGTGATCTTCCTGACAGGAATCTGTTCCCGTGTGGCGACTCCATGGTCTCCATAATCGACGACCGAGAGGACGTGTGGAAGTTTGCACCTAACCTCATCACCGTGAAGAAATACATCTACTTCCAGGGCACGGGGGACATCAATGCTCCGCCCGGATCGCGGGAAGCTCAGATGGCAAAGAAAGGTACAGTGTCCACACGTCTTTGAGTGCTTTCACACCTGTAGTGAGGTTCATTTGGTCCGGGAACAAGGGGAATAAAATATATGCTTCAATGCATTTTAGTTCTGGTCCTGTTCCTGTTCACACTGCCTTTTTGTTTCTTCTTTTAAACAAAGCCAGAGGAGCAAATATGAAGCTACACTGACTTGCGGACATTTTGGCAAATGTCGTCTTGCAAATGAATTCCTGACAGAAGTTTGTGCAGCACTTCAATGCTTCTGATCTCTGTTTTTATGTTCTTTGGTGTCACAAAAAGCGAATGAAGAAATAACTCGTCGTAAGCATCATTAATATTATTGGACTGCAAATCGACCGTGTGTCATGATGACATGATGAGAGGCAGAATTGCACAAAAGTGTGCATGAGGCGTCTCCACATACCTCGCCACAAATGTTCTAATGGACTTAATGAACTGACAAAGTAGTCTGACGTCACGCAAGCACAGCCGTTTTAACTGCATCCTTTCAGACGGGCTCCGTTCGGTTGTTGGTCTTCGCCACGATTTAGATTGACGGCTTTCACATCGTTAAAGTGGACCACACGGGTTCGCAACATTTTGATAACATGATGCGTTTGTTGAAAGACCATTTGAGGACAAAGTTGCTGACAGTTTATGCAACACTGAGCAGTACCAGTACTTCCAGTACTATGCACACTTCCCTGTGAGAGGCACTTTTAGCTGAAGTTAACGAGCAAGTCGGTCCAGTGGCTTCGCTGAGCTCTTATAAGTTCAATGATGAACGTCACAGAGGCACAGAGTTTACTTTACTGCATCTCACTGACATGGAGACATTGCAATAGGGAGACGAATTCTGAGCTCACTGTTGAAAGATTCAATGCAACTTATGAAGTTTTAATTGGTGACGCATTGGGGCCTTGTTGATTGCCTCAGTGCTGTTAATAATTTGATTTGGAGAACACTCATTTAAGTCCCACTTGGATATCAGATATAGTTTATTTCGATTTGATGTAAAATATCCTTATTAATGTACCATGTGAGTGAATATGGCCTAAATATCTGCCCTTCGGATTTCTTTTGGACATTTACCGTACTTTCCGGACTATAGAGCGCACCGGTATATAGGCGGCACCGGCTGATTTTTAAAAGAAAAAAGAATTTGCACATAGATACGCCGCACTGGTCTATAAGCCGCAGGTGTCCCCGTTGAACAGCAAGATGCTTTTAACAGTACTAAAGTTGTCTTCTTCTCTGAACATCATAACATGTCGCTAGCTTCTAAGCTAATTTTAACATTACGGCCAATGGGGAAATGCTAACCGCGATTAGCATTCGCGAATATAATATATATTCGTACATCTTTTCATGCAGACATACTTACAGACTACGGTCTCTCAAGGCTACCAAACGGAAGAAGTTAAACGAAGCAGCGTGTCTTCTCATTAGAATCTAAAAGCAACGAGGCAATAACTGTTGTTGCTCGTAGCTCGTAGCTTCTGAATACCGTAGCTGTTGTGCTAGCAGCTACTTTTATTTGTGACTTTGCATACATTTGTGTGTGTGTGTGTGTATATGTATATTAATATAAACAAAGATCTTTAAAAAGCAATCAGTTTGCAGTAACTCCTTCAAATTGTTATCTCAGTGCTGAACCTAATATAATCTGTTTATTGTCACACTTACACACTGGATGAAGAGTTATTCTGGTTAAACCGAATCCCCCTTATACTCTCCTGTCACACTGACTTTTAAAGAGTAATCCAAAATAATATATATATATTTATGTTAAGAGACTCTCTCTCTCTATATGAATGAAATGATAACTCTATTCTTGGTCACATCATTTATCATACAGTCACTCAGGCTGGACCCAGACAACAAATAGTCATCAACACTGCACCGCCTGCTTCCTGAGTTTACACGATGAGCGTCCACACCTCTATCCACCAACCGCCTCCTGAATCACACGTACCTGTCGATAAACACGGACAGACCTTTCCCCTCTGTACGCCCCTCCACGCTGAACTCTCAGTGTGATTCTCTTCATTATCATCGCAGGAAACGATCTGCTTGGAGCCAGCCAGTGTGTCTCTGTGGGGACTTTTGTAGGAGCCCTTCATTTACACCCACTCTCAGGCTGTTACATCAGTAACTGATAACTCGTGGTTGTACTCATCCCATGTAGCAACAATCTGCCCGGCTCAGCAATGGGCCCTTATGTTGTTGATGCACTGAAAAGAGACTGGAGGGTTGGTCCTGTGGTTAAAACACCAGCTTCAATTTGTCCAATGCAAATACAAACTGCTGAAATTCTCTTGATGACAGCTACTGTATTTGTTTTTACTGTATTTGTATTTCTAAAACAAATACATCATAAAATAAAAAACAGTCTCATCCATTGAAGGGATGTGGAGTTTGTAAATGAAGACAAAACATACATTTTGAAGTAATGAGGAAGTGAAGCATCTTTCAACAACGCAGTATTAGGAAGGCGCTTGATTCTAAAAACAGCGTGTCTTAAAAAAATGCATATTTAATTTTTTTTATTTTGTGGCCACACTAGTGCAGCACAAGAGGCTGTAAACACAATATTGACTCATGAAAAGTTGAGAGCAGCGAGCGAAAACTGTCAAGTTTGGTCTGTAAAAAAAACAAGCCACTGAGCTGAAATGTTCTAAAACGTTTCATAGAACAATCACCCGACTCAGCAGTTCCCTTCAGCTCTGTGTGCGGTCATCACTGCGAGCGACCCCACGTCACCGTACACATGACAATGTACCGGTAAGTCTAAAAAGCGTTTTTGAGGTTTTTTGGACGAAACACTGTTGAAACGTTTTGCTCACAGTCTAATTTGCCGCATTGGTATTCTGGAGGCTGGTGTCCACTCGCCCCTGTCTGCTCTTGCGTGTCCTGCCTCCTCACATTATCTAGCTGCCCTCCTGTCCATCCAGGCCTGTGGTACCAAATGGTACAGCACACTTACTATCACTGATGAAAGTGTCTGTTTTGCCGACTTAACTGTTTCTATCTCATCTATAATTTTTATAATTGAGAGGATACTCCAGGTTTGCCTCTCTCAGTATCAGTACCAGTGTCTTGTGGATGAGTCTGTGTTGTCGACAGGCTGCCACTTGGGAGTTTTATTTCACGCTCAAATAGTCACTTGCACTGGAGTGACTCTGTGTACCCAGAGGACTCTACAGCAAGAGTCGTCTGCCAAACACGGGCAGCCAGAGCAGCTCAAATCTGAGTTGTTACTTTGGTAGAATGCACTTGAGTGAAATGTTAGGAAGGTTATTACGAAGAGGGCTCTAATCACAAGCTCACAGACCTCCCCGAATGCATTAGTGTCAAGCACATGATGAAAAGGGCCACAACGGTCACTGCTAGTGAGGTTTTATTGTGTCAAGTGGTTTGTGAAATCTAAACCAAACTGTGCTGCACACGTCATATCAGGTCGTTTGAAAGATCCTGATGTAAAATGACTTAATTGTCACCCGAATCCAGGTTTATGGTGTCTGCTGCTTCTGTTTTTCTTTGCACTAGAACTGAGCTACCATGCTGTACCAAACAATTACCATTTCCTAGTGAAGCATCTTGTATCTGCAGCTGTCCATACTCCTACCTCACCTATTGGTTGCGTGATTGCTTTGTCTCGTTCCAGCAGGAGGCCCGTCGAGTCGACCAGCAGAGAGCACGGAACCGGTGGTGACGCCGAACGCCGATGAGCAAAATAATGGCCCCAGGAAAAGGGCGAAAGACCCCAGCTTTTCTGGGAAGGAGGAGTCCACGACATCTCCGTCTTCTCAGGGAGCACCAGCGAACGAACGGACGCACCCCACAGGGGCCGTGGAGGATGAATCGGGACAAGGTAAAGGGTCAGAGACCGAGCCGGAGTCTGGGGCGCCGTCGAGGAAAACTCAGGTGGGCGACGGTAAGAATGTTAAGGAAGAAGATAGCAACAGGACACTGGTGACACAAGAGGCGCAGGACGGTGCAAAGTCCTCGGCACCGAGCCACGAGCCCAACAACCTCGACTTTGATCTTTCTAGTGACAGTGACAATGACTCCATTACAGAAAAGCCTCCGTCATCAGAGAGCGATAGTGAAGCCAAGTCGTGCCGGGCAAAGAAATCTGGGCAGGAAGGAGTCGCACCTGCCGATGTGGAAGGGGACAGCAAAGGCCCTGGTGAAGGAGAAACCAGCGCTGACACAGCAGAACCGTCAGAGGTTCTCCTCCCAGACCCCGAGCTGGGAAACGGCTGCTCAGACCGGAGAGAGCCAGAGACGGAGTCGCAGAATAGCGAACAATCCGGGGTCACCATGGGGGAGGAGCTGCTGGACCAGAGCATGGAGGAGGAGGAAGAGGAGGAGGACGAGGAGGATGAAGCCGATATCGACCAGGACGATCACCTGATCTACCTGGAGGAAGTGCTGGAAAGGATCCACGGCGAGTACTACGCACGCTACGAGGCCTACCTGAGGAAGGAGGCCCCCGAGACGCCGGACATGCGCAAGATTTCCCCGGAGCTGAAAAGCAAGACGCTGGCGGGCACCACGGTAGTGTTCAGCGGCCTGTACCCGACCAACTACCCCATGGAGAGGACCCGCGAGTACTACCACGCCAAAGCACTGGGGGCCAAGATCGGCAAGAATCTGGTTCTTAACTCCCAAGATGCCGGTCAGACAACGCATCTCATCGCAGCAAGAGCCGGTACGTAGAAATGTATGTATGCTGTTAAACAAGCATGCAGTAGTAGCATTATCTGTTCTATTTGATAATGAATTACTATTCGCAAACATCGTTTCATAAAATCTGTTTTAAACACAAAGTTCCTTTTAGAGCCCGACTGATGGATTTTGAGGACTCTTCAGAGTCACCTTTCTTTCTTACCGGAGTATTTTCACTTTTACTGAACATAGTTCAGGGGTTTTTTTTAGTAGCCGTTTGCTGGAACTTTTTTGTCATTAATTCAAGTTATGGTTCGCTAATGAGGCTAGAATTCAAGAAGGGTCATGTTAGGATTGTTTAAATGTCAGATATACTGACATATTGGCAGGTTTGTGCGTCTCAGTCCTTGTTAAAATAAGCAGAGATAATTGAGATGGAATACGCTGTCATTAAGGTCAGCCATTCCAGCACTGATTGCATGACGCTTTCTTGGGTTCAAGAAAAAGTCATAATCTATTATTAAGAGAAGTCACAGGCCTGTTTAAAGGTGAAGGCTCTATCTGTCTCTGTGCCTCTCGCCTGTGGGCATGTTTGGAAGTTCTCCTGCTCACTGGTGGCCAACAATGAATGAATGCAGCTTTAAATAACAAAGCTCACAATTGATTCACGCAGAGTTCCTTGAGGCTGCTGCGTCTCTGTAATTAGACCCGCTTGATTGACAGAAGCACAGCTCGCTGCATTTCTGACATTCGATTACCATTTGAAGGCTGGAGGCTGTTTGTGTTTCTCTCCCCCATGGATGTAATCTACGGAGGCTAGTTTTTAATTTTCAGGCTAAGATTATGCAGAAGTGATGTACTGACTTGACAGCCAAACGTGTTTGTTGCAAAATGTCCTGTTTTGCTGTGTTGATACGGTACGGATGACGTTGTTTTAAGCGCTGCAGTCATACTCCTGGTAGTTCACAAGTTACAATCAATACAACTAAGGACTCATCTCGCCTGCGATTCTGTCTGAAGAGCAGCAGCAAGCGGATTCACGCCGCTATTGCTACCAAATCCAGTTTCCCTTCTGCGAAACAAGCACATGAGGTGGCCCCGAGGCCCCGTTGCCTCGGCTCTCCGCTGTGAGCAGCACTCGGCAATCACTCGTCTTGTTCGTCGGACGGAGAGAAAAATCAGCCGACGGTGGAAGCGGGGTCAATACGAGCAGTAGGTCGGTTAATGTGGAAGGAACTGCTGAGAAGCAGCACATTTGACAAGACTGCTGATATTTCTCTTAAAAACTCTCAGATTTATATGTTCTCTTTGCTGTTATATCTTTCACAAGGTATTCATACGGTGAGTTGCTTTTTTTTAAAGCTGCTGCCTTGAATTTAGGTGGTGGACGATCTGGCTTTTAAGTGATTTCATATTTCAGGGTGTACAGTTATTACTGCTATTATTACTGCACAATACTATAACGTTGAGAGAGAATGGCTGGTACATTTTCTCTTTTCATTTACCAGCCAGATTGGCCGGTAAGACAAAAGGTTGATTTTGGACCGTGTATGTAATCGTGTAAAAACAACCTTGTTTCAAGGATTCAATTTAGTGTCTTTGTCTCTCACATCAATGAGACTTATTCGAGCAGAAACACTACTCTCTGTGGATTTAACCAAACGCAACACGGCTCTCTGGATTCCTAAGAATACCATTGAGTTGGCTGAAACTTGAAAAGAAAGTGACTCCAAAAGAGACATTTTCCTTGTTATCTGTCCAATAATATTGACCGGGCAATTATTTTGTGTGTGTGTTTTTGGTAATTGGTTGTCAGGTCGAAACCTGTTCTCATTTTCAATTCAATTCAATTCAATTTATTTTTGTATAGCCCAAAATCACAAATTACAAATTTGCCTCAGAGGGCTTTACAATATGTACACGTTTGACATCTTCTTGTCCCGGGACCCTCACATCAGAACAGGAAAAACTCCCCAAAAACCCCTTTAACGGGGAGGAAAGAGGAAGAAACCTGTGGGAGAGCAATAGAGGAGGGATCCCTCTCCCAGGATGGACAGACGTGCAATGATGTCATGTGTAGAACAGGATAGTGAATTACAACACATTCAATGTAATTAATTAATGTAATTTTCCTCTTTCCTTCCTGTCACCCAGGCACCGAGAAGGTCCGTCAGGCTCAAGGCTGCAAGCACCTCTATGTTGTGAACCCCGACTGGCTGTGGAGCTGTCTGGAGCGCTGGGAGAGGGTGGAGGAGCAGCTGTACCCGCTGAAGGAGGACTGCTCCAAGATGCCACGGTAATGGACTCAAAATGAGCCTGTGGGCTTACAGGCCACTTCAAACCCAGTACACGTGAACTGGAAAATACTTCAACAATGCATCAAAATCTGATATTTTTTTTCTTCTCGTCTGTTCAAGGAGCAACAGTCCGGCAGCATTCCCTGACATTCAGGGTTCCCTGCAGGCGCACGTTTTCCACCCGGCTCCCATCCACCACAGACCTCTGCCTCCAGCCCCCGAGGTTCGAACCTACGACCCCGTCACGGGGAAGCTGATCCGCAGGGGCCCTCAGGTGCCGCGGCCGCCGTCCTACCTCCAGGCACCGGGGCCTCACGGAGAGCAGTCTTGTCTCAGGTAAGGAACAGAAGTGGAACCGTGCAACAAAATGACGAGATACCGATGTACAACTTTCTTCTTCGGCCGGCAAACGGCAGGAGTTTTTGATATTTGCTCATGTTACTTTATTATGCTCAAGTGTGGGGAGACATCTTTGCTTCGAACTGATGGTGGTTTGGGACACACTTACTACTTGATAGAGCTGATTTGTGTTTGTGTAACCACTGCAGTAACTGGAATTACACGAGTCATAGCTAGAGCTGACCGATGTCTGTCAGCGTGCAACATGTGATAAAGTTTGGTAACGTTTTTTTGGGAAAGTCACGCTAAAGGAGCGGTGACACATGCTCGTTCAACTGCTGCACCAGAGTTTGTTTTAACCGAAATCAAGCAGGTGAGGTGCGAAAGCATCTTAAGATATCCTGACTTTTAGGCCATTGCACGGGTCAAGCATCCAGCAGCACACTTCTACAGAACTCCCATCATGCAAATCCACAGCATTTTCAGTTTGATAGTAAATGCTCACGTCTTTCAAACTTCGCTTGTAGTCTTCAAGCCCGAGCTGAGATGACCCGGATGACATAACGGAGCTCCTCTGGAGCCGCATAAGACGTTACACAACAGTCTTCACAGGCGGAGGGGTGCTCCTCAGTAGTGTTTGCACGATGCTTGACACAACATTGAGGGCACACAATTTTAGATCCTTATTAAAAGATAAATAGCAGCGTGTTTGTCAACTCGCTGTCGCAGAGAAGAGACAACAGAAAGTGCAGCTGGTACCCGAGTGTGAGTGTGTATGTATGTGTGTGTATATATGTATATGTGTATATATATATAGATATATATATGTACTGCGGAAAACCGCAGTCTGGCTGTGCTGTGTCAGACTTACAGTATATTTTAGCAGTTAATAATCAGAGGCCATTGTTGTAAAAGCTCACAGCTGATGTTTTCATTGAGCAGTTAATTGAACACGCTATAGTGCTGCTAACATGTAAACTAATGCTTTAGTTACAAAAGAAGATGAGCGTCACACCGTGAAACGGGGATATTGTTCTTGTACCGTGACAATCTCCGACCATTGCAACTATGTATCCAATCTATTTGAGAACACCACTCCTCGGTGATGGGTAAACTGATGATTGATTGTATTATTGGTGCAGTGTTTGCTCTCGACAATACTTAATGCATTGACGGAAAGACTAGACAATAGACAACACATCATGTTCCACTGCAACCAGTACAAACCCTTGTGGGTAGCGCAGAACTAAAGCGTGTAAAGAAATAAATAAAATGAAGATAAAAGATGTGAGTTATGCTATTCATGGTTCTCTGTAATGTATTGACTGCAGAATGGCTTCTAATAGATCTCAAATGTATTTATTTGTCCTCTGGGCCTGATTTCCATCGCTCCCTTCTCTGTGAAGTAAAGCAGTAGTCGGCGCAGCGCTATTCTACTTTATGAATTACTGTCAGTGGAGATGAGACAGCAGCGTCTTCAGCGATCCACTGAGGCACGATAACCCCCCCCCCCCCCAACAGAGCTTTTATTGTCGGGGTGGTTTATAACGTCGGGCGGCAGGAAGTGTGTAGTGTACCTCCCAAAACGATGCTCCAAACTCGTGTTGTTTTTTCTGCGAAAGACTCAGCCACGCTGTAAAATACTAATCTTATGCTCATCCACTTATATATACATTTGATATTCCAGTCATGTCCTCGTTTCATTTTCACCAACAGTTTGACAAGGAAGGCCTCACAGTTTCACAAAGTCACCTCGGTGACTCCGTCTGTCAATCATCTGTCAGTCACACATGCTGAATGTTTCCTGCTTTCACACAACTCCAGAGGATTAAAAGCTAAACTAACCATGTTTTTACTGGACAGTCACGGTCATATGGTGACACTAATTAATAATCGCACACATAGAATAGAACTGGCCCACATAATTCATGGTTTGGAGGCACAGCGGAGTTTTCAGCGAGTTGCATAAACTTGGATTTAATCATCAAAGAAGATCTGTTCAATGAAGCGCCACCAGCAGGAAACATGAAACCTTCCTCTTCCGACTTGCATAGGATTTGCATCTAATGGGCCCCGGTTTCAGAGGGAGAGCCTTCACATCTCCCATCGTTGGTTTCCAGCCCCCGTGTTTGCAAATGAATGTTGTTCTTCTTGCGATTCCTGTGAAGACAGCCCCCCTTTTCATTAATCCTAAAGATAATAATGGAAATAAACATACAATTTGTCTTTCTGTCTATTTAAGCATCTAGCTTATTAGTCCATTTATTCAGCTGCACTGAAGCGGTTCACATTCATCGTGTTTTTGAGTTTGTTTTATGCTCATCTGTCCGTCATGTCACCCCAGGGGAACTTCACAGAGCCAGCAAGATGAGGCGGCGGGGTCCAGCCAGGACGACGAGCAGCCGGGACCGTCCCGTCGGAAACGACAGCCGAGCATGTCGGAATCTATGCCTCTGTACACGCTCTGCAAGGAGGATCTAGAGAGCATGGACAAAGAGGTACGTCAGCCTGGTGTCGCTCTGCCCTCATAAGCAAACAAAAACCGCCTAAAAAGGCTGGAGAGCCTGTTACATGTTACAATTTGATTATGTCTTCATACTGTTGTACTTTCCCTTATTGTTATGCGGCAATCACCAAGTCACAATCCTTGTATGTGCAATCATGCTTGGCACGGATCACCTGCTGGTCCGTAAGAAAGGCTGCGAGAGACATTATACATACGGTTGCCAAGACACACTCTTGTCTCAGCAGTGACACTGCGTGGTTTTTCGAGAGTTCAATTTCCATCGCAGCCTCACAGCAGGGGGTATAAGTGCATCCACCTGCATTATTATTATTATTATTGCTACGCGTCGGAGGGCCAAGCGGTCCCAGTCCCCGCAATCAAACGGGCTTTGTCGATGTCGCCACGAGCACCTCGATTGTCGGAGGACTTGCTGTGCTCCGCTTTGAGTGTAGATTCAAACCTGCGAGAAAACGTCCTCGTCGTTGGGACGTTTCTTCCACTCCGACTTAACTTGAGCTGATGTGAACCTTCTGGTCTGCTCGCTTTTGGTGGTCAGTCTGCTTTATATAATTAAGGATATTTGTGTAGTCGGGCAGCAAGGGCTTTTAAGGTTTTTGTGTCCTTGCATCATTTTGTGGTGATGTTTCAGGTCGACTTCCTGTGTCTCTAGTCTTGTCATTCGTTTGTACTCTGTGTGTCTTAGTGTTGCATCTTCCTTACGTTTTTCCGGCGTGCCACCTATTCTGATATTCAAATCCTTACATCAGTCAACGCTCTGCGTTTCATATTGGCAGGTGAAGTGATTACGAACGTCTGAGTGCTCTGCACCTCCCACTTGGATAATACGCTTTAATGGAGTCTGGATTCTGCTCATGCATCAGCGGGGGAAGAAATGTGCAAAGTTGGTCCTTGAGATCTGTCAGGGGCCACTCGGCGGGTGATTATTCTGAAGAAAGAGCTTCATGGCTTGTTCACGTGGGACATGACATGTGACGAGCCATGTTTGAGGTGAAGTCACGTGTTGGTCGGTGGTAATTATTTACTTTCAAAAGGTAGCGGTGTGCAACATTCTGCGATAGAAAGTGCTGTTTGTTATTATGAATCTGATTTACTATGTTAAAGCCATCTTAAAGCTACACAAATTGATATTGACAACGGATGAAATGACTGCGTGTAAAATAGAGATTCACCGATATCGTATACGCCTTATACACTTATATGTTTGAAGGAGATGCAAATATACTGACATAGAAAACAACCAAAGCAAACGGCTGTTTAACATTTCTCTTTTTATTTTATATCCATATCTCCAAGTTGTCAAGAGGCTGATGATAAACATGTCTTTGTGTTTCAGTTTGAAGCTTCGACATTCTCTTTTGATTTAATATAAATGTTGATTTATTGATAGATATTTGTCTTTGCTTATTATTTTATGTTGTTTTTGTGTCTTGGAACAACTAAAGAAAGTCACCATCCGTCCAATGTGTACGTTAGCTGTTAGCTCTGTATTTATCCAAGCCCGACTGTGCTGCCCACCGGCTGCTAACGTAACTCCGCTCTCTACCTGCAGATTTCAACACGGATTTGTTGTTCACAAATGTAGCATTATCAGGGAAATGTTCTATCGTGTCCGGAACAATGGGACACCGTTAGTCATAAATCAAATTTATTTATTTTAAAACTGGAATTGGATTATCAAAAAAAGAGTTCATGGTATCGGAGCCTTACCTTGCACGGCTGCTCGTGAGGTCACGAGATCACACGAGTAATGTTTGTGTCGGGCTAACCGGTGCTCTGACCAATCAGCGTCCTGAGAGGAGCTACTGACCGCTGTGGGCGGGGCTGAGGTGCGTAAGGAACAGCACAGAGAAGCGGCCGCTTGTTCCAAAAACAACAATGGCGGCTCCTAAAGAGGTTAGCGTAGGTGATGCAACAGCGTCAGTTATATCAGAACTGGACAGTATTTATTAAAAGAAGAGAAGAACGGCACGGACTTTTCTCGATGGAAGGGATGTTTTCGCTCTTCTCCTTACTGACTTCAGGACGAGTTTCATGAACATCTGGTTCATCCAATCTCCTGCCAAGTATTCTTTTTTTAAGCTACCTGCCCTTTTCCAAACTGTTTCCAGTGACATTTACTGAGATGGTTCTGTGTAACACACCGTCTGGCCGGTTAATTGTGACTCGCTGGTCCTCCCTTTCTCAGTGGCAGACGAAACAATCATCCTGGAGGTAATCGCTCTCTGTGCAGCTCCATTTGTCCGTCATTCTACGGCAGCGAAGGCAAAAAGCAGAGCGCATTTTCAAAGACCACGTCTGTGTTTGTGCCCATTAGACATGATGACGACTGCAGCAGGAAGCAGACTGGAAATTGTGTTTCTATTATTAATCTGGAAATGGGCATTATGTCAGCGGTCGGGTCAAGCTTGTTGTGTTTGAGCTGAGGTAGTTAGACTGAAGAAGGTTCTCTCTGCTCCCTTTATTTATCGGCCTAATGCAAATGTCAATATGTTGTGGTGAAGAACATCTTTGAGTCATTGGAGACCACATGGGTGAATTGAATGTGTGAGGGTTTTATGGATTAATAATGGATCTCAAATCGATTTTGTCCCCACTTATGATTTGTGTTTTATCATGAAATCCAAGTCTCCTCTTATGAAGAGTTAATGCCACTAATGTGGTAATCTATCTACTGAATGGGACGGCTGTGGCTCCAGGGATGGAGCGGGTTTGTGGTTCGATCCCCAGCTCCTCCTGTCCGCACGTCAAAGTGTCCTTAACCCGGATCAGCCCGCTGCTCCTAAATGCTTCGGATGGGTTGAATGCAGAGGTTGAATTTCGTCGATGTGACGATTTAAATATCACATACGACATAATGTATGACATAATGTTGTTTTGTTCTCTTTTAGCGCAGAAGCACTTTGCTTTTAGGTTTTTGTTCAGAACTACGGTGGTAGCATGGACATTCATTTTCAGTTTTAATTAAAGGCCAACCTCTTTTTAATTTAGCACGATGGAGCTGGTTAATGAGGTACTGGTGCTCACACCGGCCATTGTTCCCCAAACACCAGCAGCAGTTAATGTGTTAATGTGACATTTAGAATGCTTGAGCATCAAGCGGAGTGAAGATTGTATCATGTTTTGTCTCTTCTGTT
This sequence comes from Melanostigma gelatinosum, assembly GCF_949748355.1. Lineage (NCBI taxonomy): Eukaryota > Metazoa > Chordata > Actinopteri > Perciformes > Zoarcidae > Melanostigma > Melanostigma gelatinosum. Next base: position 19,474,491 of record NC_136650.1, on the reverse strand, counting down.
TGCGTTTGTTCCAAAAAGAAGGCACAACCCCTCTATTGGTTCAGGAAAAGCACATTTGTATTTCATTTTGAAGACTTAAAAATGCTTTTAATTTCACAATATTTAAAAAATGAAAATGTCAGCTGCTCATTTTAAATGTATTAATTGTTATGAGAGTGAAACTGAAACACACACTTGACATGTACACACTTTATGAACTCAACTGGTACTGACGACTTCCAGACCAGAAACCGACCACAGACTACCGGTGGCCATCGCATATCTACTGCCAACACATGACGAGCATCGACCCAAAAAAGTAGCACAGTCAAAGAGAGACGGAACTAACGTACAGCTATGCCAACCAACGGTTAACTGCATTGTAAAAATATATAAAACTCGACAAAAGGTAAATTTATTAAATGATGCCATTGGCAGGCGATCAAATAAAACGTTCCGGTACTGTTATCTTGTTTAATATTATTTACTTCTCTAGGTTCGAAAAAAAATGTTGGAAAGATTTAGGCTAATTTAAGTACACAACTCAACAACATTTATCATAGGTAGTTGTTTTTTAAAGTACATTTTATATCTAAAATGTGATGTGAAAAAATTTTCCTTGACAAATATCGTCCGAGACAACAACAAAAAGGTGGTGAATTAACACAGAGAGAAATTGTCAAGCTCTAAGACTACTGCTGCAAAATGACCAGTTCAAATTTCTCTCAAACATGAAACGCAATTTTAAATGCACAAAACAGCGATGAAACACTGCTCGACAATGTCAGATCGTTGCGGCTGACATTACCCATTTAAAGCAGCAGGCCCAACCTGATTTTTATGTACCTGAATAAAGATAAGTGACTGAGCCTTTAGGGGCCTTTTTATCAGGCAAAGTCTGTGTGTAATACAACATGGTTCATCAATTTGTGATTTGGGACGCTTAACACCACCAAGGCGTAGACATTTCTATCATAATTTGAGGGTAGGACTATTTACTGCTGGTCAGAATAATTATATCCTTCTGTACTGTATAAAATGGAAGGGTCCTTTGTAGATACACTGTATTTCAAAGGCCACCCTCCTCGGACTGCCTCAGCTAAAGGTCAGTCTGTGATGTTTCAAACACTCTAGGTCTTCAGGGGCAAAGTGAAAGATCCTGTCTTAATTGGCTGGAGCAAAGTGCACATCTGAGTCAGGCAGATGGCCTTGCGTTTAAATGTCACCAGTGGTTACATGCTGGTATGTGTCAGTTTACCTGGAGCAACATGCGCACGAGTTGGCCGGCAAAGTGGTGTACCAACTGGGTGACCTTTCTATGGAATTGCTGCTCTCTTGTTGGCTGTGACGCCTCGGACTGGCTGCATTGGCTTCCATCTTCTGCTTTCACTTAGTCCATACGGTGCACTGTGGTGTATCGGTCATCCGTTAGATGTTGTTAGTCAGGAAAGGATGCTCATTAGAATGAACATATTAATTCAAATTCATTTGAACTCAACCCGTGTAGCCTAAAACTAAAAAGCTGACATTACTCGGCACAGAGCGTTCCCTTTATCCACCGATTATCCATCCATGATGTTGAATACAAAAGTCTTCCATGTATTCCTGCTTAATCGGTTGCTATGATTGTAGTATCAGGCCGGCTACAGTAGCTACTAAGGGTCAGCAAACGGAACAACATGGCATACGACGAGTAAGACCAACCTATGCAATATTTAACAATGCCTACCGTCTACTTTACCACATTCCTTTGATTTGAAGACGACATTGCCTTGTGGGTGCATTGCATTGTGGTCTTTCTCTCTCTCTACTTGCATTTAACACAAGCACCAAGGGACATGTAGACAAAAAAAAAACTCAAATGTATAATAGATGGTGTTTAAAATGCCTCATAAATATAATATTAGCGAACTCTAAAATGAGATAATGAGAACTAGAGCACCAGACAATACAATGATTATACTGTATTGATGTATGTAATTAATGTTGGTTGTCATTGCCATTAGACCTTTGTCTCGTCTTGTGATGTTTGCATATTGATTACTCAAATAATCTGCCACTGTATGTCTGATTCAGTATTTACAAAATCTGTGGATTTATGAAAACTTTCCAACTGTTCTATCCCACAAAATGAAATGAAATCCGGATGGATGCTACATGAGCAAATGAGGTGTGAATGATCATTACACACGGCAATGTGAAGCTCTAGACACGGGTCAGTGCTCGTGTGACGCCACGGGGGGGCCCTCAGAGACGTGGCTCATTAAGTCTGGGATCATAGGAGATCTAGCTCAGTCATCAGTCAGTGATCTCAGCTCTCCCTCCGCCTTCAGGTATTGATCTCCCACATCCATGGTGAGATAGAATCCTCAGGAGGTACTGGAGAGGACAAGCTTCTGCATGAGTCTGCAGAATATACAGGCTCATTATGGAATATTTTGCATTTATTAAGATATAGTATCGCAGACTACGTTTTTTTTAAATTCATAAATGAGTGAAATATGAAAATATTCTTCATGTATCCTTTGTCCATAACATGTAAGAATACAATAGAAAGTTCCCAAAGGCAAGGATCACATTTTCAGATTGCTTGTTTTGCCCAAACCAGCATTTTAAAACCTAAAGATATTTGTGTTTAATATCATATTTGAGAAAGACAACCAGCAAATCGTTACAAATGAGAAGCTGGATTTAATTCACCTTTTGGCATTTTTGCTCATGAAAATGACAAAAACGATTAATAGCCCAGAATGCAACAGTAAAGGTGAAGTCATCGTTCTGTCGCAGTAAGCAGAGTGTGTGGTGCTGTCCGTGGTCCTGAAAATGTGAACTCATTTCACAGCCACAGTTTTTTTAAATATTTTTTTTAAAGCAGCGAGATAGAAGACATCAAACCAGTGCGACAGAGTCTGGTTCAGTCAGCCATCATACGGACACAACCAGCAAATTACTGCTCACAGACAAGCCGCTGCATAATCCAAACCAGACTCAATCGCCGGTCCCTAAAGCGGGAGCGCTATGAATATTCCCCCTGCTCTTGTTTCCATCTGCTCACAGCCCCTGACAGAAATATCTTCAGTTGTTTTACTGTGGCCAGATGTCCAGTTTGGGCCCTAAACATCCATTCCACCAGGAGCAATTCAGTCAAGAAGTTTTTCTAAGCCATACAGAATGAGAACAGGACACCAGAGTCTCTGAATTAACTCTGAATTATTTCATGTCTGAGCCTGTTCCTTTCCAAAGTAATGTTTTTCAGTGCAGCGTTATGCAACAATCCCTGACTGACCTTTGTGAAATGTCAGTGCCAATATGAAATGCCAATATCTTCACGTTTGCAGAGCCGCTGAAGAATTCTTGTCCTCAAAAGATGCTACAGTTCTTCCCTCAGTAAAGTGGAGTAAAGCTGTGAATTCTTGTTGTTCATGAATACTGGGACTTGCCTTTTGAGCCAGTAGCTGTATGGCATTCGGCCTTTGATGCATGTGACTACAGGTATGAGCGAAGTGGCATCGGAGGCTTTTTGTGCTCCTGTTGTCACCGACCGCACCACTTTTTATGTGACTTTTCTTTTGTTGGTTGATTTACGAATAATGCAGTTTGTATTCGCTTCGTTTTGCCCGGTCCTCAGGGTGAGCTTTTTCTCTGTAAACGTGAATCCCTTATCTTCCTCTGGGCACACATTAAATGACCACTCAATGGTTGTTACAGAGAGTGAAGCTTGCATAAGCCCCCGTCAGCAGGGCTCCACTATAGACTGGTGGAGACGCTCTTTGTATAATAACACAGAAAACGGAAATTCAGGACAATGAGCGCTGATTGACTGGCTGCATGGAAATGTGTCGAGCTCTCACTGTTTCTGCCTCACCTATTCTGCTGCTGATTTCTACTGGCAGGTATTCTACTGTGTCTCTTCCAAGTTACGTTCGTGTTCTTAGACATTAATGTTTTTCGTTTAAAGTCAGACCTAAGGGGAACTTTATCCTTTGCGTGCCGGAAACTTGCCTAACTTTCAGGGCTGGGTATTAGTATTAGAAATGTGAAACACATGTATGGCAATAAATTGGGATAAAATTACAAAAATGTGTCGATTTTGAGGCACTAACTTGTCACGGTGTTACAGGCATTTAGTACGGCGTAAGATATGCAGGAACTCGATCAAATCCTCTTTCAGTTGGCCCCGGCTCTAGCTGAAACTCATCGCTCTGGGCATCAGCAGTTCACTGCTCCCACAGTAACAGCTCCTCCTAATTGCCACTCTGGGAAAAAGTGTCAGAGAAATTGACTTTTGTCCTGTTATTTTTCCTGCACATGAAGCCCAGTTTGCTCAAAAGTATGTCAGAGAAGTATTCTTAACAATTTCCACTTTCATGCTTTACTTTTAAAGTCGAACTGAAATGCGAATTCTCCTCACTTTTTGTACAAGAAAATATAAGCTTTAATGATACTGCAGCTACGAGGCACCGTGTTTTTTTTGGTATCAATTTTGTCATTTAACTCTCGGAGCAAGAAAGTAAAGCGTATCTCCTAAATGTACGATTCCTTAGTTTAAGGGATCCTTATCATGGATTGTACAGTATGTTGTGGGTTATGTTGATCTTCTAAAAATCTTTTACTTTTCAGTCTTTAGTTGCTTAAATGACACATTCTGAACTGTTTACTCACCTTCCCAGATTACAGAGCATCATGTAACCCAATCATTTTGAGAAGGAAAACCACTTTCCAGATTTAATTTGATGATTAACTGCAAGGAAACAGGCTAAAGCACACAGTGATACTTTAAGTAGATATTATTCATTAAATACATTTCATTAGTTTCTCTTTTATCATCTCTTACAAATAAGTAATAGTTTGGCTCTAATTTGGTGGATTTCTTTCACAAAATAATGAAAGGACTCATTTGTATTCAGTGGAATGAGAGAAAGTAATTCATCTTATCTGCACTTCTGAGCGGTCCATATGCAAAGTGTGAGGATGTTTTTGGCAGTTATGATATACATGTATGCATGCTGAAATTGTTAATATGTCAACAACACATCCATAAAGTAGAAAGAGGAATTGACTCTTTTGGTGCACAATATGCTGTTTGACACATTAGGCTTGTCCAAAGCTCAGAACAACATCTCACAAAAGCTCCCTCTTTAAACCCCCCCCCCCCCCCCCCCCCCCCAAAAAAACAGGTGGACGACATGTTGGGCGAGGAGAGCGACAACGAAAGTGAGGGCCCAGGGAAGGAGAAGCCAGGCAATGAGGAGGTGGAGGATGAAGGGGAGCAGCAGCAGCAGCAGTCAGGAGCTGGACGGATAGCAGCAGCAGCAGCAGCAGGAGAGCTCGGTCCTCAGGCGATGAGCGTAGATGAGAAGATCCAGACACCACCCAGTGAGGAAGGTGTTACAAGGTGAGACACAGAACACCATCTCAAAATCCATCCGTCTCGACACTCCGAGTCCTTCGTGTGTCTCGACCTCAGCTTCCCTTCTTAACGTCCCGGTGAAACAGACGTCTTGAGTTCTATAAAACCAAAACAGAAGCTAAAGGTCTTAATGATAAATATGTCCGGGGGTTGAGGATCCTCGCAAATGTACTGTATAGTTCCAGGTCTTGCATCTACTTTGACTATTATCACAACACAGCACTCCATCAGCGGTGCGGAGGCCAGGCGGTCTGGTCCGTTGCGATGGAGACAAATTTGAAACAGGCAGTCGGGGAGTTGTGAACACATCGGAGAGTCTCTCGCTGCTGACGGGTTAGGCCTGAGTTGAGCACAGCTGACGGGTCGTTTCACTGTCTCTTCTGCATCCTTAGCCTCTAATATTTGCCCGTGCATTCATTAGAAATGTTGTGCGGTGTCTTTCAACATTCAGTAAGTAATCTCTCTTTTAGTCCAGACCAAAGTAAAACACCGTGTCACAGCTACATTCACTGCTCACCGAAATGTGCCGACATCGCAAATCCCCTGTTTCTCTCTGAAGAGAAGTGGAATACGGAGTTGGTTGGTCATCAGGGAAAATGACTTCTCCCCCTCTTAGTTATTAATAAGTGCAATGATATACGGCCCTCTCTCCGCACCTGAACATGTGACGAAGGGTGTGAGCGCTGTCTCGCTCTCGTCTTTTCTTCACTGTCATTCTCCTACTTTATGTCTCTTTGAAGACATTTTGCTAACCTGAATCTGAATAGACTTTGTTGCTTGCATCAGCGGTTTCTCTTATTTCTTTCATGCTCCTCTGAAAATGTGTCCCAAATAACTCATTTGCATGTAATAGACGCTCAATTATTTACTCTACAGCGAGCATTAAATTGAGATTTCGGCAACACTTTGTAATGTCAATCAGTCATAATTGATTTATTGGTTAAGTTAATAATGAACTAATCACCAACAAAACATTTATAAACATATGTAAATGATTAATAAGTGATACGGTAACCTATCACAAATGTGCTGTCAGCCATCTTTAAACCTTCAGCAAATCATGAGTAAATAATATGATTTAATGAGTAATTAGTTGATGCATCATGAATCACTGATCTGGGGAATAACGTGATTTGTGTTGTGGCATTTACATTACATTAACGACTGCTCCGTCCCAGCAGCCGCTGCAGTGCACTGCAGCAGTTAAACATGTCTTTAGTTACACCTGTGTGTGACAACTGTCTGTTCAACTTTAACTCAACGTTTCACTGGAGGATAGGAGCCATCACACAAACAAAAGGTCACAGCCTGTAGTCCTCAGGTCCAAATGTTGAGCCACGGCACCTCTTCCATTTGATTTGGGTTTCATGTCTGCAACTCCATGTTCAGCCTCGCTGCTCTGATTGCTGGAGAAGCCTCAGCGGGCAGCAGCATGATGCCTCCTTTCTCTCGTTTCCCTCTTTTGGTGAGTCCCGGTCCGACACCTTAGGTTGCTGCTAATGAGTCAAGCCTGAAATATCCGTTGTCTGTGTCGCTCGGTTGCTGTCGAGAGGCCTCTGGATGTCCACCTCCAGTCAGTGCGGTGGTGCAGAGGAGCTGCACATTGATCAGGCAGCCTGACACACCGGGGGGGGGGCTGACCAGTTTATACTTCCTTCTGTCTTTTTCTTGTCTTTTTGGTACATCTCATGGAAACTAGTTAGAATCGGTTCTCAAACATCAGTAGCGTGCACACTTGTCTCTGCTCTACCTCACATATTCTTATAGGACCTCTGTACACACCGCAAAAAGAACCAACGTCCTTCGATGCTATAAGAGTCACAGAAAAATGAAAGATTCAAAAGCAGGAAAGACATGCTCGCAAAGCGATGTTGTACAGTTATGCAATTTATTTTGAACCACACAGTTTGCTTAAAGGCCTACTCAAACTAAAAATATAACTTCCTGATCCGTTGTGCATCCCTGACAACCTAGAATGAAGGACAAGTAAGCGCATACAAAGGTAGTAGCCTCCGGCTAGTAAGTATTGCTCTTCCATAAAGTTGCAGGACTCACAGGGGGCAGATAAAAAATGTTCAAGTTCCCAGAGGTGGAAGCCAAGATATTCGGACTTTTGTCTTTAGCATAAGTGACGATCCAGAAACGCTGGATACTACATTTCCCATAATTCCACTCAATAGCATCTTTCTTCAGGAATAGTCTCCCGTAGAGCTCAACAGTAAGTATTCAGAATGGAGGATTTAGATGATTAGCCATGATGTTACTGCAAATGTCAAACGTTTCTGTGTAGGAAGTGTAAGGTGTATTATTTAAGGATCGACACAGGTTACAGTGATGTTCTGTAGAGACGGAGTCTGCTTCGGGGTGATTCTCCAGTCTGTCTTGTTGCCCAGTGGGCCATTAGAGGCCGTGTGAGACTTTACAGAAGACGGCTTCCCGATCCCGACGTGACTCTGTGGGACCTCCACTCCTCCGGGAGCCGTCTTTAATAGTTGCCTTTCTGTCGCTCTCCATCCCCGGCTCCCCACTTTCTTATATTCGGCACAAAATAGACATACATCTGTTGCTAAGATACCGCAGTGATGCGAGTGTCTCTGTTTTGTTCTTGCCATCGTTCAGTGTCGGCTCCTGACTTCCTTTCTTGTAGAAACAACGTTGCTCCTATTCCTGCTCCGTCTCTGTATTTTCTGTTCTGTCAGGCAGCTAACAGCATGCAGATAATAACGTCTTATTAATTTCAATGTTTATTATCTCATTCTTTCCTAATCGAGATCCCCGCAGTTCAAGCGAGTAACCGTTGAGCAGTGCCGTGTTTCCCAACGATCGGCGTTTGAGTCGGATCAAAATAATTGGCTTCAACAGAGGAGATCCAAAGATGATTTGTATCCCTGCACATCGTTCTCTCAGACGGTTCCTTTCACGACATTGTTCGGCACGGCGTGTCCTACAAATCTGTTCACTCGGATCATTGCGTGCTCGGTCTTAAGACCTTGAATGCATGATGGGCTTTCATGAATCTGCATCAGGCTGATTCACGTTTTTGTTTGTTTGCCAATTTAAAGTCATTCATTTATTTATAAAACATATTTTATAGCTTTATGAATGAGGAGTGAGGGCGTGGCGGTGTAGTTTAAGGTGTGTGTGTGCCTCTGATCTTGTGTTGTGAGTAACCTTGTGTTGACAGTTTAAAGGCAGATAGTCGGAAGATTACCAGACAAAGCTAAACTATCACAAAAGTTCAATACAGTACTTCAGAAAAGTACGGTAAGTACTAAATATAAGTTCTCTGACGAGACGTTATTCTTAAAGGGATATGAACAGTATGACATTTATTTAAATGAGATCGTAAACATTGCCACGTTAAAGGTGCAATAGAAGACATTCAGAGAATTAATGTGGCAGTAAACCACTATTTGCGCTGTAAAGATAAAGTGGAGGAACCTGAGCAGAGAATGAGGTAACACACTCTCTCTCTGTGCGCGCGTGTGTGTGTGTGTGTGTGTGTGTGTGTGTGTGTGTGTGTGTGTGTGTGTGTGTGTGTGTGTGTGTGTGTGTGTGTGTGTGTGTGTGTGTGTGTGTGTGTGTGTGTGTGTGTGTGTGTGTGTGTGTATCCTTAAAACATATCTGCAGATGCATGTTTGTAACAGATTCGCTTGATTGAGTGATTTTGTTCTCTTAATTGGTAAAGATGAAGGACAGAAATCGTTGGACACAGTTAGCTGCCACGCTCTAGTCTTTTGAACACAATGAAGGTACCTGATTAACTAGGTACCAGAGTGTTGACTCGAAAGTGCCAATTATGGGACTGTACCGTTTTTAGTCCGTCACAATATGGATGTACGGTTTGTGTTGGATGTCAGATGCTGAGGTATCGGGGACGACAAACATTTGTTACTTACCGCACACGTAGTTCTGTCGTGACTTCTGCAGCAATTCGACCCGTTCAGTGCTCAAACACATCTGCGGTTATCAGTTCTCCTCACTTTTAATTTCCCGTCCGTCGAAGGTGAGCCGCATCTATTCAGATGCTCCATCACACCGCTGTCCCCGCACACTGTTTCTCTGGAGTGTGTTTATTTCAGAGTGAGCACGTTATTACAACATCGCCGGAGCGGAGGTGATGAAGGAGGCCAATGGGGTCGTAAAGTTTTCCCATTCAGGATGGCAAATTAAAAATGTTTTTCATCTTTTTCTGACCCCTATTCGTCGGATGTGTTTCGAACTCGATGTTTTCCAGTTTCTTGCACTTCATGCGTGGTCTCCCATGAGAAGGCTGTTGTGTTCTTCATCAGCCACACACACATATATGTGGACACAAACGTATGTTCCGGTCTTCAGTCTGGGAAGTGTGACAGAAAGGACTTTACAGTGGAGCCGTGCCATGTTTATGTTTACTCTAGCACATTCTTTTCAGAGAGGCTGTTCTTTAATCATTTAGACAAATCTGAACCACATTTTTCATACGTATAAAATTGAAATTTTTCGAGCCGAAAGATTTTGACGTCTAAATCAAATTACCACATCGTATAACTTAAGAGCTTCTAGAATTATTATTTCAAACGTTAAAAATAGATTGTTTTTACTGACTTCAAGTCAAACGTCTCATGTTTGATGCTGAGCGAGCAGTTTACAGTCGGTTTCTGCTGTTACATCGTGTCAAATTTCTACAAAAACATAAAAATACCCGAATACAGACGTTCATGTTGGGAATGAAAACCTGCGCCTTTCACAGCGCAGGAACTTGAAACTTGTGCTCTGGTTTAAAATATTCAAACATCCCGATTCAGGAAAGGTAATTGACGACAGAAGTCCCTCAGCTCAGTCTGAGAAGTGGTCTTTTAAAAGTTCCTGAAAAGATTTGTGCCCTCTCATTAATGTCGGAATCAAAGGTCGGCGGAGCAGCAGAGCATGACGTTGCGTCGTCTTTTTGACTGCACCCACTGTGTGATATCAAAGAGGTGCTTATTAATGCTGTTAATGAAACACAGAGCAGCAACACGCCCCTGGGTTTTTTTCTCACTATGTTACTTCCCTGCCTGTTGGTCACTCATTGTCCATTTCTTTTTTGTGGCATCCCAGACTTAAGTATAAACCTTTTGAATAGATGTTTGACTCTAGTCGAGGATAAAAGCTAATTATGCTCCACTTTGTTACAATTTAAGGATTAATAGTCCTGATTTGCACTCTTTATCCCCAATATGCAAGTTGTTGGTAAGCCGGGGAGGGCTGTCTGTAGTTCCAGTGGCATCAAGGCTGTGGATTGCCAGATGTTGAGAAAGGATTTCATTGTTAAGTGTTTTATCATAAAGCCTTCTGGTAATGAAGCCAGATGACAATGAGCCTGTTGCAACGTCTCTCTCATTCTCCAACATTTTCTCCTGCGATGCCCCAGATTCCCCTTTGGGATTAATTCAATTAATTTGGCATAAGATATACTCAGATTTCACTGACGTTATCACATGAGCGTTTACATTTTGTCCGTAAGCTGTGGCGGTGAGAGCAGCTGAGGAATGTAACGCGAGACGGCTCTTAAGCTCTCTTGCAGACGGCCCATTTGGTTTACAACATGAGATTGGGCAGAATGAAATGGAAAAGATATCGAATTGCAATTTTGCTGACCACAGTTGCGATAGCGATTCAGATTATTTTCTGTGATTTAAAATGCCTGGCCTAGAGAGTATTACACGTGATCTATCCTGTGATTGAAGTAATAACTGCAGCCATGAAATGTTCTGTTCAATACATAAAATGACAGGAAAAGTGAAAAATGGCCATCGAAAGATGCACCGATTGCGATTTTCGTGGCCATTAATGAACTCTGACCTGCCGGTGTTCTTTCAAGAACTACACGTGACAGAGAGGCTCCAGGCAAACCTTTAACCACCTCCAGACGTCAGTCTAAACCATCAAAACGAATCCATCTACAGCGGTTATTTGCATCAAAACATATAAAAGTAAAACTGTCACATCACATGCGTGCGTCATTCATGTGTGTAAATGTGAAAACATTTGAAATACGAGACTGGTTTCCATTTGCATCCGATCAAACCGTGCATGTGCCCATCACACTGTTTTGACTTAAATGCTCACTCCGTCTCACAGTTCAAATCTAAAAGATGTTTAATTTATCAAAACTGAAATCCTCATTTTGGAACGTTAGAACAATGAGTGCTTCATAAATTACTCAACTTATCAAATATTTTGTTTGTAATTTTGTCTTGATTGATTAATTGATTCACCGGTATTGACATTACTCAGCATGTATAGTTCATAAATAACCATTACATTTGAATAAGTGGCAATATACCGTATATATCACAAACCGCTTCACATGGAAGGGCTGAATTCAACACTGCTGGAGCCATTAGTCATCACAGCCTTACGGTCAGCAACAACAATATTTTCGCCACTTAAAGCTTGTTAAGACATTACAATGGAGTGAATGAGCATTGCAGTTGAAAGTGGCACAATCAGCCCCACTATAAAATGCACATTCATTGATAATTCTGTCACAATTAGGAATTTAAGCTCTACTTTGACACGGCGTATATATTATTGTACTCTCCTATTTGTCCCCTCTTGGGTTGTAAGTTAATGGTTGTTTGACGCTCGTCAACATTAATATTTAATTCTCATGAATCGGAGCAAGGTGTCTGCTTTCACAAAATCAAGCTAAGAAAAGCAAAGAGACCACAGGTCTGAACCAGAAGGTGCTTAGTCAGCGTGTCCTTGAGTTACATGTTGTTTGGCCGAATGGTGCACGGCCACTTTCTCTCCGTGGATGTTGTTGGTGCCACAGCAATAAGCCGGAGGCACTTCTTTTTTTTTTTTTAGAAATGAGCCGCTGTCGGTAAACTAAAGGGAAAGCGGCACACCTCAGCAGATTTTGAGCCATTCATTGTTTGTGCTGATTTAGCAATGTGTGTGGATGAATTATCAAAGCTTTTACATCTTTTACATGCATACGTAAGTAGCCGGTAGCCTGACGCTCTCGAGGGCGATGTGCTTTTCTTTCTTTCAAATACTTCCAGAGGTTTTAGCTTTTCCAGAGCGGTTGAACTGGTCTTCAAGCAGTGCAGAGCAGCGTTGCCTTTTTGGCTCTGCTGTCATGCTTTTCTGTCAAACCTCTGGCCGGTATGATCGTGAAAAGAGTATTAAGCTGCATTCTGTGTAGTGTTGAAAAGACTGCAGCAATACTGTGTTTTTTTGAGTGCTAATGTTGCTCTGGACACAGTTGTCGTCTCTTCTGAAAGTGTGCTGTAGCCTCAAGGACGGCTGCCACTCGTGTACATTTTACCAAATGTTGTACCTTAAATTGGTGGTCACACTTAATATGGCCGCTCTCTGAATTGTATATACGCGTCTCATTGGCAACTGGTGTACCGCGCTGCTAATCTCTGCGTTCATGCGGAAGAGCTCTGGTTTGCGGCACACCTTGATGAACGGTGGCCCCTGGTGTGACAAGTAATTCCTCTCTTCCGTATCTGTGAACCAGAATAACCGTTCTCTCCGTTCTGCTTCCCGGGATTCATTTGTCATCTCTCTCACGCTGGCATCATCACTTCATTTCTTGGGTCGGGGTTGTATTTCCAGCAGCAAGTACAGCCCTGTTGCTCCCGGCACCCGAGATTCGTTAGATGAGAATTGCTTGAAACGTTGGGCAGTTTGTCAGGAGCATCAAGAAAATAACACTTATTAATGCAGAAATAGTTTCGTTGTACGACTGCTGCTCGCAAATAGAGGAGGCAGCGGTGCAATCAAAGCCCCGATACAAACACAGAACCTGTTGCGTCCCCATCTACGCACTGAAACTCATTTTCAACTAGAGCCACCTCATCCGTAGCACTGCTTTCAGATGTCCCTTGTTCCAACGGAAAGCCAATTCATTGTGCAGACACCGCACGGCACCACTTTCTTGTTCTTTGTTCGATAAAGTGCAAATTGTCTTCCGGGGGGAAATGTTTCACCTCTATGTTCTCCTGACGGCTGGAGTTATGCAGGCGCCACACCTACGTCCTGGTGACGATTTGGACCCGATGAAACCGTTCCGGCCGATTGCGCCGTTGTTTCGTGCGGTCATGTCTGTGCAGGACCCACAAAAAATCGATTTGCCGAGTGTTAAACTGACAACTCCGAGAACTGAAATCATCCTGTGTGACGTCAGTAAGCTGGTTACAACGTGCTCATGTCTGCCAACCCCGGCCGGTCTGTGATGCTTCATGCAACAAAAGAAAAGCCAGAGGTAGAAGATCCAACAGTCCGACAGGACAGAGCACTTTCTCATTCTCTGTCCAGGAGACAATTTTATTCTCTACATGGGATTTCTGGTCAAATAAGGCAAATCCACAGAATCTCAGGGAGGGTGAAATGGACACGTTAGAATTGTAATTTCGGCCAAAAAGACCCCTATACATCTCTTTACATTATCTGTGATATTTTTCCAACTAATTATGACACAGAGCTACTACAGTAGTGGCATCAGTTCTTCGGGGGAGTTTTGTCTTCAGTTCTTATTGCAATTGCATAGAATTATGCACAAATGGGACTAAATAATGATCAGGAGTCAATTTGGGGACATCTTTACTGTCGGTCACAGGAGTAGAATCGGGTTTTCTCTGCAACTGTATTTAGACAGTTGGTGTTTCAAAATTACCAAGCGGCACTTTTAAGTCTAGATCCCTCGTCGACGTCCTTAAAACGAAGGCCCAATGTAAACCCACTCGCTGAATCTCACTGCAGTCTCGCTGACTGTCAGTTATGACTTGTTTGTTTGTAGTCAACCCTGACCGCCCACCAGAACTCAAATATCCCTCATTAAATAATGGATGCTTTTCACACCGTGGAAGTTCTCCAGTGTCAACCTTTGTCAACAAACACGATGTGCAGCCACAGTAAATTACCATACTTGACATTAATCATCTCATTAAATTGCAATGCAGCGGCCCCCTCACAGCTTAGCCGATATGACTCCAGCTCATTCTGTTGTGGCCTGCTCATGAGTGGCACTTAAAATAAGACAAAATTAGCTTTCCACGTTCCGTGCAAAATCTATTCTTTGAGAGTTTATTTGAAAAAGGGCTAAACAAGGAACACACACACTCTGTGATTCATGATGTTTACAGATGCTCGGTAGTGCCGTGGTTACATAACACGATGAGCCGTGGTTCCATTTTTTTTTTTTTTTATCCCTCCACATGTGGAAGTAAACATTGATAATTGCATCTGACGGACAGCATACCGCTGATAATCGAATCAACTCTATTAGAGGGAAAATAAACTTCACCCGGATCTTAAAACGTTCCGCTGTTGTTTCGGCATTAAATGCCGTCGAAACCACCGAAAAACCCGATAATTTAAATCCCACGGCTTTTCTTCTTCCTCTGCACCGTATGAAGGCTGTAAAGAATTCCAATGTATTAAATATTCTAATTATTGGCTTTCTTTGCAAAAGGTTATTTTTTCCCCTTCTGGGTTGATTTAACAAAGAAACAACCTACACATCTAGTCTTTTGTAAAAAAGCTTGTTTTTTGCCTCCTAGACTAAATACAAGCTGCACTATCTTCTTGGTAGAGATGAATAGAGGAATATTTAAGGCTGGAACAAGTATTTCAACCCTCTACGGCATCTTTCTAGATGTATATGTATTTTCATAGGTGAGGGTGAAGTGACTCCTCACTCCTCATTTTCTAAAGGAAAATAAGACTGTTACCTAAAAGCCTGTACAGCAAGTTAGACTCCATGAGCTTTCCAATTACAACGTCTGTACCCGAGGGCCATGTTGTGGGTAATTGTTTTTAAGAATTAGACCCCTTAAGACTGCTGTAATAGCACTTCATCGCTCCAGTATGTGCTCAAATTATTCTATTTGCATTCATGAACGCTGTTTGCAGCTCATAGATAGACGTGACTTTGTCGTATCACAGCTTCTTCTTTTTTCTATTTTATTTTTAATGGCTCTCTCTGTGAAGACGGAGCTCCTGTATCTGTCCCCCCCGCTGCAGGGCACGTTGCTTGCTGCAGATTAATTAAATGTACGCCATTACAGCTGGAATTCATGCAGGTGTCGGGACGGTGTGAAGCAAACAGCCTAATTGAATTTAGCCTGTCATTTAAAACGGTGTTTCCTCGTCATCTGATTTATGTCCAAACAAAGCTGGCTGCACTTTTGTGTTGTGTGAAATGCAGTGGGAGCTGCTTCGGGTACGCTGGGCTCTGTGATTATGTGATTTGTCAGGTACGGACACTATTTCGGCAGCCGAAACTAAAAGCCTTCAAGGTATTCATAAGTACTGTGTGAGTAAACCGTGTGACTGTGTTGGGAGCGATAACTGAGTCCATCAGTCCATCAATCGTGCTCACGGGACATTCTGTCTGGCGACACACGGCCGTCCTGTTAAACTGCCAATGAAGCCTGACGCCTGAGTCCCGACGGCTGCCTTGAAAAGATGCCGCACGTAACATGGGTTTGAAAGACACCGACAGCGGTCCGCTTTGCTCGGCTTCCCCTTGTGAGCGCTCTGAATCCAACACAGTATGTGATTTATTTATTTTTTTCCAGCGGAGCAGCACGGAGAAGCGGCACAATGATCCCGCCGCTCCGTAATAAACAAAGCTCAGCGGTGCGAGAGAGGCGGCAGGCTGTGTGGGACAGGAATGCTTACTCAGCCGTTTCATATATTTGAAAAGAGGAGGAATACAGAAGTAGAAAAAATAAAACCGCAAGTAATCTGACCCACTTTCCCGCCGGCTCTTGGCTCCGACCTGGTGATGCAGGCAGTTTTTCGATTTATGCTCCTGGTTCGGATTGATCTCGCTGTGAAGCAAAGAGATGCATCTCAGGGGGAGGCTGGCCTGTTCATAGCCATTGTTTATCACATTGTAAGCTATTAGTCCTCACACACAGACGTGCATTCAGTATGCAGGAAAATCAGCTTTTGCTCTGCATGGGATGACCTTCATTCTCCAACTTTATGCACCTCTGTCACATGTTACCAGGGTATGTACACCGTGCATAGGAAGGGTTATTCTGTGAGAAAATGTACAACTGGGCGCTGCACCTATCATCCAAAAGACTAGATATAAATATATATATAGACATACCATGACTACGATGAGTGTGAGTCATGAACATACCCCACAGCCTTAACAGTTGTGCACCATTGTTTTGTGTTGAAACGACACAAGGAGGCTGCGTTGGTGTGGGCTTCAGGTACCAGTGAGACATGCATACAGTGACGCATACATGGGTTTGGAGGCTTCAGGGCTTGCAAAACTTTGCTTCCATTTAAATTCATTTAAATGTAATCCTCACGATTATCGGAGTGGTTTGCAGAGGTGAAGTCTGTTCGCACATTTCTGTTTGGCGTTGACTTCATAATCGTTGAACTGTCACTTGTAGATTTGCACCATCGAGTACATTTTGTAATTGTCCAAATGATAAAGAAACGTATATCATGAAACAGCTGAATGGATGTTTTCTCCCACCTCTAATTACATCCTGTTCTAACCGTCGTCATGCTCTTTACATGAGGACCGGTCAAAACAACCGGACTTAACAAAACAAAAGCCTCATTATGAATGTCAAAAATTCAAATCTTCACCCACCGCTGATTGAGGCCCTGAGATTGGTCTCTGCATTGAGCTCATCATGGAGGAATAAATGACCCTCGTCAATAGACAGCTGCCAACAATAGATGCGTGAACAGAGGACTACCTCATCAGGTGCCACCTCGTTATAGCGGGCCAATTAATACATTCTTTGCGCCCAGCACTCTCCGCCCGCTGCATGTACTGGTGAGGAGAACATGGGCCGTGGGAGTATCAAAGTAGTCGTGGTTTGTTCTAAAACCTTCATGTTAACGTCCAAAATCTGTGTATTTCATTTGAGCCCTGATGGCAGTGTTCATAATGCAGCATGTACTTCTTCTTGATTAACCTCGGTAAAGTGAACCTTATTCAAGAACCTTATTCCCCCCCCCCCCCCCCCCCCCTACTTCAACCCTCAGACGAGAGGTTACGAATTCACTTCCATGTCCAATCAAAGAGCATCCATCCAAGTTTCATGCCTCAGCAGGTGTCCCAGCTTCAGACGGAGCGGATCCCAGTATTGCAGCTTTGAATCATCATAATCACCTCAGACTCGCTGTATGAACTCACGGGAAACCACACGGAGACAGTATTTATTTTCTTTAGTATATATGTGTAGTGAGTGGATATCTAGCAATGCACCAACATGTTGATATCTAGATTTTAACAGTTATTTTGGCTCATGAAAGGCCACAATGATTTTAGTTTTGTGTCTTGAATTCAGACAGTAAGCTGCACTGAAGGTTTATGGGTACAATCAATGATCATTCTGATCAGCTCCATTTCACTGTGTTTGCTGACATAGCACTCTGAGAATAATTGCTGAGAGAATTTGGGAAATCTGCTTTCTTGCCGAGAGTCGGAGGAGAAAACCGACACACTCGTCTAACTCTAGAGCTCAGAAACCACCATCTCGTCCGCTCAGTCTCTATATAACAGACGCACGATAGTTTACTCAATAGTGAGCAGAAAAACGAGATTTCAGACATTTCATTTTGCATCAACAGTGTTTTTGTCATTTATAGAAACCTACTTTTAAGTTTTATTCTGAATTGTAGGATTCTTAGTTTTTATTTGAGACCATACGTCAGGATATCTCGAGCTCTGAGTATCGTCTCTGCAGTGAAGTGCTGAATTGATGGAGTGCCCCTTTAAACTTTGCAGTCACACAGTATATTGATGAAGTCCGTCATCTGTCTGCTACCAGTCACCGCCATTTTGCTGACTGGATTCTTCACACAACCCCTGAACATGGATTAACTTTGCACTTTTTCCAAGTGACCGGTCTGAACATATGACCGCTCCCCGATGAAAGAACGAACATGTGAATCAAGTGACGCGTGCTAATACACATTGATTACTTGATGCGAGTTTCCATCGCCACCAAAGGGCATGTTCAGAGCTGTCTGAGCTTCGGATAGAACCTGTCATTGTCTGCGCGCTTTAGTATTTGTGAGGTGTGAGAGATAATAACGGGGTTGTTTGCACACTTCCGGCAAAGCCCCGAAGCAAAAACTCAAATATCTTATGAGCATGGAACAATATGAGCATACAAATGAATAAAGCAGCTTTGGAGCTGGCCCAAACAGAACTTCCTTTGATATTTTATTGTTGTTTATTTGCGCATTAACCGCGCCGTCACAAAGATCTACTAGTTTACGAGATATACGTCTACGACTTATGTCCCGCCGTGCCAACCTGTAAAGAGTAAGCAGGCGGTTCCTTTCTTTTTTCTCTTCTCCTTGTACTGGTGACTGGGGAGATATAAATGACACTGACAGTGAATCACACAGTCGACAAGCTGCATCACACCTTTGTCACACTCGTTGCTCGGGGACGTTACCTTGGCACGGGTGGGGTTTTCTCTGCATGTGTAGTCTACAGTCGAGTGAAACTTTGTGAAGGACAACAACCCTAATTCACCTTTACTTTAATATCCAAGCTGCTACTGGTTTATATGCGACACAGCAAGTATCCAGTCCGGTCTAATGTTAAATCACAGCTTCACAATGCCTCCAGTCGGTCCCAAAACAATATTAACGTACCCATATGTGCAGAAACGGATATTGCTTGCTGTAATGATCCATTCTTTATCCACTTCCAAATTATGGGCAACAAAATCTACCGTCTCTGTGAAACTGAACCTAATATCACGCTTCTGCGTTTGCCATTAGATCCCCTCTGTGTGCAGCGCCGAGTCACAGCAGAGGGATCGTAACACAAAGAGGGAACTCTGCTTTAAAAAGACCAACTTTGGAATACAGCCACTTTACTTTTGCAGCTCGCGCTGCTGAAGCCTCATGAAACTTCACCTGACATTTACAATCAGTGTGCCGGGGGGGGGGGTTCTTGTCAAAAGGTACTGGATCAAATTTACCCAAAATGCACACTGCTGCTGAAGATCCGTTAACTACATGTGCTGTGAAGCAACATCTGTCATCGCTCTGTTTTCTGACACAAGCACATCAGATCTCCATCAGCATCCTGTCTCAAATCTTTGTATTTTTTCTCAAGTTGGCCTTAAAAAGCTTTTGGCCTCAAAGAAAACCTCCGTCGCCGTTTGTGTTGAGAGCTCGCCGTTGCACCGTCGTGCATTTCCGCCTCTCATTTCCTTGCAACGCCGCTGAACGTCTGCTTGTTGTTGAAACCTCGTTAAGCAAAGCTGACACGTCCCTCGTGAAGAAGGAAAAAAACAACACCACGCACGCGCAACGGCGCTCGTCCTTTTCTCCTCCGGTTTGTCAGTTTTCATAGTAAGATGATCTAATTCAGGAGCAGGGGGAGATGAGCGCAGATCGTTTCACTGCACCGCTTATCAGCTCGCTGCATACGGAGCTGTGAGAAGCGTGAGGGGCGGGAGGTGATGCGTCTAACTACAACTGCATTTGACACATCTGCTGTCTATGAGATGATGGAGGGAGAGGGAGTGATGGTACGGGACGGAGGTGACCTGGAGTATCCCTTCTGCAGGGGAACTCTGCAGGGGAACCCAGAAGACCAGAGTCCCAAAAGCTTAGTTCATTATTTAGTTCATTACCTCCACTCGCCCATGCTCCGTTTCCTCCTATTTCACACTTTATTTCCTCCATTTGCCTCTTTTACTCCCTCTCTCCCTCAGCCCCTCCTTCCCTTCTTGCTGGAAGCGGAGTTGTCGGAAGCGTTTTGAAGTCTCTTTTTGCAGGGCTTCCTCCTCTCCTCGTCTTTCTCTGCCTCCTTCCTCCACCGATGCCTTGGGTGGAGTTCACAGCCTCAGACTTCAGTAAGAGCTCACTTCTTCATCAGAGGTGATAGTTACTCGGCGTGGGGAGATTAAACGGTAGACGAGCCCGATATGTAAAGTCTTTGCCCATCGTAGCCCCTCTGAACCCTGCTGTCTGGACCTAAACACACACAGTCTGGTAGAAATGTATCTCTGACTTATATCAGTCATTTCATATCACTTATGAATCTCTAACGATGCGTTTAGGCGGCTGTAGCTGCAGGTGGTGTGTTCGCCAGCCAGGCGCTCTGTGGCGTTGTCCTCTCGTCTCCCCTGAATGCAATCACACTCACACAGCGCAAACGGATAATAACCTCTCCACGTGATGGCCTTAACATCCCTGTCTATCGTAACCGACACCTTATTACCCGTTTGCCCCCACAAAACAGACATTTGTGCCATTTCGAAAACCATCTGGAGAGAGCAGGAAATGTGACATGTCACCAATAAATCAGTAGATCTGGTCCTCCGTTTTCACCCAAACAGAGCTCCTAATGGTTGCATAAATAACCAGAAGTGCAGTTGATGATTACGACCTGCCGGCCTCTTGTGTTGTTGACAGCAGCCTGATTTAAAGTGCTCTCTCTGGGCTTGGGGCCGACCTTCCTCTCGACTCGATTCATTCAACGTTTTACAACTTCCGGACAGCCCAGTGTTCTCTACAGTGAACATTAAGTGGGCTTGTACTTGTGTAGCACTTTTCTTTTTTTGTTTCCTGCATCGCATTCGTCCAGAAACAGATGTTGGAAGGCGGGTTTGAAAAGCATTGATATCCTGAACGGACACCGTGTATTTCTGAAATCAAGCACCAATAACAGCTGGTGGAGCCGCAGTCATCCGATCAGGTGTGGGACGGGATGATGGTCTGGCTTCAAGGAAAATATGTTGTTTGATTTTCTCAACATTGGTCTTATTCTCACAGTTGTTGTTCTCATGTTGCCCTCGCCGTCCTTGTTGCTGAGATTCGGGGAACATGTTGCATCTCTCAAACCTCTCCAATAATCTCCCGCTCTACGAGGTTGATTTCTTTCTAACTTGTTTTAAACGGTCGAATGATGTTAAATCAGTCGGCATATTTGTTTCACTTTCTTAAAGGGAACATGTTTGCTTCCTGGTGTCTTTGTATTATTCTAGGATCTGAATCTGAACCCCAATGAAACCGCAACGTGATTAGGGTTTGTGTTGCCGGGATGGTTTCATAACCGTCAGAACGACAGAAGCTACAATATCTATTGTGTAAAGAACAAATGTCTGCAGTCACGGAGCACGTTTGGTTTGGAGCGTTGGAGGAAACTGACATTCCAGCCTTGTGTCCACCAGAAAGTGCCTTAAATTGGCAGGGTGGAAACATTTGTAGATATCTACAAAATGACCAGGCAGTTGTTAGAAGATGGATATCCAAATTTGCGAAGCGTGCCGTTGAAAAGTGACTTCACGCGGGGGTCCGACACTTCGAATGTGTTCCAACATCTTCGAGTGAATCGTCCGGTCCTCACGGCCCAAGTTAAGGTAAAAAGCTATTGTTGTAAGCTGGACCTAAACTCGGCCGGGAGTTATTCACAACATGTCACTGTTTACTGGGGAATTACCACCTGAGGAGGACTGTGGGTGTTTGTGTCTGTCAGTTTATTCCTGTTTAAACATTGTAAATTATTGCTAAGAAGCCAAACGTTACACTATAAAAACTAACTGGATAGAGTTGATGATGATCCTAAACGCCTCCACAGATAATAGAGATCAAACAAACAAGATAACGCCGTAATGATTCATCTTTACAGATGCTGGTGTACTGTATGTATGTATCGAAGTATTCCTGAAAGTAACAGAGCAAGTAAATGTGTATTCCTTGGCTTTGTTCAATTTCTCTGGTTTTGTTCTATAAAAAACAACATGCAGCATTTAGGTGTCTGTTTTAAATGGTACCTTCATGTTCCTCCTGTCTGAGTCAGCTGTACACTTCTCTTTCTAAATCATCTTCTGTGTTTTTCTCGTAGGGGCCACAAACGTAAGCACGACGAAGCCACGGAGGAAGAGGGCGACATTGAGGAAGAGGAGGCGGCGGAGGAATCTGCCGACGAGTCTTCTAAAGACTCCAACGAGGAGGAAGGAGGAAGCAGCTCGGAGGCGGACGAGATGGCCGCAGCCTTGGAGCTGGAGCTCAACGACTTTATGTGACGTGGAAAATGAAGAGACTCATTCACAGTAAAAGGAAAACGACAACAAAAAGAAGCGGTACCTAAAAATCCTATTTTTCTGCTTTTGGAATCCGTGTGTTTAGGATGTATGAGCCATGAATGTGTGCCGCGATCACGATGAATGTCCTGTACAGAAGTGTTGCCGTGTAAATAAAGGCTTAGGTTGTTTTGTAGCATTGATGTATGGCCTTTTTTGGCAGAAAACATTTTGATGTTTAACATTTTATTGTAAGATAACAAACCGTAGGAGGCATAACATTTGATACTTCTTGTTTTACTTTTTTTCCTATCTCAATTTTTACATTGATGAGAAAAGGATAAAGGAAATGATAAGGTGGTCGTACATGCCAAAGAGTTTGGAATAGGTTTGTCGAGGCGTGCAGCTAAATATTTTACTCTGGACTTCCAGTTTTACTTTTCTTTCTGGCCTCCGCAGCAGTTTGTCAGGCTCATACACGCAACCGGCCCATCTAGACGTTTGAATGTGGTTATTCTGAGTCGTTTCTTCCTCGATGTGTTTCTACGTTTGACAACGTTACGCTGAGGTAAGCGTCTCCATCGCCGTGGACTGGATCACACTGACGTTTGTCTCCGTTTTCACGTGTTCTATACGTGTCGGCTCACCTTTGCCGACCCGTCTCTTCTGTTGCTGTCGTACAGTTGACAGGCGTCTCTCACGCAGCCTCTGCTTGTGTACACTGGAGCTTAAACCCCTTGTGAAGCCTCGTTACCACCAAGGGTACGTTAACCCAAATTACAAAACACATTTTCTCGCTTACCATAGTATTCAAATAGTCTTGTTTTAAGGTTTTCCTCTCTGAGATGTCTGACCTAAGAACAAAGGTACGGAGCCACCAGGAGGTTCATGTGGTAGAAAACAAATAAACGTCAATATGGAACTTAAACTAAGCGAGCAGATGATTTATTTTTGAGATGTAGCTTGAGAGAGAAAATATGTTTTAAAGCTGCCGAAAATGAGCCAAAAAGACAAATTATTTTCTCCAAAATTGAAGTTTTTTAGTTGTCTGTCCAGAGGAAGATAACCTCAAAGTAACGAGCAGCAGGCAGAGAGAGGCGTCCTCTGGTTTAAACCAGCCTGGTTAGTAAATATAACCAATGCCGCGTGCACTTTACTAACATCACACATTGCGGAGGTTCTATCAAACGCTTCCATCTCGCTGCCATTTCAACCGTTAATGTTTGGCAACCAGACAAAGCTTCCA
Source organism: Melanostigma gelatinosum (assembly GCF_949748355.1). Classification (NCBI taxonomy): domain Eukaryota; kingdom Metazoa; phylum Chordata; class Actinopteri; order Perciformes; family Zoarcidae; genus Melanostigma; species Melanostigma gelatinosum. The sequence continues at coordinate 19,450,838 of NC_136650.1, read as the reverse complement.
AACAGTGAAGGAGCTTTGAGCACATGTCTGGTTGAGTCTCTGCCCTCACCTTCTCCTGCTGCAACCAACAGCACATCCAGTTCATCCAGTTCATCCTTTCACAGCGACAGTCGTCCCGTTCCCCTTTTATTTGTGTTTGCGGTGTGTTCCAGTTTCAATCGAACAACTGACTTGTATAGTATTTGTAAAGTCTATTTCCTACTTGAACCTGAGAGAGCAAAATACTTTCATCAAATAAAAATGTTTCTAAGTAACATGACTGGAATGGGTTGTTGGTTTTTTTCGGGGGCGATGAAATGCATCAAGTATTCCCTGAACACGAGCATTAATTTGTTCTGCAGATGGAGTCCATTAGTTTGCCTCGTCTGTGCTGGGTTTAGAACACGGGGACCATAATGCGTATGGCACTAAGGCTCCCAGCAGGAAATACTCCTCAGTTCATGGACTCTGTGCATGAAAACAGCGGCACCATTAGGCGTCGTGCCATATCGCCGCTTAGTTTGATGCGTGTGTACCAAATGTGTTGCAACCTGCTTTACGGACGCCACAAGCCGTCCGTTTGCAATTTTAGACGCAAAAAAAAGTAAAAGACAGAGACTCACTTCTGCAGGTGAAAAGCTCAGCATTTCATTCTGAACTTGTCTTTTAATCAGAAATAAACACAGCGGGATCGTGGATTCAAAATGAGGTCTGTGGTGTACATTTTTCGGGGGCTTGTTTACTCTGTCATCTTGCGCCTTCAGTCGGAGGACCAGGCCTGCAGGTGTGGTGCAGATCACACAGGAAGCGGCAGGATAAATCACAGCCATAAAGTCTATTAAAAGCGTGACTCTGCCCGCTCGGTGCGCTTCTTTCCCGGAACGCGTGATGAGCCGCTGCCTTTAAAAGCCAAAAGCAAACAGCAATAAACAGAGAGGCGTTTATCCTCTGATGAAAGCAGGTATTTTTCCTCCAGGCTGGATTGTTTTCCTCACATTTGCAGAGCCGCAGTGGTTCGAGTCCACATGTCAATGTAAATTTATTTCAATTTTGCAGCTGGTTTTTTTTTTTGTTAATTTATGATCCACAAAGTGGATTGAAAGGAGACACAGGTGCTAAAAGCTACTACGTACAGGAAGCCAAGCCATTTAGAAAACTGGAAATGAATGGGGGGGTTCATTTAACTTTGTTTCATTACATATGAGTTGAAAATCAGACCATCAAGATCCACTGGCATGCCACCTTTTCAAGCTGCTGGCTGACTTGGTGTTGAATGGTTTCAACCTTGAATAATAAATATACACAAAATGCCTTTTGATGAGTAATAAGAGCGCACATAACACATCCACGCACTGCTTCCATTGCTGCCATTTCTGATTAGTCTGCTCTGGTTCTGTTGGTGAGAGTTCTGCTGTGGTTAGGTTTCCTCTGTGTTGTGCGTCTCAGCACGGTTTGTTTGTCTCGCGAGCCTTTGTTCTAATCTAGAGGAACCTTTGGTTATAATTCACTTGCCTGCTTGAACTTTCTTTTGTCTCGCTGCAGGCCAGTTTCTTTGACACCTGTGTGGCGGTTTGACTCTCAGGTACTGTGGGTCCACATTTGGACCTCATGTCCTGATGATTTACAATCTAGCAGTCTTCTTCTTCTTCTTCCCCGTCTTTGTTGAACATCTTGCGCTGCATTCCAAATCACATTATTATTCTTTTACTTTCAGTAAATACTGCAGCTGCCTTACAAAGTACATACTGTTGCATCCAGTATTCGATTGGGACAGACTGCTTCATCAAAACATTGCATCTTGAACTTTGACCCTCTCGCTCATGCATCTGCTGCATTGTGGGTCAGAATAGTCAGAAAGAGCATGCTGGCTTTTATACTGCAAAATGCGAGCGGATGCAGGAGGACATCCTGGTACTTTTTGGGGACATACTAAATATTTCTTTGACATGCTTCTAGTTCATGTTCGTGCACGTGAGCGTGCCCCACTGGTTAGCTCATGGCCTCCGCTCTGCGCTGCTCTCGTATGGCGGTTGCAGCTAATAGCGCCGTCCTGATTGACGGTGTCATCGTGCAGTGCCCACCCTCCGGTTCCCCTTCTGGTAAACAGCCCTGTCAGCACTTGTGCTGTACATTGCGCTGTTAGCACCGTTAGCTATGAGCTTCCAGCTCGCCGTCTACATGCTGAGAGCCATTAAGAAAAATGCTCCCAATCTTCAATCTCGCGCTTTTATGTCTTCAAGAACGGTTTTGTAAAAGCTGGTAAATGGACTTTTAAACCATTTTGTCAGACTTGCTTGAACTTGTGTGCTTTATCGTGGATTAACAAACCTCTCGCTGCTAAACTAGAAGCCTGGTCATGCAGATGAGGCTGAACTCTTTTCTCCAGATGTCTCAACCTAAAGCTCAGCCAACATGAAACAAGAAAGCTTGTGTTCTCTGGTGAGTGACAGCTGCTCCCACTGGTAACTTCACACACCTTCACATCTCTGATCTTCTGCCGAGTTCGTCCTTTGCCTTCGTCCTGACGGTAGCGAGTCACACATGTGATTGATCGTGTCCCGATCAGGCTTTGTGTTCTGTGTGTTTCTTGCTGTAGCTCCTCACTCTACCTGTCACTCCCTCAGCGCCAGTCTAACTCCCTTCACCTGCCCCTGATCACTAATCAAGCACTCCCTCATCAGCACAGCTCTCCTCACCTGTTCTAGCCACTATTTAACCCCCTGCCTCCCAGTTGCCCACTGCCAGATCATTGTTTGTGTTGTACCCGCCTGTTTGTCTTGTCCTGCTCCCGGTTTCCCCCGTCTGCCTGCCCTGCCACGTCCTGCTGGATTTGCAGCCTCGTCTCTTGTCTCGTCCCTGGATTCCCTGTGTGTTCTTGTAGTGCTCGTTCTGACTTAAGTGTTTATTAAATTCCATTTCTCTCTACTTCTGGTCTGCGTTTGAGTCCACCGTCGTGCCTCGTGACAGATCAGCCATGAAGCCAACGAGAAGCTTTGCTTTGATCGGCACTTGAGGTCAGATATCTGCTCCGCCTGTTCAAAGTCTCCCGAAACAGAGCCGAGAGGAGGCGTAGAAGTCTAGTTTTCTTTCAGGCCATTTGAGTTATAATATACTGAAAAGTTATGATGGAATTGTCTGCCAAAAGATGACAAAAAATACGTCCTGCCTGCCCCAGCTTTAAAGGTGAGAGCACCAGTTCTGATGACCGATGGCTTCCTTTGAGCAGAACAGAGAGGAGCCCTCGGGGTCTGTGACCTTCTACTGCATCCCCCCTTAACAGAGGTGTCAGCTGTGGTGTGGTGGCTGTACAGCAGCATTACTCTGTGCTGTTGCTTTTACGGTCCTAAGAACTGAGGGCACTGAGGGCAGACACACAGCAAGAACAACACAAATAAAGATCGGTCAGACAGAGCTCTGACGTAGTTGTAGAAACAGGACATCTAGACACGGATTCAAATGATTCGTTCGGATGTGAAAATGTATTAAGGTGTTATAATTCTCCCTTTGTCTGTTTGTGTGTCTGTGTTGTATAATAGTAGCTGTTGGTTGGTTGGTGTGCACATACTGTACCAAAAATACAGAAACATTTGTCAGAAACACACTTCTTACACAACATTACAGATCGACAAATAGAAATTGCACCAAAAAATACAAATCATTCCTCCAGAAAGTTAAAGGACATTTTACTCAAATAACCCTTCAATCAGCATATAATGAGCAATGAAACATGAAATGGTTTTTAATCTTAAATCACATTACAAAGCCTTTTCTCATCAGAGAGGCCGTTAAACGTACATGTTGTTGTAGCTAACGGTAGTGTACCTGAACGCACCACTGCTCATGGAGACCTTGGCCCTCCGGTTTAATTCTACTTTGTGTCGTTTGTAATTTAGTTTTGTACCAAATACAATCAGGGAAGACTTTGTGCTGAGCTTAAGAAACAAATATGTCGTAGGTGTAGTTTATGATTGTGTAATATTAATCATCATCGTCATGATCACCCATTTCCACACACAATGCACCTGATCCGAGTAATAATGACAGTCATTATCCTCATCATCATTATCCTCATCATCATTATCCTCATCATCATTATCATCATGACAATTAACATCTGTGATTGGCATCATCATCATCACCTCCAATAACAGACGTAATGGAGAGTGTGTTTTTACGGTGCATTCACGGATGTACTGTACAAACATTCTGATGAGGGAATAAATCAGATGAAATGATGATCCATTCAAATAAGTGGAGACTTATTCAACCCGGTGTCACTCACAACTCTTACTTGGTAAGTTCAGGTAAAGATCATGTCATTGCTGAAGTACAAACGCTACGTGACAAAAGCATCAACGTAGACTTCGTGTCTCACGCGTGGAACGAGCTGCGGCCTCTTGGCTGAAAGATCCCCGTTTGTTGGACGCATCCACCGCCACTCCCGCCCGCCCTGTGTTTGCCTTTGGGGGTCTTTGTTCTTCATCATTCATGATTACCTGGATAATATACAGAATAATACGGTGCTTTTTCTTTCCGTAGCTTTCACTACGAATGCCGGACGACACCAGCCTGGATAATAATGCAAACCCACCCTCGTCATCATTTCACGGTCAGAGCAACTGACAGAGTGGGAAATAGTCCACACAGGGCGGGTGGGTCAGATAAACACAGGAGACCGCTGCCTGTGTCCTGAGCTCAACTAAAACATTGATGTTGTGTCACGTCAGTCGAGCATTATACTGTGTAATAATATAATGTAGTTCAAATGTGATCAGAAAAGCGGCTAATGCCATTAATCTATTGCAGAAGAAGAGAGCACAACAAGATGACTCTTGATCATTGAAAGTGAGCCAATCAAACCTCAAAAGAAGAAAAACAATGTGGATAACAAATTGGATTTTTTTTTTTGTTTTGTTTGTTTCGTATATCAATTTGAGGAAGGTTACCGTCTCCATTGAACCGTTTCACATTCAGTTGTTATGAATACACCAACTTTTACACCTCAGCCAGGCATTTGAGATATTTTACATTGTTTTTACCACCGTTTCCACTCGATGTAACCCTGTGATTTATGGTGGATTTCTGCATCTTGTGTCATGCGAGTGCATCTCAAAGGTGAAGAAAACTACGGGGGCTCTGATCAAAGGTTGTCCAAACCTTTCCTCCCTTTGATTAGCAGAGTGCAGACATGCAGCAGCTGCTAGAGTACAGTATGTAGGGCAGCAGAGGGGGGTGCGGGTGGCTGTGATTCGGTGAGAGCTCCCATAAATAAGTTCATGAAAAGGACTGATTACCTCGACTTTGTCAAGCTATTACAGGACCCCGCCGCAGTTATTGCTTCCCTCTGTTAAATAAGCGTGACGTGTCATGAAAAGAAATGGCGTAAACTTGCTCAAACACTCGGGATCAGAGCATCATTCATTTTCTTTTAAAATATACCGACGCTACAGTAAATCCCATCTTCGGTTATCATCTTCGGTTGTTCTATCGCTGTATCTACCCTGCATGATACACATGTTTATCATGCAACCCTAACCCTAAATCTCTGGCACGGCTTCACTGGAAAGTCCTGACACGAGGTCCACGAGCACGCTAATTAGTCGTGTAAGTTAGCAAGACAGATAACAGCATGAGCTGAGAGCTGCATAATGAAACATGATGAATCGAGTCAGACGTGTCATTTGACTGCTTGAGGGCATGTTCAGAAGAACAGATGTGTTCTTTTTACAAGCAACGTCACTTCAAGGCAAAGATTGCAAACTTTAAAAAAAAAGCTCAATGAAGTTACTGATGAAGTTAGTTTTTAATAAGTTCCAGAAATGAATGAGGGGCACTATTTTAATAAAATATGTAAATCTAAGAAATGTGGAGCGGATAACTGGTTCCAGGTCAGCATTGTGTGCCGGCTTCCATTGTACTGTCAACCACGTCCTGCTGGATATCGTGTCCTATTGTTCTCCTTCGACAGGGAGCCTGAAGTCAGCATTTTCATTACTTTTTACATAAGAGTGGTATCAATCTCCTCATACCTAACTCTCTGCAAGACAGCAATGAAGGGTTTTCCTAACTATTCCTGTTGCTTTGAATCTTTCACTGTAAATTAGTGTCATGAAAAGGGAAGTCACTGCTGGATTGCATCAAATGATAATGACACGGTTCTCCATATATCTGAAAATATGAATCACAATCCCACACCTCAGCTAATTTCCGCTCCTCCAGAAACACAGCGCTCACGGTATTTTTGTCCAGTGCCGTGTAGTTACTGTTGATCTTTTGTGCTTCTTTTTTTGAAAACATCAAGACTTTTATATGTCTTTTATTGTAGCTGGCAGATTTCTCCACGGCTCCGTGTGGCATTATGCACTTTTTATGGAACAGGGATTTTCAAAAAAACACCACGGGAGCTTTGCAAAGAAACAAAGCTTGACTGAGCTTCCTATAGAGCAAAAATACCCAAATGTGCATGTCAATTTGTCAAGTAATAAGTCTTAAAATATGAAATACGGTCATAATTGGGTGGATTATTAACAGTTTGTCATGTAAATCAGCATTTGTATTTCTTTAGAGGATGTCACCGCATATCAGTTTTGCAAAACAGGTTAGATGTGAAATATATATATATACATATATATACGTATATATATATATATATATATATATATATACGTATATATATATATATATATATATATATATATATATATATATATATATATATATATATATATATAGCTAATTATGATTTCACACAGCAGCTGATGCCGACCTTGATAACGCTGGGAATTATATCATCGGCTCTTTTAGCGATAGAAAGACAAGTTGATATTTTATCCATTATTTTCTCACCAAAATGAGCAGCAGGTACACCACAGGACAATCCAGCCCGGCAGTTCTGCAATAACAAACTGTGACTTAGTAAAAAAAAAAAAAAGGAAAAAATTACATTTCAGCACCACTTTGATTTACAGTCCTCATAAAGCCATGTGGCCCCGGGCTCCAGTGGAAGCCACAGCGAGTCCTCTCGAGTCTCAGCCGTAGATAGCAAAGCGTGCAGCAGGTTTAATTCATCAGAAAGCAGCTTTTCTTCACCAGGTTATTATAACTCCAGCAACCCAAGTCATGCTCGGTGCTCAGCCCTGATTGCCTTCATGTCTGCAGGGGTTATTGGTTTGCTGTAAAAAGGGCATTTTATGACTCTTAAATGCAACTGAAGCAAACGGCCTGGTTGACCACGTGTTCATTACATAGTTCTCTACACCTTGATGGTAATAAGATGCTTTACTGGCCTGTTTTAGCCTTTTACGATTCGTCAAGTGAAGTAGGAAGGGAAAGAACATTTGAGAAGAAGTATTTCTGCCGTTCGTGCACACAAGAACAGACATTTTATATTTGAACTATTGCTCAGCACTGGAGCCTCAGATTCATTCTACATGACATCAACCCTGAACAAGGTATTGAACAGCAAGACGAAGAATCTTCAGCATGCTGGCTCTTTGAGGATTTGCTGCTTTGAGCTAAACGCTAACATGCTGATGTTAAGCAAGTATAATCTTTACCATATTCTTCGAGTAGTGACCATTAGCTAACCAGTGGGGCACGCTCACACGCACTAACATGCACTAAAAGCACGCACGGACGGCCCGGCTCTGTCAACAAATCAAGGAGAAGCTTTGATTACAACACACACACACACACACACACACACACACACACACACACACACACAGGGAGTGTGACTTCATTCTCTGCTCATGTAGACTTTAGTCCACTTTACCTTTACATAGAAAATAATTGTTTGCTACGATATTAATGTTCTGAATGTTAAATACAGCTCAAATTTTGATGAAGATAACAGATGAGTAAATTATTTTTTATGGCCAAAACCTGCTGGAATGTGAGCTGAAGAGTTTCTGGTGAAACCTGCATGGCGTCGTCTGATCAGACAGTGAGCAGGGTGGAGACGGATGGCGAGGGGAGGTGGGGGCAGGTGGTGGTGAAGGTAAGAGGGGGTTGTGTGACAAGACAGACATCCACTGACACCCACAGACACAGTCCACCCCATTTATGAGATGTCTCCTGCAGCTGTGACAGGAGTAACACGTGTGTCAGGCAGCAGCAATCCGCCCGCACGCCTCTCTGTGGCTGGCTGCTGATTGTGTGTGGCAGCGGTGAAGGGCATCGAACACAATTGCTGTGAAAGGCTGGGAGGGGGGGGGGGACCCTCCAAGTGAGTTTGAGATTAAATAATAATAATAATATTATAATAATAATAATTAAATCAAACTCCGCTATTGTCTTCAGAGTAATTTGAATGCCGAACGGTCGCAATCTCTGGTTCTGAAAAGTGAAGACGATGCGAAAATGTCTTAAACTTTTATTCTTCCTACTGGCCAATCAGAGGACGACTTCTCAGGTTGCAAAAAGTAGTAAAAAATGAGTGCTTTGAGTCTACACGCCAAAGTGACTGTGAGGCAGAACTTCAGCACGTACAGTTTAGTTTCACGTACATGTTGACATTCACCAACGAGCACTAAACAGTGAGGCCATGTGAGGCTGGTATTTGGTCATAAGTCTGCTGTCAAAGTCATTACAATTCATTCTCTGTTTGCCTTGAATTTCTGCAGCAAATTTCATGGTAATCCGTCCAATAGCTGGCGAGGCATTTCACTCAAAACCACAAATCTCTGGTGCTCAAAACACTTTGGACCGCCAAAATCAACACAAAATGAGAAGTTCCTTGTAGTTCAGTGCTATTTGAGTCTTGTGCTTCACAGAAACGAGCTTTAATTCATAATATATTTGGTGGAAAAGGCTCTGCTCTCTGAGGCAGCTCTCAAAGAATCACAACAACAACAAGCATTATGTTCAAGAACTGAGTCGCCTTTAACAAAAACAAACACATGAACATCAGTCTTAGTTGAATCAACAACAACAAAAGCTTCGCATATGATGTGGAGGTGACCGGTGGAGCTGCAGCAGCATGAAGGCTGAAGGCATAAAGGTATCACCGGAGCAGCAGTAGAGAAGTGTCAGCTTATAAAGGTTGCCATACCGACATTATATGATTGGGATCAGCTGTTACTGGTCGGCTGGTTTCTAAGCAGCTGATGAATTTGCCACTGATGGCGACACATGAATGTTACAGCTGAAGCCAATTAGCACTGACTCTGCCCGGACGAATGCTCCATTAAAGCACACTGGTGAAGATATATTTTTGAAGAAAATCCAATTTCAAGTTATTTCCCAAAATCTTTGTTTCTTTACAAAAGTACAGATCATCTGCTAACAGGGGGAAATTATGCTCCTTCTTTGCAAAACAAATCAGCTTGTTTGAAGAATTTTCTTCTTGCTGGTTCAGCAATCTCCCTCATTTTATCTTGTCTCAAGATGTCAGTGCTCCTGGTACAACCCATTTTAGTTTCAAGAAAAATGAAAATCAGCTGTTTTTGTTGTGTGTGAGCCAGTCTGTGTGCGATCAACACAGCAGTGCAGGTTGTCAGAGGTCAGAGGTTCATGTCGAGATCCGGCTGCTGCTGAGGCTGCTCTCTGGTGCTGGCAGGGCTCCCCCTCCGTCTGCTCGCTGTTTGACGAGGGATATCAGATTCAGCATGCACTTCCCTTTTTTTTCATCTTTGACTTGTGGGACTGTTGCAGGCTGAAGATGCGCCGGTACAGGACAGCTGATAAGGCAGTGTTGCCCTGTTTGTTGTTTGTTGCGCTTCCTTCTCCTGACCGTCTCTCTCCAAATCAAAAGAAATCAGTCTTGAGTCAACTTCCAATTCCTTCTTTTCTCCGCAAATCAAAGCAGTCACGTGTCTGTACACCAACGCCACATCCAGGCATCATTAAGAAGTTCCATCTCTGCGCTTCTGTCTGTGGTGGACGGAGAGATTGTTTTATCCTCTGTCACTTCAGAACCAGGCTTTGAAAAGACGTGATGATGACATAGAAGAAGGAGGAAGCATGTCGCGGTACTGTAGGATGGCGGTTTGTGTGGGAATTTCTTCCCTCTGTCCCTCTCCCCTGTCTTCATTGCACAACACCAGCAGAGCACTTGGCCCCCTGATGGGGCCAATGAATGAATGAATGAATGAATGAATGAATGAATGAATGAATTGTATTTATATAGCGCTTTTCACAGACAGCAGTATCACAAAGTGCTTAACAGAGCAGACATTTAAAAGCATAAAAAACACAATGTGACCCTAGGGTCCATAAATTATCTACACAGAGAAAATTTTTAAATTAAAGAATAAAATAAAAAATAAAATAAAATAAAAATGTAAAACATATTTTAAGAGCAGGTCTAGGACATGGGTTTTTACACAAACGCCAGCCTAAACAGGTGGGTTTTGAGCTGGCTTTTAAAAGTATCCACAGTATCTGCGAAGCGCAGAGTTGCAGGCAGAGCATTCCAGAGCCTCGGGGCCACGGCCTCAAAGGCTCGGTCACCTCGGCTCTTAAATCGTGTGCGTGGGACAGAAGACCTAGAGCGTTTGACCTGAGAGTGCGGGCGGGTGAATAGGGGCGAAGTAGATCAGCTACATCAGCCGGAGCCTGACCGTGAAGTGCTCTGTCAGTGATGGTGAGAATGTTAAAGTGTATCCGAGATGCTACAGGAAGCCAGTGGAGAGATCGGAGTACGGGGGTGATGAAGGCAGAGAGGGGAAGAGACAGACCTGTTCTCTGATGGGATGGGATACCACGAGGAAAAGCTCGCCGGGAGATTCGAGCATCATTTACTTTCTGCAACAACCTCACCTCTGCAACACCAGATGAAACAATCGACACCACGGAGGTTACTGTGAGCTGGACTACGTTACTGTCTTTTCAGTGCTCGTGGAGTGCTGGATGAGAACAGCCTGCTTGAATGCATTATTTAAAAAGAAAAAGTTGGGACCATGAAGAGGACCCTGCAGTGCTCTAATTCATTCATTCATTCAGGATGCTATTTGCATTACAGGATGAAGGCACCTGGCTGCTCTGCTTTTCATCCCTTTAAATAAAATACAGCTTGAGGGTATTTCTTTGAGTAAATAGCCCGTATATTTAAAATCAGTCTAAAGAAACAGACCGTCTGCTTTCACAGCAGGCTGTTGAGCTAGTTGTTGGCAGCTATCGCTAGCTTTGTCTCTCTGTAGATTGGTTCATAAAGCTGGGAGGTATATAACCAAAACAATGAGCTAAAAGACGCTAAAAGGCCGTAAAACGAGAGGAACTGCAGAGTTGGGTGATAATTCTCTGTGGGCTTTATCACTATGAGCCACCTCTTTCACACTACACAGTCATTTGATCCATCGTTACTGTAGGAATATTGATGAGTGCAGCTTTAAATGACAAATAAGAGCATATTAATCACCACGTACAGCTGCAGAGCAGGATTCAGCACCTTTCTCTCTGTGCGGCCGTTTAAGGTCTGGCCTTGATTGATGCTTCCTGAGCCCGCCTCCTGTTTAAAGTAGAATGACATTTAAGAATACATTCTATAAAAAGGGGAAAAGTGCTCAGGTTGAAATGCATTTATGTAATGTATTCAACTCTAAATAGCCTCTTTTTTTATTTCACCATTATGACTCATTATCTCATAATGATCACTTTCAAGCGTCAGGAGGAGGAATTCATCTTTTCACTTGAAGGAAAATGCAGCAGGAACGGTAAATGTCTGCGAGGCTGATGACGGATTAAATGCCATTCAGAGGTGACATGTGGCTTTTCATCCTCTCCGTGTAAGCATTTATTTTACAGTTTTACTTCAGCTCAGATCCCCATCAGCTTTTTCTCCAGTGACCACTTTTCTCGCCGTGGAGTTCAGAATGGAATCACTCTATTTCATTATGTTTGACAAATGATATCTGCATGTCTATTTGTGATGAGATCGCTGTGTCGTCTCTGTGCTGTATTGTACCGTCCAAATGTGTTCATTGGTGTGTGTGGCAGTGGAAACATGCACGAGGAGTCTGCAAAGTTGATGTTGTTGGAAATGGGCTCTGGTTTTTAATACTTGGTAGAGTGATGAAATGTTAAATGAACCTGATTTCCTAAAACACTGTTTAACACTGGTGCAACCGAATCATAAAGAAAAGCGTGATTCAACCTTTAGGTTTCCAATCATTTCTTCCAGGTTTCCAATTAATCCCAATGATTGGAGCCTAGTGCAACATACTTTAATATACATATGAATTTATTTCTTATTTACATTTTGTATGCCACATCATCCATTCATGTAGCATAAAACACATGTATTTGAAGACATGTTTTTGGCGACAACAGCAAAGAAATTTGAAGATACTTCAGATCTATGCAACTAAAACTTGGAGTACAACAGTAACGAATATGTATCAATAATTATTCACTGGACAGAATTTAAATAAACTTGAATCCAGCCAAGATTGAACAGACAGACACGAGCGTCCTCTTTGTTTTAATGCACCTGATGCATTTAATGATTTCAGTCGACACGAACACACACAACTTGTGACTTACGCCACAATTTGATTGAACCAAATTTGTCTGTTGGGCATTTTCAAAGCAGATGGCCTGTGAGCTTCTACACAACAGCAGATGTGCTGATAATATGCTGATAAGGACATGTCCCTCTGAAGACTTTGATTATTTTTCCCTTCACCCGAAGGTCTCCGCTCTGCCTGATATCAAGAAGCTGTGAGCGGAGCCCCGGCGGACCGGCGGGTAGATACTCATCAACAGCTTGTGTCATTAATGTTGAAGCCCTCTCTGTCGGCCTCGGATCACAACGAGATCGTCCGCAGGGTGAGCATCTCATTACGACAGCAGGGCATAATCACGAGGCCAAAGCCTTGTACTGGCTGATACACAATGTGCATTGTGCCAGGAGGCTGCGTGTGTTCGCTCGGGTAGAGAAGCGGTGCCCTTCAAAGACAACTGTGAAGAGAAGACGGATCGATTTCCCCTCCGGGGGCCAAAACCTTGACAAAGAACGATAGATTTCATCGACCCTGTCAGGAAAGCATTGATATTAAAAAAGAATAACCTGTAACCTGCTTTCAACAACTCAGGCAACAAGAGTTTTAATTAGCAGCATATTCCCCCCATGAGGTACTTCTGCAGTTGCCGGGGAATACGTGAACAGATTGTAGAGTAGCTCAACAATCAGTAGCTCAACTGGCCTGAAAAAAAGTTGAAATTACAACCTGATTGGAATATATCTATCGAGAGGTTCATCAGTAACACCGTAGCACTGTGTGTTAGGACGAAATGTGTGGCAAGTGACAAAGCTATGCTAAAGCTAAAGTTAATAAACAGTTCAAGTAACACAAATTGAAATAGATCGCTAACAGGTGTTATAAAAAGAGTGCTTTACATAAATGGCCTAAATGAACACATAATGATTCACATAGCTTTAAATTGATAAAGTAACTACAAATAATGAATAAATGGTTCAAATCGACAGCCAACATGTTGATATGATAAGCTAAAGATCGTGTATGAATGGTCAGAATAGATGGCTGAAAGCTGTGGATCGATGATGAAATCGGTCAAATAGCTAAAAGTAATGTATTAATGGTTGAAACGTCCAGCTTTTGCCAATCCAAGTGGTAGTACAAAGTGCCACACATGCAAATGCAAAATTGACCGAATCAGCAGAAACATTCACAGTTATGTTGTATGAAAAACAATATCTGGTTTCACATCGTTGAATACTTCATTTGGAACATGACAGCTTTGTACCAATATGGCCCTGAAATAAAAACACGTTACCAGTCACTTCATCTTTGTGCAGAGGTAGGGGGGGGGGGGGGGGGGGGGGGGGGGGGGGGTGAAGTCAAAGTTGAAGATGTACCCACATGGCTGATGCAGCATATTCGGAGCATTGTAATTCATCAATGTCAGGCGCTGGTGGAGAGCGGCTGATAGCTGTATCAGTGGAACTCGTGGTTATCTCTCTCGCTGTGAACTCATTTTTGTTTTTCTTTCATGACGAGCTGACGCAAGCGTTACACGTCACGGATGAAAACCTAAAATAGCTGCCTGACCGCAGAACGGTTAAATTAAATATGATGTTGCACTCCTCGAGGGGACATCTAAAGGCTTTCTTTTTTTCGCGAGCTGTGCGAGTTTTCCCGCTCCATTAAAAAGAGGTCAGAGGTTAAACTGAGCAGCACCTCTGGGTCTGGCTATTGTTGAGTGTTTTGTCCAAGGACAACTTAACACCAAGTCATGTTGTTCCTGCACAAACAACATGCAGCCCATGAAAACAACCACCTGTCCTTGATTCTTTTGAAAACATCTGGCCGGAGCCATTTCTTATGTCACCACATTTGAAGCTGTTCGCCCTGAGCTGTTAGATGGCATTTAGTCGAGCAGATATCCTGCAAATGGATGCGTGCACGGCCATCACCACTGTTTACTGTGGCATCAATCAGACTCCAGATCATTGTCTCTCTGCCGTCTCTCATTTTGAGTTTAGCTGACGTCGTGTTGACAGAAATGACAGAGAAGCTCGAGCCAGTAAGACAGGCTTCCAGCAAAGCCACACCTACTGCACGAGCTGCGTCTGACTCTGACTTTGTGTCCACTCGTGATCTTTTTTCCTGCTTGGGAAAATACGAGCAAATGTAATGAGCAAAGTATTCCAGAAATAAAATGTAGATTATATCTAAATAAAATAGCAATCATATATGTCACAGGTAAATTTACCAGAAATCTTTTTTAAAAGCAGAATTCGGTGCCAGGTGAGTGAATAAAATGAGGATATAGATTCACAAGAAGAAGAAAAAAGGTAATTAGAGTCCATACTTGTGTAATAACAGTGAGATGAAATCCACAGCAAACACTCCCCCTCGGCCCTGACGCTGTCGGGTTGGACTTGCAGCATGCGTGGTTTCCCAGAGACGCAGTTTGACAGTTGAGCGCAGCGCACCGCGGAGCGCGCAGCTCCGGACGCACCACACACAGCTGCCGCGAGCCACACACATACACGCACACGCTCACACACACAGTCTGCTCTGCAACATCTGCCCCGTCGTCTCCGATGGAGAGCGCAGCGGACTGACGGACTGTTTGTTGATGTGGAGTAACGCGTCTGTCTACCTCTTTGGCGTCTCCCGCGGACCGAATCGGTGTTGTGGGATCTCCGCGGATCTATTCTGGACGTTTGAATGGCGACTTTTTAAGAAGCCGCAAAAAGTCCGTGGAAAAATCGAGCGCAGCGTGAATTGTAGCGACTACAATGTCCCAGAACATCTGCGTGGAAAACTTAAAGGCATGCTGCACATTGAGGGCTGCGAACGTGCGCTGAAACACATGGACACGCGCTCAACTACACACTGGGTAAGTCTGGCATTTAGGATTTACTTCTTTTTTTTTGACATTCGTGGTTGTTTTTTTGTTTTTAACAATCCCACAAATGGGTCGAAATTGTCAAATGACGTTGGAGCCACACAGAGGAGAACACTCGACCCATCAGACGTTGATCACATGTCTGTTATAACAGAAGCAGCCTGTTTTCATACATGTGACAAACTTCTTCCATGTCACTGTAACATCCCACTGGTTTCCCTTCAGGGGGTTGTGAAGGGGCCAAAGGGGCTAATTATTCTCAATTACTGCTTCCATAATGTCCTCATGGTATAATAACCCGAACATGTGCTTGATACGGTTGAATGGTCCTCCTCGTACTTAATTCATCTCCTCCTCGTACTTCATTCATCTCCTCCTGGTACTTCATTCATCTCCTCCTGGTATATTATTACACGTTTCCTACAACGGGCAGGCTTATAGCCAGCTCCCTGACATTGAAGGGATTTCTCCTCACATGTTAAATGTGCTCCTGTCATCACATGTTTGTGTTTTACTCCCAACATTGTTCCTCTTTAAATTTGTAGGAGAGCAGTCCCGTTGTGCTGCTTCCTCGTCAGACAAAAACGTATCCCTTTCCAAAGCGTCGTCCATGGATAACTGCATTTACCTGTCGGTATTTAAGTGGATGAGTTTGCCCATAATTAGAGGCTTTTAAATTATTCTTATGGAAATGTCCCCTCTCCCTTTCTTGTATGGATCGTCCAATATAAACATGCCCCGTCCTTGTGCCGGGATCATTATCAACCTGTTGGTATGTGGAGACGAACGCTCTCCTTCGCAGTGAATCGGGGCCAAAGCACTGCACCGGTCGGCCCTTGAAACAAGAGAGGACAAACTAATGAGAACAGATTACGTAGAACATGCAGTCTGTTCTGTATCGCTGTGTTTTTTTTTTTTTTTTCAAACCTCATTTTCGCCCTGCGACCAAACACTTCAGCAGCTCATCTCTCTAATTAGCCCTCCTGCTCTGTGGCTGGAGGTGAGCTGATGGGGGAAGCTGCTCAAGATAGAAAGACACCGCTGTATAAGACACATAATAAGACTGTGAAATAGAGAAAAGAGGAGAGAGACTGCAGATGTGCAACATTCTTCATGTGTTTGTTGCAACTGTGCTTCCAGACATCACATTCTCTCCGCTTTCAGGCTCACCATCAAATAGATCCTTTCCCTTCCAGCAATTTATTCAGCCCATTATCTCCTCCTCCCTGTCTCACACTTTGTTAAATCCAGCGCTTTCAATCAACTGATTGACACTGACTGTCAGGCTCCAAAGCGCCAGGTTTCAATCTACTTCTGGAGGTTCTGAACAGCAGTATGTACAGTGGGAGAGACTGGCTGTTGAGTTCTGAAGTCTCCAGCAGTTGCGGAGGCACATATTGCGTGTTGGATGGGCCGAAAAGTGAGTGGGACAACTTTTCCCAGAAAAACTGGGGAAGGAAGCCAGTGGTTCCTTTGTACGGAGCCAATTACATTTCAGGAAGTTCCCACAAGTTGTTAGGGCAGTTCTTAATAAGAAGATATGTTCAACACAAACAAGTCAGCAATTCTAGATTGTTTTGGTGCGAGTTGCCTCGTTCTGAAGATGTCGGCCGCAGAGATGTCGGCCTTCTGTGTGCAGGGTCATGCAGGAACTATTTTCTTTCAACCACAGTTCCCACACGAATCTGCTCACAACAAGGTCTGTGGACTATCTTCAGTAACCGGGTCAGGATTTCTGGAAAAAGACACTGCTGGGACGGTAGATTGCTCAGTGGCCGATACCTCCAACACTATAGGCAACTCACACCCAAACAAGCTTGATGAATAGCATTCAAGGTAAGAGGGAAAATATGTGTTTTTGATGATGGGGTGAACCGTCCCTTTAAGAGTTCAAGTAAATATCAAGAAGGGTATAGAAAGACTTGTCGACTTGGATCAACCCATTTAGCCCATTTATGCCATTTCTTATTGTGAAGCATCTTTTTTTCATGACACAAACCCCAGCTGGTCCACATAACCATCACTTCCTGTGACTCAGACTCTAAAAGGTGCTCTTCATCTCTGCCCCTCAGACTCTTACGCATGCGATTATGTTGTGAGAAGCACTCTTTCCATGATGATTGCAGTCGGAGGGAGACGTTTTGCGTCATTCTAGGCTGTGAAATCGCTTTCTCTCCGCCGATTGCTGCGCTGCTCCTGCAAGCGAGACACTGAGTTGTCCTCGTACGTTTGAGCGCAGGCTTGTCACTGACAAGAAGACGCTCTGAGGAGGACCAATCAGGAGCAGGTCAGGCGATGGTTCAGAGTCCTTCAGGGTCTCTGTGTCCCACAAGAAGACTTCTGCTTCAGGCCTTTTACGATGATGAAGACTGAGTGGATGTGGGAAGGCTGATGTGTCAGTGATGCACGAATTGCAGATTTATGCATTTAAATAACATTTGCGTGAGCAACAGGTGGGCGAAAGAACAAAGCAGAGTTTAAAAGCACGCCACATTTTGTTTACGTACTATTCCTGACAAAAAAGAAAGAGATAAATCCACCTTGGAAGTGTTTCTTGAAAGCATTGTTGAAGGAATGTTTTTTGTTTGTTGACAGTTTTGTCTCAGAGCGTCTGAAACACCAGCACAGAGCGTTCGGGCTCACAGCTCTCTGGCAACAACATGTTGTGTGTAGAGGATGAAAGGAAACATGAATATGCTTCACTCACTCTGCCTAATGAGGATGAGAGGGATGCTATTGGAATGGAACTTTTTTTTACTCAAAATCCCACTTAATAAGTAAAGTGTTGCATTAGTGGCCTGGTTAACAAATTAGAAAAACATTTGTGCGTCAAAGCTTGGCTTGTATTTGATTTTCACTGATTTAATTTTAAAGACAAATACAGATCTCAAGGAATGCAAGATTAGTAAAGGACAAACTAATGTTTCTTGAGAAATACTGGTTACTGCTTGAAAGCCATCAAATTAAATAGACTGAGAAGCAACTTGTCGTTTTAAATACTTTAGTTTTTTTATGGATTTAACAAGCAGGATATAAGGTGTTCGTTAGCTTTCGTCGATCTGGTAGGTGTGTTATGTCACCTTTGGACAGAGCCAGGCTCGCGTTTTCCCTCTGTGTCCAGTCTTATGCTAAGCTAAGCTAACCATCTACTGGCTGGAGTTTAGATCTTCTTGTCGAACTCTCAGCGAGAAAGTGAAACGCTAGTGCCGTCATCCTGCATTTATAAAGATACAATTCCCATGATTCAATAAGCCGTGTTTGACATGTCGCCTCTCTGTGGCGCTCCTCCTATATGACTTTCTTTTTGTGCTCCTTGAAGCCACCCCTGGGTGCAGTGTCATGCTCAATAAACTGCTCCTGTCAGAAGCACTTTGCTGAGTCGCTCTCCGAAAAAGAAAAACAACGTTGTTAATTTCTCAGCGTTGGGTTCAGGCAGCAACTTGGCATCTAGTTGCTTTGATCTGATCTTTCATTGCGAGTCCAGAGAAGAGTGTTTTGACTCGTGGGTTGTCTGCAACATTATTTCTGTGTTCTATTTACAGTCCAACAAGAAAAGTAGGACTCTGTGGATCACTTTCATAGAGTTTACTGATATATCTTCCCTTTGTTAGGACTACATCTTCTTAATTGGTTTGACTGGGTTTCCTCTCATATCCTGAAGATACGAAACTACTCGTGTTCAAAATAGTTTGTACACGTTGTAGGACCACATCTTATGACACAAAAAGTGTGTAAATACACGAAATACATGTAATTGTTGACTCGTCTGTTTTGCCCTACAGAGACATGCTGTGTTGCTGAATGGGTGACAAGCTCCCTGTCACCTCACCAACCCTGTGAAGCCCCCGTCCCATCTGGTTGTGCAGGACAGGCTCCCCCAGCAAAGTGGCAGTGATGTACCAGGAGGTGGCCTTCCTGGCGGGAAGCAATGATCACCAGTTCACCCCCTTCCACTTCAAGCCTGTGGAGAACACGCGGGAGGTGGAAAGCAAAAAGGGCTTGTTCTACAAGCGAGCCCAGCTGCTGCTGCAGCCTCAGCCCCGCCAACAGGACGGGGACGAGATCGGCCTCACCGACGGGGCGGCCATCATCAACGTGGGGGGGATCAAGTACCGCATCCCCTGGTCCACGCTGGAGGAGTTCCCCCTGACAAGACTGGGCAAGCTGCGCAGCTGCAGCAACGAGGCCGAGATCATGGACTTGTGCGACGACTACGACGGCAGCCGCAACGAGTACTTCTTCGACCGAAGCCCGTCGGCTTTCCGCACAATCGTCTCTTTCTTGGCGGCGGGGAAGCTGCGGCTGCTCAGGGAGATGTGCGCTCTGTCCTTCCAGGAGGAGCTGCTGTACTGGGGGGTGGAGGAGAACAACCTGGACTGGTGCTGCCTCAGGAAGCTGCGGCTCAGGCAGGAGGAGTACAAGGAGCTGCAGAGGTTGGAGGAGGAGGAGGCCGAGCTCACCTCGCCGCAGTCCTGCGAGGAGAGCCCGCAGCCTCCCGGAGCAGGGCCGCAGGAAGAGGTCCAGACGGGGGGCTGCATGCTCAGACTGAGGGACATGGTGGAGAACCCCCAATCCGGCCTGCCGGGGAAGATCTTCGCCTGTCTGTCTGTGATATTTGTCGCCATCACCGCAGTGACGCTGTGTGTCAGCACCATGCCAGACCTCAGAGAGGAGGAGGAGAGGGTGAGTTCACTCCGTCTCTTCAACAATCAACTTCTGAAATGACCTTTTGCCTTGCCCTTCTTACCCACAAATCCATTTAAAGTTATCCCAAAAGTCCAAACTCGTATCTGCTTCCCCATATTTCGTTTCTGGAATGAAGTCCTGACAATTATTGGACTGGAATGATTCAGCTCGGCAGAAGCTGCAGCACTCAGCATCCAAATCACTTCGGCACCATTCAAAAGAGAGGCATCTCCCAATTCGTTTTATTTTTGAGGACAGTATCAAATTTTGAAAGTAAAAAACAAACAGCAATGTGATATCAAATATTGGGTTTCCCACAGAGTCAAATAACCGTCTAACAGCTGTACAAATGCTGAAGCCATCACATGCTGAACAGATTTTCATGATGAACAAACACCGCACACACACACACACACACACACACACACACACACACACACACACACACACACACACACACACACACAGCTATGAACTTAAGGAAGCTCGCACTGAGGATTCCTCTTTATTCCTCGCAGCCTTGGGGATGTGAGCGCTTCACAGCTGCTACAGTAGAATAGAGATTACGTTGATGCAGCAGCCCACATACAGAGTCTTCCTGGGCTTCATTGTAAGTCTTTGTGACAGAGACAGAGGCGAAAGCTCAGGGACACAGAAGCTCCATTCACTTAACACCAGATTATTGCGTCGCTTCCCTCACTGCTCCTGCAGCAGAAATGCCTTCACGGCAACGGCTGTATGTATATTTACATATCTTCAAATGAATCGTCTGTTCTGGTTTTGGATTTCAGTTCAGTGTTTGCAGTATCCCACAGATATTCTCCCCATGCAGTTGATTTTACTCGACCTGCTGATAAAAAAATGAATTCGAAATGAGATGAAATGAATGTTAAATAAGCTCATTGTTGTTATATAACATGATGATTATGCAAATTACAGCCATGCAGTGTTAATCCATACAGTTAAAGGCTTGTTTACCCAAACCATATCCAGGCCAGCTGTCCAGGAAACAAATCGGGAGCTTTAAATGGAAATAAATGACATTTTTTATTGAGTGCCGTGTTCACTGTGAAGCTTCATCGATGCGGATGCTTTTTTAACTGGTATGTAGATGTTGCATGGCATTTTAGAAAGCATCTTTGATGTTACAGTCCAAAGATCTGCTCAAAATAAAAACAAACATGGCCAATAATATTCCAAAGCTCGAGAAGGTCTCAATAAAATAATGATCCTCGAAACCTAAAGTCTCTAATTAGGTCTGAAAGTGAGAGCGGAGCACATCCACTTGTTGCTGCATTCAGCTTTCATCTCCATGGAAGAGAAATATTGCCACCTCGGGCTTTTGTACCCACTTACTACACATGCTGTCGCAGTCTGTGACAAGTGGAGCACAACAAAGCGTATTAAAGCCTACGATGCCTCCCCCCCCCCCGAGCCTTTTCATGGAGATCTGGCTCCAGAGCGTCTTTGTGTCGCACTAATTTAACCCCTGAACGACATCAGCAGACCAGTGTGTGATTAAAGAAGAGCCCCGCCGCTTCTCCCTCTGTCAAAGATACATCTTTGAAGTGCATGAGCTTCAAAGGGAAAATCAATCAGGAAAACAAAACCAGCTTCGACATCGTCTCATTCTATCTCCAATTCAGTGTCATCTGTCATTATGTGCCTGTATGAAACCGCAGCTTTAATGATCTGAATCAGAAGAGCAACGGGAGTGATTATATGCTTCAAACTCTCTGGACAGCTGAAAAGGTGTCATCGTGGCACCAATTAAGCACCCAGGAGTGCCTGACAGAGTGAGCGTCACACCTCCTCCAACAGAACATTCGGTGGTGGTGGTTCATTAGAAGTGAGAACCCAAACTAAGTGGGCAAACCCCAAAACGCAAGGGTTCATCATCAGTATAATGAGGTGGCTGTGTCATTCTTGGCAAACCTAGGATAAGACCATGAAGGGAGGCAAACCACAATCTGCCACTTATTTGCATCTTCTTAACCGCCATGAACACCAGAGACGGTAAATAAAAACAAAGCGCCACTCCCTCCAAAATACCAATTTTATTACGAGGAGACAAACTTTGTCCTACAAGTGCTGTGAGTGCGCTTCTGGCTCGGTGGTAATTGTTCCGTGTGCACACAAAGGAATCCTACACACAAACAGAGGCAAAGCAAACCGTCTCACAATGGTTTGAGAAGAACAATAAAAGTGTGTTCGCGCCCTCCGTTTCCCCTGTTTTGTTCCCAGCAGTCGTGGTTTGTACCGAGGGGACAGATTTAAGGCTGTGGAGCGTCTCTTCTCCTTTATTACCATGTTATGAGAAGAATTCGGCCTTGCTCTGAAATTGAAGCAGCTCAACCCTTGCATTCAGCTCAAATTGGTGAATTGCTTTTGCTAATAACCACATCTCTTTCACTGGAGTCCGCCCACTCATCCTTCCCCATTACGGAACTTCCCGATATCCATTAGCTTTGATAGCCAACCATTTACGTCTGCACAGATCCTCCCCATAGTAATGAAACTAATGAAATGATCATTTCCCTTAGATACCCATATCTAGGTTATAATAATGTATTTCTAATGTTGTTTTTGAGACCTCAGCTATGGCTCCAGGGTTCAGCAGTATGAAGGGAGCAGCACTCCCATGTTGAATACACTGCCTGCTACACCTGATTAAACCTACTAATACGAATACTCTCAAGACATTTCTAACATGTTAGGATTATCTTTCGTGAACTGAAAACGTTGCTTTATGGTCCATTTCATTGTAAATGGGGATCATAACTCACGAAATGAAACTCACGTGAAGCAAGAGAGAAGTAGAGTCATTTTCTCTGAGACTTAAATACAGGAGTCGCCCCCTGATGGCCACGAGAAAGAATGCAAGTTTAAGGCTCTTCTGCGTTAGTTTCCCTTTTCAGTGACGGAGGTTTCCGCCAGAAACCCCAAACAGTGAGCAAACAGCTGCCCCTGACGCTGAAAGCATCTTAACATTTTTACTTGCCAGGAAATGAAGTCACGTTACGAAGCTCTCAGTCGTGGATTCCAGCCTAAAATGAAATTGCTCTGTGAAGCGGGAGGGCAATGCAACCCAAACCCAGGAAGCGTCCGTCTTCATGCACTTGGTCACTTGAGCCGTAGGCGAGAGTTCGGGCTGAAAAAAACGTTGTAAGGATCCTCCTGCAATGAAAAGCACTTAGCCAGGCCTTCTAATCTAATGTAGCTCTTAGAAAAAAGCATTTGGTGACTAAGAGGCCTTTCTCTACCCCTCTCTTTCTCTAACACACACACACACACACACACACACACACACACACACACACACACACACACACACACACACACACACACACACACACACACACACACACACACACACAGTATAAAAAAACAAGAAGCTAGATTGCATTTCGCATTTCATGGCCGCTCTTTGCACTCTCTGGATGAATAGGAGATGAAACATCTCAAGTGTTTTGTCGATTTCTTCCCTCAGAATTGCTTACTCTGTTCACAGAAGCGTCTTTGAAAACTGCGTTCTTGTCCTGTTTATCTCCTGCGAGAGCCCCGGCTGTGGATCTAACCTCTCGGTGACTCCGCTCAGCCCTTATTCACTCCATTCTGATGTAAATCCCAGCCCCTTGAACAGCACACCCTCACCTCAGCCAGAAACCATCACCGGGAAGTGATTTGTAATCACTGTGAGTCCCCATGGGAACATAGCCGTGTTTTATGCTGTAGGACTTCAGCAAAACCTCGACTGTCAGTAAAGAAATGTGAAAGGTGATGGACAGAGATTGGATGAGTACCAACATATTTGCGGGGACATTTTTAAACAAGAGAAAATAGTTCTTTAAGCTGTTAATATTCATAGAGTACTTCAATTGACGATGAGAAGGCAATGCCAATTAAAATAGCCTCAGTCACCATCAACTTATCAGGATTAACCGAGAATCTACAAAAACAGAGTAAAAGAGGTTGAATAATGTGATGTATTTCTCCAGCCCTTTGGTTGCAACAGGAAAGCGCTCCGGTTTAGTTCAGCTTGCTAATTGCTCGTCCCTGCGGAGCTGCAAGCGCAGCAGCTGAACAGCCTCTCAGCGCACGAGGAGGCAACAGCTTTGACTTCATCAGAAAACACTTCTCCTGTTACCAGAGAAGCATTTGCATTAGTCAACATTTACAGCAAGCGTACAGTCTGTCTGCCATTGACCCGAAACACTGTCTTACCCGATATGTAAAATAAATATTTTCATATTTCTCCCAGTGTAACCGCAGAGGAAGCACTTTGCTGTGTGGCTGTGAGGGATATTGACTGATGATGCTCCGGGAAGTTTGAGGGAACAGTTCTAAAATCCAAATCTAATCAAAGTCCCAGGAGACTGAGCTTTCATGTCATGTTAATGCATATATATATATATATATATATATATATATATATATATATATATATGTATGTATGTGTATGTGTATATATCTATGGCATAACTTTCAGCCCATTTAAGCTGCATTAGCCTTGCTCATAAATGTTGTTGTCAACTTTAAAACGTTAAAACCACTTTCACTCATTCACTCGCTGTCTGCTGACTTCAGTCCATCAGTTACTGTTTGTTGTAAACGTGTGTTTTCGGGGAGTGGAGAGAGAGTGAGAGACACATCTGTCAGGCAACAGCCATACTTATTGATGTGTTATAGATTAGGTTGGACCAGATGAAACTATAATGACGATAATAATTATCAGAGCAGGTCGTTACAGGTGTGTAAAATGAGTATTATTAGCTTTTACAGAAACAGAACAGGAGGCTGTGTGTGTGTGTGTGTGTGTGTGTGTGTGTGTGTGTGTGTGTGTGTGTGTGTGTGTGTGTGTGTGAGTTATCGTTTTCAGACGATCGAAAAATAAATACGTTTCTGAAATGATGAAACATTTTGATCAGACTCCATGGCGGTGGTGGATTCGACTTCTTCTTCTTGCCAAAGACGATGTTCAGTAGAGTCTTTAAAAAGTTCCAGAGAAAGTAATCATGCTGATATGTAATTATTGAATCTGGGTTAGAGCAGAATACTTTGCCTGCTAATCATAATTCTGCATCCTAATCACACCCACACACACACACACACACACACACACACACACACACACACACACACACACACACACACACACACACACACACAGAGACTTACTGGAGGAAATTCACCAAAGCGCTCTGGGGGAAATCAGATAATATTATTTGACCATTTTGAGAAATGATCAGACACACAGCAGGTCGCAAAGCTATGCACTTAGCGGGAACGTCAATCTTATTTGTTATAATTTGTGTAAAATGGCTCGAGTGAGCTTCTATCTGCTCAGATCTCACCCTGAAGCAGCCTGCTCTCCTGACTCGCTGGCTCCTCTTTCGCAGGCAGTAATCGCAAACACAGCGTTCAATGTGACAGATTTTACACTGAATGAAAACTATTTTAAGGTTGTGGGAGCAGAATTAAGACGAGGACAGAAAAGTATACTTGACTGACAGTGTTTTGGCGTGCAGTAGGCAGGCATGAGGCCCTGTGATGACGCTGTTACTTACTCTTAGTACTAATGGTTATTGAATACATCGTTAACTGTGGGGGGGGGAGGGTGCAGAAGCCTATCCCAGCATGCACTGTGTGAGTGGCAGGAGGCCGTCAGTCTTTTTCAGGGACATATTGTCACGATTTATGTTTTGAATTGGTTGTTGATTCTATTTTATTGAGATGTTCTGTGTATTTCCTGCCTTTGTCCGTCTTACCCCGGTGAGGGCCGGCCCTTCCCCTCATTAGACACTGCTGCGTTCAATCAGCTGCACCTCCTCAGTCTGCTTCACTTCCTGCCCCCGTCTGTTCCTCTCGTGATCGGCTGCCCCGCCCTTAATTGAAACCTGCTGTGTGTAATCACCCCTGTGTGTATTTAAACCCCGTGTGTCCCTCGGCTCAGTGTTCGGTCGTCTTTGGTGTAACCTGGTCCGTCTTTCGGCTGCCTGCCATGTCCTCCCGTTATGTTTAGTGTCTGCTCCACGTTGCCGTGTTCCCCGTTTCTTTGGCTGTTTTATTTTTCATGGACTTGTGATTCACATGCGTTTGTGTTGAATACTTTTTTGTTCCAATTAAACCCACAATTATCCAACCCTCCGTTTCCCTGCATTTGGGTCCAGCCCTTTCTTTTCTGAAACCTTACAGATGTAGTAAGTTTCCAATTCCCCGAAACTGCAGCCAGTCAATAAATGACATAAATGAATCCTGCCTGTGGAAATAAAACGTCTGCCTTGCATATTCAGACATTATATAAAAAATAGTCACACTCACGGTAACGTTCCGACGGGGAACGCTGTCCATGGTTCCGCTACTTTGGTCCAAAGTAAAATATCTCGACAGATGTTGAATGGACTGCCAGACAGACATTGAAATATTGTCACAAACGCCTCAGCTGTAATTTGTGTTCAGCGCTAATTAGCAAATGCTCACACTTTAAATTAACATTGTCATTGTTGTCATTTATCCCGAAGCACTGCTGAGCCTCTCATCTCCTGCGTGGTAGACGGTCCCGAATGCTTTCCATTGAAGAGCTCAGGGAAGCCAGTTGGTTGTCTGCGCATTACAAAGCTGCACACAAAGATGAAATGCTATCTGAGGGGTTTCAAAACCATGTTTTTCACTTTTACAACGGAGAAGGCTTCGAGGATGAGCACCAACTGATTCTGGTTTACTACCTGGATCGGTCTCCCATGCAGTAGATGAGAGGGACTAGTGTGGCTGTACAATTTCTCACAAAAATTCTATTAATGTCTAAAACTGTAAGACACCGAACCCTTGTAAAGTGTATCAATAACTTAACCATTTAGGGTTCGTATTTTGGCTTTAATCTGCACTTTTGCAATGATGCTCGTGTCCTGCTGTCACGTATTCACATGAGCTACAGATCCACACATGGATGAGTTGGGTGTCTTCTTGTAAAGCACATGAGACAAGGCAGCACCAGCTGTTGGTAGTGGAGCCCTTTTCATCCTGTATTTTACTGGTTTCAAGTTATTTCAATATGTATGACTGCACACAACATGACATGCAGCTTTTTTTTTTGTTGCTAAAAGTGAAACCTGGACTTTTGTTTGTTGTCCATACAATCTTAAATCTGCCATCTCTTCTCATGGATTATGGAAATAGCACTTGGGAGTCACACACAATCCCGTTATTGTTCTGAAATAAGATGCCTTCTTTTTGAAGAAGCTTATTAAGATGGTTTCTGGAAGAGAGCGGGGAAGCGTTGAAACTCAATCTGACCGGCAGAGAGCAAACACACAAGACACTCAGTGGAGCCCAGTGAGGTGAATAAATACATCCATTAAACGCATGGGCGTGCCGAGGACAGAACCAGCCCGGCGCTTGAAGTACCCCTGTCTGTGAGCCCGCTCAAACATGTCTGCGGGGAATCAGAGGTGGGCCGCCGTCGCCTCCCTCATTGTTTGGTTTGCATGCTTGTCTTCAGCGCTGACAGGGTCAGAATCCCCTGATCGCTGAGAGGGATAATTGTGTGCTTTTCATTTTGATCCTCCGCGCTTCTGCCTACATCAGAGGCTTCTCTGTGTGGAGAACGGGCAGGCGGGAGGGAGGGAGTGCAAGATGCACTCAGCCAGAAAAACCTCCGACAGAGAACAATACAAATATGCTGGTCAAACACAAGGAAAGGGACAGTGTCATTAAAACGAATACAGACAGACTCCCTTGTGGACGCAGAAGAGCAGAAAGACAGAGGTGTGAAACACACTGGGTACCATGTGACAAACGAATGAGCTCCTTAAGGATTTGGACAGGAGCACATTTATTTGTCTTGGCTTCAGACCCGTATTATTTTGGATGTGGAATGACAGCATGTGGTTAGAGGGTGGATTTCAGCTCAGATTTGAATTTCTCTGCGGCGCCTCCAGAGCTTCAACATTGCCATGTGCTGCAGAGCTTTAATGTCGCCGCAGATACAAAAAACTGGTGTTCAGGAAAACACTTTGCATGAGGACTCAGAGGTGGATTGATGACCCGTAAAGCGGATAATGAGTTAGAGAGAGAAACCGAACATGCAACTGACGATATGAAACTTAATGGAGAGGCTCTTTTACTGAACACAGTAATAATCAGCAAAGTACTGTTTCCTCTATCATCTATCCAAGTGGTTTTGGCATTCTGAAATGGGAGAATATAACATTTTCTTTTAAATTTCTGGTCCAATTCCGCTTCAAATCCCCTCAAAGAGAAGCTGATAATCTGTGCTCTTAACCTCACAGTTATTTTATCATTTCACATTTCAAAATGAGAATATATATCGGCTTGTTAGCAGCTGGCCAGGGAACTATACGGCGCTGTGCCGAGGAAGAGAAACAACTCCCTATTCATTTTAATGTTGGCTGTGGACGGCTGCCAATAGAGACTTTGTGACGTGACTCTGACTAACAGAACATTTCAAATTCTCTCATCCTCTGCTTTTACTCCTCAGTAAGCCGGCTGTGTAACTGACCTGAGCTGTCCATACTGTAGCTACACTTCATCTGTTTTCTCAGTTAAAACTGCAATTTTATGTTTCTTCTTAGATTCGATGATTTATAACCATAAACTAGTGAGTAATGCCGACTGGCATCTAATTGCACTTTCACATCCACACTGTGGAGGTTTGATAGAACCTGTTGTACTGCTGTGCTCAGCCAACTGTCAGTGGAAAGGCGTTGAGTTTTTACTCTGCCACCGCAGCGCTGAAGAACATAACGCATGAATCGGTCGGCAAATCCATCCCACTGTTGATCACGATGGCTGCTTCTCCAGATCCGTACAGCAGTTAATTGCTGCTGCTGCTGTGTGAAAAGCTGCAACTCCAGCTGTGCCGATCCGTCATATACGTGGTCCTGAATGGGTTTAGCAAGTTTTAGCTCTCTAGGGCAAAAAAAAAAGCATGCTATATGCAAAACTAAGTCTATACTGAAAAATGCACGAGGCTGAATCGCTGAGGAGGACTTCCTTTCTTTGAGGCCAGTCAGTTGGAATGACGCGTCCACGGCAGCAGAGCTGTTGACTGAGCAAAGACGAAGGGAAATGTTCTGCTTGTATATTCCCGCTTGCGCACATTCTCACCTGGAGAAAATCTCCACAACCACAGTGTGTGTTGTTGTTGTTGTATCACTGTTGGCTCGCTGTCATCATGTGTTTCTGCACAACATCAAAGTCATGAACATCTGAGCCACGAAACACAACAGGGAACTGAGTCTGAGAGGATTCACGATTCTTCAGAGATCTATTTCTCAGCGTTACGCGACATTTCAAAGAGGAAAGAATTTAAAAATATATTCTGTATGTCTTCAAACATTCTCACATTCTAATGAATCCACACACGATTAACTGATCCTAATAAAGCAAAGTATATTGTTTGTAATTAATAACATTTAATTAAATGCTGACAAAAATGAAAAGCACTCACTTTTTCTTTCAGTGTCCTCCAGGGGTGACTAACCAAGTAATCTCGAATAATTATATTTTAAAATATGTATGAACCCTATTTCAGCAGTAGAATAAAATAGATTACCATTAAAAGAGAGAACATTTCAGCTGCGGCAGCTTTCAGAAGGCACCGTGACTGAGACAGTTAATTACTTGATGTCCGCACATCGACAGCGTTCACCTCTTGACCTCTCGGGTTTGACGTGTGAGTCAGCGAGGGTTCACGAAATGAGATAATCAAAGCCTTTTGTTTCACACTTCATGAATCTCTCAGCACCTTCCCTTTTGTGTTTTTGTTCAGCGTCACCTTTTGTTGCGAGATCAAACGCATCAGCCTCCTCTGTCAACGACAACCCCGCGAACCAAATAGCAGGCTTTGAAACAGTCTTAATTGCTGACACTGCACCTTATCTGAAGCACTACGGTATTTATCTGACACACCGGGGGGGGGTGTTGTTGCTGTTTTGTAATGTAACACAACCCTTAATTAATGTCTGTCTTTGTCTGCTTTTTATCTTCTTCTTCTCTCCGTAGGGCGAGTGCTCCCAGAGGTGCTACAACATCTTTGTGCTGGAGACGGTGTGCGTTGCCTGGTTCTCCCTGGAGTTCACGCTGCGCTTCATTCAGACGCAGAGCAAGTGCATGTTCCTGCGAACGCCTCTCAACGTCATCGACGTGGTGGCCATCCTTCCCTACTACGTCACCCTCATTGTGGACTCTCTGTCGGTGGGAGAGAAGCCTGCGGGCTCGGGGAACAACTACCTGGAGAAGGTGGGGTTGGTTCTCCGCGTCCTGCGAGCTCTACGGATCTTCTACGTGATGAGGTTGGCTCGCCATTCCTTAGGCTTGCAGACGCTCGGGCTGACGGTGAGGAGGTGTACGCGTGAGTTTGGCCTGTTGCTGCTTTTCCTTTGCGTTGCCATGGCGCTTTTCTCCCCACTGGTGTTCCTTGCTGAGAGCGAGCTGGGCGCCAAGCAGGAGTTCACGAGCATCCCTGGCAGCTACTGGTGGGCCGTCATCTCCATGACCACGGTCGGCTACGGCGACATGGTGCCCAGAAGCATCCCCGGCCAGGTGGTGGCCCTCAGCAGCATCCTGAGCGGCATCCTCCTCATGGCTTTCCCCGTCACGTCCATCTTTCACACCTTCTCCCGCTCCTACTTGGAGCTGAAGGAGGAGCAGATCCGGGCGCTGAGGCAGAAGTCGGACTCGCAGGACAGCACCAAGTCCCAGAACAGCGAAGACTCTCAGGAGACGGACAGCTACCACGCCATCACAGGGGCCGCGGCCTCATCCATGCATCGGAGGAAGTCCATGGCTGCTCGCAGGGCTGCTGAGATTAAAGCGGCCATGACGACTTAGAGCTGCTCTGTCTGTCCGTGTTCAAGTGGCAGTCTGGGAGGCCGTGGCAGCCGGCGCGGGGACTTCCAAGTTGACAAGCTGCAGGACTGTGAGCAGGGAGGAGATCTTCTTCTCTGGAGATCGAGGTCTCTGCTTTGATCGTGGGAAGCCGCTTCTGCACCAGAGCGTATCTGAGTTTCTAAAGTTTTGCGGAGGAGCTGCAGAGGTCTTTTTTTTTCCTCCACAAATTTGACTTAGAACTTCGATAGTTCAAGTACATCATTAAAGAACCAGTCGAATGAGAAAAAAGTGACAGACAGGATTCTCTCTGGCTGCGAGTCAGACTTGAGACGAGTGAGCAAACCGACACGAAAAGTTGTTTTTCAGACCTCAGACTTATAAATAATGTTCCTCGTGTAGCTGCATTTGAGAGGATTGTCTGAAATAAAGGTATTTGCTGAGTTGTGAGACATGTCGTTTATTATTGATGTGCAACACTATCTCCATATTGCATTTTGCCAAACCAAATAACTTTGTTATATATTAGGTACACACATGCACATGATGATGTCAGCGCATTTATTTGCAATGAAGCAGAGCTTATTCATCTATGACGTGACATAGACAATTTATTCGTCAAAGGGCTCTGCATGCACTCGTGTGAAAAGTATCTGGTTCTTATGCTGGAGCTTTAAAAGAATAGGAAGCCGTTTCAGGAAACAGGCTTCGCTTTTATCAAGGTTTCAGCAAAGTTTTAGTTGCCTTGTTAAAAATGATATATACGCATATCTGTTTGTGCAACTCTTTGGTCAGGAGCAACTGCAATGCCGTGCAAATTGCCGTGAAATCTGGTATGGCCACTCATATTTCCACAGAGGTATCTCCTATTGATCGTAGTTTTTTGGTCTTTTTTGCCCAAACCTCTACACGAATCTGGAAGGTTTGTATACGTTTCATTACAGTTAAAACCACCCAAAATTCAAATGACTGCTCATTTTTGGGACATTATGAGTGATTAGTATCCCAGATACTAACAGCACGAGCTGGAGCTACTGTATCCTTTGGAGAGACAGATGTTGGTGCCAGACATCTTAACACATTTTGAGGTAAAGTGACCAGTCGACACAATATTAAAGTAAATGCTTGAGTGAGAATGAAACCGGCTCGAGAAGCACACTTACAAATATGTGTCATCATATGTGTGATTCTCTTCAACGGGGCTGACTGACATCCACCGACGGACAACGGACTCCAAATGCTTATGTCTAAATTATATTTCAGATTATTGGTGATTCTAATAATAATGTAGGACTTTCCTTCAACATGTTCTGGAAGTGTTTTCTCTACATACAGTATTGTAGATAAGACATTATTATTGTGTTTGGTCCATTTCATTATCATGATTTTGTTTCGCAAATAAACAGTCAAACATCTTTCATCAACAACAATGTAAAACCGATGCACATGTTATGTAAGCCACATCTACAGTAGAAGAGCCGGTCGTGGTTAATGGCACAGTAAAAGATAAATCTGGATCCACTTTTTTTACTCCTTCTCGGCTGGCACATCTATTATCTGCAGTGGAGAGCTTGATGTGAGAGCCCCGCGCGTTACAATTTAAGTGCTTACTATTTAGATGGCCTATATGCCCAAAGACGGACCTCCACTGCTTGGCTTACGTATTCTTCCTCCGACACTTGATGTCTGCCAGAGCTGCATCGCTGATTGGGGCAACGGTCGATGTCTGCAGGCCCGACACAAACAAAACATGACTCGCGAATCTCTCCACGTCCTCTTTATTGTGCGTCAATGCCACGTTGGATTCTCAACTTGGTGTTCAAACAAGTGTTGATGGATGTTACGAGTTATTGAGATGGACAACTGGCACTTCAAAAGACAAATTAAACACAAATGTAACATAGTAAAAATGGCATAAAAACTGAACATACAGGTACTTATATTTTTGGTACAGTAACAGAACTAGGTGTTGGTTTCACAGATACGACGACGTGGCAGTGTATATGAGCAAATGCCTCTCATGTGAAAGTGAATGGATCAAATGGTACAAAACACAAAGTGATAAAAAAAGAAAGTAAAATCAGACACAAGGAATGAAAGCGTAAATAAAGTGAGTCTTTTGATCACGTTGAACCCACCACTGCCTGAATAAACAGCGAGCGTACATTATCTTACACTGGCATTTCAAGATTTATAAAAAAATAAGAGTAACTAAATAAACGGGGTGACTAAACAGGTGTCAAACACAAAAAAAAGTGCACACTCTCTCCATATTTTTTAGGACAGAATGAGGTCTGCTCTGGTACACAGTTCACTGAAGGGCTGACAGTCGTGACACCTCCTGGTTTGGCATTTCACCCGTCCCCAGAGAGACTAGAAAACAACAACAACAACAACAACAACACACTCACCGTGTTATGCGGCGGCCTTTCCTTCTGAACAGGAAATTCATTTCTTGAGACAAAATGATGATGAGTACAACCTGCTCCAAAGCAGCAGCACCGTGGAGTCATGAGGAGGGACGTTATTGGATTTGCAACATAAATAATAAACTTCAGACAATGATGGGAAGTGAAGATACAATGTTGCAGAACATATTCAGAAGTATCAATCTATAAAAAAAGTGAACTAAAAGGATAATTTGGCTGTAACTTCTATTGGCAATAATAACCACTGTATTCAACAGAATTCTTTCGGAGCTCGTCTGATCTTAGTGGAGATGTCGCTGCTTTCCCTCATCTCAGTAATTAACTTTGTATAATGTCATTCTTACAGATAGGAGTGATGGACGCTAGTGCTGCATCTACATTCAGACCGTGACCGTAACCCTCCACCCAATAAAAAACAAACCTCCAGTTCCTCCTGTCATTTACTCGTCTTTCTCCTCTCGTCCCTGTACCTTTTAATGAAGTTCATAAACTCACTGATTAAACCAGATGTAGCTCAAATTAACACATTTTCAACGGAGGGTAACTCGTGCTCCGTCTTAAATTCTCTTTGCGTTCCGTCTAAAAGCACATCAACTACTTTGGCGTTTGTGGAGTGAAAACGATCAAAATATAAGACATACAAATGTCATTAGCAGCTTCAGTGTAAAAAAAACTTGGCGTTGACCTTTTAACAGCCTACTGTGCGCAGCCTGAACACTGGTCGTGATGCTTCCAAACACTGAACACCTTTGTCCTTCCAGCTACACTGGCTTCATACAGCAGACTTCTACAAAGCTCGATTATCTCATCGCTCCGTTACCATCAAGGCCGCTAAATGTGTCCGATCATCTGTTTGTGTTTAAAAAGCCAATACAATGCATCTTCAAAGCCTTTGGGATTTTTCTCGGGACTGCCTCTAGTTTCTTACAATTTGATTCCTCTGTTAACACAGAAGAATGAGCCCGTGCGTCACAGCACACGGCAAAAAAAACGTGTCCAACAAGCGGTAGACTGACCAGCATTTCTCCACTGTGTTGGAAAAATAACAACTAAATAACAAATACCATTCTGTACATTCAGTAACTTTGTGTATTGAGATCAATTTGATTGATTCGAACATGTATGTTGCTGGTAAATGCAGCGAGCCATGTTTGAATGTGTGCGATTTAAGGCAGAGGGTCCACGCATCAATCACCAGCTGATGTGGAGGACGACAAAAGCTGGTCCGCGTTCCCTTGAGCACAGATTTCAGCGCATACATCTGCACTTTATGTATTCATTTATGTGCATAACATTCTCCACATGCACAGGTCGACTCCAGGATATATTCTGTCACAAGTCTGCCTTCCACGACACTAGCATAGCGTCGCATTGCGAAGAAGTCGGTGGGATACATAAAAGGAAAAAAGGTTGAGTTTGTTTGGGACAAGTGTCCTTCGGGTATCGCTGCAGACACCAACACTGCTCAAGTGTGTATGTTCATGCCTTATTTATGGGTGTGTATGTGTCTTGATGTATCCTAGAGGGTGAGGGTGTGTAGCCTGTGTCATCTCAAGGCGCTTTGGTACTCGTGTATGTTTATACACGTCCACAGCTCCTCTTAAAATGCCTCCTCACTGGTGTTTTTGGGTGTTTTGGCGTCCTCTGAGAGCTTGCAGCGGCTATCAGAGGGCTTTGGCACTGGTGGTGTGGGAGACAGTGTGGGACACTGGCTTCTGTGGGTAGCGGCTGTAGTAGTAAACCTGGAACAGGATGGTGAAGTCCACTAAGACCTGCAGCAGGCCACACGTCCAGAACTGCACAGGAGCCTGGGTGAGCAGGAAGTAGCCGGTTTTAAAGGTGTCGCCGCTGGTCCACATCAGCACCATCTTGATACTGGAAGGAAAGAGTAAGAAACGGGATGATGAATGTTTCAGTACAGCTTCATTAAAAATCAATAGCACTCAGTCAATCACGTCCTCAATAACAGTTGGAGTTCCTTCTTCAAACATGTCAATCATGTTTCTAATTATTTTTATTATATTATGGCATTGTTGCGACACTTTAAATTCATGTCAGATTTTATTCCAGATTGTCGTTTTTTCTCGACAGTGTTCTCAAAAGTCACAGTTCAGCCAATCACTGAAGCCTCTCTTAAGCTAGCAAGCTCAACAATTGCTACCACATTTATCCATCCAACTCCTGTTAGCTAGAGCTACAAAAATGTGAAGATACGCTGTTGGCTAGCGCGACCACAGACAAAGACTCTTTCGGCTCCACACAGAGCTGTGTACCTTTCTCTGACGAGCATTTATAGAATCAAAGCTCTGAACTATCCCGCTAACGCTAGCTGCTGCCGCTAACACCGAGACTTCTCAAGCTAACAACCTAGCCTCGCTAGTTAGCTGGCTAGGTAGCTAGCATGCAGAGTCCCGTTACGCTAAATAAAACAATTGGTCAGTTACTGTGTGTACTGTGTTTTATAAGCCTCTAGTTTGTTGATTCAGACATCTTCTCTTTAATGCATCTTAAATAGACGTAAAACACATTTATGCTGTCCAAATTCAATTTGGCTGTTGGCAACAGCACATGTTAATAATGAGAACAGGAAAAGGTGACAGCAGGGGACAGCACTAACAGTTCAGCCAAGACGAGAAAAGCTAAATTTGCCACAATAACAACCATGGGAAATTGAAAATGAATCTTCTCAGGGCGCAAATTTTCTCATGAACTCGACGTCCTGTGGCACGTTTCTCAATCAAACTCATAAGAGCGTTTCCGGTACACAACGAGCAGACTGTTCACAGTGTGCTCATGAGACAATCCATGGAATGAGTTAAATGAGAAAAATGCCCGTGTGGTTTGAGACGGCAGAGTTCCTTGAAGCGTAAGCTTGGTCCTCTCGCTGGCACTGAGAAACAACGTGAACTCAACTAATGAGGTAGAAAAGGAAGTTTAATGAGGGTAAAATAAACTACCCCTCCGGGGTCCAAACACAAAACTTTCTATACATGTCAGACTCTCCAAAAATAGACAACACACAACTGCACTGGGGGAATGAAGGTACATCGGCCCTAAAAGTCCTTAAATGGTGACGGGTGTTTTCCACACCAGTTTATAACAACATCAACACACATCTCCACTTCTGCAGAGCTCTGTACTTTCTTCATGAACTTTGCCTGAGGCAGGGATACGTGGAGGCAATGCTGGCAAGTGAAAAGCACTGAGCCAGCACCGTCTCTACAATGTGCCCCTGCGCACACATACAGGAGTCTTCAGATGTGCTTCCTAAAGCAACCTGCCTACAACAATACCGACGCAGGCTGAGACATCTGAAATCTGTTCACTCAGGCGGGTCAGGTTGGTTGGCCAGCACGATTTGAAAAAGCTTTGTAGGAGGTTTTTCTTGCTTCTTAAATGTAGAGAGTGTGTTTTATCCCCGGTTTTATTAGCCATGCAAGATAATACAATGCATGATGGTTAGCAGAGGTAGTAAATATTCAGCGACATCTCTTTGGGTTCACTTTACTCTGAGAAAACTCATTCTACCTTCTACCAACAGTTACCTGTGATAACTGTGCTGGGAAGACATGTTGAGATGTTTTTATGTCATCTTTGAAAGCAGTTTGCTCCTAAAATCTCTATCTCTCACAATCTCAATCTCTATTGCACAGGCGTGTAGGTAGAAATCCTAGAATAACTACATGGGCTAAAGTATGCAGACAGCCCTGTCCTACTTCTGGTCTGGGGAAACCATAACGCTGCAACACACAAATATTTATTTTGTGGCGCTGTGTTTAACAAAGATAACCGTGAATCTATGACGGGGTCTAGTATCGTCCGTAAAGTCATAACTGAATTTCTATCACATGTCCCGACCCCTGAAATAAACAAGTCAGAGAACAACGCTTTGATTCCTGCAGCAGGTGAAACATGAAGGTATGACGGTAAAGGAAACAGGATGAGTCTCTGCGTTTGCAGATTCCCTGCCTTTCTGTAAGCCTCTTAACTGATGTAACAAGACGGACGAGAGGTAATCTAGTGTCTCTCTCCCCCCCTGCTGAGCTGAGCCTAACCCTAACTCAGCCATTGTCGGGGCAAAGCTTTGCAAAGATCTCTTGCATTATTCATGCATCCAGCTTCACCTTAGCCCTTTTCATTTATAAGGCCAATTTGTGCAAACCTTGCTGTTTTCCTCATACTCCTTTCTTGCCGGCTCTTTCCCTGCAGCATCTCTGAATGTCCCCTCTAGCTTCCATTTTTCACACACTTTTTTTCATTTTTTTTTTTTCATAAGCCCACTCTCAACAGCACTTCTCTCTTTCTCCTTGTCCATTCATCTTCCCACCAGCTCCTTCGCCTCTCCATACCTGTTTGCCTCACCCCCCCCCTGCGTACTGTCCTCGCACTCTTCTTTCTCAGTAGGATCTTGTTAGCTCTGTGGAAAGAGTTCCTCCGTCCCCACTCTTCCCCCCCCCCGTTTTTTGTAAACGATGATCTCTCTACAGACACGGTTTCATCCAAACGTAGCGCACGTTTTAAATCCATTTCCACCAAATTGGAAAAAGAAAACGCCAGTCCACTACAGTTTTGGGAAAACTAGGCGTAGGTTCATCAAGATAAACAGTTTATGGCACCACGTCTCCAGTCAGGTGGTATTAAAGCATCGCAGAGGAGGAGGGGCTTACAAGATGTGGAAATATGGCATTTCTGTTTGTTTCATGTATTCATTTGAGGAACGTTACAGCCTCCTTATCGCTCCTCAAACACGTTTTCATCTGCTGCTATTTTCTCGCTTGAGTGAGTCATATGCTTCATGTATGTTATGATTTATTGTGTCATTAAGTGTGATTCTATTGAACTTCGTCACATTTTGCTTTTATCGATAAAACATTCCCACCTCAGCCAAGTGTAAATATTGTAATATTTGGATTGGAACATTTTTTGCTTTTTCACTGTCGTCCTTTACGTGGACAATTAAAAATACAGCTCGAACAGATGGATGGAAAGACACTTAATGTCCAGTAAAGACGAAAAAGGAGGAAGTGTGGAAGTGGATGGTGAAGGGTTACCCTGATGGTCTATCATTTCACACAGCACTGGGGATGTTGAATGAAAACAACATCTCGCCGTGCAAATATTTGCTGAGGTTTGATGCTCGCTGTGCATTCGCTCTGACTTGTTCAGGCGTCTGCGCTGTGAGAGCATTATCATTTTGTGGACGAGGCACATTAGTTGCACTTGAATTGAGTTTCCTATAACAACTAACTTTATTTGTTTTACGAGAGAAGACACATTAATGATAATGGCTTTGTGGTCCTCGCCTACATCGTTTCTATCGTCTCTTGCAGTTAATGAATTATGTGCAGTTCATTTTGCGAGACAAACGCGTTGCATACAAAACGCAGGGAGACGTTTCCCTGATAAAAGACTTCACTGCCATCGCCTTCACTGCACACAGCAGCGACATGCGTTCAGCCACAGGGGCGATGGCCCAGCAGCATCGGTCGTCAATACAACTCTATCCCAGCACGTGGCTGTGTGTGTGTGTGTGTGTGTGTGTGTGTGGACAGCAGCCCGCTAAATAAGGCTCTGGCACTCTTATCTAGCATACTGGGATGCAGCTCAACACCACAAGCCTTTTAAGGCGGCACTTGGCTGTCTACATGTCCCATCTCCATGCTTTATGTTTGTCTGCGAGTGTTTCTTTGTTTTGCTTTATGGCATGCTGTTCAGTACCAGCACCAACCTCTGGCTCTCCAGTCTGGGGACCGTCTAATAATAGTTGCGGCCGGACAACTTTTAACACAAAACCCTGTCATCCCCCACGCACAAACACCTTTCACGTGGCCTAACGTCCCCCATAAAATATCTGTCTTCGAGCATTTACAGTAGCACTGGCTGAGGTAGTTTCACTCGGTTCCAAGTCCAATTTCAACTCGTTCAAAACACAATTTCTAAAGTATGTCGATTGACACTGAAAAGAAGATAACGATAGAACTAGAAATCAGAGATTGGTGATATCACAGCCAGCAGCAGGGACACTTAGTTTGCCTTCTCTGTTGGATGTTTGTGTCATCAATTCAATGGATCATGACCCTTCTTCCACTGTGGCCTTTTCTCCATTTCTCAAGAGGTTTGGATGAGCTGTAAAACGAGAGGTCTGTGCTGCCCGTGAGTGTAAGTGAGCTGTTTGGGTTTGATAACTGCATCAGAGTGCAGTGTGATAACCAGCGTCTGCAGGGCCCTCGGGCAGTGCGCAAAACTAAAAAGCTGGCTCGCTTTTTAAAAAGGCACAAAGAAGAAGGTCGCTGTTTTTCAGTTCAAATATGGGGGAAATTTTGACAACTGGTGGAAGGAGAGAATAAACAAAAAAAAGGTTATTCGGAGCCAAAGAGATTACACACACAAGCTGAGACCGGAGGAGTACATTCACGACATTTTCTTTAACTGTTATCAGTGTGAAAGAAGCTATCGGTCGTATTGATAACGGTGTCATTTACACAAAAGGTATATTTCATTTATACCACAATATGTTGTTGTTGAACAGTGCATACAGTGTTGCATTTATTTGAATGTCTTTTACGTCGTCATATCATCGTCTGGTGAGATGGTGTCAGAAAACATACTTAACACTGAAATATTTACTCATTTTTATTTCCCATAAAATATTAAATTGGTAATGTTCACATTTGTGTTAAACAATTTTCTTTCCACTGTAACTCGGACCGGTGACGTCCTGATTGATGCGATGCAGTGAAGAGTTTACTTCAGTGAGAACAGTCTGCTGGTAATAGCGCTCTAAGTCATTACTTAGGAGTCAGCGTGCAGTACACACAGACTGTAGTATGCAGTACCTTATGCGATTTCGAACGTACACTTATTGTTGTGTTTTTTGTTCCACGCACTCACGGTAAAGAGCACTCTGCTTTACTTCTCCCGTCTGTTTGTGCTTCTTCGTCCTCACAAACACACGTTCATTAAATCCCCAGCGCTCACTGTAAACGTTCCAACACCACGAACACAAACCTGACCCCACACCGACGTTAAAACCCTTTTCTTTTGCTTTTAAAAATTGCACTTCGAAAGCAAGACAGCCACACTTTCGAGGTTTTAGCTTGCTCTTCCTGCAGACACACACACACACACACACACAGAAACCTTGAACGGAGTGAGGAGGTAAAGTAACCTAGCAACAGCCTTCCAGCCTCAACAGGTTGTGAACAGAGGGACGAGAGAACACAAACAGTAAACAGAACTAGAAACGACGACGTCCTGCGACAGCTTTTACTGCACCGGCTGCTGGCTGGCACAACATGTTGCAGGTTAGGACAAAATAACAGACGAGCAGAGACTCCATGGGTCATATACCTCCGGGCTATTTTAGAATGAATTTGGCTACATTTCACAAGTTACTATTCGCAAAATACAAAATAATATATTTATTTTTGGCCTTAAAACCCCACATAGCGCATGAAATGAAAATGTCTATATCACATTAGGTAAAACATACTGCTGTACCTTTATTAGTTGTTTATCACTGGAAAATATTTATTTTTAATGCTACTTATGGTCTGCATTTGTTCTGTAATAGCCATTGAATGCATTTACATTCTATGATTTCTTCTCCACATCACAATTTCTAATAGTTGTGGCGGAGTCCGCCGTTCCCATGCTGCACGATGGATTCAGGAGGAACGGATGCATGCGTGTAATCAAGCCTACTTTTATCTCACCGATATCCACCTCACTGTTAACTGCTCACTCTCTTTACATCGTATCAGAGCTGTTCAGTTGCTGCTCATTAAAACATCCTGCTTCATATTAAGAGATCTTCTACATACTAATTTTAGAGCTATACCAAAAGTCTCAGTTTTTGGCCTCGGCGAAATTTTATTTTTGATATGCTAAACGCTAACATTTCAATAACAACATGGTATAAAACATGGAAATTATTACAGCTATATTTTTTCAATACATTTTGACTTTTGGACTGAGCAACGCTCTGGAGTTATTGGAAAAGTTTGGATCACACGAGTCTTAAGCTATCCTCTACTTTTTGATTACCGGTAACTCCTTTTACAGAGGATCAGCTTTAACTTTAGCAAGAGAGTAACAGAACTAGAAGGAACATGTAACTAGTTCCTGCTTTGTGTGGAAAACCACTTGCACCATTTCCATTATTGTTGACGGAGCACTTTCTCGAAACAACGGGAGTTTGTTGGGCTGCACCGTAAACAGATACACCAGCTGCTCTTCTGTTGTATTTCAGACAAAATGGCTGCTAAAGGAGTGTTCGCTGTAGTTTTAAAGACTTTTTCACATTGAATAAAAACACCAAAAGTGTTTAGGAGTTAATAAACATGACGGGAAACCGCTATTGGGCAATGAGTCTTGTTTTTCTGCATCCATTGTAGGGTTTTGTTGTTTTTATCCTCATGGGTTACTGGTCAAATATAGACGACAGGACACTTCCTACGCTTGGGCTTGACAGCAGAACATTGTTGGGCTCTTTCTAAAACATCAATAGCAATTACTAGCTTTTGTTGAAAGGACTTCAGAATTGAAGTGCTTTTTTTCTACGAGCTTCAACAATCAGACGGGAAGAAATCGATGGTGGAAGTGACATGCACACCAATTTCTGCTTCT
Organism: Melanostigma gelatinosum; assembly: GCF_949748355.1. Lineage (NCBI taxonomy): Eukaryota > Metazoa > Chordata > Actinopteri > Perciformes > Zoarcidae > Melanostigma > Melanostigma gelatinosum. The sequence goes on along the minus strand of NC_136650.1, from coordinate 19,408,950 downwards.
ACGGCAGCTGAATAGACCAGAATGCACTGCTTCAACTTCAACATTTGTCTTCAAGATATTTCTTTGACCCTGCATGTTGGGTTCTCTGTTGATCCATTCATGTCTCTTAGCTTTTTTCATCGACTGGGCTCCACCCACTCCCTCAGGAGAGCATTGGGATCAGGTGTGGGAGAAGAGACTCACCTGGAGCTGACCGCCTCATCAGAGAGGTGAACAAATGTCAAGCAGGGAAGCTGATCAGAGAGAACGTGCTGAGAGGAGGAGCAGAGCCTCTTGTCCCCAAGATCTCCGTACAATCCTGTGACAACTATTTTGAGAAGCAGTTTTTAGAGCTTGGCTACAAACTGTATATGCTTTCAAAAATCGATTCTACGTCAACACCCCCTAATTACACCGCCGGGATTTGATGCAAATCAACATTAATGAGCTAAAATGATACATTAGCCGTAGATAAGGGCAAGACCGAATACCTCATTATCATATAGATTTTCAGAGGGTTAATTGTCATGTCAGCATAATAAATAGCTGTCAGGAGCCCCGTCCTCGCTTCTTGTTCGACAGGTGCCAGAAATACTTAATAAGCATGTGTCGGTGTTAATGATGGTACGTGAGACAACATAATCTGGAGGCATTGGTCACGAGCGTGCGCTTCCAGTACAACACAGCCTCGGACTGAAGCGGCACTCATAAATAAAACAGCACTCTTCAGGACAAAGAGACATTATCATTAATCGAGGACGCGACGCGCTTTGTTTTGATTTAAATCTTGACTGGTAAATTATACTCTCAGCCCAGAAAGACTTTTCAGCAGTCAAAGTGTGTTTTTACACTGAGCTCTGTTTTGAGCTCTCCGACATGAGTTGACAATCGTGAGAGGCAAAGAGGAGACATGTTTCATGTGCTTGTAATTTATGCTTTTTCATCATTCATAGATGTGAGAAATATAACATTCACTTCCCTGCCCAGTTAGTATCCGTTGAGCTCGGAAGTATTGACTTTTCTAATCAGTATTGAGTCCGTACCTCATGCCCTCTGTGGACTTGTTCTGATAATTGCAGTAGAGCTGCGGGGTGCCCAGCATTGCTTCGGTGAAGACGGCCAGGAAGCCCAGGGTCTCCACGAACAGCGCCGAGTCCAGGAAGAGGTAGGTGATGTAGGCCGCCATCAGCGTGAAGGCCAGCACGCACTGCATGTAGTCCAAGAAGCGACTCCACAACCAGAAGTCGCTCCAGTCGAAGTCTAAAATACAGGTAAATCACAAATGACACAACAGAAATGGATATTATGGATAACGACTACCTCCTCAAGGGAGTGCAGTTCTCAACCAGCTGGCCAATACTGGCAGAATAACAGAGACGTGAATTGATGTGCACAGATCCTGTGAAAAATAAAGTAAAGCCGTTATAAAAAGAACCTTTGAAGAGTTTCATTCTAGGGGGACTTTTGGGGGGAAAACAAACTAAAAGTCGAAAGTGTAGCTCGTGGCCCCGAGAGGATGCTACATTCACTACATCCAAAAATACAGAAGTGTTGTCCCAAAAAACAAGCAACACGGCAATGATTTTGAGTAAATATCATAGACTGTATATAAGAAGCGGACGTCTTCACCCATTGGTTTGTGGATTGTTGCTTTGCAGCCTCGAGTTCACCATTTAGTTTTTCTGCAGGAAGAAGCGACCACCGAACGCTGACTGAGACATTTTAAGGGAACCAAAGCGGTTACAATTCACTGTAATGAACTGAAAACGCACTGTTAAAGGGTTAAAGCTCCGAGACAGAAACATGGTGTCAAAAATCCAGTGGTCATCGGCTCATGCACTAAAATACAACAAGATATATTTTTGCAAGTAGAGGAGTCGCCCCCTGTTGGCCATGAGAAAGAATGCAGGTTTAAAGCACTTCTGCATTGGCTTCACTTTTCAGACCCGGAGGTTGCCGCCTGGTAAATATGAGTTGTGTAATGCATGCGTTTGGCAGCATCATGTGAAATGTACGATCCAGTCTGGGGACAAGAAGTCAGAATATCTCACCCTCTAATGCTTCAAATCTGACCTTCTGTGAGGTGTGATGGTGAATCATTGGAGTTCTTAGAGACTGTGGTAATGAAGTAAATTCCTTTCAGGAATGACTTTATTCATGTTGGTATTGGAGATAGTGTTTGATAGTGTTTGAAACACTCATGACACACAAATTGTGGATTAAATTTCCGGTTGGTTAGTAAGCTGTGAGACACTTCTATACTCTTTTGTACTTGCAAGTAATCACATTTTTCTTTTCTCCTCATTCCTCCAGCACTCGACAAATTAATTATCTACAAATCCTTTTTTTTTTTTAAAGCTGGATCTAGTTAACAAAAGGAAGAAGAAAAACTATTACTGTGAACATTTTAAACTAACTTCACACTTGAGCTGCGAATGTTCACACACCTCCCACAATCCCCTTCAACTATATGTCACTGCCACAAATAGGCCGTCTGAACCGCACACGAGTTGGACTTCATTCAGCTTCTTGCAGTACAGACGCCTTTAACTTCAGGGTCTTGATGGAGGAGGCTGTGTGAGAAAAGGGTGATGGTGGTTTCCACGCGGTAGAAATGGGCTGGGTGGGAATCTGGACACTGATTAATGATTAAAGCTCTCTGCCCCAACACCTCTCGTGTGTTCTTTCTCCAAGGAAATGATTGGATAGTGATTCTGAGCACAACAACACCGGCTTCCTGTAATAAGCAACACAGCAAATACTGATCCAACCACGATACCATCCAGAGGCCACAAAGCGTCGATCACCTCGGGTACTACTTCAACTACAGCTCACATCTCTTCCTCTAATTTCGTCTCTGCCAAAAAACAAAAGCCCCTTCAACATATCTTTCTGGTACAAATGATACGAACAAGTGCCCGAGTAGCTGCTGGCTTAATGTGTGAGCAGAGGACTCCGAAAGAGTTTTATCACGAAAATCTAATCACGGCTAAGAGCGAAAGCGGTTTCTTCTCTGCTGCAACATTAATGAGATTTCTACAATCCTCAAAATGCAATAGAGCCGATTTGTTTAATCACGTTTAAATGAGGTTTCTCTTTATCTAAGAGGCACATCTAAGCACTGTACTGTATAGGCCTCTGGAGAAGGGCCTGTACAGTAGATAAAGATAAATAAATAAAATGCAGGAGCATCGTTTGGAATAACTTCAAAAACAAATACCATAAAACCTGCAATTTATCAAGACTTGATCAAATCAAAAGTGAAAGCATACAAGCCTGTATGACATTTCAGTTTCAGATTTAATGAAATATTGTTTCATTAGAGAATTAACTGAGCGATTGTGACATTTAGATGGTATTTCTTTGCACTATCCAATCGTTCCCGTATGACAGGAGAGTTCAACAAATCCTGTAAATGTAACCGAATAAACCTCCAAAGAGCAATTCAGATCAGGTCACGGCCTTCTGTCTACCAACGGCACACTCAATGCAAAACCTTAAACTATGTAGCACGGCAGCGCAATGCAGCAGCAAGCAAACGCTTCTTAGAAGCTATAACAGGGCATGGATTTAATCAACATGACTGTCCTTTGAGCGCTGCTATGCGTTACTGTACATCTGTTTATTCTGTAGGTGTTGTAGCCGTGGCGGTGGAGCCCTGCTGGCAGTAGAGGACTGTGAATCTGGGCCGACTAGCGCCAGGCTGCTGCTGCATGATAACGGCCAAACACAGAGGGACGATATCAGGGCCGATAGAGCAGCGTTCAACACCAACCAGGCTGCTAAAGGCATACCCGGCTCCAAGCGATGAAAACAACTGGGCTCGAGATGGGATAGTATAACGGGGGAAAAAAACTAAAAAATACGTGCAGGGCCGAGATCCTTCTTGTGGCACTGGCACCTCTGCGTCACTCAGCGTCAGTCTGCGTCACTCAGCGTCAGTCTCTGGCACTCAGCGTCAGTCTCTGGCACTCAGCGTCAGTCAGCGTCAGTCTGTGTCAGTTCAGCGGAAAGATTCAGCTGTGGCAGGCGAGCATAGTTCGGCAACCGTCAAGAAGCTGTGGAGCTGAGGGGGCGGAGCCACATTTCCTGACATTTCCTGAGAACACCCGTTGTTGTTACGACAGATCAGCTTCCATAAATCAGTTTTATGATTTTAGTTGAGTCACCGGAGCCCCCTGTTCTCTGTATGCATCCTTAGAGTAAGTACGTTGTACTTTTTTGTTTCTCATTCATTTTATTTATGTATGATTTTGCAACAAAATGGAACATAATACACTTTCCAAATTATTACTTTTATAGTCATTTACAACAATCGGCTAAAATAATGAAAATAAATCATCCGTTTTATTATCATTTAAAAGTATATGTATATATAAAAATTAAAACCCATAAAATGTCCAATCCAAAAATACATGTTTGAAAATATCTTCACTCTTCCTCTGCTTACATGTATATGTATGTCAGTCGGTGACACAAGCTGCCAGAGAGTGACGCAGGGTGACGCAGGGTAGTGGATAGTGGAGGAGGACTACATTTCCTCTGTGGTGAAATTTAAAAAATGTTTTCTCCATCTTGCAACTTAATTTTGTGGTCAGGGATTCCGCAAAGTACAGAACACCTTTTTCTTACAAGCAAAAAAAAAAAAAGAGGCAACATTGTGACATGCTTTTAAATTATTTGTGCAGTCCTCCTCTTCCGGCTCATGTTTTAGTGATTACACTCCTTCATGCCGGTGCTGTGCGGTCACCATCTCTTAATCCTGCGTGTGCACACTTTAAAGATGCATGCAAATCTGCCTCTCATTCTGAGCGGCAGCGGATGTAAAAACAACATCTTGGAGGCAGATCAGAGTGTCACACTATTCCACGCTGACCACCAACCTCAGCCATTCCTCCTCCTCCTCCTCCCCCTCCCTCCCCCGGTATCACTGTGTGGGAACAGACCGGAGCTGCATACAATAGACTCCCTATGGTGGCCAAACGTCTTGTGCACAGCTCGGTTTTGAAGTCCCACAGAGTTGTGGTACGCGTGTAGGAAGATGCGGGTCAGGCTCTGAATTTTCAAATCGCTTTGTTTACCGACTGTTTCCTGCCAGCTTCAGTTAGGCCCTGGAAGGAAGAAAGAAAAAAAGTCTATCGGGGCAGTTGAAATAATGGCTTGCTGTCACTCAAAAAGCACCCGTTGGAGCAGCAGGAACATTATTATGAAGGACTTTAGATTTTAACAGCCCGGGAAATTGAACCTCGGATTTTGACGAGCCTTATTTTCTGAAATTCAGACAGGGGAGCTTTTTCACAATGACTAATGGGCTTTCACTGCCAAGCCACAGCACAGCAACTGTTCTGCACCACCACCTAGACTAAATGCGAGGTCTCGTCTATGAAAGAGGCTAAAAATTGGGCCTCTACGTATCCTTTGTGAGGCGATAACTGCACCTACAGGATGGAGTGATTTATTCTAAGCTGACAGACCGCCGTGGGTCAGGCTACCTAGATGTGCTGACTGGAATGAATTCAAAGATTTCCACTCACAGACAGCTGATAGATCAGAAGCCAGCTGGGAGTGAATGAGGATGCGGTGTTGACACAAAGCACAAACAGGCGAGCTACCCAGGAGTCTGAAACCGCAGACGCCCCAACGTTTGCACAGAGGATTTAGAATCCTGGAGCAGAGCCCCGTCTGATGGTTCACAAATTCATTCAAATGCTGCTCAACTAATTCAATCAGGGTTTCCTCTGTCAGCTCTTTAAAAATAACTAAAAGTAAAGTTTGACTCTGGCACACATTAGACAAGTGAAACGTACCCCGCTGTCACCCGTCTGAACTTTTTCTACAACTGTTTCATCTTCCAAAACCCTTTTACCTCCACCTGAGTGATCACCAGCGTTTCTGGTCCCGTCACAGACAAATGATCTGATCTTTTAATCTCCTTAAAGGATTCCAGCAGGCGGTCTTCTGTTTAAATCACTCTGAGCTGCTATTACACCAGGATTTCTCCCGTCTGACAAAATAAAACATAAGGCCTACTGTACAACACAGACGTGGCCAGGTGTGTGGCTGAGGCACCATGGGTGTTCTTTAGAACCTCGATCACTTACTGAACCATCAGCTACCAAATTACACACGACGTAAAACGCCTCTACATAAAGTGTTCTCAGACGGCCATGTCGGTAGTAATACAGCCTTATTTGGGCATAGAGGAAGTTCCATTACAAGTCAGCCACACTGTGCGTCAACGTCCAGCTGTTTGATGAAAGTGCCTGGTGTGATAATGATGCGGTGCTGCTACGAGAACATAAAAAGGGAACTAGCGGAACACAGGTTGAGAATGTGCCCTGCTGACTAAAGAACACTCTGGTGAGTCACTGCAGAGAGCTACAATGTGAAGCTGTTCCACCTGACGTCTGCACACCGACACCAGTCTGGTGCTACATGTTATACTGCTGGTTCTCCATCATTTTATCCGATATCCGTCCTAAAGCACCGACCACGGTTGCTCCGGGCCTCTTAAGTGATGCCGCGTGTCTAACTCCGCTTCCCTTCTTCATTTCTTCCTCCCCCTGCATCGGGTGTTTCCATGCTTCCATCAATAGCAGACGACAACGTGCGTTCGTCCACGAGCGGCGCAGACATCGGAGAACACGGCGTTCTGTCGATTGTAATGATGCTTGGCAGAGTTCACGGATCGAAGGGGCCGTTCACAGCGGCGCCGCAGAGATCAGATTCAATCCGTGCAAAGAGGAGCCGGGCAGTGAGGGAAATATCCTGCTGCTCCTCTGAGGCCAGAAACAAGCAAACAGACCGAACCACAGAAAGCCACAATGTCTGAAACTATTCAACAAAACATCCAACTAAAAGGTACAAACAGCACTTCAATACAGAACCTTCTATTGTGCCATCATTCAGTCCCCAGAGGACAATTTGTAATATACTTCTCATCATACAAGTATTGTATTCGACTGCCATCTAGTGTTCATACCAGGAATAACAGCCCATTCTTCACTAGTACTGTGTCCTAATTATACAGCGCATACATACATAGTACTACAATACAACCATAGTACTACAATACAACCACTATAAACACTGATCGTTCTAGAGTTCTTACAGTGGAAATAATATACTTTACAAGTTTGTAAAACCTGTCTGCTGAGCCATTCAGACTACTGAAGATTTAAATCTTTAAAAATGTTGCAAATATATGTTTTTTTTAAATCCGTTTCCTAAAAACAGCTGGGCACTGTAGTTTTCAGCCAACGTTACTCAATCAGGACTGAGGGGTACATCTGTTGGGGACTATTTTCAGCGGTGGATTAATACGTATCTTGTGCTCCAGTGAGTATTTCCAGCTGCAGGACGGTGGACTGAAAACAAATTAGTGTTTGTGTTCCTGGTAATGAAGGAACATGTCACCTAGTGTTGCTTTTGGACAACAATGGAAGTCTATGGCTTAGAGGAATAATATACATCAGGCGTGGATAAGCAGGTAATACTTATTAGTTGGACAAACCGTATTATCGTCTCAATAAGCTTGATAATACAAGATGTCTAGAGTTTTTTAAAAAGATAGACGAACGGAAAAAAACAGACACAGAAGACCAGCAGCTTTTCAGCCCACCGAACCGATTCACTGACTTATCCATAATAATAAAAAGGGGCATTGCGCTGAAACCAAGTGTAGTTCAGGGAACAATTTAAAAAGCCTGTTAGAAGACATCAATTTGCATAAATCAGCCATGAACAAGATGCTTTACATTCACATTTAAGGGCACGATAAAATAAGCATGCACCGGTTTAAGGGCCATTAAACACATTTGTGTAATAACAACCATATCCAACTGCAAAAAACAGAAGCATTAAGTTAGAAAAACTACAAGATGTCAGTAAAAAGCTTCTGAATATCGGTGCAGCAGGTTAGTCTTCTGGAACTAATGTGAGAGTCAGAACACATGAGCTTTTGATTTAGTCCTAATCTGTCATTTCATATGAATGACAGATTCAAGCACGAAAGAAAACATGCACAAACATCACTTTCACACAGGTGTTTTCAATAAAAGCTGATGCTTCATCCGTACCGAGGGTGTGACTGTGAGGTGTAACATACAGTGAAAGCATCACAGGCGGCGGCTTCAGCGGGCGGCCAGTGAGCTCCGTGAATCAAACAGAACAGCAGGACGACATGCGGGTGAAATGGGCTCATGTGTTGACGGCGTTAGTCATCATGCAACGACACACAGAGATGGGAGAGGCAGATGAACTACAACTGATGTTTCATGGCAGTCACGGTAAGTGCTGTACATACCCAGAAAGAGCCTCTTAAGGATTCTGATCTCCTCGTCCTTATTGTCTGTCGCTACAGGCGGAAAAAATAAAGAAAAAATAATAATAAACAGGGAAAGAAAAAGAGCTTGATTTTCTTCAGAGGTGAAGCGTCACACATTTCAGGTCATGGTGAGTAATTAGTGATACCACGAAACAGATTAGTTGTATCACTGATTATTACAATGATATAACTGATCAGAAGACCATAAAAGGACATCTCTCTGCACCTTGAAGGCTGTGAAAACATTCATTTATCGGCTTCTTACTTCAAGTGATGAGGTCCTACATGAAGACGCAGGTCTCTGTCAAAGTTGAAACGCTCTGTTGAGAGATTTATGTATTTGTGGGTTCGTCAGTGCTCGTTTTAATAGTTTGAAGTGGGCGGAGCTCAGTTGGAGAACAAAAGCTTTTGTTGGCCAAGCTACTGTCAGTTTATTCAAAACACACACACGCAGAGTCCGGATTAGCTTCATTTTTTGAGTGTTAATATACAACGTGATAATTAGTGAACTTTGTAGCAGGTTGGCAGATTTTGTTCCCATAGTCGTCTCAACTAATTCACGGCAAAGAAAGCAGTTACTTGTCGCCTATTTCTCAAAATGATTCACCATTCCTGGAGCTTTCACAGCAAAGTCTTTTTTCCACCAACAAAAATGAATTCCATCATGACTGGTTTGCACAGAATGCAACAACACATAGAAGAAAAAAAAAAACTCAACTGTGAAGTATTTCTTTCTTGACTCACACTGGTTTGCCAAGATGGCTGACCGGCCTACAGCTACAGGCTTTTTCCTTTTTGAATGGAGACGACTAACTGCTTTCTGTACTGGATTCATTTAATGTTTGTTTTTGTCATCTGACACTGAGCCTAACGGACATTAGCGCTCATTCTCCAAGTGTCTCCCCCTCCCATATCGGCAGACTGCCACGAGGACAGGAAGCGGAGCTGAAGCATCCAATCCTGGAGCAGGACCACCGCACACGACATGTGATGCAGGCTTGAAACACATGACTTAGAAACCCACAAAGGGCTGCTCCATGTCTGTTTGTAAGCAAACGAATGTACATAAATAAAAACAGGATCCAAAGTGTCAACACAGGGTATTAAATACCTTTTCACTAAACTCTGTTGCACATGGCCGTGGGCTTTGAACTGGGGACACTATGGTGTATTTCTCTGTAGCTCAATTGCTTCTTATAGGAACATAATGATCCGATTTTCAACGAAATATAATATGCGGCATCTGTCAATGTTTTTAGATCGTCTATTAATTGAAAATTTTAAGGGAATTAAGATGCAGTTTGAAGTCGGTTTTTCTTCGTTTAGAAGGCTGGCTTTGGGGAATTAGTTTTCGAACATCTCCTAACAAACACATCCTACACGTGGCAAAGTTCACTCGTAGTCTACGACAAGTGTTGAAGCAGGTTTAACTGGATTATTCAACAAACAAACATAGCATTTGAAGGAGTGGCCCTGTGGTCACTCACGCGAGACCTGTGAACACCTTTCTCAAACACTCTCAATGTACAATCATTCACACGTATTTACATTTCTGGCAAACACTCTGTGCGTAGGCAGGTGCATGTGCACCTGCCTATACGCACACTCACTCTGGGATATGTTTATACTCTCACACACAATCTCAGCTCTATCACACATCCTCTCACAGACTCCCACACACTCGCCATTTCGCCAAAGTAAACTCGGATAAGCGAGCTTTATCTGCGCTGTAAAGAGGCCCCCGCGGAGGGTTTCTGACCTATGAAGGAGCGCCTCTTGGTGTTGAGTTCAGTGGCCGTGCGGACGCTGGTGCACAGGTTCAGCATGATGAGCATGGTGGCGATCATGATGATGCTCTGCCACAGCAGCAGGGTCTCGAAGTAGCGGCCAAATCTGATGGAGCGAAGAAAAGGAAAAATGTGTGAACGCACTAACATGTAGCAGGCATGGAACACAACTACACATGCTTGATTTTACTACTTTTATGGAACTTCAGCAGAAGCTTGTACAATGTTAATAACCTCTGGGAATATATCATACAGGAAATAATCCCAGAAGGGTCTTTTTCACTCTTAAATACCTGCCACGTAAGACAGTTTAGAGTGAACTGCTCAGTAGTTTGATGTTTTGGTTTAGTCAGGGACTCATGTGCTATTGCCTGTACCTGGTTAGTACTCCAGTTTATTTAAATATAATGCACCTATCAATTTAAGATTATTAGAAACCATAATTTAATCCAGCATGCATCCAATCCACCTATTATTAGGTGGTAACTTGTGTAAGTGGAGCATCTGTTGGTCATAATTTGTATCCAGCATCTCTTGAAGAATTTATTCTTGAAGCATCTTAACTATTGTTCCATAAAGTATTGGTTATACTTTTGCATTATAAGCAAGTACAGAAGCTGGTCTTGTTGTGAGTGAACAGACAGGAGGAGGTGTTACCTGAAGAGTATCCGTAGGATGTTAGCCACTAGGAGGACCAGGCACACGTACGTGGAGAAGCCCTCTGCGTTCTGGGTCCGGCGGATGTCTCTGTACTGGGGCACGTAGGGCACCACCCCACCGAACACCATGGCACCAGCTGCGATCCACGCCACCAGGTCGTGAAACACGGACACAATCTGGTCAAACACCTCATCCTCCATTGTTCAGCTGCTCACGGATAAGTTGTACAGTGATGTCAGCTGGCCGTGTCTGGCTCGATGGAGACTGTTACGCGGTGTTTATCCTCCCTTTGGTTCCTTGTAGTGACTTGTAACATCCGTGTTGTTCGTGCATAGTCCTGACACGGATCACACAGACGGTACAGTCATATCTGAGAATAGTCCAAACAGTGGGGACGTCAATATGCTGCTGTACCGACAGAACGACGCTCACTAAAGGCAGCGGTGGTTTGTTGCAGTGGAGCAGACGGCCGTTCAGCTGCTCATTACGTCACATTTCTCAACACTACTGTTGATGCTAGCTGTCGTTGTTTGACATAATGCTGCACCAAACTCAAGAAGAAGAAACTCCAACGGTTCCTGATGTTGTATAAAATGCTATTGGAATAGGCAATAAACTTGTAAAAAAAAAAGGTATTCCTTTTGTGCTAGTGCCCCAAATTGTGACTAGTTTCTTCACTGTCTGGCTCATCTATGTGTTTCTTCTTCTTTGGTGCTTATTGCGGTCTTTCTTTTCTTCTTCTTCTGGTTTCATTGCGATTGGCTTCCATCTTATTGGTGCATTACCGCCACCTTCTGCTCCGGAGTCTGGATCAACCAATAGACCGACAATCTTTCCCCCAAACCAAAACAAACAAATAAAAAAAAATACAGAAATAAAATTATATATATATATATATATATATGTATATATATAAATATCTATATATATATATTTTTATACTAAACTATAAATACTAGATATCCTGATTCACACTCCATACCAGTTGGTGGCGGTAATGCTTCAATTCATTGTTTGCCAACCGCCAATAAACCAAAATAAAAGAAGAAGAAGAAGAAGAAGAAGAAGAAGAAGAAGAAGAAGAAGAAGAAGAAGCATCACGCTGCCATCTGCTGGTCAGCACGAGCACAGCAGCTGCTGCGCAATGACTTGTGGGAGGACGGATCTGTGGCCCGTCCTCTTCAGACAGAGCGCGCGAATGCACCCCACGTCTCTCACAACCTAGCTAGCTGTTAGCTTAGCGTCTTTCACTGTGTGCCTTTTAACAGCACCAGGGGTCTGCTGGCGCACGAGAGGAGTATCTGAGATAAGGGTATTTGGGCTCCGCATCTCAATTATTAGCCTCAATTCTCTGTGGACTACCAGCGACTGATATCTGCAATGGCGGACAAGGAAGGTGAGGCTAAAGGCTTTTTAACGTGGTCAGTGTTGATCTGACATATCTTTGCTAGCGTTAGCTACCTGGCTAGCTTGGTTAGCAGCTACCGTAGCTGCCGTAGACTACAATAACAAAAGCCGGGTGCATTTTTTTGTACGCTGTAACAACCTCGATTTCAGCTCGCAGTTCTTGTTTTCTCACCAGTTGTTGTTTACTCTGTGACGTTACCCCCTAACTGCAATTGGGGCTGCAACAATAAGTGACGTATGTTAACACTAACGAGAGCATAATGATGTTAGCATGTTAAGCGAACGGGGATGTGTTTCTGTACTCTCATACCTGTACATGTTGAGCAATAGTTAGGCTTTGAGTCGTGTTTGTCATCTGCAGAGACAATCGTGAACATCTAAGTGCCATTTAATTATCTTTAATGTTTTGATGATCACTGAGGTACACTGTCAGTTTCCTTAATATTAACCTAAACTGGTGTTGTAAATGTCTGATGAATGATTCCTCCACAACAGTGTCAGTACTCATGTATTACACAGTGTGTCCTCTCTCAGCAGGAGCATTTGATGATGCGGTGGAGGAGAGGGTGATAAACGAGGAGTACAAGATCTGGAAGAAGAACACTCCCTTCCTGTATGACTTGGTGATGACCCACGCTCTAGAGTGGCCCAGCCTCACCGCCCAGTGGCTGCCTGACGTCTCTAGGTACACACAGTCATTTTCACACACATACCAACAAGCACTCAAGTGTGAATGACATTTATGATAAAGCACATTTTCTTTTCTTCCTTACCAGGCCAGAGGGGAAGGATTACAGCGTGCACCGTCTGGTGTTGGGCACTCACACATCCGATGAGCAGAACCACCTGGTCATCGCCAGCGTTCAGCTGCCCAATGATGACGCCCAGTTTGAAGCCTCACATTATGACAGCGAAAAAGGAGGTGGGAGACCTGTCCCATATGTTTATAGTAGGCCCCAATGTGCTTTAAGGAGGCAGCTAACATACAGATGACTAATTGTGTAACCAGGTTGATGTGGTATGATAATACTGAATGAAATGATAGTTACACTCTGAAGCCTTTTAGAGAAAAAGGAGTTTTTATCAGGCACTGCACATATACACCTCAGCAAGCGTAACATTTGATTGTTGCATGTCATGTAAGATAGATTCCTTTTGGTATGAGTGACCACCGGTTATTGCATTGTATGCACGGGTGAATTGCACCTTCTTAAACAGCCTGCTCCGAAATTAGTTGTCCGTAGCCACAAACGTCTGTTTTTGTGTCTCTTTAAACACATTTCCTCGTATTTCCCTGCAGAGTTCGGAGGCTTCGGCTCAGTGAGTGGCAAGATCGAGATAGAAATCAAGATCAACCACGAAGGAGAGGTGAACCGTGCTCGCTACATGCCCCAGAACCCCTGCATCATCGCCACCAAGACCCCCACCTCAGAAGTGCTGGTGTTTGACTACACCAAGCACCCCTCCAAGCCAGGTAGATACAACACACACAGCGCAGGCAAGACACTGCTTAATGTTTGTTCCTTTGAAGGTTAAGTAGGCTAGTTGTATTTTGTTTAACATCATCATCATTACTGCGTACCGGCTTGGTTTCTTGCGGTGAATGAAATGGACGTTGTGCCATATTTTCGTTGACAGTAGATGCCTCGGGAGAGTGTCACCCCGATCTGCGTCTCAGAGGCCACCAGAAGGAAGGCTACGGTCTCTCCTGGAATCCAAATCTGTCCGGCTCTCTCCTCAGTGCGTCAGACGACCATGTGAGTGAAATGTCTGATTTCATTGCTGTATTCAATCTAACAATAAACTCACGCTGCATCTCATGGAATTGTAGCGTGTTCAGATATGGTGTCTGAAATATGAATGGGTTTTTATCTCTCGTCTTTTCTAATCTGCAGACAATCTGTCTGTGGGACATAAGTGCCGTGCCGAAGGAGGGGAAGATAGTCGAGGCAAAGACCATCTTCACCGGCCACACCGCCGTGGTGGAAGACGTCTCCTGGCACTTGCTTCACGAGTCGCTCTTTGGATCCGTAGCCGACGACCAGAAGCTCATGATGTAAGACGCTCGATGACGAGCAGATGAAATAGTTTAAAAAGTTTTGTGATCTTAAGTCGTCACAGTCCATGAACGTTTTGTCATTACCCCCCCCCCCCCCCCCCCCCTCCCTCAGTTGGGACACTCGTTCGAACAACACGTCTAAACCCAGCCACGCAGTAGACGCTCACACGGCAGAGGTCAACTGTTTGTCATTCAACCCGTACAGCGAGTTCATCCTCGCATCCGGCTCTGCAGACAAGGTAATGGAATCTTTCACCACATCTCAATCCTCGTCCTACTTTGACGAAATGAATACTGATTATATTGTCGCTGTTTAGTAATAAAATCGGGCAGGTATGTGTAATATCTCTCTCTCTCGCTTCAGACTGTGGCTCTTTGGGACTTAAGAAACTTGAAACTGAAGCTGCATTCCTTCGAGTCACACAAGGATGAGATCTTCCAGGTATGATACCTATCACTCATGATGTTTTATTGAAACAAGGACAGCAGGATGTCTCGGGTGCAAATCTGTATCATCAGTTGAAAAGCGGTTGGTTCATTTGGATCACAATGAAGCAATTTTAAGTTGAGTTGACAAGCCGGTAAAGTTATTATACATCCGAACAATCAACACTCGCCGAGCAAACGCTGGACACCGGGATGAATGTCGCTGGTAAAGTCTTTGTGAGGAGAGTTTCAGTGTTGTACCTGGCTTGACTCCTCTGTCTGTTCCAGGTTCAGTGGTCACCTCATAATGAGACCATACTGGCGTCCAGCGGAACAGACCGCCGCCTCAACGTCTGGGACCTCAGGTAAGCAACTCAACATCTTCTCCCACTGGCCTCTGAATTTAACCGTGTTGCGTTCAGGCTCCATTGTTGTTGCCACAGATGATCCTCTGCCGTTCTAGCCGGTGTGGACACGTTGGGTCAGTCATACAACTCTTTTTTTCTCCTTTTTTTGTAGTAAAATCGGAGAGGAGCAGTCACCAGAAGATGCAGAGGACGGCCCACCCGAGCTTCTGGTGGGTCTCATTGAAGCCTGCTGAGCTTTGGAAGTTGAGATTCTCTATTAGTGGGAACATCAGCCTGTGTCGCAATAACAAAAATGGCGTCTTTTCTTCTATCTTCTAGTTTATCCATGGAGGCCACACCGCTAAGATCTCTGACTTCTCCTGGAATCCCAACGAGCCCTGGGTCATCTGCTCGGTGTCTGAAGACAACATTATGCAAGTCTGGCAAATGGTAAGACTGCTGAGGTGGCAATTTATGAACGCAGGTTAGCGACAGACTGACAGGCATGAAATGTGATTCCTTTTCAGAGGGAAGTGTTTTCCCTCACTCCATCACTATGTAATACTTTCTTTTATGCACTAAAACATCAACACTCTACTGTGATAGATGTCAGAAAACCCAGCAGTGAAACACGGCGTAGTCTTGTCTTTGGAACATTTGGCTCTTTGAAAGCTTCACAGTTTATCTTTCTCTTGTTGTCACAGACTCACAAAGTGCCTCCGACTCATCATTCCATATGAACCTGACAGTATGCGGCTGAATGATTGACGCCGATTCTCTTTCTTTAGGCCGAGAACATCTACAACGATGAAGACCCCGAGGGTTCGACGGACCCCGAGGCCACGGCGTAACTCTTTCCTGCCGTGCGTCTCAACCAACAACCTCATCACAATCTGCGATCTCCTGTACTTCCTTCCGTGCAGCTACTTCCTCCCACCTTCCTTTCTCTACTTTTCCCGTGGGACACCGTTCGCTGTAAATCACTGTAAATACAAGAAAGAGAATAATCATGTCAGCCGTGTGTTTGAATACTCACAGTGAAGAGCTCTCCTTTAACTGAGTAACTTATTTCCTGAAGAATCTCACTCATGATTTTTTCCCGCACTACGTATAAAATATATATTTTTGTAATCAAATTGGCTCTCGTACATGGACATGTTTTAGCGAATACATTTTCAAAAATAAATGAAATGCTTTTTTTTCCTTTAGAACCTGAGATGGTGATCACAACAACACGTGATGATTCATAATGTCGAGCTGTTCGAGTGTGAACAGCTTCCTCTGCACATGTTGGAAATGTTGCAGGATAAATCATGTTTTAAGTGAAATGCAGTCCAGCTTTTTGACTAGATGCACAGCGTAGTGACAGTTACTCTGATAGTTTGTTCTCAGGCTAGCTTACGGTCCTAAAGACGTCTCATTATCTCCCTGCTTCACTCACCGAATTGTTCAGATTTTCACACCATCTGCTCCTCAATGAAATTACAAAAAACGCATAAAAAAAATAAAGTTTTAAATGTCCCTTTGTGGTCCCACCTTCCCTCATCTTGGTCCTACATTAATCATTTGTCGTGATATAGATTAGTGGTTGAACTTTTTCTATGTTCAATATTTTGTAATTGTACAGTGAGTGCATTCTTAATAAAATGTTTCATTGGTCTTTGGCCTCCGCTTGTTTGACATTCCTCAATATGAATGTGGTACTTGCATGTTTCATGAATAAATCAACGCCTTGCGAAGCGTTGGAGTATTTTTAAACAACCCTAAAAATAATCCTCTTAGTGAAAGAGTCGGTCGTGCCTCATGAACCTTTTCACGTGTCCGGTGTGATGACTTGGTGCCTTTGGCGTACTCTCATTACTCCGTGTGCCACTGTTTGTTCCATCAGCCGTGTTGTCCTTATAAGCACATGAACCTCTCGGCTCGTCACGCGGAGACATTAACTCGTCAGTCGCACTCGGATTACAGCGATCACAAAAGCCTTTATTCATAACACAAACCTTTCTACCAGCTGCAGCGACTGCTCTAAAAAATAGACAACAGCGTCTCAATGTGTGTAAAGTGCATTCATTGAAAAGTGGAGTTTACTTTGTTGCAGATAAAAAAATAAATATCACAGAACTCAGTTTTCTTCTTTTTTTTAAATCAAGAACGTTCGATCATGTTTCCGCCTCATCGTCGTCAGACTCGTTGTGCTCCTCGATGGCAGCCCTGTAAGAAACACGGTTGAATTAGAACTTTTCCCCTCGAGGATTTCTGAAGTCTGATTGAGAAGAAGAGATGAACAAGTCTTACCTGAAGAGGAGTAGTTGTTTGTGTAGGCTGTCTCTCAGCTCCTCTATCTCTTTGGTTTGTCTCTTCTGGATCTTTAACTCTGTCTTCAGCTCTCTGCTTCTGTCCTCCAGGAAGGACACTGTCTCCTGTAACAATGCCACAGCTTTAGTGCTTTGTGTATCAGGTCAAGGGACATCTCTTCTACTTCCTAAGACTCCACCTTGCTCACCTTATACTGCCCCATGTCCTCTCTCCGTTGAAAGTGAATTATTTTGAGTTTCTCCTCCAGACACGCCCTCTGGAGGGTCAGCCTTTGGATCTCCTCCTTTAGGGGTCTCAGCTGGGCCCTCAGCTCCTGGGCCTGCTCTTTAGCTTTCAGCAGTGCTCCGGCTGTTGCCTCCCTTCTCTTCAGCAGTGTGAGCAAGATGGGTTCATACCTGGCCAAGAGATCCATTTACAGTTTAATGAGGAAACATACATTTAATCAGACACTAAAGGTCTGTGTTTAAAGAGCCAGTGAAATTAAAAACATGTTTCCGGTGTTCCTGTGTTCAATTGTCCAGTTGTACATTTATCTCTTACATCAAATCTCTGTTCTTAACTGTTTGACTCATCCTGCACAAAACCGCTCACTGCCTGTGAGTGGTTGTAGCTAACAGAGGAATATGGAGAGTGATAGAACGAGATGTGTGTTTGGATCGCGGTGAGCAAAAACTACCGGCTTGAGTTTTGCCTGCAGGCGAGCGAGCGGGTTTTTTTACGGGAAAGAGGAGTGACTGGACCATCTAAACCTCACAGTACAGAAGCTAAAGACACGATGACTTGATGCACTGTGGTCTTAATGTGTAAAAAACAAAACAAAAAGGATGAGAATCGTGATCAGGCCCAAATAAACACTCGAACAACTTTAAAATCTTTTGCAAGAATCAGTATTCGACAGAGACAGCACCTGTCCTCCAGCGCTTTCAGCCCACCCTGCAGATACTGCTGGACGTCTCCACAGGAGTGCCTCCTGCACTCGGTCAGCTCATCCTGGGTGCTGGAGGTCTGACTGGAGGTCTGGGCCTGAAGCGCTGCTTGTAGGTCTAAGAGCTGTTGCTGCTGAGCCGCCCTGAGCCGGGAGCCCTCTTCTGTCAGCTGGAGCACCAGCGACTGCAGCTTCTCCTGGAGGACAGGGATTTCTATGATCGAGGTTTCCTCTGAAATGCACAGACAACAATGTTTCTTGAGGTGTTTCTTACCTCCTCTCTGCTCAGCAGCTCCACCTCGCGGCGCTGGGTGTTCAGGGCGGCCTGGTTGTGAGCACAGTCCCTGGCCACGGCGAACAGCCTCCTCTTCAGCCTTCTGAGCTCCTCGTGCAGCCCCTGTCTCTCCAGGTTCACCTTCCACAGCATCCTCTCCTCCTCCGCTCTCTCCTCCCTTAAGCCCTGAATCTCTTTCTTCCTCTCCTCTCTTCTCCCCTCTTCCTCCCTCGTAAATGCATTCATCAGCTCTACCACTTTGCTGTCAAGTTGCTCCTCTTCCTCTTCATTGCTCCCCGCTGGCTCCCCTCTGTCTTTAGTCCCTCTCAACTCCAGCACCTCCGTCAGCAACTCCTTCCTCCTCCTCTCCAACCGCTGTACCTCCTCTATGCACGCCTCCATCTGACACCCTAGCGCGCCTAAATCATTCATGCCAGATCCCAGATCAATGGTGTCCATCTTGAGCTCTTCGGCGTCGTCTACTTCAATCCCAGTTACGTCTCCCTTCGCGCACGTGTCTTCCTTTGTCGAAACATATCCCGTCTTTGTCACCTCACAGCACATCGGATCATTTTCTGTGCTATCTAATGGCATCGATGGCCCTGAAAACCCGAACAGAGGATCAAGAACCCCATGGTCTTGCCATTCCAGTGTTGTCATCGAGAAATTACTCTGCAGGCCTCCATTTGTTGCTGAAGCCACTGTTTCCTCATGTCTGCTCTCCTCGGAGGCTTTCTCTCCCCCTGCATGCTCACCAGCCCAGGACTCCAATTGCATTGGCTGGGTCTCCAACGTCATTGGGTTCCCTTGCCCATCTGGCACCAGTGCTGCACCCCTATTAAGACGAGGATACTTACTGATGTGTACGTACTCCTGGCTTGCATCTGGAGTGCAGCCGTGGGGCTCATAGTCCATCCGAGACTCTTCCATAGAGCTCTCCAGCATGGCCAGCATCCCCAGGAGCTGACCCTCGTACTCCACCATGGTGTCACTCAGTTGGTTTCCCGCCGAAGTGAGGGGCATCTCCTTTTGGCGAGAAGCTACTGAGGTTACTCCACACCTGCTACCGATGGTGTCGAAGATTTGTGACTGGGCTCGTGCCAGCTGGTCTTCAGTTTCAGCCCCATCCATGTGCGTGTCCATGTAGCTTGTGGAAAGATACGCTTGGGGAGAAACGCTTGTTTCTCCATAGCTCTCCGATGTGTCTTCCTCTTTGCTGTGGCTACGAGTCGATTCAGTCGAGCTCGTTTCATTGTGACTCGCTGAGAAGCGAGAGCCGAAAGGGACGCCAATCAGCTCCTCGCAGCCTTTCAGGAGCTCATCCATCTCCTGTAAGTATGGCTGAATTAAAACCGATTGATTCAGCTGCGTTCCCTTGAAGGCGAGTCCAGATCGCGTCGCGAGGGTTCTGTCCGGATCCACATCCTCCTCTTTGATGCAGAGAGGCTCGAACCCAGATGAGACGCTGTCGTCCTCCATTGGTTCAGCCTAACGCTTGTATCCACCTCCGCTGTAGAAGTCTCCTTTTACGACCGGCTCATCCCTTGACAAAAGCACATGAATACGTGAGATAGCCTATTCAACATGGTGGCCGTAGTCGTTGGCAGGTGCGTTGCATGTCACAAATACTCTGCCCTGCGCTGATGAAATGTCGACAGAGGAGCTGGGTTAATATTTTGCCCCCACGCCCGTGTGAGGCATGCAGACGTCATTAGCACATGTATAGCTGGGCAAAGGGGGCAGATATGCTACAAGCAGCTGTCCGGCAGGGCTTAGATGCCACAGAGACCGACCGAGCGTTTGGCAATGATCAGACCACACCTCAAACAAGCCCACTCATGCAGAACACCGCAACTCTTCTAAGATAAACACGTACAAAAGGCTGTCGTCTGAAGTGGCATTGTGAAGAGATTAGAGCAGATTATCCGAACATGTCGTCGTGCTGATGGATGGGCACATGCACTCTCCCCCTGGTGAATAATGTAGCTGTAATGTCATCCTATGAGGTGTTAGCCAAGACTGTCCAGAGACCCCCAGAGAATAAATTGATGAAATTGACCCAATACTGTCATCGACAGCGACCAGTAATGTTGAAAGGGCAAGGAAGACAAGTGTGACATTATATTTCATAGCTGCCGTTTCCTCGCCAAGCTCTATCGTTTGTGTTAAATTAGGTCAGATCATGAAAAAATAATGTTGAGTGCTAAAATCAACAGGACTGGATAGTGTTGTACGTTATGCATGGCTGACTAAAGCTCCGGGGGAGACATGACACTCACCAGCTGTCCTGCTGCAAGGCCAGGCTTGGGCACAAGTCACATTCCTTCAGACCTCCACCACACAAAGACAGCATTCTGAACGCTGGCTTTCTTCTTCTTTTAAACATTACAAAAATGACTTTCTTCTGACCTTCCTGATTCGCCTTTAGCTTCTTTTTTATTGCAAAATGAGTGAGCGAGTTAGTTATTTGGAAGTCGACTCTTGGGAGCGGCATGCATGGTTAGTGTTTGGATTGTCTTCAGCGGTTTCCATTCAAATTTGATCAAATACACAAACGTGAAATATTGAATCGCACTCACTTATATACGTCTGTGGTCGGTTCTTCTGCCCTCATGCGTTATCCTCAGGATGGCTCCAGCTACAAAGCAAAGAGTGAGCGGGAGAAGTGTGTGCAGATAAACTTAGACAGTTGACCCAGCCTTCTCTCTCTCCCTCTCTCACTCTCTCTCTCTCTCTCTCTCTCTCTCTCTATCTATGTGTGACCATGACTACCTCGATTCTGTTTTCATATATTAATAAACACTGGATCTGCAGAAAGAGGAGCCGCGGCCGGCTGCTTCTACCCCAGAGACATAAAGGATTTGCCAAAATGGACCTCTAAGAATTATACTGAACATGGTTGCCAAATGTAGTTTATAACCTGCTTGTCTGATTTTACATTTGTTGGAAGATACAAAAAGACTTCGCAACATCCTCCCTGAGAGTCGTTTTTATTCTCAGAGAACTTGCTTTTTCCCTAATCAAGTGACATCTTACGACACAAAAAGTAATCTGTCGTATTTAAATAAAAACCACAGTGTTTACAGATTAAACTGAAGTTAAAACTGCGTGAGAAAATTTGAAAATTCACTGGATGAATGTTTTTATTATTTTGGGAAGGTCCGCATGAGACAATGCCAGATACAGCTGGATGTGTTTATTATGGCTGTAGACAGGTGTGTGTGTGAAGGGTTTATGGTGTGTGTACGTGTATGTATGTGTGTGTGTGTGTGTGTGTGTGTGTGTTTATATCACGAAAGAGAACATGGCTCCAGATTCCCCCCCCCCTCCTCACTATCGAGGCGTCTTTAAATAGCACCCCTCACTCTTCGGGCCGCTTCCCACGGGGAGGATTGGTTTTCGTCTAAACTTGTGACCCCGACAATGGAGCACAGGTGGTGTTCTGTAGTCTGAGAGAGGGCAGAGGGGGTGAGACAGGCCTGTAAAAGACAGAGCAGTGGAAAGACTTCTCATGTGACCTGTCAATTGAGCTGCAAATACTGCATGTTTTTTGGGTATTTTTCCTTCATTTGACATCCCTTTTATGGGTTATATTTGTTTTTTTGCCTTCATTTTCATATTTCCTACCTTTCGTTACGCACTATTTTTGAGTATCTCTCAATTTAGAAGAACACATAGAACAGTCAGACACCACTAGATGGCCTCATAGTTTAATTTTGACTCGTCTTATTAGGATAACATAAAAGGAAATGTTGAGTTTGAACAAGCAGTTTAGTTAAACAGTTTCAACCTCTCAATCCAGTCTTTCTCTCGTCTTTACACTACAGACATTAAACAATGTTACTTTCCTGAGGTGGATCTTTTTGTCTGTCTTCTTATTTTCTCAACTATGTTATTGAAGTGCTGATTCCTGCTTTACAAAGAGACATAGAGAAAGCGAACGATGGACGCCTGTCCGTACTGTAATGAACAAAAAGCTCTCAGATTAATTCACCACAAATCCCACTTCAGAGTATTTACAAGATCCTTTTTTTTTTACTCAATATACTTTTATTCGTCGTTAACATCCTATCAAATAATGATGATTCCTTTGAGATTCAGCGCTCGCATGACAAGATCGAGTCACTCGTGCTCAAGGAAAGCTGTAATGATCTAATTCACACTGTTGGCCGCTGTGACTCTGTGTGTTGGCGAGTCTCGGCTTTGGGAGCGAGATGGTGATTCACATTAAGTTCTGTCGAGGGATTTGCTGTTTCAACTGATGCACACTACCACTGAGGCCACTGGGACTTGGAGAGACTTTGAGACTTTTCTTCACTTGACCTCCACACAAAATCATCATCATTTCTCTTTTCTCTCATTTCCCTTCGCAGAGGATGGAGAGATCATCAGTGTGTGTGGGTGTGGAGTCAGACAAGGGGGGGAAACAAATCTGTAAGGGGGCGTTGTGGTTGAGGGCTGCATGTCCCGCTGAGAGAGGCCATATGCTCTGTTTCTGTCTGCAGGACTGCCCGAACTCACCAGAACATCCTGTCGGTGTGTCCTCCCCTTCCTCCTGTTCTTCTTCTCTTTCCATCCTTTAATCTGTCTCACAAACAAAAGCTGAACTCATGAAAGGTTTTGTTTTATTTGCCATTTAGGGGCCGGCAGCACGATATCTCTTGGCTCAAAGTTGTACTGCTGTTCAGGAAAGTATGCAACATATTATTCACTAAAATCTGTTCCTTGATCTGTTTTAATGTATATTCCAACACTTGTGTGTTAACATTAAGTGCATCTTCAGAGTGCATATCTCACTCAAAACAAAATGTGCATTTGGTCTCTTGTTTGCTCCGAAAGCAGTTTGCGGAAAGGCAAACGTGCGTTTCATCTGAAAGCGTCTTTATGGGTGGTTCCATTCTGTTTCATGGTTTCATTCAATGTTGGTGGTGTCACCACATTTGGTGCTCAGGGATTTGAGATGATTTCCTTGTGTGATTAAAGTTAAAAACATTGGTGCTAAATATGAGCAGAATAAAATAGAAAATAGCGCAGATCTGACAGCGAAACTAACCATTGCAGTTACACTTGTGCAGAAGCTCAACATGTGTTTCAATCAGAACATGATTTCATCAGACGGTCACAGTTTTTTCAGTGTATTTTTTCCAGACAAAAAAAATATGGTTGCGCATGACCTAAGATATGACCCACCAGCCTGCACGTACAGCCAAAATAGTTGCGCCCACATGTTTCTCACAGATGCATTAAATTGCAGACGGTAAGCTGTACTAAAAAACATTAAAAGGAGCAATACGACAAAATCTGAAACATTCAAAAGTGCCAAAAGAAAACGCGTCAAGACGTAAACAATGCGTCTGTGACCACCCCCAAAACATTCAGTGAAGTTTTAAGTTGCATCAGCATTTATTCATGACATGACAGAAGAACTCCGTGAGTGTCGATGCACCGATACGTGTTCAAAGGCTCATAATACTGGCGACGCTCTTGGACTGCTGCTCTATTCGCTGTACAGAAAGTGAGTCAGCGCACTAAATCAGTGTCGGTCAACTTTGTCTTCAGAGGAAGTCAGAGGACGAGTGGATGTCATTTTCTGGCATCATGTCTTATCTCAGCGGTAGAAGACAGTGTGAAAGTGAGATGATGGAGTGAGAGAGACAAATGCCTTGCTCATGGGCACCGTAACAACTATTTATTGTGGAAGGAGAGAACATTGCTTCAATTTCCCCAGGCACATTCTCTCAGCTGGTCTGGGCTTTTGAACTGATGCCAAACTCTGACTTCTGCTCTCTCCCTTTGCTGCTCCCTGCCGTCTGTCATGTCGGGCACCACAAAGCATTGTCTCACTATGGCTAAGTGTGTTTTAATGACGGCGACCTTATCGGGTGTTTATTTTAAAGAGAGTGCCTCCGCTCCATAATTGTCAGCCGCCATCTTCTTACTGTCGTCAGCCACCCAGTGTTTGTACCATGTTGGCTCTTTCGTGGTCTTAAGGGATCACTTACTTTAAGGGGCCCCTTGTCCTTCTTCACTGTGTTTTTCCACTGTCCGGGGTTAAGAATGTCCTCCATTTAAAGATGTCAGACACGCTTGTCCTTAAGAAAGACACAGAGCAGCTTCGGCTTGTTCCCACTACGCTTTGATTTGCTTTTTCTTACCTCACCAAAAACGCTTTTAAAACAACTTCCCTTTTCAATCAAAATGTTGTCATCGTCGGGGAGTTTCACAGTGTTGGGACAGCGCCCAGGTATTTCTTTTTTGTGTTGCGTCAACCTTTTCTGGCAATTGTTTATGGTTCAGTGAATCACCTTTCAACTGTTACACAGTCACAACCAGTTCACTGCAGACGAGAGATGAGATAAGCTGACAGAAGTGAGCTCACTCGCTCAGCCGGTGATGATCACACTGCGGGTTGGGTCACGGGCGACAGACTTCATCTACAGCGTGAACAATTAAAACAATTAGGAAACATTCGATCTTGATCTGTAAATCTTTAACCGCAGAGTCTCGGTTTTACGTCAGTGTATTCGTGTCTGTTTATGTGTTGAACAGGCTCTTTGTGCATTATTTTTATCAAAGCAAGCTGATTTAATAAAAACAGACCAACTAATTGAATACGCTGACATTTAAATGTTTCTATCTACGATGTACCATCTGACTTTTCCGCTGCCATTGCAGGATAAACACAGCTGTAATTGACAGAACTAATTAGGGCCCTGTTCCATTTAGGTGGACCAGGGTCCTGGTATTGTGCATGCTGGCTCACTGGAATGACTGTTACACACTAAATGGAACGGGACCATAATTCATCTGATCAATAACACCTGTGTAAAACAGTCCACTGCTGACCAAACACCTGCCAAACAGTCGGCACTCCCATCAGCCTCAGCTGTATTTTTATGTTTGTGCTAACGACTTCACCACACGTTGTCATGTTAACACATGTTAGCATTAGCATTGAGCTCAAAGCACTGTGCTTACGGTAAGGACAGCCTCCCGGAGCTGCTAGCGTGGCCGTAGACTCGTGGTCTTGTTTCAACGTTCGTATACGTGGATCTCACTTGGTTCCAGTAGCATTCCTCTGGTCTTACTCATCTCCCGCCAGTAGACGCTCTCCTAGCGCTTGCTGGTGCCACTTTAAGCACAACCATCTGTCACAAAGGCTCCCAGACGACATTCTGTTCACCTGAAGCTCGCTCAAAAACCCAAACATGTAAAGCTGAGATGTATCGTTACTGCTGTTACGTGCTATGAGTCATTGGCTGGTGTGCGTGTATGTGCAGATGTGTACATTTAAGACGCTTAATGGGACGTAAATGTTAGCTTGAGGCTGCTTCAGTAAATATTAACATTGCTTCCTACAATAGAATAAGTTGTATGACTTTTATAAAGTTAACAAATGCCAAAAGCCGTAGAGTGGGACTGTAGAAATGTGTTCTGAATCCCCGTTGTTTTCAGAAATGCTTTCACCAGAGACTCTGTTTTCCAGCACTCTTAATTAGATGCTGTGCGAGCGCCAATCCTGTTATTTTAATAAAGAGTCGACAGGGGTCACCTCAGGTTTCCTGGCCGTGACGTCAGTGCCTCATTTAAACGAGCCCCCCTGGAGAGATTGAAAACAGGCTGATGGTTCCTCTGCGAATGTAGCGAGGGAGAGACAAAGGAAGAAAGAGAGAACGAGAGATGATTGGATGGATGGATGGAAACTTGCGGCCTGTTTTTGTCCAGTCCCAAACAAACCCAGCAGCAACCACACCCTCTCAGGAATTCCTGCTGCAAAAAATACTTCATGTCACGTTTTAAAAGGAGCAGTTCACTCTTTACCATAACATGTTCAATGTTTTCTTACTTATTCCATAAAAGGATTGATATGGAACTTGAAGCAAACATAATGCAAATGTTGCTTTTTGCAGTCGAGAGCGTGGTTTTGTTCACTTGTGTTTCGTGTAGTTACATAAACAGTGTTAAATAGTTGTGTAAGCACAGGACTAGAAAGAGATTCATGTGCTGGATGTTATGTGGAGTAAAACAACCTTTACTGTCCAACACTGGCTATAGAGTTAAATCCATTAAGACAGCAAAACACGATAACAAGGGAAGAGTGGATACAAAGAAAAAGTAAACAATTGCACACTGTAGTCCAAGAAAACAAGGTTGTTCTTACGCAAAAGTATCTCGGCCTGAATATTTCTGCGTGTTTTTTGTCTGAGTAAATTGTGTGAACAAGTCTGAGTGTGTGTCTTCATGTGCGTATGAATTGCCGGCCAGATGGCTCCGCACGCAGCCAGCGTGTTTTGGCTCTGACGGCTCCTGGATTCTGGGAAGTACTTTACTATCCACTGTGCTGACACTTTAACGCGGGGCTTTGTGTGTTTGCTCTGACTCGGTTTTGACACTGAATCTTCTCGTAAAAACACAAGATCCATGTCGCTGGTCATGGACCATTTACCACATTTATTGTTCCTTTCGTTTACGTCTGTGCATGTGTGTCCAGAAACGGTCAACTGAAAGCAAGAACCATCAACGGGCCAGCTTCAACTTGTCCGGGCTGAAGCAAACGCTGATTGGCTAATAAAATATGATGGACGGCTTAAGGGTCACTAAACTGATCTATGACCGGGTTACACACACACACACACACACACGGAGAGCCCACCCATTTCCTCTTCCCTAGATAGCATCAGGCAGATCGAAAACGCTGATCTAGGGTCGACACTACGGTTCAATTCCTCCATTACATCACAGCCGATACAAATGTACGTTTAGAGGCAGCTTCAAGAAGAAGTCATGAGTGACAGCGGCGGACAGAGTTTACAATATGACAAAGTACGCTGCGTTGTTTTGGGATTTGAGTCATTTGTTCGGCCTGACATGGAAATGTATTTGTTAAACAAGCCTTCGCTTTGCAATGACAGAGTGTGGTAACCTTTCAAGGACATGGCTTAGTTTTAGGGTTGAGCTAACAGCTAGTAATAAACTGACCCTTGTCGTCTGGCTCTCGGACAATAATGTTCCCTAAAGGCCCCGTAAAACAGCAAAACAGCCAACTTTTACTGCTTCACTTTCAGCAAGTTCAACCCATATGTTCTCTTTCCTGTCCTCCTCATGTCACACTCTCTAGAGACGTGACTCAACGATATTTACTTTCTCCCTCTTCTCACGAAGGAAACTAGATGGACGCCACCCTCCCGTACAGCCTCTTTCTCTGCCTCCATTGAAGGCAGGTCAGTGGAATGTGGTCGGGGCAGTGAGTGGCTGTCCCCACCACCGGGGGCAACGACATGTCTGGACAGGGAAACCTGGAGTTCAGCGGGGTCGGAGAATTGTTTTTTACCGTCTCCTTTTTTTCTATTTCTTTGCGCTTTTACTCTCTTGAACTACTTTGGTTCGTACTTTTGTGCATTCCTCTCTCCTTTTTCAACCAGAACTTACTGCCAACAGAGACTGTAGCATCTATTCTAGTCGCGGGCTGGTGAGACAAAGCTGTCTCTGTTGCACAGAGGAGTCCCCTCTGTGTGTTTCACAGTATCAACCTGGAACCTCTCCCTCTTCTCTCTGAAACTATTATTACACGCCTCGATTCTCTCCCCGTCCTCATTTTGCTTTCTGTCACCTCTCTTTTTACCCCTCCCATCCTTGACGTTATGAATAGTGGTCTGTGGAATGCAACTTTGGAGAGTTTTGTTCTTTTTTTTTTGGCGCTTCGATTGCGCTTCGGTTCTCAGAAATGCATTTGAGGATGCACTATAGAGCACAAACATGCACACTTGTTATGAAGGTAATGCAACAAAACAGAGATGTGCAGTTCAGACCTGTTTGGTGTTTTTTTTTAATGTATTTTAATGTAGGTCCAGCAATATGCTGCTGTTGAAGGAATGGACAGAGAGAAGCGGTCGGTGCAGAAAGAATGTGTCTGTGGCCGGACAAAGGCAGGTCGGGAATGATAATGCGGGTCCGAGAGAGCTGGGCTTATCCCAACCGGCAGTATGGATTTCCTGCCTGCAGCCTCCTTTCAGTCACATCTAACACAATCACACACACATACACGAGGGTCATGCAGCTGTTATTACAGCGTTGGTGCCGTCTGTGTACCGTGTGATTGGTCGGTCTCAAGGCCTCAAATGTCCTTGAGCAAAGTGCCGTACTCCTCCAGTCACTTACGCAACTTTTGGGTGTCCAGTCTTTCTAATTAGAAAGTTTTATGACTAAATATGTGTCTCTCATACATATCTTTTCTGAAATAGGGTCCCATGGTGGTCAAGCTAAAGCAGTCGTTGTCACTGATTTGTAACATTGTTCACAAGGTCCAACACAACCTGAAATACAGGAATAACAGCCTCGGGGTGGGACTTAGCCTCTCGATATCAGCTGTGTTCTGACACACCGTTACATTGGTGCAGATAATATGTTACACTGTTTAGTAATTACAAGATGGGAGTGTTTAGTGCTGACATGACATTATTATTCACATGTTCTTTCTTACTTTTGCGACATCATTTAACGACCAGTTACAGTTTGGTGATACAAAATGTCAATATTTGGGATATGAGATGTGATCCATATTGTCATCTCTACTTGTGAGGCACCAAAGGACTTGTCTTCAGACTGTTTGAACTTGTTTTGTGGATATATTTCCTGCATCACCATTATACATACATAACAAGATCCTGTATGTTACACTACATTTGTTCAGCTTTTTCATCCAAAGTGACTTACAATCAGTATGTCTCTGTGATCTTGTGTTCACGAGTAAACAGAACTCCTGGACATCTGTGTTCTTCCATGATGTATAATTAAGTTTGTTGCAGCGACACAGAAATATGCTGGATGCATTCGTCCTATTGCCTTATAACGTGTTCCACAACTTTCTTAAATTCTTTGTGTTACAAACAAAAAGCATTATCATTTTCATGATTCAGTTTAATCTTATGGGGGGGGGGGGGGGGGGTTTCGAGCAGGAGTAAGGAATGGAAAGTGAGTGTGCGTGTTAACAAACAGACAGTAGAGCTAGAAAAGTAAAGATGGAAGACAAGAAAAGAAGCAGCAAAAGAGAGAAGGGGAGGATTGGTGATACGCTCCCCAGTAGGCTCACAGAGTTCTGCCGGTTCATGATTTTTCTCTTTTCACTACAGACGCTCTGCAGCTCCCTCGCACACGTACAGAGGGCGGCTGTTTTCGACTGTATCTCCACGGAAACGTTAAAACATTTCAATCTGTTAGGCGTGAGTGAACTGAGCTGTGACTCATTTCGACCCCTCCCAACACACCAGTACACACACACACACAGCATGGATTCACCGACCCTCACAGAAAAGACATTGACTAAAACTGTGCAACAGGTCAGAGGCTTTTTTTTGGAAGAAACAACAAACTCTCAGTTATGTTTCCTTAAAGGGAATCTGCAGCAGCATCTGTGAGTCTCGGCTGAAGGAGATGCTGCAGTTCTCCATAATGTTTGCTCACGTGATATAGCGAGAGGCACCGAGAGCATGTGATCTACTTGTGGAATGAAGGCCATTAAAGTTGCAGCACATGCGAACCATACTGACAGTGATATCCTTAGATCGTGTGCCAGAATTAGCCCAGGAATCTCAACGGGACAGGTCATTTAGCTGCCTCATCACAGGAGCTAAAAGAAGACAGTGACCCACTATAGCTGCGCTGATGGTGGAGGAAGCAGACCCTGTGAATCTGTTTGGTAATATTCATCACGTATTCAATGAAAAATGTACCTTTTGTTACGATAATGTCAACTGAGTCGCGACACAAATGGAAATCTGGATTGTATCGGTGCTGAAATGATAGTTTGAAAACAAACGTACACATTAAATACAGTATGATGGAAGTCAAGTTAAAAAAAGAATACAACTGCCATAGTTTCTCCATATGTTATATAAAAATTCCCCAAATGAACATTGTAAGTTAACTTGATGACTGTAAGTGAATTATTTAAACGGCATTCCCTCTCAGGCCTTTTGATTGTTGCTCACTGCAACCGGCATCACTATATATGCGGTTTCCTGTATTACTGGATTACTAGCAGTACAATATTACACAGAGATACTGCTTTCTTCCATTGACATAGATGGATTATATACCCTAAGTATATGAATCATATGATAGACTGAATTCACAGGCGGGTTTCAGTTTGTTCTCCTGAGGCTGTGACACCTCCTCCTCCAACTCGCCTTCATTACATCAGTGGTTCTCCTCCACATTCAAACCAGATGAGCCAGTCCCGCGACACACACACACACGCACACACACACACACACAAATATGCTCACCACTTCTGATAAGTGTCTCCCCCCACCCACCCACCCACACACAGAGTGATGTCAGTCTCGTCTCCAGCGCAGAGCAATTTGAAACCCACTTCAGACTTCAGGGGTGGAGCTTGTTATGTTGAGGTTGGCTACAACCGGACAAGGTTTAAAAGGTAACTGGCCCCTTGAGACTCGCCTCACCTGTCTGTCCGATAGTATGTGTGTGTGTGTGTGTGTGTCATGTTTAACAAGGGGTATCGTGTTTCCACCTGGCTGTGACAAGAAACAGCCACTCCCTCTTATCTGCAGGAGAAAACAAAAACCTGCTGAACCTTCTTCACCTTTGACAGGCCATCTTCCAACACTGGACCGCTGAGTGGTTTCCCCTGGAACTTTGTCATGAGATTTCCTTTTTAAGATATTTTGCCTGTCTTTTCAGCATCTTTTCTGTCATGTATTTTGGCTCTTATAGTGATCCATCTCTCTGTGGACACACTGGTCCAAGGTGTGTGTTTTTCTTCCTGAGATGCCGTGATGCTTATTGGCCGAATGGTTTTCCTCGTGAGGGGGCCTGGGATGACCGCACCTGATCCCGTGCAGCATAAGTGAAGTGTCTCAATACTGAAGGTGAACATGTTAAAAAGATCAGCTGCTTGGAACGCGAGGAGACACAACTCGGGCTGGAATGGTGTGGCTGACTCCAAACAACACTGTGAGAGGTGGGAGGAGAGGCTGGCTCTCATACAGAGGGAGGGACTCAGAGAGCATGGAGCTTAATTCACTCTGCTGAACACACACACACACACACACACACACTCATGCTCCGCAAAACTGTTCTCAGGCTGAGAGAAAAGAGGGGAGCGGAGGAGAGGACTGCACGCTCGCTGAGTAAGTTTCATACAGTTATGTCTTGTTCTGACTGTTTTTTACAGCAAATAGTTTGAATTGTGTGCTAATGTGACGCAGTAGAAGCAGATGAAGTGCACGTTTCATCTAGTTTTGTTTTGTCTTCAACAAACCATGACCCTCTTTGGCCTCACTCTTCTTCATGGTGTAAAACAGTATGCAAGTATTTTTTCCACTGCTGGTTTTATTGAATTGAACTTCTTTCTCTTCTCCAACTCGCCCATAACAGTACACCTTTCTGCTGATGTGAACCACATGTCACACATGCATGCACACACACACACACACACACACACACACACGTACACACATACACACGTACACACACACTTAGACTCTGCAGAGGTTCAGCTCGCCTCCCTGGTGCTTTTTCCACTTCACAAAAATGAGAGAATAGAAAAAGAGGGAGTGGGGGCGGACTAGTGGAGGGGAAACTTTCATAGGGCAATTAGGGAATGCTCTAACATTACATTGTTAACAGTTAGGCTGGTATATATTCCCGATTAATCCTCTGTCTACTTTTTATCTTTTCATTTTGTAATAACACAAATGAATCTGCTCTTTTTTCCATCTTGTTCTTGCTTGTCACTCTGACCTCCCACCGGGTTTCATTTTCTCTCTCTCTCTCTCTCTCATCCTGCTGATCTCATTGTTGTCCCAGATGGTGACAGACAGGAAAAACAGAGACAGACACTGAGTGAGGCCAAAGAGGGTCAGAGGGGTTCATCAAACCCTGGACGGAGGTTTCAGATCCTGTGACTTGTTCACGAAAGAGGACACGCTGATCCGGGTGGAGGCACCGGTCCGTAGCTCCCAGGACCAACCTCCAGGATGTCCCGGAGGAGGTCTACAGGAGACCTGGTGCCCAGGGACATCACTGAGATCTTAGCCCGGGAGGCGAGGGTTCAGCGTGGGCAGAAGAAGCCGGGTAGCTCCCTGGGACAGGCCTTCAGCTGGTTAAAGGGGAGCAGGAGGAAGAAGAACCTTAACAATGGGCTTAACCGAACAGCTGTTGGTGTCACGGATGCCAAACTGGGACTTCAGAACCATGACCCTGCAAAAGGTGAGCGTGTCAAGACTTTATATGGAACCTTTTTTTATTTTAGGTTGTTCAGCTGATGCCTTTGTACAGAGTGACAAAACACAAGACATAAGAACGAAAGACATTAGACAGAAGAAAGAAAGTTCCTTTTCTTTGTTTTTCAGTCTATATTTATGAAGAAAAATATTTTTACTTTACCAAAGGATCAAATGAATATTGAAAGCTGTTGCTCGTACTGAAGAACCCACAGAGAATCACTCGACTCTGCAGTTTGTAAAAAGCTCTACATCGTCCATTGTTTTGGTTTCATGGTGCACAATTCTACTGTTTCGGTTCAAACTCACCGCTCTCATGAACCTAATTTTCTGACCATTTTAATCAGGTTAAACCCACAACGTATCCAGCACCAAACAGCTGACAGACAAAGTTAGCAACTAGCTGGTGAACATAGTTGAGCATGTGCTGAAAAGCAGGTATTTCCCACATGAGTTGGTGGAGACAAGCAAAAAAGAGCTAACATGTCCTGGTGGCCAGAAAAACAACTGCAAATGAATGCTGACCCGTGAGGCTGTGCAGCAGAGAGCCTATCCGCGTTGAGCTTCTCCTCCTGTTGTCACTGACGTCCTGACCTTGTTGAATCAGACGTGGAGGAAAAAAATAGAAAAGAGCTCCACGATAGCACCTCATTGTACAGAGACCGGTCGAAAATCTGTATAAATCTGTGTATAGATCATAGACTGTCTACAGTATAAAGAACAACGTAGCTGCCGTATGCCCAGAAGACATTATTGTGAGTGTTGATGCATCAGTTAGCGTAGCACTGTTTTAAAAGTTGTTTGCAAGAGGTTGTTGTTTCTTTGTCACACACCAGATTAAGAAAGGATCATCTCCAGAATATCATCCTAACGTCAATGAAGTTTCTGTCTCTTATAAGAGCTGCATAGAAGTCTCTGTCAGGATGGAAATGACTTGTCAAGGTTCAGTTTCGGTGAGGAACAGAGTTTGGAATCCACGGTTTGCTTGTTTGGCAGCACCACTGTGTCGTTCTGTCTTGTTTTGTCTGCCGTGATGTTTATGTTTACGTGATGTTTACGGCCATGATGTTTGAGGGAAATGTGTTGACTTTTAGATGAAGATGGAAAGGTAAAAAGGGATTTGTTCTCGTGAGGACATCAGTCTGTACATTTATAAATTGGCAGAAGTAACACGCACACACACACACACACACACACACACACTCGGACTGACACAGGGTCGAATCCCCTTTATGTTTACTGATGCGTTTGCTTGGTCGGCAGTACAGCGATTACCCCATTTCCTGTTTTTCTTCCACCTCCAAAGCCATCCCTCGCTCTTCTGTCATTGTGTGCACGTGTGTGTGCGTGTGTGTGTGTGTGTGTGTGTGTGTGTGTGTGTGTGTTGCTGTAGTAACTATCCAACAACGCTTGGAAATCCAGATTCACAGTCTGTCAGACCTTGTTTGTTCTTTTGTGGTTTTTGTGCTCGTTCCGCCTCAAAAGAACTTCCCTGATCCCTTATTATGCCATACAGTGTGGTTTCGTTCGGGTCTGCAGAGAGCTATGAATACCGGATGGGTAACAGGCAGTGACTCTATTTGAAACCAAAGATTAACTAGTAGTACGGCTAATAATTCCCCAGCAGAGGATGTGGTCAAAAGCTGAGTGAGAATGTGTGGGAACCATATTTTTTGGGGACATTCTGTCTCAGTCATTTTCTGTCTTTTAGACTAAAGATGACCGCTGTCAAGCTCGTCCAAGAAATACATCGCAGACAATCATAAACGCCCAACCAGCCAAGAGTTGCAGATTAAATAGTGCAACTGAGGTTTTTGCTTTTTGATCTTGTCAAAGTTAACTTGCCGTCAACATGCACGATAGGGTCTGTAGCTGTTTGACAGAAAGATCTGTTCCCCATTTCACCAGCATGAACAACTTGTTCTTTCTGTCCCACCTGTGTGTGTGTGTGTGTGAGTGTGTGTGTGAGTGTGTGTGTGTGTGTGTGTGTGTGTGTGTGTGTGTGTGTGTGTGTGTGTGTGTGTGTGTGTGTGTGTGTGTGTGTGTGTGTGTGTGTGTGTGTGTGTGTGTGTGAACAAATTGATTTAGATTGTCTTGATCTCTTTGGCTCTTTGTCTCTCATAGAGAGATTAGGGCACGCCTGTTTTCCCACCGGTATATAATTGGTGATTTGCATCTTTATTTTCCTCTTCGCTAGAAGACCTTGACAGACACACTGTTCTGTTCATTCTCCCTGAACCCGCTGAGCGACTTTACCAACCTGACAAGACAAAGCACGAATCTGTTCAAAGACATCTGTCACACAGACTCTTACAGTATATGTGCTCACACACATTATAGATGTACTGGTTTGGTTCACAGACCCACATGAGTTTACAATACTTGTAAAGGCCTTTACACATCAGGGTCAATATTTGTGTTTCGAACATTTTCCAACATGTTATGTGTGTTTGGCATCAACCAATCACATTGTGTGGAAAAGACTTATTCAAAACGTACACTATATTGTACAACAAGACAGAGGCTCCGTGGTCTGAACTGTATAAGAAGTGGACGTAGTCGTTGTGACGTCGCCCGTTAGTTTGTGGTCTGCAATTTTGAAGCCTAGAGTTCGACATTTTGGCCGTTGCCATCTTGGATTTTGGCCAACAGAAGTGACCATATTTGGACTGCACACTCCACCCTAATTCATACCCTTCTTTATAGTCTATTTTTATCATGCTGTATTGAAGAAGACTTGGAACTATAGCGATTGAGACCATAAACTCATGTTGACAATGTTTACTGAGGTAATAAATCAAGAGAGAGGTAGAGTCATTTTCTCATAGACTTCTCTTTGTAACCTGATGGCCTTTAGAGAGAATGCAAGTTTGAGGAACTTCTGCATTGGCTGCTTTTGTCAGAACCGGAGGTTACCACCAGGTCCGAATGGTCTGAACAAGGATGGCAAACTTTATCACTGCTTTCAACCCTCCGTTCTTACCTTTCACCAAAAAAGCCCTCGACATAAACAGAATCTTTTGTAAAGATTTGTGTATAAAATCATTTTCAAACATTCTCCAGGGCAGGTACACTACCCAAGGGAAGAAAATTTGCATTTAACAATTTTTTTATGGCCATAATAGAGCCAGATATAGTGATCTCTAAAATGATGACTGGACAAGTTAGCTGTTAGCGGGCTAATGTTAGCTATGTGTTTGCTAGCTAATGTAGTTTACTAAAGCACTTGCAAACATAATACCTGTTGGTACAGATCCAGCGATACGAATTCATGATGATTCCCAAGTGAATCAAATATTAAATGCATAAGAAGGAAAACATTTTTAGACACAGCAATCAAAGGTCAGTGAGATCTGAACGTAAGATGTGTTTTTGTTGTAGCGAACAGACATTTGACATGATGCTTCAAACGATGACAGAGTAGTGAAAAGAGACAGACACAAGAAGGCGTAGTGAGGGTAGAGTCAGAGGACTCTACCCTCACTACGCCTTCTTGTGTCTGTTGCAATGACATGTCGCTCTGACTATAGTATGTCTTTGTTGGTGGCTTTACATTGGCTGTGTCATCTCTGCAAGACTGGCTCAGATCTGCGATCCAGAGCTCTGCAGTCCAGGCGCTGACTGCCGGCAATATTTTACAGAGATTCCTCTCTTATGAAAGAAATAACACTCTTTCATGTGCTGAATTCCTGAGAGCCGTGCATCAGAGTGGCGTGTGTGTGTGTGTGTGTGTGTCAATGTTTTTTAGCGTGCACGTGTGCGTGTGAGTGGCAGCATGGATGCCAGATTGGACCGATAGTTATGCGATGGGGAGGAGAGATTACAAGAAATCACAAAGCCTCATTCAGCCTTGAGAAGACTCTTAGGGAACACTCTCTCAATGCTTTTTTAATTAGAGCGACTTCTCACTCCCCCCCCCCCCCCCCCCACACACACATATTTCTCTTTCTCTCTGATTTTTCAGTCTCTTTGCCTTTTCATTACTGTATATTACTGTTTTTTATACCCTCTATTCTGCGGGTGTGTAGGTCTCCCCTGCTTATTATTGTGCAATCAGCGTGTGTTTAAACTTGTGTGTGTGTGTGTGTGTGTGTGTGTGGACATCCACAGCGCTGAGTGAGGGGGTGTGACCGAGTGCTACCCTGTATCAGAGGGTACCTCTGTGTTTGTGTGTTAGCAGCATATTGCTCGGCTTAGGGCGGCGCCAACCCAGTGCCGGCGCTCATTACATCACCTCCACACACACACACACACACACACACACACACACACACACATACACACAAGGGCGTACAGAGCCCCCGCAACTACCTGCTTTGTCCAGCGCTGCCCATCTTTGGCTGCTGGCTGTTTTAGCGATGAGGTCATTCTGCACAATCTCTGGGATTCCACGCGTTCGTCCGAGTGGTGTGTGTAGTCATTGTTTTCAACACGTGTGAAGCCGTGTGTGTGTGTGTGTGTGTGTGTGTGTGTGTGTGTGTGTGTGTGTGTGTGTGCATTTACAAATGTGGGTCTTGTAAATGTGGTCGTGATAGATCCCATTCGTTGCTTGATTTGTATCAATCTACATGGGTGTGTGTGTGTGTGTGTGGCTGCCACATCACAAAACACAGTCAGGGTGTGTAGATTCACAAACTATAATGTAGATTACAGACCTGGCAGAGTAATTGAAGAGCAAACATCTCATTACACGTTGTATACAGGCTTAGCTCTATTACAGGCCACAACTCAGGGCTACTTCAATACAGCTCCACAGGATGAAGGCAGCGGGCGGAGGGCAAAAAGAAAGGCATGCAGCAGAGAGGGAGGAGTGTGAAAGTTTAATGCCACCACACAATGTTCCCCTGCGAACATCATTCACTGCTCACACACACACACACACACACACACACACTTGGATAAGCGAAGTAATTTTACCTGGGTAAGCAGATACCTCCAAGCCTCATCCATCAGCGTATAGACTGAAAGCCGCGCACGGTGAGGTAGACCTCTCCTAGGTAACGGCATTGTGAGGCGGCTGTGCTGCTCGGAGTGAAACATTAATCGTCTCTCAGGACACGTTTAATGTCGGGATGCACAGTAAACTCGAGTGTTGCAGAAGAGGATGGAGAAAATGAGAAAGCGTGATAAGAATTGAGGTCACATCACAACCCCCCCCCCCCTCCCCTCCCTCACTGTGTGTGTTAATCACATTGAGTTTGAAACCCTCATGATGATACAGCCCATTCACGCACCCACACAGAGCAAAACACATTTAAATTGAGCCATATCTCTTCAGAACATCATCCACATATGCTACTTTTGGAAAAAACACATGCATAACACAGGCACGTCACATGTACATGAAGGGGGGGGGGGGGGTGGTTACTAAAATGACTTGTGATCAACATTCAAAGTTTTTTTCCAGAGGTATTGTTGATGTAATAAGAGCTAATGGGTTGTTTCATAGGACATGGCGTGTGTTTGATGTGGCGGAGGAGCAGCTGGAAGACATCAGCGTGGGACTGAGGGAGTGGGAGTCTGTATACACGGGGATATACAACTGATTTACCCTTAAGACTGTTTCTGTGTGTGTGTGTGTGTGTGTGTGTGGGGGGGGGGGGCTCCTGTTACGTAACTTGCTGTAATAGATACACCTGTTGAACGCTGTTTACCTGATCCAGCTGCACGCTCTCTCTTTC
Organism: Melanostigma gelatinosum; assembly: GCF_949748355.1. Lineage (NCBI taxonomy): Eukaryota > Metazoa > Chordata > Actinopteri > Perciformes > Zoarcidae > Melanostigma > Melanostigma gelatinosum. The sequence goes on along the minus strand of NC_136650.1, from coordinate 19,370,517 downwards.
TGACTTTTATCTGTGAAGAGAAGAATAGACCAGACGATGACAAAGCACCTGAGGAATTCAGTCGATCTCCAGTGAAGTGAGATTCGGGACCTTCTACTGTATGTTCTCATGTGCTGGGTACATCATCATGCAACACCGACCGCTGACTTTATCTTATCGCTGATATGTTTGTTTCGGTTTTAAGGTGCAATGATAAAACAATGATTTATCACCCGACTGGCCTCTTGTGACTTTACGTCACATATTCATATTTAAGCTGCAGATTCTCCACAAGAGAAGAATCTGCTTGAGTGCTTGAGTTCAGTCATGTTAGTCAAGTTCTGACACATCCCATGCCACCGAAAGGAAAGTCACAGCAGTAAATTAGACCTGCAGATGTTATCTATACAGACAAAGAGAGTCGCTACTGCTGCAAATTTAACATTGGCTCTACCTGAAGGCAATGAGTATTACAGAGACTTTACATTAACATGTATCACCTGTTATCTAAAACAGAAGGGTGGGGCAAAGATCTTCTCATGAAGGATATTTGCAAATTGCTTGGAGAAAAAGGTCTAGTTAATATATTTCTTAATATATTTGGGTTCTAATTGTATTTGGATACGATTGGCCGCTTAGCAAGTAAAATGCCACGTCTGGCTGGTATACAGAGCAACAATATACTCAAGCAAGTGGCAATAAAAAGACGAAACACATTTTTTCTGGAGCTGAAGTAGCTAAGGAGTGAGCCGTCTCTGTTTAGAGTTGCACATGCACAGTAGCCGATCGGGCCCTCGCGAGAAAATGGTGTCGGGTAAAGACAAAGTTCATGAGTTGAAGTTTAAGCGAACGCTTCAATTATCCTGGAAACATGTTGGGTGACGTTCGAGGATGTGGGTGAAAATTGTGCAGTTTGCAGCAAGTTTTCTGAGAGCAAGGCGGATGAAACGTGACTTTTAACTTTAGACATTGTTGTCACTTTACAATTTGCACCCTGGGATAGGAAACACTCTCTCTCTCTCTCTCTCTCTCTCTCTCTCTCTCTCTCTCTCTCTCTCTCTTCTTCTGTCTAACCAGTGAAATTAAGAGCAGTGAGAACTTTCTACTTTGTACTGTATATGCTGCAGTTAACAGAGCTCTTTTTATTTTGCGATTTCATACCTCGAACACACATTTAAACACAAACAACAGCAACAACAATGAAACCCACCTGCCTCTGATCCACCCGTTACTTTCCTTGCCTGTAGGTGGCACACGTCAGCATCTCTAGGTGGAGCAGGTTGGGCTTAAACTCCACGTCTGAAACTGAACTGTTGCTGCTGCAGCTCTGCAGCCGGACATGGTTCTGAGTGCTTAGGGTTCGGGTTACTTTGTGCCCTGAGGGCTTTTGTATTGTGACATCAGGGCCGTGCCACAAGATGGGAGTGCTGGGCTGATGTTGGCCGATGCATTCGACGTGTAAAACAGATCAGTCACCAATGTCGTAGAGGTCAATCTATATTACAACGAGTGTTTTGTAACTTTTTTAAAACAAATGTCCAAATTCACAGGCCACTGGCCTCGGGCACTCTCGTAAAAGTACACAGAAGCATTGATTGAAACATCCACCCTGACAACCCCCCCCCCCTCACCCCTATTCCCTGACAACGGCATTCCTCTACACCAGGGGTCTCAAACGGCCCGCCACGTCATTTTATGTGGCCCGCGAATCCGCCAGCAAAAAAAAAAAAAAGTAAAAAAAAAAGTAAAAAACGTTTTCTTTTTTTTTTAAGCTAGACGAATAATAATAAAAATATCCCCATAGTCGAAATTATGAGATAGTAAGTCGAAGTTATTAGATAGAAAGTCATAACTATGATAGCAAGTCATAATTCTGAGATAGAAAGTCAAATTTATGAGATAGAAAGTCAAAAAATTGAGATTGAAAGTCAAAAAAATGAGATTGAAAATTAAAATTATGAGATTGAAAGTCAAAAAGATGAGATTGAAAGTCAAAAAAATGAGATTGAAAGTTAAAATGATGAAATAGAAAGTAAAATGATGAGATACTTAAACAGTTAGAAGCAGCTCTTTGGCTGGTTACTGTACATTTAACATGGAAATGTATTGTGAGCACATTGAAGACTACTTTAAACTGTGAATGCAGAGTTATTTAACAATATGTTACGAGTGGTGACATTTACAACCGGCCCTTTGTGGGCGACCATGATGCTGATGTGGCCGGAGTGGAAATGAGTTTGAGAGCCCTGCTCTACACGAATGTCCTTTAATGTGTAGACGTGCACACTCGTAAACGCACAGACCGACTCCCCCCCGTGCGCCCGTAGCTGTCGAATCCTAGAATCCCTCCCGACGATGACACACACTTTGATCACACTCCCATTTAAATGTATCTAGGGCATGTTTGGCAACGCTGTATTGCAGCTAGTAGGGGAACGCGCACACACACACACACACACACACACACACACACACACACACACACACTATCTTAAGTGCACTCTCATCGCCGCTCTATGACAGTTGAGACGGTGCGCTCGGAGTCCTCCAGCAGCACAAATGTCCTGGGTGTGGTTCTGGTGTGGCTGCATTAAGAGGCAGCAGCTCTGTCTCTCTTATTGCAGATCATTTTACACTCTGCAATGGGAAGCAGAGGCGATATCATTATCATCTCTCTCTCTCTCTCTCTCGTGCTCCTCCTGCTCTTCAGACATCGATTCCTGTTCTAGAGAAAAACAAGAGCTCAGTTCTCTGTAGTCCAGCACATCTCCTCTTCCTCGTAACTCCCCCAGTCAGTAAATCTTCTCTTTATTGAAGGCTTCTTTTTTTATCTTCAAGCAGAGCCCTACACACCAGAGGCCGTGGGGGATGGAGGCTACAAACGTGATCGGGTTGACCACGATGAGGAGTGTGTGGTTACACTTTCTTGCTCTTCATCATCACCACTCTCCCTCCCCTCTTCCTCCATTTTGTTCCAACAGGGAAGCTCAGTTTCACGTGATGTTGAGCAGCCTGTTACATGCTGACGGTGTTCATGTCATTTCTCTCCTTCAGTATGCCTGTCTCTCTCTCTCTCTCTCTCTCTCTCTCTCTCTCTCTCTCTCTCTCTCTCTCTCTCTCTCTCTCTCTCTCTCTCTCTCTCTGACCTCATTCTGGATGTCCGCCATCGATCCACAATCTCTGGGAGCGGTATCACCGGCATTTTGGGTGACGCCACGGGTCGTGGCATCGTCATCGTGGGACACAAGTTACCGTGGTGTTCAGAGGTGTTAGATGTTCCTCCTTTCAGAGGGGAAATGGGAGGAGGCAGAAGGAAAGAGGAAGATGACGACTTACCGTAAACATTGAGGGGGGTTTTGCTCAATGTGGCCTCAGTCTGTGTCGTTGAATCATCCTGTTTGCTGAGTTATATCAGTGCTCTGTTCAATTTAAAGTAACATTGCTTCTCTGGAATCCCCCATCATTCCTGTTGCTGTTACTCACCCTTCTGCCTCGGCATCTGTACGTTTCCTCTAAGCATCGCAGGAATGTTCTCATCTCAATACAAGCTTTGGTCTGTCTGACCGGTTGACTGGCGCATACCCTGCTCTTTCTACTTTATTTTATCTATGTGTGTGTTGTGAGGAATTTTAAGAGGTGCCAGACAGGAGAGCTGCACCTGTGAAGATCACTTGAATTATTGAGCATCCCTCTGCTGTTTTTAGCTTCCACTCGTGCCTTTATATCAGTATTTATATACTCTGATTCTCTCACTCATTCTTACATAAACGTCCCTGATATGCAGCTTTCTGTGTCTGTATCTGTGTGTGTGTGTGTGTGTACTGTCGTAGAGGAATCTGTGTTTTCTCCTTCACCACGTGGTGCTGACAGGATCTGTCAGCTGTGCTTATAATGGTTTGTAATAACCGTTTGCTAAAAGAGGACGTTAGGAGGAGGGTACTCAACCTGAGCGGAGCATTATCAATCATTGAATGATCTCTGCTGTTGAGAAGATAAGTGTGTGTTTTCACTCCTCTACGCTGGAAATGATCAGTTGTGTGAATGCTCAGCTCGGGAGCTGAGCATTCACAGAGAGTGGGAGGGGCACTCTCACACACACACATGCGCACACACACACACACACACACACACTTGGTAGTGAGCTTGTCAGTATTGGATGCTGCCGTTGCTTCAGCAGCTGGATGTTCGGGACTGGAAGTGTGTCAGCACGGAGAATAGGGCTGAGTGTTTGTGTTGTGTTTTTGCCTGCTGGTTCTGTGTGTGTGTGTCTGTGTGCGTGTGTGCTGTTTGTTTTATAGGAATGGTGTCAGTGGGTCTTTAGCACACATTTACTACAGTGTGTGTGAGTGTGTGTGTGTGAGTGTGTGTGTGTGTGTGTCCGTGTGCGCGTGTCGGGAGGACTGAATCATCGGGTTCAGGAGTGCGTTGCTGACTTTGATTCAGGGTGTGTTTTCATGCTGGAGAGCCTCAAGAGAAGGAACACAGATGTAGCGTTACAGGGAGACGAGATGATAGACCCCCTTTAGGGGCTGCAGGACTGCCCCGAAAATGGGAAACAGCGTCCAGAAGAAGAAGAAGAAGGTTCAGAAGGAGAAAAACTGGAGCAAGGAAAGACCTAAAGGCTTCTGGTTGTTTGGACATAGAGACAAACTGAAAACAGGTACGTCTGGAATGGATACATATCACTTGTCATGAATATTCATTGAATCTTGTTCCCCTAGTTGTAAAAGCCAGACTTGTTTTGAATGTGGCCACTTTGAGAAGCGCCACTTGTGCAGTTGTGTGCGTGTGTGCGGTCATGTGCTCGTGAGGTGGTTCCTACAGAAGGCTCTTTGGGTGCAGAGTGACAGTATTCATGCTGACTTCACCTTAGTCAGCTTAGGCTTCCTGCTTATTGCACAAGTGTGCAGAGTAGTAACAGAGGATTTTAAAGGGACACAGACTGAATTTGCCTTTTTTTTTTCGGGTGGGAGCTATTTTCCCAGGCTGATCATTGTCTCTGTTAACAGTCCCTGAAGCAACAAAAAACCCAGACAAAACAGGTTTAACACAAGCAGACACCGATTGTCAGATAATGCTCTGTCACAGAGATTTTGTCTTTCGCAAAGCTGCTGCTGACGTCTTCTGTTTCTCCTCGGACTATATTTAGTCTACCTGTGTTCCTCACATCCTTCCACCACCGTCTCTCTTCTGTCTCCTTCATTATTGTTGACAAAATAGTGAACTATGCTGACACAGCAATTTGTCCACCACAAACCTTCCAAAGACGGGTGTTGCCTCTGTCGTCAGTCGGCGGTCGTGGTTGTATGGCCATTAGTTGGAGTTGTTGCATTAGAATATTACCAAATGCATCTATCTGCTTGTGTCATAAGACAGCATGAAATATGACCAACATTAGCTGGAACCAAACAGCAATAACAATTCGACCAAGACTAATCAATTCTTGACATTTTTCTATTGCAGTCAGACTTTCAGATGAAAGAAGTAGACAATTGATATTTTAGCCAGATTTTTTTGTTTCACCAACATGGCTGACATTGGTTTTGTGTGTGTGTGTGTACAAAAAAAGACTCTAGATAACGAATGTGCTTGTACACAAACACATCTTGAATTGGTTTTCTGTCCGGGTGGTCGATGTCTACGTCGCCGTGTGTGACCGCCGTCTTCTGTTCCCCTGAATTCACCGCCGCATTCACGGGGAGTTTATTCAGAAAGTTGGGGTGTGAATGCATTCCTGCATTCCATGCCCATCTCCTCGTGCATGAGCACCCGTACGGCTCACAAACACACAACCTCTTGAAATGAGGCTCGATTCCTGTTTTTTTTAGGTTGTTGCAGCTGCTTTTTGTTGCACAATGGCCCCCAAAAAATGACGGCCGATTGAGCAAGAGGAAGAAGAGAAGAGTGTTTTCTCTGCAGCTGCATTGATGCAATACTCCTCAAGGTTGTTGACTCAGAGCTAATGGATTTTAAGCAACCAGTACATGGTCTCTGTCTGTGTGCCGCAGTAATGCAGCTTCAGCCGGGCCAATGAAACATGCAGGGGATGAACTCAGTGGCTGGATCCTCACCGTGTGCTCCCCAAATATGTGTCATGTGTGTGGCTTTGGTCAAGTTCCAAACCAGACACCCTGCCTGTGTCCTTCACAACACCTGAGAGGTTGTTTATGTTGTTTAACACGTAACAGACTGGATGTCACAAAGGGATGGATGATTTGGAAAGATGTTGCGGTATTGCAAGTGCGATAGGATTCGCGATATTAGATGGAGCGATACGTTTTACGCAATTATTCTCATTTTCATTGAAAACCATGTTTTGAAACGATTATAACGTCAACAAGAGTTCTGAGCTTTTAGTCCTTAAACCTCAAATCGTGTGAGATCAACATCCGTTGATCAAAAATAGTTACACATTCATTTTCTGCCGATCGACTGACAGATTCATCCACCGTGTGAGTTGTTTCTCAAAACAATTGTTGACCACGAAGATGAAACTAGAGGCTTCAGAACCTTTTTTTATATGAGCTCACAAACCGCTCAAAGACACAATGTGGTGTGCAGGGTTGAGATGCTGCCAGCTGAGCTCCTAAGTCACAAAGATGCCTTTTCATCTGGTGATGTGAGCGCGAGGACAGTAGCTGCAGTGGATCAGCTCACTATGAGCTCACTTTACTGCATCCACAGGTGGCCAGAGGCAGCGACACACACACACACACACACACACACACACACACAAACACACTCACATCCTTTCATTCTCGGGCCCTTTTGAGCTTCTTTTGAACTCATGTGACGTCACTGACGGGCCTCCAGATGTTTCATATTACCTTCTCATAACTATCCACGCTGCAGGGAGAACCTCAGCTGGCTTTCATCACAGGATGGAGTTTGTTTCTGCACTAAGATGAGATGAATGATCCATCGGATGAACTACTATCGCTGTACACTTGAAACTGAAATATTAGGACATGTTTTTAAACTCGCACACCTCCTCTGCCTTTTATCCTTCACCTCACTCCTTCACACTCCTCTCTGCTTCCTCTCGGCTGTTATCTTCCTGGCCTTGGATCGTTGGCTGCTTATTTCTCTTCATTCCAAAACGGGAGATATTTGCACGTCCGATTTGAACTCTGACTGTAATACAACTGGGGAATAAACTGACTTTAGGGACAGTGAAGGACTGAGAGGTGAAGTAACGTGAAAAGCGGTGCCAGCATGAGGGAGGGAGAGGGAGGCGACTCTCGTCTGGAGGATATAAAGGGTGGAGAAGAAAAGAGGAACGCGTTGCTGTGTATAATTCGAGAACAAGGCTGCCAGCAGATTTTTCCCTGCCATTTTCATTACGACTGTCTTGTGCGGCTTGTGATATTCCACATGCCATTATCCCGCTGGGTAAGGCTCGCCTAAGCCTTTTGATTTCTGTAAGCTGGGCTGAGTCTCTCTTCTTGGTCCTCCTTTGAAGATCCCATTTACTGTGTGCTTCTGTCAAAGCCGTGGACTCCCTGCAGAGAGCCGTGGCAACACACAGTTGGATGAAGAGAAGATGACTCTTGGTCTCTGCTATCTTTCCCTTCCTACGCTTCGTCTTCCAGCCCCGATATCTTATGTTTTTGTTACCGTTTCTCTCCTTGAATCTCGCCGCTCTCACTAGCAGCGACTCGATGGCAGACGTGACCTCCGTCCCCCCTCTTTTTGCTTTCTTTTCATGCTCTTTCTGAAGCTGCGTTTGCTACCGCAGGAGACAAAACAACAGGAAGGATGATGGAGTTTTCCTTTAACCAACCTCTGTCTCCTTACTTTTCCAGACTCTGTGCTTTAGACCGTCTTTTCTGCATCAGTAAAATGGTGTTTGGTCGGTTTGTAATTCTCACCATCAGTTTTTCATCTGTAACATCTTGTTCTGGCCTGTTGCACCAACGTGTCGCCTCTCTTTGGAGATGAATGGAACTCGTTAACTTCGTCCTCTACCCTGTCCTCTCATGCCCTTTAGCTGTCGGAACTTTTGTTTTTTTCCTCTAAGTGAAAGGACTTTTGTTTTTTTGGCAGCATGTAATTGTGGTTCGTCTGCGTACTCTGGTCCGATATGTAGTGTGGGAATTCTTTAGCCATTGGATATCCAGAGCACTTTTAAGCAAGAATAAATCCCTCAAAAGGATCCACAACCCGTTTGCAAGTCTCATGCATGCACAAAAAGTGTAAGTGTACGTTAGGAGTATTCCCAAGTTGCTTTGCGGAGATTTGACCAACATTTTACTTAAGCTTCCAATGGGAAAGAAATCCTGTTATTCCAGCCCTGGTTTGGAGCAGTGCTTGGCTCATTAAAAAATATTGTATGCTGCATACATTACACCATTCATTTTCCATTACAGCTGTTTTCTGGAGCTCAGCCCCAAACAAACACTGTTGGTGACTAGCTGGTGAACATAGTGGAGGATTTAGCCGCTTAGAAGCCTTTACACACAGGGAGCTTGACAAATAAACGACAGGAAATGCAAAATACTCACCTGCGAATATTTCGCATGAAAACTATTGATGCGAATGCAGCGATGGGAATTTACGAAAGTTGCAGCACTTTTTAAAAAGAAGGTTCAAATAGATTAGTGAAGGTAGAGGACCGACTACCGGGAGCCTATTGACCCAGAGCAGCGTCCGGCAGTCTGTCTGAGCTCACGTGTTGTATAGTCAAAGCTACTGAAAGCTATTTTAATTTCCTTGAAGCAAAATGTTCTGAGTGAAATTGAGTTCCCTCTGGTTAAAGGTTACACAGTGTATATGTCTAGGGCTTTTATTGTGAAAGGTGTGGAAGGAGTGCATCTGGTCTGCCTTTGTCAAGATTGAAATGAGTAATAAAGTTTGCCGACTTGGCTCTTGACTATGGAGCCTCTCTGTTGTTGTACATTTTTTGTATACGCTTTGAAAATGTCAATTCTGCAGAATTTGATTGGTTGATGCCTTTATTCGAGGTGCGAAAGCTCAGCGAAAATGGCTCTAAAAATGAAATTAAGTTGATTTTTCACCTCAAAAACAACAGTGAAACATAAACCTGCCACGAAACAAATACTAATGTTGACCTGTGTGGACATACACGAAGATCAGGTGACAGGAAAAGTTACATTTCTGTAGTTCTGTTTCAGTTGTGTCATTGGACGTCGTGTTTGAGTAACATGTGTTCGCCATGTTGCTGCTCCGAACCTCCACAGCTTCAGTGGATCAGAGAGATCTCTCTGCTGTAGGACTCAGTGTTTGGATTTCTCTCCAGTGGCTTCCTGCATCGCCACCTAAATTGAATTAAAGCATCAGACGATACCATCAAACAGCACACACACACACACACACACACACATGCACACGCACATTACTGTGCGTGACATGGCATTGGGCAGAGTGAGACTTGGTTCAGCACAACCTTTCCATTGATGACTGACACTGATGAATTTAAGTACAATCCCCTTCCCACAACACCCTGGAAGTGTTTGTCTCGTCACACATTGAAATGACAACTAGCTAGTAACTACCATAACCACCATTGAAGATAATTCAAAAACCTGTAGTTGTACAGAATCATTAATAAACCTGCGAAAAAATATGTATGTAATCTATGTGATGATGAACGAGGACGTTTAAAGACAGCAAAAACCCACAGAGGGAGGATGGAAAAAGAGGCGGATGGGGTTCATTTATTTGTCACGTAACTGTCGTACTTAAGTGACCCCACTTATGTGGTTATTTTGACCCAAACTACAATCTTTTCCTCAAAATAACTAAGTTGTTTCCTGTGAAGACTGAAGTTTATTTTGAAAAGACTGAGCAGAAATTGACACGTTGCTGGACTTTCCTAGGAAAACGCACAAAAAAATGACATCGTAAGATATCATACAAACCGCTGTATGAAGACACGTGGCCTGAGCTTTGGGGAGTGAAGGTAGTAAAATAATGAATGTATGAATAGTATCTATCTACTATTTACTGTACATGGCATGTCAATCAGTGTAATACAACGGCCATAATTAACCTCAACAACTCAGGTTCTGTAATCTTATTGGGGTCAGGACTCGGTACTACTGAGGAGCTGATTATGTTCCAAGCAGACGGCGGAGGCCACTTTGTGCTCTTCAACATTTGGCAGCAGGTTTACTCAAACACGCCGACTGATTCAGTCCAACTGGTTTCGACTTGTTTACCAAAGGGAAGCTTAGTTCATTGGCCGTGCATAACGGGATTTCACTGAGAGAGAGTGATGAGGAGGAGAGTGTTTCTGGGACTTTAGTGAAGGCTCACAATTGGCAGAATGAGATGTTGTTGTCTGTGGGCAGGAGGCACACACACACACACACACACACACACACACACACACACACACACATTTGTGACTGAATTATCATAGACTGAGTCCATGTACAGAAAAAAAAGGATGGTTGTCTCACAGAAATATTCCTCGTCTGTAAATCTTCACAATATCTCTCACTTCCAGAAGAGCATGAGGACATAAAATGATGGAAATGACGCAGACATTCTGATTCACTAATGAGATAAACCAGACTGTGACATTTGGATATTGTATCATTGCAGCAACTGAGAAAAGGTTAAGGAAGTGGGGAGTTTGAGAAGCTGCTCGATGCCGAACTATTTATTTTAACTGTAAAATAAGACGTCTTCATCTCAGTGGACGTTTTAAAGGCCTTACGGGTCTTGGTCTGTGACGTCCATCCATCTGAGTCAAGTGTCGGTGCTAGATTTTTTTTATAACAGGATAGATAAGGAAATCCGTGAAACCACTGACTTTTAAAACCAGTAGCTTTAATGATAGGTGTCACGGCAAAATAAAGGAGATTGTACTTTAAGTAATTCAAGTATAGGGTGTGGATATCAGTGGGTGCTGTGCATGAGTGGAAGATGTGGGTGCATATGTTGAAAATGTGCATAAATGCAAAGCAAGAAACTAACAACGTAACCAAACCAAACAGGAAAGAAGCAGAACAGAAAGTCAGCCAGAGAAAAGGCTACCAGCTGCCTCCAGACTGAAATGACCTGGGATCACCCTCAGGTGTCTCCCGTCGCTCTAACGATCACCTGCAGCGAGAGCACAGACAGGTGACTCTCCCGGCAAACCAGGTGACACCACAAGGGTCATCACAACCGGAAACAGGGACATGGATGAAGTCACATACACTAAAACTGTCGAAAAGTTCAGGTCACGTTTTAGTTTAGTGCCATTTTTTTTTTTAAAGCACAAAAATAAAACTCTTCATTCTCTTAATATCTTTGTTTTTCCGAATTTAAACCATTGGTCTGCCAGCGAGGTAATTCGATTCTTCCAAACATATCAAATGGTTTCGAGTATAAATACTGACTTAACAGAAAGTCTGACGACAAGATTGATGCCACTACGGCAAATATTTGGCTACAGCCAGGATCCCGTTAGCCTAGCTTAGCATAAAGACTGGAAGCAGGGGATGACATCACCACAACTCGTTGTTTTTACTCTTTGATTTTTGTAGGAATTATACAAACCAGATATAGTGTGTTCATTAGCGAGCTTTACGTGTTCTGGTTGGTGGACATATTGTTACCTTTGCTGTCCAAAGTGCTAGCTCCCTCCCTCTTTGTGCTGAACTATAAGCCGATCGAGCTGCCGGCTTTCGCTTCATATTTATTGACAGATACGACAGCGGAATCAATCTTCTCATCTCACTTTCCGCCAGAAAGCAAATAAGAAAATGTACCAAAATGTCAAACTTAACTATAAGACGATACATGGCAAGACGTTTTTTATAATATGCTCTTTTTTGTTGTTGCTAAGACTGTTTTTAAAGTTTGCTTCCATTCAAAACAGCAGATCGAGTCCTCAGACTTCTCTTGAGGATGGACTTCAGGTCCAACAAAGGAGTCGGACTTGTCCCGTCCTGCTCGGAGAGGAGTCTGCGAGGAAGTCATCGGTCTCATTAACTCATCAATCACGCTCAATGAGTCCATCCGCCATTAGGAAGAACCTCGAATAACCTGCAGCCTTTTTGTTCTCTCTCTAGCTGTTGCCTGAGTGGTTTTCCTTTACTGATTACTAATGTAGAGATGGAGTTTTGGCTTCTCTTCAGTCGGCTTCATGTTAAGTTATTGGCATCTGGAAACATGCAACATAAATTAAGACTCTGTCTCTGGACTCTGTCTTCTCTCATGGAAGCTTTTGTGTCTCTCCAAACCCTCTAATTTTCCAGGGTCATCCCTAGGACTCCTCTATATGCTCACTCCCACACCAATTGGCAACAAATAGCTTTATTATCTTGTGTTAAGACTGTAGACGAATGAAGGGAACAGTGGATCAACTGTGTCTCCGCTGTGAGGCGTCCGTATCTGTATCGGTGTTTGCAGAGCTCTCAGTTTGGCTCGAAAAATGCTTTTAAGTTGGAACGTCAGGAAGCAAAAAAACAGCTCCATGAGGGAAAATACCCACAATCCCCTTATCGGGTAGAGAGAGAAAGAACAGGTGGGAGAGCAAGAGAGGGATAATTAGGCTACCACAAAAAAAAAGAGTTGCTATTTTTAAGCATGACTGCTCCAGCATCTTAGTTTAGCTCCGTGTTTGTGTTTCCTGAAGTGGAATCAGTCACCTCGGCGCAGGTGTGCAACCTGGATTAAGAAATAGAGAGTTGATCTGTGCTGAAGAAACGAGACATCGGGGTTAGGTTATTCGTTTTTCTCTCTTTCCCCCCCCTTTGCCCTCTTCGTCCTCCTTAACCATTTCTATTCAACCCACTCTCTTCCTTTCATGTTCACCTCTGTATCTCACTTCCTCTGACTCGCCCAGAGGAGATCAGAAATGCGTTGGTTCACGAGTCGTGACAGTTACTGTACTTTGATTTATGTCCTTCCTCCCCACTGTACCCTTGCCTCCTCCTCCTATTTCCTCAGACTTTCCCTCCGTCTCCTTCCTCGTGTCTCTGGCAATTTGTCTCCACCGCTCCAGAGTCCCGTTGTGCAGGTTTTACAGTTTGTGTGTTTTGTTTTGCTCCCTCTACGTCCGTTAGCTCTCATCAGATAGTTACAGTAACAAATGAGTCTAATCCCACAGTTCATATTTCATTCTGTGCCAATTGTTATCTTAATAGGATACATGAAACATGAAATGTTCCACTAGAGATGTGCATGGCGGATGGGGGTCAGCCTGCCTCTCTCTCCCTGGTTTATACTACACCGCTCATAACTCAAGTCCACCACAACAGCCATAGAATACAAATGAGGGGAGCAGCAACGAGCTGAATAATGACACCTGTGTGTGTGCGTGTGTGTGTGTTGGAGCGAGGTTTATTGCTGGTCACATTTTAACCCTTTCTTCCTATACTCTGGCATTTTTATCACCTCTATCCAAAGCAGCCGTAGGCAACCTCAGGCCCGCCGTAGCTTGACCAATGGCAGAGTAGCAGTGTGTGTGGCGGCTCACGAGAGCAGCGACAGGTGAGCTGATTGGCACAGCTGGTGCTCGTTGTCTAATCTTACTCTCCCTTTAAATGCAGTAGGGTGCTGGACTTCAGATGACTCTCTCACACGCACACCAAACTTTATGGACCAGAAAAGCCGGGCAACCAGGAAGCGCACGCGCCAAGAGTCATACCTGTTTTAAAAGTGTGTTGTCAGTTGGTAGCAGTCTGTGTTTGTGCTGGGAGAACTCTCGGTGGCAGCAGTCTTGCTACAGGTTGTTGGGAAAGTTCTCTCATCTTTCAAGGCCATCAAATATCAACTGATCTGTGGCCAAACAATCGCAGCGAGCACCCATGACCTGATCAAAACGTGGCAACGAACTTCTGCAAAGGCAACTGAAAACGTAATAAATGGGGAGACATTTACAGACAACACTTTGAACTTGGATGGATATTTGAGTGAATGTAACGCTTGAGAAAAAGAAAATGTTTTACATGAAAGGGAATATTTCACATCATTTTGTGGGGGGAGGTTTTCTTGCACCGTCATGGTCCTGTAAATACTCAGAGCACCAAATGTGTATTCATCCGTAGCTGAAAATACTCCCCAACATGTACTCCCGTTTGAGTCATTTTGCCATGCAGCTGTTTAGGTAATTATTTTGCCTTAAAAAATAAAAATAAAAAAAGATGACCATTGTTTTTTTCTGGTCATCGGCCAGCCGCACACATTTACGCTCAGTTTTGGATTTTGTTAAAGACGTTGTGCTCAGGTTACGGGAATTTCTGCAGATAATTTCCAGTGTTTGCGTAAAATCTCCCAGAACCAAGAAGAAAGTCGCAGAGGAAGAGTCCCAAGCACCTTTTGTGTTCCACAGCTGTGACTTTGTGTGAAGCCATCCGGGCTCTGCAGGTGTTCCGAACACCTGCACTAAGAGCAATATCTTCATTTTTACCTGTGTTGTGTCTTTAAAGTCTTGTGTAAAACCTTGTGTCATTGTATTCAGTTTCATCATCATCATTCATTCATTTAATAAGCTGGAACCAGAAAATGTTCTGCTGAATAAATGATTTAATGAATGAATCAAATCTAAATATTTACTTGTCATTTTCTTATTCAGCTCAACATACACATATAGTTTAAATTCAGTCCGATTCAGGCAACACAAGATATAAATCAGAAAAAGAGAATGTGAAGTCATTACCGTTACTTTAAATGTCCGTCTTCTGCCCTTTGACATTTTAACAATCCGGTTTTGTTGTCCGCCTGAACTCTGATTGTCCTCCAACTGCGAACACGTCCAACAGTCTGGCTCGGTTGATTTATAATGTTATCTTCAGTGTTTCACAGGGACAGGGTTGTTCTGAGTAGCCCTAAAAAAAGACACAGACAGTTGTATTTGATGGTTGTAGTTTTTCTACAAACAATTGGACAATGCACATTAGCATGAAGTTAGCATAATGTCACTTTCACATTGCTGTTGAGCTTCTGCGGTGGAATGGTGTGTGCGCTGAATCAAAGGCATCTGAAGCTCCTCTCTGCCCTCTTCCCCCAAGACCAGATGGTGTCTCTTTAGGCCCTCGAATGAATATTGATATGAGGGGTCTAGGTGAACAACAGGGCGGGGGGGGGGTACACAGGCTGGGCCAGAGATTCCCAAAATTGGCACTTGGTAAAGGTCTGCATTGAGGGGCCTGGGTGTGGAAGGACGAGGGTCTGTTTGGAACTTAAAGGACCACATCACTGAGAAACGAAGTGGGTTTTTTTGTCTAATGCTCCTCAGCTCCCCCATGTCCCATATTGGTAAACTGTCTTGCACAAATTAATATGGATTAGAAGCTAATGAGTATGTTACGGTAGTATTTTTACCTCATAACAAAGGGGAGGCCGGAGCCAGCCATGTGGCCGGCTTTGTGCCGTCGACACGCTGCATCAATAACGCTACCAAAACTGGTTTACAATTATAAGGAATTTAATTCCACTGATGTAAGCACGATTACAGTTACACATTGGAGTACATACTCCTATGAAATATTAAAACAATAAAACCCCATTTGCAAAAAACCTCAACTCAGCTTCTCAGGTGAAAAACACGTCCGTCCTCCGAGAGCCATGACACGAGAGAGGAAAAAGGCTTAAATTAAACCTCCCACATCTGTTCGAAACACCTCCTCCTCCGTTTATCCCGATTCCTATTGGCTATCCTCCAGGAGTGTATTCTACTGTCTGGCTCTGAGTTCATCATCACATTCAATGACTGTCAGTTACGTTTTAAACCCTTCTATAATAATCCTTCAAAATAAAAGTTATACTTCTGCACTTGGCAGAAGTTTCATGCTTATGTTTATCTTAATTATGCATTCTCAAAACCCTTATGATTATGACTAACTATGAATTATTAATTATGAATTATTAAACACTTTTATTATATCTACTAACTACAGTTTTTTACTCAAATTTCTTACAATTCCCCCCTAACTCACAGTTCACTGTGAGTTAGCTACTCGAATGTAGTTAGTTTTTCAAATGTCCCTGGAGACCTCCCCCCTACTCAATCCAGGGAGAGGCTTCCTATCTATCTAAACAGAGGCAAACAATTCATGCACACAGATATCATTTCAAGTATTTCTGTTCAGTTCGTTTCAAAATTGAGTCCGTAGAAGGAAGACGAAAAAGGAAAATTTAATCCGTAAAAAAGGGAAAAATTGAGTCCGTAAAAGGAAGACAAAAAGGAAAATTTAAAAAGGGAAAGATAGAATCCGTAACAAAGGAAAAGATCGACTGCGTTGAAAATCACTGCCTTCCATGTCTTGGGGCTGGCAGGATCAGGATACAGCCTGTAGGCTAGAGAACACATACTGAGAAGCCTTGACTGTTCTTTTACACCTGTCAAAATTACATTTCTTAATCTTTACACCCTAAAATCCCATTATAACCCATTAATTAAAAATAAAATCTCAAATTACTCATCCAGAACAATCAGTCTATTTCCCAAATTTCCAATATCTCACCGGATGTGTTAGAAGTCCATCTGGGCCTTTATCAGGTCCTTCAGGATCTCCGAGAGGATGGTCAGGAACCGCTTGTGAAGTTCCGCTATGGCACCGCTGGTGGCCTCATCTAGACTGTGGCCATCAGAAGCTCCAATTCTCCCTCATCCTCGTCACATAACTGGTTGCCCTGGACTGGTGTCTGGCTCATCGGTGAAACAATAAACCCCTGTAGAGGTCCACGGATGCACGGGAACCCCCATCCACAGACAACTAGGCGGTCTATGATGACAGCACACAGAATAATTACGATTGCCAAAAATGTATGTTTTCACTGGCTAAGCATACTTCCCAACCAGTCGGTGAATGGATTCGTGACACCAGAGTTGTCTGCTAGCTCTTGGCTGAGTGCTGTCAGTCCCTCCAGAGCCCTGGTCACCGATCCATCAGGAGCTGTGTTATTTGGAATGAAAGTGCAGCACGCAGACCCAAACATCTGGCACACGCCACTTTTCTCTGCTAAATCATCTCTAATGCCATTCTGTTCTGCAAGGTCATTAAACTAGTCTTCGCCAGCTGTGCATGCAGTCCTGATATGGCGTCACTGGTGAAGTTTACTAAACGCTGTTGGTTATAGTAAATGTAGTTGATCCAATCGACATTTTTATTAATCATCACCCTCTGAGAGAAAACAGATTCTAAATCTGCTGCTATTTGATTTCTGGCTTGAAAGTCATTAGACACCCCCCTTGGCAGTCTTATGACATCTTATGTACACTTGGTCATCAAAGGCCCCCTTCGGGCCGCCGGCATCTCTTTTGGATCTTCTGTTAGCATGTGGGCGTGGAGAGATGAGTTCTCCATAAGTTGCATCAGTGACAGGCAGGATATAGAATGACAATACAATTTGCTTCAATAATACTGCCTACATTGGGCCCCATAGCTGTATCTGAGGCTATACAATCAAATGGACCCTCTGTAACCTTGAACAGAGGTGGGGTATTATATTATACAGGTGGGTAATCCCAGTGCAGCCCCTGACAAGTGTGATGGAGGGGCAAAGTGTCATCAGTAAACAGAGTCAAAATACAACTAATTCAGGACTTAGGAGTCTGAATCTTGAAGGAACTGGTGTTGCTAGGGGTCTAGATCCTACACACACAATACAATCTGTACTACTGGCTTGAAGCCGTATATTGTACCCACCATAAATTCCCATCTGCCATTCCGGTTTCCACCCCTTACCTCATTCTCTGCGTCAGTCGTATGTCGAACCTGGTCTTTTTACAGGCTTAACAATAATCCTAATGAGCCCTTGTGGGGCAGGACTATCAGTAGCCTTTCCCTGTATTACGTAAAGTCCTCAGTCAGTCAATTTAGGTAAGTCTTAAGGATTACATCTACCCACCCCCTTTGTACACATCACAGGCATAATATGATAACAGCTTCCCATACTTATGTGTGGCAGGCCCACACTCGTCAGTTATGATGCACACGGTTTTGGTCATCCACCCGCAGGCGTGTTCATACTTGGGACTGGAAACTTCTTCACAGAAGTCGAACTGGACCGTTGATGTTGTACCTTCTTTGAACATAAGAGTGAGAGTTACATTTTCATAGGTGAGTGTCGTCAGAGAAGCCTCTCTACGTGGTCTAAGATCGGTTTGATTAGCTACTGAGGCTAAATGTCGAATCCTGATGTAGTCATGCATGTGATCTGGTTCCTGTCTGTGGTTAATTCCACATACTAAGAGGGAAGCTACTGAAATCAGGAAGAAAGTAATTAGAGACTTCCATAACCCACTGACCCTAGAGTCTCCTAATGGACGCCCTCGCTTAAACTGTGGGGAAAACGTCATCTTCAGTACTGTCTAAACCCCTCTTTTGAGGTGTCTTTGGCTTCAAATTTTCCTGTCTGATGTTCAATCCTGTCTCTGCGAGTGTCTTACTCGTTACCTTCGCTGCTGCACAGTGAGTGAGGTGGTGTCATGTGAGGTTGCCAATACTACCTCCCATGGACCGGTCCACCTTGGTTCACTCCACTTGCGTTTGTGGACTTTTATCCACACCAGACTGCCTGGTGACACATCAGCCTGCTTCCTTTCGTCAGCTGCTGCTTCTGCGTTTGTCACCTGAGGAAACAACACTCTGCTCATGTTAGTTCGAGCTCCCGTATATTTCTCAATTTCTAGAGTTAGCAAGTCTAGTTGTGGTTTATCATGACGTTATTAAATCTCAAAAATTGTGAGTCGCACCTTTACTGAAAACTATTCTAAATGTGGATCTGCAAAAAATGTTTGACACCTTACCATATCTCCCCTTCACCTCGATATCTCTGCTGTAAGGGATCACATGGCAACCATCTATGTATCTTGGCTATACCCTGAACCTCCCCATGGTCCTGGTGACAGCATGGGCATCTGTTGATGTCTCATGGGAGGAGGTCCAGCTGGACCTGGTCGTAGGTGCTGCTGATGTTGTGGTGGGAACGGAGCATGTTGTGGTGCTGCACTGATCTGTCTTCCTCTCCTTTTATGTGGGCAATCTCTTACCCAATGACCTTCTCTCCCACATACGTAGCACACTCCTTTACTTACAAGACCCCCACGCCCCCCTTTATCGTTACCTCTCCCTCTGTTGGATGCACCACTTCTGCATCGTGGTGGGGGCTGATTGTACACCACCGTGGGGGCTGGTACTGCTAGATTTTGTTGCTGCTGGGCTTCTGCTGCTATCATCTGTTTCTTGGCCTGAACTTTTCTATTTAATTCTCTGTCGACCTCTGCTATTTGAAGTTTCAGCAGTCGCCGCTGCATGCTCTTTATATCCTCGTCTTCTTTACTTTCTGCTCGTCTTTCCTCTATCTGCTGTTGCAAATCTTTTCTAATGCGTTCTACTTCTGTTACTTCACATTTTAGTCTTCTTACCAGTGCTCCTACTTCCTTACTCTGCTTCTTTAATGTAAACATTATGCAGCCTAGGAGTATTCAAATGTGTGTATTAAATGTGCATGCTTGTCATCACCTGAATCAAAGTCAACTCACCCTCTGTGCTGTATGGCGTGTGGCCGCTGACTCCAAAACTGGGATCCGCTCAACCACGCACCTTGACTGAAACAAACACAGAACTGCCAAAAGTTCAGCAGTAAATGTTAGCATACGTCTGTAGTGTAAGAGAGGTCAACGATCTCTCAAATATGTTGCGCCGTCCGTGTCAAAATTGATTCTTAGGAACTATGTAAAATAGTAAATGTACCAAAATTAGTCAATACTGGATATGTGAAGGAATCTCGAATCCAAAATTGAAGCTGGAATTCCGAAATCAAACTCAACATCTAAATCAGAATCACAATCACAATCCAGTTCCAAATCAGAATTCGAAAGGTTTAAAATTGGAAGTAAAATTAAATTAAAAAACAATGAATAATTAATCAATTAAATATTAAATTCAACTTTAAAATCAATAACTGTGTTCAAGATATTCAATCAGAAATACCAAGGCAAGTCAAACTGTTGAACTGCACTTACACTCTGGTCTGCACAAGAATGAATCACAATTAAGTTCAAGAATTGAAGAACAACTGAAACCATTAATCTTTGTTAAAATGCTGAATTAAAACCAAAGTCAACAACTAAAGTTATACTGCTTAATTAAAACTAAAGTCAGGATGTAAGCACAAAGGTCATAGACAATGAATTTCTAAGACTGTTTTGTGTAATTTATCTAGGAAGCCACTGGGTGGCATAAAACTATGCTGTGATTGTCTCTCTAAGTCACCAGATGTCAGTCTCTTTTAGTACTAATGTAATGACAGATTCAAAACACTAGGTTTAATATTATTATTATCATTAACTAGCAGTTACTCCTTCTTCTGTTTAATTGTTTTTAAATCTCCTTTTCTTTTCTTTTGCCTTATGTTTAGATGCTTTTAATGGTTTTATGTGCAGCACTTTGAGCTGTGCTATACAAATAAACTTGCCTTGCCGTCTGCGCCGGACCGGAAGTTGTTCTGCGCCAAACCGGAAGTTGTCATGAAACCGGCTTTTTTACAGATATGCTATCCGCAATGCTAACGAAAAAACGGAGCTTCTGATAAAGCGTACGCACACACAAGTATCACCAAAATCCCACACTTTAATTCCACTCATACGCCTTCTGTCTCCTCTCTCAATCCAGCCGTTATTTTATTTTATAAGCACTTATTTTACATACATCGTACCGCAACGCCGGAGCTACACGTAGCTAGCGTTAGCTCCCCACAGCGCGGTCATGCAATATCAATCATTTTAAACGTATTTCCACGCTGCTAAAACACAGACTAGTCACACGTATTATTGGACTTATTTAGTCATCATTTTAAACGTATTTCCACGCTGCTAAAACACAGACTAGTCACACGTATTATTGTTATTATTAACCCTTAAACCTCCGGTTAACGGGCTTTAGCTCCGCCGGACCTGAGCTCACTGTTACGTATATGAAACGCGAGTTATTCACTTCCAACGCCACAAACCACTCACCCAGTCTGTCTAGTTTCACCAAAGCCCTTATTCTACGTCTCTGAATCAACCACACGATCCACTAATTATATTCACAGCCAAAGCTAGCAAGAGTGTCTTTCCCGGTGCCTGCGGCCTCAGAAGCTAACTCCCGCTAGCCTAGCTCACTAAGCAACTTATGCGACGTGACCCGACATTTGTGGACTAAGCCCACAAAGGTTTGCACACCTAAGCCCCTCAAAGCCCACAACATCTCAGTTCGCCTCGCTACATAACTGCTTTAAACTAGCTATCTGCAGGCCTAACAATACTTATGTTGGGCCGAAGGAGGCTCCCAGCATGAGCAAAGCAGTATCGCCCGTACCACAGCTTGCTTGATTCCAATGTGGTGATTTACTTACATACACAGCGCTGTCCGTCTTTAATTAATTCTTAGGATCCTTATACTCTTGACTAATCCCTTAAGTTCATCATACTTCAGACAGTAAATCGTACTTACCTCAGTGGACATGGCCTCCCTCGTTGGAACGTACCCACCGGCAACGTAGCGTTAGCCGTTAGCAGCGCTTAGCCAAGCAGAGATTCCCCTAAGATCCTAATAGCTAACTCACAGATTTCATGAAACGGCTCTGCCGACCGATATTGTGGGCCCAGGATTGTCTGCTTGACTACCGCCGCCGTCAGCACACACAGCGAGGCCGGCAAGACCGTCCCATCTGGGGTGCCAAATTTGTTACGGTAGTATTTTTACCTCATAACAAAGGGGAGGCCGGAGCCAGCCATGTGGCCGGCTTTGTGCCGTCGACACGCTGCATCAATAACGCTACCAAAACTGGTTTACAATTATAAGGAATTTAATTCCACTGATGTAAGCACGATTACAGTTACACATTGGAGTACATACTCCTATGAAATATTAAAACAATAAAACCCCATTTGCAAAAAACCTCAACTCAGCTTCTCAGGTGAAAAACACGTCCGTCCTCCGAGAGCCATGACACGAGAGAGGAAAAAGGCTTAAATTAAACCTCCCACATCTGTTCGAAACACCTCCTCCTCCGTTTATCCCGATTCCTATTGGCTATCCTCCAGGAGTGTATTCTACTGTCTGGCTCTGAGTTCATCATCACATTCAATGACTGTCAGTTACGTTTTAAACCCTTCTATAATAATCCTTCAAAATAAAAGTTATACTTCTGCACTTGGCAGAAGTTTCATGCTTATGTTTATCTTAATTATGCATTCTCAAAACCCTTATGATTATGACTAACTATGAATTATTAATTATGAATTATTAAACACTTTTATTATATCTACTAACTACAGTTTTTTACTCAAATTTCTTACAAGTATCACTAAGTCGGCAGAGTGATATTATCCGGACCACATGACAAGCTTTGGTGTGAAGTAAAAAAAAAGGAGTGAAAAAGTCAAATGAAAGAGACATTTTTCAGCAAAAAGACTGCGATGAGAAATGCTTATAGAAAATAAAATGCCAGTGTGTACGGTGAAGAGACGGACAGGTTAAGCCACTGGCAGAGTTAATCCTCTGGCATGACTCCCATGACTAAAGCTGCTCTCCCGAAGGCCTCGGCTTATTCGAGCCCCGACTCAACCCAGAGGCTGAGCCACCGCCAGCACCCCAGTCTGGGCAGTCTGACCCGGGACACCGGGGTGGAGATTTCTTCACTCTGTGCTTCCCCACCTGTTTTTCCAGGGCCAGGAGGGCCGGCGGGTGTTTAGATGAAGGTGATTGAGTTAGCACCCTCCAGCGTGTCCCTCCAGCTGGTCCGGGCCAGCTGTCGCCCCCTGCTGTGCCACTTTATTGTGAACAAACATCCATTCAGAGGGCCAGTGGATCAATTGCTGCTGCTCCAGAGGGGAGATGACCTGTGGAACTCGGCACCGGTTGTATATTTGGCACAGAATCAGCCGTTTTAGTTGTGCTTTTTCTTTTCCACAGCCGTGTTGTATTTCATACCCTCTGCAGTTTGTCAGGAAACATCAGTAGGCGCGCACACAACGCCGTGAGAGCAGCGATGATGTGTCAGCTATTTTTAACTCAAACTAGACCTCTGTGGCTACGAGGCAAGGGGGGCAGACAGCAAGAGAGAGAGAGAGATGTGGAGGAGGAGAGATTGGCGGAGACGGGGGCACTGGAGAAAGTGATGCAGTGAAGAAAGTGCATTGAAATAGTTGTTTAGCTTTTTACTGTGAGGACACAACCTCTACTGTCAAATGTAGAGTCCTGTGACCCTCAGATAATGAGACAGAGTGTCAGACGTATGCACGGTGCTGAAGACTTTCATTAGGGAAAGGACGATGACAAATAGAAGTACATAACCCTGAAATATATCAGTGATTACGATGTCGTTTTAGCTTTAATTATAGTCATAATTTGAACTGCATAATAGTAAACACGAGGAGGAAAGCCTCCAGTGCTGCACACTTGCCTATAATAACACATTATTATGACAGAAGCTGGAGAATGTAATTTCTCTTACAAAGGTTCGGGACCCACCGGTGGGTCGCTAAATTAATTTGCAGAATTTCTTCCATAGTCCTCCATCAGCAGTGCGCCTTTCAGCCACATGAGAGAGCTTAGATGTTCGTATTGTTCTAATAGTTGTAGCCTTCTTATGAAATGAATTCTTAAATAATATGGCTGGCGTACGTTCTGTTTGTTTTACTGATGACAGAGGAAAAAACAGCCTGTGAACTCCGCTTAAATGCATTTATTTGGTCTCATTTATAGCGTATTTATAACGTCAACACATGAAACAAAGTTGTGGTAAGTGTTTACCTCTTGGAAATGGCCTATTTACCTATTTAAGATAATATAAGATGATGGAAGTAAAAATGGTGAGGAACTATATTTACACACAAATTCGCTCTCGATTTATAGATGAGGCCTGCTGTGAATTGGGTCAAAAAAGTTTGGGAAACACGAGATTATTACATTTTACAGCAATTATCAAGGTAGTTTCCTATCAATATACGTATATACTGTGTAATTTCCATTGTTCAAACTTCATGTAAACCCTTAAAAGAGTGGTTTCCAACCTGTGGGTCAGAATCCCTCAGGGGGACTCAAGATAAGTCTGAAAGGTCAAATTGTCCCTTTTTTCTGATATAGTTTTATTATCCAGACTCTCTGCATTCACGATCACACGTGTCTGTCTGTATTGAGGGAAGTGGGGGTGGATGCCTCCTGAAAGCCAAACTTTGACAGCCGTTGTGCTGGTGGTGGTGGTGGTGGGGGGGTTCTTCATTTAGAGAGAGAGAGAGAGAGAGAGAGAGAGAGAGAGAGAGAGAGCAGGGGGAAGGGAGGAGAGTATCAGACTCAGGGATAAGGCGGACAGGCTGCTTGGCTAGAAGCAGATCTTATTGTGTACTTGTCCTTCCCAAGTCACTCAGACACTCTGCAGAAGGAGGAGAGGGCTTCTCGCTCCGCCCATCTACGCTCACTCTCAAGAATTTACTCATTTTTTAATTTCAGCGCTTCACCCCTATCCCGGCGTTAATCCTCAGAGTTCAGAGCATCTGGATCCTTTTTTTTGTTTTCTCACCAGACAGAAAGAGGACTTGTTGGACTTTGCTTTGCCGCAATGTTTTGATTTCTGTATCTGCTATGGCACTCGTGTAGACATGGTGGTTTACTTGAGGAAGAGCATCCACACTCTGCTGTCGGTCTTCAAGAAGAAGGGTGAGTGCTGACTCACGTGGAGGAATTTGGCAGGATGGAGCTTTGACTTTAGGCTGCGCTAGTTTACACGACAGTAATACTCTTTAACTTTGCTTTGATTGAGGTTTCTGGGGTTCAGCGGACCTTTTTTTCCAATTCTTGATACAACCTGAAAAGTTTGTGTTGCATGGTTGAGGTTATGAGGTGGTGGTTTGGTAGCATTTTTGTTTTAGTGATGAAAGTTGCTGATTTTGTGCACTGCTCATTGTCTCTCTGTCTCACACACACAAACACAGAAACACTGGCATGCAATAATTAGAGTTGAAGGCAGTCTGGGGGGGTTCTCTCCGATGAGATAAGGGGCTTAACTGACTTTTTTTGGCGACCGTTTGGTGATGAACTTGATCTCCGTTTCTTGGATTGCGTCAGAAGGTCCACAATGACCTGAGATTCCCCACAGACACACACACACACACACACACAGGGGAGGGCATTGTGTCTGGGCTGCCTCGCCTGTGTGAACGCCCGAGGACAGAGGTACACACAAACACTGAGAGCCACAGTGTTGTTGAGAGTGACAAAGGAGTGAAAGCAGACACCTCGGGTTGACCTTTGATGAGCTAACAACAGACAATATACAACTTATATAACTCACACAGCCCGCACAGCTAAAAGCAAACAAACACGCATACCAAAAATAAGAACAATAACAAACAAATTCCATCATTCTTTTAGACCTTTCTTTAATTTAACCTCATTTAGCTTCCCTTGCCTACTTGAAGCGATGTCCTCTAGAATGAAATAGCGCCTCACAGGCAAACCACAAACCACAAAAGTCCAACTGTCTTTGGTCACATCAAAGATGAATTTGTTAGCCAATAGTGCAACAACATTTAAGACCAGAGGGCTTCCATCTCTGTTTGCGTGCACACACTCCAGGCAATCTCCGTCTCTTGAACACTGAAGTTTAGTATCACTGAACTTCAGATGGCTGGGTCTTTGCTCCCTGCTAACTTTGGCTGTATTGACTGCTGTCCAACTACATCTTTATTTTTATTTTCAAATCTTAATTTCCTTTGACATTGAGAACAGCCCACCTGAGGGGGTCCGGTGGCATCTTTACAATGCGGACAATCCGGATAATCTACTCCTCCATTGGCTTGAAGAGAGATACTGCAGGAGATTAGCCAGGTTACTGCTGAGAGCCTGGTCAATGGGGGACGTCTGCCCACCAAACTGCTCGGCTGAGGAGATTTGAAGAGTGCGATGCGTCGAAGGTGCACAGATAAACGCAGGCTCGCGGCAGGTGGAGGTGCAGAGGATTCACCGTAAAGCTGATAAATGTCTTAGCAAATGGACACGTGCTGAGTGTGCGTGTATGCGTGTTGATGTTTGTCTCTTAAGAGGACGAGGAAGTGCCGCTGGAAAGATGGTTTAAAAGGCTTGTAGAAAGAGCGCGTGTGCTTCAGAGTAGAGTGTGTCATTTTTGGTTCAAAGAGCAAAACATTCAGCAAAATGACAGATACAGAATAATTAGAAAGAAGTGTAATAGAGCTGCTGTTGAATGACATTCCAGCCTATTACCAGTGAAATCAATATAATTTAACTCAAAGCGCAAATTGTTGATCATCCTAAGAGCCAATTACGTTTGTCTTCTTCTCCGTTTAACCTAAACCCTTTCTTTCTCCACCATCCCAACAGCTGGCCCGAAAAGGAATGAAGACCAGAAGAGGTTGACTGTCCACTACAGGACCTCCCAGCACTACCAGGAGAATGTTTTCATTGAGGGCAGCAGGCCGCAGTACCTGGAGGACCTGCACACTGAGGCCCAGGAAGGGCTCAAGATACTACAGCAGGAAGGTCAGACGCAGCGCTATGAACATGAAAACATATAAATTCATACTTACTGGCATTTATTTGTGTTTTATACTAATGTACAATAAATAAAAACTCATCTAAATAAAGTTTACCCACAATGATTGCATAGACTATGGTTAGAGTTTGAGCGTATTGAGATTCTGTGTCTCATCCTCGTCTATTTTGTTCACACAGAACACACGAACGGAGTGAACTTACCTGACGATGAGAGCGTTGCTGTAAGTGTCCCAAAAGTGTGTCATTCATGTCCTACACACAAAAAATGCCACCAAACTAAAAGTGTGTGTGTGTGCAGTCTACAGACACTCTGCGACCGGAGCAGGATATCAGCTCCAAAGACGGAGGTGGCTATCCGGTGTCCAGATCCACCGCCGGGGGTTCTGATACCACAGTGACCTCTGCTGTGTCGACCAGGCCTGCGCTCACCCGCCAAGGTAAACCATAGCTGTGTGTTTGTGTTTAGAGAGACTGTGAAAGGCAGCATCCACGTCTTGTTTATCTCAGTAAAACAAGAGCTAAACACAGTGTGTGTGTGCGGTAAGCAGGTTGCGCTTTGTTCCTGGGTTTGCTGCTTTATGGCAAATCATGAGCGTGTACTTATTTAGCATGCACGTCTCATTCTCAGCTGCTTGGTGCCTCTGCAGTTGATGGTGTGAAATCAAAGGAAAAGCAACACATGGGCACACAACTGAGGCTTATTTTCAGTTTCTCAAAAGTTCTAAGCGAAGTTCACAGCACTCGGGCTGCCTTTGCATTTCATAGCTGGAAGGCAGAGTATGTCATTCTGTGTGTGTGTGTGTGTGTGTGTGTGTGTGTGTGTGTGTGTGTGTGTGTGTGTGTGCGTAGAAAGTGTGATTGGTATTCTGTTCCATACGTCAAACATCCTTTCTAAAATCCTCTGGAGAAGCCATTTCGCCAATATACTATGTTATATTATACTACTGAGTTTCAATGCTTTATCGTGCATTATTTCACCAATTTCTTCTCCTGTGGCAAATACAGATTTTTCATTGAAAAAATAACCTTCCTCATTCAGTCAACAGTGATTTTTCTCTGTTGCTCAGGTTCAACATTCAAGCCTCTGAATCCAGTTAAAAGACTAGATAAGAGCAGGAAGAGGAGCCGGAGGACCACCATCATGGGTATTCCCAACCAGGTCCAGAAGGAGCTTGGTATGTCTACACCAGCATACTAAACCAGTAGTCATAATGTTTCCTTGGTGGTAAACTTGTTACTGACAGTGATCTGACCTCTTCGCAGCATTGCACAGAAGCTCAACCTTCCAGCAGCTTGTTTCTACCAATACAAACGACGGAAAGCTCAGTAACAGCCAATCAGGTGTAGTTATCATTCCAACAGTTGATGGAGGGACTCCAGTAGCGAATAAGGAGGGAGCGAGGGTGCACCTTTCAGAGCTGGAGGTAAAGGGTTCTTCACAATAGCTATATAACATACATTACAGGTTTTTATCACTTAATAATGGTCTTCTCTCCACTCCTAAACAGGCATCCAGAGAGGAACAGCTGATGAGGCAGCACCTCCAGGAAATGTACCAAGACGAGCAGCCCTTCAACCACCAGGGCTTTGGCTCCTACCTCTGCCCCACCTCAGCCATGAGACCCAAGTCCCTTGCAGTACCTGGCATGACCAATTCCTCCTCCTTATGTCCTTCATCGATGTATAGATTCCTCCAGGAACCCCAGGTAAGAATTAAATCAGTTTGGATATGGCTTTAAGATTCAATCTCCTGTATTTTACCAGATTCTTTGTTGACCATTTGTGAAATTCAGCTGTGAAATTCACATTTCTCTGTTTGGTTCTAGGGTCCCGTGATGTCCATGTCTCCTCAGGCCACCTACATGTCTACGATCATCCCTAATGCGGTCTTGCCAGTCTCGATTGAAGTCATCAAGATCGACCGCAGCAGCAGCCGGACGCGTGGCAGCAGTGTGAACCAAGGCGGTAATGTCCGCACTGTCAGCAGAAGCAGCCTTGCATCCGGGGACTTATCAGTCAGTCCTTTGTTGTCCAGAAGATCAGACAGTGATGGCTCCCAAACTGACAATTCCCACGACGACTCCACACTGATGCCCTCGTCGGCCTTGGGGTCGAACTGGAGCGAGTCACAGTCTTCAAAGACCATTATGTCAAACTACTCCTCAGTATCCTCCAAGGGTAGCACGAGAAGCGGTAACTCACGGAGAGTGAGTCTGAATGGGCAGGAAAGCCAGACAGAGAAGTCTAGCAGGGACCAAGATCTCGTCAGTCTCCATAGCTCAGTTAGCATTATTAGCAGCTTCAGCACTAAAAGGGAAAATGTTGTAACAGGTCAAGGATCTAAGTCTGTTTCAGGGTCAATGGCTGCTGGGGACGATGAAAAGACCAAACTGAATTTCTCTCGTCTGTCGGTTATGAAGACCAAGCAACCCCCGGCTCCTCCACGGAGAACAAACTCTCTGCATAGTAATAAGATCAGGAGCAACCCCAAGGTTCTGGTAGATCTCAATGACTCTGTGTCTGGAGATGGGGCAAATGCCACAGAAAGTATTGTAGCAAAGGATGAGATGAAATCAGTTATTGCAGACACCAGTAAGATCTCAACCCTTGTGTCAAACTCCACTGGGTCCAGCTGTCCAGATGTTTCCTCCAGTCCCTTGAGCACCACACAAGCCTCTTTCACTGAGGCAGGAGTAGCAACAAAGCCTCAGCCAGAATCCAGTAGCTATTCCCCACAGAAAACGTCCTCGGAAGAGGAGAAATTTGAACGGACCATGTCCCCTTCCAGTGGCTACTCGAGTCAGAGTGGCACTCCGACACTCTCCCCAAAAGGGATCTCCCCAACCTCCCCCGACAAACAGAAGAAGAAACCTGTCAAACCAGAGAGATCAGTGTCTCGGGCCTCGTCGTCAGCAGCTTCTCCCTCCTCCTCGCTTACCTCTCTGTCGTCTGGTACGTCTGAGCCTGTCCATCCAGATGTTTCCACATGTAGCCCCAGTCTGCCCCCACAGGGATCTCCACCCACTGTTGCTGCACAAGACTTCACTCCGGATCACGATTATTCGACTTTGGGAGTTGAAATCGGAGAGCTGTTGAACATCCCACCACCTCCCAAAGTCAAAGCACCATGTCCTCCTCCACCGGAGACATGGATTCACAACAGATGCACCTTTCAGCTCCTGTGTGGTCCTTGCCCTAATGTAAGCAAAGTAACCCAGCCACCAGCACAGACACAAGACAGCACATTTAAACAGACGGGTACCCAGACCGAAGCCATCATGGAGATGCACGTTTTAGAGGAAAAACAATCAAGTGTAGACAAATCTGTCTTACAATTGTCAGAGAGCAAAGCAAACCCTGATACTTTGATAGAAACAGGTCCTGAAGGAGTTCACAATGAGATGCAGACTAAGGAAAGTCTGAGTACAGAAGAAGAAAGGATGGAAGCAAATATAGACGTTCAGAAACAAGAGCAGAGTAGTAGCCCTGCAGTGAAGGACCCTAAGAGTCCAAAGAAAGATCCTCCTCCTGTCATGAAGAAACCCATGACCGTACTGAACAGAGAGGTGTCAACAGAACACTCACTGGACAGACGGCAAAAGAAAATGAGTAGCAGTGCCCCAACAGATGTTTGTTTACATGTTGAGGACCACACAACCTCCCCACAGCATGGGGTCACAATTTTAGTTGATAAGAGTGATGATGTGATGGACAGAAGTGAGGTCACATCCATGCAGACGCTTTCTGTAGAGGTCCCCAAAATTAGCAAGGCCTCACCACCACCTACCCCTCCCCCAGCATACCACCCTACACCTCCTCCGTCAAGAAGGACACCTCCTTCGTCAGTGTCCACGCCACCAGATGAATTGCAGAGGGTACTGGAGGAGATCCCTGCTGTCGAGTCTTGCTGGCCACCTCCTCCGCCTCCTATGGAAGGGGACTCAGTCTTTGACGGAGGAGATGAGGTGGACTTTCCTCCACCTCCTCCACCCTTACTGACAGACAGTGTGCCAAATGTCATGGACAGTTGCATCACAGAGCTGGATGTCTCAAAAAGACCCACAGATGAAGTGGGAGAGTCAACTGAGGATTCGACTGAAGCTGGGACATCTCAAACAGTAACTGACACCAAACCAGAGGTTGTTGTGCAAGTTTCAAAAGCCAACACAGCTGGAGAGACTTTGTGCAGACCCGTTACAAACTTTGCATCTGTTTCAGAGAGTGTCCCATCTCCCCCAGTGGTGGCACCCCCTTTTCCACCCATTACAAGAGTAGAGAACCCAGTATTAGTCCCTGTTTTAGTTCCTCCCTGCAGTTCCCTGAAGCGCGTCGCTCCGTCCGAGCCTCCCGTCAGTGCCCAACCTCACATTGCTGTCCCAGTAGCACCAACTTTACCAGCAGAGAACTTCACCCACGGGATGAATTTCAGAAGGCAGCCTAGTGTACCAAACCGAGACGCCAGGAGCAAGGAGCTGCTTTCCCGCCACAAGAGTGGACCCATTCCTAAAGAGGATGCTAACATACCGCTAGTCACCCCCTCCCTGCTTCAGATGGTTCGCCTCAGATCAGTCAACATGACTGAAGATCAGGTGAAGGCTCCATCGGAGGACAAGTCAACAAACCAGGTAGATTCAGTTCAGGAGAATTGCTCAGTCTTAATCCCAGGATCTCAAAACGTTCCACAGAAGCCCATCCGCAAGTCTCTGTCACTAAAATCTTCCCCTCAGGCAGTAAAGACATCCTCTGTGGTGCTACACACCCCTTCCATGCGCCTACAGGAAGCCGTACGTATGAAAACTGCAGCCATGTCTTCTAGAGATGGTCTTCCATCCCGACTGGGTGTGAGATCCTCCACTTACAGCTCTGTCGGTGAACATGTGGCTCTGTCCCTGAAATCCCCAGCCTCTACCGCCAGCTTTATCTTCTCTAGGAGCACAAAAAAGGTCGTTTTCGAGACCACCGCCGCCTCCTCCCCTGAAGCTCAGGCAAGTCTGAAGCAAAGCTTGGCGGCAGAGCTCCTGCAGGTGTCTGACCAATCAAAGAGCACCTCTTTCTCCAATGGTGGTGTGAAGTTGGACAAAGTTCCTCCACCAGTAGCAAAGAAACCAGCCAACAGTCCGTCACAGAATCTTCCTGCTTGTTCATCAAAGATGGACTTCAGCGTCGAAGGAAACGGAGCGACAGGAGGAGTGCAACACACCGGTGGAATAACACTTCCTGAGACGACGAGTAAGAGCAGCCTCATTATTCCTAACCATGGTTTTCTGTAATCTGCTAAAGTCACAAAAGACTGCCTTCTGCTGAGTGTGTAGTCATTGAGGCTGATTTGGTGCTAGCATGAATCAATAGCTACTCTCTCTCTCTCTCTCATTACCTCTCTCATTACCTCTCATGATCTTGAACAGCTGAGCAGTTTCACATAGTGTTAAACAGCATATTTTCTCTCCATACAAACAAGAAGTCACCTTCCACACAAAAACACAATGCTGCTAGCTTGCCTTCAGGTCTCTGCAGTCAAATGTGCAAGCGTGCACTTCAATCAGACATAACCCTGAAGCTCGTGATCGTGTCTCTGTGACTGAATTAGATTAGGGCCGAATACTCATCAAGTGTGTTCCTTTAACTGTATTATGTCGATGCCATCATGTCTAACCTCCTCTTGTCTTCCCCCTTCAGCTACGAGAGTGACGGCGGACACAATTGAAACACTGTTTTGAAAGAGCGTCAGACCATCCAGAGGATCAAGCAAAGACTACAAGTAAAAGGACAACTCTCAACAAGGCCTGACATTACTGAGAGACGTTTAACTCAACTATCAAGAGTGTCGTGTGTGTTAAGTCTTCTCCAAAAGCCTTAGCCTGTAATGGCCTTCCTACATATTTATGCAAAAAAGAAAAAGTGTCGCTCCCAATTTCTTATGATAGCTTTATTCTGGAGTATTTTTCTAAGGTATAGTTTATCTCTCATTAAGGCCCCTCAGGATGAAATGGTGTACATTGGCTGAACTGTAAATATGTGGCTTCATAGATCGCCTCCCAGAGGCTGAAATAGGTAGTGGTCACTGCAGCTCAGAGGAAAGGATTTGTCTTGATAAAGCATTTCTGTACAGAGTTCTACTGTCTGTTAGTTTTTTTCCCCTTTTGTAATATAATACACAATTAAGAAGTTGTCAGAAAAATGGCATCCGCTACGTGACAACATTTTAAAGATCGAAGTAAAAACACAAAGCTACACTCAAGTTTCAGTCCTGCTTTTCACTGTGTGGATAGATATATCTGGAGTAGTATGTCAGTAAAATGGATGCTGCACTCACAAGAATGAGAGGAGGATAAACCATTGAGACCTAACGCAGAAAAGCATCCGATTACAGCGACTGCTAAATGCTTTCACACAATCTGCACAATCCCTTCCTGGGTTTCGTGACTGAGAAATCTTTTAGCACAACAGCAACACACGCATCCTATTCATTTATGTGTGGTTGTTTCCACTTGTAGCACTGTCAGTCACCTTTTCCTACCAAATATGAAATATTTAAGAATCTATTTCATCTGACAAACCACTCTTATAGGGCAATGGATGCAATTGGCCTTGGATGATTGATACACTGGAGTAGACTTAATTATGAGGTCAGCGTTTTTTTATTAAATGTTCCGCGTCTTAAACTTTTAAGCCCAAACCTTTTCGGTGGCAAATCCAGCTCATCGCTCTTTGCACAAAAATGCTTTCCCCCAGCAAAATCATTGGTGAGTGAATTATACCGACTCTTCGTAACGGGTCAAAAAATGTACGTCTGTCTCGATGATTATAAAGAATTATGTACAGTTATTACTTCTATAAATAAAAAAATCTAAGTGTATTAAAAATGTGTTTCCCTGCTTTGTTTCTAGATGTGGTGCAGACAGACTTCAACATAAGTCTCTCATCCGACACAAACCCATTCAATCTCTGCACACCACCGCTTTCAGCCAGCGTTTATTCCATAATAGAGCTGATGCACCATTTGATTATATGGCAGTCAATTGATTTATGTACACTTCCCCCAACGCAACCATCCTATGTCTTATAGTATATTGATTTTCTAAATATGCATCTCATGTCTGAAACCCATAAAACATTTTATATTCATCCGGTTTTTGTGGATCTGATGTTTACAAAGAAGGCAATTCCAACCCAGAAAAGTCCCTTTTTAAACACCTGAGATTCATTATAAGTACCGGCATTTGATTAAGTAACCCCAACCCGTCAATATCTTGAGTAACAGAATGTCTCGTCAGCAGAAACTCTTGAATTTGTATATTTAAGTGTGTGAACAACATACAAAACCAGGTAAAAAAAAAAAAAAGAAACCGTGATGAATCATAGCGTTGTACACTTTCATGTTCTAATATAGTCAAAAGAAGGTAACAGAATTTTTCACATCCCGTCCGAAGCATCCGAGACTTTTGAGGTCGATGTCCCACAATCCTCCAGGAGAAGTGTGACTGTTAAGCTGATAAAAGTATTGTTGTTGCGGCGTGGCCGGCGGGAGCAGCTTGAGTTGTGAAATGTGCTGCGTCTAGCTGATGTTGCCTCCTTTGAGTGTCTTACATGTGATCTGTCCGAGTTTAGTCATCAGCTGCTTGTCTTTCCACTGAGCCACACACGCATCTGATATCTTCAGGTCGGCCTGAGGAGACAGAAACAATAACACAATTATTATTATATACAGTCAATCCTCTGCAGATGACACTTTATTCTGATGTGCCATTATGGAAATATAATAACTACAATACATTGGTCCACATTTGAAAGAAACTGGATTTTGGAGAAGAATCATAAGGTTCAGACTCATTTTCCAGGAGATTTTCACTGATCATCTCGCTGCTGTGACACAAACTAATATGTTCCACTCTTTGGAAGTCTGATTTAAAAGATGTGCTCTGGCTACAACTTCTCGAAGAAATCATAACTTACTTGCTTGGAAATTACAAATAGATCATAGAATAATTTAATAATAAAACCACCACAGTTAGCAGTTACAGGATAATGTAACGTTCCCATGTGTTTATCGTGACTGGAAAATTGGTCAACTATTTCCCAGGATGCACCTGAACCCTGATTATTACAGTGCCAGTACAATCTGACTGAAACATACCTGCACTTTCTCCCACACCTTCTTCTTTGGGTTGAGTCTGTCGTCTGGTTTGGCCGTCTCATATCCCTCGACAAACACCCGTTCTCCTGGCGACGACCCCTCTGGGGGGTCCAGAGGCTCCACCCTCCTGGGCTCCCCTTCACTGGAAACCAACCAATCAGAGGGGAAGAATTATAAACAACATAAAACCAAAGAAGCCAAGCGTGTGTTTGTGTAACAACAGAAACAACACTCACACAGAGGCACACAGCAGCATGGCTTGAGACTCGATCCCTCGCATCTTCTGGGGTTTCAGGTTGCACAACACCAGCACCAATCGGTCCTGCAGGTCCTCCTGGGAAACATACGCCACCAGACCGCTGACCACCGTTCTCGGCTCCGGCTCTCCCACGTCAATCTTCTCCAGGTACAGCGAGTCAGCGTCTGGATGCTGCATGTGTGGAAAACAAAGAAACCCGTGAGACCACGGAGAAAGAGGGCTGTAAGATGGATCCTCTCCACAAATGCCGTATTGATCAGTTGATCGGCCATCCAGTGACGTCCTACCTTCTCCACACTGATGATCTTGCCCACCCTGATGTCCACTCTGGAGGGGGCCAGCTCCTCATCCTCTCCTCCTCCTCCTGCTGCCTTGGCACCCTTTCCTGCTCCTTCTGATCACACACACAAAAGTTGTTGTCGTCCCAATTCATGCGTTTGGATTAAAAGGATGTGAGAAGGAAGACAGAGGGGATGCTGGGTAAAATACTGACTCGTCTTTGAGGGGTCGGGGTAGGCGGTGTTGGTGAGTTTGCGGAGCTCGGGCGACTCAAACTTCTTTCTGATTGGCTCCAGCAGTTGGTTTAGTGCCACCTCCACCGAGGCCTTCAGGTCTCCCGGATGGACCGACTACCAGAGTCAGATCGCCAACAATTAGATCAGAGCAGAGAAGAATATTAGCAAAGATATACTTTAATTCTTTCATACTTCAAATAAACCAGTGTGTCTATGCTACAGGTGGGCTGATACGGAATCGGTTTCTCTCTCCTACACCCATTTGTGTTTCATTAGAGAGTAAAAATGTGTGTACTCTTTGCTTCTCACTGCTGTTGAGAGGAGCATGCTTGTGAATGATGGTTGAAGGTAGTTTGCACATTCAATTAACAACAATAAATATATTTTTGTTATTTGTCCTGTTTTAACATGCATGTGATTAAGTTATTCACAGAAAAGCAACATGAAAGTACATCAGCATAAGCTGCTTATAATTATAAAAAAGTATTGATAGCAGTGGTTTCGTGTCCTCCATCACTTGGCATCAGATAATCCGGACTTTACCTCCTCAGCAAAGTCCTTCTCCACCTCTTCAAACACGGTGTAGATTTTGTCTCCACCAAACTTTGGGTCTCTTTTGATGCGGAACTCTGAAACACGATGATCCCGATTACCAACTCATTTTACCCGAGTGGAGGAAAAGTCGGGGACAACAGACGGAGAACAGTTTCCTACCTCCGCGTAGCGGGAAGACGACGTATTTGACGAAGGAGAGGACTCCGTTGTTCTGGATGTTGCCGGGCTCACAGAAAGCCTTCTTCAGCTTCTTCTTCACGTCTCCAGCAGAGTCCAGCAGATCGATCTTTGACTCCTGAACCGGAAGAGATGATGGAACGATCACAGGCTTTAGAAGAGAACGTTCATACAAATCTTCACCTGTATTCTTTTTAACGGCGACGTACTTCCTCTGAGGAGCTCATCTTGGCTCCCGTCAGTCCGGGCACCATCGGGTTCATCAGATGGGAGCGCTTAGCGTAGCCAAGAGAAGGCAAGTACTGGAGACAGAAGAGACATTTTAAAGAGATGTTATTCCGAAAGCTGCTTCATGGGATCACTCTGCTGGTCATTTATAGCTCATCACTTCTATAAATGATCTTCATCATCGATTTATTAGCACCTGGAATAAATAAATTAGCTTTTTAAATACGTCCTATAACCTCACAGCTACTGCTAAACTAAACAAGTTCCACAAGAGTGGAAATTGAATGTGAAGAGGTTAGAGGTCAGTCATGTAGGCAGGAGAGAGGGTGACGGGTTGATATGATGTGCAAAGATGGAGGCAGATGGTACCTTCTCTGCCAGAGTGAAAATCTTCCTCTGGTCAACTCCTCCAAACTGGGCGTCCACCTTCAAGTACTCCTCATCCAGAGCCTGAGAGCGAAGACAAATCACATTTACTGATCCAATCAATCACAACAGCATGGAACATGTTGATGAAAAACAACACAGAGTGCACTCGTGATCGCATCCGCAAGCTGATATTTGGAATATTTATATCACAATATGTGGATATTGAGCTGTGGTTCCTGTAATAACTAGTTATTTGATCACTTGGTGGTATACAAAGAGAAGCAGTGTATTGTTATATCACTCCTTAGCAGCAGCTACTGCTGCATCTAGAACAGTGTTGTTACCTGCAGACCCGGGTAGAGTAGACCGCTCAGCATGGGATGCTCCACCTGTTTGACCACCTCAGCTCCGGCCTTCTTAGCGTCATGCTCCGTCACCATGGAGGACAGACGGTACACATCCAGAGTGTACTCTCTGACAAACGTGAACAAAAAACACACGTAAAATATGAGCTTATGGCCGTGGGTACAAAGTTTTAAAGCTAAATAACGGCGGCGTATGTAGACGCAGCGCAGTGTAGCTAATGGGCAACAACCGCATGTTGTTGTGAAACCCTGTGTTGCGTAATGACAACAAATAAAACCCTCCATCCTTGAAACACATTAAGAACGTCTCCAGGACCGTCAGCAGCACAACTGACCTGCTGAGCTGGAAGTCAGTTCCTTTGACGAACTTGAGCTTATCCAGCGGCACACCGATGCTCTCCAGCATGGCCTTGATGACCTGCTCGTAGTACTTCACCCTGAGCTCCAGCAGCTCCCAGGGGGCCTTCATGTTGTCTAGGAAGGCATGCAGGTCTGCGAAGAGAATCGTGACCTGAGGGGAAAGAAGAAGAAACATGTGTAAGCAGAAGGAAGTGCAGATTCCATCTGAGTCTTTAACAGACAAGACGCTGAATGAGATCCACCCCACCTCACAGCCGGCCTTGAGGAAGTCTGCGATCTTGCACATGGGGACAAAGTAAGCGACGTGGGGTTTTCCGGTGGTCGCTGTGCCCCAGTACACCTTCAGCTCCCTCTCCTGAAGAACCTGCTTCAGCTTCTCCTCTCCGAGGACCTCCTGCAACACACACATTAAAGAGATTAAAGACAGCAGGCTACTGGGAGGGAAGGGGGGTGTTCAGTGTATTTTTTAGTTTGTGTATGCCTCACCTGGAGGTTCCTAGTTATGAGGTGAAACTTCTCATCCAGACTCAGCTGGTCTGTCATGGTGCAGTCTTCTGAGGAAGATGGGAGATTAAGCACAGTATATGAATCAATGGCAGCAGCTGAGAGCATCTCCGAGTTTAAACTCTGTTAAATCAGCTTCATGTTGCTTTTAGCCAAAGAGATGACATTGTGAGAATTCATTAAAAAATGTTGACATTATGTGAAAAAATTAACAGCTGTTCCCATATGCAGAATTATCCATCCGGGTAAGTTAGCCACGGAGAAAGATAACGTAGACATTACATTGACTTGGTCGGCTAGTTAGCAACAAAACCATGCGCAGCTAACGTTACCGAGCTTTCGGTTAAAACTACAACCGTTATGGGAACTACATTTGTTTTACATCTGAAAGCAATATCAGTTTATTATAAAGCAATACTGTACAACCTGCTGACTCACCTTAAAAACCCGGCTTCTTACAATGAGACGTGGGTGAGTACGGACCTGTCAGTGTGTTGCATCAGCGTCAACTCTGCTATCGACTCACAGTGAACTCCAGGGGAAAGCAATCGAGAGCAGAGTTCATGATTACCTTCACACGCCTATAACAGTTAAACTGTTTGTTTGTTGTTGGTTAAAAAACAAATCTTTGCACTATTGTTTAGTTAGTTAATTGAATATTATTCAATTTCATTGTTTATATTGAGTCATGATTTAATTATTTTCTTTTAAAATTCTTCCCTTTTTGTTAATTTATTTGGATGGGATGTGTCTATATCGACATAGCTGCTAAAAGTAAAAAGTAATATTTAACGTTAGATTTTTCACACTTACTGTAACTTCAAGCAATCGGCTAATTCATAAAATTGGAACAAAGCTCAGACAACAGATGGCAGTAGTGGACCACGAATAATGTCCAATGTGTAAATGGACCTGGAGCTGCTGTAAAAGTCCAACTGCAGTGCTATAAGCTAATAGTTTCTCCACATCACGCCAACTTTGATTGATAGAGCATTTATTTCTTCATTATTTTTCCACGCTAGCCCCATTCATGAGTCTTCAATTTGATTTTATGTTTTGCTCTCACAACCTGCTCCAGACACCTTTGACGACAGTTTTGGATGTTTTGAAGATATAAGCCACTAGAATAATGATATAATTATCTCTTCAGTAGGCATTGGGTCATGGCTAATTATCCACATGATGCATGTGTGATATACGAGAACAGACATTACAAATCTCGTGGTTTTTGTGCGTCAAGTACAGTAAATGTTAACTTGTTCAGTACACTTATCAATTAGTATTTATTAACAATATCTTTTTTTTCACTCAACATTTTTTCCCTTAAATAACTACAGTACAATACAGTGTTCATAGGTCCATTTCACAGCCACAAATATCAAAGATATTTACAGGTTTACATACAATATATACATATGCACAGGAGGCATGTACACAAGGCTTCTGCGTGTCACACGTTGGCCACAACCTCAAGAGTCACGAGGGACATTTACCGACAGATCCACAACGGACAAACCGGTGGCAGAATAAAACAGGGAGATTTACAGTCTGTACAATTATTACAGACACGGTGGGTGAAAAATGGCACCGTGTTGTAGAGCTATGAGGAATCTCTTGAGAAAAACGGAATCGGCAACCCAGTTGTCAGAAACATGTCAAAGATGTACAGTATTCACATGACACAGCATGTACACATTTCCATATCAATGGATATGAACGATGTCACGCCACACTTTAACGATGGGGACTGAGATGATCACAAAGCATCCTGGTTGTTCCTTCATTAAACACAAATACACAAAGAGAAAACATTCAAAACACACACGTTCACTTGCCCATCGTGTTCTTCTTTCGCGATTGTGCGCTTCCCTTTTTGAATGAGTGTTTTAAAATTTGACTCCAAACACATTTTCCTCATTTTTAATCTTCTAATTCAGTTGGAACCTCAGCGGCATTAAATATATTTAAATACTGCAAGAAGCGCCACCTTCCAGCACAAATTCAAAAAAAACCTAATAAATATTTAAATAATGACATAACTCAATCAGTAACGACTGTCGTCACCGGTTTGCTAAGTATTAAGGAAAATGAAAGCGTTTACAAAAATAAAAGCTTTTCCCGTCTTCAGTCGCCGTCCTATAAATAAAGATAATGCAAGAACTGTACCGGTAATCGCAAGCGAACTGCTTTTACTAGTGTAGTGGTTTCAGTACTATGGTGGTTGAACTAAAGTTCTTAGGATGGTCAAACATCACATTATGACGGCTTCTTAAAAGAAAACAGTCAGTTGGATAGGAATGAGATGCAAACAAACTGGCTGACTCGAAGGATTATTTGTAAGATTACAAAAACACATTTAAACACCGTGGTGTGTATTTTTGAACAGCAGCAACTGTGACACACGTATCCTTTAGTCAGTTCTGAATATTAAGGCTTTATCACAAGTTTCTCACATCTCTATAAACTATAAAGTTGTCTTTAGCGCAGTGCTCACGGTCGTTAATGCTCCATGTGGTTCTGTACGAGGATATAAAGTGTAGCACCAATAACTGCAGCACTGACAAAACATGCTCACTTTATGGTTTTGTGCAATTTCAACTGAGGACAAGGCCAACCCCCCCCCCCAAAAAAGTTTGTTTCCACAGTGCTCAAAAGTAGCATGTTACACACGAAAAAAGCTTTTGAGATCTGACGGAACAAGAGGAGAATGAATTTCAAGCTGGGAAAATGTAAAATGTTTTTTGGAAAGGCCTCAGCGTGGCTGAACCGGCGATGACGCTTTGAGTCACTCAAGTCTTGTAGACGTGGAACAGCAGCAGCGTGATTAAACGAGGCAGTGTCTGTACGATCCGGCAGGCCCAGGGTCAGTTGGTCCCGGCCAGTGCAAAAAGCCAGTCGATCGCCTCATTGGTCCGCAGGTCACCGACACGCGCTAGATCATCAATGCCAGTTCTGTCGAGTCCGATTCTGAATCTGCCTCGTTGTCCCTGAAAATTAAAGACAGTCTTCAGTTGGAGATTTGCTTCACTGACAAACAAACACAACAAAGAGGCATTTCAATCCACAGCCTTACCTTTGTTCCTGTAGCAGTTTGCGGTTGCCTTGCCTCTTCTCCTCTGTGATCGGATACGAGTACAATATGATGAGGCCGATTAGGATGAGGGCTATGGGTGCGGCGGAGACCAGCACTTTCAAGGTTATATCCACTTCCTCTGGTTGAGAGCAGCCTCTGCTGATGTAGCCTGCAAAACTGAAAAAAGAAGAAACAATTAAAAAAAAACATTTTCATGCATCGCAGAGCGTTAATATTGGTGATCCATGAAGAGAAAATTCACACCAAATCACTGATCAAAGAGTCAGTCATGTGGTGTGCATAAAAACCTGATGAATCACCTAAAACCGTTTAGAATGATTCACAATATAGGTTGTGCGTGTTTCAGCGACAACTTACTCTAAACTCAGAGTGGAGATGCCGAGGGAGACTCCAGAGGCGAACTTGGTGAAGAAGACGTAGAAGGAATAGAAGAGAGCTTCGTGGCCGGTGGAGTCGGGGTTCTGCACTTGGAAATCGTCGACGACGTCTGGCAGCATGGACCTGAAAAACAAAGAGTTAGAGTCACAAAAGTCTCTATTATCACTGTATTCCTGAGAAGAAAAAACATGGAGTCAGCGGGGATCTTACCAGGGCAGCAGGAAGGCTGCAGCCACTCCGATGCCGGCAGCAAAGGAGACGATGTAGGTGACGATCAGATTGCTCTTCATACACACCACCAGGATCATGAAGGGAATCACAGACTGGACAGGACACAAACGCATTAGACCACGCATTGAACACACACACTAGAGCTGCTAGAACATCATTTAACTGCTGTCAATCCGACAGGCTTCGTGCGACTCAGAAGTGGGATTGTGGGCCTTACCAAGCTGCCGGCGCAGACCGCCGTCTTTTTCCCAAAGCGAGTCAGGAACCACTGCCAGAAGGGGATGGCCAGAGTAGCGGACAGCTGAGGGGGGAGAAAAACATTCAAGGTCCGGTTAACAAGATTTTGTTTCGACCCTCCAGACAAAACTCACAGAAGTTGCATTAAAGTCCACAAAAGGCCGTCTGGTTCAGGTTAAACCAGGGAAGACCCTCTGGAAGACCCTCTGGGCCACAGAAGAAAAACAACACGGTTTCTACCGCTCTTCCCAAAACAAAATTGAGCTCAATGTGATGCAAAACCTCCACAGGGGTCGTCCCATGACTCTACAGGGGTTAGCGTGGATCGGTTTGACCTCTGACCCCTCCTTGTTTGACTGAGGTAAAGATAACGGCGATACAACAGTATCCACCTTCTCTCACGGTAAGCTAAGAGATAAAACCGCCCACACGTCGGTGCAGTCCCGCTGCACAATCATGTGTGAGAAAATGGCGTTGGCTCTGTGGCGTCCCACTATGAGGAAATGTTTCGCAGCAGGGTTTTTTGTTTTGTTTTGTTGCATCAGCAGTATTTGAACACTTGAACAGAGTCTGAACTTCATCTTCAAAGCCAGTTCCTTGCACGTGCAGCGACCTCTCTCCTCTGTGAGCCTCATCAGGCTTCTCCCCAGGAATCAAAACATAATTATCAGTTAATGTCTTCTCAAACCTTCCTCATTAAGCACGTTTTACACAACTGACCTCACATTATGAAAATAAGTACATACAAGGCTCTTTTTGTTTGTCGCAATTATGGAAATTCCCGTTGCTCTCGCACAACGTTTCATAACATTTGACCGTGTCAATGTCATCCAGTTTGAGTTACAAGTCCTTATATAATACCATCGACATAGATTTGTTGAGTCCATCTTTGTACCAATAAGATCTGAGCCGAGCTTCCAGGGTTCATCTCGCACCTCACCAAATTACTGAAGAGGAGGATTAGGATCACTTACTGCTGATTAAGGAGCGGCTCCTGTCAAAGCTCACACTGTTGAAGCCGCTAAAAAAAAATTAAGTAATTTCACTAAATAAATGTACTTTAACAAAAAGGTCAGTGCCTTGCCTGCATAATCCTTTCCATAAAGCACAGGATCAAAGCTGAGTAAGCTGCTCACGCTCACTACGCGGAGCAGTTGTGATGTGCACGCTACAGAAAGCACATCGACGGATTAATTGGGTTTAATACGTGATATGAGAAACCGTTTCTTCAGGAGAAGAGAGATAAAACAAGAGATCAGATGTGGCTCCACTACGGCCTGTGGGAATGGGATGGCATTCAGGCCGGGCAGTCACAGAGGACAATTGGCAGCCAGGAGACTCCGCTTTCTGACACAGTACAGACCAGCCTTGTGATTGAAGAAACAATTTATGTGTTCACCCTGGGAGGGAAGCTTTTGTCTGAAGCTA
Source organism: Melanostigma gelatinosum (assembly GCF_949748355.1). Lineage (NCBI taxonomy): Eukaryota > Metazoa > Chordata > Actinopteri > Perciformes > Zoarcidae > Melanostigma > Melanostigma gelatinosum. Next base: position 19,327,242 of record NC_136650.1, on the reverse strand, counting down.
ACCGCTTAACTTCTCCCACACAAACGGGGCTGCTCGAGGTTTCGTGCGCTGGGGGAAATGTGCGGCTATTGCTTTGGCAACAGGGCGCCTGAAAGTGCCACCTGTGTGTGTGTGTGTGTGTGTGTGTGTGTGTGTGTGTGTGTGTGTGTGTGTGTGTGTGTGGGTGTACTCACCATGATGACCAGCAGTATATTCTGGAAGTCGTTTCTGAAGCCCAGTGTCGAGCTGCAGAATAGGGCAAAGTTTCCCTCCAGGAGCTGCGGGACAAAGCACAGAGATTTACTCGATCAAATCCTACTGCCTAAACACACACAAATAAATAAACACACACACACACACATCTTGGCCAACATTGCAGGCGCCACGTTAACTCTGTCCGGGAGCACATACCAGCGTGTTACGAAGAGCCAGTTGGACTCAGCAACCCAAAACCTAACAGTGTATTGACATACAGTAGGCTATATACACCTACTGAGGGGTCATAGTAAAATGGTGCGCGTGTCTCTGTACGCACCATGAAACCGAGCGAGGTGAAGAGGAAGACCATGACCAGTTTGGCATACGGTCCGTGTCCCATCACCAGCTTAATCCCCTGGAAGAAACCCATGGGCTGCGACCTGGGACGACAAGACTCTGGAGAGAGGAAAACAATCGGAAAGAATGAGCAAAGACGCTAAATTACAATCAGTAGAAAACATTTTCAACTCTTGTTGTTTGTCCCATCACTGGTCATGAAAGCCTCCCATTCAAAAGCCTAACCTCTGATTCACTACTTTGAATGAAAGACAAGATGTGGAAACTAAACGACTGGACGGAGCCGGTTTGCCGGGAGAGATTAACGTCTTACCTTTTCGCTCCCTCACGCCGAAGAAGACAACAATAGCACAGAGGACATAGATAATGCAGATGACACCAGAGGCAATCATGTAGGCCACTTTCTGTAAAGAGGGAACAAGAGAAGAACCGGTTAGCAAACACCATTCTTGTAATCGGCCCTTAACCGTTAAACCTCTGATCAACAGCTCAGCCTGTTTACCGTGTCATCCAGGGAAATGACCGGCCCCGATGCATTGAGTCCGAGCGACAGAGAGGAGTTGCTCAGGTCGATGTCGCCGGGTCCTGGGAGGCAGGGAGCGTTCGCCATACCCACGATCTGGCCCTGGATAGCTGTGCCCAGAACAGTGCCCATAACCTCCACCGTCATCCCTGATGGGAGGAAACACGGGGGACGTTTTAGCCATTGAGGAGGGGGCGAACTAATCAAAAAGGTGCACGTGCGGCTGTAATACTCACTGTACGCGGTGGCCGAGTCTCTCTCTTTCTGCTCTGAGCTGATGAACATGGTGAGGGCAGAGTATGGCACATGGAAGCACTGTTTTTGCAAAGAAAAAGAGCAACAAGGTGAGACAAAATGACGAGCAGACTCTCTTTGTTGGTCGTGCAGAGAAGTAACGACGAGTAACGGTGCAACGTTTTGGGAAAGCTGTCTCTTCACATTGGGCTGGAAAGTTAAACTCTGAGACTCTCTGCAAACAAACTGTCAAACTATTCCTTTAAGGAATACTTTCAGATTTATTGTGCAATTAGAGGAATGTTATGGCTATTTATATATTTTGGAAAGACTGCAACACTTTGCAATGATCAACAATTCAGGTTACTTCATATTGACCACTAATAACCTTTCATTTCATAATAAAGAGTCAGTGAGGCGTGGGCTGGAGAGTGGTACTCACGGTTTGAAGGGTCTGGAAGATGCAGTAGAAGACAAGGTACCAGATGACTTTGCCGTCCTCAAAGGGAGGAACGAACCAGATGAGGAAATAGGCAATCACGGCCAGGGGGGTTGAGAGCACGATCCTTCATGGAGACGAGAGGAACAAGAGGAGACAACAACATCAGTGGATGAAAACGTGACCCTACAACAATCCTTACTGAAGAGAGGGGACGTTATGTAACTAACTGTGGCCATGCGAGTGTGGCCTTTATTCAATTTGTGCCAAATGTTCTCCTCAGCTCAGCACCGATTGATGTTTAGAGATGGTGTTCCTGGCGTTCACCAGCATGGAACAGGTTGAGCTTGTGTCTAAACCGGGGTTATGAGAGTACGTAACACTCACTGGTGTCCTTCTGTTACATGAAAATGGTTCAATGAGGCAAAGCTGCGTGTTCAAAGCTCCTCCTCACATGTCCAACATCCCATCAATTTGCAACATGAGGTTGCAAAAATAGTGCGACTCGTTCTGCTTCACAACTTGAACTGGAGTAAATATATATATATAGCCACAGTTAGAGATAGATAGATAGATAGATAGAGATATCTTTTTGATTAGTTCGCCCCCTCCTCAATGGCTTAACTAATCCCCCGAAGCCCGTTTAGACACAGCGTGAACTCTGGAGAGAGTGATGTCAGAGGCCGCAGCGCTCAGCTGACTCTGCAGCCCATGTGATGTGATTAACTGTACACCCGAGTGAAGCCGCTGTGGGCGTGTGCAGTAGTGGTCCGATGCTTTATCTGGATATGACGATGCATTTAGGAATGCATTTCTTTTAAAGCGTATTACCTCTGTGTCAAATGCCACAAACGCACACCACCAGAGGCTCGACTTGACTCAGACATGCTGCAACACGGATGAAACAAGCGGCGGTGTGAAGAAAACACTAAGCCTGTGCTTCTGTTTTGTTTGTTATAAAATAGAGACTTTCACGTCCCATCCAGTGAAGGCTGTTCTCAACACCGTGTTACGAGGATTAGCCAGGACTTGCACCGTGTTTGCCGGCAGAATTGCAGTGACACCGTATGAGATCCTTCCTGGAATCGTATTCAAATGTCCTCTGAAATATTCCTTTCAGCGAGACGAGGATTTTATCCCAGCAGGTGACAGATTAGTCTGGCGCTTATTAACTGTTTTTAAATGGGCCGACAACAATAAATGAATGAATTACTTGGGCAGCAATCATCTGTCTGGGTGGGTGATTAGCTGTAATAAAAGTTGGAAACCAAGCTGATATTAGAGTTCTTAATTCATGTTTTATGCTCCAACAAATAACTTCAGAAATCTTGGTAAAGTTTAAATAATAAATCATGCTTTATGTGAAATTAATGTGGGAAAACCTCACAAAATCACTGGTAAGGGGAAACATCGACATCCCAATCTTTAGCAGACTTAAATATATTCATATTAAGGAAGACAGGCAGTCAGTATGACTAGCAATGCAACCTCAGGATACCTAACAGCCAACGTCCAAAGTAATCCATTTATACGTTTTTATTTACAGCAGGAAACCTGCAGACTGTCACCAATAGTGCGACTCCTTCTGCTTCACAACTTGAACTGGAGTAAACTCCTGAAATTCCTCAGCCAGTCTTTTAAAAACCCTGCCGGGCCATTCGCAGCCGGGGCCTCATTGGCTCACGCGTGTGGTGTGTTGTGGGCTGGACCAATGAGGGACCAGACGGCCTCGTCTGTCCCCTCCCCCACTTCCTACACGGTGCTTTTAAGAGACACAGCAACCGTTCCACAAGCTTTCCTGTGGGCTCACCACCACACCCATCTCTTTTATACGACGTGATGGACCGTGCCAATCATTCCTCAATCATTCCTCATACAAACCCCACCCACCCACTCCCACAACAAATGAATCTCACTTTGCACAATAAGCACAAAGCATGACCCCCCTTTGAGATTCAAACATCAGCATCTAGATGTTAAAAATTACAATAACTATACTGACCCTTAACCCTCTCGCACATTAGTTCAATTAAGTCCATCAAAAGAAAAGACTACCAACATGTAGAAGTCTAAATATAATGTTCACAGTGGCTACATGTGGACATTAGGAGGATCGTTCGGCTAGAAACCCTCCATCTGAACTTGCAGAACAAGAAGCCATTTCAACATATTGTTGCACACCTGCCAACAAAGCGTCATGTCATCACGAAAGAGGAACGTTTCAGACTCTTCTGGGAAACTGTTACCCAACGTTCGATGCTTCTTCCTTTGGTAATCTAAATGAAATCATGCAGGTGTTCTCAGGGGAACATTAACACAGGCCACCGAGGAGGGAGGCCTTCATGACCGGGTTCATCTCCCAAATGTGCCCTTCATTAAACAAGGGTGCACACATTTCAGAACCAACTAGGGAGATTATGTTTTTAATCAAGTCGGCAAGGGAGTACATCGGTGGAGTCCCACTTACCTCCCTGTGGTGCTCATTATGAAGCTGCCTACACCCTCTGACATTTACCTCGTCACCTGGTCCCACTATGGAGGTACTGCATGTTCAAACTTATCGTCTGTGTTGACAGGAGACTGGCAGCCCCTCCTGTGACCAGCAGCTGCCACGCCACACTGTACTTCATCTTATGCAACCGTGTGAATTGTACCAGTCACATCGGCTCTGCAGTGTTTTAACAATCATCCATGAATAACTCGTATGAATTGAAGCCATCGCGTAGGCTGCTCAGGGATGCGGGGGAGGGGATGTGGCAGCTGAAAAAGAGTCGGAAATCGTTCTGTGAAAAATCCCCGCGGGCCTCCCACTCCCTCAGACTGGCTGCGACACACCGGCACATTCTTTTTTCTCTTTATAAGAGGGATTTCACATAAAGAAGTCAAAGTGTACTGGTCAAAAGACGGTTTGTGTGGCTTAAGAGCAAACTCAGTAGCAGGCAGGAGTTATATTTGTCAAAGCCACACCAAAGGCCATGCTGTGGGAAACGTCTAAGACTAGCGCCGGTAGGGATCGAATGCATTTGTTTTGAAAGTCTTAACAGTCTTCGCATTGTGACCGCAGTGGCCCAGCCTTAACCATTTCAACTAAAGCAGATTATTTCATAGTCTGTGTGTACATCCGTGTGTGAGTGAGAGTGAGAGTTTGAATGGACACACGTGTGAACAATGAGGAAGCGGCCGTCACTGCATCAGCATGACCCAAAGTAACCTCTCGGGAGATGACGCTGGTGAGCTCCTCACAAAGCCCCGCCCCCAAACACTGACACATGTACAGTCTATGTTTGGAAAACTTCCACTCGCAACTGTGACACACCGAGACTGACAGCGACAGCCCCCCCCCCCCCCCCCACTTCCAGTAAATGTGTGAAAATTGCTTCAGTGACACATAACTGGGCTTTATCAACAAGCTAATGGAAACAGCCTGAGAGAGACTCAAACACTACAGCTGGAGGAGGGTGCACTGGAGAAAATGATCTGCTAAAACCCTAACAACGAATAACATCCAACCGTATCAGACTGTATAGCGGGATTTCCACTTACCAGGGCAGCATGCGTCCGAAACGCGTCCACGGGCTCCGGGACACCAGGAAGCCCACCGTCGGGTCCGTTACGGCGTCCCACGCTCGGCCCCCAAACAAAATAATGGAGGCATAGAAGGGATCCAGCTGCAAAAAGGGGAGAATACACAAATATTAGCGCAACTGTGACATTTAAAAAAAGGACACAAATCTCAATTTCAATGGGGAATTTGTTGATGCTCAAACCTGCTTTTCAGGTAGCCATTCAAACATCATTCCAGGCGTTATACGAGTATTCCATCAACAATAGAATGACTAAATGTCAACTATACATGGCATGTGGTGGTTAAACTGCTAAGCTGAAGATGGAGGAGTCAGCAGTGACGCTTTACAACGTGACATTACAGTAAGTAGTGCTTTTCATTTTAGTGTCAGAAGGCACCACTTAGCATAGTGAAGGTGCCGCCTGGCTGCTGTTCATTTAGCGTGGAGGAGACGAGCCTGAAGGCGGGATTGAATGCTCGACTCCTCGACTGTACAATCAGCCCCACGCTGTGTCACCCATCACACTCTTAATCTACAATCTTGGTAGCCTGACAAAGCGAAACCCTGGGAAGCAGTTGACCCACATGCTATCCATGAGATTAGTGCCAGAGCCCATTAAAGCGAGCTCCTTCCCCATCGCGCTACCGCCGCCCCTCCCCTGAAGCCCCTGTAAGTCTTCTGATACAGTGGAGCCACATCATGGAAGTCAATATATGGAAACAACTTTTTCCACCCCTTAATTTTTCTCCAGGATAATCGCTCCTTTGTTGGGGAGCTTTGGCGGTCACAATGTGCCCTTTGTGAGAGAGGTGGTGTGAGGGCACAGGAGGGGATCGTGTACAACTCGCTTGTTCTAAAGTCAGTAAATGCCACCGCACATACTGGCATCGGGTATAGGAAGAACAGTATGTTCCCGTCACCGGTGTGGTGGTCCTGTAAGGGCAGCAGGTGGGGGGGCGAGATATATTCTATAAGTCTGTGTTATGAAAGAGACACTAAATGTCTTGGACAGGCGTGATCATGGAGATTTGAAATAGCCTAAAAACCAACTCACCTGCGCTACATCCAGCAGATAGATCTGCAGAAAGAATCCCAGGGCACACCCTGTGATCTGGTAGGGGGCTCCGCCGATGGCATAGCAGATCTTGTTGCAGACTGATAATCTGTTCCCATTTTCATGCTGGGGAAAAAGGAAACAACAGTTAATCAAGTAATAAAAGCGGCTACATAAATGCTAAAAGTGGAGCCAGGATTGGGACATTTTAAGTGTAGATAATGTAGCAGATCTTAGATCTGAATATCTGCTAAGAAGACAATGACTCATTCAACATTAACCTACTTTTGGAGAAAGTGTCCTAAAGGCTAAGTATTTGCAGCTGCCTTACAAACCTTTCCAGGCTTTGACAGAGCCAAGCCCTTGTAATTATAGAAGGGGTCAATTGTGCAGAGTTGGCGCACAGTTTCATCCTCAGGTAACTCTCAATTTCTGTCTGAACAAAACTGAATCTCTGATTATTCAGCGGCGCCTTTTTGCGCACTAGTCCGATTAAAACGTGTTTTTTTCGGTGCCTCATGAGGAATGTGGCCTGAATAGCTTAAATCGCTAGAGAGTCTCAAGCTGGCAAGAAGCTAATCATCACGTAGCGTGTTTCGCAAAAGTCAGGGACAGCCACCGGGGAAACAAGAAAAACCCTTTCCAACAAGTGCTCAATTCTTCCTTGTTTTCTCCACTGTAGATGTAATAATGTCCTCAGCAGACAGACACTAAAACAACTCCTCCAGCAGCAACACAACTCTATGCAGGTTAGTACCAGCCAGGGCATGACAACACCATGGTGTCAACACAGACCAGAAAGAGGTCGAAAAGCACCTTGGCAGCAGCCTGAACTGGCTTAATACGCCAACGGATTGGCTGCCAGTTTGACCAGAGCTCTGACTACTCCCGCCCACAGAGGGATGAAAACACACCCTCGCCGCTGACCAATCAAAAGGTAGCATTTGCTTGTTTTCGGCTGGTAAAAAGGCATGTTTCATTGCAGGTGGTGAGTGAGATATAAACAAGATATAACCTTGAACGGCAGACACATTTTCAGTGTTCTTCTCACTGTGCATGAGAAACACCTCATCTAAGATCACAACCACAACATCACTATGGCTGCAAACTACTCAATGAACCAGCCTCTTGCCTTGTTGATACACCCAACCCAGCCTTTGTTAGGGTGACAAAAAAAACATCATGCTGCTATGTTGTGTATGAGTTCTTGTATCCAGCCAATTATTCAAACCTACACAAAGGCTGCTATTACACCGATTGGACCACCTTGGTGATTTAGTGCCTGCTGGGTCATGTAACTTGGGTGGAGGTTTGATTGACGGTGTACTAATGTTCTTTTGTATATGTACTAATGACCCCAGTTACAGTAGAGAGAGGATGCGTCTCTTCATGTCTTTTGCACACAAAAAATCCAATCTGCCTCACACAGCTTATCTAATGAGGATGTCTCAACAAGCTACTACTCGTGCCATCAGTGCTACCAGTAAAGATGTTATCACTGCTCACTTGCAAACCACAGTCAAGTGAACATCCTCAAACTTGTGGCTTTTTAGAGGAACAGTTTTTGATAAATGTTGCACGAGATGTATAAAAAGTCTTGATTAATAGATATAGGATTCATCCTCAGCCTGCCTCCTCTGGGTCTGACACGTCGCCTTGTTACGGTGATCCCTGCTGCATTCAAAGCTGTCGGAGATATGGATATCGCCCCCCTACAAATGCACTCAAAATACGAATGTATGTCAAGAAGTCTTTGGTGAAAATAGCTTAGACGCTGTTTTCATAACGTGCAGATGCATTTTGCTACTACACTGTTGTTTCACGTGATAGCTGAAACAGAAAGACACGTAACAACTCCAATTTCCACTTATATTCAAACACGTGTCCTGAACGCAGCACTAAAACACACCTACATAAACTAATATGGAGGCAGTATCTTAGATACCTTCTATTGATACTCAACACCCTTACAGCGTTTCCTTTTTAGAGGAGCGAGAGAGACATTTCCAGTGTGACTGCAATTTTTCACGAGATTCATTTTAATTAATTAGGAAGACCAATGATGCAAATGAGAAACTTCCAGTAGGCTAATTTCACGTCAGCCAACGTCCGCTAAAGTAAAACGAATTATTTTTTAAAAAGGAAACAGTTATGATAGACTAGCCGTTAAGATAGAATAGCAACGTTAACGGTCGTATTTTAGGGATTTAAATGTAGCTCTATGTGGCTGTGGTTACATGTGCAGCTAAACATCTCATTACAGCGTCTAGAAACTAAAATTATGACTTGGCTAACGGTAAATCTGCTATATTTAACCGTCAAAAGCTCCCGTTCAGCAATATGATTTAAACGATTTGAAATATTCAGAGGAGGGGGGGGGGGGGGATGGTTCGCTCATAACTGACTGATTAATTCACTGAAAAGTAATCATATTCTTTCACATTTGTAATCACTATCAATCATTTAATTCACTCAATAACTCAACGAGTCACATATGAGATGATATTAAGTCCAACTGTTGTGTAGAAATATCTCAACCGGCGACGCGCGCGCGCCTAGTAACAAGTAAGGTTAAGTGATTCAGTCCGATCGCGACGTCGCTTCACCGGGTGTGCTGCATTCATTCAAAAAACAGCGTCTTCTTCGTTTACTGCGTGGTGTCGTGCCGTCTAGTGTGTTAAATAAGAAAGCGTTGGTCATTTTTTTAAATAAATGAATGAATGAAACGTACCTTCCTGGCGAGCGTGAGTCCATCCGAGCTGACTGGTTTATTCAATAAACTGGGGTTGGAGTATTGTTCTCCTCCCTCTCCTTTAGCCATAGCAGAGGAGCTGGTTCTGTTGAGAGGCAAACTAAACGTAGAACTATCAAACAGGTGGGTTCGCAGTGGTTCTACAATCTGTGGAAACTAAGAAGATGCGGAGGCAGAAAGGGTGTAGTAGTAATTTGTAGAGCTCCCCGCCCCCGCCCCCTTGCCATTCCACCCCACATTTAAACCCCGCCCCTCTCAAGGCGTGCCTCGTGCAATGATAAGGAATCCAACTCACCCAAGACGTATCATCTGAATTTCTCAGTATTAAATGTTTGCCTTATCGGCGTTTGATGTCGTGTGAAAATGTCACATGTTTGCATATCTATATACAAACATAAGGGCCCCCTGTTCAAATAGTCATACAACCTGTTACTCAACTGAGTCGTGTCCTTAATGTACTGATTATTAAGTTTAAACAGCATTGATACATCATGTTTTTATAATCATAAATGAAGGATTAACTGAATAAATAACTAAACAGTTGTTTTATTTTTAAGGCATTTTATTAGATTTTATTTATTTAAGAGCTGCAGATACAGAAACACGTTTTGCATCAATGAATGACTAATGTTAAACATTTAACTCTTTTGAAGTGCTGTGCAGTAATTGTTGTTGTACATTTTAATAATTCAACTATACATTTTTCTATGGCACATGGGGTTTTCTTGTTTAGTTGATTTTCTTTCTCCGAAATTGTTTGAAAACTACAGATGTAGGCCAACTATTGTTTGGGCCGTGACTATATTTCTCTGTATTTAACCCACAATCAAAAAAGTTAGTTCCTTCCTGGTCTTAACTCTGCTTCAGGGATACGTTTCATTCATACAAACATGGTCCCAAAATGTATTCAAATGTTATTCAATGTAATTTACATGCACGCACTCTTTTTATTATATGCTTCCAATGAAGTCGCTCCACAGTATGCGTGTGTTTGTGTGTGTGCGCATGTGTGTGTGTGTGTGTGTGTGTGTGTGTGTGTGTGTGTGTGTGTGTGTGTGTGTGTGTGTGTGTGTGTGTGTGTGCGTGTAACTGCTATCTCCGGTCAGTCCTGCATACTGCTGTCAGCTCAAAGTGACCACCTTCCTCTGTGCTTACCGTCAATGAAGACGGTTCAAAGTGACCGTTTTAGCATCTTTTCATATGGACACTCCATATAGCCGGGCTGCTTAATGGAAGCACACCCAAGATTCCTCATGTGTGGCAGAACAAACAGCAACTTTACTCATGTGGCTAACTGGAGGGTGGCTGCTCGCTGCCTGAAGGGGGGTTCCTCAAACTCTCTCTCTCTCTCTTTCTCTCAGGTCTTTATTTGCAAAGCGCCTTCTGCTCTGACGACTGGCTGTGCATGCATATGTTCCCATTATAGCTGAGCATACATGCAGTATGCAGTAAACACACACCGCCACCAGTTTGAACGCTCATCTTTGTGTCCGGCACTGGAATGCAGGAGATTTAAAGATTTGTTTGCCATGTTTACTCATGGCTATGCCTGCACAGTCTTTCCACCATCTCACACACACACACACACACCTACACACACACACACACACACACACACACACACACACACACACTTCGACAGGCCTCACACAGTTAAGAGCGCACACACTGTCCACCTCCCCTCGATCAAACATGCATTTACAATGCAGCTTTATCTCCGACTGTGTCAATATTTGTTTCTTCACACCAGATGCATTCATGCCTCTAAGAGTGAAACTCTATAGCTGCATTGCCAATGTTCAGATAGTTGAACCTCAACCACCAAACATGGCGTGAGTCTGTCGGCAAATCATTGTGTGTCAACATGCCGCAGGTTAGATAAGACATTATGTCCGGCTGATTTTAAAATGTCCCTTATTGCTGTTTGAATTTCTCCACTCTCACAGTTATCTGCTCACATTTTGAGATCATTTCTACATCATTTAGGTTAGTTGTAATGCCTTTGAGTGCAAAAGAGTTGCCGCTCTGTTGCAAAGCGTGCATGTTGAAATATTACTTCATGCCATTGGCAATACTGTCTGTCTGTCAGGCTAATTTCACACAGGGAGGATGGAAGGTTTGCGGCATTTCGATGGTGATATTGCAGTTTACAGATATTACAGTTATCCTGAATCACTTGATTTTTGTGATTGGGGAAACAACTGCAGTCCCTTTTTCTCGGATGTAGGGGGCTTCAGCAGAGCAACATGAACGCAACCCTAAACCAAGCTGAACAGGGTGTATCCAGTTCTCTTAATACATCCATGGTCTGTGTGTGACTATACAACAACAATGCCGCCATTAAAAAGAGAAGAACGGGCATCATTCATCGTACATTTGTTCGTATCGTAAGCATTTGTTTGAGAATCTTAGCCGGGGTCAAGCCTCTTATTGCTTGAAAGCAAATACACGCAGAGGGACAGCGGTTAACGGAGGTGCTTATCTTCCCAAGGCTCATCCGAAGCAAAGGGGACTTGTCCTCACTGAGAACCAAAACTCTGTAAGGTACAAAGACAAAGACTGCACACTGCACGCTGCATCCACAGAGACTTAACCCTGATCCAACAGGCTACTTTCCCATGGTTCCCCTTACCTGTCCCCATTTTCTTTTAGCTCGGCTGCTGAAAAAAAGCCCCAGAGATGCTTTGGCGAGCATCCCCAAAGGAGCTGCTGTGACCCGGGCGTAACTTGTGAGAGCCGTTTAAATTGCTGAAATAATGTTTTGGGTTTGGCCTGCTGTGGGTGCAAAATAAGTACAAGCAGGGGCACAATGTCACTGAGAGAGCTTGACCTATAGGCATGGGGCACAACAATTACAGGTTGTTTGGCACGAGATTGTGTATGCTTGTGTGTGTGTGTGTGTGTGTGTGTTTGAGTGCACGTGCGTGTGTCCTTTGTGCCGTTCAAGCCACAGCTACTTGGTGATAGGCACCACAGTGGCTCGTGTGACGACTGTACGGTGTACAAGGGGATACCTTTATTGTGTGCGCATGTATACGTGTGTGAGTACAGCCTCATGAATGTGTATTTGAGAGCAATGCGCCGAATGCAGAGGCCAGTCGGATAGGTCGAGCTCTGTGTGCGTCACGTCAACCAGGCAGCAGGTTCATAGGTGGGACGGAAACTCAGGAGGGAGAGCAGTGAACACACACACACACACACGGGACACACACACACACACACACACGGGACACAGAGGGAAGTTGTTGGTGAAGGGGGGAGCTGTCACGTGCTTTGTGTCCAGAAGTTCAGGTATTTTCCCATGAGGTGGCTTTCAGTTAGCTCGGACGCAGCTGTCCGGGTCAGTGTGTGTTGAATACGTTTGAACAATAAGCGTTATCCCTGTGAGACGACATACCTTTTTAATTGAATAGAAAAAGACAGAAAAAATAAAAGCTGCATTCAGACCCATAGGTTTATGTGTGAGACCTCTGAACCATTAAATGTAGTCTACATGGCTTCCATAGAAATGAATGAGACCGCGTTCGCGTTTTAAAAGTTATAAAAGTTATAAAAGTTATAAAAGTGGCGTTCATTTGTGAATATGATCTCGCTGAACAAAACGTGTACGTATCATGAACGTGTGTTTGCCACCGAACTTATTTTTCTGCAATAACCCCAAATCCAATGGAGGCATCCCACTGGCTTTTTCTCGAGGGAGTGTGATGCTTTTGTGTGATACACAAAAATGCGCTAACCCTGCAGCACTCTTGCTGTGATCATAGTTAACCCTCCAGAACATAAAAGAGTAACAAAAACGGACGAGATTCTTCTTTAATTAGGCTCCCTGCTGTGACTTGCATGAAAAGCTGCAGCCTTTCACTTTGCCAACACCCAACTATTCATATGCGTGTGAGTTTGTGTTGATGCAACGCTACTTGCAGCTACATTAGCACTTCTATTCGGGGTAATCTGATGCATGGGGGGGGGTTAAGATGCAGCTATTTCTTAACTCAGACAAGGCAAACAGAAGTCCAGTCCTTCCTTCACACTGAAGTACAGGTCACAGGCGAAGTGAAGGAAACACTTCTATTTCCCTCAATATGTGCAGAAAGCCAATTCATGTAATTTGCTCGCAGCACAAGATTCATTTGATCTTGCATTGTTTTGTATTTCTGCTTGAGTTTTCCTCCTATCTCAGTACTTTACGATAAACTCCATATGAAGAAGGGAACGGCCCTTTCTAAACCATTGTATTTAAACCAGGTCAATTATTCTTTATAATTACTTTTTTTTTTAAAGTAGCACCACACCATGCTATGTTTAGAGAATCCCTGAGGACTTATAGTGTACCTGCTGTCAGAGCGTGAAAGACATTCCCACCATGCTTCATTCTTTCTTTCACTCTCTTATTTTTGAATTGTCACATCATGTTATTACATGACACATAGGTCTGAAAAGCTCAAGCGTGGGTGACTTCGTCGGTCAGGATCAATGTGGCCTAAACTCTACCACCTGTCACTGAAAGTGGCCACCCCCTAATTATTCCTAACTTTAAGCCGCGATATCATTTAAACAGGTAAGTTATATAAATATGTGCCCCCTGTACAGTTGTCATGAATGGAGATATTAGCAATAGAGATGAAAACCATATTTGTACCAGGACGTAAGCGTGTTTATTTCTGCTGTGATGTACTTTGCATTTTGGTGGAGCCCTCAAGTGGCCTTTAGAGGAACTGCAGATTTTGGCACTTCCACATTGGCTTCATTGCTCAGCACCGGAGGTCACCACTCAGTCATTTCCAACAATAAACTGCAGCAGGCGACAGGGCTCCGCAGCCACAGAACATGCTGTGCTTTTTAGCAAAGGGCCCTTTTTCTTCTTGAGTGGAAACTGGAGGTCGGCATGTTGCTCTCCCACCAATAAAAAGCCACAGAGAGGAAGGTGCGAAAATGCAAATTCGCGCCAGCTTTTACCCTTTTGTGGCAGCTGGGGTGACTGCTTCAAAGTTCATGTTTCATGAGCACGTGGCTCAGAGTGACAGAACTATGAACCTGGCTGTTATCAGGGTGGACAGACAGATGTTTCACCCAGACTGATGTCACTGTGTTTTGTTAGCAGTCTGTCTGCTTCTGTGTCTCAGGTCGTAGAGGCGTCAGGCGTGTAGTTGTGTCAGAAAGACTGTGCTAGGTGCATTCACACATTAGTTGGCTCAAACAGCTTTCGACTTCAGCTCCCAGCACTAAAATGATGTCATGCTAATAAACTAAATGTGTGTTTTGGAGAAACTTTGTAGTTGTGAATACAATAAATAAAGGAGCTGGAAAAGAGGCATTTTTTTCACTGTTGGGGCAACGCATTCTTTATTGATAAATCGTTGCAGCTTTAAATGCAAACTGCCCGAATTATTATTATTGAGGACACGCCTCCCCGTGACTGAACACACCTGTGTCTTATCCCTGTTTAATGCCCGTGGAGCTGTTTGTGTCCCTCTTTAACCTGAAGAAGACGGTCATGTCGAAACGTTGGTGAATGATTAAATATCTCTCTCATCGTGGGCTACGAGTGTGCGACTACTTTCCCCTCCAGCGAGGTCCCGTTTTCTGATCTTTGCGCCACAAATAAAGGCATCACCCAATCATGTTGCGCCTACATTATACTGTACAACTATATGGAGGCTGGCTACTTAGTCCAAAATAGCTTTATTACTCACTTCTGAAGTGCTGGAAGTGAGATTTTATTACCTTTATCACGACTCTTTTTAGTGTTTGTGCTAAGCTAAGCTAACTGGCTTGCTTACTGTAGCTTTACCGAACAGACAAAGTGGTGTCAATCATCTCATCTAACTCTCTGCAAGACTGCGTGTATTTCCCAAAATATCAAACTCTTCCTTTAAAGATGCATTCTCACATTTGTGTAATTCGCTTGCCCTCAAATCAACAGATCAGCCAACATTTCAACTATTTCAGCTCGGAACACAAACTGTTAGCCTTTCTGTTTGGACATCGGCACCTACAGTTGATGCTGAAAGCATGAATGTTGAGAAGGATAAATCAAGACTGTCATGTTTCATCTCTTTAACTTGCCGACGATCACGATTAGCCGTGAATTCGCGAAACTGTCTGCAGAGTTAAAAGAGATCAGGGCCAGATCAATAAAGTACTGTATGTTCTTAAATGAGGAACAGCGTGTATGAACCACGTAGACAGCAGCAGGTAATGTGGAAACAAGAAGTAGAGTAAAGGGCAACTATGATACACGTGCACACACGCTGTTGTACTTTTATCTGTGTACATTATCCTTTTTTTTAACAAGCAGTTGGTACTTAGTTGGACGCATGATAAAAAGCATAAGCCAAAGTCCAGGTGTCAGAATTCCAGCGTCAATTATCACTTTACCTTTCTACGGTCAGCACGGGCGATAAAAAGACGCCTTTACGGCATCTATAAACACCGACTTGATAAACATGCCCCACAGCATGTTAATGACATTTCAGATAAGCTCTGTGTTATGCTTTGACTGCCCTGTTCTCCGGAGTGGATCGTGTGCTCGGTGCCCAGTGGGAGGTCACTGTGGTATGACCGTGTAACGATTTCGCCGGCAGTCACCTCAGGCTGCCGAAGGTCATTTTGAAAAACAAAAAAAGTAAATAAACACCTGTTTCATCAGTCGGTGTCACGCAAAACACAGAAGCTTGGCCTGTTTCCAGTTATCCATCGGATGTCGCGTTGGTATCAAACTCATCATGTGACTCCGCACGTGTAGACGGGAGGAGCAGCTGGGGAGTCATAATGGACTCCATGCAGCTGACTGTTTATGGTTGTGCTCGCAGGAGGTGTATTTATGTTTAGAATGGAAACAGTGACGTGTGCACGAGTGTGTGTGTGTGTGTGTGTGTGTGTGAGTGTGTGAGTGCACCAGCCCCCTGACATGTCTGCCTCTGTCCCTTGGGAGAAAATAGACAAGGACAGTCAAAGGGAAGTGTAGTCCGCAAGTTCACTGACTGCCTGTTGACTTGTAAAAACTCTCTGTGTGTGTGCGTCATCTCTGCTGTTCCTGCTGTGTCTCTATTATTCATGTCAGTGTGTACATTTCTCTCAATATAGACACAACAAACACACTCCTGGGTTCCTTAGTAGACCATCATCTAACATCATTATCCATTATCTTTATTACCTCTCCAGAGAGGTTCCTCGTTAATGTTTCCTGCTCTCTCTGACCTCTCAAGTAGTATCTCTGAAGAGAGCATCTTTGAAGTGTGGCCTATCGGTTGTGGGATGATAAAAAAGGTTCACAAAGTCGATATGATTGTATAGTAAACTGTCAACAATGGTCAACTTCTCCAGAGTGGTTTGATTTGCGACTTTTGTATGTCCTGGAGGGCTGGGGCAGCACCCTAAATGTGGAATGACTCCAAGGACAATATGGTGGCAACAAGGGCAATTTCATAATGAGCAGGACTCTTCCGAATGTTAGCGCTCGTAGCACCTCCCTAAAGCTGTCAGCTACTGTTTGAAATCGGCTGGATATTCAGTTCAGTACAAGGTCGTTATCGTCCCACAAGAGGAAATTCTTTTCACAGCAATCAGTGTGAAGGTAAGAACTGATTACTGGCTCCGTAGACGAGCACCTTTAGGGGCCTGTCAATATTAGAAACATTAAACCTCTGCAGAAGATACAGCCTTTGTCGCCCCGTCCTGCATATTGACTCTATTTCTTATCAACATGAGTACCAAGGTGTAGCTCTCTAACAAGTTCTTCTTCTTGTTCTTTGGCAATGATCTGGTGAGGTGGAAGTGATGCCCTGCAGAAGTCAACAACTATACACCACATTAACAAGATAACCACCAATTATAGAGCTATATGTACATAGAGTGACTATGAAGTTACTCTTTCTCTATCCCTTTGGTCTCTGAGCGTTTATTTTTGTAACTCTGCTGCCGCCTTCTGGAATATTTGTAGAATTACAGTATCCGTGTTGCTGAGATGAGGAAACGGGACAAGCAAAAGATATCTCTGTGTTGAGATGTTGCTGTCCTGGTTTTGTTTTGGATTGCATAACGGGAATCTTACTGTATAATAAAGCATTGAAGCATTTTGCAGCATTTCTGATTCATTTCTTTGACATATTTACCATAAAGTAGCACAATCAGTGCTATTAAGAGGTGGCCTTCTAGAATTATTTATATTATATAAAATATCCAATTGTGTGCACAAACAGTGTTTATTTTTTGTTGGAAAATGCTGCCAAATTTATGACACGAGTTGATCCTGAGAGGCGTCCGAAGTGTTTTGGTCGCATAAATGTGACAATAAAGGTGCTAAATGGGAGATTTCTAATCCCTCTCAACGCCTCTTAACAGGTTAGCTGAGCCGGCGGCTCGCAGCTAACAGCGCTAACAGCGCTAACAGTACAAACTATGTCAAAACACGCCAACTGAGTTTACAGTGTTTCCCTGTGGCGGAACCGGAGGCCCCTTGTCATCTCAAAACTATTATTAGTATTTATTTAGTATTTTATTAGTATTAGAGCAGTGCAGAGCAGCGGCCATGAGCTAGTGGGACACGCTCACATGCACTGACATGCACTAAAAGCACGTGCAGCCGGCCTATGGCTTCAAAGCAAGGAGAAGCTCTCAAGCTCTTAATTCTCTGCTCAGGTAGACATTACTCCACTTTGTCTTTAAAAAGCAAATAGTTGTTTGCTGCTATATTAATGTTTTTCATGTTTAATTTAACACCTTTAATTGTTGTGCTGAGCTGCATGTTGGTAAAGAGGAGTGTGTGAAGTGTTTTCAAAAGGGAAACTTACCAAAAAACACAATGATACTTAAAGGGGACATGTTATGCTCATTTCAGGTATGTATTTTGGGTTTTCTTCTGTAACATGTTTACATGCTTTATGTAAAAGCATTATTTTTCTCATACGGTCTCTTTTTTAGTGCTTGTCTCTTTAAGCCCCCCACCCCCCAGGAAAAGTCCCTTTTTAATTTTCTCAAGCTGTGGGTGGAGGTACTCAGATGCTCGGTGGTATATTGTAATGAGCCTGTATGTGACATGGACAGTGGCGCCTGAATGGCATCTGAATGGCTTGTTTGAATCACGTGTTTTCTGATGGCGGCCCATGAAAAACTGAAGCGTTTGTGGCTTGATAATCACTCCAGATACCTGAATGTATGTGCACAGGTACTAAACAGTTTTTCATGATGTGCCCCCTTTAATCGAGATGTTGGCCGAGAGGATGGGAATAATTGATCTTGTGTGCAGGAAAACAACTCGCCCAGCAGGGAGCAGTAAAAGTCAATGTTCCCTCTATGGTGGGATCATTCATGTGTGCTGCAGATATTCTGGGAAATGTTTCTTCTTCCGATTACACAAGCAGTCAATGTTTTTGTCCAGATACTTTCTCTCATGTGGAATGACATGAAACATGGGACCCTGACCTCTACTGAAGACACACGTGTTTTATACACACAAAGCAATTACAACACAATCAAGAGCAGTGGCTACAAATCAGTAACAAAAAAAGAAGGCTCCCCCACCTCCTCCTTTCAAAGGGCCTTGGGATGTGCACACAGTGTTCAGGGCCACATTTTTCCTGATCCTTGAACTGCATCTGTTCTTTTTTAGGTTGGAAAGGGACGATATGAAGAATTCTCACAAAATGCTTGTAGTGCTGAATGAATTAACTCATTTTTTCTGAGCAATGGAGTCATTTCCAGTGCAGACCTTCTGTCTGCCGCATCACAAAGTGAATGTAAATGAATATCATTCCTTCAGGGACTGCTGGTGGACACACTGGGTGATTTTTTTTTCTTTCTTTTCTGTTGTCATCACTTAGCTGACCACCAATTCTCAGTGTGCCCCTTTAAGCCGAGTATTGGATGATGATGCCACACTCTACCTGTCTGACTGGCTGAGTGATTAATCACCAGCGGGCCCTCGGGGTGGGAGGAGAGGGCGAGGTGGGAATCGGATTGGAATGGGGATGGGGATGGGGAGGGGGCAGAAGACTGATCAATCACAAAGATTTGCAAGCCTGATCTGAGGACGAGCGTCCCCGGAGGATACTACATCACCGCAGTCAGACACTGGCGCAAACACATGCACATGGACATGCACAAACACATACAGCAAAAATCGCAAACACGTGCACATGCATGCAGAAAAATACACCAGACAAGTGCCCGCAAATTGCCATCGCAGCACTACCCGCCCATGGGTGCTGCTTTCCCCCCCTTGAAGAACGTGTCAGCATGGGAGATATACACCCAGACACCGGTCGGATAATACCAGCCTTAGCACAGATGGATTTACAGCCATGGTTGGGACACACACACACACAAACACACGCACGCACAAACAGGAGAGATTGTAATCGTCAGCATGTATTCATGCCAGCGACACGTTCTCATCACGGTCACTGTATCTTGGAAGAGGGAGAGTGGAGTGAATAGATGCAATGTTGCATTAAATAATGCCACGTGCAAACATGCGCACAGATACAGGAGAGAATAGAAAGAGTCCTGCATCACATATTTTCAGGGAAAGTAAATTCACAAGCACTCCTTTCCCCCCCCCCCCTTCTTCTTCTCCCTTACTTGTCTTTTCAACCCCCCCCCCCTGCTGTTACAGTATCATCTGCTGATTAGTGGTGAATTGTTGCTATTTCTTCAGAGAGAGAGAGACATCTGTCACTAGCCAGGGCCCCCGAGGCAAGAGGCCTCCACCTGAGAGACCACGGCCCACCGTCAGAGGCTTTCCCTCGGGTCTGATCACTTCAACCCCCCTCTTCCCTACACCATCCCTTTGCTCAGCACCACCACCGTATCTAACCCCCGTTTTTGGTCTAAATGTCTGCTCGTTCCTTCGATCTTCTTTATCTCCTTTGTCATCTCTTCAACTGCTGCTTTTTGTTCTCTTAGACATACAATGGGCCAAGATAACAGAAACATTTGCATTTAACTGTCTTCATCCCACCCCCACCTTTGACCCCCCATCCCTTCCCCCCAAGGTAGTAGCATTACAATAGGGGTAGTGTGCCTCCATCCCCACAGCTAAGATGTAACAAGATGCTCCTCATTGATATCTGCCCCTGATTACATCTGGCCAGTCTGATTGTCTGTGTGTGTGTGTGTGTGTGTGTGTGTGTGTGTGTGTGTGTGTGTGTGTGTGTGTGTGTGTGTGTGTGTGTGTGTGTGTGTGTGTGTGTGTGTGTGTGTGTGCGAGCGTATCAAGGGGTGTAATGCTATGCAAAATTCGTAGTTCAATACATACCACAAAACATGGTTCGGTGTGGGGTTTTTATTGTACAGTGCAGAAGACAAGAGATGATGTTTCCCTCCATTTATTTTGAAAATCGTGCTGAAACATTTACATATGGTGAATAAAAAGAGACGAGAACTAAAGGCAACATAGAGCAAAATGTCTCTGTTTAAAAAACAATGAGAATGTCAGGAAAGTTTTCATCTTTTCTTCAAAAGGGAAACATGATGCTCCTCTTTAGAGATCTAAGTTATATGGTGGTGTCCTCAAGCTATATAGTATCAAAGGTAGACCAGGTATTTAGATCCCTTGTTTACTCACTGCTGTAAAGTAGAAATACCACAATGTAAAAACAAAAACAAAAATTGTGAATTGCATTCCCTGTAATCCCAATTTCATGAGTACAAAAGTATGATCAGCAATATTTACTGAAATAGAAAAGTAAAAAGTACAAGTCATAGTGTCATATTATTACTTCTACATTATCATCACTGATTGATCCACACATACGCAACATTTCAGTGCTCCAAAATATAATGACATGTAAAAGTCAAAGTAAAGACAAATAAATGTCAGGGATACAATATATCAGCTCCACGCTGTACAGGTGAATGTAGATATTCTGTATAAAGATTAAGAAGACCATTATCAGCGTCACAGGGTGTTTCCAACCAAAATAGCTCATGAATCGAATTTAATGACAAAAACCTGGATCTAAGGCATTGTAGCAAATATGTTTTTATGTTTTTTAAAGTGTGTGTGTGTGTGTGTGTGTGCGCCTGCACTTTCAAGCATGAGTGCGTTGTAACTAAGTTTGTTAAAGAAGAACGGCGGCAGAAAGATTCCCAGAGTGACTTGAATTCCTTTAGACTGTGACCTTCTGCCTGCGATGTCAGAAGGCCATATGCTCCACAGAGCACACACACACACACACACACACACACACATTGATGCACATAGTGGCTGCCTCAGTTTGGTTACATTTGAGGAGGAGCTGCAGGAGTTATTGTCAGAGTTAACCATTGTATCTTCCTCAGCAGGGCCGGTGGGAGACAATCGCTGGGTGTTTTTTGTGGTTGCGGGGGAGGGTGAGGGGGGGGGGTGTGAGGAGTTTGTGAGGGGCGACGGGAGAGAAGCAAAGCCTTTGTAGCGAGGTGAAGGACCCAGAGACACCCAATGAATATGTGGTCTTCACCAGCAAATGCTGGACAATGATGAGGAACTCCCACAATCCTTCTGGGTCCTCCCTGTCCATCAAATGTGACCACGTTGTAGTCAAGAGTCCGACTATGTATATAAGTATGCATGTATAATGTTTGTGACACCAGTGAAGAAGAGGAAGTGATGAAAACCAGAGCACGAGAAAACAACCCCGATGACGTCATGATAGAGCATAGACTGTGAAGTGGACATCGTGACATCATTGGTTTTGTCGACTGACGTTTTGAAGACTCTAGTTCAGGATTTCCGTCCGTCGCCATCTTGTTTTTTGGAGCCGGAGGTGACCATATTTATATAGCTTGTGGAGCTGGGGAGGGAAACACAATGCTACATCTTAGTAGCCGTGGTATAGCGACTTGTCAATCACAAGGTAGCCCCGCCCTAGAGCATGCCCTGCTTTATTGTCTATTTGACTCTAAATGGGACCATCATTTACGAAATAAACATCATGCTGTATTGAAGAAGACTTGAAACTAGCGATTAAGACCAAAAACCTATGTTGACAATGTTCATTAATAATCAAGTGAGAAGTAGAGTCATTTTCTCATTGACTTAGATAGATAGACAGATAGATGTAAACTTTATTTATCCCCAGGGGGAAATTCGTTTGTAGCAGCAGCAATTTACAGAGTAAAATATAACACGGCTCCCCTCAGTTTACGACACTTCCGCACTGACTTCTTTTTTCTGCTGGGGTTTGACAAATTTGGTAAACTATTTTCATTACCGTACACTCCGTCCTCGTCTTATAACTTACACAACTCTCTCCGTTGCTGTTGCAAGTGAACCAAAACAATAAAAAAACAAAACTATAAGATTTTTGGTGGTGGTTTACCTAATGCTGGTCACTCACGCTTCCAGTATTTAGTTGCTAAGCGGCACTGAGACTAATGTACCCTTGTACTTAAATAAAGTGGGCACATGTGAGACAATGCAACAACTGATGCGATCCGCGCCGACAGCCTTGTTTTGTTTTGAATCATCCTTGTGTGGGAGATCACACCCACAGGGCCAATAGGAATTACCCTCGCTCTTCAAAAGGCAATTAATCTCAATTAGGAATAATTATGAGGCGAGGTGTTGTCTCCCGGTTCCTTTCATCTCCACTTATCCTCCTCCGATATTGTTGACCAACAATAGTGTTTGTTCATCACAGTGAACAATAATCTGTATTGCAACAAAATGCATTTTCATTTCAATTGTTTACATCATAATTTTGGCAGCACGTCGAGCATTTTCAGTACAAAGTCTGAGGTTTGACAATATGTCTGAAAATAGCACCAAAACTCAAAAATCTATTTGTTTTTCTTCTTTTACCGATCAGATAACCTCTTTCAGTTCTCCTTCATAAATGTTCTCTCTATTTGTTTCAACAGCTTTCACCTTTGTAGTTCAGCTTGTTGACAATGTTCAGGTTTCCTGAACACTTGGACTTGTAAAGATAGGATTCTTTCACGAGTACTGCTTACTTAACATAACTCAGATCTTTAAGTTGTCTGCACCAACATTTTAAAGTCAACCTAATTCATGATTTTGACTTTACTCAAGTTAACTGCTGTAACCTGAGTTGCCTAAACACAGTTTTATTCAGCTTTAACAACCACAAAAGAGTAATCTACTTCTCTCGAAAATCCTGAGGCAATCGGTTTTCCTGACTCGTTGTTTTTGAAGTAAAATCAACTTATTGCAATTTACGGTGCAGACCTCCTCTTCCTCTCTCAGCTTCCTCCTTTCTCCAACCAACACAGATGCCGCCGTCCATCAGTCTTCACCGCTGACGAGCCAAAGCCACACTCCCTCTTTTGATCTTCTTGCAGTGCTCTTTGTGTGTGTGTGTGTGTGTGTGTGTGTGTGTGTGTGTGTGTGTGTGTGTGTGTGTGTGTGTGTGTGTGTGTGTGTGTGTGTGTGTGTGTGTGTGTGCGCGTGTGTGTGTGCCCATCTGTGTCTGGGCGCCCATCTGTAGGTTACCACACATCCCTGCCTCTCTTGCCTCCAGGCTACAAGACCAGTCCAGGACCAGTATTCAGGACCCTCACCTGTCCTTGAAAGAGTGAAGTTTTTATACCAAAAGTATTTATTTATATTTACCTGAATGAGAACGTACAAGCTGACTAAGACAGATTGAGATGCCACAGATGAGTCATAATTGAATCCTGCATCGTGTTTTACCAACAAAAGCTGAGCCTGTTCACCATCTGTATGCGAGAGCCGCTACGAAAGTAACACTTTTCAGGGAAACGGAATTTACAAATATAACGTTACACACAAGAAGACATACAACACCGCTTGTTATTTTGTTCAAATGTGGAACGACTTCAGTATAATTTCACGGACGTTGCGCGTTGTTACTTTGGACTCCTTCAATTGAGATGAAAGTAACACGTATCAACTTGAATTTTGTATTTATCTTTTTTGTTTTAATTCAACATGTCTGAAAATGTCTTTGGTAATATGTGATGGCAAACATATTATGTAAATATGTCATGCTTTTATACTGAAAAACGTTGATGTGGCAAACTTCAGCATTACAGGACTGAATAAACTGTCAATGCTCATTTGAAACACATGAAACAATAAACACAGCTTGTCATAAAAAAACAAAAACAGAAAAAAAAGAGTGAATTTACTTTCTGTGATCCAAAACAGTTTTCTGGTTAAAACACCCTGACAGCATGACGTATCAACAGAATTCCCCTTGTTTCTTCAGTGTTGCGTTCTGTACGTTCTGACACAGTTAGACATGTCAGACTATGGACTCAAAGAAAATACCTGCATTACTTTCCTCATCTGTTACTTTCGTACCGGCTATCCCCAAAAACAGCTGCTTTAAATCCAGCAGACTGAGGAACATTATTCATTTGAACTTGTCTGTGTTCACATTCTCCTAAGAGAAATATCTGGCTCTCTACGTTCACCTCGTCGTCTGTTGTTTGGTGCTAAGCAGGTATTTATGCAAACAACGACTTCATCAGAGACCCTTTCTCTGCGGAAAGGTGTTTGCTGCAGCTGAAACAAACCCGCCTAAAGCGATGAGACAAACCGAAACAGGGAAGCTTGAAGATGCTAACATGCTACGAAGAGCTCGTTGACTGCTTAAACTCTGCGAGCGACCCCTTTCGCATGTTGACATTTGACCCATTGTCCAGGCGATTATTGACGACAGCTTTAAATGTGTCACCTGCACAACTGTGGGTCCATGCATGCGGATCAGTGGAGACACCGGCTTTGACTCGGGCAATCTGTGGCGCTCATTTGATTTCAGAGGGTTCCTCTTGATGCCAGCTGTTGTTTTGACATCTGCTCTGCATCAAAGCGCCAAGATGCTGTTGTCTGAACACACAGACACACACACACACACACACACACACACACACACATAGACCGTTCTGTATCAGCTCGTCAAGGCTACATCTTCACTGTGTTCCAAAGCCAAGCCAAGCTCTTTCTCGTCACGAGGCAGAGAGCAGATTCAAGGATGTGGCTACATTTTTGTACTTTTTTTGTCTGTACATTCCTGGATAAATTAGCAATGTACGTGCAGAAATGTTACATTTTATATTTTGCTGCCTTGAGAACTATTTGCCCTGTTGCTATGCCCATTGAGAACATTATGTGCAAAACACTTGACAACACACTGAGAATTTGAATGCGTGAACAGAACAGAAAAGGCCTGCCGTCTCTGCGTGTTTACAGCTTC
This sequence comes from Melanostigma gelatinosum, assembly GCF_949748355.1. Lineage (NCBI taxonomy): Eukaryota > Metazoa > Chordata > Actinopteri > Perciformes > Zoarcidae > Melanostigma > Melanostigma gelatinosum. The sequence continues at coordinate 19,301,977 of NC_136650.1, read as the reverse complement.
AGGTGCCACTTTGCTCTCCGGCGAGTCAAACGCTCGGGACTCAGAGCGTTGGTTGTCACCACTAGATGTCTCACTGCTGAACAGGATGCTCTGGTCCGCTGCAGAGGGAACACAGTGGGTGCTGGATTCAGGCAAGGGATCAGAAGCTGCACAGGGACACAGAGATGCTGTGTTTGGTTTTAATGTGATTATGGATGTAGTGGTGGGTAAATATTATTTTTCATCACTTTACCATTTGATTCATGGATTCAAAATAACACTATGTCTGCGGGATGTGTAAATGTGCACATTGTTTTCATTAAGTCTGGGAAGAGTCACCAGAACGCAATCAGCAAAAAACAGAAACAACACAACTAGAAATAGCAATTAAAAGCAATTAAAAGAATCCTAAAAAACTATTTAAACTAATAGATATCATCGGGAAACTTCCTAGTTGATTGCTTATATTAACACGAATACTTTGGATCTAAATGACATGTGATTAACAAACCCCACGATGAAAACCTTCAGAATATAGACGAAACTTGGTGTCTGTAAGTTCTGCTGAAGTGGAGATTTCTGGCTCAGAGAAAACAGCCTTGAAAGAAAATAATTTTAAAATAATAATAATTCGGAACATCAGGTGAAAAAAAGAACTGAAAGATATATGAAACCTCCCCAGCTGATGACACATTAACACCAGTTTTCTTAAATGTTATGTTTAAATGTGAAAATGAGGCATTATATAATTATATATGATTAGATAACTTTTGGTGAATTAAGACAAAGTAGTAAAATAAACACCGAAGTGAAGATTAAAGGTTTTCTTTCCACTCGTCTGGAGACAAAATCTCAAAATTGACCAGAGCATGAAAAGTAATGTCGTGTCTCGCCTTTAAATCTGAGTTGGAACGTAAACTGAGGGCAGTTAGCAGTTCTCTGCAGCATTAGTGTTGCACGAGGCACATCCGAGGTTAAGTTTAGTTGCTGGTTGTGAGGTAAGGTAGTTTTAAGCTTCAACAGTAGAGATCTTTACAAATGAAGACCGTGAGTTCTTCTTGACTGTAAGGAGCTCCATCCCACCGTGTGATACAGAGAACACTGACGAGTATGAAATGTGATGAACAGCTGGAGTGTTGATGGGGCACCACGCAGAACATCTCCATAGTTGAGAACAGACATGAAGGTCGACTGCACGATAGTTGACAGACATCCTTTCATTTCATACAAGAAGCCTGGTTTGATTGTTTAATTCTGGCGTCAAATGTTAAACATGAATATTGAAGGACAGGTTTATTGTCACGCCAGATTCCTAAATATTTGCAAGAGTCAGCAAGAGTGATGTGAGTGTGATTTAAAGTTGTACTGGCAGGAAAGAGTCACTGGTGTCTTATCATGGCACCATATGGTTCAGGGCACTCAAACAATCAACCAATGTATAGGTAACACCTTCATGAGGGGACAATGTGTCGACGTTGTGTTTACGGCCTGTTTTTACTGCTCCCATGTTGGCCGAAACACAAGTTCACGCACCTTGAATTGTTGTTTCTTCACCGTATAATTTGGCTGCTGGTACAGGCAGACATGGACAGTCCATTTCCATCACACACACATTAACGAATGCTTTTCACCGTCTCCAGCTGGAGGCCACGTGTGTTCAACCCACCTTTTATATTTGGCATTGCATTATTACAGGATGCCTGCAGTCCCGATGATCAACTCTTCTCCTGCAGTTCAACATAACATTTCCAGAAAACGAGGTATTGAGTAAATGAGAATTAAACCTATAAACGTCCTACCTTCTTTAAAACAGCTGTCCTGCCTGCTGGTATGGAGTAGAAGAGCATACACTCCCAGACATTTTTGCATTTCCGTTATGTAACCTGAATGCAAAACAGCCGGCGGTTCATCAGGCAGAATGTGAGCGGACTATTTGCTTGTATTTATTTACGTCGGTTTGTATGCACGTGGGATTATCTGCACTCTGTGTCGACTGAGCGTGTGTGTGAGGTTTTGTGTGTGTGTATCTGTCAGTGTGTGCAATGCTTGAAGAATGCTCAATAACGCTGCCCTGCCAAATATTGGTTATGTAATTGTACCGTTTTCTTCAAGTCTGTTCTTGCGAGCTGCTATCTCTTCGCCTCCCTAAATCTCCATCATGCTGTTTCTTTTTTTCTCTCACCCTTCTGTCTCTGTCCCTCTTTCCCCCCTCACTCCCTATATAATACCTTCTCCCTCCCTTCCCCAGTTGTCTAACATTCTTCACACCCCCCACTCTTCTTGTTCATTATTTTGCACAGCGTCTTTCCCCTCCACTTCCCCTCCTTCTCCCGCAGACACTTCTTATTCCCTTGCTTTTTGACACACATATATACCCCTCTCTTTTTCACACGCACACCCTCTCTCTTTACCTCTCCCTCTCTCTTTACCTCTCTCTCTCTCTTTACCTCTCTCTCTCTCTCTCTCTCTCTCTCTCTCTCGCTCTCTCTCTCCAGGGTACAGTCTGTGCTGACAGCCTGTTCCTCCCGAATTGATTTCTACTCAGAATGCAATGAAAGTCACTGAAGAAAGAAGAGAATCAACTGAGTAACATCAGCTTGTCAATCACTGCTGTTGGCGTATGTGTAATTTGGGTTGGCCTGCTCATAGACACACACACACACACACACACACACACACACACACACACACACACACACACACACACACACACACACACACACACACACACACACACATGTTAGAGACTTAATTGACCTGTCTAAGCATAACAGAGACGGTGTGTTCTTCACATGTGAAAGGCTATGAGGAATGCTCACTCAGCTCTCAGTGTAGTATCCGTGACAGGCTGAATGGATTTCCTGCCACTTTGATGCCTTTTCTATAACTGATAATCATTAGCCGTGTTTGCCGTTTCATTCAAATCAATTTCTCGTTTGATTACACAAAGCAGTTGTTTTTTTTTTGCACAGCTGTGGCCATGACAGAGCCATGGCTGTAGCCTGCTGCGGACAGGAGCTGACTGGCCATCCAGATGACACCCCGTATTTGCAGAACCCCCATGAGATGTTTCAGGCTATCGGCATTGGTGTCAGATGGTTAAAGCTACTGCGAGGAACTTTTATTTCCTGTTGATTTTGGCGGTCCGTGCGGACAAGAGTGACAGTGTTCCCGAAGCCCCAGAGTCCCTTTAAAAAACGTCTCAATCTACTTCAGCAGAACTCCAACACTCCGCTCTGCTCAGTCCTGGTTCCCCCGTGGCCCCCCTTCCCTCTACCTGGTGGCACAGATGACAAGCATTAAGAATAACTATATAAGGAGCCAACATTCTCCCTGATGGTCTTGTTTACTTATGTAGGTCATATAGAGGCATCAGTATTGAGGCTGTTTCATCGCCAATTAAAAGTTCCTCACAGTAACTTTAAGGTTAGACGGTCGACGTGTTCATTTGATTATAATGTAATACAATTGAGAGAATAAGCTTGGGAGTTTTTTCTCCATAGGTTTCGGTGTCCGAAAGATGCTGATACAAAAAACACAAAAAGTTACGTAAACGGTTCCTGTTTCCCGTCGGAGAGCGGGAAGTCCGTCCAGCAGAAAGTTCTGTTTGTTTTGTATTTAGGGTGAATTGAACCTTTCAAAAACAAACACGGGACGAGGTAGAGGGTTCCACAGACAGACAGAGTGTGTGTGTGTGCAGCTCAGTGTGCAATAGCTCCACGTAATGAGCATCTGGACTGAAAGACAATCCTCTTCCTTATCGTGTGTGAGTGTGTGTGTGTGTCAGCAGGAGGTCAACGCCATCCAGTGGGTAGCAGCTGTCCCTTTTCCTCTCCAGCCTCCCAGATTACATGAAGTGAACCTCAGACACACTGATGGGCGGGTCCCAGACTAGGTGTTCATTGAGCAGTCTGGAAGGTCAGAGTCGGGAGGAGACGGAGCGGCTGGAGGAGTGACGTGAAGGGTGACCCAGGAAGAGGGAGGGATGGAGGGGGGCGACGCTTGTCGATCCCCTCCCATCACTCCTCTCTCGTTCCTTCCCCTCAGTGCAATGAATCATCTCTTTACACACGTTGAGTGATTACCTGTTACGTAAATATTAACGTTCCTGTAGGAAGAGGTTTGTAATTATATTTACAAGGTGACAGTGAACAAAGCAAGCCTCTGCACATTTATGTTTCTATGTATATGCTGCTTTTCTTTGACAATCTGGTGAGAACTAACATCTGGTGCAAATCAATGTGTAAATCTGATCAAAACACACACACACACACTCACACACAGGTTTATTCAAGTGAGCCCATTGTCTTTGCTGCACTACTTTTCTCTCTCTTTGAATAATAACTGCGATTTATTTATTATCATCTGCAATATTCTGCGCGATGAAGTCATTCATCATGAACTGCACTTTGCTGCTGCTGCGACTGCCCCTTCGGGATCATCGCAGCGTCATTTAATCTCATCGAATGTAACGATTGGAGGCGCCACAATGAAACACAATTCTATGCACAGTATGTTCTAAAAAAAGAAAAAAAATCAGCTGGGAAGTGTGGAAGGAAAACAGCAACATTCACTTTATTTTGCTTAAAGGAGCTGGTAGCCAGGTTAGCTGTTTCCCCCTGTTTTCAAGTCTTTGTGCTAAGCTAAGATAACTGGCTGTAGCTTTATATTTAACGCGCAGACGTAAGAATCTTCTAAATCTCAGCAAGAAGGCGAATGAGGATATTCCCCAAAATGTTGAACTAAGTCACCGTTGGTTGCCGTTTTACTTTTACTTCACGTTGTTGCACACAAGCACTTTAATGTAACACCATCAGCTTCTCTGGGAGCAGATACCACTTCATTTGTACCTCATCATGAGTGAAAACGTGTCACTAATCCTACGAGACCGTCTCTGGCATGTGTGTTTTATTCTAGAAAAGAAAAAGGAAGGAGACAAACCAGAGGTTGATCATGCTTCACAAGTCATGAAAAGTTACTGTTTTCATGCAAGGATCCATCGGAATGATAAGCGGCACACATCCATGTGAGGATCTGCATGGAGAGAACGTGTTCCAGAATCATATATTGACATTTACATATCAATGAAATGTGTGTGCATTTTTGTACATACTGTATGATTTAAAGGAGTAGAGGGGCTCCTTATGGGGGCTGAACTCACTTGATCTACATCATTATTTTCTTTTCATTTGAAGGAGCCGGTTCACCCGTTCACCTTTGATGATTAATTCAAAGCGAGGAGGCAGATTAAGCATTTCAAAGTATGTAACGAGGATAAAAGCGCATGAGAGAAAGAGGGATCAGGAGCGGAAGGAGCCAAAGAGAGAGAAAGTGATACAGATGGGGAAAGAGTTCTGTGTCTTTGTGGGATCTCTCCTGGGATGCAGCCCTCTGAGGTCTCTCTGCTTCATGTCAGGTCAAGATCTTTTTGATTAGGGGTGACTGAGGATAAAAGCACAAGAGGGGGGCTGGGAGAGTTGGGGGGGGGGAAGTGGGCAAAAAGTGAGGAGAGAAGAATAGAGGATGAGTGACAGAAGATGGGGTTGAAGGAAAGAGGAGGAAGAAGAGGAGGCGTCTGAGTTTTGACGGGAAGATGAGGTGGAGAGACAAGAATTTCACGCTGTCTGCGAAGCCGGAGAGGGAGGGGGCTTTAGAGGAGCAGTTATAGGAAGGATGTTTCTCAACCACCATCCTCAAGTGTGCCAAAGTTTATAGTTTCACAGCTCACCAAAAAACAGAAGAAAAAAGGGCAAAACTGAGAGGGTTTCGTGTGGCAAGAATAACAAGAGTTGGTGTGCGTCTGTGATCGTGTGTGTTCAGCTGTCGAAGTGACACACACACACAGACGCACACGCACACACACACATACACACAAATGTCGTGGCAGACACAGAGGGTTGCTTCCATAATGGCTCTCTGAGGGAGGATGGAGGGGGGGGGGCTCTACATCAGAGGCTTGATATTGATTACAGAGACCGTGATAATGCATGGGCGACATCGGATACTGCAGCCATATGTCCGCATGAAATCACAGTGCCCGCACAGATGCACGCTCACACACACACACACACACACACACACACACACACACACACACACACACACACACACACACACACACACACACACACACACACACACACACCTTATCTCTCCGCGCTGCAGAATATGCCTTCCTTTCTTCTTTAGCGGCGTGATGATTAAACACAGGTGTGTGTGTGTGTGTGCACATGTTATTATGTTGGAAGTGGCTAATTATTGCAAAATCTTTGTGATCTTATCAAACCAGTGTCTCTCTGCAGAGCACCATGCGCGGGTTTTTTTTTAGTGTGCTGCGCCTTTAAACCGCAGGGCGTGGCTCTCCTACTACGACCCGCCTTTTATGCATAACAGCCAACTCTCCTTCCCCCGGACCATTTAGTTCAGCAGTCGGCAAAAGAAAGTGACCACAGCCGAAGCACGCACAGCCCTTCTGCACGGCGGGACTGCGACCAAACGGACTCTTTACCCCACCACCACAACTGTTTAAAAACCGGAAGAAGACGCCCAACCGGAACAGCTTAGATTTGAGGCAGAATACACGTCAGGAATCATTGTGGACGCTGCTTATTTAAATTTTTTTTTGGACACTGATATTACGCGCGGTGGATCTATGAGGACGCTGGCGGGTTTCTCACTCTCGACACCAGGTAATAAACTCACTTTTATTCCACATCAACTTCACCAAGGACGTTTAACAACGCTGGCGCGCGAATAGAGGTTAAATTAGTTTTTTTTTTTTTTTTTTTTTTTTGCAGCCTTTCTTATTTAGCGCGCGCCTGCTGCGTAGTTAAACTGATCAGCGCAGCTGAATTGTTTGAGCTCGAGAAGGAGCACAGTAAACTACTTTGCATACGACTCCGCTGTCGGAGGAGCGGGATCACGGGCAGGCAGGACGGGTACCTGTCTATCCAATTAATCTCCATCTTTCTAATTTAATCGCAGTCAGCAGAAACAACTCGCTCCTCCTCTCTACTACTAAAGCAGCGTTATGTAATGAAACGCTGTTGAAACTTTTCAGCAACAACATTGAGAAGTTTAACTTTGCCACGTCTGAGCATCGGGTTATTTGTATTTTAGCCCCTAAATGTGTCCATGGCTCCCATTGACCTTAAAAGGACTATTGTTGTCTTAATTGGCACACCGTGCTCTGATTGGCTACAGGTATTTCGTTTAACTGTTGCACCACAGTGGGATGTTTCCCTGAAGGGCAGGGCAATATTTAGCTTTAAAAAAAACATTATTTAACCATATGCTGCTGTATGCATGGCCACATTCCCCCCAGAGGGCAACGTGTCTACGGACTGATCGTTTCGGTGAGAATGTAGGTTAAATTGTGACACTGTTGGCTGTATCTCTCTCTGCAGACAGAGGGAGCAGGGAGTGATCCACCCCCCCCCCCCCCCCCCCACCCCCTTGCCTGCAGCCCCCATGCCGGGCATTAGCAACACCGCGCCTCGTTATGAAAACTGGGACATGGACCACCTTGACCACTACCAACATTATTTCTACGACGACCACCACGACCCGGACGAGGATTTCTTCAAGTCCACGGCGCCCAGCGAGGACATATGGAAGAAATTCGAGCTGGTCCCGACCCCGCCCATGTCTCCTATCCGGGCGGTGGAAGGGTCGGGCAGGGTCGGGCTGCTGTGCCCGTCTCTGGGGGACAAGCTGGAGTGGGTCTCTCAGTTCTTGGGGCAGGAGGACGAACAGCAGCAGCAGGACCTGCCCTGCAAGCTGACCGCGGCCAATGACTCCTTCGGGAACCTGAGCTCGATCATCATCCAGGACTGCATGTGGAGCGGCTTCTCCGCCGGACAGCAGCTGGAGAGAGTGGTAGGGGAGCGCTGCGCCCCCTGTCCCGGGACGACGGGGGCCACCGCCGCCAAAGTCGTGGCCGCGTCCGCAGCCGCGTCCCCGGGGAGGGCGCAGTGCGCCCCCGCCGACGCGTCGGCCGTCAGCGGACTGGCGGCGGACTGCGTGGACCCAGCTGCGGTGCTCACTTTCCCGTTGACCGGTGGCTGCAAGAAGCGAGAAGTGTCCTCTGGTTCAGAGTCTCACACCGACTCATCAGGTCAGTGAGAATATGCAACGTAGTACTTTTATTTATGGGAACATGTCGCTATAATAAACGCTTTCTTTGATAGTTCGGCTGTGTTGAAGTGAGGTTTCTGGTTGTAACTAAAGCCTGTTTTTAGGTTAATATGTGTCTGAGACACTCGATAGGTAGTTAAGTGAACATAATCACACTGTATGGGAGCTTTCTCGTAGTGTTTTAATAATTTCCCTCCAATTTTCAAAAAGCATATCTACTTTGTTGTTTGAAGTTTATTTTGTGAGGGTTACTCGTCATTTCGCTCTCTCCCGTGTAGTTAATAAGTCTCTTTGATTGGCCATTATCTAGCGCTGAGGATTGGCAATGGCACATGATGACTGCATTGCGTTACCTTGGTGCATGCAACACATGCTTCATGACACGCCCATTGAAACATCTGCTGCTTGGCCGGGCTCCAGCAGACCAGCTGCTACCTCTCCCTGATCCTCCAGTCTGACTTATGATAACAATATCCTCTCCTGCTCGCATTTGGCACACATTCAATGAGAGTATTCCTTATAATTGGAACTTTATGTAACATAGAGGGGGAAAAGCATCAACCCTGTTTTTTATTTTTATTTTGTTTTTTAGTCACCACGTCTAGCCAAAGACTCCAGAGCTTTTTCACTTTTTTCTATTTCCACTCGGTGAACCCCATATGATGGAGACTGGCATGCAGGCTGCCATGTGATCCCGGGCCATGCATAACGGTGTGTGGAATATCACAAAAGGGGGAAAACCTGTTGCTGCATTCCTCCGCTCAACAGGCTGCGGCGCCAATAGTGTCAGTGGGTGGATTTCGGTCCGAGCCAGCCCGGGCTGTGAATAGAGCGGGATTAGCCGTTTAGGAGGTCGGCTAGGCGTGCAGAATTCTTTGACGAGAGTGCGAGGCGGCATTGTACGCCGTTCCGCAATCATTGGAAATGCATGTGTGCTTTGAGCTCCGGTGTAGGGCCACTTGAGGGAATCTCAAGTGGCCTTGAGTGTGCCTTGTAATATGAGATTACATCTGCTGTCTTGTAATTGCTGTTGCACATAATAGGCCGGCGCCCCGCCCTCCAAATCCCTTCGTCCGTCCCCTCTTTACTGTGTTATTTGACATGGAGATTATTATTTTCTGAGCAGTCGAATAGGTGCAATTACTTTAAAAGTGTGTTTCAGTTTACAAGAGTATTGAAAATCTCCCCAGGGTCGAGTCGATGAAGACCTTTCCTCATGCCTCATTTCTTCTCTGGTAAACTGAGCAGCTAAGTGGCTTTAAACGTGCGCAGCGTCTGATATTAGTCGGCTCTTTTTGACAAGAAGGGTTGTCGATTTTCACACCTGAGGGCTTCCCCACCCGTCTCTGCCCCTCATCCTCGGTCTGTCAATCATCACTGTGTGTGTGTGTGTGTGTGTGTGGGGGGGGGGGGGGGTTTATGAGGGTGTATGGCTTAATTTTTACACAAGCATTTAATTGGTTCAAGGAGGCAGGAGGCCAGAGCGAGCGTGTCCAGGGAGGTGGCTCCTTATTGTGACTCATCTTTTCAACTTCAGCTGACAATCTGCAGTCATTACCACATTTAAAAAAAACCCCAAAAAAACGTAGTTTAATAGCTTCTCTCCTGCTCTTTTCAGATGATGACGAAGAAGAGATTGATGTGGTGACGGTGGAGCACAAGCAGCAACGCAAACCTCGTCGGCTGGTCAACGCTCGCAAACCAGTGACCATAACGGTGCGAGCGGACCCCCTGGACCTCGGCATGCAGCGTTTCCACATCTCTATACACCAGCAGCAGCACAACTATGCCGCCCCCTCCCCGGACACGCTCCCTGCGCCGGTCGAGCCGCCTCGGAAGAGGGTCCGGCAGGAGGCCTCCTCCCAGCTGCACCAGAACTCTCACTACCACCAGCCCCGGTCCGGCCACGCCCCTCTGAACTTAGACAGCAGGAAGTCTGCTGGAGCCCGGTCCTCCTCGCCCGACCTCAGCGCCTACTCTCCTACCTCCTCCTCGCCGCCTTCGTCTCCTCCCTCCTCCTCTTCCTCCTCAACCCCCCACTCCCATAGCTCCCCCTCGAAGCCCCACTCCTTCTGCCACCTCTCCAGCCCCCAGTCCTCGGACTGCGAGGACACGGACAAGCGCAAGGCGCACAACTTCCTCGAGCGCAAGCGGAGGAACGACCTGCGCTCGCGGTTCCTGTCGCTGCGGGACGAGATCCCGGGCCTGGCGAACTGCCCCAAGACGCCGAAGGTGGCGATCCTGACGCGAGCCACCGAGTACCTGCATCAGCTGCACGTCAGCGAGCGGCAGAAGGCTCAGGAGAGGAAGCAGCTGAAGTCCAGGCAGCTGCAGCTGCTGCAGAGGCTGGCGCTGCTCAAACGCTCCTGAGCGCTCACAGAACTGGACTACATGAAGGAGGAGAGACACTAATGTTCACTTTGAATTGGTCACGTTGGAATAGTGCGGGTGGATTTGTTTTTGTTTTCTATTTTTTGTGGTTTGCACATTAGCTTCTGAGTGATTGACAAGGCCGCAAGCCGGACAGGACAGCGAGCTGGGGACTGATCGTACGGGGCAAATGAATATGTCCGTGGCTACTCAATATAGATTTGCCCAACTGTTAGATTTCCCCTCGCTGAAAGAAAAACGCTCGCTACGGGAAGGCTCGCTGCGACTGCGGCAACTTCTAGTTGATAAACTGCTACAACTGTGCTGTCTAACTGCTGCATGTTCTAGTCAGGCGTTTCCTCCACTGCGATGGGGCTCGATGTCTCCTCTGTCTTCAGTCTAAAGCCCCCCCCCCCCCCCCCCCCCACTCTATAGTCTCCTTCACATTTCATTTTCTCTACAGTCCCCTGCTCCTTAGCGCTTGGCTTACACATTATGGAGTTGTGCCTTGTTTCTGCTCCTTTAGTGTTCTCCATAGCGTCTTTTCTCATCCCTCCTCTTGTTTCTCACACTTCTGCTCGCTGATCATGGAAATGCAATGGGGGGGGGGGGCTGTAGTGGGACTACTGACTCATGCAACAATGACGTTACAACTGGACATAGTATGTTCTGCGCCTCTGGAATCGCTCAGGTCAGGGCCTAACTTGTGTGCCTGCAGGTTCCCATTCGAGTGTTTCCTTCTTGCATCATGCATGTTTAAACGGCAGCACCACGCCCACGGGAACGACCAGTTTTGTAGCATTGTTTGGAGAAAATTTGAAAATACGTTGCCACAAAAGGCATTGTTTGAGATTTTTGTCCTATTATCTGCAAAAACACTATAAAGTTCTTTATTATTGTTGTGCCATGGAGACCAGCCAAAAGGTGAATGTTGGCTTCAAATTATCAACCAAAAGAAACTTCGGGAATGGCTTAAATTAAATCAGTATGTTTTTAAGCGACATCAAAAATGCCAACTTTTGCTTTTGAGATGAAGCCCAATGAGTGTATTTCTTTCATCTCGCTGTCTGATATATTGTTTTGCATTTGATGTAATGCCTGTAGAAGCCTTTCAATGTACGTAGACTATCCTGTTGGATGTTATGTGTATATAGTACCCTTACTGTACAGTCCCTTCCAAACCAAAACCAGAGCTGTCTACTATACTCATCCTAGTCTTTGTTTGGCCCTACGTCCTAAACCGCGGCCAGGCTTGCTGGCTTTTCAAAGATAACTCAAAGCTTCTATTTTTGTTAATAAAATGATTATGAAAAAAGACTCAAAATAAAACACTCACTGAACATTGATCACACTAAGACACTTTGTCACCACATTATGTGTTTTTTTTTTTTTTGGCAATACTTGTTTTCTTTACCGTTTATTACGTCTTCTGTCTCTGGGGTTTATTTTATTTGTACAAGTCGAGATTTGACAAAAGTTTTATACTATATTTTCCTACAGAGTTGTGTTTCAGTGTGAGCTAATGACTGTTTTCGTTATTGCAGCTGTCGGGGCTTCGCTGGTGGTTATGTGCTGAACATTATGCGTGCGTGGTCTGCTTTCGTCTCTCTGGAGTGGGAAAAGCACCTGAATGCCTCAATCCAATCACTACAGCTGTAGCACTCTCTTAAATCTGGCGCGGGCGGTGGGGAGGGAGGGGCACTTAAGAGGATCTACCGATTACACTTCTGGCTGTGTAGCCTTTAGTGACTTTACTGCTTTTTGTTGTTGCAAACCTGGTGCTCCCTATTGGTCCCATAAGCCATGCGACAGAACACTGTAGCCCTTTGAACTAGTACTGTAAACGACTCGGGTCACGACGAGTAGCATGCGCTGCTCTTACTACCAACACTCAGGAAACTCCACACACTATAATCTGTATCTGTAACATAACCCGAGACCCACACAGACTGGAAGAGAGCGTCTCGGTGTCATTAATGTCCCTTTTATATCTTGTGAATTGACGTTTCCGCTCATGAATTCAGCACAAACCACCATTAGCCCTGATTTTGATTTCTCAATAGTGTGCGGCCACAGCAGTGGTTTGCAAAAATGTTTTTGTTTTGGTCACTGGTCTCTGCTGCTGTCACGTTAGCGGCGGACGTTTGTTACTTACTTTGGGAGTTTATGGAGATTTTTGGAGCCTTGTTTTCAGCACTTTGTTTTTTTCTGTACCTCATAAGCCTCTATGTATGAAGAGTAAGTCAAAAATAATAAATTCATGGTTTGACACCATAAATGACATGTTTGCCTTATGTTTGTCTCTTTCACGCCACAAGAATAATTATCCTGCAGCTATATATTTATTTAATTTAAAGCTTATTTTGAACCCGGTATTATTATGTTGCACACATTTGTTGTCCATTACAACCACCTGTACGATTGAACGCGCATCTCCCCACACGCGATTTATTCTGAGCAGTCTCCAAGGTAACTAACTGATCCTGGCATCTTTCGCCATGGCAACAAGCATCTATGCTCACTGCTGCAGAGCTCCGGCAGTTTCCATAGAAACAATTATAACGATGCTGTAATTCTTCAAAGTCTTTTTATATTCAGACAATCTGAGTAGTTCACTCCTGCAGCTATAAGTAGAGATGAGTCACCTTATGAAATAATCAATAAATATATATAATATATAAATTTAAAAAATAATATACATTATATATAAATTAATAAATAAAATATATATAATACATGCATAAATTAATTAATAATATATATATAATATATATAAAGTAATAAATATATTATATATATATATAAATGAATACATCTAAAAAAATATGTATATAAATGAATAAAACAAAATATATATATATATATATATATAAAATAAATATATATATAAATAAATAAAAGATATGTATATAAATTAATAAATAAAAAATATACAATATATACATATATATATCTATACATAAAATATATAATTTAATAAATAAAGCTGCAAACCAATCAGTTAAATTTACATATATCCAGTCTCATAAGATGAGAGGCCCAGCGCGTTATCCCCCCCCTCGCCATCAATCAATGTTGCCACAGTAACGGCTGCCTGTTGCCTAGTAACGGAGCCCTCCCTCTCATCGCTTGCGTCCTCTGCGCATGCGCGTCAGCAGTCAGCTGGGCGAGCGCCCGAGGAAAAGCGGCATCATGGCGGCGTCCGCTGCTGGTAGCGTGCAGTGTGGTGCAGCCTTTTTTAGGAGAGCGATGGTCCCGTCCTTGGTGGTGATTTTGGGAGCTACGGGCACCGGGAAGTCCAAGTTGGCGATCGAGATCGGCAGACGGCTTTTGGGAGAGATAATCAGCGCCGACTCCATGCAGGTAAGGGAGACGGGAGTCCTTGTCATGGCAGCCACGATATAGCTAGCTAGTCTGTTAGCTTATCAGCTAAACTGCTAACAGACTGTGTAGATAAATGACTGCGTGTCACTATAATGCGACCAACATTAAAAGGTCTGCAATAACTGTTACCCAACGTTACACCACAGCAGCTGGAGGCACCGAGACACGTGTCACACTGCCTCTTAAAAACACGCAGTCTCGTCTGTGTGTCCGGTTTAAACGCATTACGCCATTTAACTAGAAAATGCATTTCCTGCTGAAAATGCGTTTGAAAGCTGAAATGAATCTCAAAAACATTGCTGAAAATAGATATCCAATTCAAAAACAAATTGCAAAAAGCTTAATGATTCAACAAGTTTAAAGATTACAAATATGAAAAGTCATATCACACCTCTCCTGAAAGAGCTGAACATTTTGATATTTGAACAGTTTCTGTGGCTTAAAAAAATTCATCAGTGGTGATGTTTGTAGTAGTATAAGTTGTAGTAGAAGTATTATTAGTAGAAGTATTAGTAGCATTAGAATAACTACTAGTAGTAGTATAAGTTGTAGTAGAAGTATTATTAGAAGTATTAGTAATTAGGAGTAGAAGACATAGTAATAGCTGTAGTATTGGTCGTAGTATTTAATATCACAGTAGTAGTAATAGTAATGGCAGTAGAAGATGTAGCAGTAGTAGTAGTACTAGTAGCAGTCGTACTAATAGCTGTAGTAGTATTACTACTTTTAGTAGCATGAATAGCAGTAGTAGTAGCAGTTGTAGTATAAGTAATAGTAGTAGTGGTAGTAATAATTTTGATGGTAGCAGTAATAGCAGTAGTAATAGTAGCAACAGCAAAAGTTGTAGTAGTAATACTATATTAGCAGCAGCAGTATTAGTAAGAGCATTCATTTTTTTAACAAAAAAGCCTAATTTTGGGGGGGGGGAAAGACCTCTAAAGAGTCCTAAGACCTGAATGACTGTATGAGAGAGACACACGGAGAGAGAGAGGGAGAGGAGTGTATGTGCGCGTGTGTCTGTGAGTCTGTGTGTTTATCAACATCACTAATTGGCTCAATCGCGAACACCTGTGTGCCTGAAGCCACTTGAAAATATTCTCCATAGAGATCCCATTGAAAATAAAAAGCTTAATAATTCAAAAAGTTTAAAGGTTAGAAATATGAAAAGTCATAGCACCCCTCTGGTGAAAGAGCTGAACATTTTAATAGTTGAACGGTTTCTGTAGCTTAAAATATGAATGAGAAGAAGAGGTGCGACGGAAGAAATAGAAGAAGTTGAATAAAGATTCGAAGAACAATAGTTGGAATGCTTAACAGCATTCCAGCAATAAAGTCCTTCTTTAAGTCGTGCAGAATACACAGACAATAGACAACATTATGATGAATAGTGTCTTCTCTTCTGTCCTATCTTACACATCTTGGTCTCATGTGAAGACATGTTAAACAGATGCAGCCCCACATGTGTCGGCCTTCTGGTGACATGCGTGGTCACGTGATCTCAGGATGCAGCGTTGTGGTGTCCACATTGATGAGAAGGAGCATGTTTTTATTAAAGTTCAGTGAGGCAGTGAGCCACGTAAACAACATTACTGATAGTTTGGTGAGAAATATACTTCAAACTGAAATGTCACCGCAGCAATAGAAAGGATGGATAGCATAGATAACTTCAATGAGAAGCGTGAGAAATAAGAATTAAACGTACTATACTGTATAGACAGTAGTAGTCCCGACAAAGTGTATTGATCGATAACTGAATGCAACTTTTAAATACATTGCACTTGGCCAGGTGGATAAATGCGGAATCATTAAATATACACTAAGTTTTTATACGTAGGTCTTTGTTTAGATACTGTAATATAGCAGCATAGCTCTGGGCTAATCACAGCAAAGTAAAAATGAATGGAGATCAGTGATGAGATATATATATATATATATATATATATATATATATTGTAACATTGATATGTTGGAAAGATATTTATTGGTTCTGTGTTTTATTGCAGTGAAAAATAATATATAATAAGCATATATAACAGGAAGTTGTTTATACGTTTTATATGATAAGCAGTGAGACCTTAGAGATACAAATAGCTTTATTGAAATCACAGGATGATACATTCTCACTTCCTCTGGTGTGTGTGTGTTTGTCTGTGTGTCAACGCACTCTCAGGCTTGCTCCTCTTAGCTCCGCCTTCTCCCTTTAGCCCCGCCCCTCTCTCTTTTGGTTCTCAGGGTCTGTTGCTCCAGCAACCGGAGGGCGCACGCACACCAGAGTGGACACACACACACACACACGGTAACTCCACTTTATGCAGAATTCATCACATCGAGGTCACGTCTCTCATCACCTTGCTCCTGTTTCAGCACCATCTTGCCCCCCTCCCCCCCCCCCCCCCTCCTTCCCACCTCTTGGTGTGCGTTGTCCTTGAGTGTGTGTGTGTGTGTGTGTCCCTGACGGTGCCTCTTCCAGCAGTCAACTGGTACTGGGTAAACTGGGTTACACTAATAACATTTCAGCCCAGAATATCTGAGCGACCGGCAGCAGCAGCCCTGGTGGAGAGAAACGGTGGCCTACTTACGGCACGGCAGCCCCAGCCCATCAGCACAATCCCCGGCCTTGTTGCCACCCTCCAGTTGGTGTGTGTGACAGCGAGGGAGAAAGAGAGAGAGAGACACGCTCACAGACGTGGAAAGAGACCGCTCATGTGAGAATGGGGCTGTGTGTAGGCGAGAGCTGGCCTGTGTTGTCTTTGGGAGAGGAAACAGTCTGGTCTTGTTTGGGAGAAAGCAGCATTGTGCTGAGCTGGTGCATATTATTCAGCGCCGTGCTACGCCGGCCCTGCAGCTGATAGTGAATGGGCACGCTGTGGCCACTGGGAAGTGGTCTATTGTCCCGGTGGAGAATCGGTTCCCACACTCCCTAACACTCCTATTGTGTTATCATCACCCCCCCCCCCCCCCCCCCCCCTGACCCATGCCCTCAACCCACAGTTCATTGGACATGCAGGGGGATATTATTCACTCATTAAATGAACATGCTATCTATGGCACACACACACACAAGAGCTCAGCTGTACTGTCGGTGAATGAGGCACTGGCAAGTAGTGTAAACGGTGGGGGGGGGGGGTCCCTTCAGAGGCTTCCAGCTAAAAAAGTCACTGTTTTCTCACTCCCGAGTAGTTGGAATTATGGGAAAATATGTGCGTGAGTAGGAGCGCCGGTCCAAATAGTTCTATCACAATAGAGGCAACTTGTATATATTTATATATCACTATATGTTTTCTGGTTATTCCAAGAATAAAAAGTCTACATGAAATAACCCTGTGGTAAAGTCTGCTTCTGTTTAATGTGCGAGTTAAATACTTGACAAAAAAGTATTATAAGTGTAGGACTGCGGGAACGAGTTCGGGCATATGTGTGGAAAAGTTTAGGATGAATGACTATGCAACTTCTGCAGCCATAGTGGACAACTGTATGTAAATAAATATAATAATACTACATCTAGGTCACAAGTTGCACTGATTCATGCATAGATTGAAGGATTTAAATTGTCTGAATCATGCTTTTGATGGGCAGAAATGAACGTTTGTTGGTAATCACGAGTCACCTCATGAGGGGGGGGGGAGAGAGAGAGAGAAGACTACTCATCCGGGTTCGGCCACTTTGCAAAGCATTGTTGGTAATAAGGAACATTTGACACAGACGGTAAGCGGACAGAGTGAGCGCACTTCAGAGGTGATTCGTGTGAGGAGAGCTCGGACTGAAACGTGAGACCAGTTCGCTGCGATCGTCGTTCAGACGCCGCCGTGTTTATGCTCTGCTGCACATTACATCAGTGGAACGTACCGAGGAGTTCATTTCAAACTTATTGGAGACCGCCCATGTTTCTAGTCATCGTCTTGTCTTCTGGTTCTTGCACTAATGACACAATCTGGACAAAATTGAATATATATTCAGATTTTGTAATGAGATTCATTTCAGCACTTGAGTCTCAGATATTTTAGTTTCTCAGGAGCCTTTGAATGCACCGGCAGGTTTTAAAAGCTGTTTCTCTAAGTTTCAAGCGTCCGTTAAGTTTGTTTTCATTGAACATGAAAATGAATTGAAAGCAGCTGAAAGTAGGAAATGAATCTAATCATTAGTAATGCAAAGTCTACTCAGAATATGAATAAACTGGCTAAGTCACAGAAAACCACCAGCTTGATTTTGTGAATACTTGATGAAAGATCTGAATTATTCACGTTTCCTCCCTCCAAACAAAAGTCTGTGCACAGATTTCTCATTCCGACTCACTGCCACCTGTTCAGTGCGTTAACCAACAACACAATGTTGCCCCGAAAAGAGTTGTTTCACAGCAGGGAGTAAAAAGAGGGTGCGTTTGAGTTATGCGTGGGCGTGTCACACGAAAGGGCCGTCCGAGGTCCTAAAGGGCGATTTAACAGGTCATGCACACGTAGGGCTGGGCGATATGGCCTAAAAAAAAAATCTCCGATTTTTTTACAAAAAATCCGATTCACGATTTAAATCGATTTTTTTCCCCCAAAATTTTTTGCAGATGACAGAAGCTGTTGAAAACAATTTTTTCTTTTATTTTGTGATGATTTTCCCAAGTAGGTTGATAAAAATAAAGTGCAAACAAAACCTGAACATTGTAGAAAGGTGCCTGTAGTATACAAAAAGTATTTGGTCACTCTTTTGTTTGCCTGAATCATTTAAATATAAAATTAAATTAAACATAACATTAAATGGCATTAAATAGTAGCCTTCCATTGTAAACAACTGTGCAAATGTAACTTTTTACAGTAAGCTTTTCTAACTGAATACACTGATACAAACACAGCATGAAATAAAATGTATATGACCCTTTAACATTCACATTTTCAAAAGTGCAACATCTGATCTAACATCAACATAACATATTTTGCACAGTAAATAAGTGCATGTAAACAAAATCAAGTGCATTCACAACATAACCAACAGTATTAAACAGTAGTGCATGTTTTTTCTAAATATTTTTTGCCAGGAAGACAAGCCTGTCTACTACCTCTGGCTTCAGGCATGCACGGTGGCATGTAACAATGCCCCCCCCACACACTGAAAAGCCTCTCAGAGGGGGCACTTGTAGCTGGCACAGAGAGGTATTTCTTTGCTAAAGTACTTAGCCTTGGAAAGTTAAGTTGGTGACGCTTCCACCAGTCAAGTGGATCGGTGTCTGGGTCAACCTGCTGGACCACAGGTCAGTTGTTGCGGAGTAGAATGACATCCCCTCCAGCTCCGCAGAGATCCTTTGGCGTGTACTATTGTACAGCCGAGGCAAGGCAACGTCAGAAAAATGTTTACGGCTTGGTAGCACGTACCTGGGGTCCAAAGCTTTGAGACGGTGAATAAACCCCGGCTTTTCCACGGTGTATATGGGCACCATATCTTTTGCGATATACATCGCGACTGCATCCGTGATGGCTTTCCACCGGGCACTCTTCTTCTCATGCGGAGTACAGTTGGTGAATGTCTCCAAAATGCTGGGTTGTTTTTGTGAGGTGGCGGCGGCAGCAGTGAAGCTGCTGGCCGCCATTGTTTTAGTTTGTAAACAATGCGCGCGCACTCTACTACGGGAAAAAGGGGTGGGGGCGATTTTCTCGATTTTCAATAAAACACATCGCCTTAAAGCACACATTCGAATTAATCGATTAAATCGATTTATCGCCCAGCCCTATGCACACGTATGTGCCGTTACTTTAGCAGGTCATGCACACGTATGCTCTGTTACTTTAGCAGGTCATGCACACGTATGCTCTGTTACTTTAGCAGGTCATGCACACGTATGCTCCGTTACTTTAGCAGGTCATGCACACATATGCTCCGTTACTTTAGCAGGTCATGCACACGTATGCTCTGTTACTTTAGCAGGTCATGCACACGTATGCTCCGTTACTTTAGCAGGTCATGCACACGTATGCTCCGTTACTTTAGCAGGTCATGCACACGTATGCTCCGTTACTTTAGCAGGTCATGCACACGTATGCTCCCGTTACTTTAGCAGGTCATGCACACGTATGCGCCGTTACTTTAGCAGGTCATGCACACGTATGCACCGTTACTTTAGCAGGTCATGCACACGTATGCTCCCGTTACTTTAGCAGGTCATGCACACGTATGCTTCGTTACTTTAGCAGGTCATGCACACGTATGCTCCCGTTACTTTAGCAGGTCATGCACACGTATGCTCCGTTACTTTAGCAGGTCATGCACACGTATGCGCGTTACTTTAGCAGGTCATGCACACGTATGCTCTGTTACTTTAGCAGGTCATGCACACGTATGCGCCGTTACTTTAACAGGTCATGCACACGTATGCTCCGTTACTTTAGCAGGTCATGCACACGTATGCTCTGTTACTTTAGCAGGTCATGCACACGTATGCTCTGTTACTTTAGCAGGTCATGCACACGTATGCTCCGTTACTTTAGCAGGTCATGCACACGTATGCTCTGTTACTTTAGCAGGTCATGCACACGTATGCTCCGTTACTTTAGCAGGTCATGCACACGTATGCTCTGTTACTTTAGCAGGTCATGCACACGTATGCTCCCGTTACTTCAACAGGTCATGCACACGTATGCTCCGTTACTTGAGCAGGTCATGCACACGTATGCTCCGTTACTTTAGCAGGTCATGCACACGTATGCTCCGTTACTTTAGCAGGTCATGCACATGTATGCGCCGTTACTTTAACAGGTCATGCACACGTATGCTCCATTACTTTAGCAGGTCATGCACACGTATGCTCCGTTAGTTTAGCAGGTCATGCACACGTGTGCGCCGTTACTTTAGCAGGTCATGCACACGTATGCTCCGTTAGTTTAGCAGGTCATGCACACGTATGCTCCGTTACTTTAGCTGGTCATGCACACGTATGCTCCGTTACTTTAGCAGGTCATGCACACGTATGCTCCGTTACTTTAACAGGTCATGCACACGTATGCTCCGTTACTTTAGCAGGTCATGCACACGTATGCTCCGTTACTTTAACAGGTCATGCACACGTATGCTGCGTTACTTTAGCTGGTGGGGCGGCGGGACGCATTGGTGGCCGGTGACCCCTTTTTTTCTTGCTTTTTTAGCCTTTATGAAAGGAGTGATGAGCAGCGGAGATCTTGCGACAAAGGCAGACAATTTGTAAGGCTCGTGGCTTTGTGTTGAATGTGAGAAATTGGCCGACTCAGCAGGGAACCTGTCATGTGTCATCTCGACCCACAACGGTCCCATAAAAGCGGAGTGAAGGAGGTCTTCTTGTAAAAGTACAAAGGGGCTGATTTGCCTTTAAGTCGTAAATTTGGAAATGTGATGGTGATGTAGCCGACTGATTTGACCGCTGCTGAGGGGAGGGGGTATTCTTTCAAAGGTTAGGCTTATTATTGGCCAGAGGATGTTATGCACCAACACCAACTGCTTATCTACGTATTAAACACATCCCACACTCAAATACTGTGCAGCTATGTGTTACATCCCTCTAATTCGTTTGCAGTCATCCCTCTTCCTCCATCTCTCTCTCTCTCTCTCTCTTTATATTCATGTCTCTCCATCTCTCTCTCTCTCCCTCCTCCCGGTGTGTCTCTATCTGTCTGGTGTGGCTCTGACCTGTCTGGGCTTTGACGTATCTGTTTGTATTGTAACTCAGGCGATGCTGTGCCTCCCACATCCGATTTATGATGCATCTTTTTTAAGTAATCTAAGCCTGAGCCAAAAACGAGGGCTGGTTAACTCTTATTTTTGTTGTGTGTGTGTTAATATTCCGTCTGCGGGTGTGGTGGTGCGGTCACAGCCGCTACAGTAAAGCAGCGAGGGAGAGGAGGATGGCAGGATGGAGGACGAGGACGAGGAACAGGAACAGGAGGAGGAGGGGAGAAACTACGGCATGAATGATTTATTAGTCTGGCATTACTGGGCCATTCCCCACAGAGAGGGGAGAGGAAGATGGAGGGATAAATTGTTGAGGGATAGTGCCTTGAGGGGGAAGGATAGAAGGGGCGAAAAAAAGAGAAAAATAGGCGGATAGGTATTCTGTGGTGAGTGTAATTGAGAAAAAGATTCAGAGGGAAGGGTAGAAACAAAGCAATGCAGCTTAGAGTTTGGCGTTTGGATGTGTAAAGCGTCCAGGGGTCAGAATATGGACCAAGTGTCTTCTTCTCTGGTCGACTGCAGTTGTTTTTCATCACACCTTTCAACATTTTAATGCAAAATAAATAATAATTGTAGTTAACCAGATACCTGTAAACGCCTCTGATCCAGCCTCAAAGCTTGGATCTGGTATCGGTGAATACGCGGTCCTATGCACACCGATCCAATATCCCGAACGTCCTATCATTTATCAGCTCATGTTGGCCACCATAGGAACAACAACAACAACTCTTCTCACTCGCTACCCGATCCCGACATACTGTGCGATCGCTACTGCACGTGATCAAACTCGTACTACACACCTGTGGTTAAACACTCGCACGTGCACCTTGTTAATGCTACATTGTGAACAGTCCTGATTGGCTAAATAAAGGAGCTAACCGCTTGCGGTAATAGAGGTTGCATTGATTTATAAAGTGGACTGACCTTTTAAGGTGGACTGACCTTTTAAGGTGGACCAGCTATTCAGATTTTAGTCACAAAGCCACTCATCCGAGTGTTGCTCAGCCCTTTCTGGGATAAACCCTGCTTCCAGTCTTTGTGCTAAGCTAAGCTAACCGTCTGCTCGAGGTAGCTTAATGTCTAACGGCCAGATATGAGATGTATGGTATCCATCTTCTCGGCTAACTCTCGGCAAGAAAATGAACGAGCAGCGGAAGAGAAAACTGTGCGTGCATCAGTGACATCTCGATACTCGGTCTGCTCAGTGTCTGCATGTGGCGCCCATAAATAATTATACAGGATAACGTTTCAGATCTTTTACATGGTCTGTTGTATGGTCTGTTGTGGTCATCTTCAGTGAGAAATCTCTGGTCATTTTTGAAAATACATGAAATATTGGTCGAACACTAATCTGAAAGATCTGTTTTATCCCCTTGATCTGCTTTTGGCTTTCTCTGAATCTTATTTTATTTCATGTCACCATGAGTTTTCGCTCTCTTTCTCTCTTTATTTTTTTCCTCACCCCTCGCAGTCTCTCTTGCTCTCGTTCTTTCATTTGGCCACCCCCCCCTCCCCCTCCTCCTTATTTATGTTGCAGAGGAACAGCTGTCTCGTGCAGGGCGTAAGGTTGGCCAGGCAGGCCGGCTGCAGGCTCTGCAGAGCTCGAACACTGAGCTCATTGTCTCACACACACACACACACACACACGCTCGCTCTCTCACCCACCCACCCACAAGGCCACATGGTCACATCCATTCACGTCCATTTAAAGCGAGACAGGAAGGAGAAGACAGCTGAACCCACACTATACTGGCTTTCCATTGAAGTTTATGGCCGTGAGTTATGACGTGTGGAATTAGAAAAGCTGACCGAGTTTTCTTCTTCTCAGAAAACACTCCTTACACTTCCTTGAGTATTTTTCATTGATAATGAAATGACACAACACGATAAGATCAGAACGTTTATGAAAAAAAAAAAACCCCACAGTTTCACAGTCGATGAATTGTTTCGTCTCTTTCCAGTTAAAATATCCGACATCCTCGTAGAAATTGTGGATTTTCTAGTTTAGATGATGTGAAATATGACCAGCATCCGCTGAAACTCGGCACACATTTTGTCAATAAGTCATTCATTCTTTTATTTTCCTCCAGAGCACGATTAGCTTTGTTGTTGTTCCACCGCCTCGACTACAAGTCTTCCTCTTTTCCCCTCTCTTTTGCAGCTCCCCCCTCAAAGCATTTTTCTCCTCATATCTTCCACTCAAGTGGCTCTTTTCATTTTTCTGATGCACCCTCCACGGTCTTCCTCTGCCTGCTCTCACTCTCGGGTCTCCTTGTCCTCGTTAAAGCGAAATTAAAATCAAAATCTTGTTTCTGCAAAGCTCTCGCGCAAGAACGCATAAATGCACATCGAGGAGCTAAAGTGTTTTATGACAGGATGGAGACGAGAGGAGGAGAGTTGGAAGAAAAAGGTTAGTTTTAGCCGCGCGGAGACCGAAAAGTTCCTGGTAATTTTAGTCCCGGGTCTACTTTTCAAGGAACTATTAGTTTTACTGATGCATGTGGGAAGACTAAAATGAAAGTGTCTCCACAGTAAATGATCTGTTGAGTGTTTGATGGGTATTTATTTGTTTAACCGCCGTAAAACAATCAGAAAATAACCTTTTTCTGTCTTTACAGCACCGTTGCGCTGTCTCTCTCTCTTCTACTGCTCTCTCTCTCTCTCTCTCTCTTTCTTTCTTTTTAAAAATGAATCGGGAAGCCGAGCGCAAAGCCTGACTTCACTTTAAATGTTAACAAAAAAAAGAAAAAGGCTCTCCCCTCGTCCTAACACGGTCCTAAACCGATCAGTACCAGAGTTCTTCCTTGTTTTATGAATGAAGCGCCACACAAGTGGAGGCAGCGGCGCTCTGTGTGTTGTCGACCAATCGGCTGCGTCCGTCGTCCCTGCAAAGCTCAACCCGAAAGTTCCTGTACTTCGGTAGCTGTTTCATAGCTCTCTGTCACATCACATGGTCTTCTTCAGCAGATGGAGTTTGCACAGAATCGAAACTTTTTGAGTCAAGATGGACGAAAAAAAGAGCGCGTGTGTGTTTTTAAAGAGAGCTTTTGTCTTCTTGTCGTCATGTGAGGAAGTGTGTTAAGTTGGGAGGTTTGTGGCTCAAAATGAGACACGCGTGACTCTTACTCACTAACTCTCTCTCTCACACACACATGAATGAGATGCCAACCTCTCTCTGTCTCCGAGAGCATCTCTATCTGCCTTTTTCTCACCAGCCTTCATTTGATCTCCGTCTCCTTCATCTGTCCATCCATCCTTGCGCCCCCCCCCCCCCCCCCCCCCCCTCCCATGGCTGACAGTGGTGTCGTGCAGAGGCGTCGTGAATAATTTATCCGGCTGGGTTGTTCTGCCCTTCCTTACTGGTGAAGTACACGCAACCCACCCGCACACACTTTCACCAAGGGTCTGATCAACAAGCCACACTGCTGTAGTGATCCCCCATCGCATGCACGTTGGGTTAAACAGTGAAATATACGATTTAGACGACCGGAAGGTGCTCGGTAACAAAGTTGGGAGGTATTCAAGAGGATGTGGGCTCACCTTGCAGAATACAATACTTCATCTTCTTCACGATTGCGCACGTTCTGCCTCGTGCTGTGTTTTCACACTCCGGGCGACACTAACTTTTCTTTCTGCTCTCCAATGACGCGGTGACGCGTGAACCAATCGTATGTTTTTGTTTCACCCTGTCCCGCTCCATCTTTCAGCGTTCTCTTAGCCGGTTCTCCGTGCTATTTAACGACATAATTACGCAAAGAAGTGCTTGGGCAACACTTAAATGGCAACTCGCCGGCAATGTAGCTTTGTTGCTTTTGTTGCTTGTCGTGTGAACACAGCACAACTGACAGGAAAGGAAATTACACTCAAATATGAAATTTAGAAAAGACATTTCATACCAACTTATGTCTTGCCACTGTCTGGCCCAAATGAATAACTTAAAACTTAAACAGCTGATGCAAATTATAAAAACACAAACATCCAAATATGCAGTTTACAGTGATAAAGGTGGCAAAATTACCGATTGAATTCTTAGTAATTTTACGTCTTCTCAGACAGAGATGGCCTAGAACAGCTCTCTCCACTTTAGCAGCAGCTGTCGATTTAGCTGGCAAAAACCGCAACTGTTGCTGGCAGATTAAATCAGTTGTAGTTAATTAATGTCAGTCTAATTAGCTACCGTTGGCTCCATGAGTTGATTTGAAAACACTGCTAATTAGTCCTAATATTAAAGCTGCTAAGAGGAACTTTAATTCTGTCCCTGTGGACAGAGGCGGTAATGTTTCAGAGCACCAGCGTCCCTTTACAAAACCTCTCAACTTACTGCAGAGGTCTGACAGTCGGCCCGGCTCAGCCCTGGTTCTGGTTCTCCCGTGCCTCCCTTCCCTCCAGTGGGCCCAGCATCATTGGGGCCTGGTTGTCCAGCAGCGTGGCGTTGATGTTGGCTCCCGGGGGGGTCAGTGAGGCTCAGCTTTGCTCCGGGTCTGAACTGCGTCCGTCCGTCCGTGGCGGTCCTTGTCGCTGTGGGGGAAATTTTCACGAAGGGAAATAATGAGTTACGGTCAAGACTGACTTCATTCTTTCAAGCTGTAAAACAAATGATACTTGTGTGTTCATTTGGAGCTGCCAAAAGGCGACTGCTTATAATCAAAGGCTGTATTTTCCTACTCTGAACAATAGACTGCTTCACTACGCTTTTACTCAGTTCAAGACTGAATCCAACCAGAGGTTTCAGCCTGCTGAGCAAATTGTTTGTGAAGTTTTTGACTCAAAGTTTTCCTGGCAACTTCAGGCTGATTCACCACTTTATGAGCCACACACACTACACACAGATGCTGTGTGGAGGGCGGGGTCACAGGAGATGTTGATATTTTGCCATCTACAACCTGGTTATTGGTGTCGTAAAACTGCAAAATCAATACAAATAAGTTTTGTGTCTTAGCAGTCAGAATATTGCTGTACCTGCATGATTACATCGAAGTGTTTTGAACACATCCGTTGACATGGACTGACACTGCCATACATCTCCTCCTGTGTCTTTTATTTGTGTTAGTCCTCTTAATTTCAGTCTTTAATCGTTTTAATCGTTTTCTTCCCCCTGACTTTGTATTTATTATTTTCCTCACCTTAAAAAAACAATACTTTTGAAGGACAGAAAAAGACCTCTGGAAAAGTTAGAAAGTTGTCTGTATCTGGAGACATACACACACACACACACACACACGTTTTTAATGTGTGTGTGTGTGTGTGCGCGAATCTTGGCGGACTACTGTATACGACACCTCGCTGTCAAATTCCACGAGGGAGCCCTCCTCTCTGGGTGATGATGGAAATGGACAGAGGAGGTGTGACGGCCGGAGCCATTTCACACGGACGACAAACGGCGCTCCTCATTTCTTCCTCCATAACAACCAGCTTCTGACATTGATAAACAGACACACACACCCTACTGCTGGCAGGGATTTCAATCTCCTGCACAATTTGTTTTATGGACTCTATTTATTTTTCAGTGTTAGCCAGGGATTCATGCTTTCGAGGATGAAAAAATGTCCTAAGAGTGCATTGATATTGAGAATTTCATTTAGTTTGCTCATCCGTCTATATTCCTTTGTGATAGAAATGAAACCTGCATATAAAAGCATTGGTTTTCCATGATTCTCATTCACTTCATGGTGTTTTTGTGGTTCTTTTTTCTCATCCCCTTCAGGTGTACCAGGGCCTCGACATCATCACCAATAAGGTGACGGCTGAGGAGCGCGCCCAGTGCAGACATCACATGATCAGCTTCGTGGACCCGTTGGTCAGCAGCTACACGGTGGTGGACTTCAGGAACAAAGCCCTGGCTCTAATATCCTTTGCCTGGAAACACGTGAAATGTAATATTGCAATGCATATGAGAGAGAGAGAGAGAGGATATTTGTATAGGAACCACACACTTTGTGCAGTCACACCCTCCCGCAGACACCGGCCGTCACACAGATGTGGAGAGAGGAGGCGATAACTAGAGGCGGTATTAATAGATCTAGGAAGACACACGCACACTTCTCGTGCGCGCACACACACCCTCACCAGTGCGGTGAGGGGCTGCGGTAGCTCCAAGAATAGGCTCAGTGCAGCGCGAGCTGGCTGGTGGGAAGAGGGAGCAATGGAAAGAGACGAATACAGATTAGTGGGAAAGAGACGCGATGTGGAGGATTTTTAAACTAGAGCAGGAAAGAGGGACGATGGACGGGGGAGAAGAGGAAGGTGGTGGTGGGAGGGGGGGGGTAGTTGGCGAAGGCTGACAAGCTTGAGGAGTTCAAAGACGTAGGACCTCATGACGCATCATCAGCTATCAATCCTTCACTCAACATGCCATTCACATAAACTAACCCCCTCCTCTGTTCCTGCTTTATTGCTCTCAATCTTGCAGCCCTCTTTCTGTTTTCCCTCCCTCGAATTTTCCTCACCGCTTGTCAGCGATCTCTCTCTCTCTCTCTGTCTCTGTCTCTGTCTCTGTCTCTCTCTCTCTGTCTCTCTCTCTCTGTCTTCCCCCCCCCCCCCTCTCCTGCTCCATTGCCTCTGCAAGCACAGTGATGCAGCCCTCTCTCTCTCTGTGTGTGTAGAGAGAGAGGAGGTGAGTGATGATGGCTGATGAGCGTTTACCTTGTTTGAGGAGTTATTTGATTATCTCTGAGTGGAGGAGGTGGGCGGGGAAGGAGGACGGAGAAGGAAAGGTGCAGGATGAGAGCAGATGCGACAGAAAGGGGAGAGTAAGGGAACTAAGGTGTGGCCGGCTGTGTGTGTGTGTGTGTGTGTGTGAGCAGGAAGGTCTTTTCAAATTCTGTGTTGATTTAGGAGGTGAACCAAACTCTTTGCTGGCATAGAGTATCAACTAATGATCATTTTCATTACTAATTAATCATCAATTATTAATTATTGTTTTATGAAAAATGAACACCAAAACCTTCCAGTCGCCCATGTTGACGTCTGTTCAAAACCCAAATAAATTCAGTTGACTGTCGTGCGACGGTGATTTTCCCGCCTCAGATAGATCAGAGGGGTGATGAGATGATTAACCCTTCGTTAATAATCATCCTACCAGCTGAGTCCCTTCTGTCATCTCTTACAGGTGCTTTATTGAATCATTACAAAGACTGTTATCACTCAATTTGAGCCTCACTTCATATAATTGTTTTGTTTCTTTTTTAATTAGTGCTTTTTAAATCCCAAATTATTCATAAGCACCCAATTGAAGCCTTTAATAGCTATGTCAGTAGTTAAATATGATGCTAGGATGAGGGCACATGGGTTCAGAGAGGACAACAAACTATTTTATATTCTTTGTTTTTCTCCTTTTCCCCAGTCAGGTGAAGTCAAAGTTCCATTCATAAAGTATAGTATAACAAAGTCTTTGCTTTTTCTTCTGAAATATAGGATAGTTTCTCTGAGCCAAAAATCACTTTCATAATCAAATATCAAAATAGCTACAGAGCAATAGAGCTATTTTTCATTCAACTTACCAATGACTCACCTAATTGATTAAGCTGTAATTGACTCAATGTATTGGTCCGACGGCCTCCTTTAAGAGTGTATCGTCACATCAGCCACGCTGCACTCAGCTACTGTAAATGCTGATAAGAAGAAGAAGTGTCAATGCTGATCTTAATACTGCTGCTGCAGTGTTCTTCATAGAGAGCTGCAGGAATGAGTCCAAAAGCCGGACTGCACTTCCGGTTCTCTCGTCTCGAATGTCAATCTTGTTTTTGTTTTTTTTATGTGTTTTAGGTTTGATGCCTGAAATAGGGTCGGAAAATTAGGACTCAATTTTCTGTCTCATTAGGATTCTAACATCCCTTTTACAAGCAGTTGAAAATGTGCAGTTAACTGACACAGTTAATTGATAGCTCGAGGAGTTGTATGCAATTCAGCATAGAGGAGCTCATTTCAACGTGGGTTTTAATTGTGGTGCATTCATGTAAAGACTGTTGGTGTTAGCAACAGGTGAAACCACCGTGGGATCCGTGTACATGACATGTGCCCAGATCAGTTTCCTCCTTAACGCCCTCCAAACGTTGATGACATGCACAGCAGAAACAAACTGCCGGTCGTTGTTGGAGGAACAAACTATTACATAGAGTCTCTGCTGTGGAGAGTCCTGCTGAACACAGCGGTGAGTGCAACTCAAACACACCTCTCTTCATTCTCTCGCGTCTCCCTGACACCGTTTATCTCATTCATGTTTTCATTTCTTATTTTTGTTCACCCACTGCCGGAAGGTGCTTTGTGATATTGTATTAAAAACCATTTGAATACCTTAAAGGGCCAGTGTTTAGGATTTGGTGGCATCTGGCGGTAAGGTTGCAGATTGAAATGAAGTGAAACTTTGTGTGTAGGAGATCTACGGTGGCCCTCTCCAGAGCCGTGTTTTGATTTGTCCATTCTGGGCTACTGTAGAAACATGGCGGCCGGCTCCGTGAAGAGGACCTGCTCCCTATGTAGATGTATAAACGGCTCAAATTGAAGGTAACGAAAACACCAATAGATGCAAATAGATCTCCAGTGCTACACACTGGCCCTTTAATTTAAAGATGTGACAGTACACGTTTAAGGCCCTGATCAAACAGAGCAGCAAAAGTGATCACCATGAGAGAAAAAACGTTGATGACGTCGGCCGCTTTTCATCTTTTAACAAAAGTGAGGTTAAATATAATGTGTTTCGCTGCAGCAGGAGATCGAGGAGCCAGTGGACGGAGGAGATGAGGCTGCAAACAGGAAGCTGGAGCTGGAGAAACTGGGAGGAGCCGAGTTACACAAACGATTGGCAGAGGTCGACCCCAAAATGGCGGCCATGTTGCACCCCAATGACAAACGCAAGATAGCCAGGTGATACAGCGGGTAAACTAACTTCTACACTAAAAACAACACGAGCATGGGTCGGAAAAGTTGGCCACATGAAATAAGAATGTCTCAGTCAGCGTTCTGTTTGTACTCGCTTCTGGTTGCAAAGAACCAAGATGGCGACGGCCGAAATGCCGAACTCGAGGCTCCAAAAAACGGCAGTCCACAAACCAATGGCTGACGTCCCGGTGACTACGTCCTCTTCTTCTATACCAAATACAATTCATAGTGTTTATGAGAGAGCTATTCCTTTCAATTTGAAGCTATTTGACTTTGTCCAAGTGACATTGCATTGGAAACATAGTTCTGTGGAAAATGCTCTTTCTGCCACTGGGATAGAATAGTGTTTGTGGAAGTCAGTTAGTGTGTTTATCGGAGTAGCTCAAGATATTGTTGAGTTTCCTCATGTTTTATTCGAGGGGCTCTGTCTCAGGCTGACAGCCACAGCATATGGCCTCCACCCAGTCCACACCGACATGTCGAGAGCCTGTTTACACACACACACACACACACACACACACACACACACACTCTTGATGAGTAGCAGCCAGTGCACTCTGGTCTGTTGTGTGAGCAGGTTAGGTTACCCTGTTCTCCTGGGTGACAGGAGACGACAGGAATCATCTTTTCTTCATAACCTCCGAGTGCAGCGAGGCACGGCTGACTGTTCTTGATTTTAATCTTAACGTCTCGAAAGTTATCTTAGCCCTCGCTGAATGTCAACGGTGTGATTCATACTCCCAGTTGTTTTTAATCTGCGTTTCATACCCCCGTCTTGCCTTTTGAATTTATTGCTGCTGCTGTGTTAATCATTGAGACTGCTGTCAAACTAGACTTTTCATTTACACTGGATTTAATGGATGAGTGGACGTTTAACTTAACTGATCTCCGTTTACCCATCGAGGCCCGACGCACGGGGACTGGGATGTAAACTCGTAGTTTACTGGAGATCAGAGGAATTTGTGTTTGTTTGGTTGTTTCCACACAGTGTTTTATTTCACGTCTCTGCTCACGTGTTTGTTGTCCACAGGAGTCTTCAGATCCACGAGGAGACGGGCGTCTCTCACAGCCGCTGGCTGGAGGAGCAGAGGGGGCAGGAGGGAGGCGATGGGCTCGGGGGGCCGCTGAGATACCCAGACCCCTGCATCTTCTGGCTGCACGCCGACATGGACGGTGATTTCCCTGTTACTGTTGTTGCTGTTTACCAAAACAACAGAAATGTCAACGTTGCTACGGGAGCTTGAGTGCAGCTTGACCTAACTTTTCACGCGTGTCTGTCTCATTTTGCTGGTGTTTTGTTTCTCCCTCCCTGTTCCCCTGCAGCTCTAGACAAGCGGCTGGATGCTCGAGTTGATGAGATGTTGTCTGCTGGACTCGTAGAGGAGCTCAGAGACTTCCATGTCCGCTACAATCGGCAGAAAGTCCAGGACGACAGGTAACAAATCTGCAGCGAAAACATGTCCACAACCCTGAAGGAACACAATCAACCCGATTGTGAGATATTATCTTTAGGTGCTGTCAAATCCAGTGTCCGATGGATGCTGGATCAAATATCAAATATCTAGCAGAATTAAAACAGAAAGATCTGCACACCAAGTAGCCAGATGGATTTTTCTAGGGGGTGTAAGGGCCCAGTGCCCCCCCCCCACACACTTTACACTCCTATCCCGCATTGTGAGAGTAGAAGAAGAAAAGGTGTAAAAGGCCAAACTATCTGACCAACTACCCTGTGAAAATGACCACGGCTGGGTTTAAGTGCAATCTAAATGTTTACACATTACGTCGTTGGTATAACAGCTAACTTAATCAGACCCTCAATGTATTGTAGTTCATCAACTTGCGTGACGCTCGGAGTGATCGCAGTGACTGACTCGTCTGTCGATCACACAGTCTCTTCCCACGCGGCCCTGCTTATAACGAAGCTAACGGCTAACGTCAACGGAGGTTATGTTGATTTTATTATGAAGCTCTATTCAGAAAAAGAAATCTGTATTAGGCAAAGGTGAAATATAACATTATCGTGATGTGTTCAAATGTAATCTTGGTGAGAAACTTGATTAAATACAGCTGTTTGAAGGAGATGTTTTCACAGGAATATAAAAGACATAGAGAGGGAATTATGACCTGTTTAACGTCCTAATATTAGCTCTAAGGCTATAATACATAATTACAACTTTTTTTAAATGAAAGCAGTTATGCAGGATAACCACCGCTTGACCCGGCTTTATCTTAAAAAAGGTGCTGGAAATATCAAATAAGCTCAAACTGGTAGAATAAATACCCGCACACTTAAATCTATGCAGAGAACGCTTTATCTTTAGCGTTCGGTCTAAAGGACCTTCATCAGACCTCTTTAGCTTTGGGTCTAAAGGACCTTCATCAGACCTCTTTAGCTTTGGGTCTAAAGGACCTTCATCAGACCTCTTTAGCTTTGGGTCTAAAGGACCTTCATCAGACCTCTTTAGCTTTGGGTCTAAAGGACCTTCATCAGACCTCTTTAGCTTTGGGTCTAAAGGACCTTCATCAGACCTCTTTAGCTTTGGGTCTAAAGG
The DNA here is from genome assembly GCF_949748355.1 of Melanostigma gelatinosum. Classification (NCBI taxonomy): domain Eukaryota; kingdom Metazoa; phylum Chordata; class Actinopteri; order Perciformes; family Zoarcidae; genus Melanostigma; species Melanostigma gelatinosum. The sequence goes on along the minus strand of NC_136650.1, from coordinate 19,268,999 downwards.
ACCTTCATCAGACCTCTTTAGCTTTGGGTCTAAAGGACCTTCATCAGACCTCTTTAGCTTTGGGTCTAAAGGACCTTCATCAGACCTCTTTAGCTTTGGGTCTAAAGGACCTTCATCAGACCTCTTTAGCTTTGGGTCTAAAGGACCTTCATCAGACCTCTTTAGCTTTGGGTCTAAGGGACCTTCATCAGACTTTGGGTCTAAGGGACCTTCATCAGACCTCTTTAGCTTTGGGTCTGAAGGACCTTCATCAGACCTCTTTAGCTTTGGGTCTAAAGGACCTTCATCAGACCTCTTTAGCTTTGGGTCTAAGGGACCTTCATCAGACCTCTTTAGCTTTAGGTCTAAGGGACCTTCATCAGACTTTGGGTCTAAGGGACCTTCATCAGACCTCTTTAGCTTTGGGTCTAAGGGACCTTCATCAGACTTTGGGTCTAAGGGACCTTCATCAGACCTCTTTAGCTTTGGGTCTGAAGGACCTTCGTCAGACCTCTTTAGCTTTGGGTCTAAAGGACCTTCATCAGACCTCTTTAGCTTTGGGTCTAAGGGACCTTCATCAGACCTCTTTAGCTTTAGGTCTAAGGGACCTTCATCAGACTTTGGGTCTAAGGGACCTTCATCAGACCTCTTTAGCTTTGGGTCTAAGGGACCTTCATCAGACCTCTTTAGCTTTGGGTCTAAGGGACCTTCATCAGACCTTTTATAGCTTCATCTGATGAAGGTCCTTTAGACCCAAAGCTAAAAATAACGTTTTCTCACAATCATTTATTTCCTCATCATTTGAATTGTGTGTTTTTGTTTAAATAACTACTATAGATGACGATAACAAAGTAAAAGGATAACATTTAGAGTTTTTTACAGTTTACACTGACTTTTTCGGCATTGTCTGGATTCTTGCTGTCAGTGATGGGTCGTAGAGAGAAAATTGTAATTGGCCAATAAAATAGCAAGTGGTGCATGTCAACCATAAACGTGTCTCTGTCTGTCGTCATTGCTATTGAGCGTTAAAAGGACTCTGTGTCTGTGCAACGAGTCCAATATCGCATTCTCATCGTCCCCATCTAAATGAAAGACCCAGACATCCAGTCTGTAAGCGGGGCAATAAGAGTAAAGGAACCTCGGTCAACAAGCTATCCAGTTATTTATTCCTCCGCCCCCCCCCCCCCTCTGACAGGTCACTCTGTTCTGTTGGCTGCCGTCTCCCAAAAGGCCTGCAGACCAATTTAGAATCAGACAACAGTGTAGCGAGTTTAGTTCAGATGGGACTGATATTTCTTCAGGATGTCCAGTGATTATTAATAATTGCAGAGATAAGCACCCTCCATAGGACATATGCACCAACAGGGGAGTCTGGTGATCGGCGCTAATTACCTCAGAGCCTCTCGCTGAATGGACGTCACGGTGGAACAAATGACTCACAGCGTGCGTTGTGCGTTCAAGATGCTATTTCGAGATAATGTTAATATTTTGTCTTTCACACAATTGCCAAGTTCTCCCTGACATTTCCCCAACAGTAACCTCATTACCAGTAGCACACTGGGTGCTTTCAGTGGTCTGGAATCACCATTTCCTGCACTGTGAGTGGTGATGTGCGTGGAGATCACCACGATGCACGGCCTTTAGCATTTGACTGGTATTTAATACAACTACGGTACCAAACTTGCAGCAGAAGAGGCCCTATTTGAATAAGAATTGTTCAGTGTGTGACATTAAACATGTAAATATGTAAGTGGTCTTTATTGATGGCTGAAAACGGATATTGAACACTGCTGTGGGTCTGTCTTAGCAGCAGATATTGATATTGTACGTTGATGGGGTGTGGCTGCGGGGGGGGGGGGGGGGAGTTGATGCATTGCTGGAACGAAGCCAAGGAAGCCGTCAATTCTCTTCTTTCGTCCCTCCTTTCCTTCATCACCCCATCCCACCTCTTGCACCAGCACCCTCCTCCTCCTCCATCACTATTGCCCTCTCAGCAATCTGATCCCCCCGGCACTTTACCCCCCCCCCCCCCCCCCTCCCCTCCTCTGGTTCTGTCTTTCTCTCCTTCACCCTCTAGTCTCCATCTGCTGCTGGCTGCTGTGGCCAGACATCAAGGTCAAATCTCTCCCTCCCTTCCTCTGTCTCTCTTTTTTTCCCTCCATTGACTCCACATTTCCTGTGCTGTGTTGCTATTCTCAAATTTCTGTCTCTGCCCGTCTGGCCAGATTTATTTTTGTTATTTCCTCCTCTTGTTTCTGTTACAAGTGTAAGTTGCGGACTAAAAATGGTCATTTTCTTTTATTATTTAGGAGAACATTAAAAGCTCTCTACGAAGAGACATAATTGACGGCAAGAATTTAAAACGGATGTGATGAAAGTAAATCTATAAGTCGGTTCAAAGAGCAGTTGACAGTTTACATGTTCAGTGTGATGACTTGAATATTATCAGAATACAATTCATCTGCCAAAGGGTGCATCACGCCCATGAACTACGAATGATCATTAACTGTGCAGATCATTGTAGAACTGTAAAAGCAATTCAATTATCATTTTAAACTGTGACATTCTTTTGATTACGGCCTACGGGAACATGGCAGAACACTCTGCAGACACTGAGCAGACTTGATCTGTCATCCATCAAGTCAACCGTTGGAAAAAAACTATAGAACAAAAACATTGTCTGATAGCAGTGGAAAGAATAATCGACTATTTTTGCAATCACTCTAAATCAGAAATGGTTCAGCTCCTTGAAATTAACATGCACACCAATTGCACCAAAAAAAGAACAGGCAGCAATGCTCAAATCAGGGAGATGTGGTTTGACGTGGACAGAAATATTCTGTCTTTACTGTCTGACTGGCTTCTGCTCCAACCGGATGTCACTCTGGTCAGGTTGCTGCAGCCCTGTCTCCCACAAAATCACCTTCTAATACAACTAAACTGCACTCTCCATTACGTTTGGGGGGAAACGTATTTCCTCCCAGATTACGGTCACAGTTTTAGACAGTTTGAAGCACGTGGTTAACGTTGTAACAAGGCTACTTGGTTATGTTTGACACGTAATTCTCAATGCAGTTTTGTTGTATTTAGCGTAATTTTTTTTGGAGATGGGGCTACTGAGTCCAGGCCCCCGAGGGCCACTCTGCCAGTGCCAATTTCTTTTAATGTCATCCTGTCACTTTGTCCACCGAAGGGCCTCACATCTGCTCAGACTGATATTCTTTGTTCAGGGACGGAAGGAGAGATAGAGGACGAGAAGGTGAACTGAGTCACCACCGTGTGTCTGGAAATGTCAAGTTGGAGACGGAAACGTTTTTTTTTATTGATGGATAAAGTTTCATTTCCTTGTCTCCTCTCTCCTCTCTCCTCTCCAGTCAGAACTACCAACATGGGATTTTCCAGTCGATCGGTTTTAAGGAGTTTCATGACTACCTGACCGCTCCTGAAAGCAGCAGCCAGCAGGAGAACGACGCGCTCCGAGACAAAGGTCAGACAAATACTTGATCAAAGTCAGAGAGATGGATTTAGATTCACCGGTTGGTTGACTGGTTCAACCACAAGAATCTATTCAATGATTTTTCTCCCGTCTCCCCTTCATCTATGACAACCTCCTTTTTAACTCTCTCCAGGTATAGAAGCTTTGAAGATTGCTACGAGACGTTTCGCCCGCAAACAGAATAAATGGGTCCGTAACCGCTTCCTTAAACGTGAGTACCCTTCAGCCACCTGTGTGTGTGTGTCAGCCCACAGTTCCTTAGCAATCAGCACTCTCTTTAACAAGATGAGATTCATGCACTTCATTAGATGCACTTTAGGCCTCTCAGACACCGTGTTGTGTTCCAGGGTACAGAGTTTTGTGTGTGTGTGTGTGTGTGTGTGTGTGTGTGTGTGTGTGTGTGTGTGTGTGTGTGTGTGTGTGTGTGTGTGTGTGTGTGTGTGTGTGTGTGTGTGTGTGTGTGTGTGTGTGTGTGTGTGTGTGTGTGTGTGTGTGTGTGTGTGTGTGTGTATATTCATGTGTCTGTTTGCACAGCAGGATTGCAAAACACCATTACATGCCGTGATTTTTTTTGGAGGCAATATCACAAGAGTATATCTTTAGTTAATCATCGCACAATTTTTTGTCAAGCTTTTCATCGGTGGATTAAAATGAACCACTTTAATCACTTCAGGATTGATTTTGAATGAAGAAAATAACTATAGTGGCTGGTTGTGGCACTGCCGAGTGGATAAATGCATCCAACACAGCCAAAGTCCACCAGTGTTTGTCAGGTGGTGATTTCCCACACTGGTCACAACCCCTTGAAGTCAGACGTGTTTTAAAATGTATGTAAAGGCCGAGTGTGTTTCTTTGTCTCAAACGGAAACCTGGCCTCTGTGTCCCACCAGCAGTCTGCCCTGCAGTAACCCAGCCTCCTAATCCTGTTAGGCCCAAGTGGCTTAGGCCACGCCAGGCCCTAAACCTCAATACCCCTCTTTCTGACCGCCCGCTGCACGCACCATCTGGTCTTCATCACATGTCTCCCATACCTTTTACATATGCAGTAACCTGTCTGCACTGACACTCAATTCAGAACAATGCGCAAGACGGTTCTCTGCAGCATCCGGCCCGAGACGACAGGTGGCAGCCGACGAGATCGACTCGAAATCGGAAACTTTCTTTCCCATCAAGTGTCCCAGGAAAGACTGGTCACAACTACTGGTGATGATATAAGATATGTGCTGGCACGCCTCAAAAAGCACCCAAAGTGCTGTGAACGTGTCCCCGTCTGTCTTGCTCTTTTTTTCAGAACAAGAACATTGTCAAGTCAATACATTTTATTTACTTTTGTAGAGATCTAAGAAATGTGTACTCTGGCAAAAACAACTGTGCATTAATCAGGACAAGGAGAATAGGCTTCCTGACAGCTTCCCGAACAGGAATACCTGTAGATATTGCAGTTTTTTGCTGTGCAGTTCACAGCAGTAGCTGCTGGGATGTCCGCGCTAGCGACTACTTTACATTTCGACTGTTATTTGCAACAATCACTCCTGTTAGTAGAGCTGGCAGGAGTGTGTGACAAGTCTGAAACTCCTCGAAAACCGTTCAAATTACCATGGAAGTGTCCATGTCCGTCATGCTGTGTTTGCAAAACCTGCAACGGTCGTGAGGTGATGAAAGTAAATGCTGTTGTCAGCCCGTGTTTAAGTGGGCGTTCAGGCAGAAGTCAGCTCTGCATTCCAGCTGCTGAATTCCAAATTGGGAGCAAATCTGTGACCGAGGGATCAAATGCTCTTTTATTTCAAAGGAAACACGTCTGCGTCTTTTTATGATTTCTGCAAAATTTGAGGGGTTTTTTTTGAGAAAAAAAAATCTCCTTTACCCCAACAGACATTATTCTTCAAATCCCCGCACCTGAGTGGGGGAGTAAAAATGTAAATATAGAATGCTGCTATTTTCCTGTAAAATATCTTGTTTGTGTTCACTTCCACATGTTGACATCCATTTCAGAAGGGTTTGTTCCTCGCTCATCCCACCTTTCTGTCTGCGTTCACCTCGCTCCCTCGCTGTGACTGCTGACCTCTTTTCTGTTTCGTCTGAGCCCCGCACAGACACAGACACACACTCACACAGACGCCAGCGGGCCTCAGCTGAGCAGGCTAATCTCTTGAAGCATTACAGAGCTGCCGGGAATTTGCCCCGACCACACAAACTCGTGCAACAGGGTCACCGGGGGCTACGAAGACCAACCCGAGCATACAGAGACGAGTGGGTCAAAGGGAAAGACAAATTGGACATGACAGAGGGCCTCAGTCAGGCAAACAAGTCGGTCAGAGAAGCTCGGAAACGATCCTTAAATCTGCACGTAAATATACAGAACACACGACGGCGTGCCTCGAAGGCACAACTTTAACTTAGTTTTACGGTTCACAGATTTCAGCAGCGGCTGTCGGTGAGGGTGCAGGTGGGCGTTCGCTGTCTTAAATACTTCTCAGCAGGATACGTGGTTCTTGGTGGACTCAACTTTGGTTGCTGTGGGGATTTAAGCAGCAGGTCAGCCAGCGCAAATTAAATCAAGCTTCATTTGTCTTGCCTTTTAAGTGCATCTGTATGCGGGTCTACGCTTACAGGACATGTGTGTCTGTGTGGTTAAAGGGGAATGGTTAATTAGTAGATTTAATTACCCATAAAGAAAATTTAATTGAGGTTATATTAATGTTAATAAGTGCCACATTTTATGGGGAGGGTGCCAGCCGCCTAAAATATATATTTTTTTAATTCCCTTGAAGGCATGCGCGCGCACACACACACGCACACAAACTCACACACACTGCCTGTAACCAGGATACACAGGTGCAGTTTGGCTGAGGGCTCGTGAGTGTTAAGTAACAGGGGTGTAGGTATCTTTCAGTGCCGGGAGAGAGAGAGGGAGTGAAGGATGAAGGGAGGGAGACAGAAACGACACATGGGTAGCTGGGTGGATGGAGAGTGAAGGTAATCTGATACAGCCGGGGCAACAGGTGTGAGGCGAGTTTACACACCCTTGTTTTCTGGCAAGTGTGAACCTTTCATGTGCGCATACACACTAATGCAACCTCGTCCCCTGTGGGGGGGGGGGGGGTGGTTGGAGGGAGACAAGAGACGGCTGGAGCAGATGGGAGCGACACACGGGGTTAAAATGGAGATCTGTTCTTCTTTTGGTACCAAATAATCGGCAAATTTTGTATTTGCATTCATTTAGCCAGCGAGAGCGGACACCTTTCCTGTTGGAGTTACATGGTTAATTACTACGGCCGTGTAAACTTTATTCATATTGTTCACATTCCAATTGTTAATAACGTACAGAAACATTGCGTACAATCGTCCACCGGCATCCACCTTCTCTTCCCCTCTCTCTCTCAAACACAAACGGCGAGCGACGCAGCGGCCGTGACCTCGTCTCTTTAATTATCTCCGTCCTGAGTCCAAAAGTCCGGATTTGTTGGAAAAAAGATTTTCAAAATGAACATGTTGTTATCAAACGGAAAATTCAGTTTCTGTCCGTATTTGTTGGCGTTTAGTTTTGCAAAAACAACATTCCATCTGCGGTGAAAAATGGTTTGTATAGCAGCAATCTAACAGCAATATAAATGTATCGTGTGCGTGCGGACCAATATCACGTTGAACGATACGCTCGTCATATCTCACGAGCCTAACAGCTGCTGCATTTAACGACAGAAAAACTACGTCAAAACATCTGTTTACAAACTCTCACAGAACTCGGGCAGTATAATCCAAGTCTCATTCATCCTGTCGTACTACTTCCCAAACACACACACGCATCTTTGCTAAAACCTTACTATTTAAAATCTTCAGCATATAAACAGTCCACGGTGTTTTAAATAGTACGGTTTCAGTGAAGATGCATGTGTTTGGGAAGTAGTGAGCATGCGACTGTATAAATTAGACTTGTATTAAACTCCACAAGTTGTGTGAGATTTTGCAAACGCATGTTTCGATATAGTTTCGCTGTTAAACGCAGCCCCATTTACCTCCATTCATTCAAACTTTTTTTAAGAAAAAGGTAACGCGTGTTGAGTAATTCACATACTAATGGTCATTTTATGGTTGAAGTATTCCTTTAATAGATGTAGAGTAAAGGGGAGGAAGCTCCATAATGGGATGCTGGGATTCCTTCAGTCTTTGCCCACCGAAACCAACGGATAAAACAAATCATTAATTCGGCCGAATCCGCAGAAAAATATCCTTGACATATCAAACGGGAACAACAGATAATGGAGGTGGTAAGGGAGACAAAAAGTGGAAGAGGAACTATACGAAAAAAAGAGGAAGGAGGCTGTTGAGCGAACGGAGGCAGCTGTTGTGCTCCAGTGTGGACGACAGCCAAAGAAGCACAGCTGGGCCGGAGGACGCTGCGCTGAGAGGCTGGTAGTTGAGTTTTCATAGTGAAGCAAACACAGGGATGACGCAGCAAATGACTCCTGGCCCGTTTGTTGCAACAGGTGGACTACTGGTTCAACACAAACACACACACACACACACACACACAGCTCTGGCAAGCAGCTGCCGGGCGACAGGAGATGCTCTTTCTTGTTGGCAATCTCCCTTGTGTGCTTGAAAGGCAACGCTCACTGTGTGTGTGTTTGTTGACCACCCTCCTCTTTGTCCTTTCTGCATTTCTTATCAACCCTCGTTCAACACAGAGTGGATTAGAAGGGTTCAATTTCACCAGATCCCCAAGCAAGAATGGTGGAGGTGGGTGGAAGGGTTTCCATCCAGCATCTGGCAACCCACCACACATGATCTCCCTTCTAGTTACCACTCTGCCCCAGTGGGAGGTTGGTGATAGCAAAAGGGAATTGTGGGAGGGCAGTGGTGTTGAAAGAGATGAAAGAACAAAGTAAGGAGAGAGAGAGAGAGAGCAGACAACAGGAGGGCGGCAAGCGAGGTGAAGTATTTATTAGGGCACCTCAAGGAGAGGACTCCAACTGTGCGTCTGGTAGAGGTATGCCAGGTGACGCTCGCCGCCGCCACCTGCCTGCTATTGTGCCACAAACACAAAAGACTTCCCCTCTGAAACACACACACACACACACACACACACACACACACACACACACACAGTAACCACACCAGTGAAACCTGAGGCTTTGATTAACAGTCAGTGCTGTTTTTAAGAAAACACGCGGTCAACAAATTGACTGTATAAACACACATGCCAGACAGTGTTTGGGGATAAGTGGGTTCCACGGAGAAAACACATGCTGGGAAGCAAAGTGGTGCAGGAGCGCTTAGACGCTGCCATTTGTGATTATTTTGCTTCTGTCAGCAATTCAATAAAGCAACAGGGAAAATGAATGAAATACATCACATGTTTTGGCTGACATTAAACCAACGATATACAAATTTTGACAACAGGGAGTGTGGCGTGTGCCAAAAACGAGGCCAAAATTTAAGTTCATGGCTGTCGGGCGTGGCTGTGTGAAGACGCTCATTGTTCACACACACACACACACTGTCAATGCAGTAAGTTGCACAGATGAGCAGTTGTACGGTTAGCACTCTGTATTCCTCAGTAATGTTGGCGTCCCAGACGGTTCCCAGCAGAGTAACTCCCGTCTATTGGGCGTCTGCTGCCCTCGACTCCACAGTTCAGTCTCTGTGTGGAAAGGATTAAGACATAAAAGACGTACAGGTTAATGGGGTTCATTTGCACAGTATGCGTTCTTCAACACATTTATATTATAGGAAAAACCGCCTCTTGACTAGATTCAGCTTTGTGTCTTTTTTTAATTTTAAGCCATGTTTGCAGCTCTGTCGATGAGTCGCTCCACCGCTGTGGTCACGATTTAAATGGCACAACAAATATTTGATGGATTTCTTAGATAATTTGTACAGACATTCGTGGTCCCCAGAGGATGAATCCTACTGACTTTGGTGACCACCTGGCTTTTCCACTTGCGCGATCATCAGGTCAACATTTTTAAGTCCCCAATACTTTGGTGTACGACAAAATCCATACTTACTGTTTAGTGCAAACAAGCTCTCTGAATATACCTGGATTCACCCTCTGACTGACGAGCTCCGTTTTAGCGCCTGTCTCTTTAAGGCCCCCTCTCGAGAAACAAATAGCCCAGGCTCCTCTGATTGGCTCCTCTGATTGGTCAGCGTTTCCACTCTTCTGCATCTGCGCTGTCGCCAGCTTCACAGCGTAACTGCAGCCGGGTACTCGCAGAGAGTCAACTACACAGAGTGTAACCGTATAGTTGGGACGTCACAAACGTACAGAAGTCCTGGCGACCTGGAGTACCCATTTCTCTATAAATCAAGCTTTTTGAAACAGTATTTATATAGCAACGAGACTTGCTTTAAATAATCAAAATAATCAAAAAACCTCACTTTCCACAATGTGGGACCTTTAATTCATGTTTTCTTCAAATGATTTACTTTTCCCTTTATATTATTTTGTAACTCTTGTAGGATAATATTTGTTGACACAGTTGCAGTAGTTTGAAGTCATTTTTTCTACAAGTTGCGCATGCTTTCATTTCCTGAGCATCCTTGTGTCTTCAATCAATGCAGGGCAGTGGCTGTTGATGCAGAGAGACAGACAGAGAGACAGACAACCAGGGCAGGGACGAGTGCTGCTGTTTAAAGCCGAGGCCTGACCTGGAGACGGCTGACTGCTGCAAAATAGAAACACGGGGGTGGAACAGTTAGTGGGGTAGGGGGGGGGGGAAGAGAGAGAGAGAGAGAGAGAGCAAGAGCTTCAGGGTGGGAGGAGAGAGGGAGAGACATTATCGAGCCAGTGTGAGTCAGCAGGTTGACAGAGCTTCAGGGTGCGGCTCCAGCACATCACTGCTACTGTACATTTCCCTCTCTGTATTGGATTCATCCTGAAGACATCCTCTCTGATGAAATGTTTGTTTCTTATTAGCTGTCAAATAATCAGCTACATAATTAGCAAGTCAACCTCCGTTTGATGCGAGTGATGCCGCAGTGTTGTTGACGAGCGTGAAAGTGAAGTACGCTGGCTGCCTGTGAGAAAACCTCAACTCAAACACATTGTAAAGACGCAACACTTAGCGGTGGTAGGGAGCGGTTTGATGGCGTTGAAGAAACATTTTTGGCAGCTCATGTTGGCCTTGTAAAATACAAGTGTGCAAACTGTGTGTGTGTGTGTTTGACCTGTGTGTGTGTGTGTGCGTGTGTGTGTGTGTGTGTGCCTTTAGGACCAGGAGACAACGTGCCAGCGGTGTATGGCCTGGATGTGACGGACGTGTCGAGGTGGGAGGAGACGGTGCTGAACCCTGCACTGCAGATACTGGACAGTCTCAGCAAGGTGGGGCCTCGATAGTCTGAACCAGCATCCGTCTGTCCTTCATCTGCAGTCGGGATGAAAGGCATTACTCTACTTCCTTCTTCACTGACGTTTGTTGCTGTTACTTTTATTTTATTTACCCTTGCTTTTGTTTTCCTTTCTTCTGTATTTCCACCACTTTATTTGCCTGTTTTACCTCTATTTGTTCCCTTCGTCCTACATCCTAATTTGTTTACCTCATAGTTTGCTTGATTACTTGAAACATGCTGTCCTTCCTTGTTTATCCTCCTTCCTTTTCTGTACTGTCACTTTTTATTTTAAACATTCCCTCTTTTTATTACATCACTTTCTTCCTTTCGCGTTCAATATTTTTCCTTCCATTTCCATCTCAGCCTCACTCCACCTTATCCAACTCTTCCAGCCTTCCTGCTCCGTTGCTATGACTAAATCGGTGAACACAGTATTACATAAACGCTCGATTACAGGAACCCCGTGGAGTTATTGACCTCTAGTAGGAGCGAGGTGTTTGCAATTTGGTTTCTGTTATGTTTGTATTGTTTGTGGCAGTTTGTTTGTGGCAGCAAACCCAGCCAGACGCCAACAAAGGCAGCGTTGAAGAAGACCGCTAGCTAGCAAACATGCACGTCAACAATGTTTGAAATAAGTTTGTCAGACCTCAATGATACAGGGCACGTCTAACCCTAAAACAAAACTAAAAATAAAAACATTTTCACAATCAATTAGAGGGAGGAGCCAGATCTTCAGCCAATCAGAGTCGAGGGGGAGCAGCAGAGGAACAAGCGGAGCCGCCACGCATGTGACCTGTGTGACAAAGTGATCATCGGGGACCTGGAGTGGACAGGTGAGGCTGTCGAACACACAACACTCAGTGAACAGTTTCATCACAGTTTGTATTCAGACATCAAAGTCTATACGCTGAATACGTATATGCGCTGTTTTCTGTGAATATTTTTACACTATATATATATATATATATATATATATATATATATATATATATATATATATATATATATATATATTCTAGGAGCTAAGTTATCTTTTTATAGGTGCTTGTGATTGCATTTACCGTTTTACTCATACATTTCAGTCTGATCACCATATTTCCTCAGAATTAATTTGATTTCCCTCTGGCCAAAAAAAAGCAGGACGCCGTTTCCCGTCACCACATTGCAGGTGAAGGGCCGTCCGAGCGCTCCCGCCTTAGCACAATGGCTCTCCCCGCCTGAAGCAGGCATATATTATTATTAATATTAATTGCACTCGGTACAGTTTTCAGGAACCCTTACAGCTGTCGTGTATTGATAGTCGTTATATAATACATCAGTTTCAGTGCTGTGTTGATGGTCTGTGTTTGTGCTTCTAAATAAGCATTTTCTTACTCATTCTCTCTGATATCTACGTTTGGATCGTCTCTTCACGCAGCGAGCCTTGCGTGTGAATTGGAACGCAGCATTCCTCTGAGGAGCGGCTCTGTGATGTGATATTAGTCATTTTGGATCACGAGTCACAGAGATGGAACAGGTTCATCTCGTGCCAAACATGTCTAACGGGGGCCTCTCCTGTTTATTTTCTGTCTTGCAGCTCACCTGAAGTCCAAAAAGCATCACTATCATGTGAGGAAGAAGAGGAAGTCTGATCCAGCCGGAGACCAATCACAGGTTACCGCTGCACCTCCCGCCTCTGCTGCAGGGATTGTGGAAAACGTCTCAAAGGACTCTTGTGCTCCTGTTGCCCCGGGCTGCACTAAAACCTCTCAGGAGTCGTCCCAAGACATCAGGACATCGCACAAGGAAGTACCTGTGACATTTTAAGAGTGACGCAGACTCTGGACGTTCAGGTTTCCACCACTGTCCTGCACTCACAGCTGTCCCCTTCCAGCCCTTTCTAGGGCTACTTTTGTTGCTTCCAATGGAGTCGAATTGAACTGTATTTCCTCTTTTCTTCTTCCTAGGAATTAATGACACTGAATGTGAAAAGCAAAGAACGCTGAAAAACGACTGACTATTTTTTTAAACTTTCATTGGTAGTTGCTCCGAGTATGGATCCTTGAAGTAGATATAAGAGGTGGGCGTTATTCTGGTTTCATCACCGTCACCTGTGTGACAATCAGCCACGACGTGGATTTTGCAACACAGTCTTCACCATGACAAACAAACACACACACACACACACACACACGTTTTGGCTGCTGCTGCTGCATCGTTTGCACTGTATATTTTTGCTGAGAAGAAATCGGCGACATATGCCGAATTTTTAGATGAGCCGTGCTGCTCACGGCCCCTGTGAGTTTGTTTTGTTTACCGTACTGGTCCAACAGCGTCGACTCTTTCCTCCTGTGGGTTGAAATGTAGAAGGTTATGTCATCTTTCTCGGTTTCTTCAGAGATTTATATTCTTTTCGGTGGAATGTGATTCCCAGTTTGGCTTCGGCGAAAAAAACGTTTAAATATTAAAACGACAGTAAATGTGTGAAAAAAGAAGAAGCTCCCAATGAATCACATTAGATGTACATGAGGCAGGCGACTCCTCCCCCAAAACACATGTAGGTCTCGACTTCATTTTTATTTGCAGCCAACAAACATCTGTTTTTCAAAAATAATTCGTTTTCTTAAGATATATCTTTCCTGACATTAGCATAGAGTGACAATTGGGTGAATAATAATGTTTTGAGTGGAGTATGCCTTTTATTTTTCTAACACCGATGTAATACCATCATAATTATACATAAAACATGAAACGGGTCATATCGCCCACACCTGGTAGAGGTGTTGATGGTCAGGACATTTCAAGATTCTGGGCTCAAGAGGATAAATTAGGCTCTCACTCTCTTTTTTTATTATAAAAGGTTTATTTTGAAATCAACGTTCATACTGTTGCTGCCTTGTGTTTTGACTGTTAGCTTTTCATGGTTTAAGTTTATTTGTCTCGTCTTTAACTTGAACCATCATGCACTTTAAAAAAAAAAAGGTTCAATAAGCCAAAGGACCTTAAAGTTTCTTAACCAATGGCGGATTAACGGTGTGTGTTTCACAAAACAGGATTTGACATCGGCAGCAGTTCTACCTTCACGTGCGTCAGCGGCGTGCTTACACGGCACAAAGTGTGCGGCCACCACGCTTGACCGGCGTTCTGTTTTTCTGGCTCTCTGTGTGACAACAACCAGTCACCTGATTTCTGCTGTTGTGTCCGTCACAGCGGCTCAGCTGAGCTCATTGCTGCTCTGGCGGTAGTTTGAAGCGGCGGCTCAGGCAGTGAGCGGAGCGAGAGAGTGTTTTCACAAGCGCTGTTTGCAGGTCTTTGTTTATCCAGCGGCGTGTCAGACCAAGGTGTGCCTTCCCCGCCGCTAAACCACTTACACAATACCTGGCATCGGGCCAGACGCCTCTTTTGGCGCTCCCTTTCCCTCTCCTCACCTGCCACTTCCCCCCCCAAAGAATCAGACAATTGTTTCACATTCCCGGCTAACACTCCATCATCTCTTTCTTTAAGTTTCTCCGAGTCTTAGATGTATTCTTTCAGTTCGACTTCTGTTCACAGGCTCCCAGTGTTTGACCTCATCCACATGACTAAAAATATTTCCAGCCATATAATAGCTGGAAGTGCGTGTGTGTGTGTGTGTGTGTGTGTGTGTGTGTGTGTGTGTGTGTGTGTGTGTGTGTCCCACATTCTCTCTTTCCAAACTGGGTCAGGCCTCCAGCTTACTGGGGGCTTACCATACGGTATGTAGTAACACCGATAGCAACGGTCACCGTGCAACTGGTGTCTGTTTTTTATTCATCTTTCTGTGTTTGGATTCCGGTTTGTTTTTCTTTCCTTCTTTGTTATATTTCCCCAACTGTGATTCATTTTTGTACTTCTATCACCTCTGGAATAACAATGAGAGAGGCCTTGCTACTATCATCTGATACACCCTTTTAAAAACATTTTCGACAGCATCACTTTGTGTGGTATGTTCTTATCGCGATTGCCTCGGGCGAGTCCGGCCTGGCACCTCCAGGCACTGCTGAATCACTCCACATTTAGAAAAGAAAACAATGACACAAGGCCTCTTGAACCGCGCGCACCCGCAGAAGTGGAGAACTAGGGCAGCGTCCACGGTCACCAAGCTAATTAGTGATTTACGCGCCGGGATGCGGTAGATCATCTATGGACACACACGCATGCACTGAGTGAACTCATTAGCTCCAGACAGTGAGCACGAAGAATCAACACACCAGACCAGCTTTGAAATGGGAAACCTGCAACAATGGCCTCCCTCACACACTCACAAATAAGTGCTCTCGAAGTGCAGTTTTGGTTTGCTTTCTTGAAGGTTTGATTTGATGGCCGCTGAGCAGAGTGTGTTGGTTTCTTTTTTTAAATTTTTTTTTTTATGTACCGGTATAGCTGCATCAGTCAGCGAGCCGCGCGATAATTCACCCAGTTTTAGCACGCCATTTCTGTCTCTCCCCTTCTCTCAGCTCTGTCCTCCCTACAGCGGCGAGCTGTATATGTTCACAGTGCACACTCTGTCCTATGGATGAGGCCCACGGTGGGGGAACTACAGGCGTACTTATGGAGCAGATGCTGCAGCCTATAGATGCTTGTCTGTGTCAGGCGTGTTTGCCGTGGGGTTTTTGCCCTCTGGTACTGGCTTCGCTGCACATACTGCATCCAGTGTGTGCTGCAAATTCATGCCTTTGACTAGACGTCACTTTTTGTAATCATCATCTTGACATTAATTTGTGAGGCATCACCAGTTTGTATCATGATGGATGAACGGTTGTGATGTTTGGGGGATTTACTGCTGACACAGGAATTTCTTTGTTTTTATTTTTAAATAGAGAAACTGTCAAACGTTAGCTGCTTTGTTCGTTTTGATTTAGTGTAATAATGCTGTACGTTAAATACCATTAAGCTGTGGTCTGTATACATGGTGCCCAGAGGACAATTTAGTTCACTTTGATTTGACCCTCTAACGTTTCCTCTTGCACCACCATCAGGTCTGACTAATAAGTTTGTCCAAAACTGTAGTTTGTGACCAAATACCTGCCAAACTAAGGGCATTCCCATCAGCAACTTTGGGTTTAATGCTACTGTAACTAGACACATGCTAACACGATAAACTAATATTGTTAACATGGAAAACAGTTTACCATCAAAATAAGTTAGCGTTGTCATTGTTAGCATGCTGACATTAGCATTTAGCTCAAAGCACCCCTGTGTCCAAGTATCGCCCCACAGAGCTGCTAGCATAGCCCCAGATGTTTGGTTTGGGTTATATTTTAAAGACTAAATGTTGAAATTGGAAACATAATCAACAGATTAATGATGGAAATTAGCTTTAGTTTCATATCTAATTTGATCGTTAATGCTATTAAAGGAATAATTTCACATTTTGGGTTAGATAAGATAGATAAGAGGCTCGGCTCTATTCTCATTTGTGTACAATATATGTTTAGCTACAGCTAGGTTAGCTTAGCCTAGCATAAAGACTGGAGAGGGCAGGGCAGCTAGCCTTTTTTTTGTAAAAACAAACGAGATATATATCGTGTTAATTGATGAGCTTTAGGAGGTGCTGGTAGGAGGATTTTGTTACCTTTGGACGGAGCCATGCCAGCTGTTTCCTTCTGTTTACAGCCTTTATGCTAAGCTAAGTAGCTTTATATGTACCGTACATACAGATATCAGTGATGTCATTTTTTTCTTATAAAACTCTTGAAGAGAAAGCAAATTTGTGTCAACCTATTCTTTAAAGGAATCCATCAATGCTACATGGTGTATTTATAAGAATTAATTCAACTGAAATGTACTCTAATGCAACATTTTGGGGTCTTTTTGTTTGTTTGTATGCTACTAATGCTAATCAGACTCTGTGCTGTTGAACTTGCAGAGCCTCAGAGCTCTGCTGTAGTTGTGTCATCCAGTGACTGTGCGTCTAGGTAATTTGAAGTCCACGTAATCCTAATCTCTAATCCCATTGACTAAACATTCCCTGCCATATGGCCCTGGCGAGACACACGCACACACACACACACACACACGCACACACACACGCAGGCAGACTAATCAGATAGAGCAGCAGCTGTGGTCGAAGACGCTGTTGACTGGACTACCACGAACAAAAACGTTATTTATGTTTAATATCAGCTGTGCTAATGTGGTCTGAACATGTTTACAGATAATACAGAAGGACAAATATTTGGCAGAATACTAGACGCCACACGGTTTCATAATCTCAGAGTAGAAGTATGTGGAACGCGAAGGACTTGGTGAAGAATGTGTAACTTCTGTCCCCGTAAACAAGACTGTGACGAGCAAGAGGTCAACTATCAGGATGCCAGCTGTTGTGGGCATGAATTTATTTGATCTTTATCTCAAGTACAGAGACTACAGAGTGCTGTTATTCGTGCTCTGCAGCATTAGTTCCTCGTTTATTGTCTTTTAAAGGTGTGTGTGTGTGTGTGAGAGAGAGCTTCCTCTGTTCAGGGTCAGTGTTTTGCTGTCTAAGAGGACAAAGACAATTCATAACTTGGGTGTTGCGTAACCAAAGTGAGAAACACAACACTATCAGGTGTGACTCAATCAGATAAAAGAGCATTGTTTTTCTGTGTGTGTGTGTGTGTGCACATGAGAGGAGTCTGCTTTTTTGTTGTATGTTTGATATTTGCAATGCACTGACTAGTACTAGTGGGTGTTTGTGGTTCACTCGGCATAAGTGTAATAGTTGTGTGTTTGTATTTATATGCATTATGGATTACACACACACACACACACACACACACACACACACACACGGCCAGAGCTGCACACTGAGGGATGAGTGTGTAGCAGCCAGGAGACGATGTTTTTGTGATGTTTCAATGCGATCCGATGTAGCCTATGCATCCGGAGCCAAGTGCAGACCATCATTTATTTATGTGTGTGTGTGTGTGTGTGTCTCTATAGAGACACTCGGGGTTCAGTGAGTTTATGCAGCTCCCTCCTTCTCTTTTGGTCTCGCTGTCTGGTTACTGGGGTGGTCGCTGTATACGAAAAACGCGACAGAAGGATGCGGAGAGGAAGAGATGTGATTAGATGTGAAAAGCCTCAAAGGAAAGTGTCATAGGTGCAGTGTATGCATGGCTTCATATAGTCTCTCTCTCTCTCTCTCTCTCCCCCTGCATATTTCCTGCCCGGTTATGTAATGCGGGGGCCGCTCTGTACTTTTTTTTCCCTTCTTCTTCTACCCTTCCCAATCCAGAGCATGACATGCCTTCCTGTTTTTCCAACAACCCAGTGAACTCTTTTCCCAGGGCAACACTTAGGAGGGCGCGTGCACACACACACACACACACACACACCGTATCGTCACGTATTGTAAGTAATTTGCTTATTTTAGCCAAAGCTTTTTACCCCGGATGTATTGTGTCTGGTGGGCCACATTAATGTCATTGTCTGTGTGTGTGTGTGTGTGTGTGTGTGTGTGTGTGTGTGTCATCTGCCTTCATATCATAATACATCCTCTCTTCAGTCCTGATGTCAATTTCTTCTTTAATTTGTCTGTGTGTCCACTTTGGCAAGGAGAAATGGGTGTGCCAGTCCATAGATGACAAACAATGCAGCCCAACTGCCAGTTGTGTGTGTGAGCATTGTGTGTTCATTTTATTGCATGTGTGTGCAATACACTCTCTGCAGTGGACTGTATGTGAGACAAAGTGTGTGTGGTGGGTGTGTGTGTGTGTGTGTGTGTGGTTCTGGGCCTCTCCATTGTCAGTGGCTTAAGCGCTGGAGCTTTTTCCCGCCAGTGCGGCGTTTTGTGGGAGGGGCTGTGGCTGGGCTCAGCAGCAACAAAGAGCCAGAGCTTCCCGCCCGATATGCAAATAGGTGTGGAGTGGGCGGGGCCCGGAGCCTCTCCTACTGCAGCGTTTAACCCCTTCACTGCCATGCTGTGTGTGTTTGCGCTCCTTCTCAAAAGGACAGTTTGATTTATCTTTTGGCAGTTATTATGCAAACATTATGTTCTTTATTCATGACCACATTAAATGACCTGCTGACCATTATTGACCCTCCGTTCATTCATTTAAATTGATGGTATTGTACAATACGACGACATCAATATGAATATCTCAACCTGCAAAACAGCATGAATTCTTTTATTTCATCGTCTTGCTGTGAGGAGACGTTTTTCATCTGGAACTATTTCTTCTTTATTTCAGTGACCGATCGACCCTTCATGT
The DNA here is from genome assembly GCF_949748355.1 of Melanostigma gelatinosum. NCBI lineage: Eukaryota > Metazoa > Chordata > Actinopteri > Perciformes > Zoarcidae > Melanostigma > Melanostigma gelatinosum. The sequence goes on along the minus strand of NC_136650.1, from coordinate 19,250,000 downwards.
GACACTAACATTAACAGTGAGCGACAGTTAAGATAAGAATTAAAAACATATTCATGGATGAAGTCCATTGAGATCAAATGGATGACATGGAGTAGCTTTGAAACGAAATGATAAATCATCTTTTGGCTTTGCTTCCGCCATCGATTTTGAGTTCCTGCAAAGAGAATAAAACACGTTGCTGCTCACCTGAACATGCTCTGAATTTAAACTACTTAAGTTACTGATACTTCACTAAAAAGTGTAAAAACCTGATGCAATATTTAAAAAAGTTGAAGCTCCATTTGCTTTTTACAGATGTGTGTGTGTCCACTTTTAACTGCCCACGGCTCGCCCATGTTCTAAGTGTGTTATGCAAGCCAATGTAACATTAGAAGGCATGTAGACCAGCAGCAGCTGTCGTACACATACATGTGCGCTCCACATTCTCTTCACCCCATTTCAAACAAAGGGCTCTGTTATCTGAAGACGTCGTGGGCTTCGACATGCTGAGCAGAAGGCCTCACACTCCGTCAAATATTTCAGATATTCACTCACTGTGCTCTCCATTTGTGCGTTTCTCTATTGCAAACTATATTTGTATGACCACATGATTCATGGGAAACATTAGAGCTACGCAGTCGACAGCAGATGTACAACATTTGTGATATTTGATCGAAGGCTTCTGATTCTCTAACAATCTGCTGAAGTTTCCGCTCTCTGTGTGTGTGTAGTAATCCGAGCTTCTCTGTGCTTTGTTTACGGAGCCGTGCGTAGGCTTTTTTTTTTTTTGAGTGCATGTGAGAGTGTCTTGCTAAGAAAAGCAGTGTGATTCTAGTAACAAGGCGGTTACAGCTGAGAGCTCTGTCAGCACTGTTGCCGTTATTTGCTCCGTTAGCTGCCGGCTCAACTTTCGACCATGTTGAGAGCCGTTTGGAGGCAATAGATATGCCCGTAATTTCAAATGTAGCACCTTTCGCCACCAAATTTAAAGAACTAAAGTGCCAAAATGTACTCAATAACTGCATAATTCTTTATTTTGATTGATTGGAAAACACTTCCACCTCATAGAGCTACAGAAATGCACTCGCAGACACACATGTGCGTGCACACAGAAGATGCTGCTCAGCACAGTTGTACAGCGCAGGTTGACCGTAACGACACCCGGGCTGTTTTACATTGCGGCTGGCGAGCAGAGTGACTTTCTGCAGATATGAAATACATCAGGTGTGTGTGTGTGTGTGTGTGTGTGTGTGTGTGTGTGTGTTCATCAGATAGGTGTGTGAGCGGAAAAAAAAAAGGCTTCAGTGAAAGGCCAGAGGGGAAGCCAACGGAGGGAAACCACAGTTGAGTGTGTATAGAAACCACACAGTTTGGCTGATAAGGTCACCCCCCCCCCCCCCCGCAGGGCAGTTAACGGTTAATAGCTGATCGGTTTGGGCCCAGCCCTGCTGCAGTGGCGCGACTTAAAGAGGGAAAGCAACAATGCGAGCGGGGAATTTACAAAACATTTCAGGGGAAACTTTGGGATTATCTGATAGCCTTGACTGTTGGTGGAGTCTAACGGACAATAAGATTCCCCCTCTCATGACCCTGTGTGCTCTGCTAAACCATCCTCACACAAATAAAGGTCAGAGAAAACACTTGTAACATGTAGGTTTTGGCTCAAAAGTAGAACATTTTAAGTTAATTTCCTTAAAAAAAGAAGATCTGCAGCAACTTCAGTGCCCTTCAGTTTCTGTCACTCAGTCCACAAAGACACATTGCATCACCTGCGTATGTGATCTAACTTTGTTATGTTGTGCTTCGAGTCGTCTGCTGAAAGGCAGTAAATCATTTACATTTGTCAGGAGTAACGCAGGTTTGAATTTGAACGCGTGCCATCAGGGAAGTTAAGTGAGACACTGGTTCCTTATTTATTACATGACAGTTAGGGCACAAAGCCAGACCCGTGGATGGTTTGTAACACACACACACACACACACACACACAAACGAGTCGCTCTGCCTTCCAAACCGCCATTTGCATACTATCTAATTTAATTTTACTTCCAAATCTCTTTTAGCGCCGGCTTGTCTCTTCTTGCAGCTGCTTCTTTCTCCGTGTGCAGGCTGTGGTAGTATGCGGCCCTGTAGGATGGTACAGTATCTGCTTGCTGCTCCCTTTTCCATATATAACTTCTGACAGGCTCTCCTGTGGCCCCCTGCCCTACACCTTCCAGCGCTCACACTGTACAGCACAGACGGACCTTACAGATGGAATTTGTGTGTGAAGCCAGTTATCTTTTACCAAAACCCACTTAGGGCCTCAAGGCAGCTGCCATGAATGGTAGTGATGATGTTTAAGTGTTTAATTAGATGTTTTAAAGCGGTTTGATTGTCAAACATTGATGCTTATTTGGAACAAAAGATCAATTCCATCATTCATAGTGTTGCTATTTCATTAAAGCGTCAGGTCTTTTTTAGGGCGAAGTAAACTTCTGTTTGGAACCCCATAAAGCGTTTATCTTAATTGGTTGGTTTTACAGTCTTTCATCATTGATCTGTTGCTGCCCCCTTGTGGTAGGATAGGGGACATGGCTAAAGTACATATACAGTTAAAAACATTCAATGCTTCATTTCAATCCGGCCCCAATCTCATTGAAGTTCTCTTGTCGGAGAGATGGAAGTCCGTCCTGAAGCTTGTTGCTTTATTTATACCCGACACCGTAAGGAAGGCTGCTTCATTCACTTTGTACTATGACGAAGACGACTGACATGACAACTGACACTCACTCTGTGTGTGTGTGTGTGTGTGTGTGTGTGTGTGTGTGTGTGTGTGTGTGTGTGTGTGTGTGTGTGTGTGTGTGTGTGTGTGTGTGTGTGTGTGTGTGTGTGTGTGTGTGTGTGTGTGTGTGTGTGTGTGTGTGTGTGTGTGTGTGTGTGTGTGTGTGGTTTGATGGCCAACTTCATTTCTTGAAGTGCCTTGCATGTAGCGGTTTGACCAAAGAATGCTATTTATATTGTTTCAACTGGATATTATTTAGAGATTAGTGAAACTATGCAATATTACAGTAGCAGTACTAGAAAGGACTTTTTTTCTCTCTTTGTTGCAGCTTATTGTTTCTGCTGATGAATTCTGGTTGTTACTGGCCATTGAGAGACAACTTCCCAATGCTGCCATTGTTTGTCAAATCTAGGAGATATAAATCAAATGTATACCCTTTTGTGTTTTACAAACAGTGGCCTCATGCAGGAAACGAATACAAATGTTCCCCATCTATATTTCTTCAGTTTATTCCCTATTTTGTTCGTTCCCATTCATTTCTGGGAATCTTCTCTCCGGTAAGAGAAGATTTGACTTGAGGCCGAGATCACTCTTACCAAGATGAGAAGAGTCTTCTTGTTCTCACAGTCCACAAACTGTTGTTCCAGCGCAAGAAAACATTTAAAAACGTTTAAGAAAAACACGTTGAATGTCATATAATCAAATTAGATGACTTTATATTTTAAAGTATTTATAATAATTGGACTATCGGTCCGTTTGTCTTAATCAATCCCCTCGGATGCTGCTGCACGCGTCCAGCTTCTGAATGACTTCTGCTCTTCGATGCTTTTTGATTTTCCTCTAACTTTAGCACCAACGCTCTGGAGAAACACATTTGAACGTTTTCTGTTGAACAGTACCTTGATTTCACTCTTGCTGATGTTCTTCTCTCAGCCTTTTTTCTCGTGGCCTCTCTCCAATTAATAATAAAAAACAATCTGTCACGCACCTGTAATTTGTGGTCAAGTATTCATCAGTCAGCACAGCTGGGTCAGAACACATTTGGATGGTTCGGAATGTTTAGTGCATCTGGAGTGGTACTTCCCTAATATTTCTTATATGGAAGAGAAATCTAAGAATTTAGCTGCATGAGGCTCGATTCCTTGTTGAGCTGCGGTGATCCCAGAAAAGCTTTTAAATACACTTTTGTTCCAGCTGTGTGACACATATAGCACATCTGCATTAGTTACATTGACTAATGTCATGGACGGAGCTCTACAGACGCACACCATCAATTGTTGAATGTAATAAATGACAAGTTTATTGTTGCACAAAATGTACAAAATAACAAGCAAATGGACGGCCCCTAACCCCCCCCCCCCCCCCCTCTCTAAGCGTCCCTCCCCTCCCTCCGGTTCATCTGCATTAATGAAGCTGAATTTCTGAAACCCATGACTACGGCAAGTCCGATGGTCCAAGCCAAACGCATGGTAATTCTGAGAGACAACACACCCAATTTCAGCGTCACTGAACAATTAAAAATGAATAAAAACACCTTATTTACACATTTCTGTCAGAACTTTTACAACATGCCATCTATATATTTATACAGACTATGCTTGTTCACATACCCCTGTATGGAAAATATATTATAAGATCAAATTAAATTAGACTAAGGGCTATAGACATCCAAAGTACAGCGCTTCTTTTTACTCCCTTTGAATTTTTTTTATTTTTCCATTTCCCACGTGTTCAACAGTTCAGTTCTTTGACAACCTCGTACTAAAAGACAGAACTCTAGCGATGCAGATTTCCATGTATGTTCTGTTTTTCCCTCGAGGACCCAAGCTGACCACACAGATGCCTGCTGACATATTTACACTGGAGCGCTCTGACCTCTCCCGTAAAATGTCAATTTGACCGCCTTCTGACTGAGTGAGCGTCATTGACCTGGCTCTTTCATATCCTCTTACTTACAATGATCAGTGATGTTTAAAGACCCCCCTCCTCCTCCTCGAGCCGGGCTTCATGATGGAAGAAAAGCAAAAAACCAATCAGCTTTGGCACTGCGTGAAGAAGTAAGTGTGCTGTGGTTTGCTGGAATGACTTTTGTGTTTGTAAAATCTGATTCGTCCCCGTTTGTGCACTAATGTGCATAACTGAAAGCAGTTCTCTGAGTTTGAGATTCACCATATTCGTGCAAATAAAGAGGGATGAAGTAACTGATATCTTACAAGCTGTGAAGTACTGTGATATCTAGCCCACATTAGCACCATGGAGAGAGCGAGAGAGAGAGACATTGTTCAAGTAAAGCCGGACTACTCTCATGATGTTTTGTGCTGGAACATATTGAGCTTAAGGGCACACAACATTGGATGGCATTTTGTTTTGTGCCAAGGAAAAAACACATATCCCATGGATGGATGGATGGATGGGGGAGAATAGGGGTGAGGAGGATGGGCAATGAGGGAGAAATCAAGGCGAATAAATGGAAGCATCCTAAAAAAGACTTCCCGCCTCCTTGCCTCCTTTCCTTCAGCTGCACCGATGCAGCAAATAAACAAAACGGGTAGAAGCAAATCTCCGGAGTGCCGCCATCACATTGCTTCATGAATCACCTGCAGGTGGAGATCAGTGCAGCTGAGGGAGACTCTGCAACCTCAAGAGCTTAAAGCCTCCTCCGGTCAAACTGCATGAGAGGAAGCACGAGGAAGTCAGTTTGGGATCAGATCTGAGGGGAACGGGAGATGATGCCGTTGTTTGTGTGCAAAAATACTTGTCAGACTGCTGGAACATGAACCTTTTTTTTTTTTGGTACATTTTCAGCTTGCTTCGGTTCTGACCTTAAATGTTTGCAATATAGCTTCCTCTTTAATCCTACTTCCTTTTCATCTGCTGCGTGTGTTTCACTTGTTTTTAATATATATCTATATTTTATTTTCTGGCTTTTTTTTCTCTTTTCTTACTTTACAAAATGAGAGACAGAATGATGGACAGCTGACAATATATATAATTATTTTTCCTCTTCTTAATATCATCAGGTTTCTCTTCCTTTGTTCGTTGTAAACAAACGGGTTTATCGGCCACTGGCGTTTGTTTCCGCCGCCGCTTCTTCATTTTGCTCCTCCTTCAAGTGCACTCCCTCTTTCCTCCCTCTGTCCTCCTCATTGCAGCAGGGCCCTGATTTGTTTGGAGGTGCTGTCATCATTTAGATGCCGTGTCGTATACCTGAAGAAGGGAGACGTGTTGAAATGAGAAAGTTCTTGGAGATCCTTTTGTCGGTCACGTCTTTCTCTGTCGCAGAGACACACACACACACACGTTCATACACACCTCAGTGCGTTGAGGAGTCCCTCCACGCTGTTGGACGGCTGCTCTTTCAGCACCTTGATGCAGCCCTTCATCTGCCCGGCACAAAGACAACACAGGGTGTTAGAGAAAGGTCAGCAGCCAACGATATAATGTCCTGCTGCTGCTTCAGCAGCTGACTCAAACACGCCTTTATAAAAGTGTTTATGTTCAGTATGTATCAAACACGAGCAAACATCTCTTTATAAGGTTAGACCTTCTTGTTTGTTGTTTAACATAAAGCATTGTCTATTTGTCTGCACAGGCCTTTGTGATTTTGCATCCTGGGCTGTTTGATTCAAAGGATTTCTACTTCTGGAAAAGGTAAAAATATTCAGTGTTTTACAAGAACCTTTTGTCTCTTTCTTGAATCATCTTCCGCTCAGATTGACCCAGACCACTGGATCATCATCGAGGCTCATAGCGAGGGTTGTTTTTCGGTTGATTTTCTGGCTTTTAATGCTCTTTACAAATGCATTTGTTTTCCGAACAAATTTTAATTTCTTAAAGAGAACACATGCTCATTTTCAGGTTCGTACTTGTATTTTGAGTTTCTGCGAGAACATGTTTACATTTGTTGAACCACATGTTTTCTGCTCTGAACAGCCCACAGAAACCTGACTGGGTTGTCTCATTTCACAGTTTGTGGGTTGGTCGGCACTCCAGATACCCAAACGTATGTGCACACGCACTGAAGAAGTGAGTTCCTCATGATTATGTATCTTAAACAGTATTTAACGACTAAAAAACAATTCTTGGCAGGCTTCTAAAGGCAGAGCTCGGCAGCTTTTACTGCCGGTTTTATTAGCGGCAAAGTCTCATCTGGCAGCACGCTGCGATGATGTATTATCAGAAGTAAGTGTGTCTCTGCCTCCCAAGGACTTGCAGCGTAAACACTCCTTTTAAAATGTCCCAGTTTAGTTAATTAGCAAAAGTACCTCTCCGAACCCAACGAAGGCGCTAAATGGTGAAGAGTCTCCAACGTAATCAAATAGAAATCTTAAAGGAAGTGCTTCGCGGTGTGGCAGGGCAGAAATCACCAAGACGTGCGTCTGTTTCTGAACACAGACGGCGTGTGCGTACTCACATCGATTTTGGAGGTCTTGGCAAAGGCCCCTACAGGGTGAACGTGGTCATAGAGGATGATGACGCCCACCATCACCCTCATGCAGAACAGCATGGTGTCTGTGTTGGTGAACCGACAGCGGTACTCCCTGAGGCAGAGGAGGAGGAGGAGGAGGTTCACGAAGAGAAATGAGGACAGGAGAGGACATGGAGTCAGGGTCAGAATACTGAAGCACTGTGTGACTGCCGAGACAAATTGCTGATGACTTTCTGTTCGCATAAAGACATCAAATACAATAAAGATTAAAGATTTTAAACGGAGCGTGAAAGACACTCTGACTCTGTTGAATTCGTGGCTCAAACTTGAGACGACCTCTTTTGTGTTCACTTTGAAAGGGCTCGTTATGAATTAAAATCTATCGACTTCTGACCTTTGGAGAGGAGAAGCGGGGACGGGATTGATGGAGCGAAAAGGGAAAGTACTCACGGAGTCTCCAGCATGACGCGGCACACACAGGCCATGGTGCTCAGACAGTCCGTGGTGTCCTCGATGGGCAAGGTCTTGTTCTGGAGGGGAAAAAAAGCCTCTCTGCATTAAAAGAAAACCACAACGTTGATTTGAATGTTTGGAAATTAAACTTTCATCCTTTCCCTCACGAACAAATGCAAGGACACTGTCGTCTGTAGCTGATTGAACACAACGTTCTACCACAAGGGGGAGACTGAGCACATGTGCAGAGTTCAATACAAAAAAACCCGAATGTCCTGGAGATTTTGCAAAAGTCTCAAATGTCAGTTTCGTGGAGATGCAATGAAGTTGGAAACAGACTGCTTCCAATGCACTATAATTGTATAAATCAGGCTATGAACGATATATGAACAAACCCCTCTGAGGAAACCTTAATAATATAGAAGATAATGAAACTGTAAAGTTTGGTGAATGTAAGAGCAACTGAAGTGGAGATTTCTGGCTCAGAGTGAGAAAAACTAATTTTGAGAAAACGGCCTTTAACGATATTTTTTGGAAAACATCAATTTTGAAGACAGTTGAATGAGTAAAACATTTTAACTAATAGATATCAACATGAAACTTCCCCCAGTTGATGTGTTACATTAAGAAAAACATTTTTTTGTATTACAAGTTTCCTGAAATTAATTTAATGATGCAAATGAGGCATTATATAATGGTAACTTTTGGTGAATTTAGGAGAAATCTACCGACGCAAATTGACAAAGTTGTAAAATATACACCTGAATGTGTATTTTGGACGTTTTCCTTCCACTGGTCTGAAAGAAGACACGTTATGGAAGCAAAAAAAAGCCCAAAGTTGACGAGTGCATGAAAAATGCCGTCTCTCCTTAACCAAGCGTTGTTACCGTCGACGTATCTAAAGATCTGACTGAGGAACAAGATGTTACCTCTGAAACAAACTTGGTGGTGGCGTTACTCAGAGTCTTCAGCATTGGCGTTGCTTCAGCGTAGAACAGGGACATCCGATTCGCCATCTCGTTGTTGACCTCGTTCTCCGCCTCCAGCTGTGTGCCAAAACAAAAGGGATATCTTTAACCAGCACCGGTCACAGCCAGTCCAACAATCAAGTCATCCAGACGGTGAAATGAGAGTGGCTCTAATCTGCGACACTGGAATGGGAAAAGGAGTATTGCACGTACATCTCTGGGAACACCTCGGGTCATTAATGATTGAAGAGCGAAAGAAAGGGAAGCCGTGCAACACATGTTACGTCTCCGAGGCCTCACCTGCTGGTTGTTCAGCCTGTTCCTACTGATAGTCCTCCTGTAGTAGCTGAAGTCATTCTGAATGGCTGGATTTGTCATCTGCATGGTGAGAGGAGAGTGAGATTCATGATATTGATTTTCCACCTCAGTAAAGGTCAGTCTCTGAGGGGCTGTAATAAAACCGGGAAAAAAAGACTCCCGTCACCTTTAGTTCATCAAAGCTGAGTGTGAAATGAAGGATCTCGGCGAACTGTTTGGCCAGAGCCTGCTCCCTCTCCAGGTGCTGCATGGGAGCGTACGGCGGGCTGGTCAGCGCCTCCAGCAGGCTGCGCAGCGCGTTCTCTGCAAACACACTTCGACATCAGAAACAAGCTGGAATCATGACATTCTGCTGATGCACAGACTTTTATCTCCTGACGTACAGACCGCTGTAATTCTCTCTAATTGATCTTGATCGGAATTGTCTTTCATGTCTTTCATGTTTCAAGACAGGACTCGGGTCCTCAAACAGGGTCCTTCTGGCTGAGGTTTAACATTAAATGTGACCAGACATTTAGCATCAGAGCCCTGAAGCTTTGGGACAGCATGCCTGGTTAATTCTAAATGTGTCGGCATGACTTGAAGGATGGCGACGTTGGTCTGTCGAGCCATCGGTCCACCACTTTGGTCCAGAAAATATAAATTTTGTGTGTTGTGCTACTGTAGCCGCGAGCAGCGATGAGGAGCGGGTTGCAGCGGTTCTGCAGTTCAGCAGCTCTCTTTTTGCGTAAACAGTCATCACACAAGACGAACTAAACAGAGCCTGCATGATGCTCCATAGAGGCCCGTGACCGTCCCCTGTGTCACACATGCTACTGAACCTAAGCCCTTTCACTGCTTTGCTGCCTCTTAACAAATCAGACACCAGCAGAGCTGGACCTCTCTGTAGTAATGCCTCAGAAGCAAAGTCCCCCGAGGCCCCATCCCTTCCTCTGCGTTAAAGATTTACAAGGGCCTTCTATAAATACAGCAATGAAGTGTTTCATCTGAAGGGCCTGGGCCCTCCTGCTGTTAGCACAGAGCACACGGCCCCTATCCGCTGATTCCTGAGGGTGTATAAACACTGACGGTTTGGATGGAGAGACCCTGCAGCTGTTTGTTGGCTGCACATGTGACCTCTTCACCTCTTCTTGTCCCCTTTGGTGAAATAAACAACCCTCCTACTCATTAATATGTGATCGCGTTCTCTCCATGAGGAGGGCGACAAGATATCTGTTGCACCATTACTCATGGATACATTAGCGCAGATACATTATCATTAATTATTAGTTATCCCTCTTCACGGTAAGCTGAGTACACGATGTCCACGAGATCGAAGTCTTATTATTGGAAGGCAGGCAGCCCAACTCTATTCCTCCTCTCTCTCTCTCTCTCTCTCTCTCTCTCTCTCTCTCTCTCTCTCTCTCTCTCTCTCTCTCTGTGCTGGACCACCATGTACCACTGTTTCCAAGCAACGGCTGCCTTGCTGCTAGGTCAGGATGCTGCAGAGATGGCTGAGAGGACATCAGTGTGTGTGTGTGTGTGTGTGTGTGTGTTAAGGAATGCTTCCGAACTGAAATTGCATGTAAAACCTCAATGGTGGTTCATTGGCAACATGGAGTGGAGCTGTGAAGCAGCACTGACAGAACAAGATGAGCATCTTCCCCCATTTTCTGGTAATTTGATTTTTTCTTTTCTCTTCATGTCCTCAAACATAGAAGCATCACTTTGATGGATGCAAACAGTGCTTATACGAGAACGACACTTGAAACACCTCATACATTATTCACCACACAAAATAACATGAAAACAATTGATGCCCTGCATTCAGCAGGGAACCCACCTTATATGGGATGACATATATCACCATTACCTTCATATTTCTATTGTCTCATGAATGCTCTTCTCCTGAGCTGTGATGTTGGCTTTGTCCCTGTCGTGATGTCATCTCTATTGTAAGGAACAACAACAGTCCCTCTGTTCGTCACCTTAACGTTAATCTGCCTCATTTCAGCTTCAGAGAAACGCACACAATGTGTCGGGGTCACAGTGTTTCACAGCGACTGTCTGTCACGTACGATACATGTCACGCGTCTCACAACCCTGCAACTGTTGAGTAGTTGTCAAAAAGACTAAATCAACAGCTGGCGTTACCACTCAGTATCTGTGAGACCATCTGTTGAACATTTCAGCGTGCCTGTGCACTCGTATGCACTGCGAATGCTAAGTGACACTCCAAACGGCCTTTTCACACACATTTCTGTCACAAAATGTGACAAACGGAGACCAAAGAACGGTTTTGCCACAGTGCAAGAAAAGCTCATTAAAGCCTGTAGGAGTGCGAGTGACGCTCTTCTTTCTGTGTGCACCCTTCATCTTCTTCTGCTGTTTCATTTCTTGTAATCGTCTTCCTCTGTCTCTACCCGTACAACCCTCTCACCCACTAAGGTGAAGTAATGTCCTCTTTTAGAGCCACAGTCAAGGCCTTGCTTCTTAGATTCTGACTGGCTGACTCTTTCTAAATTTAGATTTAGGTTACAGTTCTTATCAGACCTTCAATATGACCGTCACAACGTGTGTTGCATCACCTTAAATACCTATATAGACTGTACGTAATATTATGCTCACCCAGTCGGAGGGAAAACTCGTAGAAGCGCTTCAGTTTGGCCACCAGGGGGCAGACTGCGTTCCAGGCCTTCTCCTGCAGCGCTAGGTCGCCTGGGTTCTGGATGGCCTGCACGCGATGAACACAGACAGAAGCACAGATGAAACTCTCCAAAAACCATTTAAAAGATTAAACTTCAGTAAAACATTTTCACTTTCAACTTTTATAATACTTCCATTTTATGGCAATTTCAGTTCGTCAATAATTGACTGAGTATCAAATGTCATTTGCCAACCAAACCTAATTTAGCTTCATTGACATGGAACATATCTCTGTATTATTTGGTTATTGTAATGAATTATTCAACATAATTAACCAAACTATCCACCAGACGGACAACGAAATGGGAGCACAATTCCTCCTCAGGAAGAGATTATTCATTATGTTTCCTATTGTCAACTAATCCCACGAATAGACTAAAATCAACACGATATTCGTTTCTCTGCCACTTCTGTGGCACTCAGCGCCCATGTGTCCCATTGAAATAAATGGGAAATAATAGTTTACAAAAATCTAGTTTCACCTCTAAAAAATGGCTCACTAACAGCAATATTTCTCTCAAACAGGAGTGAATGGAGCATTTGTTGGGGACTATTTTCAGTCTTTCCTCAGTGTCTTCAAAAAAGGCCTCCAAGTCCTCAAGGTTAGGAAGCGAGGAGAGGAAACCTTTTGTGAATAAGTAGAACAATGCCATCAGCAGCAACGTTCCCGCTGCAGAATGAACTGGTTTGCTGCTTAATCCGAGCACAACAGCTCATGTTCATCGAGACTAGTTTTCTACCAGAGCATTGGCCAAAAAAACCCCGACATATTGCATTCAATGTTTGTTTTGAAGAAATACTTTCACACATTTGTGCCTCGTGCATGCTGCATGGTACACTTTGTGTCAGAATTTCACCCTGGCATGTCATGTGTATCACACACACACACACACACACACACACACACACACACACACACTTCTCGTATCTCCTGGCCCGCGCCATTATAGGACTGCAGCTCGGCTAGGATCCCATGAGCCTCCTCCAGCACAGCGCTGACCTGGTTCCACACGGCTGTCTCTGCCTCCGTGGGCTGAGCATCTGTGAGGGGAAGGAAGGAAGGAAAGTGAAGAGGGAAGGAGGGGGGGAGTGGGAAGTGAAAGTGTGATGTAAGGCACGGTTGGAACACGTTGAGGGGAGGTGGCAGGAAAGAGGGAAGGAAAGATGGCCGAGAGAAAATGAGACAATTTGAGGAGAGAAGATTAGTGAAGGGAGGAGGAGCTGAAAAGATGATATCCTAGGAGGCCAGATCAAATCCTGAGATAAATAAGTGGTCACAATAAAAGCAACATTACTGCATTTCACATTGCAGCCGTCTGAGGTAAAAAAAAAACTGCCACTTAAATGAATGATCCAATTTACCCACCATGGAGTTATAACGAGAGACCTGAAGCCGCGCTCTGTCACACAGTGAGGTTTGATTACGGTGCGTGTGTATAATACGGACCAGAAGATGACAAGTCAGTTGCACCTCGCGGAACTATTTGGATGAGGATGTAACTGTGAGAGCGCCACGTAAACAATGTGTCCGACTCCTAAACTGTAATCGTTTCAGCCGTTCATTCAGTGGAGATTCATGTTACACGGTCCCGGATACCGGTCGGAGTAATAGTCCTGTTAGATTAATATCATAGTCTTATCCTTCTTTTTCTCACTCTCTATTTCCCCCTTCATGTCTACAAATAGAGACTTTTTTTTTTTACCTTGAGGTTTAATTGTGAGAAATGTTGAAATAAACGAGCAGCAGGTTCCCTCGTTATCTGTCTCTGTTACACGCTGAGCAGTGTGCGTGCTGTAAACTCCGTGTTTGATGCCGCAGGGCGCCTCCCAGTCACACTTCTGCTTTGTTTGCCCACGTGGCGTGCTGCACACATACAGGAGTGAAGTGTTTTGAGGGACACAATTTAGGATGTGGCCCCTTGAGTCACCGCCGTGTTTGGTTTCCTTTTTCCTCCAACACTCCGTCTTAATGTGTGACTCGGGTATAAAGCCAGAGTGGGAGTTTGCCCAGCACCACTGATTCTTTTTGCACCACGAAGGCATTGCCTCCCTGCAGAGAAATAGTAATCATGAGTATTTGCTATGCTGCGTGCACACTGGCTGGCATAACGAGCACAAGCTATTTCATTTAAGGACTTCTCTTTAACGTGCATTTCTCTCGTAAACAACATATTTTGTTTACTAGCCACAGTAACAATTAAATGGACAGAGCATATGCTCATTGTTACTTTTGATGTTGGACATGGCGGAGGATTCCATGTTTTCATGTGTGAGATGGAAACTCCAAATGAGGAATTACCCACATTGTTGTCGTCAGATTTGATCCTTCAAAAGGTTTTAACACTGTATAATAATTAGCATTCAGCCATAAATAGTTTAACGAGAGCTCAGATTAGAGTCTAAACCAAACGTTGAGCCGTGTGACAGAGTTGACTGTGTCTCTGGGTTGAGGAGAGCTCACAGATGGCACTGGGGGGGGGGGGGGCGTCTAAAGCTGCCATGCCCGAATCTGACTCATTCCACTTGCTTTTGAAGTAAAGTGAATCACAGGCACAGCAAATGAAGGGGAAATTCAGCCTGTTTGACAGCTGACGTCTCTTGCCAGCAGTGAGCTCTCCCACTGTAACATAGTCAGTTAAGGAGGAGGAGGAGGAGGAGGAGGAGGAGGAGGAAGCCAGCTGTTAAAGGGGGAAAGTGGTTGAGGAGGAGCAGAATATATCGGGATACACTACAAAACACCCCCCATCTTAACGATTCATTTCGTCTCACAATCGGTCTTAAAATCTTGTTCACAAAAGATTTGATTTGAAAAATTTGGTTTGGATTTTTAGTCGCGACAACGACATGTCGGTGCCAGTTAGCAAGGATGCTAACACGCTAAACTAAGATGGTGAACAACATTGCAGTACATCTGCTACACATGAGCATGCTAGTTTTGTCACTGGCTACGTTTACATGCACATTTATATTCCACTGTTATTGCAAATTTGACAATGTTCCGAATTTGATATGGCTCATTGCGTTTGGATATTCTGAATAAGGCTTTATTCCAAATGGAGCATTTTCCGATTAAGACACGTGAGACGTGCTGATTTTATTCTGGTTTTAGGAGCATTCTTTGGACATGTACACAGCGCATTCGGAATATGCGTCTCAACAAGGGTTTTTACGGCACTTTGTGTTCCTGTTTACGACAAGCCCACATTTCCGGTCGGAAGGAGAAACACACCTACTTTTAGGCATTATGAAGGACTTGGACATCAACAGGTTTTTAGATACGCACAAATGTTGCAACAACCTTTTCAAAAAGGTGATTTAAGTTATGAAAGAGGGAGGCTGTTTCACTTTTCCCTAGTTTGACGTGATAACCGACGTGTTAGGGCTTCGACTCCTGTCAAACACAGCCGAGAATATCTTAATCCGAATATGCACAGCTGCACGTAAACAGCAATACCAGTGGAATACCATTTTCTATTGGCCATGTAAACAGCTTATTAGGAATATTGTCTTTTTCAGAATAAGAGCAATAGCCGGAAT
Source organism: Melanostigma gelatinosum (assembly GCF_949748355.1). NCBI lineage: Eukaryota > Metazoa > Chordata > Actinopteri > Perciformes > Zoarcidae > Melanostigma > Melanostigma gelatinosum. Next base: position 19,234,868 of record NC_136650.1, on the reverse strand, counting down.
ATTTGGTGCATGTAAATGTAGTCACTGTGTGCACGCTAGCATGCTAGCATGTTAGCATCTGGCTCAACACGTAGAGCCTCACAGAGCTGCTAACATGGCTGTAGACTTCTTCTTTTTTCATTACCAAATGTTTTAGGCTTTGTGTTGCACAACTACAGAAGATTTTAAGTACAAAAATGAATTGTTGAGATGGGTTTTTTTCACACTGCAAAGTTTAGAATTAACTGACTGATAAATTGAAAAAAGGGGGAAGATAGAGGTGGTTTTATTCACCAACCTCTTTCTCTCTCTCTTTCAGTTTCTCTTTATCAGTCTCACTCTCTCACTCGCACACTATTTAGTGCACAGACAGGTCAGACATACAACAGGTCGCACAATAAGGGATGAGGAGGTGGCGGGATGACGACAAACTTTTTGTTAGCTATCGTCAGGAACCCACACAGGATTGGCATTTACTATTTATTTCCCCTCAGTTTTTGTAGCTTTGTAGTCGAGATCAAAGCGTTATTGTTGTCATTTTGCAACAGCGCCACTACGCCATCGTGCATCTGTCTGCGTAATAAGATGTGGCACGTGTGAATAAGACCCTTTAGAAAGAAGCCAAATGCCTTTTTAAATGCCAGTCCCTGGAGCAGAAATCAAAAGATAAACCATTGGGCGAGGAGGAGAGGAGCTGAGGAGGGAGAAAGGTGTAAAACAGGATGTAACGATGACACAATGGCCGGCTAAGATCGATGGAATGAGGAAAAGAAAGCAAAGGCAACGAAGAGAAAGGGATAACTCAAAAAAATAAGAAGCGGATGGTCTCACGTTCAAAGTCAAGGAAAATTATTGGGCCATGCTCAAGTTCGGCGCAAGCCAGCACTTTCAGGAGGTTTCCCATGAGCCCCCTGGAACAGAGAGAGGGGAGAAGTCTGTGGGTGATGAGGGGACGGGTGTCGGGGTTGTGCGCGTGTACATGTGTGAGTTGTGTGTGTGTGTGTGTGAGAGGTGAAGGTGTCGGGGTGAGGGACTGGATGAGAGGGGGGTCGTTGGAATGGCATGGTGGAAGTATGTCCCGGGTGAAGCATGGCAACATGGACACAGAGCTTCTTTAATCCCACTCTTGGTTTTATTTACAGCTCGCTTCGAGTCGCACAAAGTCATTGATTTGGTGTTGATGGTGATCCTTAAGTTTAAAGGTCAAATGTTACAGTGAATGGGACATGGAAGAGAGAAGGTCCAATCTAAATCAAAATTTTCATTTGCAGATTTAAATGTAAAAAAAATATTCAAATGTGCAAATTCAGTCCACATTTTATGACACAAATCTTAAAAGATTTGGGATTATATATTTTTTCGGTTGAGCAAATTATCCCAAGAACGAAAATTATTGAAGAACAAAAAAATCCAATAATTTATTCCTCATTTTACATCGTGCATTATGTGGGATTACATTTGTTCTAAAACGAACTGAGCAAAATATTCCAAAAATATGTAATTGAGAGAATAAAAAATAGTTTGAAACACAACAAGCCCGTTGTTTACTTTAAACTTTATATGTGTAGCATATATTTATTCAAAGTATTATGATACTTGACCTTAGAAGTCATTATACAATGCTTTATAACGGGATAATATTCATGAGTGCTCTGATTATAGCGCTATAATGACGCATGTATGTTTTATTATGCATTGTTAAAGAAATGAGCATCATAGAAAGTGTCACCATTTCATTTTTTTCAATGTTTAAGAGAATTTGTTGCATAATATTGATCTAAATCTAATCCCATCAAATCACTGTCTATGAAAATGCACCCTTACATGTGGAGTCAAATCCGGATATACTGTATAAATGTCAGATGATGTAATATTTTTATTTCGGAACAGTGTTGTTTAAGAGGAAACGTTCGCCTCCCTGTGCCTACCCCTCCCCTACCTGAGCACCATTTATAAATACCTACGCACCACATATTTCAACCATCATCGGAAAGAACAGCTTTCAGCGTCGGAAAGCACAGAGTGGGACTAGAGAGCGTCTGATAATGACAAACCACACCCACAACAACACTCCATCCCACCATCAGCAACCCAGCAGCCCACATCCAAATACACCTCCCGTGACCCCCCGGCCACCTCCCACTGAACACCTCCGCTGCACACGTGTGCACACACGTTTCAAGCACACGGACACGTGCACACAGCCCCCGGCGCTCACTTACTTTCAAAGTCCAGGAAAAAATGTGGACAGTTCTCTAAATCCTTGCCAAGGACCTTAATGAGGTTCCCCATGGCTGGCGACCTGGACGGGAGGAAACAACAAAATGCATACAGTACGCAGAACCTGGCAACCCGCACGACAATACACAGCATGCAAAGAGAGAGAGCACAGCAGGTTTATTTTTTTTACCCATCTGCACTTTTCTAATTATCGCCTCTTCCTCTCCTCCTCCATCCTTCTGTCTTAGCAATATGTCCAGAGCGAAGTCAGACATTCCAGTTACAAATGACACTGATCACATCCCACAGCGGCGTATGCTGTATTCCATTAGAGGGGGGCCGAAATCCAGGAGTGAATCATTAAGGTCACTCATGGAGAGTCATAGAGCTGAGCAGTGGTTTTAATCCAGTTACACCACAGTAACCTAATAAAAGCCTGTATGTACAGACTACTTTCTCCTAATGCGCTTCAAGTACAGCAGCCTATATGGATACTTTATGACGAGCTCTTCATACTTCATATACCCAGACGCCAGATGCCAGAACTTTATGAAGCCGATGATGCAAGCGTTATTAGATTAAACTTTGGGTCAGACGGGCAGGAGCTACAGGAAGACATGCTTGTTTGTTCATAACAACATATGTCGGGCTTTTTAAAAATTCAAGACCATGTTGTCCCTGCTCTCAACCTCTTCAGTCCCCCGGGGGCCAGACAGTGTAAACTCGCGCTGTGGAGCTAAATATTATTCAAAATTGGGGTGGGTCGCCCCACAAAATTAGATTTTGTTCTGGTACCAAGTAAAAGGCCAGAGCCAGCACTTAAAAATGAAAAGCAGCGTATATGTTCTAACATGTAAAGGAGAGCTATGTGTCATAATATATAAGGATGCATCATTAATAGGATCCTCTTGAACACATTTTCATTACCACTAAATATTGCCGTTAGTATCTATTCTCAAAACAGAGATTAGCAGATTAGCCGTATCTATACTGAAGGTATCTAACCCCAAGTTTGAACCCACAGTTTAGTAGAGTGTAATCTGCTAATGGGGACGTCAAAGATACGTTCTACAGATACCAAATATGTCGTTATGACCATTTGATTGAGTGTTGCAGCCATAAGGAACACGTAGTCTCACTCGTTAACGTCACACTTGTAAACATCAGACGGCTTCAATAAAGAGGAACAAGCTGACGCAGGGTATAAACGTGATATTGTCAGACAGTGTGGAATTATAACATGCTTTTAACAAACTAACAGCTACTTAAAGAGGACATTTGTGAAAAATGATTGTTCAGGGATCAAAGAGGAAGAGGATTTAGAGGCCACATGTGTCGCATAAAAAGAACACAAAAACCAAGTGGAATGCAATATTCAGAGACGACTCTCAGCCGTGTGAGTGCGAAAGCCTCCCCCCTTCATCCCCCCTCGTTCCCTTTCCTTCTCGATCATAAAGGGCCTTCGGTAGCAGAAGGTGAGCTGCTGCCAAGTTTCACTTCCTCTGTCGTATCCTCAGTGTTTATGTGCTATGTGAGCACATAGCCGAGCCCCCCCCCCCCCCCCCCACCTCTGCAAGAGTGATTAATGGCCAGCGTTACGAGATGCCACCGTCCCTCGAAGGCCCGGCCTTTTCCACTGTAACTCAGCAAGAACGGGTGTTGCAATGCAGCACTGAGGTACAGACGGAGGGATGGAGTTACACCCTCCTGTCGCTGAGACAGCCTGCTGACATTCTCCAAAGTAACGTCCACTTTGTGATACGTTTACAAATCAGCGAGAGAGAGAGATGCTGAGTCACTGCTTTAGCCTGTGAGCATCAGTCCAGACGCGCTCAAACACACTCCATCTCCTCACCTGCTCCGAGATGCACGCTGAACTGACGCTATGAATATATGAATAACCGATTCACATCCTCAGCCTGACGAGGTGATTGCAAAGGCAAGAATGAAAAAATAAATAAAGGGAATCAGGCTGAGATTCAAATCGGAGCCTCATATGAAGCAATGAAAGCTCTCATGTGAGCAGGTGAGTGTGTGTGTGTGTGTGTGTTAGAGGTACAGCGTTCACACACACACACACACACTGAGTCTGGAGCAGCATGTGGCCCATCCTGAGAGCAGCGCTCGGCTGATGGTTGCCAGGATACTGTTGGCCTGGTGATATCGTCTGCACGTCTCAGCAGAAGATAAAAAAAAATAAAAAATGAAAAAGCATCCAGCTCTGCCGCACACACTGGGTCAGTTGCTTACAACGGTGGTCTGATGCACCAATCTTTAGTGGGCAACCAGCAATCAGTCTCTGTATTAATTACAGAACACAAAAACTCACTCAACCTTAAAACAGGAAATCCAGAAACGAACCGTCTCTCTTCTTACCCTCTGTTATTCGCGTGATATACCTCTTCCTTTTATCTCTAGGTTCGTCTCCCCCCGTCCTGTCCTCCTGCGGTCCTTGTCCTCTTGCTTTGTGAAGGCGTTGCTGTTGTTAAATCCCAGGTTAGCCCGGCTCTGAGCGACCACTGCGGTCCCACGGTGCCACTGGTTGCCACTCTGCGTAGAGACTGATGTAAACTTCTGCTCTCGCTCTTTCTTCCCCTGCCTCTGTGTATCTCCGTCCACTTCACACTTCTCTTTTTCAGCCATCTATTTAAAGGCTTGTGGTTTGCTCTATTTGGTCTGCGTGTGCTTGATGCCGCTCTTTATTTCAAGTTGTTTGTAGAAGAAGATACTCTGCTGGGTGAGTTGTATTAAGAGAATAAGATATGTTATTTGCATTTCTGCCTTATTTTATTCCCCCCTCTGGCTGTATCGTCCTTGTTGTGTGTCGGTATCTTTTTTCAACACTTGCACAAACAGAGAAAAGTTCTTCTCTCTTTTCGGCTCTGACGTCAGAATGGGTTCCTCAAAAATATCCCCTCCAGCTCTCCTCTCTGCCTCACTTCTCCATTTCACCACTCAGCAGCACTCTCCCGGCTCCTCTGCCCTTGTCTTGTCACACAACGTCTATGTCGCGGTGCCGTTCAGTCTCACTGGTGGCCCTAAGGTGCAAACAAACCTAAGTGGCAGAACGGAAACGGCAAAAACACACCTTTCCCTCTTGAACTGGTGTCCATAATGGACATAAAAAAAAGAAGCCGTTAGATGTATCACATGCTCACTGTCTGAGCATTAAGACATGGCATTCTGCGAATTAGGAAGTGTGTTTGTTGGCCGCTGGTTTCAATTTCTCTTCGACACACAACGTTTGCAGTCAGCCGGCGTGAAAGTGGAGCAAAGTGCTCGTCTTATGCAACTGCGCAGCACACAGCTCTCATCTGTAGTCCAAGGGAAACCAAACCGAAGGGGCTCCTCAAGTCTTAATAAAGACACGGCTCGGCTCCCGCACGGCGGCTGAAAAGCAAACCTGGTCCAGACTGGAAGCCAAAGCGTTGCAGCGAGGCCTCCCAGCTTCCCTTTCAGCTCTTATTGAAAGATTCCTCCTGTTACAGCCCAGGAGCCTCACCAGTGTGGATTTACTGAGCACAGAAACAGCACTGCTCGTCTTTGCCAAGTCCGAACCACTATTAACTCACCATCAATACCATCTGCACTCCCTTTCTCCATCTGTGTGTCTTTCTCTCTGCCTGGAAAGCACAATGATCTCTCTTTCTGTCACACACTGGCTGATGGGTATTCAGTGGCCTGTGAATCAAACCCATGCAGCAGCTGTACTGTACACAACTGATGCAGCGACTGTCTAGCTCTCATCTTTCCTCTCTACCCATCACCAGTTTCCTTATTCCTAAATTGTCCATCCATCCCTCCGCTCTCCGACTCCTCCATATGGTGTTTCTCTGCCGTGTCCTTATTTTTCAGCTGCTGTTCTTCTTTTCTTTCTTTTTTTTACATTATTTTTTTCTCTCAGCATTTTTCCGCTCCTCATTTTTCATTCCTACCTTCGCTTGTGTTTATCCCTCTGGAACACTTCACTGCATCAACCAGGGCTTGTCAGCTCCTCACAGTGGTTACAGCATCAGCACCTGACAAAGAGACGGACAGGTGGACAAGACAGAAAGATAAATTAACATAAAATTCAACATTGTGTGCACTAGAGTGTTGAGAAAAGCAGGAATGTAGACGTTTTTAGTTTTAAGAAGCATTGAGTCAGCCGTGACAAAGAAAAGCATGGGCAAAGAAAGGGCTATGAAGGGCAAATTAACATAACAACAAAAGATTATACAATAATTATGTAATCAGGCTAGTGCTAGTTTGCCTTCAGGTGAGAATATGATTTTACCTAACGTTAGCTAGCTTAACAGTGAAACTTCAGACACATATTTAACCTGCTACTACGTCTAAACAAGCTGGAGTTCAAACCTGCAATAGCTGTTTTTGTCCAATTGGGGGTGGCAAAAACAAGCAGTTATCATAGCACCAACATATAATCTCTTAACTGAGTAAACACGTTAGCGTACTGTTGTGTAACTAGTCTACATATCTAGAAGATAGAGCAACATAAGCATATATTTAAAGTTGTTTTTGTGTCCGCCCAATGAATGTAAATCCAATATTCACCCTTTGTTTTGGTCTCTGCTAACTCCTGTGATAAATATCTGACTCTTAGCTGCTAAATGCTACATTATGTTCGCTACAGTAGCTAGTTAGCCGCTAACTCTTTCTGCCATTTGGTGCTATAGAGCTGGTTCTTTCGAGCTTCTTCTTTCACTGAAAACAGCTGACTGATGAGGGGAGTGAACAAAACAGTAAAAACCAAAATGGCTTTTTGGTCCTTTTGGTGACCAGAACACTGAAACAGTTCGCTGAAACGAGCTCAAAGCTCGGCAGCGCTTAGAGGAACTGCAGATTCAGGTGATAATTTGAGCTATAAAGTTTCTACCCAGCATTAAAGCACTTGTGGATCCTGGTCAGAAACAAAAGATGTCAAACCACAATGATCAGTATTTCGCTTCCAAAAGCTACATCAGTCTATCGGAGAACCTAGAAGGTGTTTCTTTCTCTCCCTTTTTCTACAGTTCGATAATGGATCGAGCTCATTAAGCTTATCTCAGTCATTGTGCGGCTCTCACAACTCCAGCGCCGCCTTACCCGCTGCCTGGTGTAACTATTAACACAACTGCTGCTGCTCTTGCATCATCGAATCTCATCAAGAGAGAGTGCAGACAGCAGAGAGGTGCGGGCCTTTGAAGAATAGTTGCCAGGGAAACACAGCCTCTTATTCTCATGGAAACACAGTCGGGTACCGTTCGGTGTTCGCAATCAGGTGGATTGGATGGCCGGATGGATGGATGGATGGACTATACTCTCCTCCTCTAAAAGGTTGTAAACCAGACCATCCACTCCTGTAATTACATGTCTTTTACCTTAACGCTTATTGACCTCTCCTCTCAGTGAAAGGGCAAAGATCAAGTACTGCACAGGATGCTGAGGTCAAGAGAGGTGAAGACCTGAACTGTGACACTGATGTTAACGCGTGTGCACAGAGTTAAAGTTTTCTACCCGTTGCACTTTAAAACTGACGTGAATTGGTAAAAACTGTGTCTGCAATGAGTCAAAAGTGAAAGCCCCTCAGAAAACTCCCATCATGTGCATTCCCTCATGTTTGGAACCACGGAGAAGAAGTTGTTTAAGGTAGAGGCTATCATTAACGGAAGGCCAGCAGCTGTTGTCGTGAATATCAATGGATTTTTCACATCAAATTGAAAGCAGACATATCATTTTACTCCTGCTTCAGGGCCCTGACTACACAGTTTGATGGATTACCATTTTCAATTCTGTTAATTAGTTGAGTGCGTTAATTTGCCATTGGAGCTCCCTGCCACTTGTTTGCTTTCTCAGCACTGCTGTTGAAACGGATCTATACACAAACTTCAACTTCCGTCTCTGTACTTGCTATATGAGGCTTTGAGATGCAACTGCATACACTTTAATTCGATTTAGTTTACCTGAGTCATGTTTAAACTTTGATTCAAATTTTCACATTTTATAAAACACCGGCAAGCGTTGACATTTTGTCCCGTGAGTCAAGATAACGTCAACCACACTCTTTCCCTAAATCTAACCGAGTGGTTTTGTTTGAATTTAATTATTCTTAAAACGCACTTTGCATGTAGCGAGTGAATATTAACACGGCGTCACTGACATGTCTAAAACCGACGCTACAGGGGTACGTAGAGCTGACTGAGCATTGATTCCTCCCAACAGTATCCCCTCATTTGGGGTTTTTGATAATGGGAGACGATGACACGTCGTTCCCAACTCTCTCATAGCTGATCAGCTGATCTGGTGGCTCTAAAGGCCACAACATAAGATTCATTCATATCATCTCTACGACACATTCGGTGGACACTGCCCTGTCCAGTTGCATATGGATTTCTTCTTTCTCCACAGATTTAGTCTGTGTGAATACAATTTTTTTTGTTTTGAAGTATTTAAAGTCAAAACTAATGCGTTCAGATTCCTGGAAGACTTTGATATCGGAGCTGTCACTTAATGAGCCCGTCATGAATCAGTGTCCCGCTAATCAAATATTCGACTACTCTGCAGCCTCCAGTGAGCAGACACTGAGAGAGAAGTCTGACCAGTCAGAGGGACAAGCCTTTCAATATATAGCTGCTTTTACCGCGATCTCAGAAAGAGATGGCGAGAGAGTCTGGGGGGGAGGAAAGGGAGAAAGTAAGAGATCACAGAATCATTGTCTGCAGACATCTGCCCGTTTAGTTGAGAGTCCAAACCAAAATGTGAAATATAGAATGCGCAGTGTTACTTTACTGTATATCGATGTAAGTATGCATCATGCGGATGCTGGTGGTAGGTGGGAAGGAAAATGGATGATTACATACTGGAGGACAGATCTGTGGGAGGAGATGAGATGAGAGAAGAGATGAGGAGACAAAGAGCTAGTATGAGGAGTCTAATGGGAGGTGGCAGTGTCAAACCCAACTAGACCAACGGTAAAGATTGACCGCCGATGGAGTGCTACAGCCAATTTGCCTCAGGCCTAGACACACACACACACACACACACACACACACTCTCTCACACACAATTAGATACTGCCGTCCCTGAGGTGAGCAAAGGAGAATAAAAGGGGAGATTGGCTGAGCGTGAGAGCAAAGGATGAAGCGCCAAATAGCAAAAAAGAGCGGAAAATGGAATGAAGATGTTACGATTCTTCAGCCTCACCCCTCCCCTCTCTCTCTCTTTCTCTCTCTCCCTCACACACACACACACAGCTGAGTCCAGAGCAGTGCACAGTGCCTTATGAAAGGGCGATTGCAAATGAGCATTGTGATTCTGTGCTGCGAGGCTGACAAAGAGAAAGAGGTGGATAGAGTGAGAGACAGAAAGAAATGTCAGCGGGAGAGAGGGAGAGAGGGTATCGCATGTTTAGGCTGGAACTTAAATCCGTTTTCATTGTGAACAAGCTTCAGTTTGATCATTCTTTCAGTTGAAATAAAGAAATGAGGCAGCAACTGATGGATTTCAAGGCTTATTTGCTCAGCGGTGGATAAAAACCGAGCTCTAATGTCTCTATCATGTAAATAGTATGAAGGTTTATATGCATTATGTGTATTTGCAGTATCCTGTTTGTCAGAGGGTCCAGCACGAGGGATTGGGAGTACAATTCCATTTTAATGCTCAGTTTTCTTTCTTTTCATTGCCACAGAGATGAATTATATTTAATGCAGCCATTAATATTTGAATACCACAATTTGGCTCTTGGGCGTTTTGAACCTTGGAAAAGCCGAGTTGTAAAAAAATCAGCTTTGAGTTGCATTTTTAACAACAGTTTCCTCTCAGAGCTTTGGCTGTCAGAGGATGAGTGAATGTACAGTCAGCTCTTGTTGTCCTTATTTGTGATGTGGGATGCCAATTAGCTGCTATCAAAGGAAGCGCTATAGGCTTTTAGGGCTCTACACACACACTCGCAGGGGGGCTCGTGATGTGTGTGCGTGCATACCCTCGTGTTACTGTCATTGCTGAGGCTGTGGTTGCACCCCCCCCCCTTTCCTTGTCCTTCCCTGACCCCCTGCTATCTGTAAACAAAGAGGGAAGCGATATACGTCTGTACAGCCAGAAACTCTTTGTCCCTGACGGACTGCTTACACACTGCTTCATGTGGGTCAGGGCAGTGTGTGTGTGTGTGTGTGTGTGTGTGAGAGCAGAGACCTGTAGGTACAGTATGTGTTTCTGTTTGTGTGCGTGTATGTCCACATTGAATTGAATTAATTTGCGCTGAACTGGTTTGACTTGAATCAAATTGAACTGGAAAGGTAGACTCAGTAGAATGCAGATCTCCGCCAGGTGTGTCTGCAATGACCAGTGCTGCAGCGTGTGATTGAATAAATACATCCCACAATTGGCTAACTCCCAGTCTATACACGAGTGGGCTGTAAGGTGTCGTAAAACACACAAAGTTCAAACTCAAAAACAAGCGGCGACGTAGTCGTCCTACAAGACATTTGATCCAAACTAAATGAAACTCGCCAAGCTGTTTGCCCACATAGCAGCGATGTGCTCAGCAGTGTGGTTATCCGTAGTTGTTCTAGTCAAACACCATCTAAAGCACTCTGTCGGTGGGTGCAGAGTAGCGGTGATGCACTCAGCTGTGTTATCACTCGTGTCCCTATCGGCCGAGGGCCTGTTAAGAGTCGTGGGTGATGAGTCAGCAGGCAGTCAATGGCAGTATAAAACAGGCAACAAAAGATGTTTTGAGAAAGTGTGAGTCCCCGCAACCACCAGAGGTCCTTGAGCATGCAGCCATAACTGGACATGCAGAATATATAAGGCGGTTTGCTGCAGAAGAATGCGAGATTAGCCGTGGACAGACACAGAGGTGCACACATGCACAAGAGGGTCGCATGATCCCTCTTGTGGAGACAGCTAAACATCTGTGTCTGTGTGCAAAACAGAGAGTGAGCGACAAGGACTTCCATAAAACAGTATGAAGGCAGTTTGAACTTAACTACCTGCTGCCTCGTGGTGATTCTCCTCTCTCCTTCAACTCTCCTTCACTCTCTCAGCTCAGTGTCTCTCTGTCTGTTCACTTCCCCTCCTATACGTCAGCCGTTGTTCTCTTCTTTAACACAGTTATATGACCGGTTTGTGTGGCAGTCAGACATCTAAATTCCTTCTCTCTCATTCTGGGGTGTTCCGACTGTATTTTTATTTTTAAAGATTATTTTCTTTGTCTTTCTTTGCCTTCATTGGACGGTTGCTGATCGTACTGCCACAAACTGACAACATGGCACGAGAGAGAACGGAGTGACATGCAACGAAGAAGCCCAGTCAGGATCAGACCGGAGATGTTGTTGTTTGTATCTAAGGTACCAAACTCCCATTCTGATATAGATAGATAGATAGATCAGTCTACAGATGAATTTGTACATGAAATTTCTTAAAACTGTTTGGAAAGTGTTGACTCGTGCAGCCACAAACATTTCACTGGCACTACTCCATCTCGGTCTCTTTAAAAGTATTCTCATGGCGTCATTGTACGCTACTTGAAGTCTCTGTAGACTCTTTTTTTTGTAGTTTGACCACAAGTGTGCAGTGTAGAGTGGAGTACAATATGCTCTGGACAGAGACATCTTCACTCCATCTGTACACACACCAAACTTGCGTGAGAGACTGTTTGCTTGTGCAGACATCATACCACATTGCCTGGAAATGTCGTTATCATCAGACATGTGTTCTGTTAAAAAATGACCAAGATATTTTACTTCACTACAGACACCAAGATTATTGTCAGACAATTTATGATATATTCTTAGTAAGTCTATAATGTGTACACACGAGAAAAAAATGCCAGTACACTAATATATCACAATGGGAATAGATAATAATAGGAATAGCAGGAAATCTTCAGAGTGGTATTGGAAAAGCATTTTACTTTCTCCTGCACAAAACAGAAAAGTAGACCTGACTCATTTCCTCATCTGGTGGTTTTCTGAGTTTTGTGCACTTTGATGGCTGTTCCCCTGGTTGAAAAGAATAACTGATCCAATCAGAGTCTTGTAGGTGGGACCAAGAACGACGACGTCGTTTTCCAGAGCGAGAAAATGATGAGAGGAAAACCAACGCAGCAGGTACATGTTGTAAACCGACTCACAACAACCAAGCTTAGTTCCACAATGTGACAAACTTTAAGTTAAATGCTCTTAGAAAGGAATATCACAGCTGACTGAAAAGCCTGTTGGCGTGATAGAAACGTCACTTACAAAATAAAAACCTCACCCGAAAGCTGCTGACAGAAACTAAAGAAAGACCAGAAACAAAATTGACGACGGAGAGAATAATGGAATGAAAATGAAAGGACTATTTCTTCTTGTGTCGTTGGAATTGGGACGCAGCAGCACATGACTGAATGAATGAAGTGAAAAACTGAATGATGAATGAATGAAGTGAAGAAACTATATCCAGCTCGGTGCGTCGAAGTCGTCCACCCTCTACATACCGGGATGAGACGGCATGTCCTTGGAGGAGACGATGCTCCATCACACTGTGCTGCAGTGTGTCTCGCATGGCAGAGGATGCAGTGTTACACTATTCCTGGTCCCACTGGGAGGGGCAGAATAGCAGCAGCAGCAGCAGCAGCTTTCAAATGTAGGAAATTGGCTGCGATGTAACGTACGGGCTCAAGATGACGCTGAGAAAAAAAATGAAAAAAAGATGACACAGGATGAGAATGAACGAAAAGAAAAGTCGACTTGTGACGTTCTGGTGGATCCCCAGTGTGAAGGTTTGAGATCTTGGCTGTTATTGTGGTTTATTTCTGTCCAGTGAGTTATTTTTGAGTTAAATACCGATTCTTTCTTTGTTTGGTGCAAAAAGAACGATATATAGAGAACATGAATGCGCCCTGGCTCAAGCTGAACTAATTCGTGAGCAAGTGTGTGTTTGTGTGCACAGAAAGGTAAAAAAAACCAAAGATATAGAGTGTTTGTGTATCTCGTCTCACAAGCCTGATCAAACACTGGACACAAGCATGGTTGCCAGCGCCTCAGTGTGCCCACGGCCGATCTGGCATACACACATGTGGAGAAGCACACACACACACAAAGATATCAACATACAAAGACATACAGAGATGATACTGAAATGAGAATTAACCGTTCACGAAGCCCAACCCCCTCCTTTGATTCTGTTGTCAAGCTTCACGTTCTTGCACAACACATTTACAATGATAACGATGAGTCTGTCACTCCAAATCTTTGGTAATTTTATCAACAATTGATTCGTGATTTCACACGTAGACAAAAGCAGGTTGTTCGTCAGTTGGTGGTCCATGTTTTTGTACTGCAGGGTAGAGCTGGTTGGCCTGAGGATAACAGGACAATGTGATCATTTTAAGATCGGACAGTATTCATCAGTTCATTTTATAGAGAGATATACTTGGTCGAGCAACACAGAGGTTATGGTGGTTTCATTTATGCTTTGTTGGTTTCACCTTTATATACCTCTGCCAGGTGGACTTTGTGCCTGGTTACGATTGCTGAGCTGTGATTGGAGAATCGCTGTTCGGGCTGTTAACCAAAGGCCAACTGAAGAACAGATACCAAACAAATATCATGTCTGTTACACTAAATGCACTCTGTTTTTAATACGAGATAGTCAAAGGGTTCCACTCTTATTTTAGTGTATTTATCTCAAGCCTCAGCAACCAAACAGTCAGTTATATTATCCGGCAGAATTTATGAACAGAGCTGGAGCCTCGATTGAGATACCATCGCTAAGTAGATATTTTGCCTCTTCACTTATTGCGCGCTAATTGCAATACTGTCTCGCTTCCTCTCTTCCCGCTCTGCTTTCTTTAGCCATCCATCGGCTTTAATTGGCTTCACCTTCCCATTGAATTGGGGTTATTGATCTTAAATATGACCAGAGGGCGGGCGTTTGTGCTGTTTATTGACGTTAGTGGACAGCAATTGATCTGATCAACAGACAACAGGCCCACGATACTGTAGGAAGTCCTCGGAGAGCAGATCTGAAGTAATCCGATTACATCCAGAAATTCACCATCTCCTCTTTTATTGCCATCGAAAGAGAGAGTTTGACAAGCCAAGTCATGTCTGGTTAGACGTAGACTCCCAGAGGCAGGAGAGCATTGACTGTGGCCTGTCTCCGTATCTTACTGGATGTAATGTCACATATATTTCAAGGAGTTTCAGCAGGACACCCGTAACAAGGATGGTGTTAATAAGACTTTTCAGTAGTCTCCACAAGTGCCAGTCAGCATCGAGAGTTGGGTGGTATGATCAAAGAGTTATCAGATCTTTGCTCCCTTGTCACTGCGAATTTAATCTCACTGTCTGCCGAAATCTATTTCCTCACTGAGTTACTTCATAGGCGTGTGGGAAATTAAAGAATTGCTCATTTCGAAACTTGTAAGGCAAGTATTGAGTTAATTAGAAAAAAAAGGTTTTCCTTCAAATCAATCTTTGTTAAACTTAAGTATTTTATTGTCAACTTCCGTCCTTTTTGTTTCTAGACACTCGCTTCGGTAGCCGAGTGTTTTCAGCGCGTGCCTTATAACCGCCAAGGTTTAAGTTTAGGCTCTGGGCCTTCGTTGCATGTCATACCGCGATGCCGCTCGCATGTCTGTAAAGCTGGTAGCTGGTTAGCTTAGCTTAGCATAAAGACAGGAAGCAGGGGAAGCAGCAAGCCTGGCTCGATACAAAACTAACGAAACCTATCGACCAGCACCTCGAAAGCTATGCAGTTCATACATTATATTGTTGTTGTTTGTTCTGTACAAAACTCAAAGTGTCGTTACCTTGAAGTTGCCAGGCAACCAACAGAGACTTCAGTAAGTTACAGTTCCTGGCCGAGAACATTCAAGCCCACTCTAAAACCACAACGAGACGAGACACAAAGTGTTTTTGAGCTTTACAGGTGCTGGCAGGTGGATTTTGGTCCATTTGGACGGAGCCAGGTTTGCCGTTTCCCCCAGTTTCCTGCAGTCTTCATGCTCAGTTAAGCTAAGCAGCTGCTGACTGGAGCCTTCCATCTATCAGACAGACATGAGAGTGGTATTGATCGAACTCTCAGCAAAGAAAGCAGAAAAGCACATTTCCGAAAATGTTGCGCTGTTGTTTAAAGAAATATTGTACGACTGCATATATATGTGTCCACATGCTGGCAGCATCTCCAAATTCTCTTTGGTCTGCAACTCTCTGACAAAGTTGTACAGTATACTAAATATTCTTCTTGCATAGATATAACCAGCCTGCACCCTCCCTCACGCCGCCCCGTCCCCTTTTAACAGGATCATCTCTGCTCCGAGGGAGTAATCCCAGATTTCTGACAATACTGGTTTAAAAACCACAAGATTACCAGGTGGAGACGGATCACATCTCAAATTCCAAACTTATCTCAACCCTGTTCTGCTGCTCCAGTGTGATCCGACCTCTGAACTTCAGTGAAAGCACAAAGGATCATCAACAGCAAGGATCAGAGCTCAAGTGACAGATGTTTGAAAGACAGACGGGTCAGCCAGTCAACAAGATTACGAGTGTTTGGATTAAATGTGGATTGTCGGGCATTTTTGAGGAAATCAGTTTGGCCACATGGACAAACGGATGATGTTGTACTTTAATCAAAGGATTGAAAGCAACATGGTTGCCAGCAAAAAGAGCAATAATCCACCATTGAATCATGAAAAGGATGTTCAGGGTTTGGGTTTTAAAAATCACACATTTTAATGGCAAAATTCGCAAGTACAACTTTAAAATGCTGTAAGATATTATTAACATCCCTGCTTCATCAAACGATGCAGGTAGCAACAAATGTCCTCGTGCCTCTAACTTTCCTTTTGATGCTACGCTTTCTTCGAGCTGCTCCTTCAGGCTGTCCGATCAGCGTCTCTTCGGTGTCAAAATGTTTTGACAAAAACACGTTTTCAGGCGTGAACCGTGACACTTTGGAGTAGCTGCAAACATTTCCGTGTCATTGACGTGTCACTCGTGCCTTATTCATAGACTGCCGGTGAGGATTATGATGCGACCTCAGCCATGTCTAGTTCTGTGAAGGCTGGGAGAGATCAGCACACATCATTACACCTGATGGGCTGTGTTGACTCGTGCTTTAAAGGCGACAAATACTGCGAGAAGCAGCAAACAAGGCAACCACTACCCATCCTCTTACACCCTTACATAACACCCATTCTCTATTCCCAGTCCCTCAACGTGAAATACCCAACATGCGGGAGCCATAAGATTAAACACATCTGGAGCGTGAAACACATGTCATCATGGGACGTGTTGTGTAGCTGTGAACTTGGGGTAATTGCAGTCACGACATTAATTATCTGTGCATATTGTTGAGGAGAAAAGCTTGAAATACACAAGGTGACGTGCATTAAGAGAAATATAAAGAGAGCATCCACCACCTTGACACCCCAACCCCCATTCCTGTCTTCCGCCTTGTCAAACCTGATAATCCTGACACATGCTAAGGCAACCTAATCAGATCCTGCACCTCATATGGACAGAGGAAATGGTACATTGTGAGACACACAGAGCGCTAATCCTCTGGAGGACAGCAGGACAGAATGAATGGCACCGCCACATGCTGCCAACACCATTTTGCGCTGAGCATCTTTTGACTCGATGGGGGTGAAGGAAGTGACGGAATGTACCGGGTTGATGAAGACTGAACGGAGCGGCTTGGAAGGAAATAAATAGTGGGAGCAGGGAGCAATGAATGAGTTAATGACGGAGCGAGAGCGATGAATAAAGGGAGATGGTGCATGACTGACATGAAAGAGAGAGAGAGGGGGTGTGAGACAAAGAGTGACAGAGAAGGAGTGAGAAGAGAGGAGGAAATGCAGACGGGCATGTTTCTATGGGCGCTCAGGAAAGATTTGGGATGAGGGAGTCTTGCATCATCGCGGCAGGCCAATGAGAAGGCTCGGTTACAATGTTCAAAGGGAGTGTCCTAGCAACAGCAGAGTAAATACCATCGCAGCCACCATTCCATTTTAGACCTGAAAAAAAAACCCGATACACACACAGACACACATTGATTAACACACTTGCGTTCTTGCAGCACACACACACTAGCTGTTTCAGTGCACCGTGCTGCTTATTCATACAAGTAAATGGGTTAAAATCTGCATATTTTGATTCATGTTCATACAGTTCATACAGCGAAACCTATATATCACTTACTGTATGTCAGCACATTTCCAACAACAGTAAATTATGACAGACATAAAGCATATATTTTCTGTATTTATTGACATAGACAATGTATGATATTCAGTACTAATGATATGTACATACACACACACACATGGACGAATAAGTGTATGTATAGCTACGTACAGAAATGTACGACAACATGACTTCTAAACCAAATTAGTGTGTGTGTGTGTCGTCAAAGTCAACATGACAGTAAATCATCATTTAATTCGACTCGCACGGATTATAACCAGTCAGTCGATTACAGAGCGATAGGCAGGGACCAGATCTTTCAATTACACACCTCTCCTGTCGGTTTCTCCCCCTCCACCCGCCCATCCGCACTCTAACACCCACAGTTCTTCATCATGCTTTCTCTTTCCACCCGACTGTATGTCCATCTCTCCAGCCACAGCATCGCTCTCCCTCACACATTCCCCCGCACACACAAAGAAGACCTGCAGAGTCACCGGATATAACTTCGAACCCGCTCTGCTCTCCCGCTCCGTCCAACAACCTCATGTACACCGTTTTGCCTCCGACCTGACATTTGGCACATTTGAAGGAACAAAACACCCCTGAAAAGCCTTAGCCATCATTCATTCATTCCTCCATTCAGTTTGTTTCCTCCCTCCTTCCTTCCCTTTCCTTCCTTCCCTCCTCCCTGTTTTCCTCTCTAGTCGCATGAACCCACCTCTTCTGATCAGCAGTGCAATCTGGGGCTATTGTTTTTAGCAGGCTCTTTGCAGAGATGCACACACACACACACACACCTCAAACACCTTACTGTATGAAATTAGACACATTTTGTAGTGATGCTGATATTCGGTAATGCGTGTGTGATAATGGAGCTGAGAAGGCATGCTTGACATGCAATTTACCCACATTGTTTTTAGAACACTCCAGTGCATCAATGTGGTTTATGATGCATGTGCTGTGATGCTTCTAGGTCACATTATTTCCTGTGACCAAACCCTCATCCATCGCTGATTATACACACACATTAAAGCAGACGCCATATTCTCCTGATGGAGTCCTGCTAATACACAGGAAATCTATATTTGCTGAGGTGTGTGTATGTCAGTGTGACTGTGGCAGTGACCGTGCCGCTCTGGCTATAAGCACTGCAGTGAAAGAGGACAAGCCCCAGTTGACCAGCCCCGCGGGTTTGATACGGTCGGGCCAAATTCGAAGCTTCTTCCCTTCCCTCGGGATCCTGACCCACGCTAGTTCTCCACATCCAGTCCTCTCTCCCACAGGCACTAGCGCCGTCCCTCAGCCAACCCCCTCACCCTCTCTTAAACCAAGCACCAGTCAGCCACCAGCCCCAGTCTAGAGTCTAACCCACATCCATCCTCCAGGCTCAGCCTCCTTCTCCAGGAAGAGCCAGCTCGCGGCCTCTCTTTTAGGTGCAGGGTGGGACTGTACGGCCCAGAGCTAAATAGATGGAGTGAGATGAGGAGAAAAAAGGAAGAGAGCGCTGGCTCAGCTTACCGGCTGGGCGTGCAGGAGGGGAGGATGATGCCTCGGACTCTGCTCTTCCTTCCGTCTCTCTGGACCGAGGGTGAAACACAGATGGATGCAGGGAACAAAAGAGAAGGGCAAAAAGGAGACAAGACGCAGACACCGGCCGCTGGTGGCTCGTCAGAGAATGAAGCGAGACGAAAGAAGACCGAGGATGCAGGAAAAAAAGAGGAAACAGGTCCCTGCGTTGCTTTTTCTCTGTCTTCCTTGGAGAGACTCCTTTATCCTTGTGAGCCAGAGGGCTGTGGATTCACCTAAACACTGAGCACACGCACTGCCTCACGCCACACAGCCCTCCCTCTTCCTCTCGCTCGCTCTCTGCACTAAAGACAGCAGCTGTTGGTCGATGATAAATAGAACACCATGTCCCCCTCCCTCTCCCCTTCTCCTCCTACCACGCTCACTCACAAAGACCCCCACCACACACACACACACACACACACACACACACACACACACACACACACACACACAGCATGTCCTCACAACACCCCCTCCCCCTTTGACTAACGTCTACCACTATAGCCTGCTGGCAATAAGAGGAGGGGGCACCACCTGTGTGTGTGTGTGTGTGTGTGTGTGTGTGTGTGTGTGTGTGTGTGTGTGTGTGTGTGTGTGTGTGTGTGTGTGTGTGTGTGTGTGTGTGTGTGTGTGTGTGTGTGTGTGTGTGTGTGTGTGTGTGTGTGTGTGTGTGTGTGTGTGTGGTGCAGAGTTGTATCGTGTTTGACATTGTTTCAGTAGCAGAGTGACTTTTTCTGTCCATATGGTGTGAAAGTGAATCATGGTGAGTAAGGATGTGCAGCAGGGTATTTTTGCAAACTGTGTGGGTGAGCATCGCTCTCTGCTGTGCTGCAGAGAGGGGAAGGAAATTCACTTCATTTGTGGTTAGAGGCAGCGAGAGTGTGAAGGTGTTTGTATTTACTGTGGGAGAAAACAGCACAGATCAACATGGGCATAAATTAACTCACATTTATGAACCGTTCACTTACAGGTCAAGTAACTGCTGTGTGTGTGTGTGAGGACATTTGGGCTCGTCCTCATCTTCGGACAGTTTGAGGCTTCAGACTTGTGAGGTTCAGTTTAGGTTAGGCTGAGGTTAAGGGTTAGGTAAGGCTTGGGTGTAAAGTTGGGATGGGTAAGGTTAGGGGCTATATAATGCAATGAGGGTCCTCACAAGTATGGACGTACATTGTTGTAGGTGTCTGTGTGTGTGTGAGGGGGGGGGGGGGGGCAGAGTGTCTATTGTCTGGTGGTCTTGTACCCAGACCAGTCCTGACCACCCGGGGGACTGGAACAGTTGCAGCATGTAGCTGAAGGCCACATGCTGCCCTGTAACAAAGACCTGGTGTCCCTTTTACAATCAGGTTACGTTGGCGTGTATTTGGGGACAGTGAGAGGAGTCCAGTTGAGGAACTCTTCCCACTGCAGACTACATTCATATTTAAACAGGTTGTTTGGGTCAAATGAGCACCAGGAGACGAGCCTTAAAGATGACAAGCTTGAAGATGCAATCGGACTCCAAAATTGTTGTTTGCACTTTTTTTGCAAACCACAAGAAAAGTTCATTAGAAAAGAACACTTTGAAACAATTTAATTCAAGGCTCACACAGAGTTTGTGTGCACCGATCTCTGATGTGGTCTGTCAAAAGAAAAGCTGTTTGTTGGCATCTGAAAGACCATCGAGCATGCTAGTAGCTAATAATAGCAGAAAAAAAGCTGAGTGTTACTAGTTTGTCTTAAAAGACATTCATTTCTTAAGTCAGTTCAGCGATAACAAAGCTTGCTAATCATTCAGGCTCTGTGCTGTCTGCTAAACCAAAAATGAAAACCAGAGGTTTTAATGACCAACAATAAATATGGGTCTTCCTGTTTTTGTGGTGAATCTTCTGACTGCTACTTTCACAACTACAAAAATACATAGGCAGCTTGTAACCACGTGCAAACGTTAAACACCCATCTGTTGAGTGAACAGATCTCCTGAGGCGTCTGCGGGGCGTTTTTGACTGTGTGACCCCACTGTCTTGTTTTACCAACACCAACAATGATGCCATTTCTAATTTCAGCATTTCGACTCAAACAGAGACTAAGTTCATTTATTTATAATCAGTGCATCCGAATCTGGAAGGCTTTCAAGCAATCAAATACTCCAGTGTCACAGTTTGTAGCAAGCTCGGCCACCCCCCAATGACTCAGAAACGCACGGGACCAGATGTTCTCTTTGAAACAACAAAGAGGGCCGGGAGCTGTGCCTGTTGTCTGTGAATAAACATCGTCTTTGATGTGAGGCCTTGTGTTGGTTCCCTCTGACCAACTGAACTCATTCTAACAGATAAACTGTTCACATCTCACCACACCGTGAAATTCAGTTCTGTACGCTGTTAAGGGTAGACTCACACCAGTGTCTTTGTCTGTGTGTGTGTGTGTGTGTGTGTTTGTGTGTGTGTGTGTGTGTGTGTGTGTGTGTGCCAGATTGAAAAGCAGATACCGCAGACCCCGGCAGAGACACATGATCATCACCTGCTCTGAAAGACAGCAGATCTGCAGTGAAGGAGACCAAAATGAATAAATAGCTGGTATCCAAGGATACTGAGGGAGGATGGTGAGTAAGTCAATTTGCATAAGCTTCTGGGGAAAGTTCGCCTCCAGAGAAACCTACTGTATCGTGTACACAGTCCCTTAAACAGGCCATAAATATGAATTAATGATTGCTGAGCCGCTCATTAACTTGATTAGTTGCACAGAGGTCTCTGTTTCATGATCTTTATCTGATAACAATCACACTCTGAGTTCTCCTTTAACATCATATTAGCTGTTAGATTGTCCGTATTGATTATCAGGTGAAAAAGAGGACAAGCTGTCTCTTCAGGACCCAGTCTGCAATATGTGAAAGTGCAAGACAGTCTTTTATTTTTTTGCTGAAATGTTAATACCTGAGCAGTATTGCCAACCAGCACCTTGGATTATTTGTACAATGGATTATTCTTTTTTGGGTCAGTTGTCCCATCCCGCTTGCCGTTGCATGAACGGCAGAGGCGGCCTGTGGTGTGTCAGCCTGTCCCCAGATGAGTTCAGTCTCTCTGAAGGCTGGCTTTATCAATGATAAGGAGAAGTAAAGTGCACCAGTAGCATTAAGGTGAGACACAGTGAAAGCACCCAGGGGTGAGAAAATCAAAGCTGAGGAGACTTATTGCAGATTTCATCCATCGTCATATTTGAACTATTTTAAACGTCATGTTTTAGCGCCATTGGAAATGAATAACTTCAACACAAAAATCTGCGTTTTGTTGCTTCTTATGTTTGATTTTCATTTGTTAGAGGAAGAAGAGGTGATTTCCTCTCTAAATATGAAAATAGTCTCACTTTAACTTCCTCTTGGCCGAAGACACAAATGTAAAAACCAGCAGTCACAATCCATCCCGGTGATCTTTGACCTCCACAGTCAAGGTGCGTCACCTAAAAGGCCTATTTACGTGACCCTGTGCTGCGAGTGTGTCGGGTCTTACGAGTGATCGTCTGTCTGCATCAACAGATTACAAAAATCCATTTGCTTTCAACAGCTGAACAGGATGCGAGGCCGATCAAAACGACGGTTTTTAAACTGGTGCACGAGGCCGAATTGAGTGACTACACATGAAACATAACGTTACACTCCACCGTGTTGCGTTCATCGATGCTTCTCTTCTTCCTGTCGGCGTCTTCCGGTCTGATTGGGTTACGTTTCTCCAAAAGTCGATTCGGTTTCAACTTTTTGCCGTAGGCCGCTTTGCTTTTTTCCAGCATCCCCTTCGATCCCCACCGCTGCAGTCTTAACGCACTGCTCACATTAAAGTAAGAGGAGGATTGGCGTTTTTCGCAGCAATGCCTAATTTGGTGTGAATGTAGCCTTAGCCTACTGGCTCGAGGCTACATTTTTCGCTTCTGACATAATACATCAACCAAACTGCTGGCAGGCGGGTTGCATTGTGGGTAATGTAGATGCTCGGTTTTGGAGTAAAAAAGACAAATCTCTGATTCTGTTGCCTTTTTTTTCCAAACTGTCCATTGTGAGTTTGACAATGTTGAAGCGCAATGCTGAATCTGTGCAGCACTCTTTTAAAGATAATCATTGTAAAATCATCTTAAATCAATCATTATTTTTGCATGAGTCAAAGGGCGTCTTATTGGTCTCATCAAAGGGCGGAACAGCTGAAGCCTGGACCCGTCACGTTGCATCGCAGACGTCCGTACTGAAGCCCACACTCTCCCTCCATGACTCTCACCAGCTAAATGTTCGCCCTCCATATCGATGAGTGCGCGGGCAGCTGGTGAGCTGGCATCATGCAGACACACCACACGCGGCGTCAGAGTTGAGAAAATGAGAGCTTTGTAAATGTATATCATCAGTGTGGGCCGACTTTTGCTTTTTGACATGGAAGTTAAATGTTGCCGGGAAGTGCTCTGTCACTTAGTAACAGTGGCTCAACCTGACATTCACTCACAGATACGTTCACTTGCCTCTCCTCGCCGGCCTCTCTCCAATCTGCAGCCTCTCCTCCCCTATGCCTATTTCCGTCGTCTTATTTAGAGTCATTGATAGAAGTGTTGACGCTCCACACCTCCACCCCCCAGTCCACTCTCCTCCATCCTCGTCCTATCTCACCCTGCCGTTACAGATCGCTGTGGTGTCCCTGCCCCGGCAACACCCCCGCTGAGCTCACGCGGTTAGTACAGTCTGCCTGTGCTCTCTCCTTATAAGGGCAAAATGCATTGACAGAGGCAGAAAAAGGGGGCCATACCAGCGCAGGCAGACAGGTAGGGGGACGGTGGCTCGAGCAGCAGGAGGAGAGAAGAGATGATGTAGAGGCAGAGGAGCAGAGATTAGTTTACTGTGAAGAGGGAGGAGGAGGGATGAAGATGGCCAGGGAGAGAGGGCGATGGGGATCGTGTGATTTCAACGGAGGAGTTCAGAAGCATATTTTGTTGCATCGATTTTCAAGTTCTAGTTTTGCTCCCTGAATTTCATGTCATTGAAGCGTGAAAAACCTACAAAGAAACGGACGGACTATCTTTTGAAACCGAGGTTAATTGTATCAGAAATGGTTGATTTATCTCCTGTATATTTCTAAATGTTATTTTTGGAAAGACAAAAACAGCAAAACAGCATTTAGACCGCGATACTTCGAATCCTTCCTCCAAAACCCATCATGATCGTATATCCAACGTAATGATAATGTCTCCAAAGCTGATCAATGCACCGAGCACTTACAGAAGCATGGCTAATGCAGACCACACATCTTAGCACTTGTTACATTAACCGTTCATAAAATGAACTACATGAATGCATAAACAGCATGCAGCCATCATGTTCACTAATGCTAATATTGTTGCATGAAACTCTCAAGGCGTTGGCTCCAGAACCTGCATTCTAAAATGTTGGTCTTTTCCTTATTGCTGGTGGATGATATGTGTCATCCCCAAAGGTCATGTCAGCAAGCCACAGCAGCTGACACAGAAACATGTATTAGCTTGTTGGCTGGAAGCAGTGCTCAGAAGCTCCATCTCCACTACACTCAGTAGCATCAGTGTTGACAACAATGACTGTTGTCATCGTCATTGAATCACCGACATCCTGTTCGTCCTCGTCACGATCATCACAGTGATCATATGTCCTGTAATCATATTCTATATCTGTACAAATATATATTCCATCGGGTGATCACATGTCACTTTACAGTCTATTCGGGTTAAGCGCCGCTTCACTCACCATCAATAAAGTATTGATCAGTTACACAAAATGCAATTAAACAAAAAGCTTTGCATCCATTAAATGTTGTCATGTGCAGTTTCTAGTAAAAGGCCAATTCTGACCTCAGATATCGAAGGGCTGCGCCGGCAGTTTAGTTTTTTTACATACATGAAGTTGGTGGACAAAGACAAATAAAATGGTGAAAATCAATGTAATCCTAATGATGGGTCCTACTCTTCCCATAATGCAACTTGATAGTGTCTTTTCATTTGTAAATGTCTACATCTTTCAAACTCTGCATCCCCAGTTTGACGTCAAAGCTCCTCCGCAGCCACAGAAGACATTATACAATCGTTTTCACAGAGGTACTCCCAATGACGAGTCAACTGCTAATCGAGCGTAAAATCAGTGGATTAACCCTTTAATCTCACTTTAATAAATGAAAAGAGGCAACAAAAGGAGTTGGTTTAAACTGATAAATGTGTGTGTGTGTGTGTGTGTGTGTGTGTGTGTGTGTGTGTGTGTGTGTGTGTGTGTGTGTGTGTGTGTGTGTGTGTGTGTGTGTGTGCGTGTGTGCGTGTGTGCGTGCGCGTGCGTGTGCGTGTTGGCTCAGCTGGAGCATTTCTCAGCGTCACACCTCCTGTGTAGCAGGAGGCCTGGTCTGACTGTGAGGACTTGGCAGGTGCTAATTGGGCCTGAAGCTTCTGAATGGCAGCGCCTGCCATGAATGGAGGTGAACACGTAGAACAAGGGGCCTCGTGTGACCCGTGTGTGTTTGTTCAGCGTGTGTACGGTACATCAGCGGCAGCATAAACACACCTCCTCTCTGTGCGCTGGTATCTGTCTCCGGTTAGTTAAACGGACCCCCCATTTTGTCGCCGATGGAGGGATGACACCCCTTTGCTGGAAGAGAGATGCAAATCCATTTAGTCACAGGTCCCCAAGTGGAGTAAAAAGCAGACGCAAGGAGGGGAAGAGAAGGGAATTAAACCAACGTAACACCCGGCTGCTAAGTGTGTCAGCATCTAAAGGAGGCAGGCAAGGGGTTGTTAGGTTTGTGTGTGTTTGCTTCAGCATGTTATCAGAAGGAAACATCTGCTCTTAATCTGTACCAACCTGATGGCTCTATTTGATTTACTCTGAGTAATTCCCCCCCGTGGGGGACAAAACCCAAACCCACAGTAAAGCCCACGCACCTGAGCAGATCTTATAAGAAAATAGACCAGATGGATACATCGGATCTTGATCGAGAAGGAGTTTGAAGATAAGCCTTTTGCTCACCATGTCTCCTCTCAGGATATATAACATGTCAACTATCTCCTCACATCGCTGCATCATGTTCCCTTTGCAGGAATTAGGGATTGAAAAATGTTGCGGGAGAGATGAGTCTCGATAGCTCTTTCTGGAGTGCCGGTTATGTAAAGAGATCTCAAGAGAAGATATAACCCAAGAGTGGAGTTTATGGGATGAGCAGGTTAAAGGACATGCAGGAAAGATTTCACAGATTGACAAAGTTAGAGAGTTGCTGACAGGATGACTCTATACATGCATATGAACACAAAAGGCTCTTTTAATGTGAAAGTAGCAACTGTTATCATTTTGAATAAAAACCAACAGTAAATGTACTGCTTAGCTGTGAAATGAGAGAGTTTTTGGATTTGGTGTGTCTCCTCCGTAAGCCTGCTGGTCCCTTTCCTTTACACTAAATATACCGGGCAATTAAACCAAAGTACTGGCACTGTCATTTATTTGTAGGTCTCATTTGTTCCCCTTATTTACTCCACCTCTGTACGCAGTAAGTATTTAATTGGTGCTATTTGAATTGGCAACCACGTGTAGAGATACAACAAGGGGTCCACAACTTCGTTTTAGGGATCACAAGACAAAAAGGCAACATTGACTTACCCATGGTGATGAGTCACAGGTTGACTGTGAGAAGCCATTGGCTCAAAATGAGATGTGACGCGCAGTTGGATGTGAGGCGCAGTGACCAGTTACAGTTACCGGGCAAAAGGAAAGGGTTAACACAATTGTTTGTGCGTCTGTATTAGTGCCAATAGGGGAAGCTGCAGCGGTGGGGGTGGGGTGTCCCAGAGATTGCCCTTCACCCTTCCCCCACGCTGGGCACCCACATGGAAAGTGACAGACTAGAAGAGGAGGAGGGAGGAAAGCAAGACAGAAGATGGAGGTATGCCAGCATGTCTTCCCCCTGGCACCAGATGATCCTCGCTGCCTGTCTGCTGCACCCTCTTTGTGCAGAACCATTTAAACCCTATCAGTTGAAAACAGATCCGGGATTACCACAGCTTTAGGGGGGAGTGTGCATATTACCCATATGGTCTATATGAAAAACAAAACACTTTTTCTTTCTCTCTTCACACAGACACTGACTGTACCGTACCGTTCATCCCGCCACGTCTCCATATGCGTTGAGACTGGAGTTACCCAGAAACTCTTAGTTGTCCAGACCTCTACTCCGAGGCTGAGCTGATTGACAGTAATAGGGAACAACAATGCATGATAATATGAATCATAATGGCCAATGGAGGCGGCCTTTGGCCCTGCGCTCCATATGAGGCCAATGGTACAGTAATGGTGTACAAAGGCCCTGCAGGGACGGGCCAGACAAAGACAAAAGCATACCAGACTGTAGGTTCATGTAAGTGGAAAGGACATGGGACGCCCGGAGGGGATGTCTATAGGTCCTCAACATGGCCCACACAAAGAACGATGAGGAAATTATTTTATTTTGAACTGTAGATACACTCATGCCTGCCAGTGTACACACATTAGCACAATGAGGTCACTCTGTGCGCTAGCTTTTATATCTTTATGCTTTCATTAAATAAATGCAATCAACATAAAAACAGAGTTCTTTTCTGGTTCCCAAAAATAATTACATTTTAGAGATTATGTGGTTTTTACTCTAGAGCATGTGTGGTATTTTGCTTTTGCAGCAGCTGCAGCAGTTATCGGCCTCCTCTCTCCTTCACCTCCTCTCGGCAGCCAGCTGTTCAGCCGTCCCCCGTCTTCCCCTTGTCAGGTCAGGCTATTTATTCTGGTCTTTCTTTGGTCCATACTGACTGAGAGACTCAGCATTTTTCCCCTTTTCCCTCATCTGTCACTCAACAAATTGGACCCAAGCAGTGTGTGGTGTCTGGTTGTAAGGTGGCTCAATATTAACCACTTACAGACTGATATTTCTCTCACTTCTCACCAAAAAAGTCATATTATAGTATGTCAAACAAATGTGTCATGAAAAAGTAATTCTATAATATGTCGAAGAAATTCATGAAAAGTGAAAGTATAGTATGTCAAAAAAAAGTCATTAAAAAGTCACAGTATTGTATGTCAAACATTTCATAAGTCATATTGTATTTAGAAACATTTTAAGCAGACTTTTTCCTTGTGTTCACACACTTGGATCCTGAAGAGAAATGATTAACTGGTCCCGTGATCCTCCACTTTAACCTGCAGATGGAAGATCATGGAGGTTCTTCAAGTACGCTGCTCAACCCGCCAAAAGAGTGTGTTGCTCCACCGAACAGGGTTGATCGCAACGAAGCGATCTTGAGTAAGGCTGATGTCTGGGCAGAGATCGGTCAGTGTTTTGTAACCTTGTTTTGTTTTAAGTTCGTACTTTTACTCTGTATTGAGTGTTACGGACCACGAGCCCCGTTCAGTGCTGTGAAACACAATTGTTGTGCTGCTGTTCCACACTGCTGAACTTTGTCTAAATCTGCCAACACGAGTAAAGTCGGTAGACTGTGTTTTACCAGTTAAAGGATCAATGCCAAAGTTGCTCATCCTGATTTTGCAAGTCAGGATGAGTGTGATACATTTACAGTTGCTGTGGTGAGGATCCACTTTGCTTTGAGTGTTTCTTTCTTTTCAAACTAACCCACTCATGATAAAACACACACACGATTGCGTCATGCTTTTAGGAATTCAGAATTTTTTTTAATCAATTATTTGTTGGTGCTTTGAGCACTATAAGCTTGATGCCATATAGTCCCATTATATTCGAGAGAAGGCAGACATCTCTACAGCAGATATCTCAAAAACTCACATCAAAACAATGATTATTGATAGATACTACAGGTAAGAGTAGAAATATGTCTTTTAGATTTTGTGGTTAACTATCTCTTTGTGGTATGTGTACATGGTCCCTGAAGAAGGAATTCCCTAAAGCAGGGTTAGGGTTAGGGTTAGGGCTAGGGTTAGGGTTAGGGGTACTTTTTTAGTTACTTTGCAAAAAAAGTTACTTTTTTAGTTACTTTGGAAAAAAAGTTACTTTTTTAGTTACTTTGCAAAAAAAGTTACTTTTTTAGTTACTTTGCAAAAAAAGTTACTTTTTTAGTTACTTTGGAAAAAAAGTTACTTTTTTAGTTACTTTGGAAAAAAAGTTACTTTTTTAGTTACTTTGCAAAAAAAGTTACTTTTTTTGTTACTTTGGAAAAAAAGTTACTTTTTTTGTTACTTTGCAAAAAAAGTTACTTTTTTAGTTACTTTGGGAAAAAAGTTACTTTTTTAGTTACTTTGGGGAAAAAAGTTACTTTTTTAGTTACTTTTTGAAGATACTCAACTGTATCAACTGTTACAAAAGTACTCCAGGCTATGACACAAATGTGAGACCTCAGAGCCCTGAAGGTATGCTGTAGATCAGGCATGTCCAAAGTCCGGCCCGCGGGCCAATCACGGCCCGAGGTCAGATTTTATACGGCCCGCACCTTCTGTCTTAAAATGCATTATTTATGGCCCGCCAGCACAGTCAAAACGGAATGAATAAATCATACAAATTCAACATGCAATTCCTATTTTTATCCTATTTATTTGTATCCAGTCTGGCAATCCAGATCCTTTCAGCCCTTTTCCTCTGGGCGATGTTCCACCTGGGGTTACACTCAATGACAGTCGTTAAAACAGATTTCCATTCATGTAATAAAAAGTGTTTCACCAAAGGTGTCTCCATCTTTTTCCTCTTCAGTATATTGTGTTTGTGTTGCATGAAACGAATAGATATGGTGTTGCCTGTTTCACCCACATACTGTAAACCACACTTTTTACAAGAAATGAGATATATACAATTTTTTTACTTCAGACTGCCCCGGGTCATTGTCTGAAAGACCTCTTTTGTGTACCGATTCGTGAACCAGTTTTGGTGTTTAAAATACTGGCCCTGTACTCTGGATTTAGGATCCGAGAGGGGTTTAATCTTCGCTTTTACCAGGAGATCCTGTAAATTCTTATTTTTCCTGAATGCAGCAATAACACTGTAGTTTTGTAATGTTGAGGTTCCTGTAATATGTTTGTGAAAGTTCCTCCTACTTTCTCTAATCAGTTCAACCGTTGACGGGTTAGGGTTAGGGGTAGGGGTAGGGTTAGGGTTTAGGGGGGTAGGGTTAGGGTTGGGTTAGGGGGTTAGGGTTAGGGTTGGGGTTGGGGTTAGGGGGTTAGGGTTAGGGGGTTAGGGTTTAAAAAGTAACTTTTTTAGTTACTTTAGGGTTAGGGTTGGTTAGGGTTAGGGGTTAGGGTTAGGTTAGGGTTAGGGTTGGGTTAGGGGGTTAGGGTTAGGGCTAGGGTTAGGGTTGGGGTTAGGTGCAGGGTTAGGGTTGGGTTAGGGTTGGGTTTAAAAAGTTACTTTTTTAGTTACTTTGCAAAAAAAGTTACTTTTTTAGTTACTTTGCAAAAAAAGTTACTTTTTTAGTTACTTTGCAAAAAAAATTACGTTTTTAGTTACTTTGCAAAAAAAGTTACTTTTTTAGTTACTTTGCAAAAAAAGTTACTTTTTTAGTTACTTTGCAAAAAAAGTTACTTTTTTAGTTACTTGGCAAAAAAAGTTACGCCGAAAACCGAAACAATTGTGTCTCCCTAATTTGTCATGAGACTGTTGCCTTGTTTAAGGAATATAATGTAAAGAGACACTACGAGACCAAACGTGCTAATGCTACAACAAGCTATCAGAGAGCGTCTGTGCTAGAAAAGTGAAGCAACTCCAAGATAACTTGGCCACACAGCAGCGGTCCCTTTCACATGAAAACATCATCAAAGTAAGCTGCGGAGTGGCCGTGGTAATTGCTAAACATGACAAACCTTTTATGGAATGTGAGGTTATCAAAGACTGTGTTATGAAAATAGCAGAAAATATTTGCCCCGAGAAGAAGACAGTTTGCTAATGTTTGCCTGGCTCGTAACACTGAAGAGCTATCATCAGATACGAAGAGACAACTTGATTTTTTTCGTGAGCCTGTTTCATGTGTGTTGAATTTAAATGTTAGACAACTTTTCATCACCCTCACTAAGTCATATTTAAGATTGTCTTGAGGTGAGAATATTGATCGGTTCCTATGTAATTAGCTTTTAGATGGCTTGTTCTTTGTTATCTGACTTTCAAGATGTGAAAGAAAGGCAGAATAGTTGTTGAGATGTGTTCAGACATGAATGCTTACATTTGGTTACATTGCTATTTGCTGTCATTGAAAATAAAATGATAAAATAACAATGTATGTATAGGCTACTTGTATTGTTTAAAATAATGTCAGCAGGGACTGTTGGCCCTTGGGCATTTTCACATTATCAAATTTGGCCCTCTTTGAAAAAAGTTTGGACACCCCTGCCCTAAAGTAACGTCTTCAGCGACGCTCCCAAACATCTCTGGCTCCACCTGATGGACGTTTTAGGGAAATGCACTGAGTCACACTGAAGAGACGGATTGGAGAAACTGAAAGGACCTACAGCAATAGACTAATATGTAAATATCCACGTTTATTACATTAAAGTATGAGGACTTCTACTCCGTGTCTGGTTTCTTGAGCACCTGTTTCCCAGAAATGAGTTTTTGTTTGTGAAAACACAATTTGCTGTTGAAAAAGAACTGCATTACACATCAGTCTAAACAAAAAAACACAACAAATGTAACACGATCGCGGAAGAATATCGTCCTGTTTCACTGGCAAAAACAAAAGTGTTGAAAGAGATCTTCCATGGCTTTTGTCATTTGTAGTCTGTGTGTGATGTCACAACAAAAATTGAATAAAGAAATCAATATCTGTATTTTGTAGAATAATCCTTCGGAGACACCACCAGACCTCTTCCCTTTCTGGCTCCCCGGTACACCGTTTCAACAATGTCTATCATCTCCTGCTTGTCCTCCATTGTCCAGTTGATCTTGTTGTTGTTACCGGTACCCAAATCAATCATGATGTGTTTGTTCCTGCAAAAAAACAACAACATGAAGTTCTGAAGTTGAACAGTAACTCCTCAACAATGACATACAGGAGGCTTCATAAGAGACGCTCCTCGTACACCAACCGGGTTCATTTAAATCACAGGAAGCAACATTAGCGCTGATGTTTTAAGAATCTGACTTTGAGCGTCTTACCTGAAAAAGAACATGACGGTGCAGGGGTCGTACAACTCGTACATCTTGTTGAAGTCGGGCACTTCTGTGATGTCCACCAGGTAAATGACTGCAAAATTCTTCACCTGTCGGGACGTACGTAAGAAGAATATTGAGACAATTAGTAAAACATAAATGTGTCATCATGAACAATATTCAGCATGACAGGCAGAGCAACACAACAGGGAAAGGTTAGTTTCTGGATTCAACTAAACAATTCTCTTGGACGACTTGATGACAGTCCCGGCTTTGCCAGCTCACACTACCGCGCACGTCAGAATTTGTATTCCCGTGACACATGTTTATTAGCTCCTCTCTTCACAGCAACACACAAGCAAGAGGACATTTCCCCCCCCTCCCCCTCACACTGGCCTCCCTTCACTGGTTCCCTCTACGCTTTAGGATTGATTTTAAGCTGTTACTGTTTGTCTACTAATCATTAAATGGGCTCCAGCCTCTATCTCTCTCTGACCTTTGACAACCACACGTCCCAGCGAGGTCACTCAGGTCCGCTGACAAGTTGTTTCTGCTTGTCTCGATCACAGCTATAGCTGAGGGGAGATCGATGCTTTAAAGATGCAGACCCCAAACTCTGGAACGATGTTGCCTCTGCATGTTAGGCACACTGCCCATTCTTTAAACTGTATAATTCAGAATGAGAGCTGCCTCAATGCTTTTATCATTTTATTGTCCTTTTGTCTGTTCAACTGGTCTGTTTATTTGGTTGTTTTATGTTTTGATTGAACAGCACTTTAACCAACTGTCGTTGCTTTTAAATGTGCTTCATAATCACATTTGGATTAGACTGGATGTAAAAGCTGTTTATAATAATACGTAAGATATGAACTAGTGCTATACATGTTTGCCTACCTCACCTTTTAGTGCACTAGTGTGAAAAACGGGCTTCAGAAATAGTATAACTTACATCTTTAAGAAGTTACTGCCATGCCTCAGCTTTTTAACAGCCTTTATAGATTTTGGGCAGCATGTCTACAAACTGCTGACTCAGAGCAACACACCCCAACATAACAGACTGTAAAATCAGCAATAAACTGCCAGGAGCAGTGAACACCGATGAAAATAGTGATGAATCTTCACATGCATTTAGCAGACAGTATAAATCTGCACAAGAGAAAAACAATCTACAGCATTGCAGAAAAGGATCCTCGCAGGATTTTGTTTCCTGCAAAATCCATCAGCCGAGGTCAAAACCCAAAACTGCTCCTGATTGTCCCAACGGCTGAATATCACCGGCAAGCATTTCTAAGCTCTGATACCTAGGGATGCCCCCCCCCGATACCCGGTTCTAAACGGGAACCGACAAGACGGCAGTAAATACCCGGAGCATCAATACGGTCCGGAGTTAACAGTTCTGTTATCGGTACATTCTACGCCAGTAAATGTTATAACCGGACTAATCACCGGACTGCTAAACTCAAGCACACGTCCATTATTTACATTAAAAACATTATAAATCAACCAGCACTTAAATCTTAAGGATTGCCACTTTATGTTACCTCTCTTTCTGGAATAAAGAGTTCAGTTGAGATAGCAGTGGGTGGCTAATGTTATAACACACACATGGATTGTAGACTGGATCAGACACGAATACAAACCTTTTCAGCGATGCTGTAAAGGACCTCGTCCATCTTCATACACGTGGGGTCCCAGTCGTGTCCGAAGCGGATCACGAGGACTCGGTCCTCTTCAGACAGGATGGCTTGGTCCACCTGCCAGCCATTGTGGAGATGTGGTAGCATGTACGACATCTTGATTCACAAGCAGTCAGATCCCAAGCTGAAAAACACACAATGGATTTAAGCTAAATATAAAAGACAGTGAGAGTGACGATTAGCTAGTTAACATCCAGATAAATTGGGATTTCTGCTCATAGTTTGGTGGGAATGTGCAGTAAACAACAGCTAACGCTAGCTTACGGCTAGCTTACAGCTAGCTAGCGAGCTTGAAATGACGTTAGCCAAGGAAAAGTCTGAAAGGGGAAACAATGGAACTTTACACGTTAGATATGAATAAGAGAATAATAACCTAAACCGTACCTTTGATAAAAAAAAGAAAAAATAATGCGTATTTAAAACGTAGCTTGATGACTCTAACAAGACAAAACCCCGCTAACTGCTGCGGCTGCTGTGTACTTCTTCCGTAAATGTTACGTTTTTTGCGCATTACGTCATCAACCGAGCGACACCGCGTCCACGACGTGATTACGTCACGCGTATGCGTTGTTTGTTTTTGTGGTAAAAACATTTAAGTTGGGGGCCATTTCAAAAACTTAATCGATGAAAAGTCCTTCAGATGAACAGTATTGTAGTAGTGTACGATTTTAATAATGTTGAAGATTGTTTTGGACAAATAAAGATTTTTGGATTGTAAAAAAGCAAACAAAAAACCTCTAAGAGAACAATCAAAATATACTAAATATACAATACCAAGACCATATTTGTATAACTATTATAAAGACGGACTCCTTGTTTTTGACTTATTTAAGTGGAATTCTTAAGTTTCTAACACTTCTCCAATCAATACAATGGCCTAACATTTGCCAAAAAACACATATAAACGAAAGAACATTAGTGAAGTGAACTTTCTTTTACATCTCTCGAACATGTGTGGTTTCAGTCTGGATAGAAAATGCAATAAGTAAACATACATTTCCAAAGGCTATACACAGACTTTATCATTTTCCATAAGAAAAAAACACCTGTGATATAGTCAAAGAACTGCTGAGGTGTTATCTCTGCAACACAACAAATTAAGATGTGCATTCCCTCACACTGCTCACTTTGCAACAAACAGAGAACACTAAATCAATTCTATCCATGTCCATTCATGCCCACTTCTAGCGAGTCATTACTTATCTTCACTGCTGTCTACGGCTGATAGGACTTAAGTAATCAGCTGTCTTGTTTTTGGATCGTAAGAGTGGAAATTCTTTGAGCGATGATACCATTTATTTTTGCCTTTTAGGAAGTTTCACGACTGCAAACTGCAGACTCTCTGTGTTAATTATACATCCATTGTATGAATACATTTTCTTTTCTTAATCTATTTAAAAAAAAATTTACTTCCTCATTCCCCTTCTTCTTATTCCTTGTCTCCAGCCATCTTAGACGAGAAAAATGCATCTCATTGGAGGATGATGACTCATTTCCATTTCAGACAAATATATAAATGAGCCTTTACATAAACATTTGTACTAGTTTGTATGCAGTATCGAGACACAAAGACAAAACATTTATTGTTGTGCAAAACCTTACAGTACGAATAGAAAGAATAAACAAAGGTTCAAAGGTTA
This sequence comes from Melanostigma gelatinosum, assembly GCF_949748355.1. NCBI lineage: Eukaryota > Metazoa > Chordata > Actinopteri > Perciformes > Zoarcidae > Melanostigma > Melanostigma gelatinosum. The sequence goes on along the minus strand of NC_136650.1, from coordinate 19,199,526 downwards.
TAGGAAAACATTCCAGTCTATGACATAGCAGCATATTATGACACTCCTTAGAGTATGAATCATTATTAGATATGTTTTATCTCTGATTCCACCACTAAAGTACACGATCACATTACTGTGGTTCTGAACGGACAAATGATTAACAAAGACTATTTCACATTAGACTATTTGGTCGAGGACACATGATTGTTTAACAAAAGAGTGATTTTGCCAATGTCACGATCAAATTAAGATCTACATCCTAACTACGATCAACACTGTAATCATCCCTTAAAGCTGAAAAAAGGCATTTCTAACTCTGAATGGCAGTTTTTTTTTTTACATTGCACAATATCAGCCTTCAGCCTTCTGATCAAGTCTGAACCGTCTCTTTCTGCTGAAAAGAGCCGTAATCCTCGCACCATGTTGGTTACACATGTCCTCTGCTATAAAACCACACCCTGTTCAGTCGAACAGTTCAGATCCCAGGTTTCGTGAACCCACTTTAGGCCAGAGGGCGGCATAAGGAACGTTCACATATTTTCTGGAGATAAAATTACTCGACCAGTGGTTCTTTGAGCATCCCACGACGTCTAGAGAAACATATCCAAAGTACATCACTATTCCATGAGGCAATATGAAAAATTCTGTTCACAACAATGTCTTACAATCCCTGAGGAGCGCTGACGCTCGGCTGGAACAGACGGTGTTGTGATGAGGTCAGGGCGCACAGTCCACCACAGTGATGTACAGCGGACTGAAACTGTACTCCTGCAGCTCCTAGTCGGCGGGATGCTCCGGACACGAGCGATTCACCTGAAACCACTCGTCTATACACCTGAAACAGGAAGAGGAAGACAACAGGGAACCTCCCTGTGATCAAAGGAGCTGGAAAAAATGAGCTGAATTACATTTAGCTCGAAAAATCACAATAGAAATCTCCATTTATTTGGTCAAATGATCTCATATTTTATAAATGATCTAATTACCCGGATGGCAATGTGTGTGTTTCATTCACAAACTGATATTAGTGATATTATATTTGTGGCCTCTTGCTGAGGGATTGATACCACACTTATATCATTCTGTTTAAGGTTTACCATGAGCGGCAGGTTAGCTTAGCTTAGCCTAAAGAATGGAAACAGGGGGAAACAGCTATAGCCTGGCTCCCTCCAAAAGGTAACACAACAGGCGGACCAGCACCTTTAAAGCTTACTAACTAACGTGTTATATCTTGTTTTACTGATTTTGTTGTGAATGAACGGAGCTGTTTCCCCTTTCTGCTGAGCTAAACTTACCAGATGTTGGTGGTAGCTTCATATTCAGCATAAAGACATGAGAGTGGTGCTGATCCTCTCTTGATACTCTCAGCAAAACAGTGAACAACCGTATTTACATTATTTATTTATATTTCACATATGAACAAGTGTTTTTTTTCTTCTTTTATAATTATAAACTTTACAATTGTCAATAAACACTTTGTTTCACTGCCTCTCCATCCACCTGTCTTCTCATTCTTGTAATTCTTACAAAATGATTAGATATATAGGTCAGTGCCTTGCACGACATTGCAAATTGGCTCTTTTGCAAGACAGAAACCTCCGGGTCTAAAAAGTGAAGAAGTTTAACTCTTTCACAGTGTGCTTTCAGTTCATGAAAGTCAATTGGATTGTCTTTGGTTGCCTAAAAATGTCTTATTCAACATTCGGTTGTACTTAGCTCCACCCTCTTGTGTCAAAATCCAAGATGGGGAGGGCTAAAATCTTAAATTCAAGACCCCAAAACCCCGGTCCACAAACCAGTGGGTTACATAACGGTGACGAGTTCTACTTTTAACATGCAGTCTATGGTTCTTGCATTGCTATTGACATTCTAGTAACATCTGTATGACTGGAACCATCTGACATTGTGAGTGAGAGACTGGTACCACTCTGATGTGTGTGTTCTAAAAATGAAGCTTAGGCTGCCTTTGGAAATCGTGACTGTTTACACTCGGTGCATTTTGTGCATTTGTCAAACTATTTCCAACCGCAATCTGTTTGTTATTGCGTGTTTGTGTGTGTGTTAGTTACCCTTTATGATAGATACAGAGGCAGGGCAGCCTGGCAATGGTGTCTCCCTGCTCCAGCTCATCTAAACAGACGGCACATTCCCCAGAGTCTCTGGACAGGATGTCCTCTGAGAAAGACAATACGGATTGAGACAAACTGAGGGAAGAGCGGCCTCGCACACCAAACCATGCATCAGATGTTCAGTTCAGTCACTGAATCCTGCACAACCATCCGTTTAACCTTTTGTACCAGAACACCCGTTATCATCTGTGCCCTGACTGGTATCAACCGGTATCCCTCTTCAGTAAATGATGCCGTCTCCAGTGGGAATAGGTTGTGTTATTTGGAATATAGTTTTGTTTTTACTATCCTCTTTGTACAATAGCTTGATGGTATATTTCAACAACAGGCATGATGACGTTTTTCGTTTGCTTCACATGTTTACCTGTAGCCGATATTAAGATATGACAGGTGTCAATACCTGAGGCGAAGCAGTAACTAGAACTCTTTGTACCTTTTTATGTGCTCATTTTAAAATGAAGGAGAGGTAAGATAGAATGCGCTTATGAAAATATTTGCACGGTGATCGTATAGGTTTTACACATACGTATGCCTCTGATGAGCGACCACACACTGAGCAGTCCGTGAGCTGCATGTGCTGTACATTTGTCAGTAATATGCATGCTGCCGCGGGTGTGTGTGCGCAGGCCTTCGTGCACGCATCAACAGTTAAAGACGAGCGATCTTTACTCTTGTTTTCATACACATGGGGACAGCTGTATGTCAACCGACAAAATGTGTTCGCCTTTTCCCGTGTGTGTGTGTGTGTTACCAGCAGGAAGCTAACACAGTCGAATACATATAGGTGGGTGTGTAGATGTGCAGCTGCACATCAGCATGCTACATTGTATAATGTAGGTGTATTTCTGTGGCTAATCAGTTCTTGAAAAAGCATGTTAGTTGTCGATCTATGAATCTTTCAATGCAAGACTTTGTATATTATTTCATGATCATCCTCATGGTCCAGTTGTAGAAACAACATGGCATACCACTGACTGAGGAAGGGAGCACAGAGGCAATGGTTGAATGTAAACAAGTGCATGTACTTGATTCGATTTCTACTCCTTTACTTGTAATGGAGAATAACAGATTAACATGGTAGCTGTGGCCAAACACCAATACCAAATCCTGTAACTTTAAGAGCATCCCGTGCCCTCTTGCACTTTCACCCCTGATGTCTTACTGTTGTAGGTGAGGCGCGTTTTGCTGAAACACATGGGCAGGTGCTTCTCTATTTCATCCGATGCCATAAACGTGGAGCAAACAGGACAGTGGAAGCCTGCGGAGGAAAACACAAAGTCAAGAACATGAGGACAGAGATGTGCCAACTTCTCCCTCATTACTTTGTATTGATATGTACACAACAGAGGGCGTGGGACACTGAGCATGAGTTTGATCTGACATAGACCTGCGTGGTGTTTCACCTCTGTGCACTTGCTAGCTCTCTGTGTGCTGTAAACAACTTTATGCACTGCATGTATGAAATGTACACAGTCATGTAGTAGTTCCCCCCTCTGTGCATCTTCTCAGCTGCATAAATATTGATAAGCCAGGCGCTGCTTGACCTGAGATAAGCTACATTCTGTCTAACATTATAACACCTCGGGCGAGAGAATAACAACAAATGCATTATATATGCACGCAGGCAGTTATTATCTCCGTGTCTGGTGTGCAGCTCATGTTTGTGTTGTGTCATGTGTTTGTAAGCGAGGATAATCCTGTGGACACAATGTCAGGCCTGCAGGGTAACGATCACATGGATCTGATGTGCAAAGGTTATTGAAGAGGTTCTTAATTAATGATTACATTTCCTCATCTGGGAATTTAGAGGAAATTAGAGGGAGGTGAAAATCCGTTTTTTTTACTGACCATGTTATGCAATATGAGGAAATTGGAGCATTTACAAGAACTCCAACAGCAATGAGGATTCAGGAAGCACTGTAAAATTCAGTATTCTAATGACATGTATGTTGGAGCGCCGTGACAGTCCGATTAGTTTAGGTCTTGTTTTGGTCTCGTCTGGAGACAACCGACCAGTTGACAAACATCTAGACTTGCACATTCAGGAAGTGTGTGTGTGTTTGTGTGTGTTCGTGTGCGTCAGGCAATGTGCAGGAAGCTCTTATCTGCTGACCTACATAATGCACTCTTCCCTCTCAGTCGAAGAGAAAAACAGGCCATGTTTTGCAAGACAGAGAAGCAAAAGAAGACAGTGAAGTACTGCAGAGCCACCTGTGGCTACAATAAAAGTGCAGAAGTGCGAAACAAAAGGCTCAGTCAGTCATCAGACTGCTATTACCATATGCCAGGTATCGTGTGTCAAATGGAAAAATACTAAGCAACTTTGACAGTGATGGGTATATAGTTTGTGATATCTTGAACATGAACTGGCATGTTGACTCTAAACTCATACTGGGTGCCATAAACACAGTAATAAGACCAGAAATGTTACAGGAACGCCAAATGAGATGAAAAAAAGTCCCCTTGGGTGAGATAAGGAAACTATACAGTGTACTAAAAACAAACAAACACACAATACATCTTAGAATAAGGAAATCAGAAGATGAAAACAGTTATTAAAGAGCAATAACATATTACTGGTATGAATGTGACGGACTTCTTTCCAGATGTTTTATGGAGTAACTGTTTTTAGTTTCTAGTAAACAATCTTACCTCCCAGCAGATGAGGGGACAGGTGGGCCGGTAGGGACCCTATTAGCAACCTGTGGCCCTCAGGCGGCAGCTCGCTCTCCTCGTCACCATCCGTGCCATCGAAGCTCTGATTGAGTACGTGTGACCCTGATCTGACGCCAGCCGGTATATTGAGACCGGAGCTGGTTGGCCCTCCACCTGTGTAACGGATCCGGGGGCCATCTGGTCCATTGGTGTACCTAAACCCCGCAATCCGTCCCCCTCCGCTGGAGTTTCCAGATGGGAGATCGGAGCTGGAATAAGCCCGAGTTCTGCCATCAAATACAGGGCTGCTCTGTTTGGCCCCCATGCTGTCTCGAGTCTTTTTGTGAGTGAGTGAGTGTGTGTGTGCGCGCTTTAAAGTATTTAGCCACGACACATGGTTACAGTGAGTTCTGAAGAACTGACACCAACAAAGGAAATAAAGCCTAACACGCGAACAACAACAAAGACAAGGTGATCCAACATCTCAAAGTTTCATGGTGCGCCTTGTGCGTAAAGTGCGCACTTTCTGAAAGCACAACATCATTTCCAAATGGTTGCTTTTTCTTTTCTTGGCAGAGCCCTTCCCCTTTTCCAACAATGGAAAAATAAAAAGATCAAATCTCTTCAGATAAAAGTAGTGCGTTTCTCCACCTCAGACGAGGACATTTGCGCAAGTGTTGACTCACAGCTGGTCTGGTTCAAGTTTGTTTTTGTGCTCAACTGTGGCCGTCTGGAAAGAAAAATAAAAGCAGGGATTGCACTCCTCTCTGTGAGGCAGCTCCGTCAAACCACCCAAAGTTCACCAGGATAACATATCATTGCCTTCAAAGTAAAAGTGGCGACCGCACCACTTAGTGTGGAAAAAAACTTGACAAACTGGAAGTTACTGTGATATAGAATTGGACTAAAGCAGCATTTATCTGTGTTTGCCATGTGTTGTTGAATCATTATATTGTTGCATTAACAAACGGTACTTAAATGATGTCATTGGTAGAGGTGAAGCTCATTTTAACTGCCTCATACACTTCTGTGGTTTAATCCATAGACTGTATATAAGGTTTAATACATTTCATATTTCATAAACTGTTCATATATTTTGTATCTTGATATGGAAAGTAACTAGTTGCAAAAGCAGTAACACAAAAAACAAGACATTTCTCTCTGATCTGTACGGAAAACTTCATTAATAGACATCTTTTGGGATTTTACTTTGAAGGCCAAGACATAGCTTCCTGTCTGCAGTTCAATTCTTGTCGAGCGCTTCAGAGTGGGCGCGTCAAGTGGAACGTGACGTCAATCCCAGCAGCACCAGCGGGCTGCTGGCAGCAGGTCACCAGTCTGAGATATGGAAAGCCCTCCATGTTTGGCGCTTTGTGTTGCAGTCACACTTCAGGCCATTTCAGAGAAAGAAGACAAACGCACGAGGAACGCTCAGTTCACACGGTTTATTGAACAATTTCACACACATCGGAGGACAAACAGAAGATACACCGCATGAGAAACATTCAAATAGGCAATAAAAAGACAAACATTTACAAGCCAAAGTAAACAGGCTGAAGAGAAACTTCTGAAACAGTCTTGCTTGTGGGTGGATCGAGTGGTTGAAGGCATGAAGCATTGCAGTGCACTGGATGTGACATAGAACAACACACTGTGAGATTAGAGATAACAGGGCAGGCGAAAGGGTGGCCGTCAATATGTTCTCTCCCCTCTGTGATTTCACTCAGGGATTTTGCGTGTGCACTCATTCAATGAAATGCGCTGGTAAATTCAAAACATCAACTTTTTTCTAGCTCTGGGAAGGTATCTCATCAGATTGTGCTGAGAAAGGAGGAAAAGCTGCGAACCACCAACAACCAGGAAGACCACGGGACAGAAGAATGAGGTGTCATGTGACAATGAGACACCCAAAACGGGAAGGGCTTAAGCTGCAGCATGGGCCTTTGTTTTGATGGTCACATGATAGTAACATTGATTAAAAACGACCTCATTTAGTGACTTTACTCTTTGAGGTGCACTGCCTCTCGAAACATCAAGAGACACACCTCAAGACATGATCCATGCTGCTGTAAAGCTGCACACTTTGATTTCCACGTGAGGTGTAAAATGCTTTTGATTGTAACCTCCACTAGACTATTTCAACCGTGTGTTTGAAACTGGATAGTTTGAGAGCTTCCCCATCTGAATCTATACGTCACAGCTACACGTCCCTCAGTTCCCTCCGTGAAGTGGAAAACGTTACGCCGCTTCTCCCTCCTTCCTTCCCTCCCTCCTTCCCTCCCTCCTTCCTTCCCTCCTTCTCTGCGACACTCCAGTTGCCTCACGCGGCCACAAACCGTCAGTTTTCACCTATTTGTCTTTAAACTAGCTCTCATGTATCATCTGTTTCAACAGACAGGCTGAGGAAGTAGGTTATCCGTCACATTCATCTCCGGGGGGGGGGGGGGGGGGGGGGGTAACATCTGACTGTTTTTCTGCATAACAAAGCCAGCTGAGGCTGATGTAATATTGCTGTGCTGTGGAACTTTAAATAACCAGATGGGGAATGATTATGATTGTTGCATTGCACATGGTACGGCTCACATAGCCAGCCCCAATGTGTGTGTGTGTGTGTGTTTGTTTGGTTGGGGGGGTCAACACAGTGCACTCTTTGGGAAGCAAAGCCACTGAGACATTCAAGAACATGGTGGTGCATTTTTAGCGAGTTGGCCGTAAGTATGTGTGTGTGTTGTTAAGTGTTTGGTCCGATTGGTCGATGAGGCCAACAGAGCTTCTGAGCAGCTCGGCCCCACAGCCGCAGGCGAATCACTGCTGGCTGACCCCCATCTGCTGGTGGTCGGGCCCCGGTTCCCCCTCCATGTCGGCGTGGTAATGCTCAAAACTGTCGTCTTCTATGTCCGGCAGACCCAGCAGCTAACGGGGTAAAAGGAGAAGGTTGAGTTACACAGGCTGTATTCAATGAATTCATAAAAAAACAAAAAGCTTTGAATCATGCGTTATATCCTGCTCTAGTTTTGTAACATTTGCCGATAAGCAAGGCAACATTAAGATGTCATAACTCTGGGTGGAGCTCAACGTGTTTTGTCCGCACCAGAGAGAACAGAATGTATCAGGATTGTAACGGACCCAAGAAACAGTGAGCAGGGGTCACTGTGCTGCGATTTGTGTTGAAAAGAAAACAGTTTGTTCCCGTACAGGCCTGAAGGATGTGAAGACCTTCTCCAGCACCTCCAGCAGGGTCTTCTTCCCGCAGGAGGAGATGTAGTCCTGGGCCAACTGTAGGAAGGGAAGGCAGTCCTCACTCTCGCTCCACACGTGCTGCAGACAAAAACAGAAGATGATGAAAGTCGGCTTCATTTCAAACGTCAAAGTCCTGGCGAAAACATTGCACGAGTTAACCAATTTGTGTGCGTCACTGAAAGAAAAATAAATGGATTCAGCTTGTGCATGAAAGGAGAGAGCGTAAACCTTATTCCTCTCCGTAAATTAAACTAACAAAAATATAAAATATTGTGATGTGATGTGATATTGTTGCGCTTCATCCACCAGCGATGCTTCAACTTGCAGGAATTGACCAGTAAATATGTAAAGCTGGGTCAAGAGCAAAAACATGAACAGTAGGGAATCTTAAACATACGCAAGGTTCTGATTATTGACCAAAAGTGTCAGAAAATAACAATAATAGTTAATGAATACATCAGAAACAAGGATTAGAGATAAATTCTTGAGACCAGACTGCTACATAGTTTGTTGTCTAACTACTAAACATGGATCTACATACTGACCACTTTCTTCATGAAAGTGTATTTGATGGAAATTTAAGGTTTTTTCTGTTTCACAATGTGTGGAAGGAACAAGTGAGAGTTTTAGAAGTAACGTGAGAGTCACGTCAATCAGTCCGGGGAGTATTGTTTTCACAGTGTTGCAGACGGGGATTATATGGAGCCCTCCGGCTCTGGTTGTTCCTGTTTGACACTGACGGATGGACTTTCACGTGAGGGTGTGCCTCTGGCAAAAGCGCCATCTTTCAGCAGATCTCACAAAGCAAATCAGACCGCTCCTGTTGTTCAGCTGCATCACCCGACCTGGATGACTGAAAACTAATAAAACTCACCTTGAGGGAAATTACAGATGTGGGAAAAAACAATGATGTACAGCTGTGCTCTTGTTGTGGTGGAACTGATGTCACAGCGCCCTCCAGTGAAAGGACACGGCAACGACACACACACGAGAGAGAGAGAGAGAGAGAGAGAGAGAGAGAGAGAGAGAGAGAGAGAGAGAGAGAGAGCTGTAGAAGTATTGATCGAGCGAGAGACAAGATAGTTATTCTGGACAGAGAACTGTGAAGGTGTGTGTGAAGGTGTGTGTGTGTGTGTGTGTGTGTGTGTGTGTGTGTGTGATTGTTGTGAGGGAGATAAAGTGAGACAAAAAGGAAGGGAGGTGGAAAATCAAGTTGGTGGTGAGAGAACTAACCACATGGTGCATATATATACTTATCTAACCCTCTGCTGTGTGTGTTTTTTCTTCTGTAATGATATTCTGAATAAGATAGTTTGATGTTGCAGCAGTCGTATATTTTCCACCACCCGCCGTGGAGAGCCCCCATGGTTAAGCAGCCCTGCTCTGCTGTCAGTGGGAGAGACCGTGGCACGGTCAGTGTGACATCATGTGTTATTGACTGAACAGACGCCTCGGCTCCTGGGTCATCTCCATCTGCTCCCCGCCCTGTGAGCCCCCGTCACTGGGCAGGAGGAGGGAGCAGGGCGGGTCTGGCCTCGGCAGCTTTATGGCTCTCAACACCACCACTGCACCACACTGGACCAGGATGTAGCCAGTGTCAAGACGGTCTGTGGGGCTGCTGCCAGCGAAGACACTGAGCTCTGGGCAATATATTAATATTCCATCGGTATTGTAATATCAGATTAGATATGTTAAATTTTGGATACGGTTATGTGGCAGACGTCTTTTCCTGGTTATAAGGATTCAGTAAAAAGTTGTTCTGTTATCTGCCTTTACCCACTTAATCATCATAACCACATTATTGAAAATTATTCATCAAAAGTTTCATTGTGTAGATATGTTTTGAAAGCACCACTGGTCAACCCTATATCCTCACATTATCAATATCAAGGTATTTGGTAATAATATTGTAATATTTGATTTTCCACACATTGCTCAGCCCTTCACTGAGCTCATATCCTCCATATTGATTTTGGCGTTTCTTTAAGGCGGACTCTGATATCACTTAGAAACATACTTTAGACCATGGATAACATATGTAAACAACAGCATCAAATATTACAATTTGTTTACTCTATTTTTGTCTCGGCAAACATTTTTTATAAAGTTTCACTGAGATTATTTGGATTATGTATCTCAGCAGAGAACTGTCAATAATTCCTTCAAAATAAAGATATGGAAATGTGTCCCTTGTTAATTATTTACGATATGTCTGCAGAACAGGAACCTCTCTAAACAAATAAGTCAGTCAGTGAATTAACGAGGTAATTATCTACTCACTAGTTTGGTGTAAAAAAAACTAAGTTTCAGCTTTTTGACAGAATGATGCCTTCATTGCTATAAAGAAAATTACATTTCAAGAGAAAAGTAAACTACTTATATGTCCCAACGAATACATGAAGGTCTTCATTTGAATATAAGAGGCCGTCTTTGTGTTCCTAATGCAACGTGATGTTGTGCAGAGCTTTTATTTTGAAATTCACAGGCCTCGTGTTTTTATAACCTGGACAATTTGTTGGTGATGTGATTCAGAGGGTTATCGCAGTTGATTATGATGAAGGGAAAAAACACCATCGACAGAGGGTGGGGGGGGGGTGCACCCAAACTGAAATGACATCATCCCTCCACTCTTCGCCCAAAGGCCCACCTCCCCTCCCCCGTGTCAGCCGGGACCAAGAAGGACAACCCCACCTCGACACACCTACATGAACACACACACACACACACCGAGCGTGAGAGAGCTAAAGGCCCTGCGGAAGCTCACTTACGAAACTGTCGGTGCCGCCGGGACACAGCACGTAGAATGAGACGCCGGGCTCTGCGTAAAAGTCAAGCCGCCTCTCGTCGTCCTCCTCGGCGAATATGAGGTCGAACGGGTTCCCGGAGCACCACTTCTCCGCCGCCTCCACCAGATGCTTGAACTCCATCCTCCGTTATCCGGTCTGCGGTGTCCCCTGGCTCCGGAGCTTGATCTCGGGTCTCTCTGGCCGTCGCGGCGATGATGCTCAAGACAAAAAAAACAGCTGATCGGACAGCAGCATCAGCAGCCTCCACTACCGCATCTCCTCTAGTGCACCGTCTGCACGGCCCGGGAATAGAGATAACACTGTTGGGTGCACAGAACCGACCGGGTCTGGTGCTCATCCGCTCTCAAAGCCCCATTCCTCTCTTCCTCCCCACGTTATGAAACCAGCCCGTCGGTCGCATACATGCATACGCAGGAGGACGCTGGGAAAAAACGCGATGACGAACAGCGAAGCCGGGCAGCCGTCCATGTCTGAGGCGCTGTCGCCCATAGGCCCGCTGCCAACTGTCTCACACTGCAGGCAGACGAACAGACACTGACTGCGTCGTTGTTTTTAAACCTGCAGCCTTTCATCCTGGGAACTTTACATGATGCATTAGTGCTGTAGAAGCTGCTCAAGGAGGATCATAGGAATAGTGTACAGAAATGTATGCACTATATACTGTGTATATGGAGAACACCAGCATCGTCATTAACGAATAAATGAGGCCTAAATACCGATACTATACGTTTAAAAAAAAAATATATATATTTATATAATGTTAGACTGGAACTCACTGAAAGACTAGTTCCCCAAAATCCCAAATATAAAAATATATTTTACGTTATACATAACCATATCTTCATAAAGTACAGCTTGGTTTTACTTGCCATGGATGAGTATAGACCTAACCAGTTGGTTGGTAATATTTATGTTTTTTCTTGGAAAAGAAAAAATCACTAACTGTAAATACCTGAGCCAACTCTCGACTGATCAAGACCCGGATGTGGCTGAAGGCTCTGGTGAATGTCTACCAAGTGGATGACTTTAGACCTCGTGCTAAGAATTGTTTTTGTTTGGTCAAACTACTATTTTCATGGTCAAGAATTAACTCTCCGGCTCAGACAGTAAACAACTATATATATATAAATAAATCAATAAAAATCATACTGCTGTTATATTTTGACCAAAAACCTTCTTATGTTTCGTCACTTAATTAACAGCTATGAATGACAAATTAAACCACGAGATTCAGCTTTAATATAGTCCTTTTCCAAATACATTAACTTTAATTCTGAAATATTTATAGAACTACCACTTCACCTAAACTCTGAAAAAAATATATATACACTTTAATGACTTCCCACCGTTGTCATACTGGAAACCACTGGTTCAACTAAACACCACCGTGTTCACAGGAATGCAGCCAGTCTGACCCTCGCTGCTCCCAGGAGTCCTCGCCACCAGAGGGCGAGTGAAACCAGCTCAGCATCCCACACTGGAGCTGAATCAAGCTCGCATCAAGAAGGCTCAATCAGACCAGAACACATGAGCGTCTGTCCTGCCACAATAAAAGGGCATAGTTTGGAGGACAGTAGATGGATTCGTGGAAAAAACATGTCATATAAGTTGAATTAAGTACAAAAAAAATGTACAGATCATTATCTAAATAATACTAATATTTTAATACTAGTACACAACAACTAGTCACAAGTTGTTAATAGCTTATTTTAAATTATGATTAAATGAGAAAGTATCATATTAGTTTATGTATCGTAATTTGTTAATGAACTTTTTCATTACATACAAACAGAACACGATTCTTTAATATATTAAAGATAATTATTTATTGTATGATAAGGGTTGTTTGACATAGAATCAACATATTGATGACTATCATAGTCGAGCCCACTTTTTGACATAAAAGTGCTGCTACGCTTAATGGCTTTTATTTTGAAAGTCAAAACCAGAAGTAGTCATATAGCGACTTTATAACTTTCTTTTTCACAGTTGTGCTGCTGCCTATCCCCGAGGTTGCGATCTCCCGCACAGTGCGTGTGTCGGATGTCCCAGCGGTCAGACGCGCTGCTCGCCCCGCAGACAGCGGACTCCTCTGCTCCTCTGAAAGCACCGACCCCTTAAAACAACCTCCCGAAGCATGCAACGCACTCTGTGCAAAGGTTCGTGAGGACGGACGTCCCTGCTGTCCGGCACCCCGGAGTCGCGCTTTTGCTTGCAGTGAAGACCCACATTTTCTTTCACTCCCCCCGAAGAATCTCCAGATATCCTGAAAATGGATCCTTTACAAAATGGGAATAATTGTGAGGAGGACTCGCAGTGTGCCAACGAGGAAGAAGAAGAAACGGAAGAAGTGGATCCAAGAATCCAGGTGGGATTTTTAAAAATGTAATCCAGATGTGGCCACCAGTGAAAGTGACATTGAGACCGAATTAAGAAGCCCAGTGAAAGTCAGGTTGTGTGGAATATTGTTTTAAAATGTGTTAACCTTACATTCAGTGGACTATACACACACACATACATACACAGTAAAAGCCAGGGAAATGTGAAATATTACCACTTTATTATATGAATGCAACAACTACTGTTCCACTCAACACGAGTTATTTTCGTGAATGTGTCAACTGTGCATGCAATTTAATAGAATCTTAAATAAATAGAACGAAGAGTATTTGTCCCTTTAACACTTTCTCGACACACACAAACCCCCCCCCCCCCCCCCCCACACACACACACACACACCCACACCCACACCCACACACTGAAGGCTGCATGCTCAGCAATCTGGTAAACTGAAGTCACACAGTTGGGCCTCTAGACTCGCACTCTGTTTTTCCCCTCCGTGTCTCTCCATGAATGCCATTGTTTCCTGTAAACAGGGAGAGCTGGAGAGGTTGAACCAGTCCACAGACGACATTAACCGCTGGGAGAGCGAGCTGGAGGTAAGAAGAAGCACCGACCACCAGCACGGCTGTCATTATAATCAGTGCCTCCCTCCCCGCTGGGGTAAACACTCCCAGTCATGGCTGAGCTCCAACACCCGCCTCGAGAAGCCACGGAGTCTCACTTACAGATTCAAAATCTCACTCTAAACGAGAGCGCAATCCTGTTGGAGCTGTGAGATTATTCATATTGTTTCCAGTTCGGTTTTAAGGACTTTTCCTGGCAGTGAAGTCATTGCATATAACAGTTTACACGGAAAGTCTCGCAGAGATGGACATTTTCCAAGTGTGGGAGCTGCTTCGGAGGGAAAATGTGGAAAAACTGAAGCAGCAGCCGTCACTCCTCCTTCATAACACTGCAGCGTATGAACTCTTAGGCCTAACTGTGATCTGAATGTTAAATATAATATTTAAATGGCACGTTTGGAGCAATCTAAATACCAAATGCTCTCGTTCTTTTCTTTAAAAACACATTTTTAAAGCTAGAAAATGCAGCGAGGAACAGCAGAAAGATGGACGGTAGTAGCTTTTATTGTTTTACAGCGCTCGCTTGGATTTAAACACTTACTAGACAGGTTACTGTTCAGCAAAAGTCAAAACATTCCAGAGGCAGGCCATGTTTTTCTTTTCCTCAAAGTAGGCCTCTGTTTCTCATTAAACCTTCACTCACGTCCAAATGCCACAAGCAAGTTGCACAAATAAATGTAACAACAGACAAAGACAGAGGACAGGATTTGTACACTTATGTCTCAATGTTGGTGCCGTTGTTATATATGGGCTGGCTGTTTCCCTGTTGAGTCTGGAGTTGATTAAGGACGGCGTACAGTAGATTCAGAGGATTCAGGAAAAGCCGAGGCGATGAGGTTAAAGCCATGCTCGTATTTGAGGCTCTCTATACTCTGCCAGCATAAAAGGTAAAACCTCTCGTGGCAGAGATGCAAGATTGTGTTCGAGACGACGAGTGAGTGACATCCCCTAATATATATACACATATGACCAATAGCGTACAGAATAAACTTCCCCACCTGCACGCAGTGTCACCATCTCATTGCAGGAACAGGAAGTCAGGAAACGTAACGATGTCACAGGAAGTGTGCATCCTGTAGCGCCCTCTTCCTCATCCCTCTTTTACCCTCTCTTGTATTCTTCCGTCAGTTTCTCCAACAGGATGCAGGTTTCAAACTCCCCTCTCTGGGAATTGCAACACATGTAGGCGCACACTGTAACCCTCGGTAACCCTGCCATGTAGGAGATGACAGGCGCCGGCCATGAATAACAGGTCTACCGTCGCTGTGCCATCTTGGGCTTTACGCCAAAGAAGTGTACACACACACACACACACACACACACACACACACACACACACACACACACACACACACACACGTTGCCAATTTCGCAATAACAGATCTCACAACACGAGTTCACCGCCAAAGAATGTACGCTCAACAACCAAAAGTGACACACAGCTGCACTGTGTCTCAATGCATGTGCTTGTGTTTGGCTTAAGGTTTAGTGATGACTTGAATTAGAAGAGCCGCTTTGGAGGCGGCAGGCCAAATTGATGACGGCCAGCAGGACATCACACGGCGCAAGGAAAGCCCGACCCGTGGCTCAAGCTTAAAACATTAAAGTCTGGAAAGGGAAATCTGGAATTTGTTTCGAAACACATTATACATGCTGGGAAATAATTGCTGAAAACGTGAAAGGTTTCTGATTATTGTGCTGAATTGTAGTGAGACGATGACGGCTCGATGAACCAAAGTCACTGTGGACCGTAGCCTACTCGCTTCAGTTGTGACCGTTAATGTCGGATAGATTGTTTTGAGCAAAACAACTCGTTTCACAATCAACAATTTGATCCGATAACATTTGCACGTCTGAATTATTTTATCTCCATTTAAGTGAGCGCCGGGCTAAACTGGCATGCTCCGTCGATAGAGCATGCACGATAACGTTCCACAGAAGTAGCTCACAGCAGCGAGACGGCCAGCTGTGTGGTATTCACGCGAGTGTGGTTTCAGAGCAGAGAATACCGCTTATTCTTTCACAATTTTTCAAATTTGGCTGGGTCCAAAAACGAAGAATATCTATGTTGTGTACCGATGAATTCATATAACAGTTCTTAATTAAAGTGATTTTAGCGTTTCTTTATCTCGATGAATTTGGCTTTAAAAATGTCATGTGGTGCGACCGTGACATTTATTTGCATTTCTGGTGAAATTTTGGAAACAATTACCTCATATTTGTGTTCTAGAATGTCACAGCCGCCTTCTTAAATGTAGTGAACAAACTTATTTTCCCTGTAAAACTGAAAACGTTTAAAAAATACCATCCACTTAAGCAGACTATCCGTTCATAAATTAGCTGTTTTATTTTGAGTTTTATAGCTATTATTGACCACAAGATGAGTGGTCAGTAAATCAAGGGATCAATAGTCAAATTATATGGGAAAAATATATATACAGTGTGTGTGTGTGTGTGTGTGTGTGTGTGTGTAGGACTGCCGTCAGCGGTTTCGCGCGGTGCTGGTTGAGGCAACAGTGAAGCTGGACGAGCAGGTGAAGAGGATCGGACGAGCTGTGGACGACTCCAAACCGTACTGGGAAGCCCGCAAAATAGCACGACAGGTAGACAAACACACACAAACACACACACACACAGCTGGAAGGACTGAGGTCAGCAGGCAGCGAGTGTGAGGGCAGGCTTACGAGGATTACAGATGAGAAGTTTAAAGAGATCATCTTATATCTACTTAAAGGGAGCACAGTCACGTGATACCTATTTTTAAACTCAGTCACACCTCTGTGTCCTAAGCTCGTGTCACATACACACAAACAGTGTGTGGAAGAGAAGTTGAGCTGCACTCAAACTGCTAGACTTGCCATGTTTTCCACAATCTGTGTTGCGTCCTTCGCCGCGCTGCTGCAGGTAGATGCAAAGTAGGTGTTGAAGTGCGGCCCCCCCTCTCCGATGGGTCACGTCCTTCGCTGTTCAATTGCTCCGCCCTGTTGAGGCTTTGATCTGATTGGGCAGCACCAGAAATGTAGAGTCCGCCCCCCCCCCCCCACTTCTCTGCCAATGAGGAAGAAGCTCACGATTCGTTGATCAGAAGCATAAGGCTGACATTGGTGTCATAGCTGAGCTCTCTAACTGAAATAGATTTCTTATGTGTGCGTGTCCGAGCTCATCTCTGTTGCTAGATGACAAACTACCTGCCAGGAGCATCTGCTGTCAACAGTTACACGTGAGAGTCGGGGATTACTGGGAGGTTTTGAATTTTGATGAGACCTGCTTTCATGTGAAAAGATCCAAAGCCTTCCTTAGCTTTGCCTGTGTCTGTGTGTGTGTGTGTGTGTGTGTGTGTGTGTGTGTGCGCGTGCGTGCGTGTGAGAGAGAGATCAGGGGGATTATATAGCAAAGCCGAATTGTCTGGTCATGATTTATGGATGAATATTTAATAGTTAATACATGACCTACTTTAAAGGGAGTCAAATGCTTAGCCTCACTGACCTCACCACAACACACACACACACACACACACACACACACAGTTGTACCTACCCCCACCCATAAGCCAGTCTCCCCCAACCCCCCATGTTTATACTCCTACATTCCAACAAACTAGGGTGCGGTGTATAGGAATTTGCCTCTAGTGTCCCATCTTTTGTCCTTTTCACCCAGCATTGTCTTCAGCACCACTGTCTGTCTCTGTCTGTACCCCCCCTCCCTCCCTGTTTCATCACCTCTCTCCACATCTCTCCAGAAAAACTGTAAATGGGTTAAATTTCAAGATAAAAGGCGTCAGACAGGATGACAGGGTTCGGCACGTGAAATAAAAAGGAGTCCCGTGCGCGGCCAGGTCATGCGTACACGAGACAGCGTTATTTCAGAACAGAACCATCGTATTGTTTGCCCTCACAGACGGTCAGATATCGTGGGATCAAGTTAATTACCGGATAACAATGCCTTTCATTTGCATGCCGTCACCATGCTCAGCAGGCTTCTGTGCCACAAAGATAAACGGCAAAATTGTGTCCCGCCACCTTTGATGCGCGTTACTCACAGAGGCAGAGACTCTTAGCTACGGACAACACTATGAGTAAACACCACACCGGCACGAGAAGGGACGGGTGCTGCTGCGCTGTCCAGGAAGTCCCGTGAAGGACGGTGACTTCTGGGTGACTCCAACTTGACAAAAGCCATTGATGGATGGTGTTAAAGGCTCCTTGCTCATGTTTTCTGCTCATCAAATATCCATCATCGTCTATTTTCCCTGCACCCCCTCTCTTCTCTCAGCCTGGGAAATGAGTAATGACGGCGGGACAAAGACAGACGGGTCAGTCAAACTAACTGATTAGGCGCAAAGAGCAACTTATCTTCCCCACTCACTCCCTCCCTTCCTCTCTCTGCACCTTCTCGAAGGGGCCTGGTCAAACCTCGCTAGGTTACCTAATCAATCGAGATATCGCAGCAACACAGACACGAAAGACGCCCGCTTTCGGATTTTCGGACAATTTGCGTGAGACGATGCAGATCTGTGCTTGCTCACGTCACTGTTGGAGCCTTTATCATGAACATGGGCCGACAGTGGCAGGGGGTCATGTCACAGGGGTCATGTAACAGAAAGCCAGGGGAGGCCGTGAGAAAAAGCTTGTAACAGCTGAGAGAACTACGCCGACCTTTTGGGAGTTGTTAAAGCCGTTTAACGTGAAATGTGTCGCTCGTAGTGACGAACACACCGAACTGCAATTCCCCCTCAACTCTATATTTTAGTACGTTTAAGCGCAATATTTTGGTTTTACGTCACACATCTACTGTTTTAGGGTGCTTTCACACCTGTAGTCTGGTTGTGTGCAGAAAGCAGCGGACAGAGCTCAAATTGTGACGGACCATTGGAGAGTAGTGTGGTTCCACTCTTATACATTTGGTTTGGTAAGGTGTCAAATCCGTAACTAATGTACTCCGAGTATAATTACTAAACCTTTTCTAAAATAAAGCACCGATTAGCAAATTAAGGTCGAGGAAACAACTCAACCGATAACTATTTGTATGATCCGTTTCATTGCAGCTTGGGTCAAGTTCTCTTTCCCGTCATCTATTGCTTTTGAGAGAATACATTTAGACTTCAATCAGTTTGAAACTGTAGAAATAGTCTTGTTTTAACATGAATAGACGGCTTTATTTCATCGTTAACAAATGGCCATTCAGCTGCAACAATAGCATACAACAATCCATTCAAAATGCTCAAGGATAGAAAGACAAACTGGAGTTGTTACCATTGTAGTATAGCGTCAATGCAGACAGACAAATCAGTTAAAACAGAAAAAGGGGACTTACAGGGTGGTATAAAATGACAGAGAGTTGAACACCACGTACAATAAGTGGTTTCCCTTCAGCTTGAAGGGAAACGTGTCCCGTTAAACTGTTGCTCTGTACAAAATGTTCTCTAACCCCATAAAGCTTTTAAAAAAGGACCAGAGGACGAGTAGCAGGGGGACGGCCTGCTGTTGCATAATGTCTGATGCATGTAAAATGATATGCCAGATAGAGTTGTTCTTAGACGCGTCTGCTGTAACCTTCCTGCCTGCTTTAAACCATTTCACCTTCTTAAACTGAGGATCTGCAAGATGTGTAGGAGGGCTAGGATGTTGTGTTCTTTTATCTGTGATTTATGTTCAACATGTAGCGGTCGGTATAGATTATGATGTTAATGTGTGTGTGTATGCATGTGTTACAGCCCCAGCTAAATTCAATACTGTTGCTTCGTCTTGGAACAAGTTCTTATGAAACTCTTTTTGGTTTATTTCTATGGCTTTAATATAATACTTTCACCAGAAAGTGAAGGCGATCGTCCAAGATAAATCTCTGCTGTAACACATTTCCATGTGTGCAAAGTTTGAATGCTTTCACAAGATAAAAGATCGCAATGAACTTTACAAATGACCCAGACAACCAGGTTTTCTTCATCGTTTCTTATTCTAGGAAATCAAATAGTTTTTTCCTGTAACTGCTTAGTATTCAGCCAATACATTGACCTTTAAGTCACGCCTGTCTGAGTGGCGAGAGTGGGTCCAAATATGTCCAGCATGACGGGATGAATCCACCTATTGACTGGGACTGTGGGCAGGAAAAGCCCACTAACAGAGTGTCAGATGTTCTTAACGACAAAGCTCCCGTTTGTCAATTGGATGAAGGCACGCTCGTCTTTCTGTGCATCTGTGTGCGATCTCCTCGCCTCTACGGCTGTCATAAGGAATCAACAGTGGTTCTTCCAGAGGAAATGTAGGTCATAAGATACACACAGACACACACTGGAAGCAGCACAAAGACAACTGCTGCACTCGTACCATGTGAGAACAAAGACTGGGCCAACTTGCTGGTAGAAATTAGTGTCAAATTAATGTCACAACGCTGTGATTTAAGCTCAGTCAGCTTTTTCACACTTCATAACCGAGTGAAATCGCAATCCATCATCAAACCCCGTCTTTAAACAGGAAACCTGTAGCTACCTTGCTTTCACACTTGATGTTATTGGGCCTATACCCGATTCTTCCTTTTGATCTCAAGGCCCAGGTCGAAGCCCAAAAGGCCACTCAGGAGTTCCAGCGGGCGGTTGAGATCCTGCGGGCGGCCAAGGAGACCATCGCCCTGGCCGAAGAGAGGCTGCTGGAGGAGGACAGCCGCCAGTTTGACTCCGCCTGGCAGGAAATGCTCAACCATGCCACACAGAGGGTACGAAACATGATGCAAGACGGCTGCAAAATACGGAAAAAGTTCCACGCTTACATGTTTGTGCACGAGGGTTGAGGTTTACACTGAAGCTGCTGATAGTGACAGTGAAACTATGACAACGCTGAAATGTCCCATATATTGCTTCTTTTCTACAATTAATAAAAAACACTTGATTGTTTCAGGTAATGGACGCAGAGCTGGAGAGAACGCGCAGTGAGGCCGAACACAAGAAAACTGCGGCCAATTACAACTCCTGCATCAGCCACTTGAGGCAGTTGGAGAAGAAAGTCAAACGCTCCATCAACAAATCCAGGTCTGTGCCTTTGTCTCCGCTCGCAATGTTCCCTTTTCTTTTTCCCCCTGCTTGGGCCTCGCTGTGTGTGTGAAAGCAGGGCTAATTTGATGTCATCTGATGCAGGCCAGATGTTTCATTTGCTGGTTGTGCTGTGTTGGGGTGTACTCCCTTTGTGAGAGCCAAGGAATGTGACTGCTCACAGAGGAGTGTTATTCTGCCAGTAGTTTCTCCAGTGACAGTCGGCACGGTTTCTCCCTCCCTCTCTCAGTTTCTTCTTTTTTCTCCCCCTGTAGGCCGTATTTTGAACTGAAAGCCAAGTATTATCTACAGCTTGAGGTATGTATGTTTGCATGCTTTTAAACAATTTAAAATTTGAGCCAAAACAGTTCAAATTACTGGAGTTAATACATTTTTTAGAACATTTGTAATAACTTTCCATCAAGCTCCACCATTTTATTTCTCCCATTAAGGACTTGCTCTAAAAGGGGCGGGGCAGTGGTGAAACCCCCTTGACACAAACCGGTGTACCACTATTCCATAGTACAGCCTCACAGGGCTACATGACTGTAGACTCTTAGTCGTGTTCACTTAGGAAGGAAAGCACGACTGTGTAAATGTCATGCTCACTAAGCTTAGGACACTGTCAAAATGTAAATATTTATATGTAAACTGTTTTACCAAGACGGTGAGTTTACTAAAGAAAACAGTTTCAATCCTCGTAGCAACTCAAGCGCCATGTGGATGAGCGTCAGGCCAAAGTTATGGTTGCCAAGACCGACTACCGCACAGCATTACGCAACCTGGAGAGCATCTCTGAAGAGATCCACGCCCAGCGACGCTCCCTCGCCATGGGCACCAGGGAACAGGGCGTCGGAGCGGAGGGAGATGGGCCCGACGAGGACATCGCCGACTTCAAAATGGAGTCAGACGGTCTGTCAAGTGAGTGCAACTACATGCAACCACATTATTCATCAACATTTAGTTTGTTTTGTTGGTGCATCCGTGTGTGTGTGTGTGTGTTTCAGTGGTGTCCGTATCAATCGATGAAGACAGTCACAGTAGCAGCTCAGAGGAGGACACAGATACTCACTCCACCTCCTCCTCCCGAGACATGCCCTCCCCCTCCTCCTCCCAGCCCTCCACCTCTGCCTCCACCCCCCTGGACATGCCCTGCTCTCAGCCCTCCTCACCCTACTCGTGCCTCTCCTCCTCTCCCCCCGTCCCCTCTTCCTCCTCTCCCCCCGTCCCCTCCTCCTCCTCTCCCCCCGTCCCCTCCTCCTCCTGTCCTGGCGAACAAGAGTTAGCGAGCTCCTGCAGCCCTCATGACCCAGAGTCGGTGTGGGGTTCTCGGCGTGCCTCGCCTCTCCTGGGCCCTCGCAGCCAGTGCAGTGGAGCTTCTTCTCCAGACTGCGACCAGGAGAGAGGTGCGTGTTCATCACATCAGTGTGTACATGTGTGTTGACTTCTGATGTGATGCTTCATCCTTTATGTTAAAAGTTTTGTCGCTTTAAAAGCTTTAAAAAAAAAAAAAAGTTCAACCTTTAGTTTTGTGATACACTTTAAAAAGTTTGACTAGAAGATCAGTACCAATTTCATGTTTCAAGTGCATTAAGGACAGAGCTGGAGTAAAACAGTTTTTATTGTGTGAAAAACGGCATCCTGTTCACCATGCTAGAGGCGGATGGCATTTACTGGAAAGAGTTAGGTTTTCAGTAAAGTTCTGTTTCAGTCAGCAAAGGTAAATTGGTAGATCATTGGTTGACTTTAACATGCACATTTATTCACAGGCGCATGCACTCCTTTTCTGTGTGTTGCAGGTGACAGAGCAGAGGGAGCGGAGGCAGCGCTAGAAGCTGGTTTGAACAAGCTAACCTTAACTGTAGCTCCAAAACAAGAAGGGGACTCCGGGGATGAACAAGATCCCCATGTCATTAACCCCGAAATATCCTCTCCCAGCTCAGCCACTACCATTCTGTTACTCAGTGTCTAATAAAACTTCAGTCTGGGCTCTGTGGCAGAGGACTTGGGAGCAGGGCAGGAGGATATGAGAGAACAACCTACACACCCCCAAAGCTCAAACCAACCTGGCATTGCGTCTCCATATTGTCTTAACACCCGATGGTGTCGTATTAGAAGGTGCTATAAGTAGTGTATTAGAACATCAGTACATCATTTAAGTAAATTGTGAACCCGTGGTGTAAACTAATCAGAGCAGGGACGGGAGGATTGGTCTGTGTTGGTGTCATTAGTGCTGGCATTCTTCAAAAGATTGCATTTGTCATGAATCTCCTTTCTGTTGCAAAGAGGCTGTTTGTTGCCATTGAACTGACTTCACCAGCTCCGTCTATTTTGTGCCGGAAAATAATTTGCGTTGTACAGCAGTATGGGAAATCGTCTCTCTTTTGGCATATTGTAGAGGCTGTCAAACTTCTCAATGACGGTGTAACCCGTCTACAGCTTTAAAGTAATGTGTCAAAGTTAATGTCACAATACATGTATTGATGTAAACATACTATAGTTGGCACCACTAGGAGAAGTCAACAGTGAGCCTCTTTTTGGATCTGGATCTAAACATGGAGGATCAAAATGGGACAAAACAAGATGTCGACCGTTGGATCATTTCTTGTTCTGCCTCGATTATTGAGCTCCGCTTTTAGCTCCTAAATGTGAAGTTGAAATGTAGGATGCAGAGACTGTTTTGGGGGAGTACTTATCGAGGAGTGCATGCAGTACTCCGAGCACTGAACACCGGAAGAGACTCTTCAGGCGGGACTGAACACAAGTGGTCTTCCATTTGGATTTGTGAGTGAGTGAATGTTTTGAGTGCAGATCACCATCTGATGTGGTGATTGAGCACATTTGTGTGCGTGTGTCTGTTGTGTTTTTGGGAAATGCTCAAATACTACCTTGTAGTACAGATATTCTATATTTATACTCCTGTATTCTTGTATATGAACAGTGGTTTGTGGTTACTATCGTCATTGTTTAACACAAAATAAGCAATAAATATGTGCTACATTTATCAGATTATTTTTATATCGGTTTTCAACAATGTTTGTTAGCACTTAAGGTTATAAATATAATTATTGATCATCAAAGCCTCGAGTCCAAGTAGACGTTTGTGCCAAGTTTGGAGAAATTCCCTCATGGCACTCCTGAGAAAGTGTTTACGAAAATGGAGCGGACGTCGGTACGGACGGACAGAACCGAAAAACATAATACCGACACGTAGAGGCATAAAAAAACACTGAATAAAACCTATTTTATTTTATTCTAACTGTTAAAATCATTTTTAAAAATACAGAAAACTAACCTTAATGCCGAAAGAAAGGACTATTCTGAAAAAGGTTACGTTGCAAAAACTCAATCAAGTAGATTATCAAGTGCGAGTATTGAAGCAGCACATTTGACGTTTCTACACAAACTTACTATCTTTGCTTCATAATAGAAAATCATCTTACCTCACAGACATGAATCCAAAGGGACCTTTGACCTCCATCAGCCCATACTTGAGTCCAAGTAGATGTTTTATGCCAAGTTTGAAGAAATTCCCTCAAGGCATTTCTGAGATATTGTCTTCACAAAAATGGAACGGACGTTGGTACGGACAGACATACAACCCAAAAACACAATGCCAGCAGCCACAGCTACCGAGGAGGCATAAATAAATACAACGAATCAGATTCTCTCTCCGAACTTAAACGTTTGAGTTCATTCAAATCTGGTGATTTTAAGAAAACATTTTAAGAAAATACAGAAAACTAACCTTAATCTCTAAAGAAAGTACAATTTTGGAAAAACAAACGTGATGTCGCAAATACGCAACCGAGTAGAGATCGTCAAGTGTGAACATGACGCATCACACTTAAGGTGTCTAAACTTACAGGCTTTGCCTCATAATTAAAAGTCATAAGTTTGTTAAAAACCAGTTTCATTAAAGTAGAGTACAACCCCAAAAGAAAATGTAATAACTAACATCAACCGACCTGATCCTATAAATAAAAGTACTATTTTGACAAAAGGTCGTTATAAAGATGCAACTGAGAGGAATTGTCAAGTGTAAGTATTGTAGCAGCACACTTGAGTTTCTACCTAAACTTACAGGCTTTGCGTCATAATTAATAATCATCTTACCTTACAGATGTGAATTCAAAGTGACCTTTGACCTCCAAAATATAAATCAGTCCATCCTCTAGTCCAAGTAGACGTTTGTGCAAAGTTTGAAGAAATTGCCTCCAGGCTTTCCTGAGAAACCCCGTTCACAAGAGTGTGACGGACGTCCGTACAGACATGCAGAAAACATAATACCTCCTGCCAAAAATAAACTATAACCAACCTTATTCTGTTAAAGTAGTGCTATTTAAAAAAACAACGCATGTTGCAAATATGCTGCAGTGAGAAGGGTCAAGAGTGACTATTACAGCAGCACATTGGAGGAGTCTACCCAAATGTACAGGCTTTGCTCCAATAATCTCATCGCACATTAAACATAAGAATTAAATGTTTGCAAAATATATTAATTAAGATTCTTCTATTCATATCTGGTGACAATAAAGCAAACGCATTCATAAAAATACTAAATAAAACAATCCGTTTTCTCGAAATAAAGTACTATTTTGAATAATTACGTTTGAAATATACAACTGAGTAGAGACCGTCAAGTGTGAGTGTTGTCGCAGGACACTTGAGTTGTCTACCCAAACTTACATGCTTCGTTCCATCGTTAAAAATCCTCTTATCTCAGAAACTGAGTGAAATGTTTTCAAAAATCTTTCATCCATTAGTAGAGATTCTTCTCATCTTTGGAAATATGAAGGTCTGTCCAGTTTCATTAAAATCTAGTGACAACAAAATAAACATTGCATGAAAACCAACCGTAGTCTCTACATGAAGTACTATTTTGAAACATTTATGTAGCAAATATGTGACAGACAGTCAACTATTAATTATTGATAATCATCTTATCTTAAAAACATTGAAAAGTTAAATGCTTTCAAAATCCTTCATCCATTAGCAGAGATTCATCAAATCTGGTGAGAATAACCAAAACATATAATACACCCCCCCCCCCCCTTCTAAATAAAATATACTGCAGTGAGTAGAGATTAATAAGTGAGTATTGTAGCAGCACAATTGAGTTGTCTTCACAAACTTAAATGTTTTGCTACAAAATAAAAATAAAAAAGTGTTTACGTTACATACGTGGGGTCACAGCGACTTTGACAAATGAACACCAGAATCCAGTCAGTTCATCCTCGAGTCCAAGTCCACGTTATGTTTGAAAGAAAATTCCTTGGAGGTTTTTCTGAGATATCGCGTTCACAAAAATGGGATGAATGGTCGTACCGGACAGACAGACAACACAATGCCTCCAAGCGTAACGAACAAAATCAACTCAATGACGTTCTAGTTTGAATAATGCATGTTGTGAATATGCTCTGGTGAGTATTGTCATTATGATCATTATGATCATTATGATGATGGCGCTATACTGCACATCCGTTACCGGCCCCGTTAGCTTCACATGCTGAGCCAAGTGAATTGCTGACAAACGCTCCTTTTATATCAGGCTTTTATTGAAGTTCCTGCTTTGTGGTTTCCATACTCCATATTTAGTATGGGTGACCCCTTTCACAAGTTTGACATGTCACTGTTTTTGCAGTCCTTGCACAGTTGACATTTTATTAAATATCCAAAACACAGACCATACATTTTTACAAACTTAATTGTGTGGATGACTTTTAAAACTGTGGGCCATTTTTCCCACAACAGGAAGTTTGGATGCAATTGACCTCAAATTAGAGGGAACATCAAATTCAACCACACACTGTAAATCCTGCAGAACATTAAGTGGAGCCTGTCATGATTGAATGTTATTTTCCTCCATTAGGTGTTCAAATGTCTGCATATAAGATTGGTTTGCCAGGGGATCGCCATCCAATACTGTAATCTCCTGCGACAGCTAGATTTTGTTGCTTGATATGATCAGCAATGCATTCTGGAAGGATGAGACTTTTGTTGATTGCTGCGTGGACTCGTACGTTTCTGAAGTGGTGTTTTGGGCACCACACTCACTTAAACTATACAAGTGACACCTCAGCATCCAAAAAGTCAGTTCTTTTTTTACTGGCTTCCAAATAAGCCTTCAGTCCATCTCGAGTTGAATCAACCTTTGATCCTTCATTTCAAGGCTTTGGGGGAAGTACTATTTTAGCAGCAGATGATGCAATTTTTATTTTCCAGCTCCATTTGTTCCGGTTTTGTTTTTAGTGTCACTTGAACTTGCAGTGCATGTTTGTCCTTTAATACAGCAGCTCAGGCTAGCATCTTCAGCAGCTGCTGTTTTTACATGCCGACCTGGAAAAATAGTTCAGTTCCACTCCAAAGATGTGTTAGACCGTTTATTCTTCTTCCACACAAAGTGTAATGGAACCAGTTACCAAATAATGAACTGGGGTGTGTGAGTGCAGTCAACTGAAAATATTTAATCCCAGGCTTGGTCTTGATTTCGCACCCAACGTATCCGTCAGGGATAGGTTGCACAATTCTTCCGGCCATGAGTTGGGAGGTGCTGAGTAATCAACTGAGTCATGAGCACCATATCTCCGGGAATGACGTTGCTCCTGACACTTCACCACTTATGACACACGGACGCTCCTGAAGTAGAGCAAAGTATTCCTTAATCCATCGTTTCCAAAATAAGTCGAACTTGTTGCCACCTGCCTCGAGCATTTACCCTCCTTTTGGTACCGTCCTGATGGAAACGACGACATGGCCTTAAGAAGCAAAAGTTTAGGGCTTTGTGCTTCTAAGTCATTGGGATCAGTGGATGCTCTGGTAATGGGACAGCTGTTATGACCCTCTTCATCAAGGTTCTGCACCGTCAGGCTGTAGTTCAGGATCTTCCTCCCATGGCGTTGCAACATCCTCTCAGAAAGACTGCCATGAAAGTGCACTTTCCAAATAGGCAGAAGCAAGTTACTATGCATTTCCAAAATGTACTTGTAGCAAAGCTTTTGCTTCAACATATCCTCTGTCATGGGCCATAAGAAGACAGCTTCTGACAAGCTCAAGGCTGCCCCCTGGTGTACAGTTTGAGGAGGTTTAAGCAGTGTTTGGGGTCGTCAGTCTTCTCTTCAATGCTGTGCTCAAAAGCCCCTTTAAATGAGTCTAGTGCAAAGGGTCACCGTCAGAAACCGGAAAGTAAGAGACAGCTGCTGAACCAACGAGGCTGTTCATTTTGAGACTCCCATCCCTGCTGCTTGGTGCTGAAACTGTGATTTTTCTTATTGCACATCGATGTCTCGTTTCCTCCGAGTGTCAACCATGTCATACATTTCTGAAGTTGAGGACGCAGTTGTGGGGCATTGTCATCCTTTGCCTTTTATTACACACCTTTTGTGAACCTTTGCTTGCACTCATTCTGGAGCAAGGCACAAAAGCCTTGGCAGCAAGTTTGAATCCTCATTTGTGTTCATCCAGTTTTCCAATCTTTCCCATTTCACAATCGCAAACGTGCAACAAATCATCCCATCGACACAGCCCAATAAATGATCAATCACACAGTAGAATTAACACCAAGTACCATAGAACACCTCTGCCGCTTTGTCGATAGCCATCAGGCTTTTATCCTTGTAGCAGCAATGAATGAACTGCTCACCAATAGAGTCACACAATAACACAAAAAAACTCGACTTCTGAAGCATTCAAATCATGTCGAAGTTTGGTGTTGAGTGAGTGGGGACAGGCTTCATAAGTCCTTTTTTCAGTGTTCTACGTAGTTGTATTTTTACAAGACATCATTGAAATAATTGACTGTTTTTGATTAAATATGTCCAAACCTCGGTTGACATGATCAACATTTCCACCAGCACAGCTTATTCATTGTTCTTGTGCATGAGCTTGATCATATAGTTTTCCCCCGTGGAGTGCTTTGCAGTCGTAAGGCTGTCAGTCATGTTTGTTTTTGTGTGTTTTAGGCTGTGTCTTGCAAACATTGTTTATGCTCCGTGTCATACAAAAGCAGTATTTCCTTTTTGCCGATCAAACTAATTAATTCACACACAGCCTGCTCAAACGTACACATGGCATTTTCCATTTTTTTTAAACCACAGGTATGATTCCCGTTTGATCATCAAACATCCGATAAAGTTACTCGATTAACAGCGAAGCAATCACAGACTGTGTGTAAGAAGAAATGAATTTACTCACGAGTGGGCCCAATCTGTCAGCTCCCTCGTGTCACTCTTTTCCAATGCAAACTGCGTGTTTCTCCTTAGTCCCGGCGACGTTTTTCGACTTGATGAAGTGGCCAACAAAGGTATTTTCTTAAGAAAGATTTCGACTTGAATATCAAAAACAACAGAAACTTCTACTCCTGTTTCAGCGGTGTACTCTTACAGCTGTAAACGGTTTGCTCCCCCCCAGTCTCATCAGGTGTCATCAATCTCCTTAATTAAATACGCATACATGCAGGAGCAGGGCTGAGCCAATAGGTGGCGTGGCAAGGCATAATCTCACAGAAATAAATCAACATTCATTTTTAAAATAACCATTTAACCAACCACATAGCATGTTGGTCATCGAAATAAAACCTTTAAATCCTGCAGAATTATTTTTTCAAGTGTCTAGAATACACAAGATTCATGAAGTGAAATGAAAGATAAACACTTTAAACATGTTTGTGTACCTCAGTCCCTGCAGCAGTAACTTGACTGCATTGGGTCGTCTATTTAAAAAAATAATAGTGGTATTAATAAATATATAAATATATATATATATATATATATATATATATATATATATATATTTATATATATATATTTATTTATATATATATATATATTTATATTTATATATAAATATATATATATTTATATATATACATAAATATATATATATATATATATATATATATATATATATATATATATATATATATATATATTCCATGTGTGTTCTTGGGTAGTAGTGGTTTATGGTTTATTTGTAAGACTCCTTTATTGGAATGTGTTTGAGTAACTTGACACATCAGGCTCAAAAGTTATGTCGGATTTAAAATTTGACAAGTCAACAACCAAGGAGCCATTATCTCTGTCAGATAATGGCTGTAATGAGCCATTATCTCTTTCCTGCTCTGCAAAGTCCTGTATGTGGCAAATGTATTTATCGTTACTTTCTACTTCAAACAATAAAAGCGACGTTGACCATGTCAACAGTAGGCTACTGAAGGTTGTATATACAATATATATATACAATATATATATTTCCTATAGCTACGTTACGTGCTACACAAACCTCTGTGGGTAACTGCACAGCTCATTTAGTCATATGACACACATCACATGATAACCCATATGATAAACCCGCCCCTCGCTGCTGATTGGGCAATCCGCTACCACGCCACCGTCTGATTGGTTGAGAGACGACGTCAATAGCTGTGTTTGCGGTTTGTTATGTTACCAGTTTTCAGAGTCCTATGTTTCCTGTTTGGCTCTAGTCTGACCGTTTATCTCCTGTATTTGTGATCCCACAGTAGAAACTATGCGTTGGTGCGTCGCAGCTGCTCTTTTGTGTGCGGTCATAGGTAAGAGAGACGTTCAATGAGACTCATCGTGTCCTACGTTCCTACGTTACGTGCTACGAAAACAGCTGACGTCCGCATTTTGGCGTTATTACAAAGTATTTTTCATGCAAACTATCGGTCAGGTTGCTAAATATAATAATTAGGTATTCACGGCAGTGGTCAGTGAATATTAAAGTCTGCATGAATTCAGATATTAAGGAAAGTATATCGTCGTCTGTCTCCGATACGTGAATAAAGAGATTGTTTTGCAAAAATCTGTCAATTTTAAGTTGACTTGATTATCGTGGTAGTTACATGCATCCTAAAATATAGATTATGATGCCGGAAAAAACATGTAAACTAGACTTTGATTCGGTGTACGTTCAACACACCATACTGAACACTAAACTATAACTCTGTCATAAGACCTTAATTCTGTTATGTCGTTATTCCTTCAGTGGTGACAGAGCTATATACTCTTTGAGGAATTGTGGGCAGTAAGATTGTACAAATATGTGTATATGTATGTATGTATATACAAATGCTGGAGTATGATAAGAGTGAAAGAATAATAAAGTATTTACTATATCACAGCTGTCTTGCAGCTGTTTGCTTTGACTCTTTGTTCGTGATATTGAGAAGTAAATTGATAAGTTCAACAACAATCCTGATCGGGGTTTTTTTTGTAAAGCATCTATCAACACTTTGTTTTTGTTTCCAGCAACAGAGGGAAAAGCAGTCCCTTCCCCTCTAAATTTTGGGAACAGCTATCATGTCAAAGGTAAGCAGTGCAACATTAGATGACACATTTAGGACCTATTTTTCCTCAGCTTTGAGCCTCATTGAAGGACCGTTTTCACATTTGTATTGCAGGAGTGATCTCTCTGCCCTACGCTGAGATCAAGGAGCCATTCGAGGCCTGGTTAGACCTAGCGGCGAAGTCCAGCCGAATAGACTACTACCATGGTAAGAAACCTCTGGAATCTCTATTCCTCTTAATAAACCTGACTCTGGATTTCTCCCCGCTCGGCTGGATTATTGATGTGAAACTGAGAACGTGTTGTGTCAGACCAAAGTCCCCAGAGCGAAACGTAAGCTCAGCACTCAGTGCACAAACTAAGAAGTGAAAGAAAAAGAATCAGCGTTTTGCGGGAGACTTATTGTCGACTCATGTTACATACTCATGACTTCTTAAGTCAGGTGTTTAAGCCGATTCTTTTTGTTCAGATGCCATCTTCAGGAAGTAAAATGTCAGAAGTTTAATTTCTCAGTTGTCACAGATTACGTACACCTTGTTTCCGTGGCTATAAACGTACCTACATTTATCTAGTGTCAAGTTTAAGATGTGTTTATCTCATTTTGTTGTAACGGTTTATATAACTGTATTTATCATAACCAAAGCAAATGCTTATGAACAAAATAGTAACATCTTCACCAGAGAATAGCCACAGTATTGCACAGTCGGTGCTCTGATGTAACCGGCTGTGGTCTGTAGCATTTGCTTGCTCTGTTTAGAAATGACAACAGTGTCTCTACTCAATTCAGGAAGCCTAAGCAGACCACCAGCCTCTGTTTCATTTTACAAAATCATCAACTGAAAATAATGCATGTTTAACGTGTAATGCAAAAATGGGGAAGCAGAAGCGTGCTTCATGAAATTGCACACTGAGATTAAAGGAACTAATGCTGTTTTTTAACTTCTCACATGGATCATCAACAGGCCAGGTGTCGACCTTCCACTTGGGGGCGGAGCAGCCGTGGGGCGTTTCCTATAAAATCACTCCCGAGACCACGGAGACGACGCAGAATGTGATGAAGTGTTTCCAGGTCAACGGCACGAAGGACGACGCGGTCACATCGCAGGCGTCGCTGCCTGATGTGCAAGGCTTCCAGGTCTGTGAGCGTAAAAGCGCTCCGTGAAGTATTTCAACATCAAAACATGTCATATTTTATAGTATAGAAAAATAATCACTGAAGGAAACATTGTTCTCACCTGTTGCAACATATTCTGTGACCCATTCAAGTGTAACTGCAGACTATGCACGATGAATAAGAATTAAAAATGACAACATAACAAAACAAGAGTACAAATAAAAAGTGCAAAAGTAATACTAACATCAGTGCCGAATAGAAACTTAAAATGTGAAGTAATACTGTGCGTGATATCGAAAAATACACATTTCATTTGATTATTTCTGTTGGGAAAATATGCTCTGACATGTTTTGTCTGTGTGCTCACAAGTCAAAATGTTGATCTGCCTCATAGTTCCTGAGGATGGAGCACTGTGGAGGTTCCCTGTGTGAAGTTTGGCAGAATGTGACCCTTGTGGGCTACAAGAAGAACACCTACACACTGTGGGTGACCCGTTCAGAGAGGGGTGCAGACGGCAGAGACGAGCCTGCCACGCCCCTCCATTATGAGATGTTGGGTTACAACACGCTGCTGGGCTCACATTATGACAAATACTTGGTGGACTACAAAGAGTTCAGCACTCAGGTGGACCCCGAAGTCTTCTCGCTGCCTGAAGGTTTGTGCTCCGCTGTAGTTGCGAGACGTTTTGGAAGAGTTTATAAAGGTAGGGGAAAAAACCTTCTTTATTTTCTTCTCCTACAGGGATGAGCTGTGGTGGGTTTCCTGGTCCAGGAGTGGAGCACCACATGTTGGCCAATCCAATGAAAGATCTCGTCCACACCTCGGCATCAGGCCACTCGGAGCGCATCTTCAACCATTTCAAGGACAAGTTTCAGCGTCAGTACGACGACGAAAGAGAGCATGAGAAAAGGGGATACGCTTTTGTTCATAACCTCCGGTGAGAGGAACATTAAATACTGATAAGTTGTGTCGCTGCAGCTTTTCTTAAAGGACGTATGCTTTCCAGCAGTTCAGCATAGATGTGTATCTGATGACTGGTTTCCTGCAGGTATGTCCACTCCAAGAACAGAGCAGGGCTGCCCTTCTCTCTGGCTCTGAACTCGCTGTCAGATCGAACCATGTCGGAGCTGGCCACCATGAGGGGGAGGAAACAAGGAAAGACCCCAAACAGAGGGCTCCCTTTCCCCGTAAATAATTACAAAGGGGTGAAAGTGCCCGAGTCACTTGACTGGAGGCTTTACGGTACGTGTTTGCAATTTAAAGTCAAACAAAGATGCAGCTTCCTGGCAGGACATCCTGGTTTTTAACTGGACTCTGCTCCTGCAGGTGCCGTGACCCCGGTGAAGGACCAGGCCATCTGCGGCTCCTGCTGGAGCTTTGCCACCACTGGAGCAGTAGAGGGCGCTCTCTTCCTAAAGGTGAAAATGATGTATTTGGAAGTGACCCGCAGGATACTGCCCCAACATCGGCAGGTTCATAAACAGAGCCGCTCCCCAGGGGCCAGTTTTAAATATACTTCTTCGCGATCTCACAGCGTCTGCCCAGCAACCTGCAGACAACAGCTGGTGTAAAAATGTTCATCATGAACGTCTCCGTTCAGTCCCAAACCACCTGTTTTTTTCTGCAGTTGTACTTTAGAGGATTTGTATTCGGTTACTAATCTGAGTGTGATCATGTCTTCTTTTTTTTTGGGCTCTTGTCTTTCAGACGGGATCCCTGCAGGTTCTGTCTCAGCAGGTGCTTGTAGACTGTTCCTGGGGATTCGGCAATAACGGCTGTGATGGAGGGGAGGAGTGGAGAGGATACGAGTGGATCATGAAACACGGAGGCATCGCCACAACAGAAACCTACGGAGCCTATATGGGAATGGTGAGAGAATAGTATGAAACCTGTCGGAGCAGATTAACCTGTAACGCCAGGGCTCGACAGTAAGGGTTGCCATTTTGTAACGTAAAAAATAGGGACCGTAAAATGTGCACCCACAAAGATATAAATATTTAACATTTGATGATTACTTTCCTTCAAGAGAAAGATGGCTTCCAGTCCTGCTGCACTGCAGGGTTCGGTGTTAACTTTCTGCCTCCCTCTCTGATCAGAATGGATTTTGCCACATGAACACATCGCAGCTCACTGCGCAGATCCAGAGCTACACCAACGTGACATCAGGAGACGCGGAGGCCCTTAAGCTGGCGCTCTTTAAAAACGGACCGACGGCCGTCGGCATCGACGCAGCTCACCGTTCATTTGTTTTCTACAGCCACGGTGTCTACTATGAACCGGCATGTGGTAAGTTTGCCTCCCACGCCCACTTTTCACAGCAGCAACGGCCTTTTTGTCGCTCCCTAACTCTGCATGCTTCTTGTGTGCTTTCCAGGTAGCACCGCTGAAGATTTGGATCATGCCGTGCTTGCGGTGGGATACGGCACACTAAACGGGGAGCCATACTGGTTGGTGAAGAACTCATGGTCCACCTACTGGGGCAATGACGGCTACATCCTCATGTCAATGAAGGACAACAACTGTGGCGTCACCACCGATGCGACGTATGTCACACTGGCATAGATTTGGCCCTTTCCTCTATGTAGCACTAAATGTTCATGCCACGATCTGAGTGCCTGAGGATGAACGACACCTAATGTCGGATGTGCTGAGGTGAGGATATCACGTCAAACTGTGCTGCTTGGTGTTAATAATGTGTCAAATGTTGCTGTTGGATGGTGTCTGAGGAAACTGCAAACAGAACACGTCTGCTTTTTCAAACATGATTTTGACAAGTTCATTGCTGGTGGCACAAAGCTACAGTGCCTTCATTTCAAAGGTGCATTTTGTGACATATTTCCACTTTGTCTTATACTTTATAATTTATTGCATTCAAATGCACTGGAATGGAATCAATGCAATTGTAAGTCGCTTTGGATAAAAGCGTCTGCTAAATGACTGTAATGCAATACAAATCAAAAAGGAAAGCGTTCTGTCTGCTGGCTTCAGTGACATCGTGTGATTCTTGTTCATCGAACGCACTTAAATGCGGTTGTGTAACAGCGAGGTATGCTGTTTAGCGTCATGCAGTCGGAAAACATGTTTTTAGGATTTTATACGTTCAGAGCACACTGCTCTCAAATAACTTTGCGATATGAATAATAGATTTGAAAGAATAAAGTTCCTTTTGCCTGAGTAACATTGCATGTTACATGATGTGCTTCTGATCCACGCCTGGTTTTTTTTATGTATCACAAGTTTATATTTACAATAAAAGACCTTTAGCATAAAAGTAAAAAAGTATTTCACTGATCCAAGTCATCAGTGAGTCATTTTACATCCGAGTATAATTCAACATATTAAAAGGCGACAGACTTCTAGAAACGATGCTGGAATCAAATATTTCTTCACATGCTGATGAGTTGCATCCCATAATATCCACACAACGCACGAACATGCACTGAAAGCATGCACGGCGGCCCGGCAATGTCAACAAAGTCGGATAAAGCTGTGATTATAACACACAGAGGGCTCAGGTAGATCCAGGCGTCTGGGTCTTTACATTGAAACACTGAGATTTTATATCCTGCTCAGGGTCATGGAGGCCGAGCTGCAAGGCTGCATTAGATAAACACGAACCAAAGAGCTCAAAAGTAAAAAAAAAACAACAATCTGAGGTCACGTTCTAGTACCTTGTGTCCCAGTTCTCTGCGTCCTCCACTGTGTCAGGGAGAGGTCTGTCGGCAGTTTCGGGCAGTGCCAGGGCCGGGACAGCACCCAGCAGCGGGAAGGCCCCAAAGATGACCAGAGGAGTGGAGGGGCTGTGGTCATGAAGTAGGTTCATAACGGGAGCCAACACACCGCCCACCCTCGCAAACATACAGGACACACCTATTCCTGTTTGCCTGCAGGTACACAAGGGAAGTTGTAGGTATTACCCACAGAGACTTTGGGATCATGTGTGTATTGAAGTAATAACTGCCCAGATAGACATGATTTACCGGAGCACCGTGGGGAATATCTCAGCGGTGTACACGTAGATGACAGCAAAGGAAGCTGTTATACCAAACTTCCCAACCATAGCAAGACCAGTCAGGACATTGGGATGATCTACAGACAGAGGGAGGCAAATGATCAAAGTGATGCATCGGAGTATCAGCTCATGACGTTTGGAGAAAGTTAACAGTCCCGTCAGAACACTACAGACACACGGCGTCCATCCTACCTGCAGGGACAACGAGCATCAGCAGACAGGCGAGCCCTCCGACAGCCAGAAAACCGCTTTGGGAGAGTCGGCGACTGCAGGGCAGGACGAGCAGGACGAGAGAACGAGCCGGGACCTCAAGCAGCCCGAACACAAACTGGGTCAGGTGGAGGTTCGTTCTACAGTTTATTTTTATTATGGGCTACATAAATAAAATGTACTTGACCTGACGATATATCATCAAATGTAATATTTAAAGTTGGGGTCAGTCAGGGAACTTTTTACAAGAGACAGTTTTACATGTATTTACTGTATCATCCAGTCCATCCATTCTGCATTCATTTCTTTGTATTGTTTACAATTCACCGACCACTTGACTTGGACATAAACTTGTTTATTTTTGTTTTATTGATGGTCATTGGTGCCTTTTATATATATTTATTTTGTATTTACACACAGATACTTGACCAATAAAGGTGAGTCTGACTTATTAAAAAAAAAGAAAACATTGTAATATGATAACTCATTCAGGAGGCCTATGTGATTTTCTCAGTGCATAAACCTGTAAATTGATGGAACACACTGAACAGACTTGGTACACTATACTTCTACTTGATTATTGATGTATAAAGGCCAATAAAAACGCTGACAACACTGTGTTGCTAAAAGGTTAGATGATGTCACCTGAAATCACTCACCATAATGTATAGAGTTGTGTTTAAAGTGGCATAGAGCTCAGGTCTGAATCAGTAAATCCACTGATCACACGAAACATCAAGCACAGATGATGAATACATATCTATCAAAACCAACAAAATAAAGCCCGATAGGACCCCAAAGTAGCACAAGATCACCGTAATCTCACGAAGCAGAACCATAGTGTTTTATTCCATGTTAGAGTTACAGCCTTTCCTTGGGCTAACACTTTACATTACACTTTGCAAATAAATAATGCAGTCAGTTTCAACATTGTCCGATCCAGAGTAGTGCGATTGATTCCCAAGTCTATTTCTAAAGAACATTTAAAGATTACATCAGTCGACGGAAATGAGGTACAATCAAAATAACATAAAAACAACACAAAATACATGTTAAAATGACAATATATAAGAATATAGAAAATACAGCAACTCACATAGTCAAAGCCAGAGAATACAAATGTGTTTTAAGATGAGATTTAAAAACAGACAATGTGCCTCACAGGCAGTTTTGGGAGTTTGAGGGCTACAGTTGCAAAGGCCCGTGATCCCCGTGCTGGATGGGATGTATGGTTTTAAAAGAGCGGAGATAAAGGTTGTCGCTGGTAATGATTGGTATATAAAATCAATTCTAAAAGATGCCACTGAAGGGAAGCAGTAGCCCGATATGGGAAATATGGTTTGTCTGCTTGTTACCGTTAAAAGACGCCCTGCATCATTCTGGATCCAATGCAAGCGGGAGAGCTTGGCAAACACCAACATAAGGGTCACAACAGGTCAGGTCAGGTCAGCGAGGAAGGCACTAACGAATAAAAATGACTTGACCCTGAACAGCTTCAGATGGAAAAGGAGAGATTTTATGAGTCCGCCATGTTATTCTATTGTTCTCTGGAGACGATGGATCCTCTCTCTTCAGTCTCGCTGGTCAAGTGGGAGGAAATCACTGCAGCAGATTCATTGGAATTAGTTGAATCTTTACGTCACAGTTCCATAAAAAATAAAAATAAAAATGGTCATATAGTATGTTGATGGAAGAATGTTTTTCTGCATAATAATAAAAATCCACCTTGCATTAAACCAGTAAAAACTGTGAACTACTAAAATACATGCAATTTATTATTGTGGTGATTTAGAAGTGGGCTTCCTACTTTACACGTGTGTTATAAAAACGGAAGCCTGTCCCTTTCCGGTTGTGGGTGCTCGTGACGTCACTGATGCTCGATTCAGACCGGGCTAGGTGCTGGTTTGGGTGTCTGGACGGCAGCAGGGAGATAAACTGTCAAGTCAGATAGAGTGTACCGGGAAGCAAAAGCAGAAATCTTCCCTTTAAAATTAAAAGCACAAAAGTCTCTTCTTAATTTCCCAAATGAACAAAAAGACTGGAGAAATATTGTGGTGTAATAAGCATATCGGTAGCCCACGCATTCACATCTGAGCATGTGAATCGCTCTGTAGCAGATTATTGCACGTTATAGATAAGAAAACTATATTT
The DNA here is from genome assembly GCF_949748355.1 of Melanostigma gelatinosum. Lineage (NCBI taxonomy): Eukaryota > Metazoa > Chordata > Actinopteri > Perciformes > Zoarcidae > Melanostigma > Melanostigma gelatinosum. Next base: position 19,160,933 of record NC_136650.1, on the reverse strand, counting down.
CCTGCCTGAGACCATAAGAGATGGAAGCTTTAAAAAAGTATTTGTTCAGCATTGCCTTTGACGACCTTTGTTTTATACTGACTTCTACATGTTACTCTGATGCATTCCTGGTTTGTTTTAGTGGTTTATGATGCAGTTTTTGCACGTTTTATTCATTCTCTTGTTTCTTCACCTTGTTGTAAAGCACATTGACATAAACTATACAAATACAATTGTATTAATATTATTATTATTATTATCACATTTTATTCTGGATAGACATTGAAGCTCCTTTTCCTCGGTTTTGGTTGCTTATGACACGGTGACCTCCATAAAAGTATTTACACATTGGAAATACATGCTCACAGCTATGAATGTGTGCTTTTGTAAAAAGATGTATCTCTAATTTAGTACGGATCCCTCAAGATACTTTTTTACCTTGTATGGGGTTAAAATCCGTTCACCAATACTGATTTTATTGTGAAGGAGGTGACCAGAAGTCGTGTTAATCTCCTCCTGGCTGGCTTCACAGTGGTGAGGGAGGCTCCGGAGAGAGGGAGAGAGAGAGAGGGAGAGAGAGAGACAGAGAGAGAGAGGGAGATGGCTGAAGGGAAGGAAGACTGGACCGGGTCAAGAGCGACTTTGGAAACCAACATAAGGTGCCCTTGATCATCCAGATCTGTCCGCGCTGTGGAGAGAGTCCGGACCCGAGAAATAGCGCGCAGCCTGTTTGACAGGGACCGTTTTCTACCTGCTCATCCAAAGAGACAATCATCAATATCTGCCGATCTCCCCCCTGAAGGATTCCTCAACTGCACCAGAGTCCCGTTCGGATTTTCTGTCACTATACTGAGTGTGAGTAGCCTATAGAGCTCCGTGCCGACGATCTTAAATGGCGATGTCATGCATCATATCGGTCAGCTGATCATGTTCTGCCACGCTTATTGTGTTACTGTAGAGACGCGAATTATGAAAACACAGATCCGCATCCGATGACGCGACCTTCTGATGTCGATGAAGCCACACCCGCAGACAGACAGCATTCAAATAGCATTGTTTGGGCCACATGCATGCATGAACCCTGGCCTGTTTAGTGGGGATGCTGCAAGCAGCATGATCAGCAGCAGCAGCAGCAGCAGCATTCACTGCAGGACAGCAGTCACAGTTGTTTACTGTAAGACATCCAATGAGCTATTCCGGTAACGGTCAGATTCCCAACTACAGATCAGTATTTATTTCGAAATCTGGATTTATTTGTCTCCATGGAGATCCTTTAAATAACTTTTACTTGCTTAGAGCTCATCTCTTTTTGAAGATGTGAGGAGAAGGAGTTTTTACAAGTTGACATGTGCTTGTGTTGGTGAAAGGGACTGTGATCTGGGAGTGTTAGAATGGCCTTTAATCCCACATTTGCATGTGCATGTTGGCAGTTTGAACCTGCAATCAGCCACAATGGAAAGGTCAAATACAATACCCTCTCAAACACAATATGACAGAGAGTGAACACAAGAGTACAACTGGTGCAACGGGAAAGACGTCCTCAGGTTGTAGAGCTGCTACACGAAGAACAGAGCATGTGCACAAGAGCAGCTTCCATGTGTTGGTGCGGTCGTGCATGTGCTTGTAACACCAATGTTATTGGAGCCTTTTATGTCAGATGCACTCGTCCATCACCCGTCTTTCATCTTCTAACAAGCGGAGGCAACCACCTATCCCTGGAGGAGACTCAAACGCACACGCCTGTTCTTCGTCTCTATTTATATTCTCCTCCGTGAGCCACACCGCTAGCCGCTTGATCTGACACTCAGGTGGATTTCACGAACCAGATGTGTGGTGTGTATATCCGACTTTCGCCTGCTGCTGTTTTTCATGCACTGGTGTGTTTTGAGATTTGGGGTTATTTTTCTTTCAGACTAGTGGAAAGAAAACATCCAAAATACACATGTCAGTGTTTATTTGATAGCTTTATCTATCTCCGTCTGGAGATTTATCCTAAAATCTACAAAAGTTATCATTCGATAATCCCTCATTTGCATATTTAAACATACAACATCTTATCAAACTTTTCTATGGCTGTTGACAGTGTCTTGTGATTTATGGAGTGATGAAAAAAGAGATATCCAAAATTCCCTGAGTAAAATCCTTTGACTCAAATATGTCAACAAAAATGAACCAATCATTTTGAACCTTATTAACATTGATAAGATAATGTCTCTCCGCCAGAGACCCACTGCTCTGTGGTTTTACCTGCCGTCGGAAAACAAGCACTTGGGGAGAACAAGAGAAAATAATTTCCCGTTCACGGATCAATTAAGTACTCTTTCACGATATCATATCGGCTGTTATCAAGAGCTGCTCTTAACCCCCCCGTGCCTTCTTTCATTTCCCGATAGATGAAGAGTGGTGTCTGCAGTGGATAGGCTGTGATTTACTCAGCCTGCTGGCAGGCAGCACAGTGCAGACTCAGCACTTGCAGTTAAAGACTCTTCGGGAAAGAGAGAGAGAGAGAGAGAGAGAGAGAGAGAGAGAGAGAGAGAGAGGGAGAGAGGGAGAGAGAGAGGCTAACTGATGAGTGTGGACTTCCCTCATCTCTCCTCTCCAGGTCGCTGTAGCTGCCGTCTCCTGTCTGTGAGGTGGATCTGCTAACCCAGTGGAGCTCCAGCTCCAGAGGCCCATGGCCCCTGTTTCTCTCCACCAGTGAGAGGTGAGCCAAGCTGGCCTCCCCGGCCCCCTCCCTGGCCCCGGCCCCAGACCCGGACCCGGACCCGGATCCCCATGCCGACGAGGAGCAGTATGTGAGCGAGGGCGTCCCCAGCCGGCTTGACACGCACCCGGCGCCGCCCGACTGCAGGGACGCCGAGACCATCACAGGTGTGTGTGTGTGTGTGTGGGTGTGTGTCAGTGTTGAGAAAACTGATTTCAGTTTGTATTACGGAGAATCCAGTGACTTGTAAAAGAGTGAACTCAAACATAAAAGGATTGCATCTTCGACTGAACCGAAAACAGCAAAATCTCCAAATATAGCTACAAAGTTTGCACAAGACATCTGCATTCTGAAACGTGCTGTTCCTTCCAGCAAAAAACAAAAGTGTGATCATTGATTTGATTTGAATTTTAGTATCGACACACTGACACATTAGGAATGGATCGAGTGAACATTTTAGGCACCGTGTGACCCTGACACACCTGATCATGAAGGCCCCCCCCCCCTCTCTGTCCTCGATGTGATGTTCAGATGTGTGCAACAGCACCGACCTGCCAGAGTTCGAGATCATCAGTCTTCTCGAGGAGCAGTTGCCGGTGTACCGGCTGCGTGCCGACACCGTCTACGGCTACGAGCACGATGACTGGCTGCACACTCCCCTCGTCGCCCCGGACGCCAGGCTCGACCTGACCACCGAGCAGATCGAAGAGACGCTCAAATACTTCTGTAAGTCTGACGAGAGCACAGAACATACACAGTTGTATACGCGATATGCTCCTGATGGAGGGAGCAGGAAGCTTTTAGTTATCTTGTTTCAAAGTCAGATGGTGGAAATGCAGTAGAGCAGTAACTGAGGAGGGACACTGGAGGTTTTATCTCTGGTGTCTGAATACATGACCTGGGAACATGTAATCCTTCATGGGTTCCTGGAAAGATAATCTACTGTCGTTTGTGGGAATGTGAGTGTGAATGTCGGGTTTAAACACATGAGACTTGAGTGCATGCTGACATTTTTATTACATTTTTGTCGAGGAGACCACAAAGGTTCACAACAACAACAAAACTAAACACAAACAATTCACAAACATAACACATAAAAAAAATATTGAAACCAAGAAAGTACGGGTAGACTCTCTAATAAGTAAAAGTGGGATAGTATGAGTGTAATATTACTACATATCATGATCTTGCAGTATGTAGTAATATTATTCAACATACCGGTATTAATTGCCACTACAGCTTGTATTGTGGAGTTTTAGCTGGAGGCTTCAAAACTGTAGTCACAGAGACTACGTCCACTTGTTATATACAGTATATGGTTCAAAATCTCACTGAATTAAGTAAAAGTAAAATCAGCATCAAAATATAAGTACCAAAAGTACAAGTACTACTATTCAGAATTCAAATGAATGTAAAAAGAGTAAAAAAGTACAATGTCTACTTTCAAAATGTAACGGATTAAAACTATAAAGCAACATGAAGTGGAAATACTCAAGCAAAATACAAGTACCTCATCATTGTATTTGAGTAAATACACTTTGTTATATTCCACTATACTGCATTAGGGCGGTTCAGTATCTCCTCTAATGTTACAGAATAGGATGCTGTTTATTTAGCTGAGCTGCTCTGTCGCTCACCGACATCGGATCAATGGTGATGGAAGTATCGCATCCTAAACATGACCCGTCCACCACCTCTCCAACCGCCTGCGTTACATAATGGGCCGTTGTGCGTCACACCAGAAGTGATTTTCTTTAACATAAAACTGAACCTCGCTACCTTCCTCTCACTCTGTTGGCGTGTTTTATATTCCCACAGTGCTATGTGCAGACAGAGTGGGCCAGATGACGAAGACCTACAGTGACATCGATGCTGTCACACGTCTGTTGGAGGAGGTGAGACGGCCTTTTTTTCCCCTCGGTCTGTTTAATTGAAGAACATTCTGGTGCATGCCGTCGTTGAGTTGTTCAGTGCATTTACTCAGTGCTTGTACATGCTGCGGAACTTACCGTCCTCCTCCCCCCACCAATAGAAAGAGAGAGATTTGGAGTTGGCTGCAAGGATCGGCCAGTCGCTTCTCAAGAAGAACCGACGTCTGACTGAGCAGAATGACTATCTGGAGGAGCAAGTGGCACAAATCACAGAGGAGGTCTGCTGCTCTCAACATTCAAACAATCCCAACTCGAGCACCACTTAGCAGCTCTTTCTGGAGCTTTCAAATGAACAGTCTTCATGAATATAAACGGTCCTCTTCCAGGTGGCCCAGCTGCACCACGAGCTGAACCTGAAGGACGAGCTGCTGCAGTTTTACACCAATGCAGCGGAGGAGAGCGAGGACGAGTCCAGCAGCTCCCCGACGTTAGCGTCCTTTTCTTTGCTGCTCAATATCGCAATATCTGCAAATGTGTATCTCATCATTTACACACTACAGAGATGTAAAAGCACAAGTTTACCGTATATATTTATCTGTCAAAAGGGGGAAGAAAAGTAAAGTGGAAACGGCTTCAGGAGGCACACTCCAGAAGAAAGTCAAAGAGCTGGAAGAGGAAAACCTCTCTCTCCGCTCAGAGGTATCTCCACACACACGCACACACACACACACACACACACACACACACACACACACACACACACACACACACGCTGACACAATTAAGACTCGTCTGGGATTATAGAGTGTTTATAATGAGTGTTTGTACACAGGCACACCATCTGAAATCAGAGACTGAAATTTATGAAGAAAAGGAGCAGCAGCTTGTCAATGAATGTGTGAAAGAGCTCCGTAAGTATTGAACTTAAGATCACCTTTTTTGGTCTCAGTCGTTGTCTTTATGCTTTTTTCCCAGAAACCTATGAACACGTCTCTGGTGAACACAAGATTCAAAGTGGTGCTTTTGTGTGATTCTTTTTGGAGCAACTCAGTTTTACAGATCTGTCGATTAAATCAACTCATCGATTAGTTGACGAAGACTTTCTTTGTTTGAGGACAGCCTACAGTTTACATTGTTGGTATCTGCGGAGGAAAGTGGTCCTTGGAAAATCCGGTTTGATGCATGGTCCGAAGGTTTGGGAACCTCTTAATGAGACTGAACTGGATTGTTTAACTATGTTGTTGTCTCTCCCTCTAAACCTTTCCTTTCCATCCTATCAGGGATGTCCGGTCTCCAAATCTCCACCATAGCGGAGGAATTGTCTCGTAAGACTGAGGACGCTTCCCGCCAGCAAGAGGAGATCACACACCTCCTCTCTCAGATAGTAGACCTGCAGAAGAAAGCCAAATCTGTGAGCACACATGAACCCACATGAACTCAAAGGTCACTGTTATCATACGTTGCTCATTTTTGCTCATTCAAACCTGCATGTGTGTTTCTAGTATGCGGTGGAGAACGAGGAGCTTTCTCAACACCTGGTGGCAGCTAAGGATGCCCAAAGGCAGCTCACAGCAGAGGTAACTTCCACATCACTGCCCTGTCTTGACCACAGTCCCTTGCTTGCCAAGCTGATACCAGACACTTTAATTCCAAAAAGAATATTTTGTTGTCTTCAAACAGCTCCAGGAGTTGGATGAGAAGTATTTAGAGTGTATAGAGATGCTGCATGAGGCCCACGAGGAGCTGAAGAACCTGAGGAACAGAAACTTCCCTGCAGGGACCCCTCGCCGCTTCCATCCTCTGGGACTGTACCCGATGGTGAGGGAGTGTGTGTGTGTGTGTGTGTGTGTGTGTGTGTGTGTGTGTGTGTGTGTGTGTGTAGGTGTGTGTGTGTGTGTGTGTGAGCGCGTCGGTAGATGTGTGTGCGTGACCGTCGTCCAGTTCTTCATGAGGAGCGTTTCGTGTTGCAGGATTCTCTGGCAGCTGAGATTGAGGGAACAATGAGGAAGGAGATGAGCCTGGACGACCCCGAGTGTGAGGAGCAGAAGTACGTGTGGACTAAGAGTCCAAAACCAAAAGGGTTTTACGTCATAGAAATAAAACACAAACTGCACGCGCTCTTGGCTCAATCTCACGCGTTTGGTTGTGCGCAGGATCCATCGGAGGCGCGTGTTTGAGACGGTGAAGAACATCAACCAGACAGTCCGCCAGCGCTCTCTGACCCCAACCAACGCCAACATCCCGGGCTCCAACCAGTCTCTGTCAGCGCGCACGTCGCCGCAGTCCAGCGGCCTCTGCACACCTCACTCCAGCGTGTACGGAGGTGACGTCAGCGGGGACGGTGTGGACCTTGACAACCGAACACAGAGCATCCTGATGGAGACGGCAGCCAATCAGGATAGGTAATTAATAGATTAGAGGGGAAGTTGATATTGAGGACAGTTTTTTAGACATCTACATGAATCAAAGAGTACCTTTGCACCAAATGTTATTAGTACGGTTTATATAACAACAGATTGGTCCCTGTTTGATCCGCAGCAGCACGGAGGGCCGAGAGAAGAAGGCCAGCGGAGCGGAGGACCTGCGGCTCGCCCTGCGCCGCCTGTCCCTGCGTCGGCAAAACAACCTGAGCGAGAGGCGCTTCATGGGAGAGGAGAGGGAGCGGAGACGGGGGGGATACGGAGGTCTGCATGATTCCCTGGTCCAGGACAGCCCCTCGTTGACCCCCTCGGAAAGCATCATGTCCCTTGGGAACCTCCACCTTTGGGCCTCACGAGGGCCCTACCTCCCTGACAAGCTCCAGATCGTCAAACCGCTTGAAGGTGAGGGTGAAAGGGAGGGCGGGGCGAGCTGCGAGGCGGGGAGGAAGTGGGAAGGCGAGCTACACCGAGGGCTCGGGACAAAGAAGGGGAGCAAGCGGGGCTGGGGGACGGAGGGGGGGAGGTGGGAGAGGCTGGGGCTGGGCGAGGAAGACCGGAGCTGGGATAGAGAGGGAGAGAGGAAGGAGGTGGGCCAGAGAGCGAGCCGGGAGCAGGAAGACAAAGGGAGCGAAAGAGAGGCCTCAGCCACGAATGCTCTTCAACTCTTTCTGGTCTCTGATGCACCGTCACAAATCCGGCAGTTTTGCGTCTCCACTGGCTGTTGTTGACCTGTGCTGCCCTCTGCTGGTAATAATTCATACTTCAGTTACAAGCACGGCTATATACACACATATATATTCCAGCATTTAAATATTTTACAAAAGTACTGTTATGTATATGATTGAGTGATATATATTATGTACGAACAAACACTCCTTTCTATCTGTCTGAGAACAAGAAATACAACAAATGAGTGCTTGATGCAAGAGAATCTTCTTATTGATGAAATAATGGGACTCCAGCAGCTGTTGTAAACGTCATTATGAGTATTGATTATTATTGCAGCTGAATTGGAATATCAGGTGAGCTGTCATTGAGGAATGGGGTTACAACAAGACGCTCGACAAACGGTGCGGGGCAGAACCTTTGATCATCTTAAATCACTGCAACTTATGAAAAGAAAAGGAACAGTTATACATTTGTAGAGTCCCGCCATGGTTTGAGTTTATTCCAGCTTTGTGTAGAGCCACTTCTCGGGTCCGAAGACACTTCAGCTCGCTTCACGCTCCGTAAAGCCTCCTCAGTCCTTAATCCTTGAGATGATTGCTGGAAAATTGAGAAATGAGAAAGACCTAAAGAAACATCCATTTGTTTGTTTGTATTTACACCGTCTCATTTCCTACACATGCATTATTCTGTCTTTGTGTTTCTTTACTGTTTATCATTTAACTTCCTGGTTTTTTTCCATGATTTCTGTTTGCTCATTCTGTCACTGCTTGCTTTCTCTGTTTCAAATTATTCATGTGAATAAAAACCTTTTCTCATTCTACTTGCTCCTCCATTTCATTTGCATCACATTCCTCTGCTCTTCATCGCCTCTTAGCGTCTCTGTATTCTTGCCACCTTTGTGTGTCATCTTCATCACTGATGCTCATTCTGCAGCATTTCTCCTCGTTTGTTTTTTCATGAATATGCTTGTCAGACAAGTCATTATTAGCTTTAAATGCACACTTTTAATGGTTACTTGTCTTGATTTTGTTGCATAATCGTACATCAGCCCATATGCTAGTACTGTATGTGATATGTATGAGATATCGACATACATACGTCTATCTGTCAATTTGTCCCTGCACCAGCATCACAAAACTACACATTTATTATATTTGATGGCCATGATTTGTTCACAGATTGTTAATAAAACCTATTAAGCCTTTTAACTGAAACCATGGGACACATTGTGAGCAATGCTGTCTTTTCCGGAGAGCATTAAATGACAGACGATAAAAGAATCGGTTACATATCAAGAGTCATAAACAAGTGTTTAGCTTAGCTTAGCTTAGTGTGTGTGTGTGTGTGTGTGTGGTTAAAGATATTGAGTACATTGCAGTATTCATGTCTCTCCACCAGGCTCTGCCACGCTGCATCACTGGCAGCAGTTAGCCCAGCCGCACCTCGGTGTGATTCTGGACGCCAGGCCTGGAGTCGTGCCGAAGGGCTACAGACCCCTCGAACTAGAGCTGGAGCAGGTCTGTGTGTGTGTGTGTGTGTGTGTGTGTGTGTGTGTGTGTGTGTGTGTGTGTGTGTGTGTGTGTGTGTGTGTGTGTGTGTGTGTGTGTGTGTGTGTGTGTGTGTGTGTGTGCGAGAGGCTTCTGAGTCCGTATCTACAATATGGTCGTGTTCATGTAAATGCATCTCTTTATGTTTACCGCATGTAAAGCTGTGTTGGGTTTATTCTGCATCATGTTCACAGCATTAGTTGGTTTTTATAATTATACAGCTTTTTCATTGCATGAATATAGACTTGTGAGAATATGGTATAACTTGACTTATTACTTAAATACTCCCCACCCTCCTCCGAGTTAATATTGGTACAAGTGGTAACACTGTCATGATTTGCACTGCTTCGTCTGCGTTGTCGACAGGTATATCCATGGGGTGGCTTTGAGGAGGAGGAACCGGGGGAGCAATACTTCCAGAATCTGCCCACCTCCACCTCCTCCTCCTCCTCCGCCTCCGCCTCGCCAGCCGTGCCCTCCACCTCCGGCACGTGTTACGCATACCTCGGCACGCCGCCGCCCAGCCTCGTTCCACCTTCTCCACCATCCCCGTCCCCATCGCCACATCTCAGCAACACTGACATCCTGGGTGAGGACACGCTGTACATTTGAACATGCTGTATTGATGTCGGAACACGTGCAGTGTTTCATGTTGTTTTAAATTACTTGAATGCGTTTGCCTTTTCCTTGCAGCTGCATACTACCCAGGTAAATGCATGGCCCACACCAGCTCTACCTACACCTTCACAACGTGTCGGATCCTCCACCCAACCGATGAGCTGACGCGGGTCACGCCAAGGTAAGTGGTGCTGCTTGAAAACTTGTTGGCCCTTCCCCTTGAGCTTCTCAAAGTTTCTCTTTGATCTTCATTCACAATCAACAACCGCAAAGTTTTGCTTTTCTGCTAAAATCTGCTGTGTTCAAAAACAAATGCCTTATTGCAAAAGTCATCATGAAATAATGTGCTTTCATAAGAACCTCCTCTCCTCTGTTTAAAATGAGTTTTGTATTACATTCCATGTGATATAATAACACTAAAATTCAACATATTAATGCAGCTTAATGTGGTAATGTCCCTTCAGGGGGCTAAATGTGCACTCGGTCTGGATTCCAAGCAAGCACCATTTAGTAATCTGTCTGCTCGACAGTCGAGGGGCGCTGAATAATACATGCAGGTGCTTGTGGTTCTGAGAAACAAAATCCCCTGCGTATGAATAAAATCAGTCAGTTTACAATGATGAGATATCATGAAAGTGTTCATGTTTATAATTCAGTGTGCTTTGTGGCACAGGCAGTAAAACTGCCTGTGCCACAAAGCACACTACAAAGCACAATACATAAAAACGTGCCGCCTGATTGGGAATAGTGTGCTATCTATTTTTCGGAGAGATTCGCTCAGCGGTTTCGCCGAAGATCCCAAAAAACAGAGCAAAATGTCTCCATTCACTTGAATGGGGTGTGAAGAGAGCTACAACGCACTTAACTTTGGGCCCATATTGACTAGCCGTACATTAACGTAGAAACGTAGACAAAACGCTGCACTTTATTGAGCCAAAGGGACATTTTGATCGCTAGCACAGTTTTCATGAAGTCACAGATTAAGTTTCAGGAAAATTTTGTGTCTGTTTCAGATTTTATAATGGGTGTGTATTGCGCGGCTCGTTAAGAGCTAGAGTGAGAGCATAACTGTCAGAGTGGAGAGGAGCAGGAAAATATTCTGTGATTTTTACAAACAAATTGCTCCAGCTCCCACAATTTTAGAGAACCCCCCCCCCCCCCCCCGCATTTCAAAATAAAGTAACTGTATCTTAACATGAAGCTCAGAATGAGGCTTGTACAGAAATGACGTGAGCGTTAGCTCCCATCATTTCCAAAGGCTTCTCAAACAAAGATGTACATGTCCAGTACAGAAAAGACGGGAGCCATTTGTGGACTGTCCATCACGAATACAAGATTCAATCCAAGAGTATGAATCTAAAATGCAGAAAAGAGAAAAGTTGAAGAGTTTGTATGTCGAAAAGACGTCATAAAAAGTCAGATAAGTATGTAAAAAAATATATATTTATAGCATGTTTTTTTAGTTACTTTATTTTTAAAGTTACTTTTTAGTTACTTTGTAAAAAAAATTACTTTTTTAGTTACTTTTTAAAAAAAGTTACTTTTTTAGTTACTTTTTTTAAAAAAGTTACTTTTAGTTACTTTGTAAAAAAAGTTACTTTTTTAGTTACTTCGTAAGAAAAGTTACTTTTAAGTTACTATATTCTAAAAGTTACTTTTTATTTACTTTTTTAAAAAAATGTCACTTTATTTTTGAAGATACTCAACTTAATTTAAACAAGTCATAGTACAGCATGTCGAAACACATATTTTTTAGCAAAAGTTTCATACATTACCTTTCACCAAAGTTCAAAGCTTATTGGTCAAATACTGGTTGTACAAGAATATGTAGTGAAATGCTTGACCTCAAATTCCTTTAATTGCACCATAACATACAAATACAACTAGAAAATTCCTAAAGAAATTTTGACAGTGTGGCTTCCCTACAGAATGAATTCTAACTGGAATGCTTGTGATGAAGCCTCTCATTTTAGTGTCAAACATTATGATTCTGTCTCCTCTCCCCCTCTCTCAACCCCCCCAGTCCCACCCTTTCAAAATAAAAGCCCCACAAATACAAGTTTCAATCCAAGAGTATGAATCTAAAATGCAGAAAGGAGAGGAGCGCTATCTCAATTGAACCTGAATGACACTACCGGTAACATTGGCGTGTGTATATATTGCGATTTCTTCGGGCAGTAGAAGCCACACTGTCAAAATTTCTTGAGGAATTTTCTACTTCCCTTTGTTTTCCAGTCTAAACTCAGTCCCAGCATCGGCCTCCTGCGTGATGACCAGCACCCTGTTGGGAACTCCGGCTGTTACACCCTGCACACCCCGCAGGCTCGGTCTCAGGCCGTCCGAGTCCTCGACTAACCTCAGGCACGGTCCTCAAATGCTATTACTTCATTTCCAGCTTCTTTCTAAAAATAGGTCTTCTTTCTCCTGTAAGAAGTTTCTGAATGAGTAAGCAGATTGTTGTTCGGTTACTTTTACAAAGCAAGACATGTAAGTTTACTTGCCTTCATGATTAAATGATAGGCAGAAGAAAGCAGACTGCGCTGCTTTCTTGACAATATAAGTCATTTCACATCTCAATAACGATGTACATATAATATGTGTTTCCTGGTAATTCAATAGATAAACACACAGCCTGTTTTTGTAGACTCATGTCTGAATTAAATACTTGACAAATAAAAGTATTTCCTCGTTAAATTAAGAACTTAAATGCAAAACTAACAAAACCGTTTCAAGTCAAATTATAGAGAAAGACAATGAATATTTCAAGCTCTACACTGACTATGTGTATATATTTTTCTGAGGAACTTCTTATTATTTATTTTAGATGACCTTATTGTGTATCATGATATATGTTTTCATCATCATATAATTCAGTTCAAAGAGGATAAATTATGTTTTTTAATGATCTCCAGCCCTAGTTGTTAGGATCAATGTAACGTTTGTGTCTCAGTGTGATGTTGACTCTCGTTTGTTTCCCGTGTTTGTGCAGAGATGCAACACGCACCACCAGCACCTCCCTGGGGTTAGTGCGCCTCCTCCAGGAGAGAGGGATCTCAGCTGCAATGTATCACCAGAGCCAGGGCCTGGAGTACGGTCAGGGCAACGGAGGAGTCCTATTCAGCACCTCCATCACCCCTAACCGAGCGCCCAACCCCGACCCTCTGCACCCCTCTACCCCTCCCAGCTCGCCCACGGGACAGGGCGCTTCAGCCGTGCCAACGTCTGCGGGCTTCGACTTCAAGAGCCCTTCCTACGACAACTTTCTGACCTCCAAACCGGCCCGCTCCATTCTGAAGGAGGTGACGGGGAGGATGAGGGGCAGGCAGAGAGGGAAGGATTGCGAAAGCCAGACGGACGTCAGCGTGACCGTCCACAACCTCAACCTGCTGGACAAGGTGAAGCGGCTGGGTGTGGCTGGAGGTCCAGGAAGCAGAGCAATGAGTCCCGGCCCCATCCTGGGGCCTCTGGGCGGGCTGCGTCGATCCGGCTCCCCTTTTGGGACCGATGGAATGAGGAGGAACCCGAGTTATCCATCCATGGTCGGGCCCAGCATGGCCATGAAAGCCCCGGGGCCCCAGGAGTAGTCTGGACTGCTGCTGGCCATTGGAGAGTAGGAGCCAGGCGGGGGCCACGGACCGACTGTTGATCAGTCGCCTGGAGCCCAAACACTGACTCACACTGTTCATACTGTATGACAACAACGTGGCACTACTGTCTCTTATCACTGCTGTGGTTCCTCACAGACACTATCCACGCTTTAGTGCTTTTAGGAGGTGACTCAGAGTTTTCCAACTCTGAAAACCACGCTAACCAGAGGGGAGAACAATCAGCGACACACAAAGAAATAACTCATACCAGTTTATACATACAGTCTATGGTTTAATTAGCCCGCTATGGCAACGGTGCACATAACAATGGCCGTTGCTCTACACATCCAGCTACATTGATTTGAATGTGAATGCCCCTTCGACTCACATTTTATTTCTATGGCGCCACATTATGCAACCAAGGGCTAAAAGGCTAACACAATGCCTGTAGCTAAAACCATTTGATTTCAGCATGTCAAAGAATTAATGCAAGCTAATGTTAGCTGTGTGTTGCAGCTAAGGCAGCTGCGAACATATTACTGCACAGCTTTCTGTTTTATCCACAATACATTATAAGACAAGTTGCATATTGTCAAAATGCAGAAATATAGTTACCCTAAAAGTGACATTTAGACAAAATGATTGCCACACAAAGGCTTCATTCTGAGTCTTATTTCTGATGATGTCTTCTTAAAGACTTTTTCGGTTCTAGTAAAAACGTAGTTCTGGGTTCTTTACCCTGTTGGCAGTTCATCTCACCACACAGCAGCTTTTCAGACTTTTTTCTGTTGTTTGCTAGCCGACGAAAAGTGACAAGAAGGAACCTTCACGCAATATAAAGATAATGGAGAGCAATGAATTGTTTTCCCCTCCGGTGTGGGCAGGACTTAATAGTGCTCTGTCTCAAGAGCAAAACAATTGAACCCAAATTTGTTTCTGATATATGCAGCTCTGCAGATTTGTTTTTATGCGCTCATATTATGAAACATCTCTAAAATGTCTCAGAGATGTGTTAGTTTGACTCACATATGTACAAATCTGGGAATATTAAACCAATTTGATATAATTACACTTCATGTAATTGGGTGAACTGACCCATTAAAATCAGAATATCGATATAAATATAAATATATATATATATATATATATATATATATATATATATATATATATATATAGATACGATTGAGATATCGCCCACTGCTGTCCACTCACATCCCTGCTTTGGAGACTGACTCTGCTGGCTGGATGTAGAACTCCCACTCTTGCCTTTTCTGAAAAACATCCACAAAATCCCACTCACATCCAGACAGCTGCACTCTGTTAAATCTGCCATCGCACTAGTTGGCTCCTTGTCGTCTCTGTAGCACTAAAACATGCCTTTCTTCTTCTCTGTTACTGGATTAAGATCCACCATTTTATAAATGATTCAAAACTTTACACCAAATACGTGAAAATACGTCACCCTCACCTTCACTCTCTCTCCCCCATCAGTCTTACCCCTTCCTAAATCCCTCCTGAAGTGATTATGTGTGAGTCCGACATGCCGCTTTCAACAAATCATGAAATAGATTTTAAGTCAGTATTGAAGAGACTTTGGTTTCGTTTAATTGGCCATTAGACGGGGAAGTTGTTGCGCCCACTGAACGGGACGGATCGATGCGCTGAGGCCACAGCTCACAGAGAGGACGGAGAGAGGGATGAGGGAAGCGGCAAATCAGCCATTGTGGTCGGAAGCTTTTGGAGAAATTAAGCAATATAGTGCCTCGACCATCTATTTTCTGATCATTATTTGGTCTTCTTGTGTTGGACCAAAGGAGACGACGAGTCGTTGTTGCACTTGTGTTTATTTATTTAAATAAATCCTATGAATTTAACCTATTTTTTGTGCTCACTGTATGTTCATTCTCACTAAATTGTCCGTAATGGCTCACTCATAAAGGAATCATTATAGTGCGTATCCGAGAACCACACATCACTGTAAGTTATTAGAGTAATCATGTAATGAGGTTGTTTTTTCCAAATAAAAGTTCTGTATCTGAATCATGGTTTTTCCATCTCTCTCTGTGTGTGTGTGTGTGTGTGTGTGTGTGTGTGTGTGTGTGTGTGTGTGTGTGTGTGTGTGTGTGTGTGTGTGTGTGTGTGTGTGTGTGTGTGTGTGTGTGTGTGTGTGTGTGTGTGTGTGTGTGTGTGTTTTCCACTCAGGTAATCATCGTGTTCCCCTCCACCAGCAGATGGAGCTCAAGAATAACCAGATAACAGTCAGTATGTGAAGCGCAGTGCTGTTGTCCGTCTGTCCACACTGGCACAGTCATAATCCATGACCCATTCACCATCTGTCTCTCTAGTGCTCTGAGGGACATGATGAAGGCTGCTTATTAAACCTATATTAGCCGCAGGGTGAAGGAGAGGTTGGCAATCATCAAAAAATGCCGCTCTGGCAGCTGCGGAGTCTTAATACGAAGAAATGAGATGGAACTCTGTGTCAAATGTCATCGGTGTCTTTCTCTGTGGATATTTGTCCTCTTAGCGTAACGTTTTGGTAATGTGATTTATCACAAGATCAAACCCGCTGCCTCCTGAGGTGAAACAGGTCATCCACCCTCAGGTGCAAACCGGATCCTCTTCTGTTACAACTGACGCAGGTTGTTGTGAGACGTGTCCTGTGCAGTCTCCTCCTTACCATATCTGCACCCACACAGAAAATAGTCCTGCAAATAACCCACCAAATTAGTTTTTTGGACAAAATGAGATTTTAAAAAACCCACTAACACCCACTAACATCTGGCTCTTGTATTTAGAGGGAAAGTTCTTTTATGTGTTTATTTGCAAGGGTCCCCATTAGCTGATGCCATGCAGGCAGTCGACACACAGTTTGAAACACAGACTGAATAAGTAACCAAACTTCTTCCTTCTGTGTTTAAACATGTTTTCAGACCACGTCCATCGTGACATACCAGAGAAAACAAAAAGCAGAAAGACGCTGCTGCTCGTCTAATGGCAATGGGAAAGAAGTGCCTCTTTTGGCATGTTTTCCCACGTTTAAAAACAGCACATACCCGTTAAGTTTGTAGGTCTGCATGTAGGAGCAGATTTCATGGAGTTGTCGTGAAGTCGTCTGCAAGGCCGCAGCTAGAACCTTCTCTGAGAGGTTTGGTTTGACTCGCTGTTTCCCCCTGATTCCTGTCTTTGTGCTAAGCTAAGCTAACAGGCTGCTGCTGGCTTCACATTTACATTAATATCACACTTTTGGGGGTATTTTCTTAACTGTTGTTTGTGTCATGAATACGTTCACATAGAGCGTAAATATCAAGAGGCAAAAAAAACAGCGCCGTGTTTTTGAGCTTTCGCGCAGTGACTAAAAGCATCAACCAATCAGGTTGTGTCCAACGGACATGTTCAAAATGTACACTATAGTGTACCACAACACACAAGTACAGTCCGAAACAAGAAAGTATTCTTTATTACTCCTTTCAACCCTGACAACGGCAGAACAGATCCATTCATTCTGTTCTTACCTTTCACAATAAAACGTATCCGTTTACCAGAGGCAAATTCCCTCAGAGTATTTCCCGAAAAGGAAACTCAATAAAATAGCTTACAGTACAGCTTCGGCTATCCATCTATTTACCACAGACACACTGCCAGACGCTGCTCTGCGACAGTTGCAACTGTCGTAAATTCGCATCGCTGCTGTGAACAGTTTTGAGCAGTCTGCATTTCCGTGCCGTTTATTCACCCCTCCACCGGTGTGTGAAGACCTTAACTTGTGACAGTGAGTGTGAGCTTTGAATTCTGAGGTTTTTGGAGAACACTCTGCTTCCCTGTTTTTCCCATAAGTTCCTCTGTTTCATACGCCAGTAAAAGGCCTTTGAATTGACAAAAAGCTGATTTGCGATTAAATGGACCTTTTTTTGGAGACAGACAGGACAGAATGAAAAACGAGTACGTCGAGCCAGGAAGAGCTCGGACCATCTGCTCGTCACCGTTGCTGGATCTTCATTACAGCCACACTCTTGGAGCTCATGTTCCTTTCATGAGTGTGCGGCTTTGCCCATTAGCACACAAAACCCAGAGCACTTACACACGTGTGCGTGCCCGAATCGCTCCATGTCGTAGGCTGCACATGGCGTTCGCCGCTTCAACCTTTTTTTTTTGCATCATTGGTACTCCTAGCAGATATCCACATCCACACACACACACACACACACACACACACACACACACACACACACACACACACACACACACACACACACACACACAGTGGAGACATTTACTGGCAGTCCCACTGAAGCCTTTAAACCTTTAACTCTCAAGTCGGCCTCAGATCTTCAAACAGAAAGTTTGAGTCATTTCCCATGGCCCTCTCAGAATCTCAAGTCAGTTTCTGATTCAAGTGAAACACACACATGTAAAGACACAGCAAACCCTCTCTTTTCCCCCAAGGTGTTCAAACCCACTTCTCTGAATAATTCACCGGGTCTGCTTTGTCCATCGATCCCTCGCTGCACCTCTCACTCACGCAGACACATCTTTCACTTAACACGCCAGCCAGGACCGGCACGATGGGCCCCTTCATCACAATTCATCACCGCCGTGGATTCCTCCTCCTTCCCTCACCAATACCTTCTGCAGGTTCAACAGCGGGCTGTTTTCTCTCTTGTCCTTGTTTGCGTCATAACAAAAACAAATAAAATGTAAAGTGAGTCAATCGCACGTTGTCTTATCTCTTTTACTGCCTTTGCCCTCAAGAAGTTTCAAAACGTTCTCATAACACAAAGTTTCTTCATAACACAAAATCACTCTAAAAGCTGTTATCGGAGCCAAAAGCAATTATTAGGATTTATTTTGAGCCTGCTTTAATAATTCAAACCGATATCAGTTCCTCCAAACGCTTGAAACCCGTTTCAATATTTAGCACAGACGTTAAAGCTCATAATGATCTTGCCGTTCTTTTGAAGATATTCTCCCACATTCCCCGCCTGCTTCTTCACTGACTTTCATCTCCTTTGTGCGGCTGCACGCTGACCTTTTATCTCAGCATCAGACGTCTCTCCCTTTACATTCATCAACCCAGCATCCTTACCCATAATCCACCGTGGTCCAGCAATTTCGCTTTCATGGTGATATGGCATACAGCAAAACAAAATCCCGAAATACATCAGAAGGCAAAATCCACATACACAGTGAGTTCAGACAAGAACGGAAAACCCTCCTTCTCCCAGATACCATTACAATAAAGAATTTATGATTTGTTAACTATCCCGAGGAACATGGTCCGGATGTGGCTTCAAATACTCTTTACATGCAATAATCTTTACAGGCCTTGTTTTATATGTAAAACATACGTTGCTATGATTCATATTTTATTTTAACATCTTTTAGGTAAAAAGAAACTGAAAGCTCATCTAATCTTTTTCCCTTTTTGAGAAATTCTGGATTTTCGCTCGTAACATGCTTAGTGTATTTTCAAAATAAACTACCGTCCGTACAGGGCATTTCGGTTTAGGCAACAGAACCACTTAGTTGGGTTTAGTGACTCACGTGATTAGAGACACTATCAACTGTTGTGATACCATGTCCACTTTCAGGGGACACGAAAGTCGTGTGTCTGGAGGATTCGGGTTTCTTGGCCAGCTTTTACACATTGGACAGCGATTGGCTTTCGAGTTTGAGAAGAACCAAATCCATTTTACCTGATGAATCTCAGATTTTACAGAGGTGCACAAAGATCTCCCTCTTCAGTAGAGGAATGTGAAACTTTGCACAGATAAAGTGTCGTGAAGGCCGGACATTTTAGGGGACATAAATATAAGAACAACACATGTTTAGTGCTACAATCTTACATGTGGGAACACATTAAACATTTATTCGTCCCACAAAGTGACATCTTATGCTTCCCAACCAAATACATTTCCTTGCCCAAAGAAATAATTTCTCCAGCTATTTTAATGTTAATTTTAAAACAATGAAACAAAAGCCCGGGAACTCTGCATGTAAAAGCAGACGCCATGTTCTTACCGGTCATCCTCTCTGTATTCAAAATCAGTCTGGTTGACTCGGTGGAGTGTAGGGAAGAGGAAAATGAAGAAATGGAATTGGAAGGATTTGTTTCATCCAACAGAAAAACCAGCATGACACTGATTTTGGAACGTAATAAGTCAAATGATTTAAGTGTTTTTATTCACCAAAATGACTATTAGAGCAAAAGTGTGTGTGTTAAGAGTAGTCATGCTCACGCTGTCAACCACAGTGATGCTCGTGATGTATTAGGTTTCATAACATCAGAATACTAAGACCGTTGTACGTTCGCAGTAGTAATGAGGTGCCACAGATAATCCTCTTTTTGACACCCAATGAATGTTAATGGCTCTGATTTCAGCAGCATGCGTTAGTTGGAAGAATTCATATGCAGAGTGTGACATTTCCAATCTTTATTCAGTCCAGTTAGTCCCAACAGATCTTCACACCATCCCAATCTTTTCCACTCAAAATGATAAAGAAACCAAATAAAACCAGAAACAAACACACCTTGGACAGTGAGAGCTTTTCTGCAAAATTTGGCATATGTATATTGCATTATTACAGTTTTACAAACAAATGTACACCAAATACATCATCAATCGACTCTTTATTGTGAGACAGTGGGGAGCCAGCTTGCGTGGGGTGTTTCTTTCTTCTTCTCGTGCCCGTACGCAGACGTCTGAGCCGTGACTTTCCTTTACGAGGAGTACTCGTACTCCTCTGCACTGCGGCGGCCGAAATCCATCCACCCCAAGTAGTCCCTGTCTGCTATCCGGTGGTTGGCGCTCAGTCCGTTGCCTCTGTTGTTCGCCGTGGAGTTTCTACGCACAGAACCTGGGAGGAGGAGGAGGAGGTGGAGGAGGTGATAGAAAGAGTGGGTGGAGGAGGAACAGAGCAGGAGGGAAATTAGTATTCCTCAGAGTTTGTAGAGCATGAGAGCGGCTAAAAACTTCACTGGGTTTGTCTTTCCTGCTTTTGGTTTGTTTCTGCGTAGAGACAGCTGGAGGAGGCTAGTTTGAAATGTGTTTCAAGCTAATGTGGTGCAATAACAGAGTGAATGTGATCCTGTTATTCCCTGAAACACGCTGACGGAGCTGAAAGGATTCATTTAACTAAGACATTTTAATTGTCTCTTCCTCGTTATGTATCTCACATTCACACAACACCGAGATAGAAGGGGGACGTTCCACCACCAGCTGGATCTTTAGGGTGACAACATACTATTACCGTCTCCTTGTGTGTCCATGCATGTACATTTCTTAACATGCGGCCTACATTTGCACCAACGGGTGTCAATTCCCTCGAAATGATCATCGCACCCTCATTTCTTCTTCTCCCCCCCCCCCCACCCACGCACTGTGACCTCCCTTCTTTTAAAACAGAAGTAGGAATGCTATCCTTTTGGTAATCAATTGAGCGCTAGCAGAGATGCTGTTTTCACTCCACCCACATCCTCCTACGCAACACACACACACACACACACACACACACACACACACACACACACACACGCACACACACACACACACACGCACACACACGCACACAGCGTTTAAGTTCCCTGGTGTGCTGAGAAGATTGGCTGCAGAAGGCTCGACAACGACACCTCCTACACCGAAACATGCAAGTGAACTGCAAGCACACGAACACTGACACCCACAAACACACACGCACGGTTACACAGAAAACACACATGCACACATCCCCTTACAGCTCATATCCATTCCAATGTGCCCTTTGACATGTTATAGTCTTCACTGTCTGGCTGAATGGTCTGTTTTTGCATTTCTTTATTGTTTTACTGACGCTTATGCAACACCAGATTATAAACTTTAAGCTTTAAACACTTTTTCCTCAGAGCATTGAGAGAGACTTTTTTCTAATCTTTGATCTCGTGTTGAAAAATGTCACATGTCTATAGCTACGTGAGAATGAGACAGTTTCCGGCTACTTGTCCCCGTGGACACACATGACGTTTCTGGAAGCCAAACAGAAGATGCAGGTCTTGACGTTGAGTATATGCGTGTGTGTGCGTGTGTGTGTGTGTGTGTGTGTGTGTGTGTGTGTGTGTGTTGTGTCATTCACACAGCCAGAGAGATCAGAGCGCTGAACATGAGGAGCTATGACAGGGTTGAGGGCTTTTTCTCCTGGCATTGAAGAAGTAAGTGAAATAAGATGGTATTGAGGAGAATGACCGGAAGGCTGCGCACTCTCATATCCACGCTCTTTCAAACCACAAAAGCTTTTCAGAGCCACTAATTCATTTTACAAAGCTGTGCTGTGCGCTGATTCCAGTAATTAGCAAGATCGAGGGGAGGAGAAGGGGAAGGGGAGAAAAAAGCACTTGTCTCTCAAAATTAACCTATTTTGCAAATATATGTTGTTGCCAGATGTTTCTCTCTACGCACTCGCATTCACAAACATCTACCCGCTTACTATCCTTCAAGATGCTGCAGGTGTGCATCCTCACACACACACACACACACACACACACACACCTTTCCTGGAGGAGATGAGTCTTGCCAGCAGCTCACTGAGGTTGGCTCGGGAGTCAGCATCCTCCTCAGCCAGAGGAAGAGCCTTCAGCCGGGGGGCAGAGCGGCTGTGTTGGAGGTGGGGCTCTCCAAAGGTGTGGGTGTCACCCTCAAGGAGAGCTGCTCAACACAGACAAATGAAGACACACAAGGGCAGATGTCAGATAAGGAAATTCACTGTGATATATTCGTGCAACGCGCCTTTTCTTCTTCTTCTTTCTTTTTATCCCCCGCTGTGAGAAGTTAGTACCTTCAGAAGCAGCGGACGCGAAGCGGTGGCCCTCGTCTCGAGGCTGGGAGGACAAGGGGAGCCCCAAACAGCTCGTACACAAGACTGCCAGCACGACGCACACACACAACCCTGCAGTCATCTAAAACACAGAGAGAGAGAGAGAGAGAGACTGACTCAACAGTCGTCTTCCACACTGAGAAACCACAACTGAGCTCATCTGCCAGACAACTGCTCTTTCACAGTTGTCGCTCTGACTGCACCGAAAAAAAGGAGCGTGAATCAGAAACAGCATAATATAACATTCACACTGTCATCCAATGGGCACGGCGCGCAGCACACTGTGGATAGTTGCATCTCAATTTCAGCAGGTTCAAGCGACCCGATTGTCAATGCGGAGAGAATCTCTCATTTCCACAAATTTGCGTTGGGAAAACTGGAAATATGTTGAGTAAAATGAAAAAAAGTAAAGCATGTTATTATTTAAAATCTAAAACCTTTGAATCATTATGGAACAAATACACTAAATGTTATGTATTTGCATACATATTGCTTTTACATATGAAAGAAAATCAAGGCAAAATCGACACAAAATTGTAAAAATGCTGAATTGTTTTTTTTTGCATTTTTATAAAAACTGCCTCCATGTCTGAATCCCTGTCTGATTATAAAGAAAAACTACTTTCACAATATTAAAAACCATCTTGTAAAAACGCTTAAAGCTCTGGTCTGTCATACAATAAAAAAAATGAAAAGCGGCTTCCTTACCTTGAGAAAAGAGGTTCAGTGTCAGAGGAGTGTGTGAGAGTAAGCAGAGCACTTCTCTGTTGAGTGGGAAAGATGCCCTTTTTATACTCCACGCTCAGCGCCCTGTGTGTGTGTGTGTGTGTGTGTGTGTGTGTGTGTGTGTGTGTTGCCTCAGCGTACATCCTGTGTATTCCTCCGTGTGTTTGCGAGCCTTATGTGAGCATATTTGCTACAATCTCAACAATGCCAACAGCTTGCTTCAGTTTTATCGTCTTTATTGTTTGCCCATCATAAAAATTCAGAAGCTGTCTGTTTGACAATGCTTTGACATTAACGTGTGTGTACAAGTGTGTGTTTCGGTGTGTTGTGCACATTAACAGGGAATCATAAATCATAAAACTTTCTTTGTTTGACTGAAATGAGTGTGTTTTTGTGAAGCACACTGATATGACACACATTTTAAATGCCGCCACGAGAAACACGTGTGTGTGTGTGTGTGCGTGCGTGCGTGCGTGTGCGCGTGCGTGTGTGTGGGGGGGTGTGGATGATGGGGAGGATGCATGCATTAGTGGATGTTCACACTTAAAAACAAGTGTGTGTTCAGTTTTGTTAATTTAACAGGTGACTGAGTTCCAACTGAGACGTCTCCAGCATCCTCCCACTCCCCTCCCCCCCTTTCTCCCCCCTCTCTCCCCCCCGTAGCACACAGGATGAACCCGGCTGATCGATCGTGCAGGTGCAGCAAACCAGCCCGTCACCTGAGTCGATAGCCAATCACCAGCTTAATGTTTTTATTAATGAGGCCAACAGCCCGCCAGCTGTTTTGTACCTGCGGAGATAATGTGGACAAGACAACGTATCACTGAGGCTGTTAACTGAGGGGAACCACGGAGGAGGAACAAACACATCATTTCACTGCTAATTAGGAGAGATAAATGAGCGACAGTGTGAAGCTGTTCTCCACACACACACACACACACACACACACACACACACACATACTTTGAGCTGTACTCAAAGTAACTCTCCATGGAGCGCTGACTTTCAATGAAATATGGATCAAGTGCTCATTTGCTGCCAAATAAATGAAGAATAACAGCAATTACATCTGTGAAGAGTCCCTGTTATAATTAGCGACTGCTCCCCCGACACTTGACTTGAACTGTTGCCAGTGATGATGAACGACCAACATCCAACTGTGAAGAATGAAAAGAGTTGCCCCACGACCACACGCCAAAGGATTGAAACCCGTTTTTCAAATGGATTAAAAAAAGACATTTTAATAGAGATGCAAATGCTTAAATACTTAAAGCTGCCCAAATCCATATCTTCTCTGACACTGCGTCAATACCGACGTATTGGTCAGTGGCCCTGAGCTCCAGACTATGACGCTACGCTCACCGTAGCCCAGTTTTGGACGACTCGAGGACGGCGTGTCAGTTTTCGTATCTTTTCAAAATAAAGGTTTAGGTAACTTAGTTAGGTTTAGGAAAAGAGTGTATTTGACTGACCAACAACTCACGTGAATAGAAACTCACAAGACTAACGATTCACTAGACTGTATATCAACGTTTACTTTTAGTTTCGCACAGGACACTAACAGCGGCCTCCTTGATGAAAGGCCTGTTTGTTTGAACCATCCACCTGACCTGTGTGGACTATCTCGCTCTTTTTACTACGTCAGTTGGTCCGACCGCCTAATAATGACGTGGGTGGTTTTACCCACGCCAGACCTGCCGGACTAAACGCCACCGAACTGCAGCAGGGAGGAGAGCCGGGATGGAAGCTAAGCTAACCCAGCTCGGACCTGAGGCCACTCCACTACCCAGCATGCTCCTGGCTGTCTGATTTTCGATAGCAAGAAAAATAAGATGGATGAAACAAGACTTCAGGCGAACCCAGCGACGTAAGGTCGGCGACAGATGAGCCCACTTCTTTACAGAGACCTGGCTCCATCGCGGCGTCCCGGATCAAGCGGCACTTGATGGGCAAAGAGTGCAGGACTCCGGAGGGATGAGAGGAGGTGGACTCGGTGTTTACATCAATGATGCTCAAACATTTTAAAAGTTG
The DNA here is from genome assembly GCF_949748355.1 of Melanostigma gelatinosum. Classification (NCBI taxonomy): domain Eukaryota; kingdom Metazoa; phylum Chordata; class Actinopteri; order Perciformes; family Zoarcidae; genus Melanostigma; species Melanostigma gelatinosum. Next base: position 19,135,931 of record NC_136650.1, on the reverse strand, counting down.
ATGGACAATGTTATGTCAGCTATATTATCTGCCCAGGGAATTGTTGTTGTTGCTGCTGTTTGTATTCCTTATGATGCAACATTTAAAAAATGCACCACAGGAATGTGCATCCTTGTGTTGCTTAATGACAACAACTCATCCTTGAATCTTTCCTGAAACCTTCTCTCTAAACAGCCTGCTGTGTCCAGACATAGCTGGATTGTTTTCTGCAGTGGTGTCAGACATCATTACGATTGTGTGCTTACAGCGTTGTGCTTACTGGTGTTTATTAAAAACGTCCAAATTTAATTCAGCCACCTCCGGCTGCCGGTTAAGAAGAAGCTGCAAGCCGAACTTTGGGCCACAACTCGCAGCTGTCAGTCGGGAGCGATGAGTCTCTCTCGATCTCATCAGCTCACTCTGACATTCTCTAACTTTCACATTCATGGCTTTGCTCCGGTCTGCCGTCTTTCTCGCTCCCTGAAGACGGCGTATCTCCAGGCACCGTGAGAAGGCATGAGTGTAGGAGGTGAGGCCGCGGCCGTTCAAATTAGAATTAATTAACCATGAGGAGTGGGAGGCGTGCATGTGTGTGAAATGTGTGTGTTTGTGAGTTCAGCCGTATCCCCTTAGTGTGTATTTGAGTTTGAGATGTGGATTCAGTGCAGCCTCAAGGCAACTTGTTGAGTGTGATCTCTCACCTCCTAATGTAGGGGAGCTACTGAATGTCTGAATGCATGCAGCACACATCTGGAGCGATATCTTAAATGCTTGTTAAAGCGACTAATTAGTGACGGTGGAGAGGATTCTGTGAAAAAGAATCTGACTGAAATCTGCAATTATGAAGAGAGGAATGAGAATGATGAATGAGAGACCCCTCGCAGAAGGCATTTGCTACGGATTTGGTTTGCAGTTAGTAAACACACTAAATAATGCATCGATCTATTACCGTCTCAGACACACATGCACTCAGGCGAGGGCCGGGCGATGATTAAATACGATAACCTATCGTCTTTAACTGGAATCACAACGTGATTAAATCATCAATCGAGATACAATGATACGGAATAATAGTCGCCTAAATATCTGGTGAGAAATATTGTTTCTACATTGTCTGTCAGTTCAAAGTGATGAACAAAGTGGACTCCAACTGACAACCCTCCAGTCACAAACGTCTCCAACTTTAAGGGGAGTCACCCCAGGTGAAGAGGGTAAAAAAAACAAAAAACGAATAGATATCACCATGAAACTTCCCTAGTTGATTACTGAACTTATAACATAAAATATATGATAAAATAATGATAATAATGAAATAATAATAACTTCATTTAGATAGCACCATTTTGTGAATTTAGGGAGAAATCTAAAGAATGAACACCTAAATGTGTATTTTTAGAGTTTTCTTTCCACGAGTCCAAAAGAAGACATGTTATGAAACAAAATGGCCTGAGGATGGTTGGCAGTGTGAGTGGGAAGAATGGACCAGCGTTGATTTTCCATGAAAACAAAATGAAAACGAAAAGGAGAACCAGAAACCACTTCATCAGGTTCATCACTTAAGGTCCTCTGCAGACAATTGATGAGAAGAAATGGCCTTCCTCCATTTTCCTGGAGTGAAAAACAGACCAACCAGTCTACTGTTGTTGAAAACCTTTTATACTTTGTCACCTGCTCTCTGTGGCCAATCAGGGAGGATCTCTGCGATTAGTGCCACTTTAACCCAGGTGGCATAAATCTGCCCTCATTTGGAGCCAATTAGTCAAATGCACTTCGGTAAAAGACATTAATTAAACTTACCTTCTCAAGAAGCATAAACAAAACATAATATTGTTAGTGAAGAGAAACGACTAAACATTCCCTTGTTTGGAATGGACAAACATCACAGCAGAAAAAATATCAACAAAGACATTTTTAATGGGGAAGTGCACTCATTCTTCTTAAAGGGACAGGCTGGTCAGGGAGTTAAAGTCCTACAGAAAAGACGACACACAAGTCAACAAGCATTTCTCAAACATCACAAGTTCACGGCTCATTTAAATGTTGAACAGATGAGTAAGAGGAATGTGCACATTACGACTTTTTCAATATAAGGTTTGAATAGACTACCGGGATCCTATTGACCCAGAGTAGCGTCTGGCAGTCTGTTTGAGGTAGATTGTTCAGTAGTCTAAGCTACTGTTAGCTATTTAAATCAAGTTTCCTTTCAGCAAAACGCTATGAGGTAATTGGAGTCCCCTCTGGTTAACAGTTAGCGTGTATCTAAGGCTTTTATTGTAAAAGGTACAGTTAAAAGAAGTAATAAAGAACCAAACACTGACTCTAGCGAGAGTCTTTCGTGTTTTTACGTTACCTGAAGGCCACCGTAGTTCTCTGACACGCTTGTGAAGCTGTGAGCGGAGGGGTATTCAGTTGGTTGCAATCTGCAACCTCACTGCTAAATGTCACCAAATGCCACACACTGTCCCTTTAAATGAAAAATACAAAAAATACATCAAACTATAACATTGCTGCTCAGTAAATGAGTTCTTGTATGCAGAGCGGTCACCATGGATGACAAAGTGCACATGACGTCGCACATTATCGTCCCATCAGGACCAGCCCACCAGTCAGTCATGCTGATTCCTCTCATCTTTGAATTATCATGCCCGTAAACAAGCACACGTTTCAATTCCATATTTCAAAATCAATCTTATTTCGGACATACAAATCTTGGGATGAAGGAGGATAAGTTATCAAGACTGAGATTTTGTTTCCAGCGTCTCCTCCACACACGGAGCTTTTCCATTTTCTTTGCCGGCTGCAGGTGACTTCACCGCGTCGTGTGAATGAATCTCCCTGGAAATGGAGCCCCCGGTGTGGGCAGGACGGGAAGACCTATCACACGATGTGCTTCACATCAATTGTTCTGACTCACGGGATGATGAGACCGAAACTCGCCTCGGCCCAGCAATGGACCCGTTATGACGGCAATGTTCTATCGTGTATTATCATTGCTCAAATCTTGATAGGTTTCGCCGTGTTCTCCTCCCATCTCCTGTAACAGGCACACAAAGATGTGGAAAGACGAGAGGAAAAACAAGATTTTAATGGCGAGTGATGTGATTGACTGCAGGGGAAAGGTGAGTTACTCTGTGTGGCTGGTCCTTGGGATAACTTAGTAATTAACAGCAAGCCAGAACTTCAGCTCTGTTGAACTCAAAGGGTTTCGGTCAATACTATTGATTAGCGTTAACGAAAGCATTGTTCCACCTCTTTCAGACTCTCTCTGTCAGTGAATAAATGCGACAACTAGTGCTTGCAACCTGCTGCTGATTAAAGTGAAGGAGTCACAGACTGTAAATAAGAAGTGGACGTAGTCACCGAGACGTTGTGGACCACTGTTTTGAAGCCTTAGCTTTGGCATTTTGGCTGTCGCCATCTTGGTTTTTTGCAAGCAGAAGTGACATGAGAGGGTGGAGCTAAGATTTTTTTAGGGTGGAAAAAATGATGCAATTAACTTTAATAAACTGAAAACACCCTGTGAAAGGGTTAAAGGTGCAAGACGAAGACACAGACAACTCCCAGATCGGACTACGTTGTGGTAGCAACCTGTCAATCACAGTAAGCCCCGCCCTAAAGCACACTCTGCTTTATGGTGTATTTCACTCTAAATGGACCATCATTTACCAAACGAACATCATGCTGTATTGAAGAAGACTTAAAACTAGCAATTTACACCATAAACTCATGTTCACAATGTTTACTGAGGTAATAAATCAAGTCAAAAGTAGAGTCAAAAGAGAGCACAATAGGCCATTCATGGCTTAATTGTGTCATGTGGTACACTTGTACTGTATGGGTACTGTATTGTACTCCATTCGTTATGATTTTTTAATTAAATTCATCACTTGCCTTTATGTCAGAGCTGTCAAAGCATATCAGCTGAATGTAGCACGGGAAGCTGTAACCTGTCAGATCTTCAGCAGAGTGTTAGTGTCGATGCTCCAGCTCAGGTTCGGACTGCCGAAGGACAACGGTGAGATAAAAGGTATTCTGAGAAAAAGGAGGAAAATTACAGCTTATGGCAGCTTTCAAACATCCGTTAACATCAATTATATGGGAAATGGGTTATTTCACACTGGAATTTGCAGCATGATAGAACTTTATTCTCTTTTCACTGATATGTTGTCCACTTGCTTGTGTACCACTTAGCAGAAGCATTTAAGAAAATATACATCATGGCCGTTCTTGCATAAACCTTTAATATAACATGTGTTTCTATCACCAGAGTGACAATACTCACTGTAAAGTGTGGACTGTTGCGTATCAAACAGAGCCAACAATGATAAACCAAAGATAGAACCACAACATGACGATGTCTTTATATTAGACTCCACTTATACGATATGCAAAACCGCTAATATATAATAACCAGGTAATAACCAGAAGAAACTGATTTTGTTTCCATCGTTATTAATGGCAGGCGACAACACTGGGGAGAGTGTATTTTGTAGCAATCTCTTTGTGGGATTCTACAATGTTGTTATGTCGTGTTTAAAGATCTATTTTCCTTCAGAGTCGTTTCATCAGGAGGAATTTAGTCGCAGCGATATGTGTTTTATATTTTCACAGAGCAGCCGGGTTTTTGCCCTCGGCTACTTTCTTGCAAACTGCTCCTTAATGTCGTGATCTTCAGCTTATTGTCTTCATGACTTGTTGTATAACTGCAACACTTTCTAATTTAGAAATGTTTCTGTGGACTGTCCAAATAAATAAGAGCGTGTGCCTTGCTTTTTATAAATAGCCAAATATGCCAAATATGTCACAGTCACGGACTCAGACAGAGAAGCGACGACTACCAGGAAGATATTCCCTGCACATCCAAACGTGTGCATGTGAAGATTTTGCATCCAATTAAGTTGACTTCATTAAATCATGGCTCATTAAATCATGGCGCATTTCTAAACGCTGTGCAATTAAAAAAGCTTTTGATGAGTGAGACACAAAGAAGTGACAGGCTGGCAGAAGAAGAGGAAAACACATCATTCAGGATGTTGTGTGATTATAATGAAGCTAAAACCTTATTATTGGTGATGGGACACCAAAACATGTCAAATGTGTGTGTGACACACCAGTCTAATGATATCAACCTTCTCTCTTGTTGCTCGGGAAGTGCCATCACCTGTATGTGTGCCTGCATGTCTTTGCACAGGCATACGTGGACATAGAGAGGCATGAGAGGCGGGTAATTGTTGCTCCGCTGTGGCCGTCCGTGTGCCTCCTCTGGCTCTGCTTGGTCTCAGTGCTGAATTATAAATGACCCTGTGGTGTGTCAGTGATGACAGAGGAGAGTGGATATGGAGCGAACACACAGAGAAAAGATATCCGTGGTGTTTTCTTTTCTTTTTATTTGACAAAGAGACAAATTAAACAATCCGTCTCTTTTCGTCAGAATCACTGAAATCTGACTCACCGTGGCTGCAATCAGATCAACACAACGACATCAAGCCCGGTTTGAAAAACTACAAAAATGGGATAATATAAAATTGACCATGAATTTTAGAGGCATGAAGTGTAGGAATATAAGAATCAGTTTCAGACTTACGATATTGGGGAACAAGTGAATTACAAAGCACGAGTTAAAGTGCAAATTACACACACACACACACACACACACTATAACTCCCATCTTGTTGTGTGGGCAAAATTAGCAGCTGACATTTGCAAATAACACTATAGATGACTAAAACAAAGTAAAATGATAACATTTAGAATTTTTGACGGTTTGAACCAACTTCTGGGCGTTTGAAATGATTTTTCAGGACGGTGATAAAAAACAAAAATCTGGAGCCTTGTATAGCAGCTATAACAAAAGAAAACAACAACAAAGATGCTGATCAGATCCGTGGCCTAAAACCCTGATACACTCCAAACTGTGAGTTGTGTTACCCGTTGCACCTCTTGTATTGCTGACCTGATGAGCGTCTGTTATCTGAGGAGCAGTGAATGATTTCGAACACAGCCTCGGGCGTAGGTTGCATGTCCCCTTGAAGAAAAGCATCCTCACCAGTTCGTGAGCCGCGTAGAATACACTCTTGCTCTTGTATTGCAGCGTAGAGCTAATTAGTGCAGTGTTAAGGTTATGATAACGTCAGATCTGACTACATTCTAATGTAACCCTCTTTTGCTTCATTGCATTCAGCCAATGCGCAATTTACTATAAGCAGCCTTTTTTTAAGAAAACACAGCAAATTCATGTGTTTTTCTCATAACATTTATGTTTTCTTTATGCTGGACGGCTCACCTTTTCTTTTCATTCACCAATAAATCACAGATGTAAATGTAGCTTTGATTGTAGTCTTCTTTGATTTGGGACAATATTACTTAATTGATCATATTTATTATGACGGTCCTCTAATCCTCGGAGAAAAGATAAATGTAGCTCCATAACTCACGTCACGGCAGTTACGCACAAATCCATTAGACGAAAAAAAAATCATTAAATATTAAACATGAGCTATTTAGATTGATGACCACATATGTGCGTATATGAGTCTCACGCTAATGCAGGAAGACGTTCATGTACTTTATGTGGATATCTGTGATACGAGAAGACATTAGCCAATAGAAGGAGATAAACAGTCATCAGGCGTGTCTCTCATTGAGGGAAACCATTACCCAGATATAAAAAGGCTTCACAACATCTTCATTGATCTCTGCAGCTGCACGTATCAAACACCATCTTTACAAAATAACCAAATATTGAAAACCTCTGAAGAAAGGATCACTTAATTAATTTCACGTGACGCAGTCTTTGCGTATGCTGGAGGAAAAGCATAATGCTGAGTGCTCATCTGAGGAGCTAAAGAATACAGCGTGTTCACGCCATGTGTGTTTACTCTGGTTTGTTTGTCCGGCTGAAAACAACATTATTTAAACTCAGACGGCACCAAACAAGCATCAGCATCAGTCTGCTCGAAATGAACGTCAGAGATGTTTGTTTTTCCACAGAACTGGTGAAAATGAAATCCCATCAACAGCAAACAACCCCACCAAATAGCTCTGCTTGGAAACAACAGAATGACCCAAATCATGATCATATGATCACATTCCATTATCATATTATTGTAAGCCGAATGGTTCTCGATGCCTCAACCTCAAGGCTTACTGTGTTACAGGTTATTACAGCTTGGGTCTTGTTTTCATAGTTTGGGTCATCACTCTTTGTTCTGTGAATGCAGCAGCATGGTTGCAACAAACAGGCACACATTACATCCCGTATGGATATTTGTGAAGGCTATGTATATTGTCTGAACCTAACCAAACTGCATCTGAAATCTGAAAATAATAATAATAAATTCAGAAAGCAATAAGTCAACTAAGTATAAAATTAGACTTCCACTCCTTCAGATACTTTGTTGCTCTTCATATTACTATATATATTGTCGTGTCACGGGTTGTCCCTAGGGTGGCGCAGTGCAAAAGAGAGCATCAAACAGGCACAACCAGACCGTATGAACAAAAACAAAGGTTTTATTGGCCCATCTCACTGGCAGTTCCTTCAACGCCAAAAATCACACCTCAAACAAAAAAGTCCATGAATAAACATGAAGCGTCCCGGAGGAGAAAGGGGGTTCTTCAGCCAACAAAGTACTCCCACCCTGCAAAGTCCTTGGTCTCGGTTCCTCCAGGTATGCGTCCTCTCTCCTACTCCGGGCCCAACTCCTCTCCCGTGGTGCTCTCCCCTTTATTCCGTTTCCCAGCCCTGCCTCAATTAGGGGCCTTAAGCACCTGCAGCTGGGTGCATGATGAGGCAGTCTGGGAGCTGTAGTCTCTAGCCCGGCGGCCATTTTGGGTTGTGGGCCCTGATCCTGGGTGAGGATGTAGCGCCCCTCCACAACCTGTCCCCTTGTGATGCCACAATATATATATATATAAAAAATAACCTTCCATAAAAGTTTGTCTCATCGGCTTCGTAGTCGTAGGGACTATGTGCAAAAATGTTGATTATGCCCCAAAGTCCTGTTACAAATATGAAGAACAGAGACGGTAAATTAAGCCAAAGTCTGTCCAGACTTATGTCCAGTTATGCCCAGTTAGAGCTACAGGGACTATTGTCACTCACTGCCAAAATCTACAACTTAGCAGAACAACAGGTCGACATTCTGACCAATCAGCAATCTCTCTGATCCAGCTGACCCGTGTCACTGTTGCCCTGACACTCAGCTTTGTACAACTGACCTGTCAAAGCTGTCTCAGGTTTGGACCGGAGAAGACAAACTGAAGGTGTGACTGCAGCAGATGACTGCTCTGTTATGCAACTGCTGCTCTGCATCACAGTGTTCTTCCTGCCGGCTTTGCTGAATTTGAATGAGCGACAGACGAAGGATCCGGACGTGTTTTTTTTTCTGTCTCTCACCCATGTTAGCGAAGAAATAGTGTGTAAACTCTTACTTTTCTCTGTCCTGCTCTTTATGCTGCTTATCTTGGCTTGCCGTCCATTTCTAAACACGCTGAAGACAGCGATGATTTTTGGACACACACACACACATGCTCCTCTGTCTCTGCCTCCGTCTCTCCCGCCCACAGGATGTATAATTCATTAGGCGTTAGTAGCGTTTGGCAGCCATTGGCTCTGTGAGAGTTCAGAGCTGCAATGTGACACGAATTTGGCAATCACCCGAAGAAATGTGTCCGAGCAGACTCCGCGGGAGGACATGTGCTGTCCAGAGAGGGACAGACAGTGGGGCACAGAGAGCTTTGGTGTGTGCTGGTGAGGTAGATTACAGGTGTCAGCGATGCACTTGACTGCTGCTGAATGGAAACGATCAATTAGCGTGTCCAACCAATGCGACCGGTTAATTCAAAAGATTTTGGTAGATAGTGGTGGGGGCGTTTTTGAACTTCCGTGTAATGTTATCCTGGCTTCTAGCTGAGGTTGGAGACAAAGAATGTTTATTTCTGACTACAACTCCCTCCAGGCAAAGCCTCTTTTTGCCTGAGAGCCAGTTTCACAGCATGACACATAAAGCTAGGAGACATTCAGTCCTGTGCTCAGAAAAACTGCAGCAAGTGTGGCTGAAAGAGAAAAGTTTGCTCTGCTACTTTTGCATAAAGACGGAATGTGTGAATTACTGTAATGAGCAAGAGAAGTCTCAGCAGCGTAACATAATTGTGATGGCACAGAGTCAATTATGCAATATTACTACTAGCAACCTGTCAATCACAAGATAGCCCCGCCCTAAAGCATATGGTCTACTTGACTCTAAATGGACCATAATTTACGAAATGAACATCATGCTGTATTGAAGAAGACTTAAAACTAGTGATTGAGAACATAAACTCATGTTTACTGAGGTAATAATTCAAGAGAGAAGTAGAGTCATTTTCGAATAGATTTGGGTCGTTGATCAGCACCACGGACAGCAACCAAAGCGCCAAATCTATCAACGCTAATTTAACGGCCTGTCCTGGACTCAGCGGCCAAATGTTATCACAGACACAGATCATAGTCGGTGCGCATTATCCTACAGATGTAACATTTACATTCAGATTTGAATCCCTGATCCCACTCTATACTAACAAAGAGAAGTAGAAGTTCATCCTGTGGGCCTTGAGAGTCATTAATACCACTGCTCTTGAACCGTGTCCTTTTCTGTTGCAATGTCCTGTTCTTTCTTTCTATTTCTTTCAGATGGATCAGCCTCGGCTCTCCATCTCACTGACCAGATGTGGACCTCTATTGTGTTTCTCTGCTGCTGTTTTCAAGGCTCTCATAGCAGAGAGAAAATCTGAAAAAAACATTACATTTTTACCAACCTATTATGATGAGCATACAATTGGTTATGTGCAAAATGTCCCTCTATAACGTCTCTGCATCATTAATCATCATGATATAAGTACAGCAAACGGAAAGACTTTCATTTCTTCTCATTTTCTACTAATATCCTATTAAATGTCTTGTAGGTTCCCTGGAAGGACAAGTTCAAGTTCTCCATATATAATCCAATTTCCAATATCAAAATCATAAATAAATTGCACCAAATCTTTTCCCCCAAAATTAAACCAACAGATCGTTGCTTTCACTCCCATATTCAGCTAATTCCTGCTAACTCAAACATTTTGGAATCAACATTTGACTTAAAATAAGGGTCTTCTTCACCCTAGTTTGGTGCATTTTCGTCCGTACAATATACAGTACATTACTCCTCCACTCTGAACTGCAACATTCAGGAAAGGTTGCGTACGAAGCAGCATGACAGCTTCCCGAGAAGTGAAGCCAAAACGTCTTTATCGCCCCACTGGTAGCACGCAATTTATACATCAACATCCCAGTCAATCATCTTCATTTTCCATCACGATTTATATTTGATTGATTGTGTAGCCCTACGGACCTGCTATGCATTGACTAAAATACTGGAATGAGATCATTTTACCAACAATTGGCAGCAAACAAACTAAAGAAAATGACTAAGACGTCATTACAAATGTACAGACAAGCAAGTCTTAAAACCCAATTTGAAAGATTCTGATTGGTTTAAGAGGTTCAAACGAACAACTCGATTGGGATTTCTTTTCTTTTTTCATCCTGGCCGGAACAACACAATCATATTGCTGAGATAGTGCAAACCTGAAAAAAGAGACACTAAACGATCGTAAACGGAGCTGATGTGAAGGAATTAGTCACACATCCACGCTGAAATCCACAGAGTCATTTATATGGGGACACATGCAACTACTCTCTCCCTCACACACACACACACACACACACACACACACACACACACACACACACACACACACACACACACACACGCACACACACACACACACACATGCGGACAGGTACATCTAGCTCCCATCTTATTGCATATAGATGTACACAGCCTCAGGCGCTGCTGAAATACAGTATGCATGGTATACTTGTGTGCCTTGTCTGGAGAAGCAGATGGTACCTGTTCTGCCTGTCTCCCGTGCACCTGGACCCTGTTCTCGTATTAGCATTCGAGAACATCTCATCCCTCTCTCACTTCTCTGCTCCTTAATGTCTCTCTCCCTCTCTCCCTCTTCATCTTTTCTCTGCCTCTGTCTAAACCGTGGTATGCACTCACTTTCCAGGAAACATCTGATTAGTTTGGTTTGACAGCTGCTCGATTTCCACCACATTTAGTTTATTGTCAATCTCAAATGGGATCTGTGCTTAAAATATGAACTTTATGGAGCACTTTGTCTCTTTGTAAACACCAGTTTTAGCCATTAGTACGCCAAGCCAGAAACAAATGGTTATTTCATGCACTTCATTATTTTGTTTTGTGCACCAGTCTTGTTTGAGGTTTGGCAGTCAAAATGCGGCATCACCTTCCTTGGACAATTTGCATAAAACTGACAATGAATTTTTTTTAAATGACCCCAATAAGCCGAATGGACAGAGCTGTTTTCCACCTTAGGATATATTGTATTATTCTGGCTATAAAGCAAAGTTGACAATGATTTTTTTTCATCTTATTTCTTTACAAAAGTCCCTGACATGAACTGCCGTTGAGTCAAAAGGCTGTAAATATAAAGGAAGACTTCATTCCAAGCTTGTAGAATTGACCTGTTAACCAAAGGTCAAAAGTAAGAATATCATTGTAAAGCCTACATTTGTGTTTTCATGCACAGTGGATTCAGGGATGGAGATATATTGTTGTGCAGAGTCACCATTATCCATTCCACGGGCATCCCATTCGTCAGCCATGTGGGCCAAGGGATGCCAGAATAAAAAAGAAGAAGAAGAAGAAGCCACCTGAATCTACAGAGAATCCCACAGAGATGAAGCCAGACGCGAGAGGCTGCGCTAAAGCTTGACAGACGACGGCAGAGGAGCCAAGCCGCCCATCTCCCAGATGGCTCAATCCACAAGCAGTTAGGTGTGTGTGTGTGTGTGTGTGTGTGTGTGTGTGTGTGTGTGTGTGTGTGTGTGTGTGTGTGTGGGGCGGGGGGGGGGGGGGGGGTAATTTAGTTAGATACTGTTAAATTGAAAATACTTTTCGACCTCCCTATTTAGTGATCAAATTATTTAGATGTAATAATGAGTCTAGAACTGTGATTGACAGCATAAACACATTTTCTTTTATGGACAATTCCAAATGACTGTGTATGTTCATAATAAAACATCGACAATTAAATAAATTGCAGCTTTGGACCTTCACTCACTCAAAACACAAACCTCAAAATAAAAGTGCAAAGGCAAAGTTTCCCTAAATGTCATTTCCTCAAAAGCTTATTTTGGACTTAGAGGTGTTACAAATGGCAAACTTTGTCTTCTTCACTCACGCTGAAGAACTTTCAAACCGACGACATGTTGTGTGTGTGCGTGAGGCGGTGACGTTACTGACAGTGTCGCTGTGTGTGAGACGTGAAACCATCATGTGGCACATGTGTGTCTATGTGACCGGCAAACAGAAGCATATATATGAGCCGATCAGCTGACAATCGACCGGTTTCCACCGGTGGCTGATCGAGTGGTGCATCTCTAATGACTTAACTTGCTTTTATGATTTTTTTGGTTTTCGTGTAAAGCTGAAACGATTAGTCGACATATCGATTCGTCGATCAACAGAAGATTATTCTCTGTGGATCGTGAATGTCTACTAATTTTTATGGCAATCCATGATCCAATAGTTGTTGAGATATGTCGGTCTATGTTGGAGCGACCGGACAGCTGACATCCCCAGTGCCATGCTGCTGCCATGAGAGGACCGTCAAAGTAATGAAAGTCAATGAAAGAATGTGTACAGTGCAGGCCGAGTGAAGCACTGCGTGACCTGTATCAGAACAATCATCTGCTGTTGTCACATCTTGCCCTCAGTCATGTTAAATAAATGAATAAATTCGTATTATCCTTGTATTCAAATGATATTCTTGGCTCCACTTAATAGCATAAAAGGCTCTGATTGTTCAGAAGCCACAAGTTCCTGAGTTTGTTTGAGCAGCAAAATCAAAAACAACAGTTCAGTTTTGCTCTCTGCTTTGACCCACTCAGTTGACTCATATCACAGTAATGGACCTCGAACAGCCGGGGTGAAATGACTCGCTGAGACAATAAGTTCACACACTCACTTCAGTGGTTATAAGGTCTCAGTTCATCGTCAACACTTAATGAAAATCATTTTGTACAAATCCTAATGGTTTCAGTGATCAAGGTTATGTGAGCTTAAAATTGGATCCTTCGTTTTTCTGGGGAGAATAAAAACCTTCATGTTGTCCGAAGGTTTTTAAAACATTGTATCAACATTGAGCCTAACCCTCCATTTTATGTTAACATCGACACCGAGACGTCATCCACTGGTTTGTGGACTGCAGTTTTGAAGCCTCGCGCTCTGCATTTTGGCCGTCGCCATCTTGTTTTTATGCAACCAGAAATCAATCAGCATTTTTTCAGCAACACAGTTTTTGGCGACCAAAATGTTACGATTACTTTCATAAGCTGAAAACACACTTTGAAGGGTTAAATTTACACAACAAAAACACAGACAACACAGTGGTAGCGACCTGTCAATCACAAGGTAGCCCCGCCCTAAAGCATAACCTGCTATATATATATATACAGTGGCGGCTGGTGGAACATGTTCTAGGTAGGGCCATCCTATCAATTTCAGCAAACATCACAGTATGATTTAATGCAAAAAAAATGTAAGTATCAAACACGCATTATTACTTGGCAGTTAAATATTTAACATGTATTCCAACACGAAAACAATCAGTAAATAACACTTATATAATATAATATAACATGTTCATTTATTGAGATGCCCCTATGGACCTTGTTATAGGAGGTAAAGATCAAGAGAAGTAAACATGAAGTGTAATTATGAATACTGATGTTAAATTAAGCTATGATGAGTTTTCACTGTTAATTTAACATCTCTGTTACATGTTGATGCCTCCATGACCAAGTTAAGCAGATGAGACTGAGGACAACTATGTAGAAGAAAATATGTTCACTTTGTCTAATATGTAGCTTGACAGAGTTCTCATGTGTGTCCTGGTGTTCTCATGTTTCCTTACCTCCTCATCCCTCACTCCCTACCCTGGTGTTCTCATGTTTCCTTACCTCCTCATCCCTCACTCCCGTAACTGTCCGTGCTGGATCCGTCCCCGTTGTTTTAAAAAGCTAAATACGTTATTAGCATGACGTCATGCAGCTAGCCAAACCTGTCTGGTGTACAGCTAGTACAGAAGCTTCATGTACTGCTTCCCTTTCCCGCGAGTCTGCTGTCTGATTGTGAGGTCAGGCTGATCTGATATCAGCTCTTTGGCTGCAGAATCTCCGCCAAAGTTCTCCTCTCAAACGGGTCTTGGAAGAGGAGTGCTCGCGCTGGCGCTCGCCTGTAGAGACTTCTCCTGACGAGAACGCGCAGCGAGGGGAGCCTGATCGTTCTGGCCCCAAGCTGAATCAATTTGAGGGCGCTGATTGGCTCAATTGTATGTCACTCATTTATATCTTGAATCAGCAATTGGCTAAACTGCTTCATAGACCCGCCTTTTTTGGGCCAAAACGATTAGGGCCCCCAAGCTGCGCGTTCTCAGAGTGTCGTGCACACAGACAGAGAGCACGAGCAGAGAGCACACAGGCAGAGAGGACGAGCAGGAAAAGCATATATTTTGCGCAGATATCATATTTTACACACATTACTGGGTACATTCCATCGTTCAAAAACACAAATATTGACAATTTGTATAATTTATGATTATTATAATTTTTATTTATTTATTTTTGTGTGGCTCATGGTGGGGCCATGCCCCACCATGAGCCACACAAAAATTTGTATAATTTGTATAATTTATGATTATTATAATTTTTATTTTTATTTTTTATTTTTGTGTGGCTCATGGTGGGGCCATGCCCCATGGCCCTCTATTGACCAGCCACCACTGTATATATATATATATATATATATATATATATATATATATATATATATGTGTAACAATATAACGTAATGTTTACGTCTCACACAATAGCCTCTAACGTTAGTGAGACTAATGTTTTTATTGGGTGGAAATGTCGCCATTATTTTGTATGTAAATCAGAAAAAGGGGAATATCACCGTACAGTGCAAGTTTACACAAAGTGCGATATTTTGCGCACTCTTTAGTTCATCAAGATTATTGTTTTTGCAAACTTCTGGTCCAGCAAACAAAATACAGGATAAACCGTGAAATGTACAGGTTCATTGGTTGAATTATGTTTAAAATCCAACGACCCTTCACTACCCTGGCTATCACTTGACTACAGTTGCATTGTGGGATCCTGCAGTTGAAATGTGGGTCCTTCCCCCAGTTATTTTCCAACATCAAAAGTTTATCCAGGTCTGAAAAGTATACTTTTTAAATCGCATAACCATCTTCTTTCTTCTTAGCTGAAAGTCTTTCCCTGTCACTCTGTCTTTATTTATGTATGCCTGCAGACCTTAATGGTGACGTGCGATTAGGAAGTCTCTCTGGTCTTCATTAGAGGGGGTTCTTTCCGCACAACCTTTATTACAGAGCGAGAGAGAAAGGAAAAGGGAAAAAAAGGAAATGGGCTCAGGAGAGGGAAAGACAGAGGTGAGGACACGGGAAGATGGTTGAGATGAGCGAGACTTTCGTGCAGCATACAGCATGAGCGTGAAAGTAGAACGGATTAACGGTGTTAAACTGGGCACATTTAACACAGGAAAGAACTGGAGCTAACTAGGGGTGCATGTAATGAGGTGTGATGTCTAAATATGCATCATAGTATCATGTGTGTAATTATAGCTGCAGCTCACAGAGACATAGCCCCAGTCTCAGCTCTTTTACAGATGTAGAGGAAAGAAAAACGAGTTTCAAACACATCAGGAACTGTATTGCCTTCTCCATAACATAAAAACAACTACTTATAAGCCTCTTGCTTTCTGTTTACTCCACCACAGTTTTGGAGACATAAAATGTAATAGAATGACTGAAACAGAATAGGAAACCATTTGGATGTTGATGGCTGCTTGTCTGGGTCCTTTAAATGTGATCAGTAGGAGAAGGATCAGAGAAATAACACCGTGTTGTTAACCTCGTACATTTTTAATGCCCATCGCTTCAATATGTGATGGGCCGAGAGGCTCCGCAGATATTGTGGCGTCAGCTGACAGATGTTAGCTTTACAAGTCTTGGGGGAAAATCTCAGAGCTTATAAATGTATGTCTCAATCTCGTCCTCTACGAGAGGAGAGGATAGGATAGCGACTGAGAGAATATTTTAAAAGAAGTGACAACAGTGTTGTTTTTTGTGATGTTCCATTTTTATTATCGCGTTGCCCTGATTTTCTAACCAGGGCTGTTTCTAAAAAAACAGGATGAATTGATTTTTTTGGCCACCTGAGGGCAATGCATAAAGCTATAAACATATTATCACCTAATAAAGTTTAAATGGCAAACCTGTTAGCAAACAGTGCTTATTTACACGCTGACACAGTGTACAATTTGGGTTTTAGAGCTTTTTCAATAAAACCAGACTTGAAACGAGGCTGATGAGAACAGTGAGACTCAATCAAAACCAAAATCCAAACTAGACAAGTTCACTGAGAGTGCAGATATCCGCCAGGCGAGACGGCCTCTTCCCTCCCAAATAAACAAACACTCAACTGTCCCTCAAGGCTCCCTTACACTCAAGATGGAGGCGAACAGAATTACTCTGCAGAATGCCTGGTTCAAAAAAGAAATTCAGTAAAGGTGTTCCTGAGACATTCAGGAGAATGGACCAAGCGGAGAACCCAAAAAACATAATGCCTCCAGCCACGCCTGTGGCCATCATGGAGGCATAAACACATTGTGAAGCTTTAAGCTTGCTCGAATAGCAGCTTTAAATAGCGCTCAGAATTGTATATTTTTCCTTAAATTACTCTGGAATTAATTAAATCCAATCCAATAAAATAGGACAAACAAATGTATCTGTAATGTACAGCCCTTAATACCTACTAACCCAACACCCATTTGATTTTGAATCAGTAACTGGTGGTGTGCCACTTAATCGATCAGTGATCTGTTTTGCCAATAGCACAGTGTTTGCTGTACTCGATTTGATATTGATTAAATCATCATCCCAGCAGAAGTAAAGACGCCGTTCCCGCCTCTTATCTCGCTATCAGATGACTTTTAAATGTTGTGCACACATCGTTCAGCTCAATGTGCCGTTTGTCTGCGACATGACTTCCGCAGGTGTTCCCTGTCGATCATTAACACTTTGGCATCATTTAACAATTTCGATTTTCTCGAAAGGAAGAAATTGAAAGCAGCTTTAAAGAGGAGCACTTACTCATTCTAATAAGACGTCTTTTATAAAGATGGCTAAATTAATGATTAATAAATCATTCACTAATACTTCATGAGCATTAATAAAAACAATTATTGGATTGTCAGGTTCGGAAAAATCTCTGGTTTGTGTCTGTCGACCCACCACTTTGGTTCCGACTGAAAATAACTCAACAACTAGTTGGTAGATTGCCGTGATTGTTTTTTTAATTTGTAGCCTCCAGAGCAGGGGTCTCAAACTCATTTTCACATCGCGGTCGCCCTCAAAGGGCCGGTTGTAAATGTAAGACTGTGTAAATGTAACTACTCATAACATATTGGTAAATAACTGTCTCTGCATTTTGATTATTGTTTATTCAAGTGTAAAAATATTGTACATGCAGTTATATAAATGTAAAAATATATTTAAGCACATTTCTGTTGCAACTTAAATCCTTTTAATTTAGGGTTAAGAAACCCACATTACTCTGTCAAAGATCAAACTATTCTTGAAAATATCAAAGACAAATATCAAACACAAGTTATTACATTAACTTTGTTCAAAGCTTAAAATCCTTTCAAGGGTGCATTTGCACAATCATGAAGTATTTCATGTGTTTTTAAAGCAACGTTTAAAGTAGTCTTCAATATACTCACAATATATTTCCATGTCAAGTGTCGAGTAACCAGCCAAAGAGCTGCTTCTGTGCCTGTGTTTAAGTATCTCATCATTTTGACTTTCTATCTCAGAATTATGACTTTCTATCTCATAACTTCGACTTTCTATCTCATAATTTCGACTATGGGGATATTTTTATTATCAAGTCTAACTTTATAAAAAAAAAATATATTTTTTTTTTTTTGCTGGCGGATTCGCGGGCCACATAAAATGACGTCGCGGGCCTGATTTGGCCCGCGGGCCGGGAGTTTGAGACCCCTGCTCCAGAGGATGAAGCTCTCTCACTTTGGTAATCTCCTGACTTCAGAAGTAAGTTGACAATGAGTCTGCCTTCCAAATTCCCAGTGTATTCCTCTAAAGCCAATGAGAGCCGTGGAATAAATAGCCAGGCGTTTGCACCCAAACATGAAACAAGCTTTGATGAACTTCACCGCTGGGTCTTCTGCTGTCGTGAGAGCGAAAGAAAACCCTTTTGTTCAAACAGAAAAAAGAACATAACGCAGAAAAAGTGAGGGTGTTGCGAGAAGATCATAAGAGAAGATCATAAGTGATGTACAGTACATCATGAGCGTTTGAACTCTGTTCATGTAATGACCTGTGCGTGTGTGTGTGTGTGTGTGTGTGTGTGTGTGTGTGTGTGTGTGTGTGTGTGTGTGTGTGTGTATGTTTGTGTGTGCTGACCTTTTACACTGAGACAACATGGGAAATCTGTGTTTTGATGTGTAAAGTGAAGTTCAGCTCCACGGGTGTTTCCATTTGAGACACACTTGTGAGAAACAACAGCCGGAGAGAAAAACAGAAATGCTGAATGAATAAATTATAAGATTATCATATTGACAGCAGCACTTGTATTTATGCTTGACTGACTTCTAGGAGGCGTACGTATCAAACAAGAGGAGTTAGGGAATGACAAATTGGCTGGTTTAACCATAAAAAACACAGACGCATGGTGAAATTAAACTACTCTCTGGAGAGACTGATTTTTCCGTTCTTGGGGCAAGACAAATACAACAATAAATCACGTAAATATTTACACTTAAAATAAAAGGACATAGGTATTTTTCAGGAACAAGTTGTTGGGAGTAATTAAATATGGCAAGATGTTTCTACAATAGTAGTAGTAGTAGAAGCTATCTCCATAAAACCACCACTACTACATGACGTACCGTTACCGGCACTAGGCTAAAGGTGGACTACTCTTTGGCGCGATGACGTTTTGTAGTTAAATGTAGCCACTTGTTAGCAACCGCCTTTTTTTAACATATGTAAAAGCTTCAGTTGGTAGTGTCTTCTATCCATGGCACTGTCTGTAGTTGTGCATAGAAGACTGTTGATGTCTGTCGCAGACTAAGGCTGTCAAAGACTTTAGCTGCCAATCGAAGACTTTGGTTGTCTAAAAGACTTTAGCTGCCTATCAAAGATAGGCACGTCAGGACATCAAAAGATTTGGTTGTCTGGAAGACTTTGGGTGTTTGTAGGATTCTCTTTTTGTCTGTAGAAGACGTTGGGTGTCTGGAAGACTTTGGTTGTTTGTAGGATTCTGTTTTGGTCTGTAGAAGACTTTGGGTGTTTGTAGGATTCTCTTTTGGTCTGTAGAAGACTTTGGTTGTCTAGAAGACTTTGGTTGTTTGTAGGATTCTCTTTTGGTCTGTAGAAGACTTTGGTTGTCTAGAAGACTTTGGTTGTTTGTAGGATTCTCTTTTTGTCTGTAGAAGACTTTGGTTGTCAAGAAGACTTTGGTTGTTTGTAGGATTCTCTTTTGGTCTGTAGAAGACTTTGGTTGTCTAGAAGACTTTGGTTGTTTGTAGGATTCTCTTTTGGTCTGTAGAAGACTTTGGTTGTCTAGAAGACTTTGGTTGTTTGTAGGATTCTCTTTTGGTCTGTGGAAGACTTTGGTTGTCCAGAAGACTTGTCTGTTTGTAGAGGATCGTCTCTGTAGTAGATCGGACTCTGGAGGACTGTAGTGTGGCACAAGTCACTTGTGAGTAGTTAACAGTTAAATGTTCTTTGATTCTGTAATGTGATGAATTTTAGAACACTGCCTCACATAGAACACTGGGACGATTCTTAGATTGTGAGTGGCACATAATGTGATGTTATGCAGCAAGTACAACTACAAAACCCACAGTTAGCAGCACAGATAGGGAAATGGTTGCTGCTGAACCATGTATGCCTCTGGCCCTAGTGAGGGAAAGGAAAGGGATGTGTAGGAGAAAAACAATGACTGGGGGGTACTGAGAGGAGCAGGGCTTTAGTTATGTTACCAAGGAGACAGAGCGTTAACATTTTTGATTTATTAGCTTGAGGATCTCTTAATGCTTGCATGCAATTGCAATTTATGTTAGATTCATTTCCTTTATGTTATCAAATCAATGTGTGGCGAGGACGGCAGTAGTCAAAGTGCCCTTATGCATTCTCTAATAAAGTTAATTAATTTTGAAATCATTTGTACTACAGTGAAGAATCACCAGGACCTGAGGCCTATATCTCATGGCTAGATTATGTTCTTATCCAGCCGTCTTGGTGCAGTGGCAGATCTAGAGAAATATTCATGGGGTGGCAACATGGAGACACTCAGGGCTGGCAGAAATATATATACTGATTTAAACAAAATCACATATAGTGATAGCTGTTTGGAAAAGCCCCCAAATGAAGAACATTATATTATTATGGCACATGAGTAAAGCATTTAATAGAAATACCCAAAGGTGGCTTTACAAATCAGTGAGTTGTTTTTATTCCCAAAAAGGCCTCAGACATTTCCTCATACATCGGTTCATTCAGTTTTTTGTGTGTTTACCTACCAAAGTCCAGCAACACTGTCAATTTCCAGCCAATTTCAGCCAGAAATAAAAGTTCTTCGAGAGGCTACACACATCAGAGCAGCAACAACTCCAAAGACATACAGTATGTTCTCGCTTTGCTAACTCTTATTTGAAGTCACTGTTTTCACTTCAAATTCCCTCCTCCTTCACTTCCTCTGATGTTATTTCTGTCTTCGTCAGCATACGCACGCATGAAAGCACTAAAATTTCCGGACAGGACCGGGCTATATCTGTATGCAGGCGATGCGGTGATCCACGGTCAGTCTCATTCTGCTAAGGAGGAAGCCTGGGACGGATGGACGGGTAATTTGCGGCAGTGAACACGGTGCCCAGAACAGAGCGGAGGTCAATGAGCTCTTACATGGCTCCATCTTGCATCCGTCGCTTTGTATGGCTATCAGTCCACCGCCTGCAATGATGGTTGGACAGGTGTGTGTAGGTGCACACGAGTGTGTGTGTGTGTGTGTGTGTGTGTGTGTGTGTGTGTGTGTGTAAATGTCTCTGATGCATGATGACTAGGGAGTGTAGTGGTCAGCCTTGAGGTTAAAAGGCCGCTGTGAGTCTGCAATCCTAACATTGGTGCACCCCCCCACATTCAATCACATTCTGCCTGACGACACGGCTATAGTGGGGTTGCCATGACTCACTGAGGACTAAGATCCAATTCGTCTGTGGTATAGATGAATCACAGGACATCAGGTAATGCAGGATAGCTATACGTAACCAGTTGTCCCACAGCTGGTGAGAACCAACCGGGGTTTCAACGTTAAAACGTCTTCAAACGGAAGAATGTTCGCTGGGCAGTGTCATCCAATCTCATCTGTCCCGTCTTCTGTGAAAGGGTTCACCAAAACACCATAACCCAGAGCTCCTGTCTCTTGGAGGAAAATGAGCCAAAGTATGATTGAAGGGGTCACCTCGGTCTGCCTCGGCAGAAAAGTGGGCATCATCTTTTCAAGTTTAGTCTATTGCCGTCATTGAGTATCATTTTCGTTGGTGCAGGAAAAGTGTGTTTGTGAATGCCTTTGAATTAAGGTCGAGACCAATAGACCCTCTTAAAATTGGGTGCTCGTATCTACGTCTGAATCAAGGCGAGGTACATTTGAAAAGCGTGAATTGGATACGATGGTGAATTTAAAGAAATGAGATTGTTTCTTCGCATACAGCAAATCAGACCAGCAGCATATTCAATAAACAACATAAGGAGGATTTTGACACCTTATCTTTAGCTGAGCTAAATGTGTCGGTATGTTCTGTCCACAGCTCTGCTCACGGTGTGACAGCGGGCACGAAAGAGGCAACGGGCAAATTGGCACCCCACACACACACTAAGACACTGAGCGGAATTCAATGACGATATGATAAAGTGGAGCATGTTGGTGCACAACAGTCTGACCTTGTTTGACCTGCCAAGGGACTGCAGATGCAATTAGCTTAAGCTATAATCTGGTACAGTGCATCGAATGGAGACATTTATGTTTAAACTGTACATGGTCCCTTTCAAATATATGAAATAAATAAATAAATAGGCGCTCACGTTAGCTAGCTCAGCTTCTTCACAAGCTGAGCTAGCTAACTAATGTTACATAGCTTTAACGTTAGCTACTCGTTGCTCCCCCCGTCGTGGAGCATCTGGCTGTTTTATTAAAGAATAAGAAAGATTATCTTGCTGACAAAATGTGTAAGTATCATAAACTATGTTGGCCACAGAGCTTATTTTTCAGCAATGATCCAATGGAATAATCCCATTGGTTTTTTTTGTTGTTGAGGGAACCAGTGCGATGCTAACATCTGGCTCGGCCTTGCAGCACTGTGTCGTCCTTTAAAAAAGGAAAAGAAGGAACAAATTCACAAGCACTGTTATTTTTTCAGGGTGAAAAGTCTCGTTGTCTCAAGTTGCTTCCTGTCGTCTCCATGATGAGACGGAGTGCAAACATGTCTTGATTGGTAGTTGAAGTCAATAGGCTTGAAAAGTCTTTGTGTGAAATACAAGAGAAAATCAATGTCTCTGTCTTTCTGTGTTCCTCTCTCTGCTGCTGCCACACATCTGCCCTCTTCTCTTTCCTCCTCCCCGACACCTCAACTCTGAAGGGATCTCGACTACGTCAAGACTACGTCAGCTGCTCGCTCTGCTCGGTACAGGAGGGGGGGGGGGGCGGTCAAATCCCACGCCTCGGTATCTCAGTAAGGACAACCATCAAGGCCCGGTGCCGTACGTTCTGACCTGCCACAAAGGAAATGTTAGTCCAGAGGAAGTAATGTACTCAGTCAGGCTCAAACACGCCTGTCGTGGGAATCACCAAGTCTACGGGTCAAAGGTGTCTCAAAAACTGATGGTGACTCAATTTCCCGCAGGAGTTGGTGGAGACCAAAGACGGAGCTGAAAGAAGAGTGAATATTGGACTTTTGGTCACAAGGTGCAAACACAAACACATCTCTGAAGGAATAACGCTGCTCTGTAACATCTGGATGTGTAAATAAGCTTGCTTACAAGTTTACCATGTCAACTTAAACATCATGCAAGTTTCCACAATGTTTTAAATTGACTTCATATTGAGCCATGTGAGACTCCATAGCCTCTGGGCCTTTTAATGTCTTCTCAGTGCAAACAAACGAGTAGAGTCAAACGATGAGCATGTGATGGAGCTCTGTGGTGAGTAAAGGTGACCGACGCTCTCGGCTGACTCTGGCTAAGCAGCCGGGTTTGTGCCGCCACCAAAGCGAAACAATCTGGATCTCTGTGGCTCCTTCTCAGTCTGCTACAGCTAATTGGCTCCTCTGAGAGCCACGTTCAGCCATTCGTACACATGCAGACATCCACGCGCAAACACACACACACACACCAACCCAGGACCTCCCAGCCATCTGCTGGGGGCTCGCACATACAGGTGCTCCTCCGCTCCTGCTTTCTCAGCTCAATGCTCAGGGGTTGGGGGGGCGTTTCAGGTCCCACCAGCCTGCTGTTGTTTTTGATCAGTCGTGTCTCGTCATTGTAATTTTTGCAAACCTGCACTTCACGACACGTCTCAGTGCAAATCAGACGCGTGTCTCACCTGCCTCCCAACCTCCTCTCTAGTTTCTAGTTTCACTTCACACAGACCAGACACTCCACTGTACATTTCACACGGCTCTCATTCTCACCCAGTCACATCATTCATTGATACTGTACCACAAATCTTCTGTAACACTATCCCACAGTGTCGCTTCCAGGGTGAATCTGAAACGCAACGCTGCTGACATCAAGCTGTGGAGGCAGGGAACTACAACGGAGTCAGATTGTGACGCACTTTATCGACCCCTCTGTGGGGAAACTTGTGTTCTCTGGACTTCTTGTCAGTATTCATCCAGCTGGGAGTGAGTTCATTTGATCTAGATCTAGAAGACAAAACAAGCCAAAGGAGGACACGTAAAGCTGCACTTATTACCAACATGGTGGCTTAATGTGACAGAAAAACAGGACAGAGAATCACACATACCATGCTCAGAATCCCTAAAACAACAAGCATATAGCAGACATTAACTTCATACTTCTGCACTGGTACATTCCTTCTCTTTGACAATGTTGAGGACAGCTGCATAGCGTGCATGCTCACTCACTGACATGGCTCACTATGGCACTTGATAGAATAGAGCCGTCGTTAATGTGGGCATTTACATCTGTGTGCTTTTCCTGCTTTGACAACAAAACGTCTGCTATGAAAATGGTCGTTCGTTGCTCAGTAAAGGCAGGTAATTGTTCGACTACACAAAAAAAGAAACTCGGCGTTTTTTCACTGACACACATTTTGAATTTTCACACGTCACAGTGGGCAAAGCACAGGTGAGAACATAAATAAAGCTCACCTGCGCTGGTCAAAATGGCTGCTGTGAGTCCTTAAAGACAAGCATGCTCTGAAGTTGTTTTCATTGCTTGATATCCTGGAGGGAATTGGACAAAGCCCTGTTTATGTTTGCATTTTATGAATGTATGTATTTATATTTTTGTATTTGATTTTGATCTTGCTCAGCTTGAGGCAGAATGTTTCCTGATGAATGAGACATGTAGAGATGCCTTGTTTGTTTCTTGTTTGTATAAATAAATAAAGTCTTGCTTCCGTGCCGTTGTCTCCACTAGAGGGGGACGACAGCCCATGATGCACTGGGCCATGTGTCGACTATATGAGGTCATATGTTTTTGTTCAGTCCTTTAGAAAGTCAAACATAAATCCATGTTGTAACAGAAGGAACCCATCTCTGTAGTATAGTTTATACATTGAGGCCCAGAACCCCAGCACTAAAGCAAAAGCACCACGGTCGTCACATTTTTCCTTCATAAATTCAGATGCTGCAAGTCAAGAATGCTTTATTAGAATTACAGTTTGCACTCTAGATCACCCCGGAGTGTCTTGTGACGTTAGTTTTGTTTTTTTGTTCCATTCCCAGTGTTCCCAACATCGGGGGTGGGGTTTACTGACTCGTGGACATGAGACCTCAATTCATTGTTCCGCTGGAAATTTAATCTCCAAGCGTTTGAAAATGATACTTTACCTAAAAATTCAAAAGGCAAAGCAGAAAGACAAAAGAGGACAAAAAGTACTTGTTCCACCAAACGGTTTTCTTCATCGTTGCCTCGGCCTCTGATGTGGTTGTATTTTGTGAATGAGTGTAAGATATTACTACCAGCAGTAAAGCATATTATGTGTCCGTCTTCTATGAAGCGAGTGGTGCTCTCTTCCTCCCCCAGTGAAACCAGTGAGTGTCCAAACCACTTTCAGACTCACGAGGTCATCACACAAGGTGCCTTGAGCAGGTGAAGCCATTACCTGTTAATTATGTGAACCCACACTGTGCAGAAGAAAAATAATAGGATTATAAATGGTTAATTGATGTTAACTAAACTACGGCTAATAGTTATTTTACTGTTCACAAACAATGAAACGATGATGTTTACTAATTGGTATCATGTATGCTATTCTAAGTTATTCTAGAATATATACATTTAGTTTAGTTGTAAACCTTTACAAAGTCAATTGTGAAACATCTATAAACATTATGGATCAGATATTTTTAGGCTTTCTGAATGTTCAAAAATTGTTTTGCAAACAATATATAAAACTTATTTGGATGGCTGTTTTTAAGTGGCAACTGATGGTTATATCGTGTTAAATGGTGAAGAGGTCGTGTACTTCATCATTGAAAACCGTCAGTGAGATATTCTGTCATCTAGACTTTAGTGTTGGTGCAGTTTAAAGAGCAAAGAACGAGTCACAGGTTTTGAAGTCAAAGAAATACAACTTTATTGAAGTGTAAACCAAAAAAAAAAAAAAAAAAAAAGAAACTGCATAGGAAATGTTTAAAGTCCACAGAGTACAGAGAGAGCAGCAGGTGGCCAATATATTATAGTCTCCTCTGCCACACTGGCTCTCCCTGCCTCCTGGACTGTTCAGAGGATACATTCAGTGGATTTCTGCTCAAAACAACAACAGATGCAGCGCACAAACACAATATCCACTCGGCACGCAACCGGCCGCCGGGGGAACAGGACACAACACAAACAAAAGAGGATGAGACGAGCTGGACTGTCAGGCCCCAAAACACCCGGGAAAAGGCCGACGTTAACGCTGGTTTAGAAAAGGAGCGCGGTGCAGCGTGTTCCACTACAACCACATGATTCCACCTCGTACTCCAAGTGTTGCTGGTGTGGAACATCTAGCACCAAAATGTCCAGAGATAAAACCGAGTGTTGCGTCTCGTCATGCTGCTGCCGGCAGCTGGTTGCGGCGACTGAGCGTCAACATGATGCCATTGAACCCTTTTCTTCACAAAATACATTCTAAAAGGGCCAATGGACATCAAGTGGTGTGAAGTATTTGTACTTTTTATTTGTAAAAGAAAAACTAAAACTAAATTTTTTTTTTTAATTAGGGGAAACTAATCGAAAGCATTATTGTTTCAGAAATAATTTGTTTTATAATAAGTAAATTGGCACACAAAATAATTAGACTAGTACTGAGAGGGGGGGGGGGCACTACATCATCACTACGGGACACGTTTCAATGAGACACCTGCAGGGCAGGGCTGCTGAGAACTACCTGAGTTTTTTTTTTTCTTTCTTTCCTTTCTAAATTTTCCAACCTTTTTCTTATTTTTGTCTTTCCGTCTTTAGAGTACACGATCATTAAAAACGACCTACGACCTTGCACAAGTCACCTGGTGCAGCTTTGCTTTTCTCTCTTAAAGCCGTGAGAGGTCAGCAATAAAATGGTGGACACAAAAAAAAAAATATCCCCCCCCCAAAAAAAAACAACCCAGCGAGCAGGAGTGCTGTCAACCGTCACCGCACTCCCTGGTTTCTTATAAAGACGGGGGAGGAAGCCGATTACCGGTCTGTGCTGGAGACACATCGCTGCTCCTCACACGACAGTTGGAGACTTCCCATTGCGAGATCAAACACAACATCACCACCTCACGGACTAGTTGGGAAGGTAAATCTACTCAGGAGGAAGCTTTCAGAGCCTCCTAAACCATATGTTAATATGGCTTCCCACAT
This sequence comes from Melanostigma gelatinosum, assembly GCF_949748355.1. Taxonomy (NCBI): domain Eukaryota; kingdom Metazoa; phylum Chordata; class Actinopteri; order Perciformes; family Zoarcidae; genus Melanostigma; species Melanostigma gelatinosum. Next base: position 19,108,652 of record NC_136650.1, on the reverse strand, counting down.
TACGTACACTAGAGGGAGGTTAAGTCAATTAAGCACCAATGGTGGAGGGGCACACCAGCTTGTATCTGACAAGACCTGCCGCTATTGTTTGTCAGGAGTCGAGGCGTTGGCTGGCTGAACAGGTTGAGCCTCTCGAGAACAGGAAATACAATCGCAAAGGTCAGCGGTTCATCCCATCCGACGCAGTCCACACACACACACACACACACACACACACACGCACACACCTTTGGGTAAATATTTTGGTAAAACCATCCCAAACGTCCGCTACCCACCCCATCTGAGTTTTTTTTCAACACCTATCTGAGAGACGTCAATATAATACAAAGGACTTTTTAAAGCATGCAACAAAAAAAAACAAACAAAAAAAAGGTTTAAAATACATTAGTGAAGACCTACGGATCTTAAAGATAGAATTCTGCAATTTTAATAATAAAGAAAAAAAAACAGATGCAACATGGATGAAACGTTTCAGAGTAATACTGAAAAGCAAAAGACAATCTTATTGGTGAAACGAGGTGTTGGGTCGCCATCAATGTGCCAATAGCTCCACTGTAATAGTAAACCACACCGCTGTCACGCATCGGGCGTGATCCCTATACGGTGCGTTCTGTTTAAACCTGCCGCAGAACGGTCGAGTCTCGAGGTCTCGAGGTCCGCCAATAGCCAACATCAACAAATGAAACATCGGTAACTTTGTGCTGAAATCAAGGAGGTAATTCTTGTGCATTAAGAAGGCGGATTCGTGAAGTTTTTATCTCTTTAGAAGAGGCCACATCCTCTCTTGTCCTCACCCTTTGCGCACAGTTGTAAAGTACAAGTGGAATTTTGCTTGTTCATCATCATTATGAGGTTAAGATAAATTGGGCCCAGCCCTCTTAAGTGCATCAACCAGAGAGACAGAGAGGTGATATAATGGTCCAGTGACATTTGTCGTCGACAACAGCGCGGCCCTGATGCCAACCCTGTTTGGCACAGAACTCCCACAGATCATTTTTTTTGGCACAATGCTTTCATCTGAAATGTTTTGGTTTCTTGACGATAAAAGGCAGAGTTTACCAGACACTTTACAGTAGATTCAACCAACCAAAAAGCTGCGAGATGAAGCAATGACCACAGTAAAAAAAAAAACGTTACTTCCACTCCAGACAGTACCATGATCTTTGGTCCTCGAGCTATGGGACATGTACTGTAACACAAGACGATTCAAAGAACGAGGTATATTAATGCATAAATATCCGAGGAGGTATGCTTAAATAAAAAGAGTAAAAATGAGGTATTCAGAATGTGTAACAAGTTGAGGTATTTGAACGTTTAAATGCACAGTAGCTATGAGTGACATACTCGAGGTATTCAGGAGATGAGGTAAAACGGCCGCTGAGGTACGAGACATCTTGAGATATGACGACGTGAACCCTGATCGTGTGCTGACGGCCCCTCTCCTCAGAGGCGAGGGCCCGTCGGTGAATCGTTTCACAGGTCCTAGGCGAAGGAAGTGGCTGACAGAACCATAATTGTCGAGTGCTTCCAGTGGGACTGTCTGATTGGACAAAAAGGGGCAAAAGGGAGGTTTAAAACCCCACGGAGAGTTAGTCGTGTCTATGGTAATTAGATTGGGATACAAAGGCCTACGGGTCGTGTAATGGCGTCGTTTGATGGGCTGAGGTGTGTGTGTGTGGGGGGGGGGGGTCTCTTTGGTGCGGGTATCTTCTGTTCTCTACACGTGAACATCTCTGCAGATGAAACAGGTCAGAGCACAATAAACTGTGACCCAAGCACACTTTATTCTTCTTAGCCTACCAGGAACAGTGCTATGAACTCAACTCCGTGTGTTTGATGAACTTTAGACTTCCCAGCAACAATGATTATTTAAGTTTCTTTAAAATCGCCAAATCTACAGTTGGCCATTGTGCAGAAATTCTAACTTTGGTTGACTCCAGAAGTTGGTCTATAGACCTCCGTCTTTAGAGGAATCGGTCTCCTTCACTCCAAGCATCAATAAATAGGGCGGGGCTTTGTCATCACAGCCTCTCTCATTGGCCCTGGGAGCCAAAGGGCCGTGGCTTTCAACCACCATCTAAAATCCAAAGGATTGTAATGTTAGGCCTTCAAGTTGATGTCATTAATGTCCTCTGGACAGCCAAATGTAGGTGTCTACTTGTGAGGCTTTTGTCACACAGCATGCCTCATCAAAAAAGGTGTCACTCAATTAAAATGATTAAATATCTACGTGAGGATCGCTTACAGATCCAGATCTTGGAAAAATTCAACACCAAAATCCTTTGGTGGGTCCTCCCTTTAGGAGGAGATGCTGCTCTCCTTGCATACTTTATCTTTGCATCTATGACATAGTAACAACACGGGTTGTCTTTTCTTACAGGACTACTTATCTAGGGCTTATTTTAAGGATCATTTCTGAGATTTGTTTATCAAATGAGAGCCTGAAAAGCACTGACCTGAGCTACTTTTGATTCTATCTAATTCAGCATCGGGGTCGCGCTCTCTTCTTCAAAGGGTCGATGCATACGCAGAAAAACTAAGTCGCCTAAAAACCATGAAAAAGGACACGTGTCTCCTAGTTTCCTCTGTGAGCGGAGCCCTCTAGTGAGAATAAATCATGCAGCCTCGACGGCGGTCCGAGTATCGTCTCAGCAACATTCAGGAGGTTCACTTTAACTCATATTTTAAAAGAAAATGCACAGCAAGATTTTCTTTAATCCTGTGCAAATGTCAACTGACAGTCTATTCTTCTTCTTTTTTTGTCTTTTAAATAACAAAGTATAGAGGTAGGCTTTTTATCTTCTTTGTAGAACTTCACGGACTAAAACCTCTGCTCAGTGACTATGAATACATTCATAAAGAGCTAAATGAGGTAGGTGTGGAGCAGAGGGTACAAGGTTTCAAGACAAGTGAAAAAATCCCTGAGATGGAAAACTAAGGAGAGCTCACGGAGAGAGGATTCAGAGCAGCTGAGACCGAGGAAGGGAAACATGGCTTCATCTATTGATTATCAATGTGTTAGCGGTCCCCTTTCTCGTACACACCACAGATATCTGATTGGGAATATAGCAATGTAAATGAAAAAAAAACGAAAAAATCAATAGTTTTAATTTCCCTTCACTTCAACGTGCTCTCAATCCTCTCTGAGCTCTCCTGTTGTGTCTGTTGATTCATTCTCTCGCCTCCATTTCCTTGTTCAAGAAAACTGCAAAAAGGGCAAACGGAGGGAGAGAATGCCAAAAAAAGAAAAAACTAGAACTTCAGGATGCGATTATTTCCAAAATCAACAACCACAATGACTCCGTCGGGCGTCACGGCAACGCCGGAGGGGCGGTCCATCTGTCCGAAGCCACTCCCCTGTGCGCCGAATTTGCATAAGAAGTTCCCGTTGGGCTCGAACACTTGGACCCGGTGGTTGCGGGAGTCGGCCACGATGATGCGGTTCTCCTGGTCCACGGCGACGCCCTGCGGCCGCAGAAACTGCCCGTTCCCGATGCCCTCGGAGCCCAGGAAGCGGGCCGACTGGCAGTCCGGCCGGATGACCAGGAGCCTGTGGTTGTTGAAGTCGGTCACCACCAGGTGGTCCTCGTGGTTAAAGGCCACTCCTCTGGGAGAGTCAAAGTGTTTCCACAGGGCCCCCTCGAAGCCGTACTTGTTGAGGAAAGAGCCGTCGGGGCCGAAGAGCTGCACGCGGTGGTTCCTGGTGTCCGAGACCAGGATCTTACCCTCAGAGTTGACGGCCACGTCCCAGGGATAGTTGAACTGCCCATTCTTGGTACCCTTCTCCCCAAACTTCAGCAGGAACTGGCCCTCAAAAGTAAACACCTGTCAGACAAAGCAAATGTCTTAGGGCCCAACATGTTTACATCCGCAGCAGAGAGTGAGCATGAGGAGCTATGTGTTTACGTGTGTGTGTGTGTGTGTGTGTGTGGGTTTACAAGCTAACTAAGCTCACTGTTTCTGTTTTTTTCTCGTGCATTCCACACGTGTATAAGACAGGATCTCAACAATCATACAGAATGAGTGCGTAGAAATGTGCGTGTGGTTTTCATACCTGCACGCGGTGATTGTCCTTATCAGCCACAATGATTCGTCTCTGACTGTCACACGCAACCCCCGCTGGACGATCAAACTGACCCGGCCGAGAACCCAGAGAGCCAAACTTATGGTGGAAGGCACCGCAGGGCTTGAATATCTGAAGAGCGGAGGACAAAGAAACCAACGATCCTGTAAAGCTCTCTCTTTAAACCTGCACGTGTAGTTTTTACAGACTTCTACAAACACGCTAATGTACTTACCGCACACGTGTGACAATCACTTCAACATGTGAGTGAACGGTACGTTTTTTTAGGGCCTTCCCTTAAAATGTGTGTGTGTGTGTGTGTGTGTGTGTGTGTGTGTGTGTGTGTGTGTGTGTGTGTGTGTCAACATCCGAACACAAAGTTTGCTAAGCAGACTCTCTGCTATGTAAACATGTCGACACAAAAATCAACAGTGTGGAGTTGGTGAGTAAATGAGTGGATGATGAACTGCATACGACCACTCTAAATACAATTACAGTTCAGATATCGGAGTTCAGTCGAGACTTTGAGGGGAGAACACAGAAAGAAGGAAGAGGAAGAGGAAGAAGGACAGAGTCGTTTTGGGAGCTCTAGATCTCCTTCTTTACATTTGCTTTACTGACATTTAAAGCTGCAGTTTTTACTAAATAAATCCAAATAAACTGTCACAATATCCTGACAGTAATACAAGAGACAGTTAAATCTACTGCTGGAAACAAAGCTAAACAACAATCAGAGACGAGTTTAGTTTCACGTTTGTGACCTTTTTTTGATTTGGAAAGACCTCCTCTCCCACTGCCCCCCCCCCCCTCTTTTCTCCTCCCCTCCCCTCTCTCCAAATCCGCCATGTTGAAAACAATCAAAGCAAAACCAAGCCCCGCCCACCAAACTCTCTCACTTTACATTTAACTAAAATAAATGTATACAAACATTTAAAGGTGAGAAATATGCAGTAGAGTGACATCATCAGCATGTACTACCGTCAGGACATCATCAGCATGTACTACCGTCAGGACATCATCAGCATGTACTACCGTCAGGACATCATCAGCATGTACTACTGTCAGGACATCATCAGCATGTACGACTGTGAGGGTATAGGGACAGACGGCTCCCCGTACTGGTGACGGTGCTCTACCTGTATGCGGTTGTTGCTGCGATCGGCCACCACCACGTATCCCTCCTTGTCCACGCTGATGCCCCAGGGTCGACACAGCTGGCCGTCTCCCTCCCCCTCGCACCCGAAGGACGCCACCTGGTTCCCCAGGGAGCCGTAGCTCCGCCCCGACTTCACCGTCACCTTGAAGGGGCTGCCCTGGATGTGCTGGTTGCACACCAGCACCGACACGAGGTGCTCCCCCTCACATTTGGGCAGGTAGCCGACGGTGTAGGAGCCGTTCTGGTGGTCCGTCACCTCGGCTGCGGACAGGTTTCCATCCGGGACCGACATGACTATCGTGGACACCGCGTCGCCGCCGGAGAGACGTGGCTCGCCGTCGTGGTCGTATCCGATCACGGTGAAGGAGGCGGGCTTGCCGCGGAGAGCAGTTTTTAGACCCTCGCCGTGGGCTTTGGTGACCGGGGCAAAGGCTCCGCTGCTGATGAGGCCCATGGACTGGACGGCTATGTACAGAGCCTGTAGGAAACCACGATAACATAACATCAGGCTCGGCAAACATAGCAATGATGTCACGTTAAAACCCATCCAAACATGCTTATGATCCAGCATCTACAGGGTCCCAAGCACCCACCTGGTCTGGAGGTGTGAACATGAAGCGGTCGTCCTCTTGCGCCTGCAGCAGGCCCCTCAGAGCCTTCAGTTCGTGCATTTGGGTGAGCATTCGCTCCCTGGCCAGCAGCACGTCCAGGTGGCGGCCCTCGTCCAGCACCTGGCTGACGGCGGCGATGGTGCTGTCCAACTTGGTCAGACTCTGGTGCAGCTTCTCCACCTGCAGGTACAGAGACTTGGCCTTCACCTTACGGATCTTCTCCACCTGGAAGGAGACCAGAGCACAGAACGTTTTACCACCACCAGAGGGGATTTTATAGTTCCAACGTAATAGAAAGCACATGACCGAGGCACTTTATTAAACCATATAACTTTTATGTTTCAGGTTGTAGAATATGCTTAACCAGCACAGGTCAGGGTTCAACATTTCTACTGGAAGGTCCCAACTGGCCACCAGCGCCGTTTTGAGCTGAACTATCAGTGGAACGAGGAACGGCTGATTGGTGAAGTTGACACGAGGAGTTATCGGTACACCACCTCATTTCACTACAAAAGCCTGAATGAGGTTGCAGCTGGCTGGAGTAGCCTCATCAAGAGAAATGAACGTGGATAAGACTTTCCTGACATGCTAAATTATCTTTTACATTGACGAACATCAGGTGTGTAGTTCATGGCACAATGCAAAGGTTAGGGGAGGGGCTTCATCTCTCTATAAACAATATAGAGAAACAATAACACAACAAAACAGGTTTCAAAGAGCACTCTGTGGTGGATTTAAAACTATGATCGGGCATCAATGGTTACCCAGATTTACATCAGTCTTTTGACTTGTAGTTTTTACCTCATTACCTCATAAAAAAGTCAAACTGAATGTGGTATTAAACGAGTCTCCTGGTACCTCCACACCACAGACTTTTACCAGCAAGACGGCCCACAGGATGGCAGCAAAGAGTTGAAAAGCCACGTCTGTCACATATTAAGCAAGAAGAAGAAGAAGAAGAAGAAGCAGCAGCTGGTTTGGCTGCATACAGTTTAGATATATTATAAAAGGTATTTGATGTTAAGGTTGACGGATATGAAGGAGAAATAGTGCATCAATAATTCCTGTGGCGAACATCACATTTACTTCCGTTTAATAAAAGGACTCCATGAATGTAACACAGAGAATATGGATTTGGTTTTCCAGCTGAAAAACACACTCAGGAGATTTATGCACATTTTTAGATATCGGTAAAGACTGAATTTAAGGTGAAATATTGTGAGCAGATTTGAGTTTTAAAGATTTCATCTTTAAAACTCAAATCTGCCCCACTGTGTAGAGGGGAATGAGCCCTTCTGATGTCTATTGATGTGCATGCTGCAAATATGGCTACCGATTTAAATATGATCATTTTTAGTTATTATCTTTATTTTCCATCTCATCTCATGCATCCTATGTCTTCTATCTTATTTTTATCTCGTCTTTCTTTTCTTATTTTACAAAATGTTAGTTTTCTATTAATTATGGCGTTCTATTCTACTTCTGTTTATTTTAAATTTTAAGCACTTTGTGACGCATTTCTTGTATGAAAGGTGCTACACAAAGTATTATTATTGTTATAATTACTACGATCGTTATTATATTTCATGAGCTCTAAGCTCTTTTAGTCAACTTTGCATCACAGATATAATTTATGAACGTGTGTTAACTTTCTTTCTTCTTGCCTGAACAACAGAATAAAATAAGATGATGTGCGCCGCTGCAGACAGAGCAGACGAGTCAAAGAGATACCTGGTCCGGGGCTGACAGAGCTGAAGAAAGATACTATAGCGTTACTGATTTATTCATCTTATTGTGTCCGTCACTGAACCACGACACGTTTCTGTTACCGTGAGAAGCCGATAAAGTTAGAGTGAGTCAGTGAGATTAAAGCCTTAAAGAATCTGAGAGGCATGGATTGGGCTCTTACTTACCGTCGCCTAACAAAAAGAGTAGAACACAATAGCCCGACTGCCTCTATGGTGAGAAGGACTTCTGATAGAAGGGAGGAACCATGAAAGAAACAAAGGGTCCTAAAGTGAGGGGTCCTTTTGTTAATCTCTGGCACAAGTGGAACTTCAATTTGCATCTGTGAGCCCTCGAGTTACACTTTATAGTCACTGAGAACAAAGACACACGTCAGGCTTCCTAATGACATCTAGTTTGAGTTCCTCCCTCAGTGGAAAGCTCTCACTGGGAGTGTTGGTACGCGTCTCACAGAGTCACCGAGCAAAATCCAGAGAGACTTTGATGTCGTTCGATCAAAACGACTTCTTATAAGTTAAAAGCTTGCGTTGCTAGCAAGACATGAGTCACCGTGGAGCGGCTTCCTGGAACCACCGTCAGCACAGGCGGCCATCACACAGTACGGGGAGCACTAGTGGAGTCACTTCCAGTACTTTGTGTATGATTCAGCGGTTGTACAGCTTAACTTGTACGCGCTGAAATGACCAAAAACAATTATATTGGACAAGGGGCGTGATCACACTGAACTCGTAGATTTTGTTTTGGGGGGGAATGATTAATCAATAGTTCAAGTCTGAAAATACTCTGAGGCAAACATGCCTTCTTCAAACTACTTGTTCTGCTTGATCAACAGTCCAAATGAGTTAAAGCTGCAGTTGGTAACTCAAATGTGCTCAAACTGTCACTATATCCTGATAGCAGTACATGAGACCCATCATTTGTGAGAAGAATCTGGTTCCGCCGCCTCCTTTTTATTGCTCCTGATGGCATTTGCAAACCACCAACCAGAGCCGAGGAGTCTCTAACGCAGCCATCGGTCACAGCTTGTGAAGCTTGAGAACTCTGATCAGACTGTCAAACGAGGCAGCGCTGATCAAACATGACCCAGGATTGTGTCACACTGCATTGCAACACATTTATTGAAACACATTTTAGTGGTTTCGCTGTAAAAATGAGAACGTTTCGAGTCGAGCCAAAACTAAGAACCGCCCACCGGACAGAGCAAACTTTCTCAGTGAGCAAACATGAATAAATAGATGACTAATTCATTGCTTTTCTGACTACCGGTAATTGTTTCAGCCTCTATTTAACAGGTATACATCCCTCCACCACACACACACAAAAGAAGTTGCAAACCAAACATATAATCTGTCAGCACCGTCCTGCTTTGCATGAAGCCTTCATCTGCCCGAGGGTACAACTGGGACACTCGAAGACATTTCTTTCAAACAATAGTCAACGACATTTACATTCTCACAAGTCACCGCTTTAGCTACACTCTAACGAGAGTACAGGCAAAGCATCTGCACTCATAAAGCACGTGTCAGTCAGTTTGCAAGAAACAAAAGGAAAGACAGAAACTCAGCGTGTGTGGCGGGTGGGGGTGCTACGGTTGCCTCTAATGACTTTATCAGGTCAGGGATAAAGAGTGAGTCCTGCAGTGGTGTAAAAAAGGATTAACGGGGGAACACGGGTGAGTGAAAACCTCCTTTGTGACACTCTGACCTGCACACTAGAGCTGTAAGAGCTGAGGGAGTAAGACGCAGGTCACTTTTTACAACGTCACCGAGCAGGCTCTCAGGAGGAGAGGAGAAACGAGAGTTTGGTCGAAGTGGTGGGTGTTGGAGGTAAATCATCGGTTATGTTCCGTCAGACCCTGAGCAACACATCTGTACATAAATGCACGAATATACATTGTATCATCTGGTTTCAGATGTTATTGATGTAGATTGTGCGTGTGTATTAGAGCCTCGACTGGTACCATGTCACACATCTAGTACAGTCTCCTCTTTTATGTGGTTACTCATTTATTACTAAAGGGTAGCCGGGTGGGGTGAGGGGCCTCAGGGATGAGGGGGCTCTTTCTTTCACGGGCTCTCTGGGTAACCGTAAACCAGGGAGGCCCTTGCAGAGGATTCCTGAAGCGCGGGCTGCGGGCCAAACTGTCTGTTCAAGAACTGGCTCTTTGGATTTGTTGAGATTTAACAATACAAATGAATCAGTCCCGACAAGACACGACGTTCTCTGTAGAAAGCATGCACGCTTCTTCTCCCTTTGGACAATCGCTTTGCTCATATGTAGTGTGAGGGAATCTAATGCTACACGTGAGATTCAGTTTAAATACAGAGCTAAACTAATGCAATATGAGCGTGGATTCAGGGTCTTCTTTTGTGTGGATTTTTGTAATGGTCTGTATATCTTGAATAGTAGATGTATGGTATGTTTTGTATATCTTGAAGAGTAGATGTATGGTATGTTTTGTATATCTTGAAGAGTAGATGTATGGTATGTTTTGTATATCTTTAATAGTAGATGTATGGTATGGTATGTTTTGTATATCTTGAATAGTAGCTGTATGGTATGTTTTGTATATCTTGAATAGTAGATGTATGGTATGTTTTGTATATCTTGAATAGTAGATGTATGGTATTTTTTGTATATCTTGAATAGTAGATGTATGGTATGTTTTGTATATCTTGAATAGTAGATGTATGGTATGTTTTGTATATCTTGAATAGTAGATGTATGGTATTTTTTGTATATCTTGAATAGTAGATGTATGGTATGGTATGTTTTGTATATCTTGAATAGTAGATGTATGGTATGTTTTGTATATCTTGAATAGTAGATGTATGGTATGTTTTGTATATCTTGAATAGTAGATGTATGGTATGTTTTGTATATCTTGAATAGTAGATGTATGGTATGTTTTGTATATCTTGAATAGTAGATGTATGGTATGTTTTGTATATCTTGAATAGTAGATGTATGGTATGTTTTGTATATCTTGAATAGTAGATGTATGGTATGTTTTGTATATCTTGAATAGTAGATGTATGGTATGTTTTGTATATCTTGAATAGTAGATGTATGGTATGTTTTGTATATCTTGAATAGTAGATGTATGGTATGTTTTGTATATCTTGAATAGTAGATGTATGGTATGTTTTGTATATCTTGAATAGTAGATGTATGGTATGTTTTGTATATCTTGAATAGTAGATGTATGGTATGTTTTGTATATCTTGAATAGTAGATGTATGGTATGTTTTGTATATCTTGAACAGTAGATGTATGGAATTTTTTGTATATCTTGAATAGTAGATGTATGGTATGTTTTGTATATCTTGAATAGTAGATGTATGGTATGTTTTGTATATCTTGAATAGTAGATGTATGGTATGTTTTGTATATCTTGAATAGTAGATGTATGGTATGTTTTGTATATCTTGAATAGTAGATGTATGGTATGTTTTGTATATCTTGAATAGTAGATGTATGGTATGTTTTGTATATCTTGAATAGTAGATGTATGGTATGTTTTGTATATCTTGAATAGTAGATGTATGGTATGTTTTGTATATCTTGAATAGTAGATGTATGGTATGTTTTGTATATCTTGAATAGTAGATGTATGGTATGTTTTGTATATCTTGAACAGTAGATGTATGGAATTTTTTGTATATCTTGAATAGTAGATGTATGGTATGTTTTGTATATCTTGAATAGTAGATGTATGGTATGTTTTGTATATCTTGAATAGTAGATGTATGGTATGTTTTGTATATCTTGAATAGTAGATGTATGGTATGTTTTGTATATCTTGAACAGTAGATGTATGGTATTTTTTGTATATCTTGAATAGTAGATGTATGGTATTTTTAAGGGCTGCAGGATGTGAGGAAAATACGCAATAACGATATTAGTTGCATCAAGTGCATTCAGTTCACTGCCCGGTGTGGGACTTGATACCGATGAAGATGAAGGTGGCGCTCACCTTCCACAGTAGTTCACACTCCCTCTCCTCCAGCGCCTTCTTGTGTCGGAGCACCAGGGCCTTCACCTCCGTCTGCACCACCTTAGCTTTGATCTCCACCTGCTCTGCCATGGCCTGGACCTTCTCCATGCTTAGCTGAGGAAACAAAAACACAAGCATGCGATCTCACTGATGTGACCATAAATACCCAGTCAGTGTACAGTGAAGAAAGATACCCGGCGCACGGTTATATGTCACCCTGCAGTGTCCCAAATGACCGGACAGGAATGTCTAAATGCTCAAACACACCCCCGCCTGGTCGGTTTTATTACTCAGAGGGGACACAGAAACAGGATGCAGAGGACCAGGAAAAGGACACCGACGGTGACATCTTCCTTCCCACAGCTGCTCAGTGTTTGTGATCTTTTTCTGTCTCATTCAGAGAGGAAAGGGAAACACGGGTCAGGAATAGGAAGTCACTTCAAACTGCACAAAATGGACCAACTTCCTGCCGGGCTGAACCACTACTCATGTACTGATGTTTGGAAGTCGGGCGTTGATAAGCACTACATTTGAAACAGTTTTCCCGCTGTGCAGTATTCAACCTTATGAAATGTGTTGATATAATTGATTACCGGTAGTTAAAATATCTGAAGCAAATCTGTATTTTAAAGCTACTACGAGGAACTTTAAATGCGTGTTGATTCTGGCGCCCCCTGTGGACAGAAGCGGTAGTGTTGATTTTGTCTGATTTTGCACGGACTCCTACCCGGTGCACCCGATGACAAACATGAAGAATAATTATATGAATATAGACAGTCTTCTCACTGATGGTCTCGTTTACTTATTGAGGCATCGGTGTTAAATTGAGACTGTTTCATTACCAGTTAAACTCCTCACAGTAACTTAAATTATCTTCATTTTTCACTGTTCGGTACGTTTGTTATGTGGAACAAAAAGATTAAATATGATTCGATTTCCTTAAATAAGGTATTTTAAAAAATATTGTTTCGTGTCAAAACTTTATATTATATATAAAAAAAAAAACCCAGCCCTGTAGAGCAACATGCAAAGATCTAATTTTTGGTAAGTTATATATATATATATATATATATATATATATATATATATATATACACACACATATATAATAGTTAAGACTGTCTGTACTGAAGATACTCTTTTTACCCGGTGCCTCACAGAATAGTTACATAAGCAGGCCATCTGCACATTGAATGAGGACACCAAGTTTCTTAATTGCCTTGATACCTACAGGCACTGAAAAGCGACTGTATGGCTTACTTCAGGTTTGAGCCTTTACAACCCACAATTTGGGCTAAATGCCCATTTCTCTCTTTGTCTCCCTCCCTCCCCCCTGCTGTGCTTTATCTGGCTTTTTCCTCTGGCATTTTCGGGAGGGTCACAGGTTGAACCGGACCTCACAGGGACGAAGGGGAGGTGGGATAAGGCCTTCTTTGTGATATCGGCCGCAGAGATCAGAGGTCACCTAAACCTCTACAGGTCATGATCTGCCCCCCCCCCTCCCGTCCTGAGACGCATACCGCCCACCCCCCACTGCACCGCTGCAGGAACAAAGCCCGGCAGCGGGGCTCTTTTCTCTTTCGTCTGGCCATTTGAGGTGGGCAGCTAAAGAGTCAAATAAATCAGGCCCCCAGAGAGGGAACAGCAGGGAGGCAATCCTGGAAGAATCGGGGGAGTGTTATCAATACATAGTGAGGAAGGAGGCAGGGTAAAATATAAAGCCACTGCCTCGCTCCAGTTGTCTTTATGTAGTCCTTTAAAAACAATCTGTAGTTCTATTAATTTGGTTTTCTCCATTATTGTTCTACTTTCCCTCCACAGTGTGTCTTTTTCACACTTCTTGGTCTCCATCTCCGCATCTCCATCTGATCTCTTTACCTAAAACATTCCCAGAAGAGCACAGCTTGGAACACAAAGAGGGTCAAACGGACCAATCAGACGGCAGAGAGAAGGAGCTCTGGCCAACCGAGAGGTCACAAGCCCCGGAGGTCAGAGGTCAGGGAAGATAATGTGTGTGGAGTGGGCGGAAATTTCCTACCTCAGGGGACAAGAGCGCGTGTGGTGTGTGTGTGTGTATGTGTGTACATATTATGTGGCGTCAGCATTTATCCCCCATGGTGACCTGGGACAAAATGGACAAACATGTGATGTACTGCCAGATGGTGGGCGGTGCTGCTTATGACTCAGCGGCACAGATCCGGGTGCTTTTCGTTAAATAAGTTATTGGAGTTGTTTGGTGATTTGACTCCTGTGGTGCCTGGTGTTTTCTAATCTTTACTACATGTGGCCGGGCGTCTGGCTTTTTAACTGAGCAGATCTGTGACGTTGATATCTTGGAACTTGAAGAACACCCAGAGTGAAACAACCCACACAAAGTGTGACCCAGTCACACAAAGTTCAAGCTCTGCTGAGGAGATAGTACACGGCACATTAGACAACTCTAGTGCGAGTGACCCATCACTGTTGATCCCTCCCTTTAACAGCAGGTCCAAAATTGAATTTGTCCGAAAAGCTGGAAGAAAACAAACATCCCGAGGACGAAGAAGAGCAGTCATTTAGACCAAGATACCAGTTTAAAAATGTGACATTTAGAAAGGTAACTGGAAGGACTGGAAAGATGGCAAAATCCTCAAACAATTGAAAGGAATGTAAGAGACTCCGGGTGTAAATGACCAAACTACAAACCGGTTACGTGACCACGTTGTAGTCCGCATCATGTGCGGCCTGCTACACGTTTGAAAGGGAAAACATGCAGATCTGATCACGCACACTTTGTCCAGAGTTCATGTCTTTAGATGGTGAACATTTCCTGCTAAACATCAGCATGTTAGCATTGTTAGCGTGCAGACGTTCATATTTAGCTCACAGCTTCACAGAGCAGCTACTGTGGCTGTCGACTCAATATCTAACCGTTTGATAAATAACTGAATGGATTTAACTGCTTATTACAATTGTTTAAATTGAATTCAAACCACTCCCTTCAGCACAAATGGTGAAAAAGTCACAGCTAGGCTATGAAACTGTAAGTGAAACCGCTGCTCCTCCCTTCACTCGCGCATGTGTCGTTGTATAAAGTGGAATCTACAGGGGTCACAGGAAGCTGCCATCCAATCTATAATTACGTAACTGAAGACAGTGTGTGTTTGTGTTGGCGTGAGAGTAAGAGGTGTGTGGGGGGGTGAGTGATTGAATAAGTAAGTGACTGAAAAAAGGAGAGGGGGGGGCAAAGTGTTCCTCTTAAAAAAAAAAAAAAAGAGGGGGGGAGTTTTCCTTTCTCTGAAATCCTTTAAATACCTCATCCACCCTTCCCCCCCATCCTCCTCCTCCCCTTTGACCCTCAGCCCTGCCCCCCGGCAGACCTCACCCCATGTGACCCCCCCCCCCCCTCCCCTCCCCTTCAGGGCCAGCTGGACACCTTTAACCTCAGGCTTCCCAGCAGAGCAGGACTGGTCACTCTCAAAACACATTCAAGCTGATCTGGTCTGTGCGCTGAGGGAGGCTGGAAAGACACAGCTGCTCTCCTCGGCTGCTCCGGGAGACGGATGAGTGTGGACTTGTGTGGTTAGTCCTTCATGGAGGATTGTCTTTTTGTCAAGACGCTGAAGAATCATGCAGAAGAGTTCTTTGCATTGTTTAGTTAACACTTAAATCAGGTTGACCTGTTCGAATACAAGACCATTTTCTTTTTTTAACATTAAGACAAAACACAAGAATAAGTATTATTTTATGCAGGTTTTACCTTTGCTTCAATACCGATTTCCTGAGAATGTGTCTGTCTGCGTTCCTGTCTCACCTGCACCGCCTGGCGTCCCTGCTGAGCGTCGGCCAGCAGCTGGATGGTGATGGACCTGCTGTCCTGCACGGCGTCTTGCAGGTACACGAAGGTGTGTCCAATGTGACGGCCGACGCTGCACTCCCTACAGATCGGCACCGAGCAGGACTCACAGAAGAACAGAAACACCTGGAGACGGATGGACAAATCAGTCTGGTGTTCCAAATCATACCAACAACAAACACATCTGATAAACTGGAGAAAGATGAGGGTTACATCAACGCTATACACTCAAATCGACCGTTTATAACTTGAGATGTTGAATACAACCGACCAATCATTTTGAATTGTCTCTCACTAAAACGTTTTGAGCCACATCATAACGTTCTTTGTGTAAGCGTAGTAAAATCACTTTAATTTACATTACTTAATAACCATATATAAATGTTTGACGGCCTTACGGGGTTCATGAGAATTTTCCCAGTCAGGATCTATTTTTCTGATTATTCCGACACCACATGATTGTAGCACACATTCCCTATAATGTTAGTGAACATGAAACATATTGCGTGTACAAACAAACAAGACAAACAGATACGAAAACATGACCTCCCGCTGAGGTGGACCTAGCGTTGGCAGATGTGTTCTCTTGTTGAAAATGTGATGAACAGGTTGTTGCTATACTTTCACTCCTTTAACCCCTGTTCTGATATTGACCTGTGGAAATGTGATAATGTGGTCAATGTTTTTATAAAACGGAAACAAAGATCTATGTCCGTCCCCTCTTCCTACGACGTCCTACAGCAAGAGGACAACTCAGCTCTGTGAAAGCTAATGTTTCCCTGTTTGACTATGAAATGGATCGCAGGATGAAAGCATTAATCAGTGTGTCTCTCTCTCTCTGTCTCTCTCTCACAGAGCTAATTAATGAGAAAAGACCATGAATGATAAGCATGTCATCCATAAACATGCGTTACCAGGGAGGTAATGCATGTTACATGTGAGGTTAGTTTTCACATGGAAGTGTACAAGCTTCTGAGCAACGAATGCGCCTTCTTTCCTACATTTTCATTGATTGAAATGCACGCACGCACGCACGCACGCACGCACACGCACACACACACACACACACACACGAGATAGGAAGGGAAAAAAAGTAATTCAACCTTTGTTGAATTGCTCAATGCTAAGCTTTGCTTTAAACCCCTCGTCTGAATGCTGATTGTTTGTAATGGAAGGCTCATGAAATATGCACTAGCCATCATATCCCAAAGAGACACCAGATTAATGGCCTCCAATAGCAGGAGGCCTGAGTGGTCAGGGGGAGGGGCCTGCAATCAATCCATCAATAATGGCTTGTTCCCCCAGGGAGCGGCATAATCTAATGACACACACGCACACACACACGCACACACACCTCCCCCTTTATCTGACTTCCTCCTCTTTTCTGCCTTCTCCTTGAGCTCCCCCCTTGCATCCTTTTCTTCTAGTCCTTTTCTTGCCATCTCTCTTTCTGCTAAACCCCGTCCGCCGTCTCTGCACCGCTCCGTCACTCAGTGCTCTTCTTCACTTCCTCCCGGCCCATCCCACCCCTGCCGACATCGCCTAAATTCCAGAGGGACGTGACACACACAAAAGCAAGGAATGCAGCTGGGATTCGAGTGGAGGAGGTCTAGCACCTATTTACAATCAGAGCCCGATTCAAGTCTTACCAAACTAAATATATAAATGTCTGGAGTAATCAAGATTGTATCCCAACCGCCGCTGCATGCGCACATCACCAACACTTTCTACTGATTATAAAAAGCCATTTCTAATGAAGGCCGCAGCCCCAACGAGACCCTTAAATCAGATCACAATCTAATCAGCCTGATTACGTTTGAGGTGAATCACACGGTGATCTATAAGAACACGCTTTAATCATTTAATGTTGGCGCGCTTCAGTTTCTTCAAACATGAAAACATTACATACGGACCCTTTTAGTAATCAGTGCTATCTTCTGACTGTATCATCTCTTCACAGTCCACATCTGTGTGTGCAGAAACATGGCAAACAACAGACGCCTGTTATTGAAAACACTGGAGTCCTATTTCACAGAACTAGGTCATGTCACAAACAGGCTTCTGATATCTTACACGCTCGCTGCTGCTCATGTTCCGTCAGCGGGTCAACAGTCCTCGTGGTGAGACGCGCTCACTCAAAACACACACACACACACACAAGGTTGTAGGATTGCATAACACCCCCAGCCTCTTGGAACCCCAGTCAATATTATCGACCCACACAGGATACTGGCTCCTCGTGGAAGGGATGCTTCTCTCCCTCTCGTCTTTTTCTGCCTGCCTCTAAAAACACATCATTTGGAAGCTTTGAGTGAGACAAAAACGAGCATTACACACAAGCCAGAAATACAGCTGCTGCCTTTACACTTGTGGCACCAAGAACAGAACGCAGGGACGTCGCAGCGGTGCCATGCAAGAACACACCAGGAACCTCCAGGGTGCGTGCGACGTGGAAAAACTACTTTAAAAAGAAGTGAAGTGGGCGTGGTGCGCTAATAAAGTTGTAAATTCCACAGAGAACGGCCTAGAGGGGGGGGAGAGGCTATTCAGGGAGTGGTGACTCGCCCACAGAATGTGTCTCACATATTGAAATGCATTCCCTTGCAAAACACACACACTATAGCACATGTTGACGTGCGTGAAGAAGGTGCACAAGCAAGGAAAGTAGACTTGATGTGTGACGGTTTGTCTTTAGCTGGAAATAGCCGGAACAAACACGCCATCATCGGCTATAAAGCTGTGAGCGGCAGGAGAGTGAGTTATTGCATTTCATTAGTGCACCGGATGTTTCTCTCTCTGTCCGTCTGTCCATTACGCTCCTCCTTTATGAATTTACACTCACATGTTGGGGTGTGTGTTTGTTTGAAAATGTCTCATCATAAACCACAGAGACGCCTCCAAATAACAGAATTTAAAGACTGTTTTTGTGATCGTCGTGTTTGTTTTTGCTGCCATTGAAAACCATTCAAATGACGATTAATCGATGAGGAAAGAGATCAATAACAATTTTGATAATCTATTTGCAGATCTCTCTCCGTGTTATTTCATTGTACATTTTACACCTTTAGGTTTTTGGCATGTTGGTTCAATGAATTTTCTTTTGAAAATATCAATATATTCAAAAAAATAATAATTTTGACGAATTAAAATCCTGAATGTGAAATAATAATTTGTTGCAGCCGCAGACTAATGCAGCTCGTGCACCAAGCAACCCAAGTACTGACAAACACTACACATGGATTAGTAATTCCAGTAACTCATCTGAAGCTTAAAACGGTTAATAACTGATGGAAAGCGGGATGGGTCATTTTAAATCTACAAAGTAGCAGAGACACACAAGCCCCACTAAAAGCACAGGGCTTTAAAACCCTGTTTAAACATTGTAGTAACATAATACACATTCTAATCCGAGGAGGAAAACCGCACCAGAATAAACTCATGGTGGCTGTACTGGGCCCAGCACCCCCCCACCCCACCCCCTCCCATTATGCTCCCTCCCTCCTAAGCACTGGGAACTGGGGGAGAGGGCACGAGCTCGACTGGCCAGTAAAATGCCTCCGTGCAGCACTCGCTGCCTACGTGCAGAGTGGGGGGAAGGGACGAGGGCCATGTAATGTCACACTGTGGTGCCACAAACCAGGCTGATCTGAGACCCGTGAAAGCAACGTTCCACCGACGGGGAGACGCTCGGGACCGTCTGCGATGTTTGTGTCCTACTCTACACCTTGTATGTCACATGCAAGGGTAAAACAATATGCATTTCCTCAGCAGTTTGTCACACATTCCGAGTGCTTCAGAATATGTTTTCCAGACGTGGT
Source organism: Melanostigma gelatinosum (assembly GCF_949748355.1). Taxonomy (NCBI): domain Eukaryota; kingdom Metazoa; phylum Chordata; class Actinopteri; order Perciformes; family Zoarcidae; genus Melanostigma; species Melanostigma gelatinosum. The sequence continues at coordinate 19,089,426 of NC_136650.1, read as the reverse complement.
TTGTGTGCGAGTAATTGCAGAATTGTGGCAGTGTATGTTTGATTGCGTGCAGCGTAATGTCTCAGGGAGACATCGATTATTGTTTCAATGTATGTTTTAAATCTCCTTTACTTTTGCCTTTATGCTTTTAATGGTTTCATGTGAAGCACTTTGAATTACCTTGTTGTTGAAATGTGCTATACAAATAAACTTGCCTTGCCTTGCCTAAAGTCATGGCTTGAAACTCAATATACAACTGGAAGTAAAATGATAGTATTAGCAATACTGTTAGCGGGCCATTGTGAGGGAAGTAGGAATGACGAGAGCTGTTTTTAGAGATGAGATCAGACTGTGTTTCCTCTGGGATTTGGTTTTTCCAGCAGCAGTGAGCAGAGTTAGTGAGATTTGATCTGTAAAGAAACTGTTAAAGAAAACATTGTTTTAACCCAGAGAAACAAAAACAGATCAAAACCACTGGGGGAAAAGTCTTTTCAAAGTTCAAAAAGTAACATTTTAGTATTTGTTTGACTTCTTGAAATAAACTGACTTTTTCTTCAGTACGTTTCTTTCATTATCCATAATGCCGTGAGTCTATGTACTCTGCATTTTACTGCTGAAAGGTGTGAACACACACACACACACACAACAAAGGGAGATTATTCTAGAAGCTGTTGACAGATGTCGGTGTGTTCCGCATCTTTAGACAAACATGTAATAAAGGTGGTTTCCTTCTGATAACCTTTATTTAAACATTCTTGAGCACACTTTTCCCCCCAAAGGCCATATTCCTACTCACTAAACAACGTACAATTTCACCTCATGACAACTATGCACACAAAGTTAAGTGTAAAAAAACATTACACAGAGTCAACATAAGCGCTCTTTTTACTGGACAATTTACTAAATACTTAAAAAAAACACAACTAATGACAGCTATTATCAAATTAGTAAATGCTGTTGTTTCTCCTTTGAAGAAACTGCATATTAGACAGATTTAAATCTCTCAGACACATACGGCCAGAGATTTGCACCATAAATTATGTGAAAAATGTTGGGTATTTGGGGAAAGTCGAAAGTCTCCCAGGCATTTGAGAGATTTGATGACGAACGCATAACTGTCAGCATGCCTTAGGCACTAAAAGCTGAAAAGTTCTTCCACTACTGAGGAGCGTTTCCTGCTCAATATCCCTAATTGAGGGAATGTTAAACAACAAGCTTTCCTCTCTGGATTATACATCTGTGAGTAAACTAGGGAGAGAGAGAGAGAGATTAGTTACTTTACTTATGAGGAAACAAATAGACAGCACCAGCACCCCTAGTCTGGATAATCTGTGGAATACCGAATCCCAACATTCCCAGCAATCCCGGGAGCACCATCTGCCAGACAAAGCCCCTTTTATGGAGCTACATTCACCTCCTCTAATCTTTTCCAAATACCCTCCATATCTTGCTCACATGTAGTTTTTTTTCCTTCCCTCTCCGTTCTCGAAATCACTCTTCTCTCGTTGCTATTTCCTTCCTTCCTCCTTCCTCCTCCTCTTCCGCTGCCGCGCCCTCTCGTAGTAACCCCTGTTGGCTTGCAGCCACGGACACAACACACACACACAAGACATGCCAGCTGATGTTTTGAAACTCTGCCAGATATGACAGAGGTGGAGAGGGGGGCGGTGGCCGTAAACCGGCGATCTGATTGGACGGCCTCCAGAGCGAACACAAACCAGTCAGCTGGCCTCCTCGTCTAGCGAGCATGTGACCGACTGTAGTGTGTTTAATACTTGAACAGTAAATGGAAAAAGGAGCAAAGGAAGTAAACGGGTGGGAGAGATGGGGGTCGATAAAGCAAGGGAAAGAGGGAGAAAGGGGAGTTAAACAATAAAGTGAAGAAGAGAAAGAGGAAGAAACACAAGAGGTGTGGAGCAGCTGAGATGCAACTAACGCGCGCCTGCAAACAGTCACAGCTATTCCTGGTCACTGAGACATTAGTGAGTATAACAACCCCCCCCCCTCCTCTTACCACACTTACGTCAAGCACTCAGTGTTGTTTTGACTGCTCATGTATGCAAACAAAACATGACCATGTGCCATGTTTAGTCCTAAAACTGTATCTTAAGATGCTTTGTTTTGTACACACACGGCTCTGTCCCAAAAAGCCGCGAGCACACGACTGGCACACCAACCTGGCAGCCTAAAGAGCACGACCGCAGTAAATGGAGGACACGAAGACTTAGCTCGTGTCTTGAGTTATAGCATTTATTCACGACAAATAAACCGGTTTACGCACTGCTACGTTGACAGCTATAACGTTAGTTTACTTAGTCACCATAGCACACGAGACACTCTTTGAAACGCACCGTCAGAAGCCCTGACAGAGTCCCGTTATGCCAGGCCGACACACAGCTCACAACCTAAGCAGCTAAACCAGGAGACTGAGTGGGAAAGTGGCTGCTGACTGGTAACGAATGATTGATTTTACCCGTTTGTGCGTCGGGGTTATCGTTGCGGCTGGGCGGCTTGTTGGCCACTTCAACCACACCACAACATGGATGCAAGGGAGTGGCACTAATCTTGTCGGTTAGCGGTTAATGATTGGTTAACCAAGGTCGGCCAACAGTCAGAGAAAAACAAACTAAGTTAGCATCCTTCGCTCTTGCACATACTTGAGTGACCAACGCAGCATGAGGACAGTGTGTTGCATTAGAGCCATGTTCAACTGTTTTTGCAGGACGATGATGTGATTCTTTATTTTGATTGAAGGCCGTTAGCGCCCACACCGTATCAGTACATGAGCATGGCCTTACTATAATGTATTAAACAAATCAACCAAGCGTTAGGAGTCTGCGGTCGATGTGCATGCTGCAAAGACAAGAACAGTAGGAAAAATACATCTCAATATGAACAGAAAACAGTCAGCAGAAATGCAGCGCTCAAACTTTAACTACAGCAACGTCTGACAAACAAGCATATTCAAAATACAAAAACCGCTACAGTGGACAAAATGTGGCAGGAAGCTGTGCAATGTCCCCCAAATAGGGTTGAGAGGTTTAACGTCAAATGTGTTAACTGCACAATCCCGTTGAGTGAGGTCAAATAATGGCCAATTAAAAGCCCATTTGTGCCCAACCACCGAGGAGGAAGTAGCAGGCCCCAGCTTCTGAATGGGTTTTAAATCCTCTTGTCAAAGGCAATGTGATAAATGCCTCCCTTTCTATCCATTAAATTTATATGACCCAAAGTCCTCAAATGGACATCAAAGCGAGGACACACACACGCATACACACCCCCCCCCCCACTTTTAGCCTACATGAAACACATTCACAACACACAGGAAACAGGGAATGCACTCTAATTACTGGTCACATGTTGTGCATTAAACCCTGGAAGTACAACTTCATATAATCCAACTCTGCTGGCTGTGTGGAAACACACACACACACACTAAAATCCTCTTCAGAGGATAACTACCTACAGATGGGAGATGCTCTCAGAATGGAAAAAACGCTCACACGGATACTTCCAGGAGTGATGAAATGTAATCACTTGCCCCCTCAACGGCAAACAGCTGCTAAATCATGTTGAGGAGACTTTCTGCATTTATAATGTCCATTGTCTCTGACAAAGAGCAGACAGAGAGCGTTGCTGAGGAAGGCAGGAGTTGGACAGAGGAAATACCCAGAGAGAGAGAGAGAGAGAGAGAGAGAGAGAGAGAGAGAGAGAGAGAGAGAGAGAGAGAGAGAGAGAGAGAGAGAGAGAGAGAGAGAAGGAAAAGAGAACCCAGGAGGTATAAACTCAAGTTACAGGAATTCCTCTGGCCTTGTATCAGCGTCAGTGTTGGGTTAGGTTTCCTTACACATTCTCCAGAGAGGGGGAGTGAAACTGGTGATCACAAAGCCAGCCCAGCATGCGTTTGTTAAAGTGATCGTCTTCCCCTTACAGGACCGGATAAAACAGCGGAGAAACCCTACCAAAGGAAAGCAGAATTGGGGGAAATGTGTGTAAAGACTGTGTGTGTGCGTGTGTGCACAGCCAGACAATGGACACAACAATTTTATCTGAAGCCCTGATGGATTATGGGGGATTATGGTGTCATTAGCAGTCTCTCAGACGGAGCTGCATATGCATTTGTATGTGGGAGGGCTGACATCACAGCGAGCAGAGGGCACTCCTTTGATGTAATCCAATTTTCCATTTCGACTACAGACACACACAATGTGGCACCCTCTCAGTGTTTCAGATGAGTAACAACTCAACATGTATGCTGTTTAAGTAGGCCAACACATTCACTCATGTGAGCACAAAACCTATATGTTCTCAGCAGTGTGTAGTCGAGGAGCCTTATGTTCCTAACCGAAGCCTCTCATTTCACGGTCAATCCGTCTGTTTCCAGACATTTTGGGAATCAATTAGGGTTCTACAATTTCAGATACATTATATTCCCATCATGATGAAGAGTGTACAATAACAATGGGTTAGCTCAATATTACTGATGTATTTGTGTGCGACTGTGCGCAGAATTGGGAGAAAACTTGTGCCAAAGGAAATATTCACGCCACGCCTCCATAAGAAAAAAACAACATAAGCTCCCCCTCTCTCTCTCTCTGTACAGTTGATTAAGTTAAAGATGAAGTCAGACATTTCACCTGTTTTTCCAACAGCACGGTCGTAGTAAAGTTTGATGATGATATCAATTCCCCACAACCAAATGAAGCAGTGGAGCTGGGTGATGGACAGTGGCTCTGCTGCTTGCGATTTACACTCGGCACACTTTAAAACGATCACTAAATAACTCTGAACCCAACTTTGCATGCTTTGCCTTTCGAATAGTTCTGGAAACGTGCTGGACTCGTATAAAAAGAGATTAGGAAAATCAGAAGAAGACAAAATAACTTGTTACTTATGCTCTTGTGGTGTATTCCCTCCAGCAGCGGGGATAACTTCCTTGAGCCCCTCATCAGAAACCAGAAGTGGTACAAAAGTATATTTCCCAAGACCCCCTTCCAACACTGTTTGTTATTCTTCCTGGACATACGACTAAACTCAAGGAAAGAAAAGCTGCTTTCCTGTTTTACAGGTCTTTGTAGTTTACTATGCCCAGATCACATGGTCCCTTTGGTCCCCGAGTTCCAACTTGTCTTTCCCATTATCAGAGAGACCCTGGATCTCCATAATATGTCCGTGGATAGGACTTCCAACAGTCATAGAAACATGTGTGCAGTTACTACAGGGGGCCTCTCCCTGGCCTGAATGGATGGTGTGGTACAGATTAACCAGACTCTGCATATGTCTATGCTTATGTGTGTATGTGTGTGTACGCAGGGTCTGTGTGCGTAAATCCAGCTCAGCACACGTGCCTGTTCGTCTCTGGGGCACTAGGTGAAGAGCCACTCAGCACCCTTTGAACCTAAGGCCATATGGCCCCCAGTATGGTTCTATACTACACACATATCTCTGTGTGTGTGGGTGTGTGTGTGTGTGTGTGCAATACATATAATCCACAACCGTGTGAAGAAACCCCATGAATGATATTAAAAGAAAATACTGATAATGTCTGTGTCACATTCAAAGATGTCCCCTTCCTTTCTACATTAACACATCTAGACTCTCCTTCTGTGGTCCCACTCACCTCGTTGTCGTGGTGCTGGCAGAAGCTCATCTGGTCCTGGAACAGGGACAGCAGGGCGAAGTTGTTCTGCAGGGACTGGGCCAGGGACACCTGGTCCGGGTTGCTGTTGACGTTGACCCGGCCCATGTGGAGGTTCTTCCCCAGGCGCTCGATGAAGTGGTCCTTGGTCAGCCGCACCCTCTGGTGTGCCCGCACACAGTTGTCACACAGGTACTCCTGGCAGTCGAGGCAGTGGGAGGTGGCCGGGTTCTCCTCATCGCAGGAGCTGCACTGGGGCTCTCCCAGGTGGCTGGGTAGCAGGAGGCCTCCGTGAGGGTGATGGAAGCCAGAGGAGCCTCCACCTAAGCGGTGGTGGTGCTGGTGGTTGTTGTGAAGGTGGTGGCCATTCTTGTTCTGAATCTGCTCCTCGGAGCTCACCACCACGTCCAGCAGGTTGCTGAAGAGGAAATTGGAGGAAGGCAGGGAGTCCACTCCGGCCTCCTCGGAGATGCGCACCTTCTGGTCGCAGGTGGGGCACCGCAGCTTCAGCAGGTCTCCTGGGCTCCGCTGGCCCTCCAGACACGGCCTGCAGAAGGCGTGAAGGCAGGGCAGCACGTGGAGCCTCCTGGTGGTCTGGCTGGAGGAGGACGAGGTGTGCGAGGAGGACGATGAGGTAGAAGAGGAGCAGGAGGAAATGGGAGCCGAGGAGCCGCACAGCTCCTTGCAGAGCGGGCAGGTCTGCAGGTCCGATTCTGGGAACGAAGCCATCTGTGGGCGTCAGGTCAGCGAATCACAGGCTCAGTTTACAGCACGCGCAGTGATGACGTTGAGGTATTTATTTGGTGGACACATCGGCCCCGTTGTGTGGTGTAGAAAATAAAGTTGTATTTGAGGTAGATTCATGAGGTATTAAAGTCAGTTCAACAGTGAAAACGGAGCTTTTTTCCTCCTGTATTATACAACTCTGACCCGAGGTAGGCAGACTATTTCTGAGGTAAATAAAACCTCAGAAATAATATAGATTCCGCTGTGTAAGGCATTCACAATTTTTTTTACATTTTCTGCTTTTTTTTTCTTCTCCCCCCTCCTCCTCCAAATGTAGGCCCGTGTCGTCGTCGTTTTGTCTTCTCTCTCTAGTCCACCATCCGGGTCCATTCAGGCGGCGTTGGGCGCAGCCAACGGTCGGTTGGTAATCGCAGCGCGAGCCTCGGACCGCGAGACCGTAAAATATTCATCAAAGCGATCTCATGGTGTGTCACAGGAAAGTCTCCGGTGGAGCCAAAACAATCAGACGGGACGTCTACCGCGATTCTCCGTGTGGGGGTGAATTCACCGGTCCGACCTTGTGAAAGGGGACGCTTTACAGCGCTCCTTTTCCCCGTTCAGTCGGTCGGTTGGTCTCCCTCTCTGGCTCTCTGCGTGGAGGAATGCACAGGGGGCTTTTCCCCCCTGGCAGCGCCGAAAACAGTGCCCTACAACCCGGGGGAAAAAAACCCAAAACAACTCGTTCCAACGACCAACTGGATCTGAATTGCGTCTTGTACCTCGTTGTTTACTCCCGGACGAATTAACGTTAACGTAAACATAAGGCGCGAGCTCTCGTGGGTGCGTGTTGCTGCAGCTCCTCGGGTCGCTCTTATCCGATTGAGAGGAAAAATGGACCCACTTCCGCCCAAAGGAGGAGAGAGGGGTGTGCGCCAAACGCTCGCTCCCGATAGCGAGAGAGGGGGTGTGTGGTCACGTGCGCGCGCACTAGATCGATAGATATATACTTTATTAAAGCAGGTAAACCAATACAAATATCAGAGTAAAAAATATTTAAAATTTAAATATTAACAATTAATAATAGTTTATAACGGTATAATTGTAGAGGTTAACATGATTTGTGCTCCAACTTGCTGCAGCACTGAATGGGACAACAACACTGTCGAGATTGAAATAATACAAAGTCGGTCAACTGTCTGAACCTAACATTTATTAAGTTACCTGCACGTCCTCAGCCAATCATGTTGCACATTACTGTTCACCACAGAACAGCACCTCCCACTGGCGGTCTGGTTGCTCTGTAACATCTCAGCTATAATGATCTGTGAATAAATGCACAGAAACAGAGGGAAGAAGTTTGAGTGGCAGCTGATATCTCACCATATAAAATAGAATATTCACGTGAGCCAATAAGACATGTTTTTTAAAATGTGAAAATAGCAGTGGTGTTGGTTTTGAACATAGAAACACATTCTCATTGTTAAAGCACAGCAGAGCGCCATGTACGTCTGAATATTAGACCATAAAGCGTCAGTCTATCCATCCTTTTTGGCTTCCTCACGGCAGCCAGTCTTTTTTTTTTTTAAATAGAATATTACCATTTACTTTTCTATGTTGTAGAAAAAGACGCTGAAATGCAGCTTCTATCATGAGTAATAAATGCTGTAGACTAATTATGCATCAGCAGGACATCATCAGTCCGACCAACAGTGAGTCCGTGGAGACCTCTTGTACCCAGCAGGACGTTCTTACCGTTGATTGGTAATCCTTAAGTCTGAAATATCCTCCTCATTGAGAGTTGATTTCCTCCTGTGGACATTCAGGAAGCTCTGCTCCACCAGGCAGCTAAACAATGACCAACCTATTAAATGTTTATTTTATATATTAATCTTAGGATTTATTTTTGTTGTTGAAGAAACACTAGAGACAAACATTTTGGAGCAGAACAATGTCTTCTTTTTAATAAAAAACATCACAAAGAAAAAGTAAATCACAGCTCTTGAACAAGCAACAATTGAGGTTTTGACAATCAGTAAAATAATACAGCAACATAATACTGTCAAAGACTTAACACCATTAAAAATAGACCAATATACACTCAGATGTTATTTACATTGTTGTTATAAACTAAATCTAATACTTGTAACAAAATGATGCTGGACTAACACTTATTGTTCTCACTGAGTGACATTAATCAAAGACAAATTAGCTAAAATAACTTTTCAGGAAACAATTAACAAAATCAAATCAGAACAAAAACAAGTTATTATCCTTGTAAAAAATGAAATTAAACTTCTAAAAAGTTGTGGCGTCAGTCTTTGGTTGACTCTGCTTCCTGGCCGAAGGCTAAACAGAAATGCACATGCGTTGGTTTTCCTGATTTTGTCGGCTGTTTTTTTTCCCCCCCAGAGTGAACTGATGTCTCTGGAACATGAAGCGGTTTTAAGGCAAAGGAAAGTTAAGTACTTCCAGGAAGTGTGGGGGGAGAAGAAGCGCTTTAAATCAGTGCGTCCACACCTCGTTGGCCCACAGATGATTGTGGCGGAGCCAGCAGCGGGCGGAGGGAACGTCCAGCGTGAACACTTGATCCTGCGACGAGTTCACCGCCGTGTAGTGAACGATGAGTTTGGGCTGAGGGATGCAAGCTGCAGAGAGGATGCGGCTGCCGGCAGCGAGGTACTCGCTCTCGCAGCTTTGAGTCCTGGAAGAGGAGGAGGAGGAAGCAGGAAACATCACGCACAAAGAGGCGGAAGCAGGAAACATCATGCAACAAACGGATCACGTGACGCAAACACGCAATGTTACCTTTTGAGAGTGATGCTGAGGCAGGAAGTGGAGGTTTCTGAAAGGTGGAAGATGCCCGTTGCGTTGACGGTGATGAACATCTCCAGGGTGAGAGCCAGCTCCACCTCCCCCAGTCGACAGGGGACGACCAGGGCCATGAAACCAGGAGGAGACGACACACCCGAGTAGTACCCGGTACCCAGAGAGTCTGAGGAACACACACACAACGATGCAAACATTGAATTAACCCGTGAAAGCCATTCATTCCTCTAACACAGGGGTCGGCAACCCGCTTTTTTTTTTAAATAAAAGACAATTTCATTTATTTTAATGTTTTTTGTCAGTGGACACCTCATATCTTGGAGTTTGAGGTGATACTGTGTCACGGAAAATAAAAAACTTTTAATATTTAGTCAACTAAAATGTGCGTCACATCCTATTACGTCGCCGTCAAGCGCCTTCCCCTGCAGGTGGCTCGTCGTGATTGCAGACTCGGTAAGGTTATCAATGGATAAATCCAAAAAAAGAAAACTCATGGAAGAAAATAGAAAATAGAGAATTTAATTCTGCGTGGACGTATTTATTTGCGTTCACTGCCAACAACACTGGCCTACCTGTATGCTTAATATGTGGCGAGAAATTTGCAAACAACAAAAAATCGAATGTTGAAAGACACTTTCAGACCAAACAGCATTTGCTGAAAAATATCAAGCTGGAGATGCGCTAAATATCGCTCCCGCCTCACAGATGACAGCCTGCAGTCCTGTTTGAAGCTCAAAGTCACATCTTACAGCCCTGACATAGAGAAACTCTGCAGCGATGTTCAGAAACAAAAGTCACATTAAACAGGTGAGAACACGATCATTTAATAGGCTGTTATCTTGGAGAAAAATATTTAATTTAGATCCTGAACTGATGTAGTTGTGTTTTTATGTTCAGGCGCGACGGTTGATGGCTGTACGTGTCTGAGGAAAGAAGAGGATGACATCGCACTGAAATGGACTTTAGTCTTACTTAAATACAAACTGCCTATTTTTTATCTTCACTCATTTTAAGATATTAGGCTGAAGCTATAAGTTATATTTATTTCAAAGTAAGCTACTTTTTATTTAATATTTTTTCCACAAACATGGGGAGAGGACCCAAATTGACTTGTTCTGTGTTTGATTCACTTCTGCAGCTATATGTTATATTTATTTCTAAGTTATTTCCCACAACTATGGAGAGGACTCTAGGCCTGCATAGTTCTGTGTTTAGTTCTGTGACCTCAATGTAGGCCTACACATGCCAGTGTATTTTTTTTTTCTCCTCTTCATGAAAGTTAAAATCGCAATAAAATGTCAATAATTGTCTTTATTCTTGTTCTATTATTTCATAAATACAACAAACTTTAGTTTTTGTATATATAATATAACTATATATAAAACGTATATAAGCTGCGATATCGAATAGCTTTTGCGGCTCCAGACACATCTTATTTGGTAGAAAATAGAGCAAAATGGTTCTTTGGACAGTAAAGGTTGCTGACCCCTGCTCTAACAGAATACTTTAATACGTTAATACTTACGTCTGAAGACTTCCCGTGCCCGGAGCCACAGGTTCTGCTTGACCAGTTTGTGCAAAAGCATCTGCAGCAGAGCGTGGTCCACCGGCAACTTTCTAGAGAGCATGAAGTCCACTGCGTCCGAAGCCACAGGAAGCATCTGCCTGTCCACGCACACTCGCAGGTGAGAGTTAAACAGAGAACCATACCTGTAGATATCCACCACGCCTGGGGAAAAACAAAAAGATTATAAGGCAACTCTAAGGCAGTAGAAAAACTAATTGAATTCCCTGAAACGTGAGTCATTCAGAGGCTTTCTGAAAGTGAAGTTTGCTCATACGTTTGACGTCTGTTGTCCAGGAATTCACAGAACCACAGTTACTGTCTGATACACGTTTCTCTGAGCCGGAACATACAGTTATACAACAGCACATTTGATTTAAAGTGACAAGACAGTGATTGTGGACATTACAATGAGACTTTTCCTCTCTCACCGTTTGGCTCTTTGAGTCCGGGGAGGTTGCGGAGGACCTCCAGCGTGTCTCTGTGAGACGTTTTCTCAGACAGACGCATCAACACACGAGTCCGACTCTCCAGATCAGCCGGCTCACACGGCCATGAGCACGAACTCAGGAACCATTTGTTTTCTGAATCAACAGAGAACGGATTTCTAAAGCGTAATCTCCAAAACGCCCGTCCAGAAGCAACGTGTGGGGCTGCTGCATGAGTAAGATCTTTACACACCGCAGGCGGTTTATATTATATTACTCTGTATTTATATCTTTATTACTCATTTTGACCTTGGCAAAGGCGGCGCAGACCAGATCCATTCCATCAGCTATTGCCTTTCACAATAAAAGCCCGAAATATATGCAGTGCGCTGCGTACGGGTTTACCAGAGGGAAATTCACACGGAGCTTTTTTAGCTAAAAGGAAACTCAATATAACGGCTTACAGTAGCTTTAGACTATGAACAGTTTACCTCAGACACACTGCCAGATGCTGCTCTGGGTCAATAGGGTGGCTGATCATCTGCTGCACTATAGGGGGCTCAGATAAACTGATCCCGTCTACGTATTTAGTCCCGGCTCACAGCGGTTACCTCGGAGTGTGTTCAGCGCTCCCTCCAGGCTGCCACTCAGGAGGAAGAGCTCCGTGGCCACGGTGACCAGGTAGCAGCGGGACGCTCCGTCCTCGTTCCCAAACAAGCCCTTCAGTGTCGAGTACTTCACTTTGGAAAAGGACAGCACCTCCACCACCCTCCGACCCTACACACACACAAAGTGCACAATAATGCGGCCTCTAGCTGGTGTGTTGCTTCAGCAAACCTATTCTTAAAAACATCACAATAGAAGTAAGTCTTAACCTATTCAATCTACCACTGAGGTGAATATTTAGAGCCCAATTGCACAAACACGTTTATTTACCTTGGCCCACTGATGCGTTTTGTGGTATCTCAACATGAGAGAGACTCCAATTCGGCCAAAAGAACTCCTGATCAGGTCGTCGCCACCTTCGCTCTGACACACTAAAAAAATCAGAACAATCGAATGAATCATCATGTGTTGTGATGGGGAATGAGTCGCTACATGTTTTGTAAATGAAGTTCTTGTCTTTCTAATCCAAAGTAAAAGGTTTTACCCGTCTCAGCGAAGGCAGCAAAGGGCAGCGACAGCTTGTCTTTGCTCTCAGACAGCAGCGCGATGGCGATGCGGCCGCTGATCCTCCCCACCTGGTTGGGATACTGGCTGGACTGGCAGATGGACCCGAACACCTCGCCCATCCGCCTCCAGTCCTCCTGCTTGGTACAAAGCTGACAGACAGAAAACATATTACGGTGAAAGATGGAACACAAAACCATTTCTATCCTTGGATAAGCTGACAGAAGAGATCTCCTGATGGACTGACCTCTATTTCTACGATGGAATGAGTCAGATTCAGGTACTCTGGAAGAGGTGCACCGGTGGATAACCTGTCATAATGAATAGAAAGAGAGAGTAATCACGTAGGTTTGCAAAGGGTGAATTACCGTAACTACTTTTCTTCTTGTGATGAGAGTTGAAGTTCCACTTACTTGTGGTTACCGGACACTAAAACAAGGGAGTTTGTACCGACTGTCTGCTGGAACTCAGGGGTGTTTTTAACACAGTCAAGGCAGTCCAGACTCAGCACTAGACCTGCACTGACCATCTGTCGACACACGTATACATAAATAACGTTTCCACATACACGCAGATCCTACTACCCTGCGGTATGTTCAGTGTGTAGGCGTCGAGATACCTTGAATGTGAGCTGCATGAGTTCAGGTACAACACCCATGAGACCCTTTTCTCTCACGATGTTGAAGAGCGCCAACAGGAACTCATGGCCAGGCTAGCAAGAGAGGAGGAATGAGTTCATCAGCGTCTATTTTAATGCACACTGTGGTGAAGGGTAATCTGAACGCTTCCTACTAAACAGAACATGTGCTGTCCTCTGCTGGACTGCACGGCATACTGCAGCGTGACATTTAGTTTGTGAACAGAAGGATGAAAACCACACTGACCACGATCCTGTGGGCCAAGCCGACGCTGAGGACCGAGAAGACGTCGGACACCATGCCGGCCTTCAGCAGAGCCCAGAGGAGAGACAGGAGCACCGGCATGGAGAAGTACACTCCTGGTGCGCTGCTCTGGTAGTAGCCTGTAAACACGGCTCCTGGAGGCACAAGGAGACGGTTTTACTCGTGTAAGAGACACCAACGGAGACTCAGGTGATGCAGAAAAGTAAAATAACAAAGGTGAAGGACATTCAAACAGAGGCACTCGCGTAGGAGTAACATATGAACACCGTTTAAACAGACTATTAGGGTTTAAATTGTTAAATAAACTGAAAACTCACCTGCTTTTTGAAGGCACATTGAATTTTTGGTGAAGCGTGTCACAGTTTCGACGCAAAACTGAAAGAGGAAAAAAGTGAAGCGACCGAACTGAAGTGTGGTATCACAGCAGAGGCTCAGCAGAGGGCGTTGTTGTTGTTTCTGCTGAGAGCTTTAGGATGACGAATGACTATACATCAGAAGTTCATCGTCTACTTACAGAATACTTCTCCCACACAGAATGACCAGTTTATCAATTACTCACCCCGTGTTACCTTGAAAATAAACTTAGTTTGAGAGTCAAAAAACAAGAGAAAAGTCTTGATGAATTTAAGTAGCGTAACGTTATGAAAACATTCATTTACAAACACACGTCTTTGCCAAAACCGTATCATTTAAAACACGCTGGGCTTGTCCGGACTCACGCGGATGAGACCGTTATGTGAAGTGTGTTTAATAGTAAGGTCTTAGTGAAGATGCATGTTTAGGAAGTAGTGAGCGTAGGATTTGATGAATGAGACTTTGATTATACTGCACTGTGTGTGAAACGTGGCCCCCATTTACTTCAGTTCAAGACTTTTCTCCATTTTTAAAATTGCTCGTACACTGTGGCGGCATGAGAGAAAAACTCAAATTCATTTACGTGCAATCATTTTGTCAGTGTGCTCATGATTTGGCGCGATGCTTTTCACGTTGAGCAGTACCTTCTCGTCTCCCTCCACCGGAACATGCTGGAAGCGACACACCGTGAACCCACAGGACAGAGACTCACTGAAGTACTGCCTGCAGTACTGAGGGTTCAGAGGAGGAGAGAGGATTATTCTAAATTAAATTGACAAGACGAAAGGATGAAGCGACTAACTAATAACCCACTCCCCCAGCTCTGTCATGAGTTGTATTTTACAGCCCACGCTAAAGCCAATAAACATGTTTATGACGAGGCCTGTTTTTGTGGGAAGACATGTGACTGTTGTGTATTTAATGCAACACTCACATTATTTGATTTATGGCGCCTGAACTCAGTCATGTTTGCTTTGGTTGTGATCAAAGGCCCTGTGCAGAGAGCAGAGGAGCAAAAGAACACAGCAGCTGGAGGTTTCAACACTTGACTGAACATCAGTTCTCAGAGAAAACTAGACACATTTGTCGTGTTTACCAGTTCTGGCGGACATAAGTGGAGGGATGTGACTATGCAGAGAGTTCATGGTCGGGATGGTCTGGCTCCTATTTAGCAAACACAGGGATTATCAAAACGATGAAAGATTGAGAAGGTTGAAAACATGTTTCATCATCAAACAGCTACCTCTCCAGGACTCCGTTGACATGATTGTTGTTGGCATCCGGCTGACCCTGTTCAGAGCCACGAGACAGAAGAAACGTGAAGTTTACTTCTTATTGTAGCAAATAAACCAGTTTGGTCAACGTCCAGAGGCCTTCTGGATATTAGGAGGTGTAGGACAAAGTAAACAGTTGGGCTTTATCCCAGCTTCTGTGAGGAAACTAAATTAAATTGTTAAATGTAAAGTTTGGTTAATTATTTACAATAAAGACACCATGTCAGTCACAGAGCCCTCACTCTCTGCTAAACAGCCTACATTTGTCCACAAAAGCCTATTAAGTACTTACAAATGTAAAGAAATAAAATAATCCATACTACAGACAGAGATTTGTATTAAAAGTCTGGTCGTCAGTTTATTTTGAAAAGGTGTCCCTTTAAAGAAAGAAAGAGGCTGGGAACCAGTGCATAAGGCCATTACTTCATCCACGACTATGGTGAGCGGACGTTCCGGTTTCTTTTCATCCTGGACTTTTATTTTGGGGGCAGGGGAGCAGACCCTGTTCACGTTCTGTTTGCTGTTGCCTTGCAGTAAAGCACTGAGAGTCCCGGGACGTGTCGGAGCCACTACATTACCATGCTTTTGATTTGCTTTTCTGCAGCGGGCCATGTGTTGCTTTGTGTTTCGGGAGGGGTGCTGACACCACACTGAGGTCTCCATGATCTGCTGTAACTGTCCTCTGTAAAACACACGGAGAAACAGTACAATCACAGGAGGATCTTCAGGTTAAATCAAGCAAATGTTCACTGAAAGGTCTTCTTTTGTTGCAGAGGTTTTTAACTTCAGCATGTTGTGTTGTGGCTTAAAATGACTGTTTGCATCTTCTGACTGGTACCTTTGATATCAGGAATGTCCAAGTGAAAATCACCATTAACTGGCGTCCATCTGCAAAAAAACAACATTGATTTAATTCGTAATGAGCTACACAACTCATCTTTGACTGTGAGGAGACGCTATCAAATATACGGGACCGTACCTTTGCTTCAACTCCAGTGATGCTCGCGTTTTCACCACTCCCACAGGTTTGGCTTCAGGGGCCTTGGTGGCCCTGGTGAGGCCCAGTTTCAGCAGACTTCCCCGGGGAAGGTTTTCAAACAGCTCTGGATCCTCCTGGACCACGTCAACAAGCAGGATGTCCTGTTCGTAAGCTGTGAACTCATCCAAAACGCTGTGCTGAAGATCACCAGCGGCCTCGGCACGAGTTTCACCCCTTTCACTGTACCCTATACTGAAGGCCCAGCCGTCATCTTCATCACTGCTGGGAGAAGAGCAGGGTTCTGTCAGCGCACCTGAGGCAAGGGACGCCTCTAGTTTAGGGTCGGAGGGAACTTGTTCAGATATTTTGTTACCCTGTTCCACATCGTCTTCATCGTTGCCTGGAGAAGACTGAGGTTCACTTAAAGTTTGAGAGACTCCTTCCAATTCTTCACTACCGTGTTCAGGATAATCCGTAGAGTTTATTTCATCCTCCTCCTCCTCCTCATCATCATCTGAACAGCCTGGTCTTTGAAGCAGGAGGCGTGTCCCTGAGGGCCCTCGTGGTGAGGTGACGGGAGAGAGCACTGGAGGAAGCACAAACTCATTGGAGTCCGTTTCTACACACTTCTCCGCAAGGATGTTGTGCAACAATCCGTCTTTGACAGCCACGTGGTTGAAGGGCCTCGTATCAGATGGTGAACATCTGTCCTCGATCTCTTGCTCGTGTTGAGGGAGGGAGTACGACTCGCATGAGGAGTCAGAGTTGTGTGGAGGAGCAGAGGATGAAGTCCACAACATCCTTCCTTCACAGTAGAACGTTTCCTCTACAGTTTCGACCGTACATTCGGGTGAAAAGGGCGTTAGTGGTGCACTTGCAGAGTTAGCCAACTCGACACCTTCGACTGTCTTGAGTGGGACCGCTGACGGTGGGAGAGAGGACGGTGTGGCTGAGAGGCTGCTCGCACCATCGTGCGTGAATGGAGACGACATGGGAGACAAAGTGGCGGTTTCAAAGTTGCGAAGACCGAGAGCCGAGGGGGAAGGGGTAGATGTGTCGGCTTCAGGTCCGTCAACCAGCGAAGATGAGGCTGTGACGCGCTCTCTCCCACACCAACTTGGGTTGGAAAGGGTGGCCAACGCATCCGATTGAAGACGGGCTAATGACGCTTCTGCCTCCACAGCGTACGAAGACACATCACCATGTCTTCTCCCATTTCTCTCTTCTGAACCGCTTTCTCCATCCTCGTCTTGCCTCTCTTCATCCCGACGATGAACCTGGTGGGCTGACGGTGCAGCTGGGAGCCCGTCACTGGCTCGGTCGCCGGATGAGCCCGGCTGATTTTCATCCAATGGGGAGTCTCTGTTATCTCCAGCTGGCGGGTCTATAGGGCCAGCATGTACTCTACGGGTGCAGCCGTTGTTGGAGAAGGGCCAGGCCATGTAAGTGCGAGCACACGTACATTTTATTCGTCTTAAATAGACCCTCACTCTCTGGCAGGTGAATGATTCTAGTTCATCCCCCTCGTTCCCCTGACACGACCCTTCTGATGACATCTGTGCTGCGTCAGTTTCTGTGGGATTCTCAACCTCACCACGAGGTTTCTCGTGGACACAGTTTTCCGTCACAGCCGAACCAGAAGAGCTGCTGCTCACACACGCGTGCTCTAAACAAGACTGACTGTCATCAGACGTCAAAAGGCATGTTTTCTCTTCGTCTCCAGAGTCAGTTTTCGCTGGGTCTCTGCAGCCGTTGCTCTCTAAATCCGGAGCGGATGGCAAAATCCCATCTTGGACACGATCCCCGAGCTTTATCCTCTTGTCTCTGTGAATCTCTGCTCCTGTCTGGCGAGATAATGGCCCCGGATCCTCCTCAACACCTCTGTCCCACATGCCCGTCCCGCACACCACCACCTTTTTCTTACGTTCACCTAGTGAGAGAGAAGCAGAACAGATCCCAGAGCTTTCACTAGTGTAACTCTCGAGGAAACGACTGGATAATGTCCATATATCTGCACAATCTCTCAGGAGTCCGGTCAGACCCCGAGAGCGACAGACGCTCTTCTCAGACTGAAGTCTGGGAAAAAACTCGCCCTTTCGAGCTAGAGCGCTTTCCTCTTTTTTGCGGTGCCCGAAACAACCCGACCTGAACCGAACCCCAGTTCTCATCTCCTGCTTGAAGCAACGCACGACCTTGGTCTTGAGCACATCCGGTAACATGTAGCCACAATCGGGACTAAAAGCAGCACCGTTTTGAGCTACGTCGCACAGCGTCACCTTCGGGTACCGGCCTATCCGTACGATAATCTTCTTAGAGGTCTCAGTGGCTGTGATTTCCCTCTTGCTCTTAACCTCAACTGTGGGCCGCTCTGGCCCTGGGCTACTGCTTTGTGGCCCCTGTTTGCCCGATGTCTTCTGCGGGGGGGAAACGTGTTTACAGTCACCACAGCCAGAGGCTCTGACAGCTCTTCTCAAAGAGCCCTCTGAACCAGCGAGTCCAGTGGGGCTCGGGTGTGCGTTTCTATCAACGTCTGCAAGTGGAAACAAATAGTGGAAAAGTGAATCACCATCTGGAATCATTAAGGACTAAATTAACGCATTTTATCACCACATATTTTGTGTGTGTGTGTGTGTGGTTAAACAGAAATGGATTCCCACCAATTTCAATTGGAAGATGAGACGAAAAGCTAACAGCTTTAGCTGCTATTATCATCTTATGTAACTCATTTATAATACAAATCTAAAAAGGTTGGTTACTTAACATAAATTACCCCCTTTACGTCATCCCCTCCACACAAAACACTAAAAGTCACGTTACTGTGACGTATTTAGATCACTGTTGCTATGTTTTAGCCGAGCCGTTAGCTTAGCATCTCACATGTCCCCCCCCCCAAACACAAAAAAACAACAACACAGCAATTAGCCAAAAGTTAGCTAAAACCTTTTACCTACCAGACAATATCCTCATCTAAAAAGAAAACTCTGAGTTAGAGTTTAATGCCAGTAACTTCACACGCTTACTCAACAACACCGCTAAAGTGCACCTTACTTGACAGTCCGGTGGGCATCGACCGTGTTTCCGTTTGCGCTCGTGGAGTGGACACCACGTGACACCCGGTGGACCTGGCCTTCGCTTTGATTTTACCCATAGTCACACGCGTTTTACGATTAACACCCACTTGTTTGGATTTACCGCGTCCACAATTAGATGTGCCCACACTAGCGTTAAGATCGAGAGGAGTCTGGCGCCTTGTAGCCTCCATTTTTGACATTTTGGTCCTCGGTTTGACCCGTCGTTTATGCGACGCGCCGTGTGCAGCGGTGCAGAAGCACCAAGTGAACCTGAGCCGGAGTTCGCAGATCTTTCCGAGGCCGTGCAACAAAACGCCCTGGCTCCTCGTGTTCGGTTTGCTCCGTTGATACTTGCCCCTCGTGTTTAACCTGCACGCTACACCGGCTGTTATTTATCCGGTTTGGCCTCTGCGTACCTACGCGACTCTCCCACGGCTCTTCTCCTCCGGGGCTGTTAGTACCGGTCACATTTTCTGGGCCAGTTAAAGCCGTTTGGACGGGTTCGTGCGACACTACTTTGGGTTCCTCTCGGGTTCTTTTGGACTCATTATTATTAACCGAGTTCGGGAGTCGTCTCCGCCGCGGCTCCACATTTAGCCCAACGACATCTTTTAACGCGACTCGGTTTAGTTTGACCCTGCTAGAAGACGGTAACATGCTAACAGTTAATTAAAACAAATGGCTATGGAAAGCTACACCAAGTAATAACCAGTGGTTACTATTTTAAAAAAGTTCTAAACTTCTCACTGCGTGACGTCGTCTAATCTAAACCCCGTCCCTAGCGTCCGTCTTTCCCTTCCGCTCACATTTATGAACTAACAGTTACATGTTGGCATGGAGCTAAGGTGTGCCGGCCACTCTGCACATGCGCAAGGTGTCTACGCATACACCTTAGCCTTCATATTTAAATATGTAAATGTTTTGTTTTTATTCGCAACCTGACACATATTAGCCACGAATAAAAATACTTTCACTGTGGTGTTTGTAGTATTTATGTTCATATGATTTAGATTGTTATTCTCGTTTTCCACTAATCTGACTAAGTGATGAAGAAATCATTACCAAAAAAAGGAGTACATAAATAAAAAACAAGGCATAATCTAAATAATGTAAAACTACAACCATAAATTGACATAGAACTGAACTAAAAATAACATTTCACTGAAAAAATATACATATGGTTTATTTTACATCATCTTTGTGTGTGATTACCCCGATGTGAATACTGACCATTGCACACACTGGGCAGGGGGCAAAGTATTTTATAAGTATTTGGTGTAGCAATGTGGACACACAGGAAATGTAATTAGCAAAAGAGTGATCCTGGGATAAAGATCTACTGGACAAAGTGAATAAATACATTTTAATCCTGAAGCGACTGGAGGTGATCAGCATAGTTTGGTCTGAGCACACAGCTGTTCATGCAGAGAGCTAAAAATAAATGTTTATACACATTCAGGTAATCATTTGCCTTTGCATTAAAATACTCAAAGTAGATGCCTAAAACATGAAACAAGAGAATATTTTCCATTCTGCTTTGTGTTCAGCCAACTCAGTAAGGAGACTTTATCAGAAACACAGCATCAATCTTTAACAGTTACAGTATTTTTTATTAAAAGACAGAACCACAGTCATGTTTTTTAAATGCACATTTAATTCATTTATTTGGGAAAAATACAGTTTTAATTGTAAATCATGTGTGTTCTATAGGGTGTGATAAATAGTTTTACATTTTTATTTGGGATATTTGCTGTTTGTTGTACTTTTTCCTTCTGATTCCTAATTTGAGGGGATGTGATGCAAAGGAAATATACCTCACATAGATCTGGACAAAGTCCCTGTGTCACAAGTGATTGAGAGTAGAACACAAGAGAGTATAAAGCACCAGCACCAGTTTGAAACGGACTCCTTGAAGACCGAGGTGAGAGGGTGATACCCTGGTGAGAGGGGTGAGGGTGAGACCCTGGTGTTGGGAAGTAGCCGTTCCCTGGATTGCGGCGGCCTGATTCACAACACCAGCTGTCCCGCCCCACCGAGCCAGCAGATGGCGCTCTGATGGTGGAAGAGGTTCTTCCACTGGTGAGCAGAGAAGTGGTTCCATCTCATTGCATCCTCCCTCCTCCTCGGGTGGTAGAGTCATCTCACTCTTCTCTCTCTTTCTCCTAATCTCCCCTACATATGTGACAACGGGAAACAAACAGAACATGCAAATTAGATTGAGAGGAAACCATTAGAGGTGAGACGTGAGGGAACTTTCTCTGGGCTCCTCTCGCTGAGCTCTCGTCATAAAAAGACCAGACGAGAGTCTGTGCTCCACCTCTCTACACCTGACAGGCATTACACCACCCTGGCTTCAGCTCCACAGCTCCCACAACATCCTCGATGCTAATTTTATAATCACACCCCAGCAACGAGGGATGTGTGTGTGTGTGTGTGTACGTACAGTGAAGAGGAGTATAAGCTTTTACTTAGCATATGAAATGAGTTGGGATTAGAATGAGATAAAGAGCGGAGTGAAGAGCAGAGGGAGTGTTACGAGAGAGGTCACTCATAATTTTGCTTCCGTGAAGCGCTTCAAATCTTCCCGACTGCTCTCACAGGCGTTGGAATAGCACGCTGGGCTCAACTGAGGGATAAAATGACACCGGCTGCTTCACCAATAACCGTGCACTTCAAATTAAAACGTTGTAGAATATCAGCATGATATAAAAACGACATCAAAATCTTTATAGGAGAGGAAAAATCAAATGTGAGCCCTGCGAGCACAGACCAGTGAGGTAGATTCCTACAAATGGTTTCAGGGTTCAGTGTCTTGTTCTGGGACAACCGCCAGAAGTCTGTTAACGGCTCCAACCAACAGCTATTATCATTGTTTGTTATTCTTTTATTGTATTTTCTCAATTAAATATTTATGATAAATGAAATGTTTAGTCTCTACAATGTCGGAAAAGAAAGAAAATATCACAAAAGACACAGAAAAGCAAATTTGAGAAGCTAGAAGTTGCTCGACAAATTAATAAAAGGATGAATTGATCATCAAAGTAGTGAACAGCTGATTCATTTCGTGTCAATTGACATCAATGTATGGGCTAGTCGTCTCAGCTCTACATTAAAGTTTATGTCCAAACGCCTGTCAGACTAGCAGTACAAACTAAATGTCTCATTCCACGGGAACTATTTTAATTTGTTGAGTGGGGGAAAGTGAACCTCTACAACCTGAACACTGTGTTCGAAACAGCATTCTTGTGGTGGTTATTAGGTGAAAGGAATAGAAATGAAGCGCTGCCAGAGTTAAATGGGGGGGGGGGGGGTTAAAGCACAGCAACGCTCTCAGTAGCTGATGGGAAATAAATATCAAGACAGAGAAATATGTGTATAAAATATGTGCTGCTTCCCTTTGTTCGCTCCGCCTCGCTCTCTGTTTGGCATGCGAGGCACTGTAGGTGCACAGCAGTTGCTCTTCCTCACACTCGTCCCCCCCCCCCCCCCCATATGTTGCTGTCCACTGAGAAATGCCTCTCTCGAGAAAAGGTATGCTTTTTTATTATTATGAATAATGTGAGACATTACATTGCAGTGGCCCCTTCTGCAGATAACTCAAGCATAAGCACATCGCCGTTTAAGATAAATCCGCTATTGTGCAAGCAGAGCTTTGGCTACGTTGTTGCAATTTTAAAATGTTCTCACCGAAACTTACAAGATGGAGCATTCACATGTTTAGCTGTGTTGTTAAATGCAAATGCCGCATTTAAATCAGATTTATCTAACTGGCAGCGGCACAAGCATGAATACTAATGAGCGGCGGACAAAATAGCAAAAACCTGGATTTCATGCGTAGGAGATTGTAAATTAGGAATCAAGGCAAATTATAGAAATGTTCAGACTCCTAAGAGAGCACAGATTGTCTATTGTAGTCCTTTTCATAACCAAGTCTTTGTACCAGACATTAGCTTGTAGGATCTACATTGCTCTGCGTGCACATCTCCTTCTTTGTCTTTCTCTGGACCGGTGTGAAGCAGCAGCTGAATTCCTTTAAATAGCCCTCTGCCTGCCTCATCATATGGTTGCTATGGCAGCCAGCCTTTCGTTTCAAGATAACGTCCACATGCTCGGAGAGACCTCCTCCACCTGAACGCTATGGATCCAAAAGAAAAAAGAGATCCGCAGAAGCCATGCATATGAATAATGTTGTGTGCGTCTACGTGTGATCGGTGTGGAGAACAATCAATACTGGAGCTGTGTGTGTGTGTGTGTGTGTGTGTGTGTGTGTGTGAGAGATCAATCCGCTGTCATATATGTCTTATTGAAGGATATGAGGGAGGAGGAAAATGATAAGCAGGTAGAGAAGGAATACGATGGAAGAAATCTGAATCGAGATCAGAAGTGAAACAGATGAGTGAACAGCTGGTACAAGAAATGGAGTGATACGGAGAGAAATGAAGGGTGAAAGAGAGGATGAATGAGCCGTGACATTTCTGAGCGAATGAAAGAATTGAAAGAAAGCAAAAAGGAGAGTATAATAGTGAATGGCATCTTTTTTAAAAAGCCTCTTTTCCTAATACCTAGCTTGTTTTTTTACCTGCTCTTTCCCATCTCCTCATCTCCTCGCTTCCATTCCCAGCCCCCATCCTTTGTCCTGCTTCTCTCTCCACAGTTCGTTTTTTACCCCGTGCTCTCAATCAGACATGTGCTTAGCTGAGGGTCAAACAGGACAGTAGCAGTGCAGGATTGTAGGCAGCTGTTGTGTGCCGCATGGATGTACATCTCAAACTGACTTTGTCCTGAATCCCTCCCATAAGTGCACTCAGGAAACTATTGTGAGGCTCAAAGGTGTGAAATCAATTACGGAGAGAGAGAGAGAGAGAAAATAAACTATGATATCAATCCTGTTAATATAGCCTGCCTTAAACTCTGTGATCATTTAAAAGAAAATTTAAATATCAGAAAATATAACAAGCACTGCTGTTATCCCAATTAACATTGTGTAAAAATGCTTATTATTTTAATTTATTTAATTTATGCCATCAGTCACTTTGATAGAACATGAATAATCTGTAAAATTTGCTTTGTGGGTTGAAAATATGAGATATTAGGCCTTAAATTGAATTAATTAAAACATCTCAAGACATTGCACACACTTGGAGAACATGCTAATTTTGCAATATAGTGTGTATAGACCAGGTGGACAAAGTCATCAGTCATCATATGTTGAACTCACCTCAGGAAATCTATCTAAATGTTTATGAGATGATGAGTCCTCACAAGCGTCCTCAGCCTAAAACGGGAGACAAATCAGCATGAAAAAAAAATCCATATGCAGCTGTTTACGTTTAGAAATGATTTCAGGGAGAAAAACGAGTCAACAGAAGAGGAGGAGCCAAAAGGAAAGCCGATGAAGATGGCACCCTCCAGTTTCCTCTTGAAACACACAAGCAGGCTGATTGCATTTGAGAGAGTTGGGCGCGCCTCAGCGTCTCCTAATGCGCCTGTAAATTGAGTTGGAAAATGAAGACGCCTGTTGTCTGCACTCGGGATGGAAGCCAGGGAGGCAGAAAGCTTTGTATGGAGAACATCCTCCACATCTGTGTTTTAGACCCTCACTGTCAGCCAGCAGACCTCCACTTGTGTCAATCACTGTTCTCTTTTATTCCGCATCACAACATGCTGAGAAAGACAGAAACTTACAATATTACGTCCTTTAGTTTGGCTTTGTCTCTCTTTATGTGTGGGCTGCATCACCTCTCTCTCTCTCCCTCTCGCCGTCTTTTAATCAGATGACAAATGACTGCGGTAACAGAAATGAACAAGTCTCCTGGATTAGTGCACATTATTTTGTGCACGTTATTTGTGGCAACACACTGGGAGGCTGAGTGAGTGCACAAATAGAAGCGTGTTTTGTGCACGTTATTAAGGAGCTGTGGTGGTCAGCTCTGAGAGCAGCAGTGATGAGGATGCTGGTGGAGCATTTGCCAAGCATCCCATTTCCTCTTTACTCGGGTCGAAGAGGCCCTTTGCCTAACACAGGGACACACACACACACACACACACACACACACACACACACACACACTCTGCTGTCCTCATGTTCCCTTTACTCAAAGGGTGGACATCAATATCTTTCCAATTAAAGAGGTTAACAAAACAAGATTATTTCTTCACCCCGGCCGTTCAAACTTCATCTCTTTTATGGTCTTATTCTTAAATTGTCATTAGCATATCGGCGAACACCAGAAGCTCTTTCAAATGGGACCCAATAACAATAAATGGGCTTTTGGTCACTTCGCTTACTGTAGCTGTGAGCTCATACGATCATATAACTAGTACATTACCTTTAAATGTGCTCCGTAATCAACATTTGTGAGTATATAAAATAACACATAAATTGACTAGAAGGCCATTTAATAAGATCATATTCTACTTTGCGAAATTGTATTTTAGAAGCTAGTTCATTTTGGCTTTTTATAATAAGTTTTAAGTATTTGTTACAGTATAAATGTGCTTTTACCCCGGATCGACAGTATTTATAAACTGTAAACGAATGGCTCCGTTTGTAACAAGCATTACTATTATTCACTCTAATGAATAGTAGAGGTATCTCACACACACCTATATGCACACATCCACAGACACACACACACACATCCACAGACACACCCATCACGGTGTGTTGCATGTGCACAGCGGTAAATTCCCTCATCGTCGTCTGTCCTCTCTGCTGCGTCTCGCCGGCATTTCGGCTGAACGGTGTGACCGCGCTACTGCTTGGCAAACGCATTAGAAACAGCGGCAGAGATTTTAATGTGTAAGCCCGACCCTCGGCTGTCACATTCAAGCCTCGCATACACACACACACACACACACACACACACACACACACACACGCCGCCCGCCCACACAGTTGCGATAAGGCCTGAGCGCTGGTAGTCATTTCGTTCAGCTTTGTCTTTTTACAGCGTCTCCCTGATGAACTGCAGAAAATAGTACTTGCAGTATTTGAATTATTAGCAAAACGGCACAGCTTTAACTTAATCCAGCGATGCTTATAATCTGTGTGTGTGTGTGTGTGTGTAGTCTAATGAATGGGAGAAAAAGTGTGTCTGTAAATGAGAGAATGCTGCTTCTCTCGGTGCTAAAGTGTGTGTGTGTGTGAGGCTGAGAGTCTCCACCTCTGAAAGATATTATTTTGGACAAGTGACCTTAGAGGAGTCATTGCTCTCTTTGTGTCAAAGCACAAAGAAATATGCATAAATCAAACAAAGTCACTCGATATCTGCTATAAGATTACAGTGAATGAAACCTTTGCTTGCAATATAACCCTCTGCATGTCTCTTAACTTGTTCTGTTGCGTGTTATAAATCAGCACCAGGATCAGCGTTTTATGGACGACTCGAGATCGCCTGCCCCCCCCTTCTCTCTCACTCTTTCCCTAATGTAAGTATATCATTTGATAGTCTGGCCTTTGCTTTAAGTGCAGATCTTTAAATTGAGAAGTTCCTGCCTGATTGTTGCGGATGATTTTGGCACGGATGCGTGCCAAAGGCGCACTAACCCTGATGACTCCTGCAGGTTGCCAGTTCTGGGCCGGGCCGTGGGTAGATAGCTGGCTGGGCGGCCGGGCTGGGTGCTGGGCTGGCGAGGCGGAGCGCTGTAAAGAAACAACAAGGTCAGCTCTTTGGTAACACACATTCAGCACGTTGATGCTGGTCTGTGAAAATGCCGACGTTCTGCCGTGAGGGCGACTCCCAGCGCCGCCGCTGTTTGAAGCGGAGAGTCGAGTTTTAATTTCAAAAAGCTAAAAGGATCTTTTTACAGGTTCCAGGAAACACAATCATCAACTGTTACAGTACGGCGGTTTGACATCGTGGCTCCTACACTCGAGGTATATTCAGGTGGGTAATTATGGATTAGCAGAGATCTCCGGTGAGCGGAGACTTCCCCCGACACAAAGCAGTCAGTAAAAAGAAAAGGCAGGATGACTCTCACATGGAGTTAGCACAAACAAACATACACACACACACACACATAGACAAGTGCAGCTGTACACGCACACACCTTAGACCTACACACTCTTGTCGGCCATCACAGACAGCGTGCCGGCTCGGCAGCCATTTTGCAAGGGCTGCTCTGGAATGTTCAATTAGGGTAATTGTTGCTTATGCCGACGTGTCTCAGCGTTACAGACATCGTGTACGCAACAAAGCACCGTCTCAGGCACCGTGCGACCGCACTCACCTCCGAATTATACAAAAAAAAAAAAGAATCATGATTCTGGGGCCTCCGATGTCTTTCATCGGGCGCAGCAGAGGCCCCGCAGAGGAAACCACGACGTATATGACGGCAACATGTCAGTCAGTGTGCAGCCGTGTGTGAACCCGCACATGGTCCTGAATGTATGTACGCAGCTCGTTGTAACGTATGTGCCGAGGAGGGGGGGGGGGGAACGCCCTACAGCTCGTCAGCGCTCACATATGGAGGAGGGGATGAGCGTGTGCACGTGAGCACAGAGGGAAAATGAGAGAGGAAATGGGGAAGGGTGAGGAAATGGGGGAAAAAAGGAGAGAAGGGCACCGAGAGAGAAATGTACAGCTTGTTCCCGTCGCCGCCGTTTCTACCGACTCTGCCGTTTGGTCACTGGTAACTCGTATTGCGGGGGGAAGCTATGTGCTCGGGTTATAGAGTACTCCGCTCTCATGATACACACACATGTATGTTTGAGGGATGCCGTCTCCATTAAATATTGAATTCTGCCTTTCCAGGTTATTGCACACTCAACGGGCCGGTGTCACTGTCGGCGAATGTGCGACCTGTGCACTTGCATGTCCAGAGTTTGAACTGTGTTCCCTCTTTCTAACCCCAACCACCCTGTCTCACCCACACGGTACTAACCAAATAAATGCCACGAATATAATCTGAAAAAGATGGACTCTGCACTTCTTACATAATAGATATTTCTCTCCAAAGAAAATGGGTCTTTTTGAATTTACTGATCTGATCTGATTCAGCGTTTGTTAAACCAACAAAGCTTTGACTGGTCCTAAAATGCAAATCTACAAACCACACTACACTGCACCCCCCACACTACAAAGACCCGCAATCACATGGGCAGGATTTAATAAAAGGCCACACAAGGATAAAGAGCACATCTATTACAGGAGTTGACACAAAGAGCGGATTGATCATTTGGTGTTATATGAACAAGGCTGAACCAGTCTGGAGCCTCGTGAGACGGAGGCTGAACGAGGCTCCGCTGGGGCTGCGTGGCGGTGTGGAGCGAGTCGGAGTGGGACGACGGCCGGCTGTCAAACGGGACAGGTTGAATAAGGGCGTCAGGGAGAGAGAGAGAGGGAGCAAGAGAAAGAGAGAAAGAGAGAGAGAGGGAGAGAGGACCGAGAACACAGCGCAATGCGCACATGTGATCAGCTCGGAGACGACTGCCACCTTACGGGACGAGCTCAGACGTGATGGTCCGACATACTGTACGCACATGCTTACGGAGGTGCCCTGCGTATACGTGACCGTTCAACATACGAACCCTCCCCCTACTCCCCCCCCACCCACATACACACTCGCTCAGAGTATGACACAAGACCGCATATATGATCCGCCGCCCTTTGTCTGGGTTTATCGGTCAGTAATGGCCGGCAGTTTTCTGCACATTACATTCCTGTTCTTTCGCTTCCCTCTCACACACACACACACACACACACACACACGCAGGTAGATGACCCATGTGTTTTCACCTCATTCTGTATGGCATGTCTATCACACATTACAGTAGTGTCATGACCGCCAACCCACCCCCATCCCTCCCTCTCTCTTAGCCTCCGTGTCCTCAGAACACCCCCCCCCCCTACACCCCCACCGCAACCCCCACCCCCACCCCCACCCAACGGGTGATCATCTGCTGTGACCGTGTCCTCCCATCACCGTGAGTCAGGAGTGTTCGACAGCGAGGCGTGGGTGGGAAGGTGGGGGTTGGGGGGGGCACCTTATTTTACTTGTCTTTTCCCGATCAGACATAATTGCTGACGGAGAGAACTTTCCCACCCATCAGCGTCGGTGTGAGCGCTGCTACAGCGTCAGACAGAGGGGACCCTTTGTCTCCCACCATCACGCTGGGAGGGACGGCGTATGTCCACACACATATACTGTACATTCTGGCACGAAACACACACGCACACACACACTGACAGCAACCACGCACATGCTCACACACCACACTATTGGCAGTGTGGAGACATAGGCTGTATGTGACAATACCCACATCCTCAAGCACATCAGCGGCTGCACACCTGTGTATGGAAATCTATAGAATCCAACACATCCCCGTGTGAAAACAACGTGGAATCCCTTCGTTGTGCACATGCATGGCATGTGTGTCAAAGTGTATGTGTGTGTGTGTGTGTGTGAGAGAGAGTGTGCGTGTGTGTCCTCAGACTCACCTGGAGCTGGTTGTCGAGGTAATGCAGCCTCAACTGGGGGTTGCAGAGCGGTGACACCTGATGTCCGTCCTCCCTCCTCACTCTCACTCTCTGTGCTGTGGTATAGGTTCAGTAGCTACACCCTAGCACTGACAGAAGAGGGGGAGACAGTGAGGAGGGGTTCTTATCGAGCCTGGCGGATCGTACCACCGGCCGCCCGCAGACGGGGGGACGCCTCCCTGCTGTCTGCGCCGAGATGGTCTCTCCCTGCTCCCGCTGCTGTGATTGGACGACGTGCTTCCTCCTTCATCAAAATGTAAAATTCCAAGACAGAGAGAGTAGTGCAGCGTTTGTGTGTGTGTGTGTGTGTGTGTGTGTGTGTGTGTGTGTGTGTGTGTGTGTGTGTGTGTGTGTGTGTGTGTGTGGGAAAAAAGCCAGAGTGTGCGTCTGAGAAAAAGACAGACAATGCAAGAGAAAAAAAAAGTGTGTATCTTTGTGTGTGTATGTGAGAAATATTTGTCATGCAAACTAGTATGACTGCATGCATTAATGTGAATGCGTGCGAGTGTGTGTGTGTGTGTGTGTATGCCCGAGTTTTCATGCAAATGTGTGTGTTTGCGCCTTTGTGTCAGGGAGACGATATACAGGATGCCATTGTCTGCGTGGGCGTGTGGTTGAGGAAGAGGTAGCCGAGGGAGAGACACAAGACAAAGAGAGCGAGCGATAGGACGACACGGTGAGAGTGAAGGAAAAGAGAGCAGTGTGTACGGCCTGAGCGCTGTCATCATTAGTCTCTCTGCAGTGGCTGGTGGTGGGCTGCGAAGGGGCTTGTCACTCAGTTTCTGTCACAACATGTCACACTGAACGGACACACACACACACACACACTCCCAGAGGAGATCCTGTCAAGATGGGGGCCGGTTGCTCTTGACAAGCTGATCAAACCCCCCTTTCACCCGACTCCCGACACACACACAGGATCAATCCCTGATTCGTCTGCTTCACTGGAAACATTTGACAAAAAGGGTAGAATAAGACGAAGTAAGGGGAAGGAGCACAAACATACAGACGAAAACAAAAGGCGAAAGAGTGGCAAGAGGCAGATGGCAGCGAGTGCTCACATACGCCGAGTCTCCTGAGGACCAACCAGTGAAATACTGCTGACTCACTGCACTCTGGCAGGCCCTAAAACACACGCCGATCAACCTCCACGTCCAGTGTGTTCACTAAACACTACCACAAACAAAAATGATTATTGTTAATATCCATGTAGGGGTGAAGGGGGGAAAAAAGACCGCAAAACCCGGTGTTCGCAGCAGAGGGGAGTTTTGTCCTCGCACATAAAACAGACCATCCCTTCTTTCCCTGGCTTTTCTCTGTCAATCTCCTGCTGCCGATTTAATTACCTTCTATATTTATCAAGCTCAAGATGCTATTTTGGTTTCGAGACTCTTGTCACTGATATCGGGAGGGCTACATTATTCAGAGTGAGAGCACCGGGGGCCGTCAGACCCAGAACAAGAGCTGTTGTTAACCCTGTGGGGAAGGACGGAGGACATGTCCCGCTCTACAACATGGCTGATCGTGCATGCGTGCATTGGGTTAACCCTAACCCTAACCCTACGTCCTTATTTTCATACACTGTGAAGCTGCGTAGATAGACGGGTCTAAGGTGTGGTCTGCCTCTTCTTGTGTCTCCATTTTCCGACTGCTCCATGTCCAATCGCCGCGCATCAAGAGAAAGATTTCACAGACGCACACACACACAAAGAGGCCCACATATATACAGATACAAACAGGTTACCACAAACACACAAAAGCACATGTACGCTTGTGCGCAGCGCACACACAAAAGCGACACGCGCAGCTGGTATAGATCGGTGGCCTCCATATTTGCTTGTGATTTATGATTGCTCTTCAGTAGAGGCCACAGTCATCTGGGAGATGATGGCCATATCGATCCGATAAACAGTTTCATTTGCAGCCGGAGCCACGCCATTCATACTCGCACGCGCAGACACACACACACACACACACGGCAAAGACACGTACAGTAGAGTCACAGCAGGAATAACGCGGCTCTCTGCTTCATCAGTTCCCCGCCTCCTTCCACGTCTGCTTTTGTGTTTCTCTGCTCTTTCTCTTCTCCTCCCCCCAGGCCACCTCACGCTCTCGACGCTTTAACCCGTTCCTCTTCTGCCCTCGTTCTTTCCACCAGCATCCTCTGCCAGTCATCTGCTTCTCTAAAAATATTCTCCCCCACGCACCATGGCCTCTTTGTTTCTTCACTTAGCTCCCGCACGGCTTCATGCTAACGTTATATCTATATTTTTGACAATGATTCCCGGAATGCATTCAACGGCCACATGCAGGAGGTGGCTGAGTTTAACGTGTACTATATAGTGATACGTTAATAGCGAGACTATAATCTAAGAGGGTCAACATCCACAGTCCTGGTTTTAAAAAGAAACGACCATGTTAGACACATTGAGAAGGTATCTTGATCACGGCAATCCCTCCGTTTTGTCAGCGTAACAAACCCAACATGCAAACTGCCTGCAGAATCCCTACGATGCTGCACAGCAAGTAAACACTGCCCATGGTAACACAAAGAGGGAATTATGTACAGAAAGATGGTGGAATAACCACTTTATTTAAGCCTCTTATTAGTTTCAGCTAAACTTGGGAATGCATTTTTCCACAACACAGCAGGGTGGATTCTGTCCCACCATTTTTTACAGTAAAGCTTTAAATTTACACATATTTTCATGTTGGTGTACACAAATGAGGGGTAATACCGGAAATAAGAAAGTCGCCATTACTGTGGTGGCGTCTGCCGACAATAGGTGCACGTTTGGTCTTCGCTTGTCTTCCGACTACTCAAAGCGCTTCAACACTACAGTACATGTCATCGTTCACCCATTAATACACTGATGACAGGGGCTACCATGCTGCGGACCACCTGCCCATCAGGACTATCTAACATTCCTACAACATTCACACACAGCTACGGGAGCAATCTGGGATTCAGTGTCTTGCCCGAGGACACATCAACATGGACTAGCGGAGCCGGGATCGAACCGCCGGTCCTCTGATTGAAGGACGACCCTGCTCTACCACTGAGCCAGTCGCCCACAAGTTTGAATTCAAGCTATCGAAGTGCACAGTTTTCTAATATTCTCTTTACTATATGTAATGTTACTTTTGTCAACAATGTCTAGTTTGGGGAGAACCTGTAGCTCTCAGCTGCCTAACGTGGTAAAACAAGTAACGTCGGCTAAGTTAACACTTAAGACGCTGTCTAGGGGCAGCGGTGGTCCCACAGAATAAATGAACTCAATCAACTAACTGGCGTTAATGTGATATATAATGGAAGTTGTCGCCGCAGTAATGGCGGCGCCGCTAGATGTTGGCTCACACAAAGCGGTCTATAGGCAAACCTACCGTATTGCACTGTCGATGCAAACATTTCCTGTTTTTAACCACAAATCGCACATCATGTTACTACAACCTAGCAAAAATAATCAGCGATGGCGGTTGCCCAGTGTAGCAACAGTCGAGGTCAAGATTGTGTTCCATAATGTTAGCAATCGGTACTCCGGTGTTGCAACATAGTGCTCCACCACAGCAGCCAAAACGTCAGTGAAGCATATTGGTGATGCTACCCCCGAGGCCATTCAGAGCCACTGTGAGTAGCAAAGAGAGCTGGACCGTTCCAGGTGTTAAATATTACACACTGCCACTGTCGTCCTTGTAGCAATGACGGACCACCGGCACGTCAAAACAGCCTTTATTTTCATTCGTCCATTATATTCTTAACTTTAATCTTTTAATACCGATGTCAGGAATTAATCCGGCATTAGAAAGACTGATGTTTTCCAGAGTTTTGCTGCTGTTTAATTGGTGTGATGGGTCAAACCGCCTTAATTAGCCCGACTATAATTAGTAAAGAGTTTTAGTGTCTGATGAAGGTCTGAATGTCAGGCGTTTCCAGCATGAAAAAAATAACAGGCTGGAATGCGACTCAGTATACTTATGCTTTTTTTGGAATGAAAATGTACAAATGTAAAGACATATTGAATATGAATCTTAAAAATCGGTTGAACCTCCTTCACGTGTGTCTTTCTCTGTGTGTGTGTGTGTGTGTGTGCATTATTTGTGAGCAAACAGATAATGTTAGAGGAGTGGAACTACACGCACCAACATATTCATACGCACACATGCACACTAGAAGGCTTTCAGTTTCTAAATCAATCCCACATCCGTAGCTAATGCAGTGCTGGGCCCTCTTCAGGAAGCATTAGGCCTATTAGTCAAAGTGCGTACGCATTCCTGTATGTGTGTGTGTGTGTGTGTGTGCGCGTGTGTGTGTGAGTGTGTGTGTAGAAGCCGCACACTCAGCAGTAGCCGATCTCAGTGGATCCTGTGGGGTCAGCAGGTGCAACAGGGAATGAGGGACCATCTTATTGTGTGTGTGTGTGTGTGTGTGTGTGTGTGTGTGTGTGTGTGTGTGTGTGTGTGTGTTCCCTCCCCTCGAATATCCTCTGGGCTCTTTATCGCTCTAAAATTATCCTCCATTTACTGGAAGACACTGGACGGACAGAGGGAAAGAGAAATATGGACACTCTAGTTTGAATGCCTTCCTGGATCACTTATGGATGCAGAACTAAGAGACAAACAGACTTCTTGCTTCGTCAAAAAAATCTAATTTAATAAGTTCGGATAAGTTAAGAAGTCTGATGGATACACGGATGAGGCCTCGGCTAACCAGAGGGGACATTTTAGATTTTTAGACAAAACACATGGGATGCTCATTATTAGCACTGACGCTGGAATTATAATTGAGGTTAAGGCATCGTAGGCTACGAATATGGGCTAAAATGATTAAAGCACGATACGGTTTGATCAAGTACCAAACACCTGTATAAAGACGAGGTGAAATCCATCGGTGAGCAATAAATCACAAGTTACGCTGCAGGTGTCTACAGCAGGACTCCCATCACAGGAGCATTATTACAGTCGGGTCCGCTCTGTGGACGAGATGCTTTCAAGACAGGCGAAAGAATAGTCAAGAATGAACATTCATTGTGGCTGGTTATGAAAGCCATAAAGATCAATATGGTGGTTAGTTATGATGTCCCTAAGGTAGCCAAGCTTTGCCACAAAATGCCATAACGTCTTGGAAGAAGACAGTAAACACTGCATTATGCTTGAGCACTTAAACTGGAAGTTAAATTGCGCTACTTAAAGGCAATGTTTATGACTTATTATTTGAATGTATTCCTTTAGGTTGTAAGTATACCTTTTCTAAAGTGATCACTTCTTATCCGTTCTCTCGATTTATGGATGGCATAATCGGTGGAATGATGATGATAGATTGATATCAGTAGCCCTATATTTTGCCAAGGAACCATTTTCTCAGCATAAAGCAGTTCCTTTGAAAACTGTTAGCCCTGACCCCACTGTTAGCAGTGAGATTATTGAATTAACTGGGACACTGTTTCCGGGAAAACATGTTGCGGTTGAATCTTCACTTTTTTTTCTGAATGACAGAATCTCAGAGACTTCTTAGCGGATAAAACCAAAACTATCCGACTCTCGCATAAAATCAACAGCAAAGTCTGCCCACTCGTAAAAATCTGCCGTGTCACTCTGCTTAAGGAGCCACTCACACAATAGTGATTTTGTAAGAGTGTCTTTCAGTAGAAACTTTAGGGTCTCATGATAGTCTGAAGTCTGAACACTGTTTTTACTAACTGTACTTTTCGCACAAAACATGTCTATTTTAAGAGCTGGCGTGAAAAACCCATTCTATCCAAAGCTACACTGTTCATCACTGCATTCTTGAATGACATCCTTTCATCTTACATGTAGCCCTGCATTTGGCCGTTTATCTGTTCCCTCACATGGCCTCGTGCCTCCTCCTCCTCCTCCTCCTCCTCCTCCTCCTCCTCCTCCTCCTCCTCACACTGTATTTGTCCCCTGAGCATTTTCACATCCCGAGGAGGATCAAGTCTCTGCAAATCAATATCATCCATTCATGTGGGTGCAGCTCATGCATGATCATGTGAACGTGCACGTTCATACGTACACGAACGGAAGTTGCTGCACCTATATAATTACATTCTGCAGGAAAACCAAAAAGAGAGAGAAAGAGAGAGAGCGAGAGAGAGAACGATTTAAAATGAGTCGTTATTTTCCAAATAAACTGAAGTTGTTGGAATTCATCTGTATGGATGCAGGAGAGAATATCAGGAAGACCCATATAAATAACAGCCTTTCCTAATGCCAGCAGTAAGTACTCAGCTCAGTGAGACAGGGCCGGTTAACAGACCCGCACGGATGCTGAGGATAGAAATGAGGCTCGGGGATGGAGAGAGTCAGTGGAAAAGTGAAAGGGAGGAGAGGAAGGAGGAAACTAGTGGAGAAAGCGAGACGGTGAGGCTGGCCATTATAAATCACATCCGCTGTTGGCGCCGGCCACGTTTCCTAGCAACCAGACAGACCCACACGCCTCTCCTCCTCCATCCCCCTTTTTCATCTTACGCTAACAGCTCGGTCACTTTTACAACCCATACTGCACTGGGCCATGCCCCGAAAAAGTCATGACAGAGTGTAGCTCACAGCTAAATGACTAATCCACAGCGGGTCTGTATGATTAACCTCGTGCTAATCAGATCCAGAAAAATGGACGTACTGCAGACCAGGTCATACACACACACACACACACACTGTTATAGAAAATATATACCAGTGATGTGTTCAGGGCCAGCCACAATGTCACTCACATGCCGGAGACTATCCATGTTGTCCTGAGCTCCAACGCAATGACACAAGTACCACATATCACGAATATATTATTACAACGACGATACTTATTACGATCAATGAGGGCCCTGAGCTCCCTTGCGGGTGTTTGCAATTCCTCTGGCTAATCAGGCCTCCTGCTCAACTTGCAGTTGGGTGTAGCTATAATGGGAACTGTGTGAGGTCACCAAACGTCATGCACTAACCAGAATGATGAAGGTTTAGGCTGCCCCACCTTAACAAGTGCAACGAAACGAGTGAGAGAGTCTCTACACATGCACACACCAGCCTTAATTAGTTCTAATGAGGCATAAGTGAAAACACCTGAGTGGGTTCTCTACTACTGTGTACTAAATGAAATAGTATATAATAAATCCACAGGCCTTTATTTTACTGAAGACATTTTGACGTGTCACAGTAGGAAAAGCACAGGCGAAAATAATTTAAATAATTATGCCTGATTTGCATTAAGCTGCTTCAGTTTCAAGGCCTTTTTATAGCTCTTCACAGCAACTATGTTGACGTTGCCGGGCAAACACAGGTGTAACTAATAACATTAATTATGGCCCTGTTCCATTTAGGTGGGCCAGGGCCCTGGTATTGTGAATGTCTGCTTACTGGAATGGCTGTGACACTAAATAGAACAGGACTATAACTCATTTCATCAATTACACCCGTGTTTACTCTGCAATCACATCAATGTCTGCTGTGAAAAGGTGTCTCTTGCGAATGCTGGCACGGGTTTCTGAGACACTTGAATAGAATGAAGCATTCGTTAATGTCACCTGTCCTCTTCCTGTTGCGACAAGGCAACACGTCTGCTGTGAGAGAGGGTTTTGTGACAACAAGAAACGATGCAACATTTACACAGACGGACGTCGAGCTAACTGCAACGATGGGATGCCACTGCCTATCCAGCTTAAAGGAACAGTGTGTAGGATTAAGTGGCAGCTATAGCCACGGAGGTTGCATATTGCAATCAACTGAATCTGATCATTGCTATGAATCCAATATATATTCCGTTTATGCTAATAGATTTCCCATAAATCCTACACACCATCCACAGATTATTAACATTTCTTTGCAGCTGTTAGCGGCTCCTCCATTCCCTTTGTGCATTGCTTTTTGGTACAATAGTGTCGTGTGCATCAACAGCGCACACAATTCTTTAACCTTTTTAGTATGCATGCTGGCTTTCACGAGTATACTAAACTTTGTCATCTTTTAAAAAGCCTGAAAATGAGTCTGGAGTATGGAATTGGGACACACAGGTTAAATCAATTCCAGTGTTCACTTGAAATCCAACCACAGTTTATCTTCAACCACCTATGCTTTGTTCATTTTAATAACGTGGACACTGTATTTGGTTCCTGTATAAATATCAGCAGAGTGTCAAATGTATTCAGGTTGACAAGATAATGATGTAAACACAACTTACAGACACATTCAGATTCCTGAGTATCATCATCGCTGGAAAAAAGCCTAATTATGCACTGAACGGTGTCATATTTCTGCATGCACTCGAGTAGTGCTACTTGAATTGACACTATGCACACCTCCAAGAACAATCAGTTAGATAACACAATTTAGACTAAATTGTTGGCCTGTTTTGTGAAATGTCCTCCTGATTGTCCCAGGACTGATGAGACTGAACAGACCTTTTGATAAGTCAATTTACTGCCTTACTGCAGGATACTGATTTTGAGCCTCTGATAAAACCAAAGGAAGAGGAAGCACGCTGAAACCTTCTCGCTAGCATGACTATAGCATTTAGTTGTGAGAGCCACTGAGCAGGCCGGCTCCATGCCGCAGCTTCATGCCGTCTCCTCACTTTAAAAAGCTTCACACAGTTACTGGTCTCCAGACGGCTTCAGCCGAGCTTGACTACAGCCTCATTGTCTACTGGTTTATGAAATTTTGAGTGCTCAGCAGAGTGAACGAACAGCAACACACGGAGAGAGAAAGAGTGTGTGCATCTATGAGAGCCAAGGAAATGAACCACTCAGGAACCACTCAGTAAGCCCACAGTCAAAGAGCCACCAGAAGTGGGTGGTACGAGAGGAAAATTGTGTTTGAGGAATGAAGGACAAAGTAGTGTGTGTGTGTGTGTGTGGGTGTACTAAAAGAACACAAGTACGCCACCTTGTGGACCAGGACTGGTTGGGCTCCCCTCAAATTGTCCTTGACCTGTAAGAGAGAACATCACAAATCCTTTATGAGAAAGAGTGGCTTTTTTTTGCGGATCATCGCTGCATTTGAAAAGTGATTATATCCACAGTGACCTGCCACCATGTTGGAGAAATAAATACCCGAGTAAAAGCTTTTAAAATATCTGTATCAAATGTACGTATTGTTCACAATGTATGTTGTTTGTTGACCGATTTAAATCCGGAGTTTGTTAAGCGGCTCCTAGTTCCAGAGGTCTCCGACACCGACTACAGAATCATTTTTTGAAGGGTGCTCCTGACCATTTCAAGGGTAATACCTCTGTAATATCTACAAGATAACCCTCCTTTTAAGATTTAATGAGATTCACAGTAAGCGTTTAAAGAAAAAAAGGGAAAAAGGGAGATATAAAAAGTGCTATTCCTGCAGCAGCAGGATCATACTGTACCACTCAAATCCTTGAGGATAATGAATTAAATTAACTTTGCCTTTAATCTCTTTCCTTATCTGAAATTATAATACGAAATGTATGCAGATAAGCAACGCTTTAATCTCCATGCCTGCAATTGTGTTTTCCTAAAATTAGTTTGAGGAAAGCCAAAGTCATCTTCCTTGGCTTGCCATTGCACAAGACAAAGAGATTTTTCAGCCCTTCCAGGCAAATTTCTGTTGGTGTATTTCATTCTAATTAACTTTTTATTTGTACCCCAGCAGCATAAAGCAAGAAGCTTCACCAGTTGTTTAATGAATGAAAAAATATTTTTGAAACACAGTATTTCACATAATGCTTCAAGATACAAAAACTAGACAAATTGTTATAAATTACCTTTAGCTCGTGTGTAAAAACGACATTTACTTGAGTAACGTTCAAGTAAACATACTCACGTTAATGCCAAAGATATTTTGGAAGAATGTGACTTTAAAAACACTTACTTTAACATTTAATTTGACATTCAGCCTCTGATTGGCCGAGTGAGGTATGAAAGGGGTTTGCTGTGCTAATTGACAAACCCCTCTTGTTCTTGTATTTTACACTTGTTTTTTAAATGTTAAATTCGCGTGTAAAAAACGGGATTTACTCGAAGACTGTTCAAGTAAACATTTTCGAGGTTAATGCCAAAGATATTTTTGAAAATGTGTCCTTAACAGCATAAACAGTTTCTATTAATGGTTCAATTAGCCATCCAGCCTCTGATTGGCAGAGTATCGTTATAACTGAAAGCATTGAACAGGGTATGCTAATTTATATGCTAATATGTTACCCCAAAATAACCCACTTGTTCTTGTATTTTACTCTTCTGATTTAGCTTAATGTTGAATTGTTTAATTCCCGATTTTACTCGTGTAAAATACATAAACATCAGGCCTACCTCTGTTAAATGGAGCCATTGGAGGTCAGCTGTGTAACTTTAGGAGGTTGGTTAAGGTTTGACACAGTGCCTAAACAACTCTTAAAGAATCCATAGCATTTCTTCGAGTAAGCATAAACTGTCTGAGCGGAATTTCTCCTTAAACTAGAGCTAAAGACGACGAACGTCGCCCACCTGAGCTTCAGACCACGCTGCTGCCTTCAGGTGTAGTCGGACATACTAGCTTTCAGCTCTCTGAAAGCGCTCCGAGTCCACAGATTTACAAAGTCTCCAAAAACGTCAAGATAATTTCGGTTTTCATTCATATGTGTATGTTCTTAAATAACCACATGCTGCACAGACACATACTTGGGCAAAAGGATATTTTGTGTTTAATGTAGTGTAGTATGTAAAAGTTATATAAAAGTTTAGATTTGTTTATTTACGGAATGTACCCGAACGCATCACTATGAATTCTTACAGTACCTGGTCGCGAGACCATCACAAAACACCATGCGCAGGATGGCAGAGGAGATACAACCTACCAAAGAGCAGAGGTGAGTTTATTTATCCCTGAAGACGCTTTTTATTTTAAAATCGTCTTCATACCGTGGTTGGTTATGTCAGTTGTTGTTCCCCTTTGAATGCCGTCCGTTTTGTTATGACTTAACTGCCTTGTTGTTTTGAACTAGTACTTTCATTATGAACATGATTCAGACCTCTGTTAAAGTTGTGTCATTTCTCTTTTACTGTCAAATATCCACATGAAGTTGAATATCAGTTCAAATCTGTCAGTATCTTCAGGAGTACAACATGTTCCCTTAGGCAGATCGGTATTCTATTACAATAAAAACAACTTTATTCAACTCGTTCATGAAATCTCTGCCTGTATCTCTGTTACAAATATTTTAATGTGTGTTATAACCGTCTCCTGATATAACTGCATTTGATGCAATGTTGAATTGAGCAGTGGTTACGAGAGACTTCTGAAGTAATCTTAACCCGAGTCAACATGCATATAGGGAAACAAGTCAACACATATCTTTAATGACATTTGGTCTCAAAATACAAAGTGTAACCGAAGTAGCTTGGCTTCACTCCTTATATTGTTTACATGATGTCAAGTTTGTCTAGAAGGGGGATTCTGGGAAGTATAGATTGCATACCAACAGTGCTGATAGCAGCAATGTCATATGGTCAAAGTTCAAATTGTAGTCAGCCGTTGTCTGAGATTGCACTTTACATGTTATGTCTGCCTGCCTGTGCATGTCTGCTGTCACAGCTCCTGGATATTAAGTTGGCTTCCCTCTTGGTGCCCCACTTCTGCCTCTCAGCTGAAAGATGCAGAGGAAAAAATGCTGAAGAGTAAGTGTGCTGTTGAACCACTGCTGAGATCACAAGTTGAGATGTTGCGTTGTCTAAATGCTCAGAGGATTCGCTGTCTGCAATTCATGTAATATTTTGTCTTGGAAACAAATTGTCAAAAGTACCAGTCGAATAAATCTGGAGCGGTTAGGCTGAGTCCCATTTCTCTTACTTTTCCTCCCTCCTCCGTCTTCCCCTTGTCCCATAATTCCCCCAGGTGTGGAGCGGCCTTTCTCCAGGCAACACGTCCGCATATCCAACAGCAACTATCTGTGGACCTTAGCTTTTTCCACCAGGCCACAGCCATGCTCTCTCCCCCAGCCCCCCGCCCAGCCCAGATCTCCTCTGGTTCTGCTGCACGGCTTTGGAGGCGGGCTTGCCCTTTGGGCCCAAAACCTGGACTCTCTCTCCAGCAGTGGGCCGGTCTACACTCTGGACCTGCTGGGCTTCGGCAGGAGCAGCCGCCCCGAGTTCACCACCGACCCGGAGGGGGCTGAGGAGCAGTTTGTGGAGGCGCTGGAGGAGTGGAGGGACAAGGTGGGACTGGAGGAAATGGTGCTGCTGGGACATAACCTGGGAGGATACCTGTCTGCTGCCTACACACTCAAATACCCACACAGGTGCTTTGGTTTGTTTATTTAGTGCGGAACTAAATTTATTAATAGAATAATAAATCGGAGACCAGCAACTTGGTAAAACATGTTATAAACCTTTTAAATGCAACGCTAATTTGGTCAAAATGTAAACAGGAATCCAAATATCAAATGTATAGAGTATATAAACATAGAATTGAATAGAATAGATCGGGCCCATTGTCGCCGATATCCGATCCAGCTATTTGCGTTAGTATACTGATATTCGATATCTGTGCAATTGACTTCATAATGATACTGGAAAGCAAAACAATTGTCGATTGCTACTTGAACATTGAAATCCGACCGTGGTCCTGCTATGTAGGATCTCAAAGAGTCTGTGACATTCACTGTCTCTTTTCGTACTTTGTCACACTTTACCATCTGCTACACGAGGTGCAAGCCCGTACACAAGTCAATGGTGGGATTTGCAATTCAAATTTAACATTTAGTGTGTTCATTTATCAAGTAACTAACTGCGTGTGTGCAGGGTAAAACATCTGCTGCTGGTGGAGCCATGGGGTTTCCCAGCACGTCCAGAGAACCCCCAACACTACACCATCCCAGTGTGGATCAGAGCCATGGGGGCCGTCATGAGCCCCTTCAACCCACTGGCTGGACTCAGACTGGCTGGGCCTCTAGGTCAGCACACACACACACACACACACACACACACTTGTTTGCAGCTATCATACGAACATCTGGAAGTAAATATTCTCTCTTCTCTCAGGTCCCATGCTGGTCCAGACAATCAGGTCGGATTTCAAGCAGAAATACTCTTCTGTGTTTGACGACAACACAGTATCCGACTACATCTACCATCTGAATGCCCAGACTCCGAGGTGAGGAACTTGTATATGTTTATACCGTACGTACCGAGTTCATCTCTCTAACATTATTTCTCTCTGCTTCAGTGGAGAAACAGCCTTTAGGAACATGAGCATCCCCTACGGCTGGGCGCAGAGGCCCATGCTGGAGAGGATCGGCCAAGTCCAGGCTGACATTCCCGTTTCCTTCATCTATGGCTCACGCTCCAGCATTGACAGTGACTCTGGATATGCGTTGAAGAAAACCAGACCAGATGTGCACATCACGGTAAGGTCTTTTGTTCTGGTTTCATGTCACGT
This sequence comes from Melanostigma gelatinosum, assembly GCF_949748355.1. Taxonomy (NCBI): domain Eukaryota; kingdom Metazoa; phylum Chordata; class Actinopteri; order Perciformes; family Zoarcidae; genus Melanostigma; species Melanostigma gelatinosum. Next base: position 19,046,648 of record NC_136650.1, on the reverse strand, counting down.
CTCTTCAGGATGTGGTGTAAGGGGAATAGGGTCAACATGCAACTAATAGCACCGTGAAACTTCCCCAGTTCATAACTTCAATTCATTTCCAGAACAGAAATCTGAACATTGGATAAATCCAAGTTCCACATTGTTGTTTCTTTTTGTTGACATATTAGAGTCAAAGCTTTTTACTGAGGGCATCTCTTTGTATTTGTAGTTTTAAATGAACCAATAGATATCTCCATGAAACCAGTTGATTACTCACATTAAGACAATGTTTATTTTTGTATTACACATTTTCAGAACTGTTGTGTTAAAATATGCAAATGAGGCATTATCTACTTTGGTGGTGAATTCTGGAGAAATCAACACAACCAAATATACAAAGGATGTCAATGTTTTTGCCTCAAGAGAAATATCCATCTCAGAGTTCACCTGCCTTATGTGAACCACGACAGCTTTATCTCGAAACAGCCGACTCTCTCTCTCTCTCTCTCTCTCTCTCTCTCTCTCTCTCTCTCTCTCTCTCTCTCTCTCTCTCTCTCTCTCTCTCTCTCTCTCTCTCTCTCTCTCTCTCTCTCTCTCTCTCTCTCTCTCTCTCTCTCTCTCTCTCCCTGTGTTTGTGTTTGTCAGGTGATCAGAGGAGCAGGCCACTACGTCTTCGCCGACCAGCCCGATGACTTCAACCAGACAGTCCTTCAGATCCTCGCTGGGATGGAAGAGAAAAAGCCAAGATGAGGGAGCGAAGCAGTGACAGCTCCCTCAGTCAGACCACACACACACACACACACACACACACCCATTACACAGCCTCAGCGGCTTCACTGTAAGCCTCTTTATCATGCACTTTACTTTTGAAAGAAACCCATCACTGGCTGAGGACACTTCACTCATCACTTGGGAGTCAAAGATCTGATGATGCCACAGGTTTCTTTGTATAAGTTTTGTAAATAAATGTGAAATGCAGTCCGTGTTGTATTTTGTCTTTCGGCTTCCATTTGAAAATCCTGAGAAACTGTTGGGCAACTCTTTTCTGTAGAAAAAGGGAAATCGTTCCTCAAGGGAACATCTTGTTTTGTGGTTGACGTCTAGGCAAAGTACACAGGGTGTTCTTTTTTGTCTGACCCCTCACCCACTCTCAGAGAGATACGAGGGAGGAGGCGTTTAGGGCAAAGGGCTGAGTCTTGTGTTTTTCAGGAAACTTCCTCACTCCTCAGGAGACGCTGTGACTCGGAGCGGCCAGCAGATGGCAGCACGGTGACGGCATACTTTAATTACCTCCGCTCTCCGTTTCAGAACAGTCACAGTGAATCTCATACAAAGCGCCCTCACGTGCATGTTGAGTTGAGTGACCTTCACTCAGGAGACCTGGACAGCTTAAGAGTCTCTGCTAAGACACAACTGCAGTGACATAATAGGGTCAGAGATGGGAGCTGGACTAAAAATAGGCCTTCTGTTTCAAGGGGGGGCATAAGTGAAAGTACCCCTCCGGACACAAGTATGGAAAAATATTCTGCGATGAATAATATTTAGTTTAACATGGTTTTCCAACATAAAAAGGAAATAAATGAAAAAGGAGGGCTGGAAGCACATCTTTCTCCCTCAGTGGGAAATTCAGGATTTATGAATATGCAAATATCACAGACCAAATGCCCCGCCCACCACCTTTGAAGAGCTCGTTAGAAGAAAGATTGGAGAGTTAGTTCGTGAGATGTTAGTTTGTTACTGGCAGCGGCTGACACAACGTGTAGAGGAATATGATGAGAGACATTTTTCAGAGGAGAGGATCTTTAAACAACTCGGCCCTTTACTTTACCAGCAAACATACATTTTGTGAATATTAGTCAAAAAAATAGCTGGAACCAAAAAAGCAATTTTTTTCTCTTGACATTTGTCCATTCATGTGACATTTTGTGTAACTGTTAGCAGTTACTCCATACACTGACTTTATATTTACATCCGCCCTGTTTTTGCGCTTCAAACTCAATTCTCCTCTTGGAGAATTGAGTTTTCTACAAATGTTTCCCACAAGGGAAAACAGAAGTCACCATATTATTATATATTAAAATACTTACAAGGTCTGTGACGTGGCTTTATTACAATGCACAATGTTGACAAAATCTGTTTTCTTCCATCCATTCTTCTTCCTTGTCAAAACCTGCCAGCCTGCTTTACCCACAATGCACCTTGATCGTAGACATTTCTGTCAGAGATTCAGGCGTCTTATGCTAGCAGTGGCTAACGTAGCCTTCAGTCTCTATGCAGAGATGAGGAGCGTGATATGGAGGTCTGGTTTGCTCACTTCTTTCTAACTTCACACACCAGTTTATTTTCTTTTTTAAACTTTTAGTCTTCAGACTAACTAACCAACCGACGTCGTCTCAAGTGACCCCAAACTCCCTCTGTACACACTAAAGCTTTATTCAACTTTATACAACCTGTAAGCAGACTTTGATGCGTTCCCATGATGTTTACATACCAGCAAACATGGATGCAATTTAATACATTTTTAAAAGGTGTTGCATGTGGAAGGAAATACATTCAACGCGTGTGTTAGGCGTTACATATAACTTGAGTTTGTGCACAGCAAACCCTCAACAGGGCACCTTTAACACGGTGACTTTTTATTTCCAATGATTGTCTCTGATGGCTTTGATGCAGAGGGTGAACAATAGTATTACGATGTGTTGTCTTTGAGCACCCTGGCCTGTCACCTCTGCCCGTCTCTGTCATTGACCTGTCCCACCCAAACTGTCTCCCGGCAACAGGGTAGCCACGGAGACGGATTATTTTGGATCTCCGAGCTGCTGGAAGTGACGCTGCGGTTTGGACGGGCTAATTATGGCTTGCTTGTTCTTCTTGAGGAAGCTGGCTGGCTGCTTGTCAATTCAGGGAGGAGCGTTCAGCCGAGCTGCACTCGGGGGGTGAGGTGTCCAGGCCTCCGTCCCTGATACTCACTTAATAAGCTTCCAGGCTTATTCGTCATGCCTCTCTCTCTCTCTCTCTCTCTCTCTCTCTCTCTCTCTCTCTCTCTCTCTCTCTCTCTCTCTCTGTCACCCACTCAGTCACATGGGCACGAAATCATTTCATTAGGATAAGCGAAACAGGCGAGAAAAGTGACAGGAGCTTTCATACTGGGTTTTGGATATAATTGAAGGCTTGAAGGCCTGAAATAACTGCACATTAAAGGTGTGTGCACACAGAAACACACACACACACACACACACACACACTGTGGCTGCTGGCAGCCTATCAGCTCTCGGTTTATCTTTAATCAGCACCACCACTTGCAGGTTTGTGCAGCCAAAGCATCAGGATCACCGCTTTAACAGCTAACAGTCACATCTCTCTCTGACCTGCAAGACCAAACTGCTATTTCACTGATTGTTCTCACTCATTTTGGGGCTGTAACCCAAAGTGTAAATACTCAATACTTAAACACAAATTAAGATGTGAACGAACATGCGGTCAGTCTTCCAGAAGGCTGTCCTGGAGCAGCACCTCTCTGTTTTTGTTCATAGGTATCGATCCCCTCAGTGCCAAAGCCCCATAAAATTGTGTTCATTTTTCATGTGACAATCCACTGCTCTAATGAGATGCCTGCATCGAGCACGCACACACACACGCACACACACACGCACACACACACACTCCCCATTGTCTAACCCAAACAATTGTAGCCTGCCTATGAGTGACTGATGATATTTGCAGTCCAGAGATTTATTTATGCAGCTATGTTGACAGCCAGACTGATTTGCACAGTAAAAAAAAAAAAAGGACGATATTTCAATGAAGTCTGTGCAGCACGGCTATGTTGTGAAATCAAAGTAATATCTATCTATCTAGAAAATAAATTCCCCCTACCAATGATCTCAAAGGAACTGTTATTTTGCAAAGAACTCCCAAAAAATCCTCTCAGCCTTTACGCAGTGAGAGCACTTCACAGCACCTCGCAGCTCTCACATTACACCAACGGCGTCAGGGACTAATGATCACAGCGTTTCAATTCTGACTGAGTGCATCAGGAACAAATATCAGACTCAGAGCTGGAGATTGCCAGCTGGTAGGTTATTCTCCACAGACACAGCACAGGAAAAGACTTCTCTTCACCTCGCAGACGGAGCGAAATGGATCCAAAGAGGCATTGAGACTTCAACATCGAGACTCATGGGAAGGCATCTCGTCATCATGGGACCGACACTGAAGTGCTGCTGATTCATAAAATCCTGTAAAGCGGGTAATTTCTCTCTCTTCACTGAAACTATTGATTCTGCAGAACGGAATCTGGTCTTGGAGCCGCCTGTCATCAAACTGCTTGTTTACATCGATTTAAAAAGTACAGCTGGGTCTTCCTCTCCCACTTACTTATACATATAATGCAGCAAAGCGTTGAAATATCTTTATTTTAAAGCGACTATAATCCATATTTTTATATCACAAAGGATCACATGACAACCTGAATGTGAAAAAGTTGCTCATAGTGATGAAGGCACAGAGAATTAACAGCCAAATGGTCAGTTCTAAGGAGCATTTTAGCATCTTTCAGCTCATTGTTTTGGTTTTATGGCATCATTTTCTGCTGCAGCAAACAAGGTCTGAAACCCCAATGTACCCGTTAAGAGCTGGTGACTAGCTTAGCAGCTAAAGAGCATTTAGAACCAAACCAGGGCTAAAAGCAAGTAAAGATTGGACCAGGTGGCCAGAAACACAAATGCTACATGCTAATGTTAAATGACTGTTTTCACAGGCTAAGTAATACTTTCAATGACAAATAAGTTATTTTAGTAAAATCAATGACGTGCTTCTTTAAAACCAAACAGTGGCTGTTTATCGTGATGCATGTAACGTGAGATGTGTTGCAGGATGTTGTAAGATGTTGGACAAATCGTATGAGGAAACGTTGGCACTGCAACCCTTCCTCACATTCTGTCTTTTTTTAATTCATTTTTTACACATTGCACCTTGAAAGCGAACCTGCAGTCATCTTGGCCTCTGTGCTGAGCTGCTTCGTGACTTCCTGTTTAGCAGCAGTGTTGTGAGAAACTTTTATCGCTGTGATGCAAAATGTTCTCCAGATGTGTCCTACCTTCCTCACAGTGCAAATGGTTTTGTTGTTTGTTTTTTTCACATCCTTTTCCTGCCGTTTGCCCTGTTGCTGTGTGCTCCTTTCATTCCACATCACATGATTTGAGTTTCACAGGTTTATTTGATGTTAAATTGCCATGGATTCTATTGTCTTCCATGTAATTACTGTAATAGGGTTTTTTATACCCTCCTGTCACAGCTAATGAAGAGTTCCCTTTAATTGACTTGCTGTCCGTTCTCCCTCTCTCTCCCTCCCTGTCTGCTCTCTCTGGCAGTCCTTGGTTTCACATTGTGTGAGATGGGCAAACACACTCAGTAACACTCTGAACAAGCATACAGAGGCTCCATCAGATGGCCAAACACTGTCTGTGTACTCTGAGACCAACTGTGTGTGTGTGTTTGTGTGTGTTGTGTTGCGCTGGTTGGGCATGGTCACAAAGAAAGGAAGTTTTAAAATAACAGAGGAGTGTAGTGTCTCAGCAGGCTGTATTTAGTCTAAGAGGTGTGGGATCCGTCTGGCTTGCTGACAGTGTGTGTGTGTGTGTGTGTGTGTGTGTGTGTGTGTGTGTGTGTGTGTGTGTCGGGGGGCTTTGTTCCTTAAAGCAGTTTCATCAGCAGCTCCACTGACAGCCTGCTGACAGGAGTTCAGCCTCAACATTCAGCTCCACTGGCGGTCAGATGAAATGCTCTGCTGACAGACAAGAGACCATACAATGTTATAACAGGGACCAACACAAAAAAAGGAAATAAGTGCAACAATGGCCGATGATACTGAACCTGCTGTCGCTATACACCGAGAAGAAAAAAAGCTGCTCTAAGAAGAGACGGCTAATTTATGTGAACATTTTCAAATGATTAAAGGTGCAGCATACAGGATTCAGAGCATCAACTATTATATCTGTAAATATATAGTGGAGTAATGTCTGAGCAGACAATGAAGTCACTCTCCCTCTGTGTGTGTGTGGTGTAATCAGAGCTTCTCCTCTCTTTGTTGACTTTGTTTTCGTGCATGCGAGTGTTTTTTCTTTCATGACCTCTGTATTTGAACAGATGTATATTCTGTTATCGTATTCAAAAACATGCGGTTACCTCTGAATTGAAAGGAGACGTCTCCGTCTGATTCTAACATGTTTCCCATAACCTACAAAAAGAACAAAAAAGTGTTAAAAAAAGAAAAGAAAATCGAGTTTTGTATGTCAGTAAAGGATTAACTTTAACAGACCACTGCTGTTAATGCGCACTGACATGATACTCCGTCCGCTGCTGTGAGCGCGGCGTCTGTTTCCCTGCTAGTCTGACGGACTGATCCCCTGCATATCACACAGCATCCACTGTAAACGTCATCTGTCGACCCCGGAGCTCATCTGGTCTGATCTGATTTCCTCCCAGCTGGCTGATGTGGAACAGCAGCCCAGATGTTGCAGAGATTACAACTCCCTGCAGTGTTTGGGGGTGAAGCTTCGAGACCATTGAGGAAAATAAACACGATGATAGAATTTGTCCTGCCCATCCTGCTCTATCGTCCTCTTCTCCTCTCTAGAAAAGTATTTCTTTTTTTCCAACTCATGGTTTCAGCAGGATGTTATATCACGTGTGTCGTGTCGGAGGCCTCCCTGGCCTTCACCTACAAAATATCACTCAAAGAGACACGTACCAACCAGGAGGAGACTCACAATGACCGCAGAGAAACATTAAAAAACTACAAAGAGACCAAAACAATAACTAAGAGATCCACAACAGCTGCAACGAGACACAGAGAGACTCACAACGGCTATGAAAAGACACAAATAGACACAAAGAAACTATTAAGAGACACCAAACATCGAGAAAGAGTTGCAAAACAACTACAAAACAATTAAAGTGAAACAACTACAGAGAGAGACACAAAACCACGACAAGACACAAAACAGAGCGATGCAAAATGCCTACGAATAGACCAAAACATGTACAAAAAGAGAAAAAAACAACTAAAGTGAGACAGAAAATGACCACAGAGTAACAATACAGTCTCATAATCCGCTCATGCTAACAGAACAAAGGCACTCAATTGATGTCTGCCTTCTTCTGTGGCACGTCATACCTTCATGTACACGGAATGGATGAGATTCATTTCAATGGTTAAAAGATGCTCAACTATGTCTGGCAGTTTTGGGAGCAAAGTTTACAAAAAATGAAGCAATACATGAATCAAAAACATTAAAGTTTTAAACTACCAGGGATTCCTTTCCCTGTGTGCAGATGAAGTAAAGGTGACCAAACGAGACCCGGCCAAGCAGACACACAGAAAAACGAAACGTTTAAGCGTCATATACATTCACAGAGCTTACTTTCTGCGACATTCTATAATCCAATGGAACATCCCCATTGGATTGTTGTCGAGGGAACCAGTGTGACGCTAACTTCCTGGATATCCTACAAAAATACTTCATCCCCGCAGAACCCTTTTAGGAGGGAACCACCTCACCCTCAGACACTTTAACTTCTCTGTCAGAAAGAAAATCCTCCTCTGTGTCGTTGTGATTCACCGTAAAGAAGCGCTCTTCAGCCGGCTCCTTTCTCTGCATTCATGAGGTGCTTTGCTTCGACCGTTCGAGGTTGAATGTGTGTCGAGGGCGGGATATGAGGCTGATTCACAGCTGGACTATTCCAAGTTGATTTGGGATGCGTAAAAGGAAATTGAACACCGGCAGGTGTTTGCGTTGTATAAAAGAGACTCCTGATCAGACAATAGTGTGAATGTAATGCTGCTTGTATGGCTGCACAACAGATGCCCTGATATTTTTCCTTTCCTTTCAGATCTATAAAAAGGTGGAAAATCAACTGTCGCTCAACAAAAAGTCAAGAAATGGACTCTTTATTCACATCATTTCCTTTTAATATATCTCTATCATATACAGTACAATATGCTCAAGACAGATTTTATGGCACATCCATTTTTGTTGTACATTTTGCAGTCGCTGGTTTCGTTGTGAGGCTACGGTAAAGTGACCGCTTGAATCTGTTACTTAGGTAGATACAGCAGCTGGATTGACCTCAGTGGGCAAGAATAATGTTGCTACAGCAAAAAACACATGCACCGATCAAGTTATATATTCCACTCGGGGTGGGTCACACATCCAGTTACACAGACCGATACTCGACGGGGCGGTGTTGTTATGTTCTACTGAAAACCCCTTTTGTTGTTTTTGTCTTGGAATATGCTACATGTGGCTACCGTGATCCTGGAAAGCACACGCTTTCGGTTCCACCCAGAAGTCCTTCCCTTTGAATGGAAAGAGCTGCCATTGCTTGTGTAATAGTTCTGTTCTTCTCCTGCCGCCAAACACACTTCTACCTCTGGGTTCAACCAAAAGCTTGGACATCCAGCAGGAGTGGAGAATAATGGTGTGTACGGTTCTAGTATTCAGGTTTACTACTGCGACACAACTTTACCGTCAATACTACAAGCACAGAGTACTGCTCGGAGGGTTATTCACATATGTACAGCCTCTGCTGTGTAACTGCGCAGAGACTTGGCAAGCGAGCGTGCCTTCTTCTTTCTGAGTCTGCGGAGCACGTTGGAGATAGAAAAATAAAACAGTGATAAGACTACAAAATACTGTGACGCCACCATCACACTTTAGTGCCGCTAAGTCCATTTTCACCCTGTTCTTTGTCCTCATTTCAATGAAAAAACACAGGCATAACTTAACCCGTTCAGTCGGAATAAAAAAAAACGCATTAAAAAGGATTGTCTCAAAGAAAGAATTCTTTAAAAATAATAGTTAAAAAAAACAGCATCAAGTACGACAAAAATACAATATGCAGCATGACACTAAAACTCATCAGGTATCCCTTTTTTACCAGCTTATCAGAGAGTGATGCAGGTGTGCGTGTGGATGTGCACATGTGTACATACAGTATATACAAGTGTGTGAGGAGCAGGGATGTGAGCACCTCCCGTGTCCGTTCCCATACTTAATGTCTCTTCTTTAAACACACCGCGGGGGTTTAAAATGTCCCTTTAGTGTTTCCGTTTAATCTGCTGAAAGTGCTTCACATACTTGGCATGGCAACCAGTGTCCTCCACGGAGACTTTTTAGCATCTCTAAATGTGCAAAGTAGGCATTTTGGACTCCCTCCCTGTTATCCTCCGCCGTAAGTGTTAAATAATAGGAAACCGCATTGAATAAGTCAAGAAAAGCGAGACGATAAGGGGATGTACAGACGAGCGTGGAGGTGCAGCAGGTGATGGAGCGTCTGTCGGCGCTCTAGATGACCTGGCAGCAGCTGTGTGGGGTGGGAGTACAGAGCAGACCCTCCTTGGTGCTCCGGTGGATGTTGACGGACAGAGTCTTGTCGCTCATGGGCATCTGTAGCACGCGGTTCTTCATGTTCCTGTGGTTCTCCCTGGCCAGGTCCAGCTCTCCGAGCCTCAGCGTGCCCGTGCAGGAGCCCTCCAGCAGCGGGTCTGCCAGCGCGCCTCCCAGCGGGGGCTGGTGGTGGTACAGGTTCCCCCTGGGTGAGGGGCCACCGAGGAGCGAGACCTTATCCAGGCTGCCGGTGGAGCCGCCCATGCACATCCTCCACATGGGACGGTCCTGGGCGTCCACGCCAACAACGGCCCCGCTGCTGCCGCCACCTCCTACACCTCCTCCTACACCTCCTCCTCCTCCTCCTCCTCCCCCTGTCAGGTTGTGGAACTGAGAGCTCAGGCACAAGCTCATCAGCTTTAAGCTTTCCACCAGGCCGCTGGCAGCTTTGGGGGTGCCCTTGCCTTGGCCCGAACCTGATCCAGGACTGGTGCAGTTGGAGGGACTTCCCTGCCCTGATCCCCTTTTCTCTCTCTCCTCTTTGCTCCCTCCTCTCTCGTCCCCCTGTCCGCCTGCAGTCACCGTATCTGGTTTATGGTGGCTCGCCGTCTCGTCGTCACTAGTCTCCGAGCTGGGAGTGAAAGCGGCAACCGGTGCCGTTACACCGGCTGTTTTGGGCGATAATATGAGCGTGGGCAGTGATGGTATTCTAGAGTTCAGATCGAGGCTGAGGCTGAGGCTGGGTTTGGGCGGGCCGAATCCATGCAGCTCCCTCCTCGCCTCCTCTTCCTCCTCTTCTTCCTCCTCCTCCTCTTTGTCCTCGTGGATCTGGTTGAGAACTGGAGCGCTCATACGGGACGTTAGCCGATTAGCAGAAGAAGACATGGATGAGGAGGAAGAGGCTTTGCAGCGAAGCACCACCTGAGCAGGAAGCGCAGAGGGCGATAAACAATTATCTTCCCCTTCTTCTTCCTCATCCTCCTCCACGCTGAACAGACTGGGACTACGAGGTTTGCAAGGGCCCGCTGAGGTCAGAGAGCCCAGCCTGAGGGGGTTGGAGTGGGGCTTTACCAGAGGCCGGAGCCCCCTCTCCTGGTTCTGTCGAGCAGGCGGCTGTGTGTGGCTTTCCTGCCGCTGGCTGAGGTCCAGCAGAGCCGTTTTGGGCCTGGGGCCTTTGTGGAGGCTCTCAGCACTGCGGGCAGGTGACTGCGGCCCCCCGGGGTGGGAGATAGTCGGACCCCCCAAGCCGTCACTGACATCCTGGTGAACGTCCACTCTGGTGGGCCAGGACTGCCTGTGAAGGGTTAAAAACAGGGTTTAGGGAGGTTGAGCAGAATTAGCAATACTGCAATTATATATTTACACTTCCAAACATTTCATCAAGTCATTTAGTTGCATGCTGACACAAAAGAACTTAGTTCAACATATTGGTTCATTTGCATATTTGCTTTATTTCCAAGAGATAAATTGAAATCACTCTCATGAAAAAAGCTCACGAAGGAACACATTGTATTGCCAAGAAATAATGACAGCAAATAGTGTAACTCCACCTAATGGCACAAACTGTCATTTGTACATTTGAACAAGAATGTTAAACGAAGACATTGTTCATATTTTATTCGGTCGGAGTGGTTTTAAGCAAGTTCAGATTCATGTAATGGTCACGTTCTCTGTCATTTCACGTCAAAACCGTGCTACGGGTGGGCATCTGCGTCAGTTGTCTGAAAGCTGGAACTCTGACCAATGAATTAGCATGATGCAAACACAGCTGAGATAACCAACAGCATAGCGGCTGCTTGGCTAATTATACATTACAGACGGGCGGTCGTGCTTGGTGTGTGAGATGTGAAGCAAAACGAGAAGTAGCATGGTCAGACTACAGAGCGGATGGTGAATATGCTATTATCATTTCATTGTTTGATGACCTATATTTCAGCATTAGTTCCAGATATCTAGCTGCTAATGCTAAAGAGGAAAAGGGTCTGATTGCTTTTTTTGCAAGATTGCAATTTTAGTACACGCCAACCATCTCTTATATCTCTTGAATTTCAATTTGTTAATAAGAAGACAAATTTAATATCCACGATAACGTTGCTGATCTGAAACCTCTCGTCTATTCTCAGTCTGTCCTTCAGTCTCTGCTGAAAAGCCTCCGTCCGTCCATTCTGCTGTCAAACTTGTCTTTTGGAAACTGACAGCACACAGCCCTGCAGAGGCAGCACTCTGTCAATCTCAAGGAGTGTGTGCGTGTGTGCGTGTGCGTGTGTGCGTGTGTGTGTGTGTGTGTGTGTGTGTGTGTGCGTGTACCTGAACTGGGCCTTGCTGGGGCTGGGTGATCGTGTCTGGCTGTGCTGCTCCTTCTCTTGCTTCTCCCTCAGCATCCTCTCAGCCAGCAGGAAGTATGTAGCCGTGATGTGGTTGTACTGATTCGACTCCAGAGCCCTGGAGGTGATGGAGAGAGAAATCAAAACACACACACACACACATCAGCACGCTGAGCTGCACCGAACCCTGACCGTGAGTCAAAAGGAAGTGACGGGAGGGTGGAGATTTGATTTGACATGGCGACAGCTCAGGACTGACTGCCAGCTGGTTGTTAATGGCAATTACACTCTTGACGACACTCAATTTAGATTTAGCTGGACGAGTGAACCGTGGCGAATGTATGTGAGATCGAGGGACACGTACTCAGTTATGGTATCTCGATCTTCGATGCCCCCAAGCACCATGCGCTGGATGATGGAGCCGTGCTCCTCCTCCGACAGGCTGCGATGGGACACCAGAGGCGTGGACAGCTTGGTGGCCGGGGAGGGGTCGACGCCTTGAAGCCATTCGTGGGCCCCGATCTCCTCTAGGGTCGCTCGTTTCTTGGGGTCCCTCTGCAGCATCCGGGCTATGAGGCTGGAGGGAGTCACAGAGGGGATCAGCATCGTGGAGGAGCATCTGGTCGAGCTGTGTTTCTAGATACACATTAATACTCAGAGTAGTTGGGATAACAATAAGTTGGCATTCAGACAGGTTTAACCACCAGGTTACCCAAATGGTCAAATTATTACCCAAACTGCCCGCTGTAAACATCCATCACAGTTTACAGGCTGACTTCTGGTTGAACTTTGACCCACTGGACTTGCCGTAGTAAGTGTAAGCGTACAGTTGTCCTGACAAAATGTACACAATTGCGATGTTCTCACTTTCAGTTTTACCTCCAAATAAACTGCTTCAGATTAAACTGTTGGCTTGTTTACGATCTAATCGTCCGAATGCTCATGTTTCTTACCCCAACGTTGAATACATCACCATCACTACTGGTAGAAATAGAGGCCACAAAATGCCTGCGAATAGGAAGTGAGACTTCGGTTCCAACGAACCAGAAATGATAAGCAAGTTAGCTGGAAGCCACACAGCTGATGATTGAGCCAGTGATTGTGACACCAATAGACAGCTGATGCCAAAACGTTGCTGATAAGGTTATAATAAAACAGAATTCCTTTAAAATAGATCTTGTTGCATGTCATATCTCCCTCTGTGCCACATTCACTGTCTGCCTCTTCACTGTCAACTGTCCAATAAAGGCAAACATGCCGAGAAAAAAACTTTTAAAATCGGATCTTTTCAGTGTCTTCTGCCTCCAGCGTGAGAGATAAGATGCACTTCATTCAACAACATACTTTTGGTGTATTTGATCAATGACTCTGCTGTCATGATAAAAGGTAAAGTACAAAGATATTAGACATCACCACAAAATAACCACCTCTGCAGCTGATATTCAAGAGCACTGTTATCAGTGTTTGCCTTTGGGATAATCCCGTAAACAAGCTCTCCACCTCCACCAGTCTAGCAGAGATCGGTGTTTTCAAAGCTACAGTCATTCAAGAATGTATTCAGCATCTACTTCGCCCTGCTCTGCTTCGATGCACAGCTAAACCCTCACAATGATAAAAATAGAGGGCCGATTTTAAAGGGTGCATTCGATCCACTTAACGCAGCGCTGCGTCTCCGGTGGAGCCGCTGACTGCAGCAGCGAGCGAAAAGCAGGAGCAACGGGGAGCGGCAGAAGAAGAGAGGCCGCTCCTCTCTTCTTCACACATCTATAAACATGAAATATGCAGCACCTGCAGAGTACTCCGTCCATCTGTGTGGGTCTGTGTGGGTCTGTGCTCGTGCGTGTTACTCACTCTCTGCATGCATGGGAGATGTGTTCCGGCACTGTGTATTTACAGTCCATGATCATGGTGAGCGTCTCGCTGTCGTTGGCCTCCTGGAAGGGGGGCTGGCCGCAGACCAGCATGAAGAGGATCACTCCCAGACTCCAGATGTCTGCAGAGACACAGACAGAATGCTGTTCGTACCAAAAGAAAGTGTGGACTCAGTGGGATTTTGTTTACGGAAGATGGCCTCAGAAACCCCCCAAATACCCACCAACAAAGTGAGAAACACGTCCTCTCAGCTTAGTGACCTAGATATAACAAAACAAGAGCTGCCCCCCCCCCCCCAGTTCAAATGAAGCATGAATCATATTCGATCAGAGCCATTTCCATAAATATGCACTGGCGTAGGACACATTTGTGTAACCAAGGGTGAGGCTCTGCACTGCTGCCGGCTTCATGCTCACACTCACACACACACATGCATGCACTTCTGCACAGACACGCAGTCCTAGGAAACTGGGTTAATGTGTTCATCACCCCCTCAAAGCGTCACGCAAACTCTCCCTCGATCATCCGTTTTAAAAAAGAGCAACTTTTTGCTCGGGGGCGTCCGCTGGCGCTCTGGTCAGCTGGCTGGTCCACTGACACACATTCCTGCAGTCAGACACCGACTACGAGCAGCGAGACGCTGATGTAAAGCACAGTCTCATCGTCAGCGTGTTGACTTTGGAGAAATATTTACAAGATTTGGGGCTTCATATGTAGAGCGACATGAAGTAATGGAGTGGGGAAGTGAAACAGCAGTTAAAGCAGCGTTAGGATCATCAAAAGTCAGTTGATTTACAATATCTGTCTCCATTTTTGAAGCAACATTAGCAGCAGAGTCGTGTTTCTGGTCTGTTGGTTCTGGGTAAAGTTCGTCCGATTGATCAGAGCCTTTTGTTTACTTTCTTTTTTCTTCTTTCCTCATATTTCCCTTATTGAGAAAGTGGAATTCAAGGGAATTTAAGCGATTCCACAATAAACAGGTTGGCTTGCACTAAAATTGCAATCTTGCAACAAAAAAACAACAATCTGACCCTTGTGCTCTTCAGCATTAGCAGCTCGATATCTGGTTCGTGTTTCGCGCCTATTCATAGAAACTAAGCTAACAGCTGCAGCGTCAAACCAAAACATTGAGCTCAAAAGATGCGGAGAAGCTACAAATGTGAGGTGAAGTGCAGGGTTGCACTTGAACATTACACATATTGATTAGTGCAGCTTTAAAAGGTTAATCCTTTCTTTTCCTTTCCTGCGGCTACTCTGCAGAGATCACTATTTGATCAAACAAAATAACTGACTCTGTGACTCTGACTCTGTGACTCTTTCTCCAAAGATTTTCTGCACAAAGCTTTCCCTCCCATGAATGCAAAGGCCAAATATCAAGTTCTTAATCTGATCACTAAAAACCAAACCGGAAATGCAAAATACTTCACTTCCTGTGAAGCGGATGCCGTCTTCCCCAGAGCCGGCACAGCAGAAGTATCGATGGCTACCTTGAGCAGACCCTGTGCTGGTGTAACTTGCATGTCTATCCTCCCCAGCACCCCCGGTGATACGTCTTCAAACCTCTGCCGTTTGCCAGGAGAGGATTTCCATCTGGTGAAGTCAATGTGCCAGTTTAAACCGTGGGTGGCGAGTATTTATTGCTCCGAGGCTGTGAAGGAGCGTCTCCTGCTGCTGATGGAGGGAATGAAAAAAAAACGCTGCTGCAGTCCCCACTACCATCTTACCCCTCGCCAACGTATCCTAGCAACCGTGACCTCGCGACTTGCGGCCCAAACTTCCTTCCTCAACAACTTTATTTACAAACCAGATGGCTGACACATCTCTGGATAACACCGGTCGCGTCACCGCACATCAGCCTCACTCGAGCTAACGACGCCGGCACTTCCTTGTGTCTTGACGTTGCTCGCCCCGCGGCTGAGTGGGCCGAGTTCAGCATCCTGTCCTGCTGATCATGACACAACATTTGTTTTTCCTTCTACAAATATCCTGTTAAAGAAGCACAGATATGCTCTGAATCATGCAAGTGCCCAGAATATGTTCTTTGTAATTGCTATTTGGTAACTTCATTTTAATATATTTTTTTTAAGTGAAGCTTGCGCTTCTTGAAGAGGAAGCAGAAATCTATATTTAACTTTTCCATTTGCTGGAGACAAAAAGGAGCCCACACACTGCACAACATCAGAAGGCAAAAGGATGCAGGCATCTTTTCATTGCACTTGTTAGTCGTTCATCAACTCCCTGTGTTAAACCTGCGATTTCCCTCTGATTTTCTGTATGATAATAAACATATCACACATTATTTATCCTCGAAATTCCTTTTATTCACTCACACTTTCACACCTTGGGAGCTGGGAGGACAATTTATAGACCAAATGATTATTGAGAAAATAATCATTATTCCTCAGCGTTTTCTCAAAAGAGCGACAGACTCCAAACAGGTCCGACTGGAGATGGCCGAGCGAGGACGGCCTCTTTATCTCCGCAGCAAACCACCTGGCACGTCACCAGCAAACCTCAGCACCACGCCGGCTGTCAGCGGCAGCGATGTAATCCCAGGCCAGGTTACCTCAAAGCCCCGAACGTCAGGACTTCTGGCCTCCGTTCGGCCTGTTCCACATCAAACCGCACCGCCGATAGAATCGCACAACATTACATCCCGGCTGGGCGGATAATCCCCCCCCCCCCCCCCGCAATCAAAACATCATCATCTCAGCTGAATGAACAATGGCGCACGGGCAGAATGAACACGACAGAGGAAAGAACACACACACACACACACACACACACACACTCATGACTTGTCATCTGGGTCAAATGCTCACACAGGCCTTTTTCAGGACAGCTGACCTCACACAGCCATCAGCACACCATCATCCAAAATGCACACATGCAGTCAAATAACTACTCTTGCTTCACTTTCAATGTTGGGGAGCAGCATATCTGCTCGGCCACAGTAGACACGGAGCGAAGGCAGGCAGAAGAAAAGAGCCACAGCGAATCCACTCAGTCAGAAGAACAGAAAGTGCCTCTCTCGCTCTGACGCAGTGGCCTCTGGGTAGACGGAGGGACTACTGATGCGTTCCTCTCGCTCTGCCTCTTGTCCCTTGTTTCTCTCAGTCAACCACCCCCCCCCCCCCTCTCTCTCTCCAAATCTGCACGCCTCTGTTTCATTTCTTCCCCCCCCCCCGTTACATTTTTGATTGAATATCTAAGCTGTGGCTCTGCAAAGGATTGTGACCACCATCGATGGGAGAGAGAGAGAGAGACGGAGGTGAAGGTGGCGGGGGCTGCTCGGGAGCCAATTTCAGCCTGATCGGATCTCAGATTTTATTATACACAGAAAGGCGGATAGAAATGAACTGCAGGTGCGGGGACGGCAATTCTGCGGGTTAAGTTATGGTCTAATTTCAAAACTGGCTTGTTCGCTAACACGATCTGAACCTTGAGCAGTTCCTCCTCCGTCTATCAGCTGGCTGATACAGCTGGCAGTGTGCCATGCAGGGGTTACATCCAAAGTACTACTGTGTAGGCAAAGTGTATTCAGAGATATCAGTAGTCATGTCTGCAGAGAGAGAGAGAGAGTGGGAGACACAGTGAAGGACAGCGTGTACCATGTCCTGCTGCTGGGAACACACGCTGGACTACGGACTGAGACGCCGTCCCATCCCAGTGAAGGTAGAAGCTGTGATCAGCGTAGATAACTCCTCACCTACAGCAGGAGCGTCATACTCGTCGCCCAGCAGTATTTCAGGAGCAGAGTAGGCCAGCGAGCCGCAGGAGGTGTTGAGTGTTTTCCCGGGCTGGAAGCGGTTGCTGAAGCCGAAGTCGGTGAGCTTGACGACGCCCTGCTTCTCGAAGAACACCACGTTCTCCGGCTTCAGGTCCCTGTGCACCACGTGCAGCCGGTGGCAGTAGGAGATGGCGTGGACGATTTGGGCAAAGTAACACTTGGCCACCTTGGAGAGGAGAGACAGGAATGGTAGCAAGCGACAGTAATGAATATCAAAATATATAATATGTCGGTACGTCAGTAAAACAGCAGAATACGCATTCTTATTAACCCTACATGTCCTCCTTACAGTAGGAAAATACAAAATCATCTTAAATTTCTCAAGTAATTCTCCACAATATAGCCTGCATCAATCGAACAAAACATGCAAACTGATTTTATAGCAGAAACATCTTTAGCTTTCTTATCGGCCACCTCATATCGTACCAGTAAGGGATCATAAAACGCTTCATAAAAAGCCACTGTTGCCATTGCAGAGAACGCCTGATCCCTTTTCCCTGCTGGAGGTGCAACGTTACAGCTTTCAATGTCAGACAGTTGCCTCCTGGTGTCTGGAATTGATTCACTTTAAAGAATCGGTATGCGCAATGCATTGGTGAGCTTCTAACTACCTTTGAAGTGTCCTTCACTGCTTTCCCACAAAATAGTCTCAACAAAAGAAAAAGAAAAAAGAACCACATCCAAATGTTGTTTCCTAGAGTTGAACTTAAGTGATTGTCATCCATTCATAGGAGAATTAATATTGATATGATACTTCATTGATCTCCTTTCTCTTGCTTTATCCCCGGGAATGGTGGAGAGCCCCTAAGTCAAGGTTCTGCAGGTGGGTTGAACCTTCATCTCCAGAGGTTTGAGGCGACTCCAGGTCTATGCAACCTAATGGTTAATCTGCTACCCACAATCCCACTCACCTCCTCGGTGAGGCCTCCGTCGTGCTTCATGATGCAGTCGTACATGTCTCCTCCGTCTCCCAGCTCCAGGATGAGGTAGAGCTTGGTGGCCGTGTCGATGACCTCGTAGAGGCGCACCACGTTGGGGTGCTGCACCATCTTCATGCATCGCACCTCCTGGAAAAGGTGCGCCCGCGCCACCGGGTCCAGCTTGGTCTTATCTATCACCTTCACTGCCACCTGGAAGAGCAACGCAATGACAACTGATGATTGGCATCTAGCCCCAAATCTACAACTATCAGCAGCAGCTGCTGCATACTGTGGAGGTTGTTGACTCCTTTTGGACTGAAGCAGCTAATTGCTGATGTATAGTGTTGATACTGAAGATATTGGGCCTCATTGTTGCATTTTTATAGCACCTTCTAGTTTTTCTGACCGATCAAAGAGAGCTGTACACTGTACGTCAACATTCATCCATTCATGCACTGACGGCCGTACGAGGTGCCACCTGCCCATCAGGACTCGAAACTTATTCCCGTTCACAGCCTTCGGGAGTAACTTGGCTTTCAGTAACTGGAGGAACCGGACATCGAACCGCCAATCTACCCGGTCTACCTCCGAGCAACAGCAGCCGCCTCAAACACAAACATTACAAGTATTTCACGTTAAGTCTTGTCTGGTGGGAAACGCCTCGAGAAACAACATGAAGATGTGATGCTAAGACATTCACAAAAGCGAAGAGAAAACACGATACGTTGGCTCATCAATGCACTCATCTCACTTGAGGGACATTACTCAAATATCTGTGTTACCAGTCACCCTTCTTTGATCTGTCTCTAAGGGTGAGTAATCTATTGAAAGCTATTTAAATATGAAGAGCTTCAATCACAGCGGACCTTTTCCCCAGTGAATACGTGTCGGGCCAGTTTAACCACAGCAAAGTGTCCGCGTCCCAGCGTCTTGTCCAGGTCGTACAGCCCGGCGATCTTGCCATCACGATGGCGCTTTAGCCCCGCCATGGCTGCAGGTGGGAAGGGGAGGAGCTGCCTGCTGGTCTCTGGTCAGTTCTCCATCTCCTCCTGGGTAGTTTAGGTGAGGTTCGGGTGATTCTAGACCAGCTGCGGGTCTCTCGAGGTAGATTCAGGGTTTTGACGCCGCTGCTGGACGGTAACTGGAAATATTCACAGAGCGTTGTCCTCCTGCGCTGCCGGTGTTCAATTCAATCCCATCTTCTCCCGATCTGAGGGTGACAATGGTACAAGAGAGATAGCAAATCTAAATCCACCCATTCATAGGAACTCCTGCTGAACCCTGAACCTGTCCGATGAACTCTGTGTGTCATTTAACAACTTAATAAGTTCAAAGTTTCTATAATTCATTCACGACCAAAAGTAAAACACAAAGCGAAACGAAGAGTCTGTAGCCATGCTAGCAGCTCTGTGAGGCGCTTTGAGCTGAATATTAACATCAGCATGCCATCGTGTTCACCATGGCATATTTAACATGCTGATGTTTAAGGGCTTTAATGTTTACCTTGGTTAACATCTTAATTTCGTGTATTATTATCATTTGATAATTACCACGAAACAAAGTGTGACAGGTTTATTGGTCATAAATCAAAGCATTGAACGAATCTGAATTTGGACCTGCTGATGGTGCTCGATGGAATGTCCAATAGTTGTTGAGATATTTCAGTCTGGACCAAAGCGGGAGACCAACTGACCGACTGAGGTTTGCCAACGTCTTCCTGCTGGCGTGACTAAAAATGCCATCTGGGTGCATGTTGGCACATCATTTACCAATAAATGAAAACTAAATGGAGTAGTCCTAGAGGAGTGCACGCCACCACAAGGCCGAAATCATCAGATATACATGAATACATTGTTTATAATTATAATTTTAAACTTTTGTTGTACAGCACATGTTGCAAAGTGCTTTACAATAAAAACAGAACACATTTAAACTCAAAGAGAATGAAATTAACTGAACACATAAAGTAATGGTTTCGTGTATGAAATGTGTGAAAATAGTAAAATGTGAATATCTTCAAATGTTTTGTTCGACCAACAGTCCAAAACCCAAAGAAAAATATCACATGGAACCAGCAAATGTTGATTAAATCACCTTAATTGATTATTGAAACTATTGCAGATTAATATGTGGAATGTCAAGCCACTCGTCAATTAAATGACTATTTTTCAGCTCCAGTTAATATAATGCATCTTTGTGCAATAGTTGTCTGCTATGTTTAGAGTTTTTTCATAATTAATGTTGGTCATTTGATATGTTTTGTCCCCTCTGGGATGACAAAACTCTGAAGCTCACTCAAGCTGTGCACACATGTCCGACCGGCCGCTTTGTTCACCGGAAGCCACCGTCGTCATGTCGCTTCACAGGCCTGATGATGAAACGACGCCTCCGGGGGGGACGTCTGGCATTCCTCTTCCAGGAGTCTACCTGCGTGCCAAGAGCACAGACGATGGCAAAAGACACACGTTGTCCACACAAAAACAACATTCCTGCGAGGTGATCCTCGCCTGCAGGTGTGGCCCCACTCACCTGCGTTCACCGACACAACTGCAAATAAACTGTTGATAGGGAACACGCCTATCAACGCGACGAGACACAGTACGATGGACGAAATGAAAACGTCTCTTAACCCGCCGGCAGTTGCTCAACTGAAACTCTGAAAGCCTAAAAAGCTCTTTTGGGGGTTTTATGTGATCCTCAGTTGAAGGATTGTACTTGTGAGAAAAGAGTGAGTCATTTTTCTTATAATAGGAAGATGACATCTGAATCTGTCTCTCTCTCTCTCACACACACACAAAAGCAAAGTCAACTCTGCTGAACCCTTCGCCTGACACTTACAACGTGTAGGTGTTGATGTTTCAGGAACTGAAGCCGTGAAAGGAGACTCACACACACACACACACACACACACACACACACACACACACACAGACAAAACACACTTATTCCTGCGTTTCTGGTGGCCAGCTGGTGTGTTTGCCAGGATCTGCAAGTCTAAATCTAGACCTCTTATTTATCTCAACAGTGTGTGTGTGTGTGTGTGTGTGTGTGTGTGTGTGTGTGTGTGTGTGTGTGTGTGTATGTGTGTGTGTGTGTGTGTGTGTGTGTGTGTAAAATCACTTGATCTTATTGTCATCAAAATTACAAGGTGAGAAAATGCACTCTATGTGAAAAACATTACACCATTTAAAAGTAAAGATTAGATCATTTTAAGTTGTAGAAATATGTTTTTCTTCTGCTGTCCTATCCTAATACTCTCATGGCCCCACCAGGATATACTTGCAACCCCTCGCAGGAATCCCAATACCCAGTTTGGGAACCACTGCTACTAGAATACAATACAAATATGACAGAAAGTACATCACCAGAGGAATATCATAGTGCCACCACAGGAGTTATGGTCTAACACGAGGTGACATAGACTCAGTAAGTCCCTATAGAAATAATACAGGAACTATATCGTGATTTATCGGTTTATTGTGGCACACTGAATGTGTGCAGCCAACAGGGAACACAATAAAGATAACTATATTTATTCAGTACTGAAACATTATCTTGTCTGTTGTAGGACTATAATAAAGACAACATTGAGAAGTATTTAAACTCTCTGTACACAGAACCACAGGAACACTTTATAATAGTCAAATCATATGCATGATAAATATGTCACTATTGTGGAGTATTAAAGCATTGTTGTGTTCAAACTGTGCTGACCATCCTACACAGCATCACTTATCCCTGTATAGGTGCTACTGCCCGTTTGGGACCCTTCCAACCTCCCCTCCCCTCCCCTCTACTGTCAACATGCCTGCTGGCTGCATCCACAATAACATGACAGCGCAGACCACAGCCTGCGCCAACGGCGCACAGGAAGCTGTCGGGCAGCATTCGAACTAACATGCGTCTCCAAAAGATGCGCATTAAAGAAACGCATCATCCGCCACTGATATCCAGCGGAGCCTACAGCTAACTTGACACATATTACTACGCGGGGCCCACACCGTCCGCATGCATGCGTGCGCTACACCAGTCCTACTTACCACGGAGGCATCTGAAGCAGCGACAGCCGTCCTAGCGGTTCCCTTTTTGCGGAGCTCCGGGCGGTGATCTGCGCGGTTTAACGTGTTCTCGTTCAGTTTAACAGTCGGTACCGACTGACAGAGAACCGACGTTTAAGTCCAATGAGTCCCTGCGTGAGTCTGTCACACTGACAACCCAACCTCCCTCTATCTCTCCCCCTCTCTCGCGCGGTCAGCTGCGTAGAAAAACATCAACACAGGTAGCAGGTATACACAGGAAGTGCAGATTTCAGAATAAAAGCGAAATATTGTATTAGTTCTAGCTTCAGATGTGGAATAAATCAACGTTAGTGACGTTTTGAGTTGTCAAAGGTGATTATTCATTTTATTATTATTATTCTTTTACACGCAAAGGATTATTACATGATGAATAAATTACATTACAGCCGCTTTTATCCAAAGCGATTTACAATAAGTGTATTCAACATATATGTATTCAAGAGAACTACTCGTCACCAGAAGTCATACGTGCATCTCCTTGTTTAAACAAGCATCAAAGAGCATAAACCAGAGCAGAAGTACAGTGCAGAAACAAACCAATACGAATACAATAAGTGCTCAGTGGAAGGCTCAGGGTAGTACTTCTTGATGTCATGGATGTGTAATAATTTCACATATTAAAAATCATAACTTTTATGGGAAATGATCTGCTAGTCTGTGTGGTTGTATATGAATATGTTTGATTCAAAAAACGTTTTTATATATTTTTGTATCTATTTCGTCCAACTATTACAACTTTATTGAACATAAAGAAATGCAACAGCCTTGCAATTGAATTTAACTGCATTATTTTGTATACACACTCTTGAGGTAAATGAGAGAAAATAAGTGTATTTAAATGGGAAAATCCACTCATATATGTGTAATTTATCTTTAGGTATATGTGGCATATACTAAGAGATAGATGAACAATTAATACAAGGGCACAGATGTAGAATTTATAAAACATAGATCGGCTATTTATTATTTCACTGTGTAAGAACTGCTATGACAAAGAATAACTTCAAAGGCGTGATTAACGAGCATGTCGTTTTTTCAGTTAATAGTGGAAATATAGGCAAATAGGTAAAAAAATAAAAATCTAAATCCGTTTTAAGTTGCCCAACAGGATATAAAATTGGCAATCTTTATGTATTGTGGTTTTATTTTGAAGGGCAACTGGTTTGTTTTCCGGTGTCGTTGCTACTGAATGACGGCTCTATCATCACTGCGCATCCTACCATTCAATCTCTGACGTCAGAACTACGCTCAGATAAAAAAGAAAAAAAACGTGTTTATGAGGCCTCATGATAATAAACCAGAGAATGTTCTCTATCTGTTGTGTCTTTACCTGAACCGTCTTCATGTTTGGATCCTGATTTAAGGCATTTAATGCTAAATTATCTGTGAGAGTGAAATATACATATTTATTTTATGGATTTAAAAGAACAATAGGTCATTATAAGCTTTTATACTTCCATTAAGTGGGTGGGCCCGTTGGCCCTCTAACCCCATCAACTGCCACATTTCTCTGGCTGCCAGGTGTGATGTGTTGGGGGTGATGAGAGAGGTAGAGGTGGGGGTGATGGTGAGAGAGGAGGTGTGTCTCTGTTCTCTGCACTCAACCAGCTGGTATGTTCAAGTGTGTAGTTATGTCATATTGAAACGTTCCTCTCTGCGATTTTGAGGTTTGAGGCGATTTAGAGCATGTTTGGCTGGTGACAGGATCTCACATGAGGACTGTGCTGCAGGCCACAGGTGCTCTGTGTAAAATAAGATCATTTTAATGATCATCTGTTACGAGACAAAGCCACGGATTGGCAAGCAGCGCTGTGTGTCGGTGTGTTTGAGTGACACCAGCTCAATTAGATAAGTTTAGATAAGTATTCATTTCCTAACATCACGTGGCAGCAAACAGTTCACCCTTTATTGTTTAACCTGTAGAGGACTTAACCTCCCTGCATCTGAAACGGTGTAACTTTGACTGTGTGCTTCTTTAAAGTAAAAATAAAGACAAGGGGTCAATCAGCACTGTTAGCTGAGACTGCCATCTAGTGGATGTTTGAGGAACGGCCTCTTACAAAACCCATTTCGTCCAACTTTTTGCTTTGTGAATTCCCCATCCCATTTCAAACAACTCACACTATTCATATAAAAATCCAACCAAAACAAATAACAGTTGAGTGGATTCTACGTCAATCCGAAATCATTTAACTTTCAGGAAAAGCGAAGTAGGTAATAAACACCACTGAAAAGTCAACAGCTAAGTAAAGTGCTGCACTATGTACTTGAAGTTTAAATAATAGTAAAGATGTTCTGTTCAGCATAAGTAGATTGGATCATTTCATTTTCTTTGTGCGTTGAGAGAAAATGGAACTTCCGTTTTTAGCGGAACATGATCGGAACCAACGGTGAACTCGTCCCGCAAAGCAATAACTGTCCAAAAGCATTAAAATGTGTCCGATTGATCCCTTCGACAATCATGATAAAATAAAGTGATACATATCCACTATCTAATTGACTGTTTAGGCTTGGCTTATATAAACTCTCTTCCTGTTTTAATTTAGCGATTAAATGTCAAGTGAATTCTTTGAACAGACACTCTTTGGTTTCATCACAATTGAACTGCACAGCTGAAATCACTTTATGTGAAGCAAGAGTCTCAATTTAAACACGTTAGAATAGAGAACAGCCAGAGATCTTAAATCACTCTGTGAAACGCGACCAATTTAAGACGAACAAACAGTCCGGGTCATTTCATGGGACCTTTTCCTTTGGCCTCAAATATCTTCTACTTCAGGTGTGTGTGCCACAAAATACGACTTCCTGTCAAGCAGAAGAAATCTGAAGTGTATTCCCCAGCACCCTTCACACACCAATTTAGAAGAGACATTTAGCGGTCCATAAAAGGTTTATTTATAATAAACGACACACGCGGTGGAAACAAAGCCATTAGAAGAACAGATGAGAACACACAGAAGAACAATTGAACAGCACATTTATTGAGTGAGCAGTGTTCACTTCTTTGCTGCCTCCTTCTGGAGCTTCTTCACCTCGTGCTTGATGATCTTGTTCCTCTGCAGAAACAAAAAGAACAGTTTATTGAAATGAAAATACTCAATGGCGGCTGTCGGATGGTTAGTTACACTAATTGAGCCTTTAACTGAAGTGACACTGGGTGTTAAATCAAGCTGCATCTTGTTCATTAATTATTCTTAAATAATTATTGATCATGTTCAACGATCAGGGTATTCTCATTAGAATTCAGGTCACTGTGCTAAATTACATCACGTTTAGAGCTGTGAGTTTAAGCCAAAATCAAACAATTAGCCGACTGAGGAACACAATGTTGCAACAGGGAAAAAGGCAATTATCTAGAATAAGAATAATGATATGAACATTAATTTACGATTAATCAGAGGGGAAGACGAATGAACAAGATGTGAAATTGTTTTCCTCGGATGTTCTTACTTTACAGGATTAAATTGAGAGCATGAAAGCGGCCTGCATGCAGTGATCGTGTCTTGGTTGGACTTACCATTCTCTTGGCCTTCATCACCTTGTAGCGGTCAAAGTCGGACATGTTTGCTCTCTGCAAAGAGAACAACAGAAGACAAAAGTCAGGGAGTCGTTTACTTTTTCCTCACAAGAATCACCGTAGCGCACAATTTCAGTTTTTGATGTTTATTTTGGGGGTAAATATTATTCATATGTAAACATCATAATAAATCGACAGCAGTGGCAGATTGCCCAACAATGAAATCTGCCACCGGTGTTTTTTTTCCTGGAGTTTGAGCGTGAGTAGCCACGACTTCGGTGTGTGATGCAACTACTGTATGCCATGACTGGTGTGTTGCTCAGGAGCCAAGGAAGACACGTTTTTAGAAATGTCCACTATCAACTGTAACTCAATTACACAAAACGCGTAATATCCGTAATGGCGATAATGAGCAGAGACGTACCCTCTTTCTCGCATCGATCTTCTTGGCCCAGCTGCTTTGTTCCCACTTCTGGTTGACCTCTGCCTTCTCCCAGGCTCTCCTCACAAACTTCTGGCGGGCGCTGTGAACCATCAAATACAGTCAGTACTAATACTGGAGGCATCCTCACACAACCACTTTACAACTAAGAAAAGACACCAGATTCATGTAGATGTCGGCACTTTAAGGCCCTGTGACGTGACAAGTGGACAGTTCTTAATACAAGAAGAGCAAGACAAAAACTAAACCGTACACTGGATTTTTTTGTGTCAAGAAACTATGGGGTGCTCCCGCTCACCTGTGAGGGACTTTGATGACGTAGTCTGTGAGCTGCATGCACTTGAAGGGCATGGATTGCCTCTTCACGCCTGTGCAAGGACCATCAACAAGAGCCTGAAAAGCACAACAAACAAATAAATGTCAACAAGTGGAAAGAAGACGGGTTAGAACGCTGATTAATCCACCATCCTTCAGGGCGCTCACCCTGTTTTGGTCGATGACGTCTACGATGGCCACCAGCTTGCCGTTGTGGGGTCCGAAAGAGATGTAGGCAACACGGCCGATCTCAACGAAGCGTTTGAACACCTGAGGAAGACACCAGAGAGCTGCACGTCAGAAATGACCAACGTTGAAGTAGGAGGTTGGCTGCCTTTTAACGCCACGTGGACAATTGTGTACGAACTTCCGTTACATTAAGAACTGTCTATCACACACACTGGGGAAACTAAATTGTTTCAGAATAATTGTTGTGTTGCACGGTGTATTTATAATGCACCGATTTTTTGTAGTCTACTGGGAGCAGAGCTGGTTCTGCAGCCTCGCAGCAGCAGGAAGGATGGACCTGCGGTACCTCTCCTTCACATACACAAATATATATATATACACACGGTGTGTGAAGGAAGGACCTGCGGTACCGCTCCTTCACACACGGGGGGAATCAGTTGGTAGCTGAAGGAGCTGCACAGAGGTGCCTGGGTGTCCGGCGTGGGAAGTGTTGTCCATCACCCTCCTGTCTCCCACCACCTCCACCGTACCCAGTGGACACCCCAGCACACTGCTGGCCTTCATAACAAGTGTGTTATGTCTCTTCCTGTCGGCTGTCGAGATAATGCTCCCCAGCAGACCACTCCATAAAAGATGGCGGACGCCGTTAGCTAACGAAAACTAGCTAACGTTTCTGCTAACGACAACTAGCTAAACAAAACTAGCTAAACCAAAAACGGATTATATTAAATACGATAGCATGTATTTAAATGTAATAACGTCGTGATTATACCGTCTTATATCAGTCATTGTTCTGGAGACAGAATGAGTGAAATGTGTTCGCTTAGCCGAACATTAACCGACGGACCACGTTGTAGTGCGGGGCAGTAGCCGACATTTTACAGACATTCGCGTTAAAACTATAATATAAAAACATACATCCACACATCAGACACATCACAAATACGCTTGTGATAGTGTTAACAACACTCATGACTGGTGTTGTTCCAGAACAACGAGTTATATGTAAAGAAATTCTACATAGAAAAGCTAACACTCTCATGGCGAACTCACCATGATGGCAGTCCCGGAGCAGAAAGGACGTCGCGGCTTCCGGCTGACGCAAATACTTCTTCCGCTTATACAGTACGCATGCGCAGTCTGTCCTTGGATTATCACATGGGCGTCTTCTCTGCTGCCTTCACGGACACGGTGAAATATCGGATTTACACAAGGTATGTGTATTACACAAAACCTTGTATTTTTTTTTAATAAGGGCCAGCGTCACTAGTTACATGAAAGCCAAGGGTTACCTTCTGTTGTGTAAACATTGTTTTCAGATTAAACATTCCTTAAATGTGTTTTGTAGTTTTCACATTTTAGATGATTGACAACGACACTTCTAAATGGAAGGGCGAATATTTTCCTGCGTTGTTGTGACCCCACATAGCCTTCAAAATAAACAAAAGATTCCGATTTTTACATGCTTTTATTCTTTTTGTGAAAGCAGCTGAATCCAGAGGGGTGTGCAACGGATCACAAAACCCACGGTTCGGATCGGATCACGGTTTTTGAATCATGGATGCATCATTTTTCGGATCAGCAAAGAAAAGGGGAGGAGACAAATACAACTTTGCTTTCCATTTATTAATTAAAGAACTTCAAGAACACTTAAAGCAAAGAACTTTGGGCTATTGCGCTTTGTGGACATTCCAGATGTATTGCCGTTGTCGTCTTTGCCGTCTTTAAACAACACCTACATACTGTAACGCTTTTCTCCACCACTCTTATCCCGTCATTATAAGATACAGGGAAGACAAAATGCTCCCAAACTTGCTACTTAAATGATCCCGGGGCTTCTGAAGTTCCTCCACTCGCCATGACTTTCACCGTTAAATGCTTTTAACACGCTCCGTTCACGTTAATATTATACTGCTTTACAGTAGTGTATAGTAACGAAGTAGAAATACTTCGTTACTATAACGGTATGAAGGGCATATATATAGCCCAGTTATAATACTATAACAGCTTCAAACCACACGTGTGTTCTTCCCAATTTAGTTTGAAAGAGCCAGCTCATGACATCAGGGCTGAGTTTGTTGTGACAAATACTGCAACGTACAGTTCAGGGGCATCAATTGTAGCTCCACACAAAATCATACGTATGTAAGTAATTTCTGCAGGAGAACACTCAGTCTAGCTAAAGCGCTTTCACATTCAGAGAGCGACCCTGCTTGACTCATCAGTTTAGCATCTGACATTTGTGTCCACTCTTGTCCTAGTTTTGGCACACCTTAAACATTTGCATCTAAAGAAAAGCTCACTGTGCTTCATGTTGAACGATATGTAAACAACCTGGTAGTATGAGGGCAAAACCTGTTTGCACTGAAAGATGTGCATATGTTACCGGCACCAGACCTAGGGGAAATCTGGACCGGCAGCAAAGGTTACACAGGCTAGGAAGCACTGTGTAGCCAACTGATCTCACTGTGGATTAATACAGGGAGAGGACAACTGTTAGCGTCATGCTCAGGCCAGAGCTGGTTTTATTCTGAGCTGCGCATGAGCGGAGCCTGAAGCTACGTTCTCTCTCATGGATCCACAGCAGCACCAAAGCGCCATCTACTGACGTGATCATGTATTACCTCGATATACAGTCTGAAGTGTGTTAGAATAGTTCAATGCTGAACAAAGAAAGTGTGGGGGGTCTGTTTTAATAAAAACGAACATGTAGCATTTCATTTCCAACCTGCTACACATAGCAGAGATATGAAAAAATATGAATACACATAAATTAGCAATATAAAAGAAGTACGGTGACTCTGTTCATTCTGGTGGTGTTGGACGATAGTTTATCTAAAGACAATAAGCTTTAGGACACCATCTCGGTTCCACCTGTTCAGTAAGTGTGGGACCAGACACGTCCCACACTTACTGAGACGGCAACTCGAATTGTTTCAGTTGTTTTTAGGATACCATGTAAAGGAAGTGGGCTTATTCATCAGGCTTAATTAATGATATTAGCAATACTTAAAATGACCTACAAATAATGAATTACTTATTGGGAATGAGTCCCTCCAAATTATTGGTCGGATAGAGTTATGTGAACTTACTTCTTTAATTAAGATGTGCTGTATATAATAACTAAGTATATCCAGTGTGTATGAATCATCATCGTACTTTTACCATACATAATGTAGTACTGTTCAGTACACTCCTTTTTTAGTTTGTATACAAACATATCAGCAAATCTATCGCATTCAGAATGATGATTGCCTTCAACTTGTTATGGTCTCACCCAAGATGTCGGGTTTGAGTAAACTCTTATTTTAATAATATCTACAGTAATAATAATAGTCGAAAATTATATAAAATTGCATAGTTTTAAGGCAAAAACTTCACATTTTCTTGAGGGAGGACCTAATACCTCATAGTATCTTTTATTCCCAGTAGAAACGCAGAATGTGTCTCTTTATCCTGCTGCATAACATCTACAAGCATCCTGACTGTGAAACTGCTCCTAAAAGTCGTTTCTGCAGGAGAACACTCAGTCTAACTGAAGCGCTTTCACATTCAGAGAGCCACACTGTTTGACTCATCAGTTTAGCATCTGACATTTGTTCTAAATCTTGTTCTAGTTTCGGCACACCTTAAACATGTGCTTTCAAACAAAAGCTCACTTTGCTTCCTGTTGAAAGATAATTAAGCAAACTGGTAGTGTGATGGCAAAACCTGTTTGCACTGAAAGATGTGAGGATGATTCAAAGAAAGTGCATACAGCAGAGTTAAAACATAATAATACAAAGATAAATTAGCAATAAAAAAGAGGTGATTGATTTAATGTTTTAAACTTATATTTAAATGTCGCAACTGTGTCAGATTTTGTGTGGCTGACAATGTGAAGAGTTTGATGATAATTATTCACAGGGGAGTATTTCGCATTTTCGTGTCCTACAATATTATGCGTTGTGTAAATGACTTAATTCACAAAGACATTTTTGTAAAAATAAAAAAAGCATAAATTAGATGTGAATCTGTAAAAAAATCAAATATAATAGTCCTGTTCAGTACACAACTTTGAATCAGTGAGAACCAGTGTTCTGTAATATATCGACACAATGTTTATGTCTTTTATTCACAGTAGAAACTCAGAATGTGTCTCTTTAACCTGCTGCAAAACATCTACAAGTATCCTGACTGTGAAACTGCTCCAAACACCTGAATGAGTAGCTCACTCCTGTCTGGCTGGTGTTTATTCCAGGCTGTAAACATCCTATAATATGTCATAGAGCGATTCTAAAGGCAACAAATACAATAAAACAGTTAAAGTATTAACACTATTTGTACATATTGAAACACACCTCCTTAAACCTACGTATAATGTTTCAGTTGGACATCAGGGCTGAGTTTGTTGTGACAAATATTGCAACGTACAGTTCAGGGGCATCAATTGTAACTTCACACAAAATCATACGTATGTAAGTAATTTCTGCAGGAGAACACTCAGTCTAACTAAAGCGCTTTCACATTCAGAGAGTGACACTGCTTGACTCATCAGTTTAGCATCTGACATTTGTGTCCACTCCTGTTCTAGTTTCGGCACACCTTAAACATTTGCATCTAAACAAAAGCTCACTGTGCTTCCTGTTGAACGATATGTAAACAACCTGGTAGTATGAGGGCAAAACCTGTTTGCACTGAAAGATGTGCATACAGCAGAGATATGAAAACATATGAATACACATAAATTAGCAATATAAAAGAAGTACGGTGACTCTGTTCATTCTGGTGGTGTTGGACGATAGTTTATCTAAAGACAATAAGCTTTAGGACACCATCTCGGTTCCACCTGTTCAGTAAGTGTGGGACCAGACACGTCCCACACTTACTGAGACGGCAACTCGAATTGTTTCAGTTGTTTTTAGGATACCATGTAAAGGAAGTGGGCTTATTCATCAGGCTTAATTAATGATATTAGCAATACTTAAAATGACCTACAAATAATGAATTACTTATTGGGAATGAGTCCCTCCAAATTATTGGTCGGCTAGAGTTATGTGAACTTACTTCTTTAATTAAGATGTGCTGTATATAATAACTAAGTATATCCAGTGTGTATGAATCATCATCGTACTTTTACCATACATAATGTAGTACTGTTCAGTACACTCCTTTTTTAGTTTGTATACAAACATATCAGCAAATCTACCGCATTCAGAATGATGATTGCCTTCAACTTGTTATGGTCTCACCCAAGATGTCGGGTTTGAGTAAACTCTTATTTTAATAATATCTACAGTAATAATAATAGTCGAAAATTATATATAATTGCATAATTTTAAGGCAAAAACTTCACATTTTCTTGAGGGAGGACCTAATACCTCATAGTATCTTTTATTCCCAGTAGAAACGCAGAATGTGTCTCTTTATCCTGCTGCATAACATCTACAAGCATCCTGACTGTGAAACTGCTCCTAAAAGTCGTTTCTGCAGGAGAACACTCAGTCTAACTGAAGCGCTTTCACATTCAGAGAGCCACACTGTTTGACTCATCAGTTTAGCATCTGACATTTGTTCTAAATCTTGTTCTAGTTTCGGCACACCTTAAACATGTGCTTTCAAACAAAAGCTCACTTTGCTTCCTGTTGAAAGATAATTAAGCAACCTGGTAGTGTGATGGCAAAACCTGTTTGCACTGAAAGATGTGAGGATGATTCAAAGAAAGTGCATACAGCAGAGTTAAAACATAATAATACACAGATAAATGACCATGTAAAGGAAGTGGGCTTATTCATCAGGCTTAATCGACACAGTTATTAAAAACACAGTAAACATGACGTTTGAAACAAATCAGTTTTCATGCTTTGCAGAGACTGATCGGGCAACAAATACATGTCCTGATAGAAAACATGCTGCACTGATGTAGCAGACATAAGAACGTGTATGTTGAAAGTACAGTGTGAGGTGCAGCAAAGTATCTTCATCAGCACAATGTGACAAAATACATCCAGAGATAAAAGAAGCGAAAGCTTTTCATGCATGTGGAATACAATCATATCAAACTGTTAACACGTCCTCTTTGTACTGAACATAAACTAACGATGAACACTGAAACTCAAAAAGGGATTTCATATCGTCTTTTGCTTTGTTGTCTTAGTGGCAAAGATCCACCACTAGCAGCCCAACCATTCTCAGTTATAAACAAGTCCTACATTAAAATCATCATTTCATGATCTATGTGCTAGATATAGAACACATAGACACACTTGAATCCAGAGACTTTCAGCAGATAATTCACACTCTCTGATATCACTACACTGTCCTGACCATTCTGTTGTGATCCTCCGGCTCCACTTCACAGGTGACGTCTTCTACCACCTTCACCTCTGGCAGGCCAGAGACTAAACAACAACAACAACAACAACAACAACAACAAAGACAGGACGCACAGGAAATACAGGAATCAAAGTGCAGCAGGAAGAGCAAATAATCCACAATCATCTGTCATTTTAACTGAACTCTATTCAGTGAAAGGGAAATACGCCCTCTGGCTTCAAATGAAGGCATTTACCCAAAGCACAGATTCACAATGATAAAATCCTATTTCCACCAAGTGGCCGTATGTGTTGTTTTGGATACTGACAGTGATGTATGCGCTGCAAAAGTGCATTTAAGTTGACGGTGAGTGATGTATGGGATACATAAATGCATTTAAATCAATGAAACGGGGAACGACATATTCCTTTTACTTACACTGATTAATAAAAATAAAACATACAAACTATCAGAACAAAGAGTTCCTGTTTGTAATGTTCCCCGTTCCTGCCCGAGGGAACTCGAGACTGACGTATCACCAAACACGCAAAACCTGATTTGCACATAAACAGGGAGTGTCGAGGTAACCTAAAATGAGACAGACGTTTCGTTTTATTTCCGCGAAGACAGCAACGGACTTTGTCTACGCTTCAACTCCGGTAACCAGCCTACTCTTATTTGTGTTAATTTGATGAACGTTTGAGTTATTTGTTCACGCTTTCGATTCATTTTCCAGTCTGTTAAAATAACTTCTTAACAGTATCGACAACAAAAAACATAACATAAAAGCCAAGGGTTACTTTCTGTTGTGTACACATTGCTTTCAGATTAAACATTACTTAAATGTGTTTTGTAGTTTTCACATTTGAGATGATTAATAAGAAGAACAAAGACACTTATAAATGGAAGGGCGGATATTTTCCTGCGTTGTTGTGACCCCACACAACCTTCAAAAGAAAAAAGAGATTTTACAGCTTTTATTCTATTTGTGAAAACTTTAGAGCATTTGTGATTCAAGTCGAATCCAGAAAAATATATAGTTAAAAAAAATCTTATGCACAAAAGATATGCCGAATAGTTATCTCGTGCGCATATTTTGTGTGCACGACATATGAAAATGAATAAGTCCGTATTTTGGTGTGTTTCTATCAACATGTAGTTGCTTCTTAGGGATGCAGTATATTATTATATTATATTATATACCTTGTCTTTTGTCTTATAATACAAATTTATGATAATAATATAATTATACCCCACTGTAGTATTATTTTCAGTAATCCAGCAAAGGTTTTGAGTGTTTTAACACCACTGCTTTTAACAATACATACTTTGTTTTCTAGGTGACAAAGGAGCAGGAATGGCGCCGACCTGCCAGTAAGAACCAGTTCTGTTTTTTTATGAGTAATTTAAATTGGTAATTACATAGGGAAGACAGGTGTATTACGTGACATTTCATAATTGTACAGCCCATGTTGACAAATCCCACTGAATAAAGTAAAATGAGAAGCTTCAGACGTGACAGAGTATAAATGTGTGGAGCTAAGAAGAGGTTCAAGCACCAGGACTTGGGCAATGTCCAGATCTCTGATCTGGAAATGCATGCAAATTAGAACACATTTGATAAGATAATGTGTCCTCCGAATCTGGGAAACGAAGGCTGCATTCGTCGGCTGCATTTGAAGGAATGTTCGGAATGGGACAGCCTGTGCTGCAGCCTCCGAGAGAGACAGCGAGATCCTTCTTGTGGCACTGGCACCTCTGTGTCACTCAGCGTCAGTCTCTGGTACTCAGCGTCAGTCTGTGGTACTCAGCGTCAGTCTGTGTCACTCAGCAGCAGTCTGTGTCAGTTCAGCGGCAGTCAGTTCAGCGGAAAGATTCAGCTGTGGCAGGCGAGCATAGTTCGGCAATCGTCAAGAAGCTGCGGAGCTGAGGGGGCGGAGCCACATTTCCTGAGACATTTCCTGAGAACACCCATTGTTGTTACGACAGATCAGCTTCCATAAATCAGTTTTATGATTTTAGTTGAATCACCGGAGCCCCCTGTTCTCTGTATGCATCCTTATGCTGCGTTCACACCGGTCGCGTTGATTTTTTAACGCGCGTCGAGATTACATACAAAGTCTATGCACAGACGCGATGAGACTGGCGCGGCGCGATTTTGCGATGGCGCGGCGCGTTGGATGCGTTATTGCAGTGCGGTGGACGCGTTGGACGCCGCAAAATCGCCAACGCGCGAGTTGAAATTTTTCAACTTCAGCGACATAATCGCGTGACGCTGTGGGCGATAGCCTATCAGCGTTGAGTTGCTCCCCCTGTCATCACTGGCTTCCTGCCGTTGTTGAATCAGGAAATAAATCCTGTCGCCGTCTGTGTTCACCCAGAGCTCTACGACACCTCATATCAACAGAGACCGGACCAAACTATGTGTATGCATGTGTGTGTGTAAACCATACGGTACAAACAATGAATAGACGCTGCCGTACTTACGTCTACGTGACGTTATTGAGTGCTGGTGGAGCTGCTACGATGTTAGCATAGCCTAGCACCGATCCATCAGAGCTCCATTGAGAAGACCAGTAACCTACAAATCGGCATCATTACGTAGTTATTTCGGAGTCCCTTTTTGTCGGAGAAGACAAGTACAAATCGGCATCATTACGTAGTTATTTCGGAGTCCCTTTTTATCGGTTTATTGCCGTTGAATCACAGCCAAATCAGTTTATTTTGTGTTCCTACAGCTGTAGTAAACAGCGACCGGTGGCTTGCTAGACAGTGAATACAGCTCGATACAATCCACGGAGCTCCTCTGAACAATATTATGAACCAGACATGACGGCGTTTGGCATTCCGATGTTTGAGGGACTTCCACAACACGTACAAAGCAGCAATTGTCCTTATTCCTTTCACGGTTGACAGCGGAAAGAAATGGCGGCCAGGTGAACGGCTTCCAGGACGATAAACCACGCCCCCTCTCCGGCGCTACGAGATTTTGCGGCGTTTGGTGTGAACACGACCGGCGGCGCGTTGGACGCGATTGTGCAGTGCGTTGGACGCTTTTTTGCAGTGCGTCAAAAAATCAACGCGACCGGTGTGAACGCAGCATTAGAGTAAGTACGTTGTACTTTTTTGTTTCTCATTCATTTTATTTAAGTATGATTTTGCTGGTTTTGCAACAAAATGGAACATAATACACTCTTTCCAAATTATTACTTTTATAGTCATTTACAACAATCGGCTAAAAAAATGAAAATAAATCATCCGTTTTATTATCATTTAAAAGTATCACTCTACGTCACCCTGCGTCACTCTGCGTCACTCTCTGGCAGCTTGTGTCACCTACTGACATACATATACATATAAGCAGAGGAAGAGTGAAGATATTTTCAAACATGTATGTTTGGATTGGACATTTGTCTTTTAATTTTAAATATATATATACTTTTAAAAAAGGTAAAACTTGTGAGACACTTGTTCAGATGTGTAAATATTGTGTATATGTTACTGGTTAATCGTGAATGAAGATGGGACACAGCTCAAATTGAAAAGTTTCAGGTTCGCCTGAAACTTTTACATTATTTATTATTATTTATTTGAAATAATGCAGATCCAAGCCTAAAAATATGCCACAGTCATAGCACAACATGTTTTACAGTCTGCACAAACAAATTTGACTTATATTGAGTGAAACAGGCCAACATAATAGAGGTTTGAGTACGGAGGGTCAAGCCAAATTCTCATTTTTGGAACCAACTGTTGCGCTGCTCTATTCTAATTTTATATCCTATAAAACTGTATATTAACTATATATTTCACTTGTTGTATCGCTACTAGTGTTCAATACATCCTACAGTTTTTCTCGATTGCTTGAAACGGTCACCCATTCTCTCAAAACTGTAAACACAAAACCTCATCTTCAAGCACTATTTACAAAACCTCTGAATCCTCTTGCAAAATGAAACTTTCGCCTCAAAACAGTTTTACCTGTGCTCAAAATCAAACACTGCTCTCAAATCATAAACAAAGTGATCTAAATAATAGACACCATCAAGCAGTCAGTAAACAATACACCAATAAATAGAAAGCACATTGTTCAAAACATATAGTTCTCAGGGAGAAGTCGATTTTTAATCTCAAAACAAATTTCACATGAACGAAAACATGTTCTATTACAGTAACTCAAAACTGATCAGAAATGACAACTGTGCTTTGCTCTTTGCAATTTATTTTGTTCTTCCTCCTCCTTGTACCCCTATTTTTACAGTACTGTACCCTGCAGCTCACAAACGTGTCCTTTGTCTCTGTGATACTGTAATTCTTGTTCTTTGTTGATATGAACCTGCAACCAGTCAAAATATGTTGAGCAGTCAGTACTGTTACTGTAACAAATAGAAAGCACCATGTTCAAGGCCATACAATTAGTTTACGTATTGTACATTATACAGCCTACAATGCACTGTAGGCCTACTACAGTATACAATACTACAGTAAAAGGGACAAAAATCAAAGGAGTCAACATATCATCAATGTGCTTCTTCTTGTCTTTGGGCTGGGTCAGGCCAGAGCACTTCGTCGACATCACCTTCAACCACCTGTTTGCTCTCTAAACTGGCTTATATTGGTTGTGTCACATCATTTGATACAAGTGAAATCAATTTTGAGTGATTGTGTTTAATCAATGACATGTGTTCTCTATTTCTATTTGATTGTTGCCACTTGTGTTTACCAGTATGGATGACATGTGCATTAGAGTGCAGCATGTGTTTTGAGACTGAGAATGTGTTTAGAGTTTTGCTGAAAAATCTAAGTGAGATCTGCAAATTGTGTTTTACCATGTGAAATAGTTTAAGGTATTGACAACAGACTGCACAATTAGCTAAATGACTTCAGGCAACTGAGAACTTTGTTCAGCCAATGGGTTTTAGTGTTTTAGCAATTGAGAAAAACTGTAATACAGCAGTTTGGCATCATTTTGAACCATTTTGAGATCTCATATCGCTCCATGGAATTTTCTCGTCTCTGTCTGTGTCTATGTAGCCCTTTCTAAGGCCTGTGATTGGCAGATTGCAGCATGTGACACCTCGTTCAATGCGGAAGAGACTCGGGAAAGCAGTAGGCGGGTTGTTGAGTAGATTGACAGACTTTTTAGCCAAATGCCAAACCGTGCGCACGCCACCCCCATGCGTAAAATCATTGGCCAAACAGTAAAATGCGACCATTTTGTCATAGCCCAGAAACGCCATTTTCTCACAGACACACAATGGAACAGGGGGACAACACGTGTGTGAGGGGCTGGATTCACCCCACAGAGAGGAGGCCTGAGCGCATGGTCCCACTGCTGTTTACAGTAGAGACGCTGCGATAATAAATCTACCAAAACTGGTTTACAATTAAAAGGAATTTAATCCTAGTGAAGCAAATACAATTATACAGTGAAGTACACTACTTCTGTGGAATATGAAACAATAAAACTAACGAAAAACCCTCGTGCAAAAAAACTCATCTTTAGCTCCTCAGCCCGTAAAAAACATGTCTGTCTGCTGAGAGCAACTGCAAGAAGAGAAAAAAAGACTTAAATAAAACCTCCCACATCCGGTTTGAAACCCCTCCCCTTTTGTCCATCACAATTCCCATTGGCTAACTCCCAGGTCCCCCCTGTAATCGCCTGCCTAAAAGCCTCTCTGTCCCTTTGTTCTTAATACATTCAATGACTGTCTGTTATTGCTTAACCCTTCTATGATAAACATTCCATATAAAAGATAAGACTTTGCAACTTTCAGCAAAAGCTTCATGTCTCAAATTCTACTTCTAGCTACTAATCCTAAAACCCCTTTATGCTTATCTTAAGTATGCATTTCCAAAACACTTATGATTATTACTAATTATGAATTCTCAAATATGAATCAAACACTTTTATTATAACTTCTAAACACACAGTTCTACACTCAAATTTCTTACACACGTCTGAAATGGATTATCGTCAATTTCCAGCATTTTTCTTCACGAAAATCACCTCAAGTTACGATGCGTTAAAAGTTTTTTGCTGTGGAGTGGTTTGTTGTTCATTGGCTTTCTAGATGTAATTTTTTAATGGTTTCATGAAGAGGAATTTAGAAGCTACGGATGGATTCGCGGTCAAATCCTCGTACTTTGTGATGCATGCATTGGCCATGATAGCGGACAGCGTTGTGTTGGGAGATGCAAACGGAGTGCATGGGTCGCCGATTCGTGGCGAAAAATATGTGATATTGTGGTACATCTTCTAGTTGCTTATATTAGTTGTGTATAAATAATAAAGTGTGTAAAAAGTGACTTACATGATGGTGTTGCCCAGCTGTTGCTGTTTAATCTGGTATATAACATATGTATACATGCAAGATATTCGCTCTCGATATGTACATTTTTTCGACGAAATATGCTACGCCACTTGAGCAAATTTGGGGGCTCCTTGTTGAACAGGTTTTGAAATGGTCAGTGAATACTGCTGAGACTATCGGCTCTTATTTTAGTTCTCACTTTTCTGCCTTTCAGATCTGCAGATCTGCTGACTGAGGTTCATTTACAAATGCAAGGGACAAAATACAAAGGA
The DNA here is from genome assembly GCF_949748355.1 of Melanostigma gelatinosum. NCBI lineage: Eukaryota > Metazoa > Chordata > Actinopteri > Perciformes > Zoarcidae > Melanostigma > Melanostigma gelatinosum. The sequence continues at coordinate 19,006,961 of NC_136650.1, read as the reverse complement.
CAAAAAGGTAGACTACACACACACACACCTTTGCCTCACACATTGCTCAACCTTGCTATGATAACTATTTTCCATATGTAATCAAAATCGTCTGGCATGTGTTCAGATCACCTGACATTTGTGTCAGAGTTTGTGTCCAAACATAAACACGAGACTATCGACTTAAAGAGTCCAGCTGGTGCCACATGGAGGCTTGGAGACCTGGAGGACACCATTTACAGTGGGAAGGACAACGTGGTGAATGGGTGGAACAAATTCTACCTTCCAGATATAGTAAAGATGAAGGTTATGGGTGTGGTGGAGGGGACTTCATGCCCGTGTGACCAACTCGTTCTGATGACCTGGGAGGACAGACACCTGTATATCTACGATGGAGATGAGCTGCATTTGGTGGCTTCAAGCCTGGTGCAGCTAATTGACAAGGGAATGGAGTATCCAGCAGCCAAGTCCTATTACAAAGGGGAGGCCTTCAAAAAATTGGTGAGAAGTTAGTTAATTTGCAAAAAACAAGCAGGGCTTTGTGATTGTGGACCCTGATGATTGATCACCTGTGTGTACTAATAATGTTTTATTTTTTTAGTGCTGGGCAAGTTAACGCGTTATTATTGCCGGGGATCGAACCGCCGCTCCTCTGATTGAAGGACAGCCCTGCGCTCCACTTAGCCACAGTCGCCCAAGATCAGTTTGAAACTATGGCTGTGTGGTTTATAGGTCGGCGTGTAACACCTTGTTGGGAAAACTGGATGTAATACAAGCATCAAGAATATGTAGTGGGGTCTTTAAAACAACATCTGTGCCGGCATTGCAGGTAGAAATGCCATTGGAGTTGAGAAGAACCCAGATCATGATAACATATTGGGTCAGTTTACAAGGACATAACAACCATCCAACAAGAAGTGCAATTGAGCCATGCTGGGAACATGACAAAAAGGCCAACAAAGAGCTTTGGTTGGGTTGTTAAGAAGAAGGCTGTCATGGGGCATGATAAGGTCTCAAGCGCCGACATTAGATGAGTGAAAAAAGGCGTTTCATTCCACACCAACGGGAAATAATTACCACACCACAGGGAGTACGAGGCAGGGGCAGGCAGACGGGGAAACCGGGAACAGGACTAAACAAATGGGCAGGTAGAACCAACAATGATCTGGCAGTGGGTGACTGGGAGGCAGGGGTTTAAATAGTGTCTAGATCAGGTGAGGAGAGTTGTGCTGATGAAGGAGTGTTTGATTCGTGATCAGGGGCAGGTGAAGGGAATTAGACTGGTGAGGGAGTGGCAGATAGGTAGCTAGCTACAGAAAGAAAACACACAAAGACACAGAAGGCAAAGCCTGATCGTGACAAAGGCTAGTGAATTAGGTTTACTGGAGTTATTCTCCAACTGTGGTTCTGCCAGCTATTCCTCTTTGGTTACTGCCACAGCCTGAAATTGATCTTGGCCTCCTTGAACTGATGAGAGATGAACGTGGGGGAAACTGTAAGATATTCAAGTCATACATCAGTTACCACAATTAAATACAGATTTATTGATCTAAATACCCTAAAACTGGTAGAACAGCAGCAGCAGCAGTAATCCCAAAATTCCATTCTGAGTGTGGGAAGAGGCTCAGTGATGATTTATCTGTGTTTACATTTGAGATGATGGCCATATAGTTATTGCCTTACAGTGGGAGGACGTCAGGCCAGAGAGAGTGGTAATTGCATCAGACTCATGTGCAGTGCTAACAAGTTTGAAATGTTGCCACTCCAGAAGCAGAGAGGATTTACTGTTTGAAATACTACAATCATTTTTAAGAATCCATCAAATGCAGATGGCGGTTCATTTTGTGTGGGTCCATGTTGGAGTCGATGGCAATGAGAAGGCGGATAAAGCAGCAAAAAGGGCTTTGAAGAGTGGAAGAAATAACGTTACTGTAAATATAAGTAAGTCAGAAGCAAAAGTGGTGATTAAGGGACAAATCAAAAAGATATGTCAGAACGAATGTAATAAAGGGAATAAAGGAAGATATCCGTTTAAAGAGGAACCATTGGTTGGGAGTGCAGGATCTAGTGGACAAACTAGAAAAGAGGAGATGACAAGACTAAGGAATGGCCATACTGGTCTTAACAGTTCCCTCTATGTTATTAGAAAGCATAATGGAAAGTGTAAATTTTGTGAAGAAGAAGAAACTGGGGACCATGTTTTATTGTCCTGTCAGAGAGAGAAGTTTTGAAAAAAGATCTAAGAGAGATTGGAGAGGAAAATATCATTAATGTACTAAAGAAAAGCTTCAGTGACAAATGTTGGAAACTCGAAATCAAGACTGACTTTTTTCTATATGTGTATATATATGCATATATATATATTATATACATATCTTTATTTATTTACACATGTATATGTATTTATTTTCGTTTGGTTATCGTATTAGAGTCCTTAGTCCACACTCCAGATTAGTGGGAGGCGGTAATGCACCCGAAAGCTGTTTGCCAACCGCCATAAAGAGCAAAAGAAGAAGAAGAAGAAGAAGCAGGCGGCTGAAAACGGTCCGACTTGAACGCAGTTTTTTGTCAACGCCCCTTTCTACGTCCGTCTGCCCTCGTCTGCTTTCCAGGCGAGGCGCAGTTCATCTCGAACGAGCCTATTGTTAGCGGACACATACCATTCTACTTCCTGTCTCTTCAAACTCAAAGCACTTCCGTTTTCATGCTCTTCACAATAAAAGTAAATCATGCAATCAAACAATTTACAACAGTGACAATATTAAAATACATATTGTCGAGTTTTTAAAGTGTTTTTGTTTGGAATATGTATAATAAGCATATCATTTAGTTATCGCTACTGAGAATTTAACAAACATAAAAAAAGAAGTAGATAGGTTTGCAGTTTTCAAGGTGTATATTTAAATTGCATCTATTACACACAAAAATAAAGTTATGAACACGGGCTGAATATCTATTATCAGAATCATAACTGCTACTGTGTAAAGGGAATACTGCTGTTAAAAATAACCTTATTTGTTTAAAGTGTTTGCAAACCAAATGTTATTGCCCTTTTGTTCATATAGCAGTACTTTCAAGATAAAAGTGCGCAATACACTACTTTTGAATTCATTGTTTAACTTTGCCATAACAATGCGATTAATCGCAAAAATTCCATGCGATTAATCGCGATTAAATATTTTAATCGTTGCCCAGCACAAATTTTTTTATATTGTCTGACGTATAGACCCACAAGGACTGGGATGAAGTGAGGAAACGTGATGTGGGGAAACGTTTGGCCCAAGAGCATCATGAACTGGTGATGGCAAACGACTCACAATTCCTGAAGAATCTCAGATCCATCAGACCCAAAACAGGTTGGTATGTTTGTCTTTGCTGCAGGGTAAAAATGAAGGTCATACTTTTTCTGCTCTGGATGTTTTGATATCTTACATCAATACATTGCTTTTCTGTTACTTTTCTTCCTGTTTGTAGGAGAGCCCTCAACATCAAAGGGCTCTTCCACCCTCCCCCCCGTCGATGTGACGACTGGCCAGGCTAGGAGACAGCTGAAGAGACCAAGCAAAGCTTCACCTGAAGACCTGTACCATCCCCATGGCGAAAGAAAATCAAAATGTATTTTGATACAAAATACAAAACACCCCTCAAATAAATATATCAAAATAAAATACCGGTGCCAGAAAATGTAACAAAATACAATACATGTAAGTGTTTTTGTTTCTTTGAACAAATGGACATCTACTGTCATAGCCTGGCTAACTGTGAACTCCCAGTGAGCATTTTTTGGTTCAAAAGACGTTTAAAAGACGTCTATGCCCGACGTTGAAAAAACGTTCAAAAGTGAAAGTTTTTTCGCCGACTATTTGTAGACGTTGAACAGACGTTCACGCTTAGACCAGATTTAAACCTGATTTGCAATACTATCATTTTTCGTCCTCTACATTGTGCTAATACTAATATATCATGATTTAGAGGCTTACTAAGAAACCACATCCACATTTATCAGTTGAAAGCCAGTATTGAACATCACGTTGATATCTGGTCTAAACGTGAGCGTTGAATCAACGTCTACAAATAGTCGGCTAAAAACCTTTCACTTTTCACCGCGTATTAACCGTGTATTCAACCTCACCGTGTATTCAACGCCGAAATGCTTACAGTCCTTCTGGGTATAGAACATATCAACAGTTTCCACTTACAGGACAAAAGACCAAGTGACACAGCAACAGTTCATTTGTATTTATTAAAGCACAATATAAATATAACAATGTTCTTTATATAAAAACATAATCTCCTTTTCCTTCTTTAAATGTCGTTTTCAAAGCCACACAGGAGCCTGTTTCAGGAGATCTGCCATATTTTCAAGCTGGACATCTGTAAATAAAACAAGTATTAGAAAAACATATTGACTTAGACCAGTTTTGAACGTCTCTACACCGGAGACCATAGACGTGTCTTCAACGGAACAATGCTGACCTGGATATTACACAATATTGTTTATATATTGCCATAACCAAAACAACAATGTTTTGACCATGATCTATTAACGTTAGTACAGTACATTAACTAACACACATGTCTGCTGTTTACTGTTCATAAACTGCTAACGCTACATGCTAACAAGCTAGCAGCCTCGCCCGCATGATGATCATAACATGATAGTAATGGTGTGGTAATAATATTTCGGTTTGCAATACTGGAATAAAGTAGTTCAAGTACTTACAGAGTACATCGTTAGCGTGAAGCCTCGTTTATTCCTCGTTTATCCTCGTTTATTCCGTCAGCGCGTTCACTTCCTCATCACTCAGTCCGTGCGCATGCGTATTCCAGCAGTAAACACTGAGTTGTATGTTAGTGAACATATGCAGACATAATGTGCTCTGCTCTCATTATGATGTCCTGTGAGCTTCTTGTTGGCAGCACACAGTCTATAGTTCCATATTTACGACGTTTTATATGAGACATTGAATGCGTTGAAATAACGTCTTCGTGTAGACCACATATGAACGGACAGCGGAATATGATTTTGGAGAAATACGTTTAAAGTAACCAAAATCGCGTCTCTTTCAACCTACAACTGAACAAACCATCAATATTTTAAAACAAATTGGTGTTTTGTGACACGTTGATATTGTAACCGTAATTTAGCCGGTTCAAAAGACGGTTAAAATACGTCTTAGACGTTCAGACCCCATATCAACGCTTTTTCAACCAGAAATCAACGTTGAAATCCGGGTTAGTGCTCACTGGGCTATGTTATCTGCTAGTAATTGATATGGCATTGTGAGGGTTTTAAGTTTTACTTCATCCCAGTGAGCACTAATGAGAGCAGAGCACATTGTGTCTGTTAAGCAGAGAAGGCCTTGCAGGCCCTGACAGCCCGCCACTGGTATATAGTTACATCTGTAAAAACGAATAGCTGTGGCGCCATCATGTGGAGGCCCAGGCATACAATGCACGGCCCGCCACTGGCATAACTTGTAATACAGTGCAAGATTAGATGGTCAGACGTCTCTTGATAAGGTTATCATGAACATACAAGCTCCCAATCTCCCTCTTCCTATAGCTAGCTACTCGACTGATAAGTTTACTTGCTAAACACTGGCTATTGTTGTGAAAAAATGTTGTAGCTGTCTTTCACACTTAGAGCAGGTTTAAGAATGAAACAGAAGCTCTCAGAGGCGTATAGTAATATCAAAGCAATAGATTTATTTATCAACAGAGTTATTCAGCCCAGCTATCAAACAAGCTTGGGTGCTAATGGATGAACTTCGCAGAGATTCACCATGAGACACGCTTGAACACATCAGCGTGAAACTTAATATAGGGGTCCGCCCCTTGATACACATTGGCCAAAGTCAAAGATGCAGGCGTGGCACGTTTGTACGTTATGGCGCCTGGATGGAGGCCGTGAATGTCCATTCACCTTGGCCCCTCCCAATAGGCGTTGGTTTCCATCAGTGTGAGTGAGGTGTTGCATGCGAGAGGTCCTAAGAAAGAGTGTGTGAAGAAGCCGGGCTCAGCTGGGGCGTTGGCCCTCGCTTGAATCTCACTGTCTTATCTATCTGAAAGATGGCTGCCTGTTCCTTGTGACGCAGTTAAATAAGTAACCTTCCTCCTGCTTCTCTCTGGCCTTAGTGTATGCTGTGAGCACTGTATAAGTGGTTAATAGAGCTGCATAAGCTAATGGTTATTAAAACTACAAATATGCTAGTGATTAATTAAACTGTATATAAGTCAATTGCTACTTAAAGCTGTATATAAGCTAGCTGTTAATTAAACTGTATATAAGCTAGTTGCTACTTAAAGCTGCATATAAACTAGCTGCTGATTAAGCTGTATATAAGCTAATTGCTGATTAAAGCTGTATATAAGCTAATTTTATCAACAAATCCCTCTCTTGACGTCTGAAGGACGTCACTTTCTTTACCTTTCTGCCCTGTTCACACGCTGGTGTCTTCCTCTGCCTCTCCTGACCCTACCAGGCTGTTCTGCTCTTCCCCTACTGGGTAAGCTCCATAAGGAGGGGGTGGTGATGGTTCCTTGGAGAGGGCAGTGGTGATAGGACGGCCAACCAAAGAACGAATACAGGGTATTATACAACATCCACATGAGACCAGTATTGCAATGAACACACCCACTGACACTGCTATTGACAAGATCAGGTGCTTCCATTTTCCAAACATGTTTTCCATCCAATCTCCAAATGGATTATTCACACCTGATGCTTCCTGCATTTCTTTTGACAGTGCCTTCAGACTATTCAGTGCTTTTGTGACTGAACCGTCCGGCGCAGTGTTGTTGGGGATGACAGTGCAACACAGGTCTCCAAACATTGAGCAAAAGCTCCAAAGCCATTTTGTTTTGCATAGAAATCAAAGAAGTTGGGGCCAGCTGCTCAGCCAGACCCTCTATTGCATCCCTAGTATGATTAGCCAAACGAAGAACATTGTAATGCACATAATTGATACGATCAACATTTTTATTCACAGTTATCCATGGAATAATACTTGCGATACTCTCAAAACCTGCTGCAATTTGATATACCAATTTGTATTGATTAGGCACTCCTCTGGTTCACTCTGATTGTATCTATGTAGGTTGGACCTTTGTCCAGACTGAACTATCCTACTGCAGTTGCGTTATCAATTGGTGGAAATATGGATGCCAGAGTCATGCAATTTGATGGAGTAGCCATTTTAGTCATATTTGTCATGCATGCGTATCCTGTTGGGTCAGATTCAGGATATAGTGGTGCTGGTTCGGTGAACCTAGCTGGTCTAGCTGCAGCACAAGCTATACAGCCACCCATTTTGTTTTTTTTATAGCATTATCAATAATTCAATTTAACCAAACATTGTCGTTTCCATGTCCTGTAGCTAATTGGATCACCTGTTGGTGGTTGCTGAAAAGTCAAATTACAAATTACAAAACAAATTATGCATTTTGCGTCAGATTACCTCGGACCTCTGCTAGAGGTCTGGACGGCTCAGGTGCTGGGGCACAGTGTGACAGGTGGTGCCAAGGTGCTCCTGCTTTACCTATGACTTGGACCGAGTGTGAAGTAACCTCCTTCACTTCGTACGGCCCTGTCCACCTGGGGTCAGTCCACTTTTCTCTTATGAACTTTGACCCTGACCCAGTCACCCTCTCGGATGAGATTTTTACCTTTTCCTGGTCAGCTGCACTGGTTCGCTGGACCTGTTTGGAGAGAGCCTCCGTGAGAATGATTAATGCAGTCATATATGCCTTCATTTCAACTTGCTGCACATCTAGGCATATGTACATCTATGTATCTATGTATATCTATGTATATGACTACCGTCTCTTGGAGGACCAGGCATTTGCCTCCCTGTCATTAACTCATGTGGTGAAAGATGCGTCTTATTTCCTTGTGCGCTCCTCACTGCCATTAGAGCTAATGGTAAAATTTCAACCCATGTCAGCTTTGATGCTACACATGTTTTCGCTATTTTTGATTTTAGCGTCTGATTTGCCCTCTCTACCAGTCCTTGTGACTGTGGATGATACACTGATCCAGATCTACTTCCTGCAAATGCTTATTACTGAAATGTGAACCATTATCGGAGTATCAGCTCTGTCTGCAGCCACTTTATTACTGTCTGTGCGTCTTCTTTTTTAGTTGGGATTGCCTCCACCCACTTTGAGAATCTGTCAACCATTACCAAGATGTACCTTTTTCCTTGTACTCTGTTTTCATGTCCCATGTCAGTAAAGTCTATATTGATGTCTTGGAAGCAGGCTGATGGTACAGGATAAGAGCCCATAGGTGTTTTGTACGGTTCCTTCACATTGTGATCTCCACAGGTGGTGCATTCGTCGCAGAAGAGGCACAGTGTTTGCATCCTTTGCAATGTTCCTTTCTTTCCTTCGTGCGTGCCTCTGATATCAGTGAGACACACAATTCTGCTGGTGCTACCACTCTGCCATCATGGGATCTCCAAAGTCCACTTTCTCCTTTTGTTGCTCCTTTCCTTTGCCATTCAGACCATTCGTATGGTCCAGCCTTCTTCTGTATCTCAATCAGTGTTTCTTCAGTGATTTCTGGTTCTTGTATGGCTATTTTCAGAATCATCTGTTTTGGTCTGTATCCTCTTCTTCGCCACATGGGCCCATCAACGTGAGCTGCTCCATGTGCGTAAGCAGAATCTGTGAAGATGTTTACTGATTTTCCTTCTGCTATTTTCAAGGCTTGTATGAGCGCTTCGACTTCTGCCAGTTGTGCTGATGCTGGTTGAGGTAGGATACCTGATGCTACTATTGAGTGTTCCATATCTTCGAATTGTCTCACCACAGCATAGGATGCTATGTTTCCTTCATCTCCTTTGTAGCAACATTCTTCCTGTTTCATAGACAATATGTGCTCTTTGTGCATTCTTTTTGAATTTTCGATTTTCTTGCAGCTCCGAATGTGAATTTCTTTGCTTAGGAGGATTCTTTGATGCAGCTCCTTCTCTTTTCGATTTTCTTGCAGCTCCAAACGTGAATTTTTAGGAGGATTCTTTGATGAGTCTCTTTCTCCCCCTTTTTTCTGATACAAAACTGCATTAACATCCCTCTTTTTTGTTCAGAAACATCTAGGTGGAAAGGGAATGAATAGTCAATTCTTGAAGTGCCGATGCATGTGACAGAGTCTGCGTGAGAATGGTGAACACATCTTCTGTTTCTTGTGTTCAAACTAAAGGGGCTGCAGTGTTTCATGATGGAGGATGCTTTGTCTGTGGGCTGTGGGCTGTGGGTTGTGGGCTGTGATTTGTTAAGGGAATATGTGGGTCTGGAACTGGATATGACGCAGGTATTGTGGCTAATAGTTGCAGCAGTGTCTCTGTTGTTGCCAGTTATGTGAAAGATATTGCTGTTCAGCTTGATTCTGGCTTCTTGGATGCTGATTGCCTGTCCCTCTCTGATAATTTCCTCTTCTTCCACGTGGTGAGCCTGATTGTTGTTGTTGACCACGCGTGCGGCAGTCACGTGAATAGTGTCCTGGTTTTCCACAGTTGTAGCAGTAGAAAGTTCTTCCGTGCTGTTTCTTTTTGTCTTTAGCAGGCTTTGGAGCCACGTCAAGCTTTGCCAGCTGTATTGACACTTTTAGTGCTTCGAGCTCCATATCTGTTCTTTCCACAGCAGCTCTGTATTCATCATAAGTGTGTTCTTCGCTTATTTGTTGCAGCTCCTCTTCAGTGAGAGGACAGTTCAGCAGTTCTCCATCCCAAATATCTTTAGCCTTCCATGTCTTTATCATTCTTTTGTACGCTTGTTGTTCCACCGGCCAATGTTTGATTCTTCCATTCATCCTGCTCTGATCCTGGACATCATTCTCCAAGTTGCACAGATAAGAGGAGTATTTCGCAGCCATGACGTCTCTCTCTGCAATATGCAATAAAAGTCTGAAATCAGTATTCCCAAATGTCCACACGATGGAGCCAAAGCTCCTATCCACTGTTCCTGTTGCAGTTCTTGGAGTGGCCACAGAAAAGCCAAAATGCATGTCAAATGTTTTTTCTTTTTTTTCTTTTCTTCCCAGGTTGTGAAGTGCCAGCAGAGGGAGCCAAACCTCCTCTTATGCCTTCAATTGACATGTTTGCTCTCTGAATTCACACTGGCCCACGTTCACAACCGTGCTTTCTCTGGAATGTGTGTGTGTGAAATGATGATCTATTTTATTATTAACACTTATGGTGAAGAGGACGGAAACAGTATAGTCATAAGTTATTTCGAAGTGTCTGTGTGAATAGACAAAAGCTCAAGTCCATTATACTAAGTTGGCAATTTTCAGCCCTAATCTGATGGTTAGCAAGCGTTACTGTTCAGGGTCACTGATCTTTTTCTGTTGTACGAAAGAATGACGGAGTGCTTCTTTCGGCGTTTTTGACCTTCATACAGTGACCTCACAACTCCGCAATATAAGCTTTACAAGTATAACGCATATTATTTAACAGTGTATGAATATATGTTATTTACAAATCTCCCTATATACCCCTGCTAGGTGTGAAATGCTATGTTTTAATTACTCAAGCAATGGCTGTAACTAAAATTTTTTATAAGGCAGACAGTGTCCGCATAACCCCCACCTTTTTAATTGTCTTCCGCCCTTTGTCCCAGTTCAAATCAAGGCCGCAGCTGTGTTTTTATCAGGAAGGCACACCCTCCCTAATATTCTCATCGTTTGTCTGACTAAATGAATGGATGCTTTGTTTCAGCTTTAAACCTTGGACATTCCTAATTTTTAGCGTCTGTCTGGCTGAATATAGTGGCTGCTGTGTTTCCGCATTAGACTTTGCTAACAGTCCCTGGGGAACCCAATTTTCCAATAAATTTAACTACGCCAGTAAAACTGACACTTATATTAACCCTCAGCTGTCTCTCAGCCTATTCTAGTGATTTATGTGTGTGTGTGAATGCAACACTTGTGTATAATGCGTGTTTTTCCTGCTCTGGACACCAAACTTTGAAACAACACACGAATATTTCAACCACAAATCAAGATCTCAACTGCCTGTCCCTCACAGGAACGCACACACTTTTTACAGCTTTCAGCAGTCCTTCTCTCATATACACGCTTCAAACATTCACTTTCATTCAAACAAAATTGCAACACACTGCCATCTTTAAATGCGCACAGATCACAAATACGGTAAAGGAATATCTTTTAGAAATACAGTCAAACAAATAAACAAAAGTTAAAACGTACTCCTCAGCGGCTCAGCTGTCAGCTCGCTCATGTACGCTCCAAATAGTCCCACTCATTCAAACAAACTTGAATCAATAATTTGCCGTCTTAGATTTGTGTAGAAATCACAACACGGTCTCAGAATGAAGTGAAGAGTTTTACAAATGCTGTTAGATGATGAACAAAAGTGAAAACGTATACCTCAGCAAATAGTCACACGCATTCATACTAAATGATCAAAATCACACGATGCCGTCTCTTTAAGCATAAATCAGTCACAAGCGCGGACCTTTAGAGGAGATGAACAGCTCTTTTTTTTTTAGACACACTCATCGCATTTCGACAGCAAGTTTCTTTTTCTCAACCTCACCAAACAGACTGTGTACCGCTGACCTCTTGACCACGATACAAATGAAAAACTGCTTTTTTAGCAAACAATCAGTCAAATTATAAAGGATTCTTTCCCTATCGTACACATATCAAAGAAAACAGCGCTATTTTAATGCATCACAGCGACCGCTGCATATCATAAAACACAAGTACAATATCTGCTTTGGCTGGGCCGCGATCACGCGTGGAAGTCCGCGGTGCTACCAACCACACCACCAACGCAATACATCAAACAACACAATTTAATACACTTTAAGTAACCTAGGACTCTGCGGGTCCTTTTCGCTTTTGGTTACTTTATTACACAACGTCCGTTATCAACGACACATCAATTATCGTAAATTTTGTGCTCTCGCCCAGAAACTCCGTCGAGGATACTCTAAGCAGAGATATCATGGTTTTCCACTAAACGCCACACACAAATTTAGTATCCGGAGATTTGATGATCTCAATAAGGTAATTTTTCTCTTCGTCCGCTATCAGCAATACATCGGTTAACTTAAAACCTGTGCTCCCGTGCAGAAACTTTCTAAGAGTTACTCTAAGCAGAGTTAACTTGGTTTTTACACCACACGTAACACACTCGATGCCTTGATACGGTAATATTTCACGGTCAATTCTCTCAATACAATTTACCAATGACATCAATAACATATACATATATCCCCGTCATGTTATACAGTTTCTTCGTAGCCCAAGACGTCCTATAATTACGTTAAAGATTACGCTTTATTTGTGGCAGGAATTTGAGCGCTTCATGCGAGGCGCGTGACCGCGACAGAAAAGGCGCGTGACACGGCTCACATTACTTCACTCTACGCTGCCACAGAAAACGTCATTTTTCGCCTTTTATCTAACGTCTTCTGCTGGACTCATTCACGCATATGTACAAAAAACCCAAATGCTGGGCTGAACAACCCTGCTGCTGTGTGATTACTCTTTACAATACTTTTATGACTACGCAATACTTACAGTTCGGACAGTCGGATATAATTTAGTTCATGTCTATAATACAATACGCAGAATTCAGTTAAATAGGCTTCTGCTCACCTTGAGATGTGCCGGCACTATCAGACTGTCTCCCGAACTGCAAGCTCGCTCCGATGGCAATTATCGGTTCCCAGCCTCAGGGGAGAGATGCGCCGTTATCTGGAATCACAAATAGAGAGGTCTGTTAACATTCCAACCCGAAGCTCCGTATCATATCAATCACGTCGGGGTCACCACTTTGTTGTGAAAAAATGTTGTAGCTGTCTTTCACACTTAGAGCAGGTTTAAGAATGAAACAGAAGCTCTCAGAGGCGTATAGTAATATCAAAGCAATAGATTTATTTATCAACAGAGTTATTCAGCCCAGCTATCAAACAAGCTTGGGTGCTAATGGATGAACTTCGCAGAGATTCACCATGAGACACGCTTGAACACATCAGCGTGAAACTTAATATAGGGGTCCGCCCCTTGATACACATTGGCCAAAGTCAAAGATGCAGGCGTGGCACGTTTGTACGTTATGGCGCCTGGATGGAGGCCGTGAATGTCCATTCACCTTGGCCCCTCCCAATAGGCGTTGGTTTCCATCAGTGTGAGTGAGGTGTTGCATGCGAGAGGTCCTAAGAAAGAGTGTGTGAAGAAGCCGGGCTCAGCTGGGGCGTTGGCCCTCGCTTGAATCTCACTGTCTTATCTATCTGAAAGATGGCTGCCTGTTCCTTGTGACGCAGTTAAATAAGTAACCTTCCTCCTGCTTCTCTCTGGCCTTAGTGTATGCTGTGAGCACTGTATAAGTGGTTAATAGAGCTGCATAAGCTAATGGTTATTAAAACTACAAATATGCTAGTGATTAATTAAACTGTATATAAGTCAATTGCTACTTAAAGCTGTATATAAGCTAGCTGTTAATTAAACTGTATATAAGCTAGTTGCTACTTAAAGCTGCATATAAACTAGCTGCTGATTAAGCTGTATATAAGCTAATTGCTGATTAAAGCTGTATATAAGCTAATTTTATCAACAAATCCCTCTCTTGACGTCTGAAGGACGTCACTTTCTTTACCTTTCTTACCCTGTTCACACGCTTGTGTCTGCCTCTGCCTCTCCTGACCCTACCAGGCTGTTCTGCTCTTCCCATACTGGGTAAGCTCCATAAGGAGGGGGTGGTGATGGTTCCTTGGAGAGGGCAGTGGTGATAGGACGGCCAACCAAAGAACGAATACAGGGTATTATACAACATCCACATGAGACCAGTATTGCAATGAACACACCCACTGACACTGCTATTGACAAGATCAGGTGCTTCCATTTTCCAAACATGTTTTCCATCCAATCTCCAAATGGATTATTCACACCTGATGCTTCCTGCATTTCTTTTGACAGTGCCTTCAGACTATTCAGTGCTTTTGTGACTGAACCGTCCGGCGCAGTGTTGTTGGGGATGACAGTGCAACACAGGTCTCCAAACATTGAGCAAAAGCTCCAAAGCCATTTTGTTTTGCATAGAAATCAAAGAAGTTGGGGCCAGCTGCTCAGCCAGACCCTCTATTGCATCCCTAGTATGATTAGCCAAACGAAGAACATTGTAATGCACATAATTGATACGATCAACATTTTTATTCACAGTTATCCATGGAATTATACTTGCGATACTCTCAAAACCTGCTGCAATTTGATATACCAATTTGTATTGATTAGGCACTCCTCTGGTTCACTCCGATTGTATCTATGTAGGTTGGACCTTTGTCCAGACTGAACTATCCTACTGCAGTTGCGTTATCAATTGGTGGAAATATGGATGCCAGAGTCATGCAATTTGATGGAGTAGCCATTTTAGTCATATTTGTCATGCATGCGTATCCTGTTGGGTCAGATTCAGGATATAGTGGTGCTGGTTCGGTGAACCTAGCTGGTCTAGCTGCAGCACAAGCTATACAGCCACCCATTTTGTTTTTTATAGCATTATCAATAATTCAATTTAACCAAACATTGTCATTTCCATGTCCTGTAGCTAATTGGATCACCTGTTGGTGGTTGCTGAAAAGTCAAATTACAAATTACAAAACAAATTATGCATTTTGCGTCAGATTACCTCGGACCTCTGCTAGAGGTCTGGACGGCTCAGATGCTGGGGCACAGTGTGACAGGTGGTGCCAAGGTGCTCCTGCTTTACCTATGACTTGGACCGAGTGCGAAGTAACCTCCTTCACTTCGTACGGCCCTGTCCACCTGGGGTCAGTCCACTTTCTCTTATGAACTTTGACCCTGACCCAGTCACCCTCTCGGATGAGATTTTTTACCTTTTCCTGGTCAGCTGCACTGGTTAGCTGGACCTGTTTGGAGAGAGCCTCCGTGAGAATGATTAATGCAGTCATATATGCCTTCATTTCAACTTGCTGCACATCTAGGTATATGTACATCTATGTATCTATGTATATCTATGTATATGACTACCGTCTCTTGGAGGACCAGGCATTTGCCTCCCTGTCATTAACTCATGTGGTGAAAGATGCGTCTTATTTCCTTTTGCGCTCCTCATTGCCATTAGAGCTAATGGTAAAATTTGAACCCATGTCAGCTTTGATGCTACACATGTCTTTGCTATTTTTGATTTTAGCGTCTGATTTGCCCTCTCTACCAGTCCTTGTGACTGTGGATGATACACTGATCCATAACTATGTCTGATTCCTAGTCTGGCTTCTACTTCCTGCAAATGCTTATTACTGAAATGTGAACCATTATCGGAGTATCAGTTCTGTCTGCAGCCACTTTATTACTGTCTGTGCGTCTTCTCTTTTAGTTGGGATTGCCTCCACCCACTTTGAGAATCTGTCAACCATTACCAAGATGTACCTTTTTCCTTGTACTCTGTTATCATGTCCCATGTCAGTAAAGTCTATGCTGGTGTCTTGGAAGCAGGCTGATGGTACAGGATAAGAGCCCATAGGTGTTTTGTACGGTTTCTTCACATTATGATCCCCACAGGTGGTGCATTCATCGCAGAAGAGGCACAGTGCTTGCATTCTTTGCAATGTTCCTTTCTTTCCTTCGTGCGTGCCTCTGGTATCTGTGAGACACACAATTCTGCTGGTGCTACCACTCTGCCATCATGGGATCTCCAAAGTCCACTTTCTCCTGTTGTTGCTCCTCTTCTTTAGCAGCTTCATCTGCCATGTCGTTTCCCGCAGTTATTCTGGTTCTTGCTTTGCCATCATGTCCTTTGCATTTCATGATTGCCACTCTTTTTGGTAGCTTCATAGCTTCCACCAGTGCCATGATTTCCTTCTTGTGTTTGATGGGTGCGTCCATTGATGTTGTGTATCCTCTTCTTCGCCACATGGGCCCATCAACGTGAGCTGCTCCATGTGCGTAAGCAGAATCTGTGAAGATGTTTACTGATTTTCCTTCTGCTATTGTCAAGGCTTGTATGAGCGCTTCGACTTCTGCCAGTTGTGCTGATGCTGGTTGAGGTAGGATACCTGATGCTACTATTGAGTGTTCCATATCTTCGAATTGTCTCACCACAGCATAGTATGCTGTGTTTCCTTCATCTCCTTTGTAGCAACATCCTTCCTGTTTCATAGACAATATGTGCTCTTGTGCATTCTTTTTGAATTTTCGATTTTCTTGCAGCTCCGAACGTGAATTTTTCTTAGGAGGATTCTTTGATGAGTCTCTTTCTCCCCCTTTTTTCTGATACAAAACTGCATTAACATCCCTCTTTTTTGTTCAGAAACATCTAGGTGGAAAGGGAATGAATAGTCAATTCTTGAAGTAGTAGAAGTTGTAGTTGTAGTAGAAGTATTATTAGTAGAAGTATTAGTAGCATTAGAATAACTACTACTAGTAGTAGTAGTGATATTTGTAGTCATAGTAGAAGTTGTAGTAGAAGTATTATTAATAGTAGAAGTATTAGTAATTAGAAGAAGTAGTAGAAGACGTAGTATCAGTAGTCATAGTAATAGCTGTAGTATTGGTCGTAGTATTTAATATCACAGTAGTAGTAGTAGTAGTAATAGTAATAGTAATGGCAGTAGAAGATGTAGCAGTAGTAGTAGTACTCGTAGCAGTCGTACTAATAGCTGTAGTAGAATTACTACTTTTAGTAGCATGAATAGCAGTAGTAGTAATAGCAGTTGTCATATAAGTAATAGTAGTAGTGGTAGTAATAGCAGTAGTGGTAGTAATAATATTGATGGTAGCAGTAATAGCAGTAGTAGTAATAGTAGCAACAGCAAAAGTTATAGTAGAAGTAGTAGTAGCAGTAGTAGTAATACTATATTAGCAGCAGCAGTAGTAGTTGTCGCAGTATTAGTAAGAGCATTCATTTTTTTAACAAAAAAGCCTAATTTTGAGCTTGTTTAAATACAGTTAATCCATGGGGCTTTTATTTTGAAAGGGTGGTGCTGGGTGGGGGAGAGAGGGGGAGAGGAGACATAATCATAATGTCTGACACACATAAACAGAGGTTATTAAATGCCTGGCTTCATCACAAGCATTTTAGTTAGAATTCACTCTTTGGGGCTTTTATTTTGAAATTGGGGGTGTGTGTGTGTGTGTGGGGGGGGGGGGGGGGTCCTCTAAAAGTCTCTAAGACCTGAATGACTGTATGAGAGAGAGACACAGACAGGGGGGGGGAGAGAGAGAGAGAGAGGCTCTGATATCTCTGGCAAACTTTCTCATTTGGAGATTGTACTATGTTTTATCTTTTACAGCTTACACGACTGTTGTCCTGCTCTGCCATGTCTTTCCTCGCCTCTCCCTCTTGTGTCTGTAAATGTCACTCGAATCAGGAAACTTATCAGAATACTCATATCTGATTGGCCGAGCTGCAACACGTAACAGCTGCAACAAATCATGTGTGTGCGGCTTTTATTTTAAAATGGGGTGTGTGTGTGGGGGGGGGGGGGGGGGTCCTCTAAAAGTCTCCAAGACCTAAAATGACTGTATATGAGAGAGCGAGAGAGAGAGAGAGAGAGGAGTGCATGTGTGTCTGTGAGTCTGTGTTTTTATCAACATCACTAATTGGCTCAATCGCAAACACCTGTGTGCCTGAAGCCATTTCATGGAGATAAAATAGGGAAACACCTCTCAAACAAATCATCAAAACTCCCATATCCGTAGCTCCTATTGCTCCGATATTAATAAGTGCGAGGAAGGATGAGTTGAAGAACAGATCCTATAAAAACTGTGTCTGTAGTGTAAAAAATATGGCTTAATTGGCGATCTAGAAATGGAGTACCGTGTTCTGTGGAAGATGTTTTTGAAGCAAAATTTAACATTGGTCTCTATGGAGCAGAAAGTTGGTTTTCCTCTCAATCAACAGCTTCCGTGTCAAATGTGGAAATCTGTGGGATTCCACAGTAATTTTTCTACGACAAGGACAACATTAGCTACTTCTACATCCAGAAATTATGCATGAAGAGTGAAGATTGTGGACACAGTGGCAAAATACAAATGTTTTTTTCACAAGAATCTCAAGCTGCTCTTCACTCTAGCGGTGACATGACGCACTCTAAGCTGCGCAATACACAACCATTATAAAGTCAGAAAAGGGCTGAAAAATCATAAAAGTTAAATTGCTGCAGTTCAAAACGTTTAAAAGATATAAATAAAACTGGATCATGTGGCAATAGTTAAGGGTTTTCTCAACATTTGAAAGTTGAAATGGTGTCTGTAGCTGAAAGTATGAGGAAGTTGAAGGATTTGAAAGTTGAAGAAGTTTAAGAGGATTTGAAAATATTCTCCATAGAGATCCCATTGAAAATAAAAAGCTTAATAATTCAAAAAGTTTAAAGGTTAGAAATATGAAAAGTCATAGCACCCCTCTGGTGAAAGCGCTGAACATTTTGATAGTTGAATGGTTTCTGTTGCTTAAAAAATGAAGGAGAAGAGGTGGGACGGAAGAAATAGAAGAAGTTGAATAAAGATTCGAAGAACAATAGTTGGAATGCTGTTAAGCATTCCAACAATTACAAAATACTCGAAAGTAATTGAAATACGTATTTCAAATACAAGTAATAGAAATACTGCCCATCTCTGGCCATCCAGCTGTCTGATGTCCTGCAACACCCCTTCAACCTGAGCCTGAAGCAGGAGGAAGTCCCGGTGCTGTGGAAGACGTCGTGCCTGGTTCCTGTACCAAAAAGACGACACCATCTAGCCTCAATTACTACTGACCAGTTGCCCTCACATCTCATGTGATGAAGGTGCTGGAGCAGTGTTGCCAACTTGGCGACTTTCTCGCTAAATCTGGCCACTTTCCAAACCCTCATAGCGACAAATCTAGCTACTTTTTCTGGTGTTGTTAGAGACTTTTCTGGTGATTTGACTCTGACGTGAAAGCATGTACCGTTCGGCACGCGGGAGCTGCCGTGAGCCCCTCCGCCGCCTCAAAGCACTCAAAGGTGATTAGTCTCACAGTAGTCCCTTGCGCAGCAGTCCCAGCTGCAGAAAGAGGAGACCCACACTCTGGGTGTGCAGACTGCAAATGAATCGCGCATGTGCAAAACCGCCGCTGTTCCCGCCCCTCTCCTACAGCGCTCATTACAATTATGCAAATTAGACGATGACGTCATTTAGCGACTTCTAGTGACTTTTAGGACAGCCAATAGCTACTTTCCTTACTGAGGAGTTGGCAACACTGTGCTGGAGAGGCTGGTCTTGGCCCACCTCCCGCCGCAGGTGAAATCCTCACTGGACCCTCTTCAATTTGCATACCAGACTCATGTAGGAGTGGACGACGCCATCATCCATCATCCATCATCTACCTGCTGCAACGAGCTCAGTCGCACCTGGATGGATCCGGTGGCTCTGTGAGAATCACTTTCTTTGATTTCTTCAGTGCATTCAACACCATCCAACCAGTGCTGCTGAGTGAGAAGCTGCGGGTGGTGGGGGTGAACGCATCCACCGTCTCCTGGATCACTGACTACCTCACAGGCAGACCACAGTTTGTCCGACTGGGCCATGTGCTGTCTGATACGGTAGTCATTGATATTGGAGCCCCACAGGGAACTGTTCTGTCTCCCTTCCTGTTCACCTTGTACACCACTGACTTCCAGTACAACTCAGGGTCATGCCATCTGCAGAAGTTCTCTGATGACTCTGCAGTGGTCGGGTGTATAAGGGATGGACGGGAGGAGGAGTACAGGGCAGCAGGGGTGGGCTGGCCATAGGGGATACCGGGGAAATCCCCGGTCGGCTGGCGGGGTTGGGCTGGTCCAATACCGGCCCACCTCCATCACCAACCGGCCCTCCCTCTGACATCGCCGACCCCAACTATATTCTGTGCTTCACAGAACACGTTAAATTTACTCTAATACTCAAAGTCAATAATCACTGACTGATACTTATACTGCTCCTCGCGATCTGTATTCACACTCATGGTTTCCATCTGCGAGCCGGCAGCACCCCTACACACACACACACACACCCAGCATGCAATACTACTGATACCACTGATGTTCACACCCCATCGTATGTTCTGTTCTGTTCATTTCTACAATATAGTTCATACTAATTATACCCTCTCATTCCAGTTTCTTTATTGTGTGGTCTTTCTCTGCTGACATTCATTCCTTAATTTTTTGCATTAAATCATACTGGGATGTTTGCTGAAATTGATTGGATGTGGCACAGCCCTACCTAGAAAATTTTCCACCAGCCGCCACTGGATATAACCATCTGATACTAGCCCAGAGTTAAGCATATTCATCAAGCAAACTATACCTGCCTTGGAGTGTTACAACAGCGAGTATTATTTTATTCCATGTGTCAAACCAGGGAAATTGGTGAATCCAAATGTTATTAAAAAAAACATATATGATGTAATTTCTTTGTAATCATCCAAACTAATGTTAAGTGTATGGGTATTTTTCCAAGTAGGCCACTGACTGGTCGATACGTGCGATCGTAACGCGCCGTGTATTGAGTGGGCCGGTCTGACAGTAACTCCTGGGCCACTTTTTTCCCCCAGTCCGCCCCTGCAGGGCAGTAGTGGATGACTTTGTGGAGTGGGCGGGTAGAAATCACCTGTGTGACAGCCCAGGGCCTCTGCCAGGGAGTGTTTATCTTTCAGTATTCCTGGATCATTAGAGAGGGACATCAGGTTGGTGGTTTCTTTGTTTAGCACCGTGCCTGAGTTTTTGCAACGTTTTGTTGTGGTTCAAGAGCCAGACCATAACACCTGCATCTGAACGTGGCCAAGACCAGAGAGATGGTGGTCGACTTCAGGAGGAAGACGACGACTCCACAACCGCTGAGAGTTCTGGGAGAGGATGTGGACATGGTGGAGGAGTACAAGTACCTGGGTGTCTCCATCGACAGCAGACTGAACTGGAAGAACAACATCAACGCTGTGTACAAGAAGGGGATGAGTCGACTCTTTTTCTTGAGGAAACTTCGATGCTTCAATGTGTTAGAAGATGTTGGAGATGTTGGAGATGTTCTACCAGTCTATTGTGGCCAGTGCACTGTACTTCTGTAGTCTGCTGGGGGAGCAGCATTGGAGCCGGAGACACCAACAGACTTAACAAACAAGTTAAGAAGGCCGGCTCCATCATTGGCTGCAAACAAGACAATCTGGAAGAGGTGGTGGAGAGGAGGACACTGAAGAAACTATCATCCATATTGGATAACCCGGACCACCCTCTCCACCACCTCCTGCAGGGACAGCGGAGCACTTTCTCCAACAGACTCATCCAGCTCCGCTGTCACAAAGACAGACACAGGACAACATTCCTGCCCTCTGCTATAAGACTGTACAATAAATCACCTCGGGCCAGATCATCCTTCAATTGACTACAGCACTGCTAACTGCTGTTGTTTGCTGTTGGTGATCCTTGCACTACTGTTTTTTACCTAGCTGGTTAACTTATACCATTTTATTGTATATACTGTGCATTTTTTATTTTCTTTAAATGTATTCAAATTGTATTATATTCTGCTCTGTTATCTTATTGTGTTGTATATATTGAGCATCTTTCATCTTTCATATTTTTATGTTTACTTTAACTTTGCTTGCTGCTGCTACAAACAAATTTCTATCTATCTATCTATCTATCTATCTATCTATCTATCTATCTATTTGGTTAGGGTTTAATGCGAAAACAAATGTATAAATACACACAAATGTCTGTTTCTTTATTGATTATGTAAATCAGAGGTCTTCAACAGGGGGTCAGTGGAGGTAGCTGCAGGGGGGGTCATGAAATTGTTGGTTGATGAGACTATTTTTTTTTTCCACAAATTTAAATGTCTTTAAATACACATCAACATGAATCCAACATATTGTAGCAAATGGAGGCAGAAGATGTTGTCTTTCAGTCAGAAATGTACACATTCAGCGACACAGGAGCTCTCTCAAGCTGGGCACCGGTTCACTCACAGCGCGAAACTAGCCTGGACCTGTCCCCATACATGTATGTTTAAAAAAAAGACATGAATATGTCCATTATTTTAATAATTCAGTATTGTATGAAAGATAACGGGTATGTTTATGCATGGCAGTGGCACTAATAGGCCATCACTCATTTTTCATTTCCACATTTATGTTTAAAATAAAAACATCAATTTGAATCGCTTTTATGCATGATTATCATGCAATTGACAGACAATGTTGATATTGGCATTGGTATCAGCTGACAAGGTATGTTTATAAATGGCAGTGGCACGGCCACCCTACTCACTGAATAGCTTAGTATTGAATGCACAATAAAGGGGTATACACGGTACTAGGCCCAGTTTAATGTAAAATGCAATTTTATACAATAGATATAGTCGGGGGTCCCTGCTCCATCTCTCTATCAGTTTGGGGGTCCTTGGGCTGAAAAACGTTGAAGACCCCTGATGTAAATCATTTAAATGGGGTGTTATGGTAAATTTTACTTCGTATTTATTTCTACTTAGTATATATTTCTACTCAGTATATTGTATTCATGCATAAGTAATTTTGGTCTGAACTTTGTTAAACGTCACCGTGTCTCTGTTGTGCAGAAGAATTCACCCTGGCCTGCGTCTTAGATAACCAACTGATGTATTAGAATGTTCCAGCACCAAGGCCGTCCTGCCGCTTGTTTTGGTTGCTGGTCGTATTCTGTTGAGATGATTGAACCTTCTCTGTGCAGAGAATAAATATTTAAAAGACAACCTCTGGTTTTTGGTATCATTTATTTCAGTAGTAAAAGACTCACGCAAAGCGGGTTTGAGATTTTTTCCACCACAGGGGTCAGTGAATTGGTTTATGAAAATGAAGTGAATGCTATGGCCCTCAAAGTCACCAGATCTCAATCAAACTGAATCTATTGCAGATTTTGGAGCCAGTGCTTGTTACACATTGTCTTGTGATACCCTTTTTGTCTTAAATGAGCACTTTTATCATGTCTTCTTTAACCAATGAAATTATTTTTCTAAACCATTGAACTGCAGGGAACGTCCACACGATATGAGGAAGTTGATTTTTTGACTGAATTCAGTGACTAGCTTGACTACTCAAAAGAACTTCACATGGAAACGATGCATCCAGACAACACAAATAGCAAAGCAGGGACCAACAAACTCATTTAAATGCTGAAAGAACCATCATTTGGCAGTCACGTTTTTGTTTCAAAAATATAAAACATTTTATTATTATTTTTTTAGCCACCATGCTGAGTTTCTTTCTTAGTAGTCTGATGGTTAAATATGTTATTACGACATGAGAAGGGTTTTCTGTTCATACATTCAGTTCAGTTAAGCAAAGACTTTGCTGCTGTTAAGTGGCACCATGCGTAACACAGAGATCTTGTCTCCTGTGCAAGATCATCTTTTTGCTATTCACGTGTTTTTATTGGCAGTTACATATTTTAAAAAATAGGCCAGTTGTGAGCAAACCAGTACCATGACATTCCAGTAGAGCAAATAAACTGCACGATAAGTCCCTCCCCATTCTCTTTACATCATGGAACAAACTAGGGAGTGGTAGTTCAAAGCTGGAAGTAGGGCTTCATTTCGCTCTTTCTGTTTCATGTACTGACGACTTAACAATGGTGAGTAGCTGCTTTTATGTGATTTCCTTTGCCAATATTTATTATCATTATGATTAAATTGTACATTGTTGATTTCATTTCTGTTGTCAGTGAAACTTGTAATTGTTGTAATGTGTTGTGTGTTATTTCTGGTTGCATCAGGCTGATCAAGAGCAAATCAGGTGAGTAAACCGATTCACAAAGTCATGACAACAACTGCGACGAAACAGTATTCAGTTAGTTGGAGTAAAAAAGTGAAATCTTGAGTAAATATCAAATGAGTTTCTGATAATAATGGTGGCAGATTATACATTGTTGGAAAATAGTTTTTAACCTAATTGCATATGATTAGTTTGTTTATTAACTAGACGTTGGTTTACATATCTTAAAACAACATTTAGTTGAGTAATGTGGTACTTTATCAATAACAGATGAGTATTCTAATTGGTTTTATTTATTTGTTTTTAAGTAAAACCTTATTGTTGCATTCTGCTTTTTAATCCTCTAAAAACATTTGATATTTATTGTTTTAGAGAAGACGAATTCATGGGAGAGGACAACCCTTTCATAAGGAATGCTTTCTTTCTTATCGAAACAATGTTGGAGCTCAATAACCCAGCTCCAGATGAAGCTCCAGATGAAGCTAAACGTGTTTTAGTGGATGAGGTATGTCTGATGATGTACTGTTGTTGTTTTTTTGACCTAATGCCTCTCAAAATACAAAATTATATTTCTTTGAATGTGTTGAATGTTTCGACTTCACAGATTCTTCACAGCATCTTCTTTTTGGGAAACATCATCAAGCCACCAGTTTTACCAAAGGATATTCTGAGTAATCGCGAAAGGTTAAATGAGTTGAAGCTCCTCTTCCCTCTGCCCTTTGAGCTCTATTCCTCTCAGCTACCCAGACGGAGTCCATTTTCATGTGTGCTAGACATGGTAGGATTATAGTTTGTCAAAAGATGATTTAGTTATTATTTGTAAAGCTGCATAGAATTTCTACTTCACCAAGACATCTTAATACATTACAGTTTATAATTAATGTACATCAAAGCATTAATTAAATCTGTCATTGCTTGCAGATTGTCCTCCTGTCAGGACGACAGAATGAAACAGACATAATAGGTCGGCTGCGAATGCTCATCAGTGACCCGAATCTTCGTGGATCAAGGGATCTGGTCCCCTCCACCGTCTGTGTCTCTCACAGGACCGATAAAGATCAAGTCAAGTACTATGGAGTCTCCATATCCGCTGCGACTGGCTCTTTTACTCATCGATTCATGATTGATGCATCCTGTCTTAGCAGCTGGGACAGGTATGTAGCTGGTGCAGTGATGAGCTACTTTCCAATAAAAAAGACAAAGAAGCCAGATTTTGATGGAACAATCAAACTTCCACCGCATGTCAGGTGCGAGGCGTTTGACCTCTTCAATACAAATACAAAGGATCCTTGCAGATTATGTGTGAATATGTTTGGTTTGGAAACAGAAACAGAAACAGGAACAGGGTGGTTTTATGGCAATTGTGCCGAAGTTGAAAGTTTGAGCAACTTGTTTGACAATGAGGTTGACGTCAAAGAGCAAGCACGACCAACATCTGGGATGTACTTAGATGAGAAGAGGGAGGGTGTTGAAAAGCAGGTGAGGTCAGATCTCAAGACTCGCCTGGAGAATCATGAATTTCAATGGAATAATGAGTTCTACCCCCCTCAATGAGTTTGATTTCAAAGGGGGAAATGATTGAATAGCCTGTTAAATATTGATAAATAGGGCTACAATTCCTGTGATCCTTTCTTATGATGTGAACAATGATTCCTTTTGATGTGATTATTTATCCGTAAAACTAAAATGATCTCACTGTGATCATCTATAGGCACTGAAATTCCTATGTGGGGGCGATCACACCGGATCACACCCTTCATTTGATTGGCTGCCTCGGTCGATTGGGATATGAATATTTTAACTTCTATGCACCTCTTAAAACCGCTCTACAATAGGAAAACAATGATTTTGGGGGAGAGGCGTTTTTAGCGACGTGTCTCGGTGTGATTGGGCCCTGTTCATGTGATCAGAGCTGTCAATATATATATATATATATATATATTTATCAACGCTTATTGTTAATGATGCAGCTACTTACTAACAATAAGGATGTTAATGTATTCATGACTGTCAACTGTCTAAATGCAAAGCAGGCAGAAGATACAAAAGTTCATGGACTGATTCATGTCAATCACAATAAAATCACAAAGATTGATCATTTGTTTTGGTTTTATTTACTGCAACCTCATCTAAAGAAGTGATTGTTTGTCAATATAATATATACAACATGACACATACGGGATGACAGCAGACTGTTGGGGAGTTAGTTTAGAGTCTATAGAGAGGATCATTAAAATCACCATAAGTATCTTAAACAGAAAAACAACATGTTTACAATCTGCTTCAGGACATCATCAAAAAATCACCATGTAAAAAAATCATAAATAATGTAGTACTGTTCATTACACAACTCTGAATCAGTGAGAACCAGTGTGCTGTAATATATCGATACAATGTTTATGTCTTCTATTCACAGTAAACTCAGAATGTGTCTCTTTAACCTGCTGCCTCCTTCCTGTCTGGCTGGTGTTGATTCCAGGCTGTAAACATCCGATAATATATCATAGAGCGATTCTAAAGGCTACAAATACAGGAAAACAGAACTTTCTGGTAACGAGCGAGGACCATTTGGGGTTCCAGCGAGAAAGTTTAGCGAAGAGAGTGTCGTAGAATGCACTTCTCAGAAACGAATATAATGAATGTTACAAACTCTTACCCACTTAACGAAGAGATTATGAGCAAAAATATCATCAAAGCCATTTTACACACTCCAAACACAATTATACACAAACTAATATAATCAACTTGACCATGACTCGGCGAGCTACGCACTCCGGACAGAGCTACAAACACAAAGCTAAAGGCTAACACGGACAACCAATACATCAGAAAGCAAGAGAATTCGACACAGATTCCAGAGATATCTTCAAAATTTCTCTCCGTGAAACCATTACAGAGATACAGCCAACAAGCACCAGAAGAACCGACCGCTCCACCACAAAAAATCATAAATGCTTCTCACCGTGAGCTGAGTTTCTTGAAGAGAATGGATAAATCCCCGCTTATTTCGATTCAAATACGTGTTCAACGTATATCCTGTGTGTTTCTGAACTGTTTCCTGAAGAAAGGGGGGCCAACCAAGCATAGGGGACCGGGGGGTAGGGATTTCACTTTCGGTGTATCGGTTTTTATGCTCAGCGAGGCATGGCGCATTTTTGATTTTGACTGGCTCACGATTCTGTCAATCAAGCCCACGTTACCCCCACTCATTTATATGGTCTATGACGTTCGAAGGAGAGTTCATTGACTGAAATCGACCAATTGGCTGAGATTAGTCCACATACACAGGAAAACAGCAGTCAGACGAGGATGGATCCATGGTTCACAGGCTCAGAGAGGATTCAGGCTCTCAAATTGATGCCAAACTGCTGTATTTGGATAGATTGAACACTATTAGTGATAAAACAATTGAAATATATAGTTTTATAGTATGTAGCATATCCCTCCAAAAGATGGTCCGACACTTGACTGATGATTATTCCATGCATCTCTATATGCCTCATCATCATTGCGATAAAATGTGCCTTCGAGACATTTAAGAGCAGGGCCACTGACGTATTTCTTTAGGTAATACAGTTTATATCAGCTGAAGAAATACCCTTTCAGTGAACAAGTGACATGAACGAAGCCCTCCATTCAATGTACAGGATTGGGTCTCCACTAAACACTGTGGGCGTTGGCACTGGGAGTCTGTTTATGGCTATGCTGTCTTGGATTAGCGGGCGCTGGTGTCACAACGTGAGGGTTTTGACGGCATATAGCAGGGTTGAACGGAATGTTGGGGGGTCTGTTGTTCTGCTGAATGGACTGTCGATCAGTTTCTTGTCTGATTTCTCTGTCGTAGATCTCCAGTCTAGCACGAGCAACCTCCATATCTCTTTCTACTTGTAGACGCTCTAATTCAGACTTCTGCATTTCTAATTCCTTCCTATGGTTTTCCTCAATTATCCTTATTTTTTCCTTTTGCCTTCTATGGTCTTGCAGTATTTTATACTGAGCCTCTTTTGCATCAGCCTTTTTGTAGCTATGATCGTTGACTCAGAGTGGTGACTGCCACTTGACTAAGCAGTGCCATATACAGAGAAAGCATAGTCGTGGGCATATAACTGATGGAGACGGTGCCTTTCACGTACCACATCATAATCGCCATCTACTGCTGATAAGCGTTCATGGACTATCTTCATAAGGTCTTTCGTCACAGCCTCACATGCATCAATCTTGCGTCTCAACTCAGTGGATGGTGTGGTACGCTCTTATTTCACTGTAAGCTCTCATGACATCATCCATTCCCTCTTCAATGTTGTCTGCTATTGTAGAAATTTCAGTGACTGATATGTCTCTTTACATTTTCTTTGGATGTTCTGATTTAAATTTTCCATTGATTGTACAGGTTTATGAGTCTTTTTTCCCTTTTACTCAGTTCCTCCTGTTGGTAGGCAAACATTTTCTCTGTTTGCACACTATGACGTTCTGAACGACATGGTAACGTTAACACTTTAGCGTCATCCATTTCAAGTTGAAGCTCAGCTAATTGTTTTTCCTTACATTCAATTTCTTCCTTTAATTCTTGTTTCGACATGACTTCATAATCCTCCAGATATAGTAAGCCTCTAATTTCTTGTATTTATGTTTGTAGCTTATGTATCTGATCCTGTAAAGGAATGGGGCTTATTCATCAGGCTTAATTGATGATATTAGCAATACTTAAAATGACCTACAAATAATGAATTACTTACTGGGAATGAGTCCCTCCAAATTATTGGTCGGATAGAGTTATGTGAACTTACTTCTTTAATTAAGATGTACTGTATATAATAACTAAGTCTATCCAGTGTGTATGAATCATCATCGTACTTTTACCATATATACTGTAGTACTGTTCAGTACACTCCTTTTTTAGTTTGTATACAAACATATCAGCAAATCTACCACATTCAGAATGATGATTGCCTTCAACTTTTTATCATCTCACCCAAGATGTCGGGTTTGAGTAAACTCTTATTTTGTCACTTTTCAAGTGTGAACATGCTACAAACTAAGAACCTTTGAATCAATGAGAACCAGTGTGCCGTAATTTATCAATACAATGTCCTTGTGAAATAGTGAGTGAACTGTTCGTCATAACGTTTTTTATTTGTGAACAAATATTGTTAGTTTAATGAAAGATAGTTTCATTAATGAAGAAGAAATATATAAACGTTTTCTGAATCTCCTCTTTTGATTTACAGAACATGATTTTACAGGAATAATATATGTGTGAATAATAAAATAATTATTTAACAAGTTAGCAAGTTTTGTCTTCAGCTTTTAATAATATCTATAGTAATAATAATAGTCGAAAAAGTATATAAAATTGCATAGTTTTAAGGCAAAAACTTCACATTTTCTTGAGGGAGGACCCCAAACCCAATATCTCCTCGTATCTTTTATTCACAGTAGAAACTCAGAATGTGTCTCTTTATCCTGCTGCATAACATCTACATATATCCTGACTGGGAAACTGCTCTTAAAAGTTGTTTCTGCAGGAGAACACTCAGTCTGTAACTAAAGCGCTTTTACATTCAGAGAGTGACACTGCACAGCATCTGACATTTGTGTCCACTCTTGTTCTAGTTTCGGCACACCTTAAACATTTGCATCTAAACAAAAGCTCACTGTGCTTCCTGTTGAAAGATAATTAAGCAAACTGGTAGTATGAGGGCACTGAAAGATGTGAGTATGATTCAAAGAAAGTGCATACAGCAGAGTTAAAACATAATAATACACAGATAAATCAGCAATAAAAAAAGAGGTGATTGATTTAATGTTTTAAACTTATATTTAAATGTTGCAACTGTGTCAGATTTTGTGTCGCTGCCAGTGTGAAGAGTTTGATGATAATTATTCACAGGGGAGTATTTCGCATTTTCGTGTCCTTTAATATTACACGTTGTGTAAAGGACTTAATTCACAAACCCTTTTTTGTAAAAATAAAAAAAGCATCAATTAGATGTGAATCTGTAAAAAATCATATATAATGTAGAACTGTTCAGTACACAACTTTGAATCAGTGAGAACCAGTGTGCTGTAATATATCGACATAATGTTTATGTCTTCTATTCACAGTAGAAACTCAGAATGTGTCTCTTTAACCTGCTGCAAAACATCTACAAGTATCCTGACTGGGAAACTGCTCCAAACACCTGAATGAGTAGCTCACTTCCTGTCTGGCTGGTGTTTATTCCAGGCTGTAAACATCCTATAATATATCATAGAGCGATTCTAAAGGCAACAAATACAATAAAACAGTTAAACTTTAACTGTTAAAGTATTAACACTATTTGTACATATTGAAACACACCTCCTTAAACCTACGTATAATGTTTCAGTTGGACATCAGGGCTGAGTTTGTTGTGACAAATACTGCAACGTACAGTTCAGGGGCATCAATTGTAACTTCACACAAAATCATACGTATGTCAGTAATTTCTGCAGGAGAACACTCAGTCTGTAACTAAAGCGCTTTCACATTCAGAGAGCGACACTGCTTGACTCATCAGTTTAGCATCTGACATTTGTGTCCACTCTTGTCCTAGTTTTGGCACACCTTAAACATTTGCATCTAAACAAAAGCTCACTGTGCTTCATGTTGAACGATATGTAAACAACCTGGTAGTATGAGGGCAAAACCTGTTTGCACTGAAAGATGTGCATACAGCAGAGATATGAAAACATATGAATACACATAAATTAGCAATATAAAAGAAGTACGGTGACTCTGTTCATTCTGGTGGTGTTGGACTATAGTTTATCTAAAGACAATAAGCTTTAGGACACCATCTCGGTTCCACCTGTTCAGTAAGTGTGGGACCAGACACGTCCCACACTTACTGAGACGGCAACTCGAATTGTTTCAGTTGTTTTTAGGATACCATGTAAAGGAAGTGGGCTTATTCATCAGGCTTAATTAATGATATTAGCAATACTTAAAATGACCTACAAATAATGAATTACTTATTGGGAATGAGTCCCTCCAAATTATTGGTCGGATAGAGTTATGTGAACTTACTTCTTTAATTAAGATGTGCTGTATATAATAACTAAGTATATCCAGTGTGTATGAATCATCATCGTACTTTTACCATACATAATGTAGTACTGTTCAGTACACTCCTTTTTTAGTTTGTATACAAACATATCAGCAAATCTACCGCATTCAGAATGATGATTGCCTTCAACTTGTTATGGTCTCACCCAAGATGTCGGGTTTGAGTAAACTCTTATTTTAATAATATCTACAGTAATAATAATAGTCGAAAATTATATAAAATTGCATAGTTTTAAGGCAAAAACTTCACATTTTCTTGAGGGAGGACCTAATACCTCATAGTATCTTTTATTCACAGTAGAAACGCAGAATGTGTCTCTTTATCCTGCTGCATAACATCTACAAGCATCCTGACTGTGAAACTGCTCCTAAAAGTCGTTTCTGCAGGAGAACACTCAGTCTGTAACTAAAGCGCTTTCACATTCAGAGAGCCACAATGTTTGACTCATCAGTTTAGCATCTGACATTTGTTCTAAATCTTGTTCTAGTTTCGGCACACCTTAAACATGTGCTTTCAAACAAAAGCTCACTTTGCTTCCTGTTGAAAGATAATTAAGCAAACTGGTAGTGTGATGGCAAAACCTGTTTGCACTGAAAGATGTGAGGATGATCCAAAGAAAGTGCATACAGCAGAGTTAAAACATAATAATACACAGATAAATTAGCAATAAAAAAGAACAGGTGATTGATTTAATGTTTTAAACTTATATTTAAATGTCGCAACTGTGTCAGATTTTGTGTCGCTGACAATGTGAATACAATAAAACAGTTAACACTATTTGTACATATTGAAACACCTCCTTAAACCTACGTATAATGTTTCAGTTGGACATCAGGGCTGAGTTTGTTGTGACAAATACTGCAACGTACAGTTCAGGGGCATCAATTGTAGCTCCACACAAAATCATACGTATGTAAGTCATTTCTGCAGGAGAACACTCAGTCTGTAACTAAAGCGCTTTCACATTCAGAGAGCCACAATGCTTCACTCATCAGTTTAGCATCTGACATTTGTTCTAAATCTTGTTCTAGTTTCGGCACACCTTAAACATGTGCTTTCAAACAAAAGCTCACTTTGCTTCCTGTTGAAAGATAATTAAGCAACCTGGTAGTGTGATGGCAAAACCTGTTTGCACTGAAAGATGTGAGGATGATCCAAAGAAAGTGCATTCAGCAGAGTTAAAACATAATAATACACAGATAAATGACCATGTAAAGGAAGTGGGCTTATTCATCAGGCTTAATCGACACAGTTATTAAAAGCACAGTAAACATGACGTTTGAAACAAATCAGTTTTCATGCTTTGCAGAGACTGATCAGGCAACAAATACATGTCCTGATAGGAAACATGCTGCACTGATGTAGCAGACATAAGAACGTCTATGTTGAAAGTACAGTGTGAGGTGCAGCAAAGTATCTTCATCAGCACAATGTGACAAAATACATCCAGAGATAAAAGAAGCGAAAGCTTTTCATGCATGTGGAATACAATCATATCAAACTGTTAACACGTCCTCTTTGTACTGAACATAAACTAACGATGAACACTGAAACTCAAAAAGGGATTTCATATCGTCTTTTGCTTTGTTGTCTTAGTGGCAAAGATCCACCGCTAGATGGCAGCCCAACCATTCTCAGTTAAAAACAAGTCCGACATTAAAATCATCATTTCATGATCTATGTGCTATAGATATAGAACACATAGACACACTTGAATCCAGAGACTTTCAGCAGATAATTCACACACTCTCTGCTATCACTACACTGTCCTGACCATTCTGTTGTGATCCTCCGGCTCCACTTCACAGGTGACGTCTTCTACCACCTTCACCTCTAAAGAAAACTAAACAACAAAGACAGGACGCACAGGAAATACAGGAATCAAAGTGCAGCAGGAAGAGCAAATAATCCACAATCATCTGTCATTTTAACTGAATTATATTCAGTGAAAGGGAAATACGCCCTCTGGCTTCAAATGAAGGCATTTACCCAAAGCACAGATTCAAAACTGCAAACGAAATGAAACATCATTGCAGGTTTATGCAAAGGGTTCTGACGAACTGTGGTCAAGGAAGCTTTTCCTGTGTCCCTCTCTCCCATGGCATGTTTGTCTCCAGCTCTATATTTGTGTCGCCCAACTGCTCCCGATGAGGGAAATCCTGCCTGAGCTGATGAAAACACTGGCGCACGGTGACGTCATTTTTCTCCAAACCTTACGTAATTCACAGCTCTTGTCTTTGTTTGAACAGGTGAAACTTGATGCCTTGCAGAAATGTCAGGACTGGAAGCGGATGCCTTGGTGCACACACACTCTGTGTGCACGCAGAAGACGAATGCTGCGTCACACTTGCGTTTCACACGCACACAAACACGCACAGATGGTTGCAGTTAGACTGCAATATTTTCACAGAAGTTGCCCTTGGTGTTTCGCGTCTGGAAATTCTGAGTCATGCTTGTTTGCCAGATCATCTGTGATGTAATGTAGGCTTTGTTTAATCACCCTATAACGCATTAAAGCACGTTTTGCAAGTGAAACAGATGCTCCAATCATTAACACACAGCGTCATCGGTGAGTGCACTTGCAGGCTGATTAACTGTCCAGTAGCTATGCCCACTCATTCTCTCGCTGACTGCTTTTTCTTGAGTTTGTACATTCATTTACCCAACACAACATCTGTGGTCGATACTTTAACATGCTGTTTGTCTTCAGCTGGAGAATTCACACTGCATGTGCCATCACATCCCACATTTTCACATCCCTCAAAAGGTAACAGCATTCAGATTTAAGGTCAAGGCCAAGGTGCAGTCAGTGTCTCTGCTGTTTGCCTGCAATGGCACCTGGACCACAAGACCTTTCCAGGCCAAGAAGTAGTTTCAGTCGTGCTGAGCTCAGCTAACTTGGCGATAGCTTCATAGGCTAGCACATCGTGGAGCCATCGCATCAGATCCTGTCCCCTCAGAAATGTAGCGTTCGTGGGTTGGTAGTTTACTACTCTTTTGTAGCTCTCATGCTAAGCTCTTCCGGGTATGTACCAATCCCTCTGACTGACCACCCAATAAACAGTGTGTTTGTTTGGGTGTAAACACTGTGGACAACATGAGGACTGTTTGTTTTGTTTGTGTGCGTGACACAAATAGAAGCAAAGTAAGTCATTTGTTGTTGGGACATGCTGAAACAGGCCAGTGCTTGGTGCACACATCCAGCGTCTTTAATAATAGCTTTTGTGAATGAATATGTGTGTGTGTGTGTGTGTGTGTGTGGGTCGCGTTGCGGTGTCTGTCTGCAACCACTGATCCAGACTGCCAGGCAGCAGCACAGCAGGGGGCTTTGATGAGGCCGCTGACTCCGGACCACCACTTCCCATCATGCCGTTCAGTATGGCCACGTCTGTATGGGTGACTCAGCAAGCTCTTGATGGACATTTTCATGCCGCTGCTTTGTAACAAAGAAAGGACACAATGCTCCTGCGTGTGTGTGTGTGTGTGTGTGTGCATGGAAGAAGCCTGCCCTTCCCCACCAATCAGAGACCAGCTGTCTCTGATGAAGACAATGAGTGTCTTTCGTTTTCCTGCACTCGTGTATTTTTATGTGTACGACCACATGCAATCCATTCTCACGCTCATTCACAGAGATGCTGGAGTGTTTTTCTATATCACGCATCATTCATTAGGGCGAACTCCATTCTTGATAAACACAAATAACAAAGAGCAGTGTGAGACGTGAGTGTGATTGTAGCGCACATTGGGAGGATGTATCCCTCTCTGCCCCATAAAACCTGACGTAAATGTATAAAGTGTTGCTGCTGGAAAATACAGTGAACTAACCAGCGTCAGTGCAGGTCTTATATAACAGGCCGTATACAGAGCAAGTGGGCCCCAGCCCTTGTGAAGCTGTCATCTGCTGGAGTAGTAAAACAATGGGAGTGAAGGGTGAGAGATAACAGTGCATTACCCCTGCTGTGATAACAACACTGTGCTATGGCTATATTTAGGGGCTCACTTTGAAAATGGCTTGGTGTGTGTGTGTGTAAGTGGCAGTGTACACTGGGCTGCTCAGAGCTATGCAGCGCCACAAAAGCTCACAATTTGACTTTGGCAGTAAAATCACTTTCAATGTGTGCAGTTCCTTCTTCCCCTGCACAGAGATGTGTGCTGTCAAATAACAGGACAGGTGCGTGATTTTGTTTTAGAGCGAGGAATTCATTTCTCTTTTTCCCTTTTTTAAAACCATCCACATAATGTGATATTTACCTCGTAACAGCTGATGTCAAATAGAGGGTGATGGTGACTCTGAGGTTGTGTTCACTGTCGGGCACACAGACGCACATATACTCTCAGTTCTTTATTTGACCTTTCCGTAAAGGGATACTGTGGCCTTTTCCCCTGCATTCTCAGGCCGAAGCAGACGGCTCATTAAACCGCCACCAGAGCTTGCTATACCACGACCGTACCTCCAATAAAAACAGCTCAGGGCTGAACAGCAGAATAATTACTTGTCACTGGAGTTTGAGGCCAGCTGACGCATTGACTGGAGGGGCAATAAGGCTTCTCTGCTTTCCTCTCTCCTCCTGTGCTGCTCTGAAGTAAACCACACTGCCGTTGGCTAAGTTTACACCTTCATCCCACAGTATAGATGTTTCTTTAATTCCATTAGCTCTATGGGAACCGATACCTGAAGAGCGTGGACAGGCTTGGTCGAAATGGAGATTTAAAGGAGAAATATACGGAATTCAGAGCATTAATATAGCAGCGAATAACTATATAAATATATAGAGGAGTAATATCTGAGCAGAGAAAGAAGTTGATCAGATAGATATTACTGCTGTGAGCGCGCCCCACTGGTTCGCTCATGGCCGCTGCTCAATGAGCTGAAATTCATTATGAAGCTCTTTAAATGATAATTCTTCGTAGGTTCATCGCTACGAGTGACCCCTCTTACAATGTCACATTGTTTTCACAGTGTCATTTGATACATTGTTTTGTTAAAACATCAAGCTGCTATTAACAAATGCTGGAGAATCACGATTTATGTTATATAAAACACAACCCTTTATTGATCTCCAGGAGGAAATAAACCTGTCTTTCAGTCATTTTATTATGCTACAGCAGGAAGTGCACAGGTGTAATTAATAGCATTAATGAGGAGTGAAATCCGTTCAGATGTGCCCTTTGTGTTGTGCGTGCTGGCTCACTGTCGTGGCTTAGTGGGAGACTTAAAAGTGAATTCATGTTGTTAGTTACACCTGTGCTTTTCCTGCTGCAGCAAGTCAAAATGTCAGCTTTCAAGAGGATGAACTTGCAAGCAAATCCTCTTACTGTGTGTTTTTGTTCTGTTCTGAAAACAATGAGGTTTGACTCTTTAAAGAGAATGTTCTGGACATTGTCAGCAGGGTTTGGTGCCGGTCATAGAGTCACAGTCGGCTGGAACAAACTCAGTCTTACATGTGACGTCATGCTCTCCAGGTGTGCTCAGGTTCCACTTCAAACGTAAAGTCCCGCTGTGCTCTGACAAAGTATTAATCTCTGAAATGACTGTCGCAAAATCAAAGAGGTGAACGTTCGGCTGCATTGTGAAGTTTGCATTTGGAGTTGTTTTACTACTTCCTGCAATACCTGAGATTATTGGTGCAGCTGAAACTATAAGATATGAACAAACGTTCATTTTTCATGTGTGCTGAGGCCTGTGCACTAGATGTCACTGTTTTACACAGAGATGCCCTTGATGAGCATCGCCCCACGAACTAACTATATTTGTTTTAAAGTTCTGAAACTCACCGCAGATTGTTCATCATAAACACAGGAACATTTATTTTCATAACACTTCATCATAACCATCATTAATAAATGGAGAAATTCAAATGAAAGTCAATTGAACTTCAGTGAATATAGTCACTTTACTGTTAACAGCACAGATTTGATAAGATGACGCCTCATTTGTACAGATAAACATACATTTTCAGAAAACTTGTGAAACAAAAAATGATTTTTTTTATTTTAAGTAATCCACTGGGGAAGATTCATGGAGCCATCTATTCGTTTTACCCCATACACCTGCAGGCAAAAACATGAATGAAAGCATTACTAATAAGTAGTAAACATTATTTATTAGCATGAACTGCTGATTTCCCATGTAGTGCCTCTCAGTGGTCGTTGGGGATGAACTGGCTTTTGCCTTCTTTGGTTTTTACTGTTCATCTTCGCGCTGCAAGGCAACGCTTGGCCGGCGCTCAGCTGCCAGACTCTGAGTTGCTGGCTGACGCATGGAGGCTACAGTGCACTCACCGCCACCAAGTTGAAACGATTAACCTCTTCAATCGACTTTTCCATCAGTTAGAACAGCGGATATCTCTTTAGTTTATCTCTCGTTCCTCTTCTTCGCTCCTGCCAGAGCCGTTCGAGTTTCTCTGTATTGTTTAATGGACGCTGAGCTCGGCCTTGACCTAAACAAATGTGGTTTTGATTCTGGGAGTGTTGCTATTAATATCCAGTCAGTATTTTGGCAGCAGACAGCTGATACTTAAAGAGGGAGACAGGGCAGGATGGGAGGGAGCTGCCTGCCTGGTGCACAGGGGAAAATCTGTTAATCTACTGAGTGTTTCACAGTCAGCAGCTTAATATATCAGGAATCTGCAATTACACAGCAGCATTTCCAGCCGTACGGCATGTTTTTAGCCACAGTTGGAGTCGATAAGCACTGACAAGAGTGCCGTTTCTTCTTGTTGCTGTAGTTAGGCAGTTTAAAGCGTGAAATGATTCAGCAGAGTCTGATGTAAACTCTGGCAAAGTGTCCACTGTCGAAGAATGTGGGCTCAAGATGAAGGATTAATGTCATGGTTCATCACTCCTGAAATCTTTACAATCCTCACAGACTTGTAGTATTTCACTCAACACGTTTATTTCATGCCAGCCTCACTCTCGGGGTTCGTTTGCTCTGCTCAGAATGGAAATCCCTGGTGACAGACTCAGTTTCTGAGGTGCAATGCAGACATTCCGAGTGATTTCGCCGAGGCAAAATGAAATCCCTCAAATGATTGTTGCACAAGTCTTTTTTCTTCTTCTTCTAGTGCGCTCATAAAGGAAAAGACTTGCAGGTGCAGGAAGAACATTCCTCGATCGTGCTGTCGTTGTTGAAAGGGGAGTTGTGTTCCCTGCTTTCTCAGTACTCTATTCCTGTAGTCCACGGAGCCCGAGCCAGATGGAAGGGTGGCGTTCCACCACACGCCGTTCCAACCCAAACATCTGCCTGGCAACGGCCGAGGCCTTCTCGCTGAGACAAAACACAGGCCCGCTCTGTGCGATACCATTACAAATGATTTCTCTGTTTGATCGGGAAGAGCTGCTGCACACTGCTTCCGGCAGGAATGTTGTCTGGCAGGGAGCTGTGAGGTTAGAAGGAGTTTCTGCGGCCTCATCCACTGGCTTCTGAAGGGACGTTTTGAAGCTTCTCAAGTCATGTGACCTGGACTTGAGTCAGACTCAAGTAATTATTCTGTTTACTTTGGACTGGACAAAATGAAGGAAGACTTGCTGCTTGGCTTTGACTTTTGATTTGACATGGATCGACCTGAAAGACTTGACATCCTCCTCTTTTAAAGTAACAGACGATACACGTAATGTTCAACAGGTCATAAACTCAGAGAAGCATCATCCCCCTCAGCTATAGGGAGCTTTTTAGCCTATTTAGCTCATGGGTTTGGTTCGTCAACCTCTTTTCCAGCGGCAGCATGCAGCTGCAAACAAGCTCTTTAAACTTCACTGTACATCACCTGCTCAGCACCAAAGAGCATGAAGTGGAGCATTTAGCAACTTAAGAGCTGGACATTTGTCTCAGGAATTGTGGGAAAGCAAAACAGAGCTAATAGGAGAGTGAATGTTGGGCTTACATCTGCCAGGTGGCCAAAAACTTGATGTTGCTTCAATGCTGGATAGATAAGCAACTGTTTGCTGATAAGTTTGCGGACTTTAGAGGTGATAGTATGTCAATGTTGTGATTCCAGCTTGTTTCTGACCAACTTCAGTTGAACTGTTTTGAAGTTAATAAAAGTGCTGATTATATCTGTAGATTCCCTTTACTCACTGTTACTCTGCTTTAAAATGTAGACTGGCATCAAATGAATGACTTGTTTGAGAGTCGAAAGACAAAATGTGGGACTTGGACTTGACTTCAGACTTGTTGGTTTTGGCTCGGAACCTAAAGCACACCCAAGACTTGAGACTTATTTGTGACTTGCAAAACAATGAATTCAACCATCCTCTACCACCAGCCACCATCTTTGGCACTTACTGGATCCAGAAAGTAAAAATGTTGCCATTGCGATGACTCAGCGGAAGTTTGCGGACCAAGTGGGATGCGTGTGAGTGTGATCAAGCACAACACACTCCAAAACACTCCTCCCCTCAAACCAAATCTTCAAATCTTGACTTTGGAGAACTTGTGGGTTTTCATAAGATTAGTGCAGTGCACTTTCACCACATTCGACACTGTTTGTCGTTGGATCCGGAGCGATACACCCATCAAGTGTGAAGGAGATCGGATGAATGGCTCCACCGTGTAGATGTCCAGTCATTTGTAGCTGTGGTTGAATGTGCTTTTACGGAGGGCTTGTTAGAGGACCGTGTGTTGGTGTGGCTGTAGAGGCTCGGTGGCACTGACGTACCAGGCAGCCAGAAGGAAAAGAATGTTCTGGTGTTCGTGGAAAAGCTCCTGTTATGTGGATTAATCTACAGCTTCGACTTTGATCTCCTCATTCACTCTAAGCGACTTTGGAGGGCCAGCGTTGGGGCCATTTCACACACACACACACACACACACACACACACACACACACACACACACACACACACACACACACACACACACACACACACACACACTCCATCATGAGTCAGATCATCGAGGTTGAAAGCATAATTAAGTCTTTCCAGAACAAGTCAAAACAACAAAAAGGATTTTTTTTTGCACTGTGCAAATTGAATGTATTTACTGTCAATAAAGCAATTACAATGTACTTGCATGTGTGTGTGTGTGTGTGTGTGTGTGTGTGTGTGTTTTTGCAGTTCAGTGCTTATCGCCACCGAAAGAACAAAAATCTCCGAATCCCAACACAATTTTCCAAGCTCTTAATAAGATTTAAGTTTGTAATGTAGATGCCTAATTATATCCCAATGTGGAGGCCAAAGACAGAACACATTATTTTGTTGCTAATTTAGATTTGACGATTAGCGATGGATTAATGATGCTTTCAAATATAACGACATCCACTGTGTGTTAAACCAGCAGTAAAGGCCAGAGGACTGTAAATCATGATCTTAGAATTGTTGGCTAATTTAGGGAAAATATGTCTTTTCAGAACAACATAAACTTAGAAAAGGAAACGGTGAATGCCACTGGCACATAGAAATGATCAGACAGATTTTTATAAATATTGCATTACATGATAACCCCAACCTACACCGGTACTGTAACGTTAAGCAGAAGGATAGCCGGTATATAATTAAATACATATTAATTGCATTTATGATGGTGAAGAGGCGTCCACAGGAGGTGAAAATGTTTTACCTGGTTCACTTAATATTGATGCCTCTGACCTACATTAGAAAACAAGACCATCAGCAAGAAGATTGACTATTTCTGTGCGCTTGTCATCTGTGCCACCGGGTCCGATGCTCAGCAAAATAGGACGAAACGAATCTTCGGTGTTCAGAAACAGTGGGCGGGTTTTGTCCTCTAAAATCAACACAAAATCAAAGTTCCTCGTGGCTTTAGCTTGAGCAAAAGCGTGGAAACGGGAGAGAAACAAGGAGGAAAATAACAAAATGGAGTTACTAGATTCATCCTACTGGGGACCATGAATGTCCCAATAATCCATCCAATAGTTGGCATCTGTGGAAATCAATAGAAAACTGCAGGTTGTCAACAACAGCTCTTAGACCACCCTTTGTCCACAAACACAGATGATTCACCTACAAAACATATCGTGAGCACACTGGTACCGTGGAACACATGACACACACATGGACCCACAATCAACACAGTCATGGTCACCTATAGACTTTTGTTTTGTTGTGCGGAGCCCTCAGAGTTTTTTTTAAAACAGTCACAGCACACCGAGTTTAATTGTCTCACACATCAAAACACAAAACTCAGACAGGGCAGTGCTTTGAGTCACTCTTTAGCCTGTTATGCATCCCATGTCAGCTTACTGTACACTAGTTACAACTGGAGACAATTTAGCCCATGGTGGTGGTGGCGAGAGCGGTGGTGTGTGTGTGTGTGTGTGTGTGTGTGTGTGTGTGTGTCTGAGTTGAGACCTTGAGAGACCCTGATTCCACCACATCTGCGATGCCTGTAACTGTTTCCCGGAAAAAGGGCGAGTGGAATTTGAAGGTAACAGCCACGCTTTCTCCTGTGTTTTCACAACGCCGTGCGTGTCCGTGTGTTTGTGCGTCTGACCCATTTCAGTGGGAAGCATCAAGCTGTTTCTGTTCTCCATTGCGTAACTCTATTACACTAAACCTATGAACGCAAAAACAAACAGAGCAGTGGGACTCACCGGTCATCAGACCGAGTCAGGTCTCGGCCTTTAAAGTTTGTTGGCTTTCCGAGAAGGCACTGTGCTTTGAAGTGGTGGAGGATCTTATCTCCTTCAAGCTCGTGCTCTGGTTTCTACCAGCACACAGGGTCTTATGCTGGAATCCATGAGCGTGCAAACAGACCTCACATGCTCCTAAAATCTGCTCTAGTTGTCAATGATTTGCCCTTTGGTACAAGTTTGAGCTAGATAATGTCAATTGCTTCCAAACCAGTCTAGCTGATGGGACAATATTTTAGTTACATACCAATTTCTGTCTCTTTTTTTTTTTTACATTTATTGAAACTAGTGATGCTGCAAATAGAGAGAGAGAGAGAGAGAGAGAGAGATCTATAAACAGTCCTTTAGATGACTAGTTACCCCAGAGTAAATAATTTAAGATGGAAATTGTTGCAATCTGCACTTGGTTACCCGAGCACATTCAAGATGATCCAGTTGACTGTTTCTCCTCCCCCAAATACGTTACACCATGTGTGTGTCTGTATGTGGTCAGCAGTTTAATGTAATGTGGAATTGTGTCCATGATTGGATGGGAAGTCCTGGAAGTCCAGGACACAATTAAAAACAATCATTAAAGAGTGAAAAGAATAGAATACAAGCTGAAATTGATATCTTACAATAAATGAATATTTGATTTAATAAAAGACAACAGAAAAGTCTTCAGCCCAACGAAGCGAGAGTTGGAGGACCTGCATTTTGCTGGAAGTTTGTTCCAGATGAACGGTGCATAAAACCTGAACGCTGCTTTTAGTTTTCACTCTGAGGACAGAAAGCAGACCTGTCCCAGACAACCTTTAATCTAACCTTAAAAAAGACCATCAAACACTGATTTAAATGTTCAAACTGATATGTAATCGCAGCCGCTCCTTTAATGAGTGCAAAAACTACAAAAGCGCTACAATCAGAGAAGCTGTGTGAGTGTAAACACTCCCATATGACGGTCAGGGGGCTTGATACTGCATAATGTTTTTTCTAGTGTACCGTGTTGGTGTTGTATACAAAGGACTACATGGAGCACTGATTCTGGAAATAGCCTGTACCTTTGACCTATTTACTTGTTTTCCCGGAGAACCTGGCGAAGCCTCACGTATACATGCGGCCTTGGGCTCACGTACAGCATGTTCAGGCTCATGTTGGATTTCGGCAGGCTTACACATGTGTATAAGCCGGCTGTCAGAGGCAGGGGGATGTCTGCAGGAGCAACAGCCAAGTTGTGCGCTTCTATGAAAAGCCAGATGCAAAATAAAGCATCCACTTCTAACGGCCTCCACCGTATCTGCTGTCAACTCCGACATGTGTCGTGCATACTGCAGGTCTGAAAGCAGAGATAAGGTGAAGGGTTGAGTTGACCTGTGAGTGTGGGTGAAACCGGAGTTTGTGAATGGCCGCTGGATGATGGATAGGTGAAAGAGGAGGAGGTGTCAAGGATTACCCAACACAGTACAAACATTTATGGCCTGTAAAAGAAGTTAAAGTGCATTGGAGGCAGCGTGTGTGCATAGCATTGGTGGGAGCTTTGAAATTTCAGCTACAACAGAAAAAGGTTTTTTCACGTTCACCTGTTTGAGGATTGGGATAATGTTCTGATACTTAAGGCCAAATATTGATGACATTCAAATTCAAACTTGATAATAAACTGACTTATAGCCAGTGTGTGGTTACAAGCACAAGTTCCTTAAACTTGCATTCTGTCTACTGACCATCAGGGCGCGACTCCTCTGGTTGTAAAAATAAGTCAGATTGTATAGAAGTCGATGAGAAAATGACCCTCCTGCCCTACAGGACATCGTTCCCTTGTGATTGACAGGTCGCTAACCCTCTCAGAGTGTGTTTTCAGTTAATTGTAACATTTTGGTCGCCTAAAAATGTATTATTCCGCGTTCGGTGACACTGAGCTCCAAACAGCTAAAACCAAGACGGCAATGGATAAAAACCAAAATGGCGACGGACAAAATGATGAACTCAAGTCTTCAAAACCATATGTAGAGTCTATGGTTCACCGTGGCAATGCTAACACGATGATGTTGTTTATCATGCATGTCACCTCTCCAGTTTCAGGCCACATGCTGTATTCTGTTGGCACCTTCTGTTTGTTTCTCGTGCTCTTTACTGTACTCAAGATCCCATTACTCCATACGGTCTGTTCATGGTCCTACTGTAGCACTGAGTCACTGAGATTAACTCCTGTGGGATATGGCCAGAATATGCACTTTAGAGTTCGGCTGTTTTTTTAATCCTATGGTGTAAATGAGTGATGGGATTTGACAAATAGAACAAACGCTGCGGGCAACAGTGCTGTGCAGACTGTAGATCTGCAGCGGTGACACCAGATGGATGGATGACTTTAACGACTGTGTCACAGAGAGGAGCCCCCCCCCCCCTTCTTGAAGCATTAAAGTCAGGCGTTGAACACGCTGCAAAAAATGTCAGCTCTTTTGAGATACTGAGACTGATATACTAAGTCATTATCGTGAGTTACTTAGAGTTAATTATGATATATTTAGTCATTATTTTGAGATATAAGTCATTATTTTGAGCTGCTCGCCCATTATTTTGAGATCAAAGTATTTGTTTGAGATACTAAGTCATTGTAATGACTTCCAAGATGTTTTTCATCACAGTGGCCGAAACGGACTTCCATAGTTTACTGGAAACTAAATTCTCTTATTCGTTTTGCTGAACATGATATTTGTAAAGTCACAACAGCTTGTAAGAAAAAAAAAAAGGTTATTTCTTGCAGCGTGCTGCTGTGAACAGGGCGGGGCGGAGAGAGGAGGTTTCCTTCAGTGTGTGTGTGTGTGTGTGTGTGTGTGCGCGCGCGTGTGTGGAAAGCGAGCGAGGAAGAGTCAGCTGGTCGCAAAGTGCAGCTTGAGAACAATGCACGTGTGCGTGTGTGCGTTTACGTGTGTGCACGTGTGCAAGGAAAGCACCTCAGGGAGGGAGGGACGAGGTGCAGACAACAGAA
Source organism: Melanostigma gelatinosum (assembly GCF_949748355.1). NCBI lineage: Eukaryota > Metazoa > Chordata > Actinopteri > Perciformes > Zoarcidae > Melanostigma > Melanostigma gelatinosum. The sequence goes on along the minus strand of NC_136650.1, from coordinate 18,962,602 downwards.
CAGCGGACGGAGTTTTTATTGGAGGAAACAGTTTGTGTCGAGACCCAGACGAGGACAGTCGATGCGCGCAGAGTGCCGATCCGCCGTGCGTCCTGGACACGATTCCCGAGCTGCGAGCTGCCCTTTGATTACCGTAAGCACGTCGCTTGTTTATTTGGGTAACTCCGCATAGAAGGCATATGGTTTACCTCGGTGTCGGACAGTCTTTCTACAGAAGCCTGATCGTCATGCACAGGAATCCAGAGGAGAGAAGACTGTACTGACATGCGACGCAAAGTCACTGTAGACATGTTAAAGTCTGTGGAACCATCTCTCGGTAATATAGCCCGTGAACAGGCTGACATTGAAAAGGATACGGAGCATACAGCTCTGCAGGAGCCTGTTCTGTTGTTGACTTTATAAAGATCAGCAGCTGGGGTTATTTTCGAACACTACTTTCTATCACTGCGTGCATGCTGAGACTGTATTGGTGATGGTTCTAGATGCGCCACCAGTGTAAACAAACAAAAGAAAAGCCACTGCAGTGACTGTTTCATCTCCTCACTGGAGCTGCACTTTGGTTTCTTCCACTAATTGATACTTTGAAAGGGAGTTATGTGAACCCACAGCATATACAAGAACGGCTGCAACAGGGACGATAAGCTGAGTGAGTGTGTGTGTGTGTGTGTGTGTGTGTCTGTCTGTTGATGGTCTGTCATAAAGCTCCATTAGCTGTGACCTAATGTAGGCTAATCTCTGCATGCTGCTCAACTTCCTGCTTCCTTCCTTCCTGGTGCATAAAGAAGACTTCGGGTCTGTTTAGGATCAGGCAACATTAAGGCCTTTAAGTGGTAGAATTATACTACTGTGTGTGTGTGTGTGTGTGTAAAGTACAGGTGCACGTGGATAGTATGTCATTAAAGACTACTTGTGTTTATTTATTTAGTTGTTGAGAAAATACAGTCGATCTGTAAAACCTGCTACTAGAACACACTCAATGTCAGCACCTGTGGTTATTTGTACTTAGAACGATGTGATGTGTGGTGTGTTCCATCTACACACACACTCACACGTGTGGCATTATTAAGTTGCTCCCTGCTCCATTTAATAAGCTAGATCTCCCCGTATGACCAGTAAAGCTGAATTACTCCCTTTCTCTGCAGGGGGAACCACACATGTCAGCAAATGTCAAGCACGTGGAGCTTTAGCTTTGCTTTCAGGCTTATTAGCCACATGTACGATCAGCCCAGTTTGCCCTTTGGCCAGCTGTTTGATTGGTGTGAACACGCGCATAAGCCTGTGCAGGAACGTGTGAGATATAAAACCAGTCGCAGTAAAAAAAAAAGAAAGAAAGAAAGAAAGTGTGCAATTATCAGCAGTGGAGAGGCTGTCCTTTCACTGTGTGTGCAACTGTGCACACACACACATTTAGACACAGATTCTCAGTCAGCAGAGCGACCTAAAGATAGCAGAGCCCCAGTGGGAACAGTAATTAGTGGGGTGAAAAGAGAGGGAGGGAGAAGAGAGGAGGAGGAGGAAGAGATATTGTTCGAACCATCTGATATCTGTTATATAATAACCCGTACAATGGAGACACGCTGGGGGAGAAAGTGAAGAGAAACCAGCGGAGTCAACGAGTGAGTGGAGCTATTTAGTGAGCGAGAAGCAGAGGTGTGTGTGTGTGTGTGTGTGTGTGTGTGTGTGTGTGTGTGTGTGTGTGTGTGTGTGTGTGTGTGTGTGTGTGTGTGTGTGTGTGTGTGTGTGTGTGTGTGTGTGTGTGTGTGTGTGTGTGTGTGTGTATTCAGTGTGTTTTGAAAACAGTATCGGTTGCAGCACTTCCCTGAAGTGTGTATGTGGGCTGCTAAAAGATCCATCTTAACAAGTCACCGCTTCCCATTGTGGAGCGTTTGTGTTTCTCGTGATAGTGAGCGAATGAGCCGGACGTCTCTAAAATGTTCTTGCAGCTTTTCAGGACACTTTCAATCTGAGTTTTTTTAAAGGGAGCAGTCAATTGGAGTTTTACGGTGATCTGGGATTTCCACCAACAGGCGATGATGCGTGTTTTCCAGCCAAAACATTTGGAACAAATGTGGATAGAAATCTGACTCAAAAACAACACGATGCAACGCCAAGGAACCCTCACATTTCAGTGGATTGTATCCATTTTAGGATGTAGCTGCGATTAGACAATTGATAACAACTTGCATCAAAGATGTCCCTCTGTGCGACGATGCGTTCATGACTTTCATCCAAGCGACACAAGACTCGATGCTGAACAGCCTGGCTTATTGCAGTGTGTATCCTCTTTCCAAACACACACGTACGCACGACTTCACAACAGACAACGCCGCACAAAGCAGTGGAAATGGACGACTCCTATTTCAAGTTACTTCCGAAAGACTCGACCCCTCCCCCTCTTGCCTCCCCCTCTTGCCTCCCCCTTCAGTCTGCAGGTGGTGAGTGGTCATGTGTTGCCAGCTTGGACAGGGTTTCTTATTTAGTCTGAAGCCCCAGGCTTTGTTTGGGTACGGACTTATGTGTGTGTGTGTCGTACACAATGGCCGTGTTTACATTGGATTCGGTGTGCACACGTTCATCCGTGCACATTCATTTGTTCACGCAGGCTTTGTTTTCTCTTCAGCAGAGAGAGGGATGTGAGGTGTTCTGTCTCGTCTTTAGCCGCACCAAATACACACCCGTCTTTACAAAGTTGTTGCATTGAAACTCGCCTGCTGATGATTTATTCATTGTTAATTTGCCTTTTTTGATAATTGCCTCACTGCTTTTCTTTACTTCTGTTCTCTGTGCTGTGTCCGTTCCTTCATGAGCAGGGTGCTGGCGAGACCAGAGGGTGTCCTTCCCAGCAGAGGGGACACTGAAGGAGCACCATGGCCTTAGCGGGATGCCCTGACTACTTCCTACATCACTCAAACTACCAGGTGACTATTTGGTGTGTTGTATGCATGTGTGTGCTTGTCAGTGGTGGGTGGTCGCGCGTGAATCAAGAGCATGTTATCGTTCAGTACACAAAACCAAAGATCCCAATTGTTAATATAATTCGTTGCACCTGTAGTCGACAAGTCAAAGGCTACGTCCAGACTGCAGGCAAATCAGATCTTTAAGACGGACTGCGTCCACCTTCATTTGCAAGTGATCCGGTCCTTTAGATCCTCGGAGTCCAACCTCTCGATTGTTTCTTGAGGTCAGAACTAAAAGGCACATCGACCCAGCCTTTGTTAATTATGCCCCCAAAAGCTCTGTGACAGTCTGCCCGAAGGTCTTAAGGGCGGAGGTGGGCCCAAGTCATTGTTATGCAAGCAAGTCTCACGTCTTTGTTCTCAAATCCCAAATCAAGACTGAAATTTGAGTCCTAAACAAGTCACGATGCGCTCTTCACCACATGTATTGACATCTCTGTCTGTCATGTTCTATCTTTAACAGCCCTTATTGAAATCATTAGGTCCTAAAAGTTTTTTTGTTTTATGATTATAATTATTGTTATCATTATTTTCATCATCAACTTGTGTATGTGTGAGTCTACTTGCGTCACACTGAATGACTCCTGGCCTAGTTAGGTCAAATATGGCGTCTGTGCAGCGCAACAGACCCACTTCCTCTGTTGAACTCCTGCAAAATGAGCCCTTTGTTTCTCCGCTCGCATTTTCTCCAGTACAACCCGCCAGTAACCTAAAGAATTCGGCTAAAGAGCATCGCGGAGGTCTATAAATAGAGCGCTAAACAAACAACAATAACAAGCTGCGGGCTTTGCTGTGCGACAGGCCCGGGGGGCTTGGGATTGATGGCGTGACGTCTTGCTGGGGGCCGATGGGACGATGGAGGTGACGTAGCCTCAGCTGCCTTACTCCTCTTAGTGGAGGTACAAAAATGCAGCTCCCCGCTAACCCAAACCGTGGGACCGCTGAGCTGACATGAAGTTGGATTGGTTCACGTTAGCTTCCAGGAAAAGGGTTTTGCACCAGTAAGACTGCAGTGAATCGAATCCCCATAGAAAACAACATTCCTCCACCCTGCATCGAGCGGAGGAAGAAAAGTTTGATTGTCGGAGGGAGAGAAGTGGGTTACAACATTGCAGTGTGTGTGTGTGTGTGTGTGTGTGTGTGTGTGTGTGTGTGTGTGTGTGGTTATGTAAAGCTTGCCAGTTGACGTGACACAGCATTGCACACACACACATAGTTACCCCATCTGTAGGCAGTCACTGTAGGTTTAGTGTGCGTAGATAAGGAGCGAATGAGCCCTCGTTTCTGTATACTTGCATAACACTATACATAACGCTGGGCATGTTGGGGAATCTGGGCAGCGTTCCAGGCCTGTCTACAAAGTGTGTGTGTGTGAACTTCGGATCTTTCTCCTTTTCCATCTCCTTACATATTAGCACTAAGACGCCACCGGCCACAGACTCGAAGCACCACTGAGTTCAGACTTTAACTGGACAGAGGAGCAGAAAGAATGACTGCACCCCCGATAATCTGTATTTGTGCCAACGTGTGTGTTCTGTCTGAGACCATGGACTACAGCTCTTTCTGTCTTTATTTTCTGAGAGGTCAGAGGTCAGCGGCTGTATGCAGGGTGCGCCGTGGCAACGGGCACGCTCGGTCTCCCGCGCGTGCTTTCGAGGAAGCGCAGCCTTTGATTCTCTGAGAGAAGGTGTGTTGAAATGCCTGGATGTTAGTGCTGTGGGCTGTGGAGTGAAAGGAGAGGCGTTTGCTCACAACGAAACAGATGTCGAGACGATCCAGAGAAACCCAAATGTGTCAAGCTGCTCAAAGCTCCAGGCCAAACATTTTCTCGACAAGTTGTTGCTGACTGCAAGAACCAAAACACTGGCCCGAACAGATTTCTTGAACACAAGAAATACCTCACTCACACCCAAGGAGATATAACCATATATATATATATATATATATATATGCTTTTTGCTCAAACTGCCACTATATCCTGACAGTAGTACATGAGACAGAGAATCTGTGAAAAAACTGGTTTCAAATATGAATAAAGATGATGTCACTACATTGCCTATATTTCTCTCCTCAGATGTTTTCAGAAACATCATTGAGTGAACTGTTTAACTGTAAAATGGGAGAGTTTATGACCCAACCGCCATATTAGCAGTCAAGCCAAAACCAAACAAACTTTTCTCATTTCATGGCTCAACACACAATTTGATTGGAGTTCACGAGCTTCACAAGCAGCTGCTTTACGGTGTGATCCCACCATGCGTGACGCGATGCAATAACAAGTCAACGCAAAGATGCAAAAACAAAAAAAATGCAGGATGCAAGATTTCAGGCAAATACGTGGAATTTGAGTTGAGTAAGAGCTGGGGGGGGGGGGGGGGGAATATTGTAGCGGCCTGTGGGCGTCTACGATGTTGCCTCATACAGAAACCGGACGAAAATCAATGTGTATTAATGTATGTGTATAAAACATAGACTGTCTATAGCGCCAACAATAACGATGCTGCTGTATTTATGCCTAAATGATGTTATTTTGGGTGTTTATGGAGCAGCTGCAATGTTAGCACAGCAGACTATAGAGTCAGTGAAAGCGTATTACTGGGAGTTCACAATGACTTTTGAATCGGGAATGTAGCCGTTTAAAGCTGACTCTTTTACTGCACGCGTGTTGCAGAGGGAAAGGGATTTGCCCCGGACTTACTTGTAGCTATATATTAACACTGCCGGTACTGATATCTGTTACGAGATCTAGTTCACTGTCCTGCCTCCAACTCCGCACCATGTACACAGTTACACCCTCGTGTCCTCGAGGAGGTGATCCCAAACCAGTGCTGAGAGTGCTGAGGAAGAACGTTCACCTCAAACTAAATGTAACATCTTCAACTCCTGATTTGTCCTGAAGCTTTTTTTATTTTTACTTAGAAACTCCCAACGCTTCATTGCAGCGATATGATTCTTGTACTTTTTTTTTTATTTATTTAGTTATCAAGATCTTTATGGCTGCAGTATTGCATCTAGTAGAAGTATGTCTTTGTATATTTATATTTGTTGAAGCTAACCGCTTTAGCTGAAGCCTGCAGACTTTCTTTTTCAGCACACAGGCCTCGCAGCCAAGTTGCTGTCCTTGGAAAGCTTTTGGCTGCTGCTTCTCAGCTATAAATCTTACTCTGGGCATTTATGGATGTTTTCGAAGAGCTGTGTGTGTGTGTGTGTGTGTGTGTGCGCGTGCGCATACATGCACAGCGTGACCCCAGGACTCGAGCAGTTCCTGGAAACATTGCTTCCTTGTTCTTCTTTTTCCTGGAAAAGGGAAGATCGACCATTTGTTTGGCTTTCTTCCCTCCCCTTCTTCACTGCAGCTTTCTCACCGTGAGGCTGCTTCAAATGAGACAACGTGTGAGGAACTTGGCTGTGTGTGTGTGTGTGTGTGTGTGTGCGTCTCCGTGTGATGTGTGAGATTGTTTAAGTGTGCCTGAGCTGGTATGTTTTTGTTCTTAAAAGTGATTGATCTGTTGTGTTTTTGAAACGCACAAGTCAGTATCTGGGGTGAGTTTCACATACTGTTTGAAACGAGTGTGTGTTAGAGCGAGCGAGCAGAGTTCAGAAAGTCACACAGCCAGAGGTCAAAGTGTCACCTGACCTCTGAACGTGAGGCTTGTTGTTCCTCGAGAGCAGAGCCATGAACCCACCCTTTGTCTGACCCTCTGAACTCTGTGAAACAAACACGTTGTCTTACACTTCACTGACACATCTGACATCTTAAAGCCCCTGCATGGCTTTTACAACATGGTCTTTGCCTTTTTGAATAAAAATCGTTCTTTTTCTTGCCTTCTTTTGACAGGAAAGCATGGACCGCACTTCCTCTCGCCGGCCCGAGGAGCTGATTGTTCCAGGCTTTCAGCGCTCGGCCAATGAAAACTTGCCACATCATCACGGTAACTCTCCGCTCCTCATCCAACTCATGTCAGATCTGTTCAGGGGATGTAAATATGAAACATGCAGCGATAAATGATATGCCCGGTATCCCACAATGTCTTTTTCCACATCTTGAACTCCTGATTTGTCCTGAAGCTTTTTTATTTTTTATTATTTAGAAACTCCCAACACTTCATTGCAGCGATATGATTCTTGTACTTTTTTTTTATTCATTTAGTTATCAAGATCTTTATGGCTGCAGTATTGCATCTAGTAGAAGTATGTCTTTGTATATTTATATTTGTTGAAGCTAACCGCTTTAGCTGAAGCCTGCAGACTTTGTGTGTGTGTGCGTGTGCGTGTGCGTGTGCGTGTGCGTGTGCGTGTGCATACATGCACAGCGTGTAAATGTCGTAAAAGAAGAAACAGTTCTTTCCATATTTTACTCGCTTCACATTCTTTTCTCATACCTTTCTTTATGGGATCTCTCCAGCCAAAACACATTTGTGTTCCCCCCTCTCCTCCTCCGTCTCCATCTCCATCTAGGACAGGGCTCTCAACCTCATTTTCACTCCGGGCCACATCAGCATCATGGTCGCCCACAAAGGGCCGGTTGTAAATGTCACCACTCGTAACATATTGTTAAATAACGCTCTGCATTCACAGTTTAAAGTAGTCTTCAATGTACTCACAATACATTTCCATGTTAAATGTACAGTAACCAGCCAAAGAGCTGCTTCTATGACTGTGTTTCTCATAGTATCTCATAATTTTGACTTTCAATTTGACTTTCAATCTCATCATTTTGACTTTCAATCTCATCATTTTGATTTTCAATCTCATCATTTTGATTTTCAATCTCATCATTTTGACTTTCTCTCTCAGAATTATGACTTTCTATCAAAGTTATGACTTTCTATCTCATAACTTCGACTTTCTATCTCATAATTTCGACTATGGGGATATTTTTATTATCAAGTCTAACATTACTTTTTTTTTTTTTTTGCTGGCGGATTCTCGGGCCACATAAAATGACGTGGGCCGGGAGTTTGAGACCCCTGATCGCGGACATTGTCTCCCTTCATCACTGCAGGCTCTGCTCTCCAGATGGAGAGTTTACAGACAAGTGTTAACATTTTTAGCACTGCTCAGCACTTTTCTACTACCCCCCCCCCCCCCCCCCCCTCCCTATCCCCATCCTAATATATTCCCAGAACTCCCTTCAGCCATTGTGGAAATTCTTGGAAATACTTTTTGGAAAGCGGCCAACTTGTGGGGAGAAGAGGGGGTGTCTCTCTCCAACCTATTTTTTTTATCACGTTGCTTGTGTTTCTTTTAGTGGAGTGTCCGCTCTGCTGGTGTTTGGGGGTCTTCGCTTGCGTGAGAGCATTAAATATGGCTTCACGTGAATCGGGTGAGGTGTTGATTTAGGCCGGTAGGTCATCCAGTACCAGGCAGAGGAGAGTTTATGGTCAGAGGAAAAGATCATATGGTTGCATAAGCAGTGAAGTCGAATGTTTTCACTGTTTCCAAGCTGACTCGTTCAGTTTTTTTGAGAAACATTACATTCAGAGAAACATGACATCAACCTCACTGACGGGGCGTGCTGTATATTTAGATCATGCCAGGCTCGGGTTACATGCCCTCAGTTTATACTGGGCCTGCCTTCATGACCATCTGATGACATGTGTCTTGATGCGTACCGTGGTGTCGATTACATGCAAGCGAGCCAATTTACTTGAAAAGATTTAATGTTTCGTTCATAACTACGATCACTGCTTCACTTTAATGGCGTTCATTGTTTGTGCTGCTCTGGTACCTCTGGTTCTTAAACGTGAAGCCAATGCGGAAGTGTCTTACCAATTATTTCTAATGGCCAGCAGGGGGCGACTTCTTTGGTTGCTGTAAGTCTGATTGTATAGAAGTCTATGAGAAGATGACTCTACTTCTCACTTGATTTATAGCCTCAGTAAAGATGAGTTTGATAGTTTGTAGTCTTCTTCAATACAGCATGATGTTCATTGAGTAAATGATGGTAAAATAACCAATAAAGCAGGGTATGCTTGTCTCATTGAGCCGTCGGTTGTACTTAACTCCGCTCTCTCCTGCCACTTCTGGTTGCAAAAAGCCAAAAATGGCGATGGCAAAAAAACGACTTGCATTTCAGTAAAGATTGTTAAGAGAGAAAAGCATTCGTGCCAATGGTACCATCATTCTCCTCTGAGCTGCACTGGGCTACATTTTAATGTAAAACTGCAGCCGGCTTATCGGCCTTAAACACAAAGTGGTACTTCAACGGAGCAGCGGTGCAAGAGGGAAACACGTCCACACCCCAGATCAAGATGATGGAGGGGGATATTTTGCCTTGATGAAATGTTTGTTTTTGGTGTTTGCATATGTAAAGTGACAAATTGCAAAACGTGCGGTCTGTCCAGAAAGCCAGACATTCCAATGACAGCTGAACCAATGATTCTTCACCACCTCCTTATGAATGAGGAGGTGGGTCCCCCCAATAATGATAATGAATTCTCATCAAAAAGGTCTCAAATACAGCAGTGGAGGGTTAATTAATGTGGGCGGGACCCACCTAGGCTTTGAGAGGCTGTTAGCAAATGAGCTGTGATCTGATTGGACTAAACCCAGCACGCTTGTCTGAGCTGGAGATACTGTTATCCTCTGGGAACCTCAAATCTGTATAAAATGTCTTAAAGATCTTTCCAGTAGCTGTTGAGATGTTTCAGTTTGGACCAAAGCCGGGTCGCTAGCACGGCTATAAAGCATCTCGGTACTTTCCTTTACTGGAACAACTGAAAGTGCATATTTTAAGCCCAACACTCTCAAAAAATAGATTTTTATTTTTCATAAATGTCACATGACAGGATTTCTGGATATTGAAGTCCTGAAAAGTTTATTAAGCCGTTCATGTGAACTATTGAGAGAAAACATGAACAACTTTAATCATTCTGCGTCTGCTGTAGCTCTGTTTTCGTCATTAACATGGCGGCTACAGTTGAACTAAACGGATTCATATGATTTCTAATGATTATCAGCTGGTTGTGGATGCTTTAAAAATAATTTCTCAAACACCGTTACCCACTGAGGCGGGTGGATATCTGCTGTCCTGCAGCTTTTCACCGTCGCTCACTTTCTTCTTCCTTCCCTTTCTCCACCTCTCACGCAGACGACGATGTGGATCTGGAGCAGCTGGTGAATGACATGAACTCCTCCATGGAGAGCGTTTACTCTACGCAGGCGGACACGGCGCTGCTCCTGAACAACGGCCACGTGCCCGCTCCTCCTCACCACCACGTGCACCCTGCCTGCCCGGCACACGGCCAGGCCCACCGGCGTCACACCCCACCCCTGCCCCTTTCCTCCCCCTCCAGGGAGAAGCTGCGGCACTCCCAGCCCATGCACATCCAGGCCGTCAGGTAGACGCACAGAACCTGCCCCCTGCATCGATTTCTCCTTTTTATATTAAGCTGGAAGCACTGTGAAAATATGTTTGAAAAAACAAGACAGCATAGCCTCGAGAAGACCTTTTTCGTGTCATATATGTGTGCCATACCTTCTCTTTTCCCAAACTGATGCCAGTCATTGTGTGCATACAGTATTGTCAGGCTTTCATGAATAAACACCCAGCCATGACAATAGTGTGTGTGTCTCCCTCTGCAGGTGTCTGCAGGAAGAGCATCTGCTGCGTCCGGCCTCCCTGCCCGCCATCCCCAACCCTTTCCCCGAGCTCTGCAGCCCGGCAGGCTCCCCCGTTCTCAGCCCCATTCTGACCACCGACAACCACGTAAGCACGGCCATACCACCTTTCCTCTACTTTTGAAATACTTTTTTAAAGTTGTTACTGGTTAACACGATAGTTGGATGTATTTTGGACTCCTCAATGTATGTGATGTCCTTCACTTGACCACTATCACAAGAGAGGGTGTGTGTGTGTGTTTTGAAACCAGCTGACTGGCCTGTTATGCTCAGGTCAGAGCAGCATGTGTTGACTTTGGCTGCGGGACAGCCTTTCCTTCCATTACACAACAGCTCACCCTGGGTTATCTGAGTGTGTGTGTGTGTGTGTTATTGTGGAAGCGTCTATCAATCACACGCACACACAGAGTGACAGACATGTTTTGCTGTGGACGGAGGTGAGCAATGTCTCCAGGATGCTGCAGACAGAGTGCAGACTTCCGTAGCGGAGCTGGAAACACGGCTGGGAACGTCTGCAGGTCGGAACCTTCTGAATCCGTCCGCGGCAAGACAGGCGCCCATTTCCGGTTCACACGCTTAAACCTTGTCTCTTTACGTCACTGTGTGTGTGTGTGTGTGTGTGTGTGTGTGTGTGTGTGTGTGTGTGTCACAGCCTTGCCCTTCCTTCCCCCGGTAGAGCGTCCTGTCTCAGGAATGTTCCATCCCTCTCAAAGATGTTTTCAGGATGCCCACACTGAACAATAAAAGTTATTTTAGATGCTCTCATCGTGCACACACACACGCACGCGCGCGCGCGCACACACACACACACACACACACACACACACACACACACACGCATACACATACGATAAGGCCAAGCATTATTGATGCATTTCGTTGACATCAACTCACAAGGTCTAGAGTCAAAGAGCAAGTTTGCAGTTTGCACAAAGGATCTTTTGTGTGTTTGAGGTGAACAGATGTTGCATCATGTCTTTCACAGAACATCTTCATTTTGTTCACTTGTGCTCTTTTAACGCTTGTCTTGAATCTAAAGAGACGAATAATCACCCAGCGCTTGTTCCGGGGAACAAATACATTTTTTGTGATAAGTGGTGTGTTGGGATCATTTTAAATGCAGTTCGGTGTTTTTTTTCGTTTCGCTGCTTTGCGTATGTTTGTATCTGACATCGATGAGTCGTTTCAGCATTTTGCTTCTTCTTTACTGCATTTTTCACGGCATGTCACCGGTGATGCGGATCATGGGAAACACGATAATTTGATCAGTTCACGAGCAATAATTGATCAGACAGTGATACATTGATGGGTAACTTCTGTATTTTTCAACCTGCACCCTATTTTCCCTTGTTTTTGCCTCTGACCGGCTCTGATTGTTGTTATAAGCGTCTTCACAACATTATGGAAAGAGTGTTGCTCAAGGGGAAGCCACGTTCAGAAATTGACATGTTGCTGCAAGATAATGGTGGAAACGTGACTGCCAGCCGGTCAGAGTTTGACAGACAGACGGGTGAATCCGGCCAAAAGGTGGGATGGAATGCTGTGGAAATGGAAGGGAGGAAGATGGAGTCGGCGTCTCTTGCTGCTTTGGAGAGTTGAGTTTGCCTGAGGTGGTGGAGGGGGATGAGAGGTGAGGCGCTGCGACCTGGCAACCCGGAACTTCGTGGGTTGGGGGCGGAGTTTCGGGGTGCGCGGTGGCGTCACGGTCGCTGGCGTCACGCCGGTGTGTTTGCATGTAGGTAGATTGTGTTGGTTTGTTTTTTCCTAGCGTGACTTTGGGAAAGTTGAGAGGAGTTGGCACGGCTTGCTTGTTGCGTCGATGCTCTTAGCAGGCGGACTGTGGTCGAGTGCAGAAAACGCGAGTGTGCAGGTATTTATAGGAGTGTGGCCGGAAGTGGGCGAGTGGCTGAGGTGTGGTCCTGCTCGTGAAATTCAGCTTAGTTTTATCTCCAATTACCAGAGATGTGCACTTAAGTTTCTAGGAAATCAGTTATTCAGCATGTGAAAAACATGTAAAAACAAGTATTAGACCAAAATGATTGATTAATCGACTGAGAGGGGGAAACCCTCGTGGGTTGGCGATGTTAGCATATGTTAGCATTCTGATGTTAGCATTCAGCTCAAAGCCCCGCTTTGCCTCACAGAGCTGCTAGCGTGGCTGTAGACTTTTAGTCTTGTTTCGCAATGTTATGATATGTAATGTAAAATCTTCCGAAAGCAGCCCCGGTGTCAAATGGCCTCCCTTGGTGGATGCATGTGAAACCTTCATGTACTTTAATCCTCTCCTATGCCACGGCTAGTCTTCGGCTGATTGAATGAAACCTTCCCTGATCAAATCACTAAAGTTCAGCGAGATCAGCGTCACACTGGCCAGACGTCCGTGCCTCTGCTGGCGTGCTATGTTATGTAATGTCATATGCAAGCTAAGAAAGGCTATATGATAGAGAAAAGGTTGTGGAGATCTTAGAGGAGCTGTATGCGTGGATGTGTGCAGGTCAGTTCAGTTGTGTTGAGGACCGCTGAGGATGTCTTGCACAACAATGCAGACGAGACTCTCGGGCGTCTACAGACAGATTGTATTTGCATTGGCTCTGCTTTATCGGAGGATCTCTCTCCCTCCAGCTGTAGAGTTGGGATCAGAGCATTCTTCTCTAAGCTTCCGTCTTTTCTCAAAGGGATACACATGTTATAAAACCGTGTCTGTGCGTGACATGACATTGTGTTTGATAGTTGAAAGGGTTTGTCCTCGGGGTGTCATGAACATGCTACTGTGAACCGATAACATGACGCCGCATCTCCATGAGATGTTAGAAACACACCGAAGGGAAAACTCTAAACACGAAGCTTCGTCAGTAGTCTGATTGTAGACGATGCTGAACGCTGTTTCCCACGCAGTATTACACCACACAGTTCAGTCATGTTACCCCGGCTTTCACAACAATTTGGTCAGGACCTGTCTGTCATCACTGGGCGCATTGGGTTTTCTTTGGCATCACGACGGCGGCTGTAACGCAACTCCTGCTTTTATTTGTGGCCAGAGACGCGGCATTACGAACATCAGGGAGGCCCACTGGTAAAAGAGACCATTGATCAAGCAAAGAACTCTGGTTCAAGACCCCTGTGTTGGCAAGCATCCATCCTGCTGAAGTAGCTTTGAGCAAGACACCGAATGTCTTCCAGCTCAGGGTTCAGTGCTCAGAAAATGACCTTAACCTCTGACCTCCCTGTGGAAAAAGGCAGGAGAAAAGACGGTTTTAATGTGAAAAAAAAGGATGTGAAAGAGTCAGTTTCTCATGGTTTGTTATTCGTTTTGTGGTCTGATTATTGAAATATCTGGTGCTTGCAAAATTTTAGAAAATTTGCCGTCTGATCGATTGGCTGTTTTTCTTTTTCAGCCTTGCCAGCAGTCTCTAGGGACGGCAGTGTTGGTCGATTTGGTCGGTCCACCGTTTTCATCCAGACTGAAATACCTCGACAGCTTTTGGATAAACGGCCATGACATTTTGCAAAGATATTCACAGTCCCCAGAGGAGGAATCCTAATGACTTTAGTGATACACTGTAGCAGTGTCATGAAAAGTAATTCAAGACCAAAGCTCTGAGTCACGCTCTCTGTTTAGGACTCATACCTCCCCCTCTGTCTGTGGTCAGCTGATCAACTTCTGCACGCAGTGGTCTGCTGACCCACTGCAATCAGATCAGGTGCATGTACACGTGTGTGTGTGTGTGTGTGTGTGTGTGTGTGTGTTTGTGTAATGCCACTCAGTGAGTCTTTGTGGTGGCGCTCCAATGAGGTGAAATTGAGTTTGGCCTGTCTGCAGAGCTAATCAGCTATGTCTGGCTTGAAACCTGAACACTCACAGACATGAAAGACAGCTGACACTGTAACAGACCAGAGTGGGAAGTCTCCACCAACCAGCATTCAGATGCTGACATTAGTGGAAGCCGCCACCAGACGGACAGATGCAGCTGCTGGTATGATCATTTCTTACAGGACACTCTCAGAATTGTCTGTTAATTTAATATTATATATTTATATTCGCCATTTAACACGTTATTTTGTAAAGTAAACAAGTTACATCAATTGGTCTATCAGATTCAGAATAGGGTTTATTGCCAAGTAGCTTATTCACATACTAGTGGTGCAGACAACAAACAATAACAATCATATACAAAACATAGTAAGGAATAAAAACTACAATAAAATATAAAAAGATACATTAAAGAATACTACAGTATAATATGTACATTATAACTGTGCATATTGCTACACAACATTTAACATCAAAGCTACATTAATAGATGTTTTTAGTTTAACAATGAAAGAAGATTTATTGTACAACTAGAAATCACAAGGCAGCAGACATAATGTCCAATCATGTGACATCGACCTGGAAACTATTACCATGGTGACTCCACATCAACATAGTGTTTGTTATGTAAGGAAGACGTGACGTCCTGAGCTGGTTTCAGGACCAAATACACGACCACATTAGATCCACATTATCCTTTTTTTTTTTTTTTTTTCCAACATCCATATTTTTCCCATTTTTCTTCCAGTTTTACATTAGCTTCTGCCACAATGTTGCAAAAAGATAGTGGCCGTCACTACCCCTCCACTCTGAACAATTCAAGATCGCTTTTACAATCAGCGGGTCGTATTACTGTAGAATAGATCTGCTCCGGCTTAAAACAACCAGATTGTGTGCGTGTGTGTGTGTGTGTGTGTGTGTGTGTGTGTGTGTGTGTGTGTGTGCGCACACGCTTGTGTTAGTTGGTATGTGTCTGTACATTCGTTGTGTGTTTGCGTACAGCCTGATAGGTTTAGGGGCCCATAAACCTCTTGGTCAAGTGGGCCTGACCCTGGCGCAGATTATTGTGTTTGAGCTCTGACCCTGTGGCCTGCGTGTGTGTGTGTGTGTGTCTTTGGTTATAGGCATAAAGGTGACTGTCCATGACCCTTCAATCCAATATGCCGTGGCTACAAGCCCGCTTTACGTGTGTGTGTGTGTGTGTGTGTGTGTGTGTGTGTGTGTTAGAAGCAGCATAGGAGACCAATAACCCTGTACATAACCCCCCCTCACCCTCTCTGGTGGAGAGGAAAAGACTGATGTGGGGGAGGGTAAAACAGAAGGGGGAGGACTGAGCCAAGGTGAGTTAAATTGCATTGTGTAAAGATAAAACCTGATAAACAATGAGGAAGAAGGCCAAGGGTTTGAAGGACCTTGCAGGTAGAACAATTGTTTGAAAGTTAAAGAAGAAATACAGAGTCTGAAATGGAAGAAATTAGAAAGAAAAGGGAGGTTAAAGAGAAGGAAAGTGAGCTTGCTGTCGCTCCCTATGCCCACCCTTTCTTTCTGGTGTGCTCATCACACACATGAACATGCACTCAGTAAGAGCCCAGCGTTATACTGCTCCCCCAACGGCTGCAAAACTTTAGCGTGAGACGGGAGGGAAAAGTCGAGCAGTAAAAAGAAAAAACATAGTTTGTCATTTTGTCTTCCTCTTCTGAGGATGTGTGTGTGTGTGTGTGTGTGTTTGACTCATAGTTCTCATGCACACTGTATTAGGGGCCAGCTGGGTTGGCCTGTGCCCTACACATTAGCCTTATTATGACTCAGTATTGCATTACTCACATTCCTCCATAGCTCTTTCTCTATTCCTCTCTCTCCCACCCTCCCTTTGTTTTCTTTATCTCCCAATCTCTCTCCCTCCCTCCCTCCCTCCCTCCCTCCCTCTCTCGGCCGGGTAGATTTGCTGAGCAACCATCCCCTACTGCCTCAGATCGAATCACCCCACCGTTTTCTTTCAACTGCCTTCTTTGCAAACCTCGAAGCCCGTCGGTGTGCGTTACACATGTTGCTCCGGTCCCAACACTCTCGCATAGTATTTCACATACAGCTGAGGAGGAGGAGGAGGAGAAAGAAGAGGATAAGAGGGAGGGGGTAGAAAATAAAACCGTCAGGCAGCTCAGATGAAATGTCAGTGGATGCATAAGAATAAGGGATGTGTTCGTGTGAGTGTTCAGTGATTGGCTCAGTAGTTTGAGCTTGTTTCCCTCTATCCATGTGCGTGCGTGTGTGTGTGTGTGTGTGTGTGTGTGTGCGTGTGTGTGTGTGTGTGTGTGTGTGCGGGGGGAGTTGTGGGTGTGTTTTAGGCAGAGAGACTGTTTCTTTTGGTGCGGCGCCATTGGTAAAAGGAGCTGACGGTGATCTTTTTTGGAAGGGGATGAGGGGATTTGAACGCAGCCCTGAACATAAGCGTGTCGAGTACGTGACAGGTAGCAGCTCACCGTTTGAAAAATCCCACACTGGGTTAATCCAATGTGAGGAGGAGGAGGAGGAGGAGGAGGAGGAGGAGGAAGAGGGAGGGAGGGAGGAGAGGAGCAGAGCGGTGGCTCATACAACTCTTAGCAGCTCAGCCGTTCTGCTGCCCAGCACGAGAAGAAGGGGCAGGCTGTCTCTCTTTCGCTCTCTCTCTTTCTCTCTCGTCCTTCCTCTGTCACTTCCTCCCTCCTCCCCCTTCTTCCCTCTTACCTCTCTTGCATTCTCCTTGCCAATCTGTCCCTCCCTCCCTCTCTTCCTGACTTCCTTCCCCCCTCCTCCTCCTCCTCCTCCTCCTCCCCTCTTCCTCTCTCCCTCTGTGTCACTGGAGAGCGTCTCAGTGTGAAAATGCCATCCTGCTCTCCAGACTGTTGCCTCTTTCAGGCTGTGGAGGTAAGAGACTTTGTGTGCGCCTTCCAGTCTTTTCTGGATGTCCGTCGCCAGCTGTGTGTGCATGTGTGTAAGTATGTGTGCGGTTATCCGTTTGCAGCGATGGGGACCGTTCATTTTTTTCCCCTCTCTCAATGTTTCTGAAACTTTTCTCATACAAAACTCCTGCGTCACAAAATCACTTTTTGTCTGACGGGGGCGTGCGGGAGATGAGGAGGGGGTCTTCTGGCTTCACAGGGGCAGAGAGCGCTGTGACGTTGTTGCTGATTGCATTCGGAGTCTCTCTGCGACGCCTTGCTGGTGTTTTGTGTCATTTCTAGGCCACCGTTGCTGTTGTTGTTCGGCGTTTTGTGTGTTTCCACTTTGCAGTTCCATTGTTCGACTTCATTTTCCATACCAAACCCCCCCCCCGCCCCCTCACACACCCCCCAGCCCTCCGGCCCTCGCCTATCACTAGCTTTGTGTCTTGTTTCATGTCATTTCCAACAGTTGTTCTGCGGTGGTTTTGTGTGACGTGCAGGGCAGCAGAATCCCTGCTGTGAACAGAAGATGTTAAGTGTGTGGGTGTGTGAGGACACACACACACACAAACATCCACACACACACGCGCGCGGTTTCTCTCTGATATCTGGAGGATAATCGGAGTCGTCTTTATGGTCTGCAGGCACTTTCCCATGTTCATTTGCTCGTATTACTGTGTGTTTTTGTGTGTGTGTGTGTGTGTGTGAGAGAATCTGCTCCTACAGTGGCGTGAAGCAGCTGGTCTGTAGTTATCTGTGCAGCAACACACTCGGAGAAGACTAAATTACACTGGTTTAAATGTCGCTTGGTTGAAATGGTTCAAAATGGCGCAACAATGGGAGGTGTACTGCGGCTTGGAGCTGTACCCGTTTGCTGCTCCCAGCGGTGACATTTTGAAGAACAAAACAAGTTTTATTTCTCTGTCCAAGTGCGAATATGTGGTCTTTCTACTTTTCTAATTGTGGACACGTTTGCATGTGATGAAAGATGTTTCGTTGTGGTTTGTGCGCGAGCGGATTGCGTGCGTGTTTGTGGATGTGCGTATGAGTGCGTTTGGGTGAGCTGTGGACAAAAGGGTTGAACGGAGAGCACAGCGGCCGGCCGACCTTTCCTGGACGCCATCCTTCTTTTTTCTTTTTCTTTTTTAAAGCGGTTCTCATGTTGGAGTGATAGAATAATGTGAACAGGACTTTTTAAGACTGGAGTTGACAAAGAACCTGGTTATGGAGGTAAATGTAGCCTCTGATCTGTTCATTTCGCCCTTTGTCTCTGCGGATCCAAATTCCCGGAAGTGGCTCAGGACGCGCGTCGCCTTCTGAGTGTTATCGGACTTTCTCCAGCCGGACCTTCATCTCGTTTACATATTCTCATTATTATCCCCGTGTGTTTTCAGATAGTTAAGGTGTGGAGCGAGGATGGAGCCGGTAAAGTGGTGGAGATCCCAGCAGACATGACGGCCAGAGATGTGTGTCAGCTGCTGGTCTACAAGAGCCACTGTGTGGACGACAACGCCTGGACACTGGTGGAGCACCACCCCATCCTTGGCCTTGGTAAGGATGTGCGTATGTGTGTGTGTGTGTGTGTGCGCAGTATATGCACCCAAGCACCGATTTGGCACGCTGGTATCTGTATGCATGCTCCTTTTGGCCGGACTGGACATGCATTCTACTTTTGGTACTTTGTGCATCTCTGTATCTGGCTATATGCAATGATGTAGCAGTTTATAAACAGCAGTTTGCTAACCACCACTAATTTGAGCCAAAGTTAGCGGATATGTTTTCCGAAAGGAGCAATAACCGTTTCTCTTTTTCTGTTAAAGGCAGTGTCTTTCAGTAGAGAACTTTAAATATGTAACTCAGCCATGAGAAAGTGTATGGAAGCCAAATGTAAAGTGAAAAGACGGGTACAATGAATTATAGAGGGTTGATCTGCCACTACATTCCTGTTTGTTTGTCTCTAGTGGGTTTTTAAGAGAATGTCTTTTCTGCCGGTGTGTTTTCAGTCTTGTGTGTGTGTGTGTGTGTGTGTGTGTGTGTGTGTGTGTGTGTGTGTGTGTCTCTCAACCCCTTTTGTGTGTCCCTGCATGGTTGGGGATACTGTCTTGCGTGCACCCTCGGGGTGTATGTTCACTTGAGCATGGCACGAGTGCTGGTATGCCTTCTATACGGCTCAGGGAGGGAGGTGTGGTGGACGTAGGATTAAGCATTTTCCATGTTCTGCTCACGTGTCTGTTCCCTCCCAATCGTTTGTTCACGGGGGGGGGGATAAAAGGAGCAAAAAACACGAGACTCATGCTTTGCCTCCTCACTTTAGCTGCGTCTCCGTTTTAAGCTTTATTTATTTCTCTATTCTTTTTTTTTTCTCTGGGTCTGTCTTTGTCCTCGGTGAGGCTTTCCTCCTCCCGAGATGTATTTTTAGAGTCAAAGGATCGCTTTGTGCTTTGCTGCTTGATCTGCGTTCCTGGGAAAAAGTGCACTGGAGAGATGGAATGTGAGGTGAGGAGAGAGGGAGGGAAAGAGAGAGAGAGAGAAATGAAGGGAGAGAGAATAAGAGAGGTTGAGTGTGTGTGTGGTGGGGGGGGGGCTGGACTAAAGCGTCATACCAGAGAAGCAAGGAACCAATCGCGCCTCTCTGTCGGACGAGCCCCTAGCCTTTCTAGCCAATCAATCTTTCCTTAACCCTCCACAGGAAATTACACTGCCAGCGTGCAGCACAGTCAGACAGTCAGACAGTCAGACAGTCAGACAGTCAGACAGTCAGACAGTCAGACAGACAGACAGACAGACAGTCCCTCCCTCCCTCCCACCCTCCCTCCAGAATATATCAGACATTCCCACCCCTAAACTGCAGCCAGAATACATTATTAGCAAGAAAAGCCTCTAAAGTTTTACCAAAATGTGTGTTTGTGTTAATAAAACAAGGCTTTGTGAGTTAATCTGGACGGGGAATTGGTGCTAAATCCTAGTTGCTATCATTTTATGTGTCTCCATGCAGAACTAGAACATCCTGTCACTATCTATTTCTAACTCTGAGATCATATACCCTCAACTTCAAGAAAGAGGAGCGCGCACACACACACACACACACACACACACACACACACACACACACACAGAGAAAGTAATTGTGCCTCTGTGGTGCACGGTGAGCAGGTTAGGCCTGTGTGAGCTCTTAATGTTCGGTTGTGTGTTTGTCTGTGGCTTGTACTTTGCTTATGGCTTCGCTGCTCTCAGCAATCAGCCTAAATACACAGGAAAAACGGGAGAGTAATTTTTCCGGAGTTACAATTATTTTCCACTGAAGGAGTCATATTTAATCATTTTGGAGTGTAATTACTTCCAGTAGCCAGTAGAGTGTGAGTAAATATTCAGAATAAAATCTATTGGAGTAAAACAGCGTGACCACGCCCACAACGGTTCCTTAAGTTTCGTTTCTGCCGCCATGACACCTCTCGCTACACTGGAATGAGCTGACGTTTTATGGAACGGAAGGGCTGAAGTGAGGAACAGAAGACGGCATTTGAAATAACATGTCAGGTAAGGTCATTCGTTTTGGTTAACTTCATGTGTGTAAGGTACATTGTGTAGCAACATTGCAGCTAACCTAACGTTACTTCACTATTTGCATTGTCAGATATGAGCCGTAGCTTCTGATTGTTCGCGTTAGCAGATGCTAACGGTAGCTTCTAACGTTTTCACATAACTTAGTCACAGTCAAACGTTAGCTTCTAACGCATTAACATCAATTCGCAAAATATTTGGTGGTTTATGGACATATTAACGTCGACACACCTGGATTAAAGTCTCAATAAAGTAGTATTAGCTATCATCAGTAGCCAGCGGACTTCACTGAGCAGGTGCATGTGTGTTTTATTCTGTGTAGAGGGGCTGTCTTTTGCTGCAGTTAGTTGGTGCAACAGGTACATTTTACTGTGAAAATGGCTATGTAGAATTTGCAGTTTGTTGGCGTCAACACGTGTATTTTACTCAGAAAGGAGCTGTTAACGACCGTTTTAAGCTGCATTTGTTGGCGCTAACCTGTGTATTTTACTCTGAAAAGAGCTGTTAAAAACCGTTTTAAACGGACTGTTTCTAGCTGCGTTTGTGGGCGCTAACACGTGTATTTTACTCTGAAAAGAGCTGTTAACGACTGTTTTAAGCAACTGTTTCCGGCTGCGTTTGTTTGCGCTAACACGTGTATTTGACTCTGAAAAGAGCTGTTAACGACTGTTTTAAGCAACTGTTTCCGGCTGCGTTTGTTTGCGCTAACACGTGTATTTGACTCTGAAAAGAGCTGTTAATGACTGTTGGACTGTTTCTAGCTGCGTTTGTTGCCGCCAACACGTGTATTTGACTCTGAAAAGAGCTGTGTTGATGGACTGTGTTTCGCTGCAGTTCATCAGCACCCTGGTCGATGCAACATGTGTGTTATACTTTGAAAAAATGCACTTCACTCTGTTGACTGCTAAAACTAGCTGGGCTTGACATTGGCACGGGCCACTCGCGAAGTGCGGGTAGAATTCCGCAGCATAAGCTGATTGATCTGTTGCACTGTGGCATGCTAGAGACGGCCAAGTCGGAGACAACCAGGTGAAGTAGACATTGTTCAAGATGAGACAACTGGTTACATTTCTGATGATGTGTTCACGCCAAACGCAGTAGATTACATACAAAGTCTATGCACAGCCACTATGAGACTGGAGTGACGCGAATTGGCGATTCAAGCGAATGAACAGGTCCCTTTAGTACAGCGTAATAAAGACGTGCTTAAAATGTCCCTCGTTTTTATAATGAAATAGTTTACCCTTGTGGAGACCTACTATTAGTCCATGCATCATGTCTTTCTAATGTTGGCTTACTGTGGTATTACTAATGTTGGCAGTCAGCTGTTTCTGATAATGAAACTAATTTAATTGTTTTTGTCATGAAGGATGCAAGCTGTAAGAGTGAAGTACAGAGATCGTCAGAAGTACATTTGTTATGAGGGGCAACTAACCTTCAAATCATTTTTGGATTGTGGTGAGTGAAAAATATTGCACACACTAACCTGTGGAACAATACACTTGGGATGTCACTCTATGTTTTGCATACCTGAAAGTCTTTTCCCTGGAATAGCAAAGGTCTGCATGGAACACTGTCAGTTTTGGGATTACAATGTTCAAGTGAAGATGGCCTTCTGATTGCTGTCTGTTATGTTTTTCTGCAAATACACAACCGATTCATCACTAAGCTTGTCCCTTGGTATTTTGTCTTCACAGTTGCCAAGAAATTTGACCTTCCAACCTTGGACTTAAAAGTCTATGATGAATCAAAGACCGAAGTTGATGAGGAGGTGTTTGAGTTTCTACTAAAGAAACAAGACATTGGTGTGCTG
This sequence comes from Melanostigma gelatinosum, assembly GCF_949748355.1. NCBI lineage: Eukaryota > Metazoa > Chordata > Actinopteri > Perciformes > Zoarcidae > Melanostigma > Melanostigma gelatinosum. The sequence continues at coordinate 18,939,916 of NC_136650.1, read as the reverse complement.
GAGATTTGTCTACCCCAAGACCCAAATCTTGAGGGTTAGTTACTTATTAGCTTATAACTTCATATTTATCTGTACGGCTTGGTCAATCTAACATGTTTTGAATATGCAAGACAATTTAATATATCTGAGTTGGGGTTTTTTAAAATCTTATTTAGATATTTTGAAATCATCTCTGCTCACCCTTTCCACAATTTCTGGAACTGTTGTGGGCATGATACAATGTGAAATATTTGCATTCCTCTAATAATGGATGTGTGCACTTATATTGTCTTATAGTCACATTGTTAATCACATTAGTTCAATGTTAATATGATTTCTAGATTCTTTGAGCTCCCCTTCATGCTCCTCCTTTGCAAGCTTCAGTGGAGACAATGAGAGGGACTCGGACGACACCACTATATTGCAGCATAGTCCTGCTACAAGACAAAGAGATGAGGGAAGTCATCTAGCTCAGGTAAGCTCTGCAGTTTCCCTTGCATCCTTTCTGAAGGTTTAAAAAAAATGCCAAGGTTGAATGGTAAATGGCTGAATAACTGAAGTTGTAAAATTGTGGCCATTCTGTTTGATAATACTTGATGTCATTATTGTTTTAAACGTTTCATTGTGTTCATTTTTGTTCTTCCCACTTAGATGATTGAAGACATCCTGAAGAACAAACCTGGAGGAGAGAGGATCATGAATGAGTATGCCCGAACAAAAAGCCTAACGGATGCCAGAAGACGTGATATGGTCAAGATATTGGTCGCACATATGACAAGTGAACATGGGTATGTTGTCATGTTGTTATTATTACATACCTGCACTCCTAATACACATGTGTGTCTTGAATTGACACAGTACAACACCCCTCTTTTAGCAGGTGGAATTTACACATCAATACTTTTGATTGGAGCACATATAGTAAAGTCTGTGTGTTTGTGTGTAGGACAAGTCCTTCAAGGCGCGTTAAAGAGGACTACGCAAGGGGCATCACTACCTTGTACCCATACCTGGCCGATCCTAGGAGCAAGTTAGGCTATGTAAGTACATTAAAACGTCTAACTTATTTACTTTTCACTTGCTTGGAATGTAAATATTTCAACTGCTGTTTTACAGATGGGTAGTGTTTTTATTTCAAATAAAGATCTGTAAACATTACTGCATGGCAACAAGGGCTGTCACTTTTTGAACATTTGTTTGAATGTAATTAACATTCAAACTCTAATGACTCATTTGAATAAAAAATGTACAGTCTATATCCACAGCTGACTGTTTAACGTAGTTTACTTTGTCACCCAACAGAGGGCGCTCTAACGTATTGCGTGTCATTTCATATTTGTTCGAGTGTTATTTTTGGAAAAGGTGACAGCCCTAATGGCCACCATCTCTGCCTTCCCCGTAAGTTGAACTCTGGCGGTGTTAAAGCTCAGTTTACTTTCGCACCGCAAGGGTTAGCCCATTAACAAGACACAACACTAACCGTGTAATACAATAACCTCTGTTTTTCAAAATAACTGTCATTAGAAAGAAAGGCCTCATCACAATACTAGGAAATATGATAGTTTTTGGGGAAAGATTAAACTATTTCAACTTGTTCAATCAAACTGAATAACCCTTTTTACTTTAGGAGCATTATTACAATGCAGAAGATGGGAGTGGGTATCTGGCATGGAGACTGAAATTTGTTCAGAAGGAAGCATCGGAGGGAAAAAAGAAGACCTGCAGTCAGTCACAAACACTAACTGGTATGTGTGAAGTCTAATTCATAATGCATGATGAGGGAATAATCATATAATGTATATATATATATATATATATATATATATATATATATATATATATATATATATATATATATATATATCCTATTTTTCTTCTGGAGACGTAAGTGCCTGCATGGCCATCCTTGCAGAGTTTTCCAAGCCTTATTTCTTATATCTTAGGACATAATATCATATACTAACCCAGTAATTGATAAAAGTGCCACCACTATTACAGGTGGTCCAAAAGCAGAAAGAGACTCATTCAGAGTGGAAAACGGGCTAACCACAGAAAGCCTGTGCTGCGAGGCCATTGCGCTTATGAAGCATACAGCTGATGAAGCAACTGTGAAGGAGAAGATGAAGCAGACCTTTACCTATCGCCAAGACATGGTTCATGACCCAGTGAAGTCCTCTGAACTATTCACAGCGTTTCCAAGATTCCTGGACATGGCAGGACTGGTATGTGAACGTTCTACTGCCACTGTCATGACAATATTATTTCTGTTCTACAATAGCCTGGGTAGGGTTGTAAGATCTGTCATGACCATGGTGCTACACCATAATGTTTACTGTTCTGTTTTGACCAATTCTATCTTGTCTGCAGATTGACCAAGACTTTGGTCTGATGTTTGGGGATGCTGCTACTACAAAGTTCCTGGAGAGATGGCCTACTATCTACAAACAGAAAGTCCTCGAACAAAGCCGTGGCCTCACACAGACAGCCGATCTTCAAGACCTGGTTCAAAATGCTGAATGCACAACAGACGTGGAAAATGGTATGCTAAAAGTTAAGGATCATAGTTATGGAAGAGAGAATAGTTTTTGAATGAAAAATGGATTGACTGTTCGCTTGTAGTAAATGCTTGTTTATGAATTTTTACTTCCAGGATGGGACAGTGACATGTCATCCATTTTGGTTCTTGTCCACCTTCTACCACCATCACCACATGGCCGCAAGAGACCAGGAAAACTCTCAGCCAGACAAGCCAGTGACCGTCTTGTGAAATTCATTAAGGTGAGGTTACAGTTCAATTAAACTGGAAAATCGTCACTGTTCTGTCCCCTTTTCTAAACCTTTCAATCCTCTTTTTAAGATTATGGTCAATTAAGACATTTCCTTAAACTGACTAATTTTATAGCTGACTAATTCATTATTTTTTCTGTCACAGACTGGGATGAGCATCCAGGGGCATCTGGACGGCATCGTGGAAAGCCTTCAACCATACCTGCTAGCTGTGGGGACCCAGAAGAGTCTGATTCACAAATACTTCATTGTGATTGACAAGCATGCAATACCTTGTAAGTCACCAGACACACTTGCCTGTTTTGATGAGCTTTTCAAAGCTCATTTTGTCTTTGGTACTTCGTACAACCAGGATCTGGTAAATGTGTACAACTTCTTGCAAACCACGATCTTTGAAATCGATGTTGATACCACTAAGGTGAATCCAAGGGTTGCAGAGTTGAGGGCTCGGATGCTGCATTGAGTTGATACGAAGATGTTTTGTTTTATTTGCAAAATCCCCCAGGCAAACACCAATTCCCTGACAAAACACTTGAAGTTGATCCACGGACTTTGTTCAGGAAAGACCCTTCGTCTTAAATGTGGTCAGGCTGGTTGTTCACTAGTTTATGGCACTTTTTCTGGGTTTCGAAAGCATCTAAATAAAGCACATGAACCTTGTTCTGATCCTGGTGAAGGCCCATCTACATCTGAAGATTTAGCAGCAAGTAATTTTGATGACTTGCCAGCAAGAAGTTCACCTTCTGACTCAGTCCTTCTCAAAAGGAGTCTTGTAGACAGCTGCGCTGCAACAGTAGCCGAACTTAAAGTGGCAGGCGTAAGTGAAACAACTGTTAACTCTTTGGTAATTTCGATGGAAGAGATTGTTGACGATATCCATAATCAAGCAAAAGAATCTGTGAAGAAGTGTCTATCTTTACAGGAGCCTATCAAAAGCGACATTGAGAGCAAAATTGATCAGTGTTTCGAAAAAATGGAAAATCCCTATGGTGTATTAAATTCTGAGAGTAAAAGAAGGCAGTATTTTACAGAGAAGTGGGGAAGGGTAGACTTAGTTGAATATGTTCTTGGTACAAGATTTGATACCCTACGCAATCGCACCACTGGAACTTATGATCAGGTTGTTGTCACTGATAAATTAGTTTACATCCCTATTTTGAAAACTTTACAATTTATTTATCAACATCCTAACATAAAAGAGATGATGCAGACTTCAAGTTCAGGAGAAAATCTTCATGACTTGTGCGATGGAGATCTTTTCAAGAGTCATGATCTATTTTCAAAACAGAAGCATGCCATTCTGATTCAGCTTTTTTATGATGATTTTGAAACTGCAAATCCTTTAGGCTCAAAACGGGGAATACATAAATTAGGTGCACTCTATTTCACCTTGCGGAATTTTTCTCCCAAGTACAACTCAAATCTGCTTAATATTCATTTGGTCGCTTTATTTCATGCCCAAGATGTTAAAACATATGGCTTTTCTAAAATACTTGATCCACTTATGCAGGATATTAAAATACTTGAGAAGGATGGAATTCGGGTCCCCTTGTATGATCAGCCAGTGTATGGAACTATTGTCCAAGTTACAGGTGACAACCTTGGTCTTCACAGTTTGTTTGGTTTTGTTGAATCATTCAGTGCCAGATATTGTTGCCGCTTCTGTCTTGCTGAGAAAGAAGACTTTCAGACTGAGTTTAATGAAGATTCACCCAAGATAGTTTTGCGAACTCGCGCACTTCATGCGGAACATTGCCAAATGATGGAGACAAATCCCACTCTTCCCTATGTGATGGGCGTTAAACGTTCTTGCATTCTAAATTCCTTGCAATATTTCAATACATGTGAAAACTTCTCTGTCGATATTATGCACGATATCTTGGAGGGAGTGGCACAATATGAAATGAAACTTCTATTACTGCACTTGAAAGATAAGTACACAACATTAAAAGAAATAGACTGTAGAATTAGGAGTTTTAACTATGGCTATATGGAGCAAAACAACAAACCTCCTACAGTTAAGTTAAGGGAGGACTCAAATGACTTGGGGTTGAATGCAATCCAATCCTGGTGTTTACTTCGCAATCTACCACTTATCTTTGGAGACTTGGTTTGTCCAAATGATCAACACTGGTATTTGCTACTGCTTTTGCTTCAAATTGTAAACATTGTATTTTCACCAAAGTTATCAAAGGGTATTACTATTTTTTTGAAACACTTAATCGTGGAACACCACAGGTTGTTCAAGCATTTGTTTCCAAACAAAAGGCTGCTACCAAAACATCATTTTATGGTGCATTACCCTATGTGTATTCTTAAAATTGGACCACTTTTGCATAGTTGGTGCATGCGCTATGAAGCAAAGCATCATTTCTTTAAGAAACAATTAAAAAGCTTCAAAAATATCACTAAAACTTTGGCCAAGAAACACCAAAATCAAATAGCATACAGGTGGCAGACATTTGATCCCAATGAAGTGATAATTGGTCCAGGTAATATGGTAGCTTTAAATGTGCTAGACTGGGGCTATGAGATAGCTGAGACTATTCAGGTACCAATTGACACCAAGGTTTTAAATATTAGATGGGCCAAACACCATGGAAATATGTATCGGACGGGTTTAGTCGTTTGTCTGAAGGTTCATTGTGAGATGCCAGTTTTTCACAAAATCCACCATGTAGTTCTGAAAGATGAGAGGTTATTGTTTGTTACATTTGCCCTGCAAACAGTGTGTCTTGATGAGCATTTTAATGCATATAAAGTTGTGTGCACAAAAGACGGACCTCATGTAGTTGATGTGAAAGAGATTTTCTGTTATAAAGCATTTGATGTACAAATGTCATACAGGTGTGATGATGCAAGTTTGTTTATTGTGCCATACTGTTTCCTATGATGTCATAGTGAAAAGGCCAAAGTGTTCCAAAGGTCCAAAATGTATTCTGTAAAATATGTATGGATACATTGCACATTTGTAATACAAAATAATAAATTGTGCTTTGGTAAATACTGATATCTGATTTATTTAACTTGTTGGGTTTAATGATAACCTTCCAGAGTAAGTTCTCTCAGGTTTTAATCATAATTTAGTTCTCTATGGAGTGTAATTTAGTTCTATATGGAGTGGAATATAGTTCTATATGGAGTGGAATATAGTTCTATATGGAGTGGAATGTAGTTCTATATGGAGTGGAATATAGTTCTATATGGAGTGGAATGTAGTTCTATATGGAGTGGAATGTAGTTCTATGTGGAGTGGAATGTAGTTCTATATGGAGTGGAATGTAGTTCTATGTGGAGTGGAATGTAGTTCTATGTGGAGTGGAATAGTTCTAAGTTGAGTAAAATGGCAGTAGAGTTGTTTTCATTTTATGCTACATAGAGTAAATTATCATCATCTAGAGTTAAATACAAACACTGAATAGAGTAAAAAATACTCTGAATCATTAACTCTGAGGCAAGAGTAGATTTTACTCTATATAGACTGGGACCAAATGTTGTATTTTATTGAGTAAAATTTTATTCAATTTGAGTAAAATTTACTCCGACAAATTTACTGTGTACATGACATCATCTTCCTGCAATGCCCTCACCTCCTCCTCTCCCCCCCCCCCCCCTCCGTCTCACTCCTCTCCACCTTCACCTCCTCCCGGCCTCGCACTGCTTCTTCTTTTCACTGCCCCTCCTCGTTTAACCTCTCACTCCCGCGCTCGTCTCCTAGTAACAGGCCATTTCTTTTCTTGCTGTGTCATTGTGTGCAATAACAGTATAACTGCTCATGTGTTTGTGCCTCATTTCAATTATCACAAGACATGCAGTTTATACAGCGAACTCTGGCAGTCATGTCAATTCACATCATGGAGATTTGTGAGTCTTAGAAAAGGTGGCAACCTGTGAAAAAAAGACTCATTCTTTCCAATTCATACCAGCTTCCACCTTTTTTAAAAAAAGTACTAGATGAAGTAAAAGAAACGGATTCATAATTGTTCTGGCACATCAAAAGGTTGTTGTGTCTCCTGCTGCCAGAGGACACTGTTCAAAAGAGTTTACAGTAAACAAGGTCCTCTGGTGACAAGGACATCTCAGAAAACGCTTTCAATGTTCACGAGAGAAGAGAAACATGACGAGAGAGACAGGAAATGAATGCAAAAGAGCTGCTTGTTATGCTGCAGATCAGCCCGAAAAGAAGGATGGAAATATGAACCGTGAAATATCGTTACAATGTTAATAAAATGTGTTTTTGTTGTTGAATGAATGATTTATAATTTTAACCGTGTGATGAAGCTCTAAAGCGGCGTACACTGATTTACAATCTGCCTCCAGTTACATCCCGGAGGACAACATATCCCAGACTAACACTGAGACCAACACTGTCTGTCTCCTCGTACAGAGAGATGTCTGGAGGACCACGAGCTGGTGGTTCAGGTTCAAGCCTCCATGAGCAACGACAGTAAATTCCTCTTCAGGAAGAACTATGCCAAATATGAATTCTTCAGGAACCCCCTGGTGAGTCTCTCGCATCCCTGAACAAGTCTGTTATAGTTCTGTCCTCGACTAAAAAAAGGATCTGAGTCGACGAACGCTCTTAGTTGATTTAATCGACAGATCTGTAAAACTGAGTTTCTCCTCAAAGAATCATGGAATTGAAAAGCACCGCTTAAAATCTTTTGTTTATCAGTCGTTTTGTGGAATTAGTTATTTAGCATGAAAAACGCATGAAGAACGATTAATAAATGAAAGGATCTTAGCAGACTAAGATCAAAACGACCTAACGATTAATCTCAGTAGACTAATCAACCAAGACGAGGCTTCAGTTTAGCTCGCACACAGCCGGGGTTCAGACAATTTTCACGCCGTGATGTTTGTGTATTGGAGCTGAAGATGGCAACAAATGTCATGCTGACTTCCAAAAGCGTTACATTTTGTTGCTTTTAGGCAGAAATGACAAAGATGACCCAGTGTTGTCTTTCTCCGTGGGCTAACAAACTCCTCCTTTTATTCCTTGCTCGCAGCTCTGTTTGGTAAAACCCGAGACGGCTGAGAAAGCACGCGGCCCACTGAGTCCATGTTTCTGTATCTCTGGCACTTAAACACAGATTATGACCAATTTGTTTTGCCCACACAGTCCCCAAAGTAAATATTGGACCCATTTCACACAAGCGACACATCTTCTGAACATTCAACTAAATGACATTTTCCGAACACACAAATCAGCAGAAAATGAACTTTGTTCGAGACCTTTCTCAACGACACGCTCTCGCTAGATCTGCCAACTAACATCCACAAACAGTCAATTATTATCCAACTGCATAGCACAAACCAGCTACTATTCTTTCACTAGGACAACCACAAGTAATCAATTTAAACACAATGAAGGACAATTTATTGCAAGCTACAGTATAATATGTGGAAGCGAGCAAATTGCGTAACGCTCTCAGGTTAGCTAGTAGCTTGTTCGTCGGCAACCAAACTGGCAGGATTTCTGCATTGCAGCACTTTGTTTTATCTTGTGTCTGTAAACCTGGAGGCCAAGAACATAGAAAGGAGGGATCCAGAGCGTACAATCGTGATCTTCACTCCATCCAATAGTTGTGGAGCTTTTTCAGTGAGGTCTAACGTTGTAGACTTGCTTTTGTTTGTGTCTCCTCCGAGTACATTCATGTTTGGTGATGTCGAAGCTGAAGCTCATTGGAAGTCTGTCTGGACAACAGCGCCAGCTTTAATATCAAAACGTAAAGCCGTTCATCATTCCGAGGACGCAGACCGGCCTCTGGCAGCATTGCGAGTCGGCGTTGGCATCTTTTGCTGACTCTGGACTCGGCATGGGGCTCGTGCTGTTGCGTGCTCGCCCGGGGTGTACGGTGACATTATTGCCGTGGTGATTTAGGCGAGTGTCAGAGCCAGCAGGTGACCTCAGCTCTGTGGTAATGAGCACAGTAAAACACCAGAGTGCTGTCCGCGGCCTGTCAATCACGCTAAGAGTAGCGCTGCTGGCTAAAGGGGATTACATCAGCGGGTGAGATCATACTGCATCTACTCCCAGGCTGGAGTGCCCTCTCTCTCTCGCTCGCTCGCTCTCTCTCTACCTCTCTCGCCCCCACCACTTGTCAGACACACTCACAGAAAGAGAGACGTATTCTGCATAGAGAAACACGAGCCCTCTCTGAGCTTGCATCTGCACTAAGTGGTTTCTAGTGCCTCTCACTCTTTCTTTCTCCCTCGCTCATTGTCTCTCTCTCTCTCTCTCTCTCTCTGTGTTTTTTACATCCAGAACTTTTTTCCGGAGCAGATGGTGGCTTGGTGTCAGGAGTCCGATGGCTCGATCCCTCAGTCACAGCTCTTACAGGTAAGGAGATGACTCGGTGAAGGGACACACACGTCTTGAATAGCACACATGTAAGGGCTTGATTCATCACATAACGCTTAATTTAAGCTCAAAATGAATCCTCAATCTCATTATAATCCTCAAGCTAAACTCTTAAGTAGCCACCCTGGAAAAAGAGCTCTCACTAAAGTGAGGACATCTGGTAGTCAGAAATACATTCAGTTCCCCTGCAGCAGTGTTCCCAATAGATGCCGTTTGTGTGTTTTCGCAGAACTTCCTGAACTCCAGCAGCTGTCCAGAGATCCAGGGCTATATGTACGTGAAGGAGCCCGGACGCAGGTCCTGGAAGAAACTCTACATGTTCCTGCGACGCTCCGGGCTCTACTACTCTACGAAAGGAACGTCCAAGGTGACGAGTTATCGGTTATAGACGGTTTACCTTTCAGGATTGACAGACAACTAGTTGAGTTGCGGTTGCAACATAAGAAGAAAAATACTCATCTTAACGAGTCATTTTCCTAAGCTCAATAAACGACAAAGAATAAGTTCTGAAGCAGTCCATACGTCTTCTCTTTAAGTCGTTGTTGACGTCCCTTTCCGTCTGCCTCTGCAGGAGCCCCGGCACCTGCAGCTGCTGTCGGATCTGGAGGACAGCAACATCTTCACCATCGTCTCGGGCAGAAAGCTCCACAACGCTCCAACCGATTACCAGTTCTGCATCAAGGTGACGCTCAAGAACATGCTGCAACCCGAGCAGCTCATTTAATCCGTTGCTGGAGATTGACATTCATCTGCAGGTTGAATGTGATGATCATACTTTCTACAGTCAAAATGTCGTCGCGCATTTTTCAGGTAGATTTGGTGAGATTCCCTCAAACCCGATAAGAGAAGAGAAACTGTACCAGGTAGTGTGTTTCTTAAATGGTGGCATTAGGAGTAATGCAGTGGGATTGTGACATTTTTTTAATGTAAAATTTAAGACACACACACACACACAGACCAGGCAACCGGGGTGTCAGATGCTGCCAGCGGGGATATTGGGTGAGGGATTTAACTTGGCTGCATTGTTGCTATGGGGACATGAATGAATTTACCGGTCGGGGTTTCATCTGCGGAGCAGTGTGTCTAACGTCCTCGTTACTGATGGAGGGGAAAGGAGAGAGTCTGCTGTGATGCTGTGACGGTCCTCACTAGAAGGACTTTAATGCTGTGTATTGTTTTAAGCACAACGAAATGTAATTTAGTGAGTTTTAATGCTGTCATGTGGTCAAATAAAGCTTATAGTTTCAGAATTTGGAAAAATAAAAGTTCATCTGAGAATGTCCTTCAGTGTCGTTTTACGTAGATTAACAAGCTGATTTCTCATTCAAATGATCCCATTATTTGCACTTGACTCCATAACAAAAATGTGCTTCAAAGGTTAGAAGAGTAAAAGCTTGCACATTTTATTCCAAGTAGAAATAACACATTCTTCCTTTTCCAAGTGAAATGCAGTGAAATGCACCCTCGTTCAATTGAATACAGTTGGAGGTTGAGCAGCTACTGACTCACTTGCTCTGGTATGGCAGCAGTAGCTCGCGGCGGCTAATGTTAGCAAACTTTGGAGAGATGTTGCGGTCTAACTGACACTAGAGTGAGCTTGCTAACTTTAGGACTGTTACTGTTATACTCTACTACAGCGGAACCTTTTTATCTTTTACTATTGTCCCATAGTTGGTACTTGTGGCGACAGTGGTTATTGTTCGACAACATCACGTAATCTGGCATAAAATGCAACTATAAAGGCTAATTGTGTGTTATCAACTGCTGCATGTGATTGCATATAATGTACCACGAATCAATACAAATTACTTTACCAATCTTTGCAACCGCGGAAGTACAAAACATTACAGTCTTGCCCTGCATGCCACAAGTTTGAGGGTCTGTACGAAAAGCTGAAATGCCAGAAACTACAAAAGAGGCCTTTCTTCTTCTTGTTCATGATGCGTGTCTCATTCATTCATATCCCGCTTTGTCCACTGTTTGGTTTACAGCCCAGCAAAGTGAGGAGTGACTGTAAGGAGCTAAAGATGCTGAGTGCTGAGGACGAACAGAGCAGGACCTGCTGGATGACAGCCTTCAGACTGCTCAAAGTACTTCCTTTACTTTCACATGTTGTAATTGTGGCCGTGGGTCATATGACTGTACAGTTCAGAGGGTTGACAGACTGCAAACTAGAACCCAAACCTAGTAGTGACTTAAAGTTACTCCGAGGACCTTTTCCAGGATCTGACAGCGTGCTCCAGTCAGTCCTGGTTCTGGTTCTCTCGTGCCTCCCTTCCCTCCAAGGAATACATTTTGCCATCTCTTGGAAACACGAGTTGATGCCGTCTCTTCTCTTGTGTCCTCGCAGTATGGGATACTACTGTATCAGAGCTACAACGTTCCCCGGCAGAGGAAGTCCAACCTCTTGCCGTTCTCTGCACCCGTGGTGAGTATCTGCTCTCTGACATCACCGTCGCACAGCCTCAAACCCCCACCCATCCCAGACTGATCCAGATCAATCCATTGATTGGCTGATGGTGAATTGGAATCACCTTGCGTCCCCCTTGTGCGTCGCTCCTTTAAAGAGGGAACGCCGTGGGCTCGCTCACTTTTACGTGTCGTGATTTGTTGCTGAAATGAATTTTGATCGGAACAATCATTGCTGCTGTTGACCTTTTGTTAGTCAGGTGACAACAATGTAGTGAAACCCTGACCCTTTCTTTTAACACACTGTTTTTAAGGTCTGCAATCCATAAATATATCTTGTCTCAAAGGTGTCAACGTGTGACGTAAAATAAGTACTGTAACTTTTTAAGCTGAATTATATGTCTATAAACCATGCTAATTATGATCATTATTGCTTAGATTTAAGCACAGTTCTTCAAATGACTTTACAAACTGAATAATTAGTGCAGGAGAGGCTTGTGCTTTTCCTCAGTGTGTCATTTGTGGAGTGACTGAAGTGGGTTTCCCGTGCAGACAGGATTTGTCATGCCCCAGTGAGTGTGTCTGGCTTGTTTGACCTCTGACCCTTGTCTACCCCCCCTTGTGCACCCCCTCCCCCTACTCCCCAACCTGCCACGTCTCCTAACAGCGGAGTGTGTCTGAGAATTCCCTGGTCGCCATGGACTTCTCCGGGCGGACCGGCCGCGTCATCGACAACCCCGTTGAGGCCCAGAGCGCCGCCCTGGAGGAGGGACAGACCTGGAGGGTAAGAAGGGGGACGGATTCAAGCTCCAGTTGTTTGATGCGATGAATTCAAAGAATAGTTTCCTTTTAAAAAAACGCCATTTCATCATCAACTCTTCTTTGGTTTAGTTTGTATTGCAAGTCATTCGAGAGCACGGCCTTTTCTTTCCTTCTTTCCTTCTTTCCTTCTTTCTTTCTTTCCTTCCTTCTTTCCTTCTTTCCTTCTTTCTTTCTTTCTTTCCTTCTTTCCTTCTTTCCTTCTTTCTTTCTTTCTTTCTTTGACCAACATGGTTGTGCAGAAGCCTTTTTCCCTTTGGAGCTCGTTTATCTTGCCCCTGCATCGCTGCAGCTCCACTCATCTGTTGCTGCGATCACAGCTCTGACGAGGCTAAAGCAGCTGCTCACTCCTTTTGTTTCTTCGTTGTGGACAAAAGCAAATCTTTACAATGTTTTTTTTTTTTATTTTTTTTTTTTTTTGTACCGCACTAAAAAGAATCAAACTTCAACAGAGAGCCACAAGAAAATCAAATTATTTGTGTTTTTGGTTCAAATGTTTCAGTGTGTCATGAGGGGCGGTCGAGGCTCGTAGCTGGGTGGCTGATTTGAAGGGTTTTTGTTTTCTTTGTCGTGAACTTATGGTAAATGTTGCACATGTGCCCTTTCCTCTGCATAGAAACGGAGCCAGCGTATGAATGTCCTGGGCAGTCCCAGCCCCCTGCACCCCTCCCCTCTGAACACAGGTACTCTCCCCTCAGACCTCTAACAGATACGACATTAATCACCAGACCGTGTCTGACTCCTCTTCCACCAAAATGAATGCGTACATGCAGATCTTTTTTAAACATTCCCATTCTAGGGGAACATCAGGAACGCTTTGAGTGAATTTATTTACGTTTGGCACGAACATCAACTTGGAGTAGTTTGTCCCGATTGTAACCTTTCCCACTGAAGACAAAAGCCAGATGTTGGCAGTTGTTTGTGAGTATTTTGTCCAGTGGGAAAGTGTTTATTTGGGTGTTAACCTTTCCTTGCCCGGGGCTCATAGATATACTGATGTGCAGCGATTATGAACATAACTAAATTCTCTAAATTCTGTCTTTCTTGTAGTGATCCACAGGACACAGGTATGGTTTCATGGTCGCATCATGAGAGAGGAAGCCCACAAGATGATCATTCAGCAAGGCCAAGTAGACGAGTAAGAACAAAGTTTTTATGTTGAACTATACGAGTGGGAAAAGGTTGGGAACTGTGGTTTGATGTGATGAATGTTGCTCATGTAAAATATGATATATATATTATACTTCATGTAGCAGTTTGATAATTTCTCTCCAACGTTCTGTGTGTCAGATTATTCCTGTTGCGGGACAGTCAGAGTAATCCCAAGGCATTCGTGCTCACCTTGTGCCACCACCAGAAGATCAAGCACTTCCAGATCCTTCCGGTCAGTCACATTACACAACACAATCGCTGCAGGAAGTATGTCGTGCTCGCTTGTAAAATCCACTGAAATAAGACACAGAGAGGCAGATTACTGCTTTACCGTCTTAGAAAATGACACAACTCAGAATTGTGCTGACAAGGTGATATATATATTTGTTTAGGACAGTGAAATTACCATGGTTTTTACATTTCATGTTTGTAGTTCAATTACTAAATCTGCAGTCATGGTCTCAGAAGCCAGCTATCACGGCTTCACCAGCAGAGAAACATAGATTTCAAGCAGGTCCACCCTAATGCTCTGAGATCCAGCTTAATCTCATCGTATAAAGAAACATCTGGCCTGCTACATACCATGCCTTTTTAAGATTTTAAAATAAGTGTTTCCTTCCTCCCAGGCAGCCATCTGTTTGAATTTATTTTATTACAGTAAATAAATCAACTTGAAAAGGCTTAAAGGGCCAGTTCACCCAAATTACAATGGAGACATTGTTTTTCACCTGCCGCTAGAGGTAAGGTATGCGGCAGAAGGTGTTGGGCTGCTGATGGACGCTAGATGAAAAGTCAGGGGATCACCAAAGTCAGTTCAATTCATCCTCCTGTGAATGTCTGCACAATATTTCATGGCTATCCGTCCAATAGTCGTGTGAGGGTTAATTAACTGTCCTCTCTCCTCCCTCTGGCTCCGGTCTAAAGTGTGAGGAGGACGGTCAGGTGTTCTTCAGCCTCGACGACGGCGCCACCAAGTTCACCGATTTGATCCACCTGGTGGAGTTTTACCAGCTCAACAGAGGAGTGCTGCCCTGCAAGCTCAAACACCCTTGCACCGCCGTGGCCTTGTGACACTCCACGCCCCCAACACCTCCGACCCCTTTTTTTGCACACCTCTCACCCTGAGACCCCTATCCCCCATCTGCCCCTCCCTCACCAACGCAATGAGGTTGAGCAGATAAGAGAAAAGTTAAGTCAAGTTTTGGGGATGTGAACAACTCGACAGGAGCCGGCATTGGAGGTTTGATTTCCCCCGGTGCGCCAGTGCTTTTCTCCGCCATACCGCTGTTTTGGATGTTGGAATAGGAACCGATTGGACAGTTCAAGCATTCCTGCGATGTTGTCATGGAGAGATTGTTTTGTCATTGCCGTTTTGACCCTGGAGAGAGACCGCATGTAGTGAAATCACAAGACAACTAAGGTCTGTTCAAAAAAGAGTGCTTCGGGTCTCTCGGGTTGGGTCCCTCCCTCAGAGTCCTTCAACCCCTCCGAACCTCCCTCATCCTCCAGGCCTGATAAGCTGTGGTGACCGCACCACCCTCTGACTTCCTCGTCGATAATCAGGGATGGACGGGAACCTCTCCTGGTCTTATCAAACTCGATCCAGGAGTTTTCTCAACCTGTGCAGTCCAGTCTGAATAAGCTGACACCCCGCCCCGCCCCGCCGCGACACCCGAGCGGACTCGATGCTTCCTCTCTGCTGTGTCCTGTTGTCTCACGATCCCCAGACGCAAACCCCCGATCCGGCCTCTCCTCCTCCACCGAAGCTCAGAGAAAAGTCGGGAGAGAAAAAGAGAAGTAGCTGAAGGCAAGATAAGCCGAGCAGTGGCGAGGGTTTTGCTGAAAGGACAGAGGAATGTTTATCGGGAAGGCTGCAACAAGCCTCTCTTGCGGAGTTGATTACTTGATGTCATTTTAATGCTGTTTTTATTACTGTTTATTCAATGCAGAACTAGTTTTGCACTCCCGGGCGGACAGACGACAGCTGTTCTCTCTAGCTAAATGAAGCTGCCTGCTTTTCCGTTCGTCCTCCTCCTCCTCCTGCATGCCTTCTGAAAAACAAAAGCATGCGCGTGAATTTCCACCAGTTCCGATTGGATGACAGTGGCGTGGGAGCAAAGAGAGAGTCGGGGCTGATTATGCAGTGCCTTTCAGGGAGGTTTGTCCGTGTGGCTTGAACCAACATGACCATGCGTTGGTAAAAACTGACTGTGCGTCTGGAGACAATGAGGAAGAGGAGGAAGACTTAAATAGATTCCAGAAAAGTGTGTCCGCCCCCAAGCTTCTACCATTTTTATTTTATGGAAAGGGTTAAATCTGTTGGTGAATTTGTCGTTGAATGTCATTGTCTTTCCTAAGTCTGATCTGAGCTCACTGCTTGCACATTCAGATTATTGATTTGATATTGATGGGTTGGAGCTGTCATGTTGACCACTGTTCCCTCTCTCCAGAAACAGACAAATCAAAGGAAGCACTCCCGTAATCTTTGTTTTTTTGTTTTTGTTTGTTTTAATGTGGAATTGATCAAATGACTTGAAATGTGAACTCGTTGATTGTGCGTCAACACACAGTGGAATGAGATTCACTCGCCTTAAGTGAAAATTGTGAGCCTCGTGTATGAAATGGAAGCTACACTACAATGCACAGATACAGTAACCTATTCCAAGAAGATGGAGTAACATCAACAGAGTCAAAGATTATGTTCAATGGACAGTTTAACATTTTTGCAAATGTTCTTTTTCACTTTCTAGTGGAGAGTTAGATGGCAAGATCGATACCACGCTTAGCTTAGCTTAGCATTAAGACCGGAAACGGCTGACCTGTCTCTTTCCAGGTGTAACAAACCTCCTAGCGCCTCTAAAGCTCACGAATTAACACATTATATCTTGTTGAAGATGACAATGTGTGGTTTTACCAGTGGTTGTGTGCTGAATTATTTCTTGGCTGGGCGACTTCCTCAACTAAGCTAACTAGCTGCTGGCTAGTAACTTTGCGATGGAAATACGTTTTTTAAATATGACTTTGGGTTCCTTTCTCTCGTTGTTTCAGATATTCTAAAGACGGGAAACTGGTGTCAATCTACTCATCTAAATCTTTACGAGAAAGCAAATAAGTGTATTGACCAACATTGACTATTCATAAAAACAGGTGCTGGTAATGCAAACCGGCATTTCTGGGCCTATTTCCTGGTTGGGATGCTGTATTTATCTCAGTTCACTCGCATCAGTGGTGAACATCAGGTTGTGCTGTCAGTCCCTCACAATCGCACAATAAGGACGTCGTTCTTCAACAGCAATCTTGCAATAATCGAACAAGCAGACATTCATGACAGTGAAAGGTAGAGGAGCCACGGTAGACCAGAATGCCTTGTAGCCATCGGGCATGTTGTCGGTAAGGGGCTGTAAGTGTTCATTCATTACTTCAGAGCTGAAGTTATTCATTGATTAGACAACAGAACATTAATTGGCAACTATCTGCATAATCACTAATCTGTTTTTAAGACAAAATGCGAGAAACAAAAAGATGATTCTTGCTTCTGAAATGTGAGCTTTTGCTGTTTTTCTTCGTCTTGCGTTATAGGAAACTGAATATCTTACGGACTGTGGGTCAGACAGAAGAATTTGAAGACCTCACCTTGGTATCTAGGAAATTGTAATGGACATTTTTTGTTGTTGTAATTTTCTGACATTTTATCGACTACCAACGATTCACCAATCAATTAAGAAAATCAACAACTTTGCCACCAATCAAAGAAAGAAAGCATTACTGGCAGCCTTTTATAGTTAGGCTAGCTAGCTAACTAGCTAGCTCAATTTCTGTGGCTATGGGTCAATATTTCATTGAAAACAGCACGGCCATACCTATGTCTGTGTGGTTGTAGAAAAGCATTCTGGGAGATGAAGTGAAAAGGAGATGAGGCAGGTGTACAAGGCAAAGTGGGTCCAGAAGAAAAAGTAGAATCTGACACTTAATCACGAAACAAATCTACCGTCACGCCATTATTTGAAATTATCCAACGTTGGCGCCCCCTAGTGGTGGCATTGAAACAACTATTTCCACATGCTATACTGGCATGCAAAGTGGCTTTAACATGTCGTCTGATGATCTTCAAAGCTATCGAGCACCGATACCCATATTAATAGGCCCTCTCCTGATGTCATGTGACCAGCGGGTGGAAATCCCTGCAGACATGTGACAAAACACCTGCTCAGCCTCACCTCCTCCTCCTCTCCATCCGGTGCCAGACTCTCTCTCAGTCCACAGGGTCATCAGACCCCCTGCCTGGCTGACTGAACTCTCTCCAAGTACTGTCATTGACTCCCAATCCACTGCCACCATCGGTCGACCAATCACGTGACTTGAATGACTCGCCAGCTCTGCGTTCCACCAATCAGGCCTTTTTAGTCAGCCAGGGCAGACTCGCTCCAGGGATTGGATAATGCTTGAATCCCCAGCCCCCCTTTCCCCACCTGTGTCCAGCCTGTAAGCTATGGCCCTGTGGTGTGTGTGTGTGTGTGTGTGTGTGTGTGTGTGTGTGTGTGTATGTGTGTATGTGTGTGTATATGTGGATGGCCAGACTGTTATAGTCATTATTCAGGATTGCTTAGTCTGCTGGTTATCATAACTTGCCTTTTAGAGACAGTAAGAGGAAGGTTGTTTGTCGGTTGGGTGAAGCCGAGGATTTAGAGGAGACGGGAGGTTGGCTGGACGTCTCCCAGCATTCCCAGTCTTCACTTCTTTCCTGTCCGTCAGAAAGGGGGCCGCAGAGCCACGTCGCTATGGGTCCTCTCCTCCTGCCTCCATTTGTAATCACTGTGCTACAATGCAATCCCATACACAAGCCCAAGTATATGAATATACCAGTATACAGTATCATTTGTTTTCTAAGTATGTGAAGCTATGGAAGACGTAGATCTAACACTGTACCTAGGTCACAGATCACTATGTATGGGGTGTTATGTTTATGCTCATAACTCCGTGTAAAATGAAGAATGATTTATTTAGTCCTTTTATTTCCATTATTTGATTGTGTCTGTGTATTGAGATTTTTGTGTATTTTCTTTTGGTTTGCCACAAAATTACCTTTTATATATATAAAAACAAAAGAATATACCACAGTATATACAGTATTAAATGAAGCTGTTTTTTTTATTTTTTAGAGATCAAACTGGATTTTTGGCGTGTGTCAAATTTCTGAACATCAGTTGTGTGTAAGCTGACCGGCTATTCTGATGCCATTCTGTTTGAAAACCACATCTTTTGAATATCCCCTCTCTGTCTGTCACGTCCGATTCCATTCGGTTTTTTTTCCAGTTTCAAGAAAACTGAAAGCAAATGAGTGGATATGAAACGTGCACGCACGCACAAACACACACACACGTACACGTACCACTGGTTTTTCGCCATGAGCACACACACCGATGCGTAACCCTTGGGGATATTCTTAGCAGCTTTTGCACACCTATCATCACGAGTAGTGCAGTTATACTCCTTAGCTCAAGAGCGCAGTGCACTTCATTATTACCATTTACTCAGATTTTAAGGTGCATAACAAAGTTTGTTTGTTTTAACTCTTTTTCTTAACTACGCCTATTCTTGCACCAGGTGCCTCTTGTCTGTGAACGGTATCAAGTCCTTAGTTGCCATCCGTCCAACTCGCTGCGTTCATTTACAGTTCGCTGTAACTGAAGCCGACTGGAACTAATGAATCCGAATATCAGGTCAACATCACATACAAGTCACGTCGACGTTGGTGACTCACAGTGTAGGTGCAAGTGGAGCTGACCTAGTGTCGGTTGTGTTTTATGTTTGGGTTGAGATCAATATGGGCTGAAGTCGAATTGACATTTCAGGGAAAGAATCAAAGAGCATATAAACCGTTATCATTCTTTTCCAGGTAACCCCACTGCTTTGCTTCATTCTGTCTGTACGGCTCCTGGATCGACATTGTATCCTGTTCAGGTATTTTTGTACAAATAAGGGACTGATATATTCTCTGTTTATTGGAAATTAGAATAAAAGACAATGTTGCTATAAACCAAAAATGTCTGGTCTGGTTCTGTGTTGTTCGCCCCCTCCCACAAACCAGCGAGTTCATGTTCTTGTTTGTAGGACCTGCTGTCGTGACTGTCTTTGGTTAACCCAACTCATTACATGTTTGACTGAATGAAGTCAGGCCGGTGGGCTCATTGACTTTTATGCTTGAATGAACCAAACAATTTACAAACAGCAAAGCAGTGTAACTGTTGCATTACAGACCCTTGGTATGTGTCTCAGTAGAAAAGCATTCAATACGTTCAAGACACATAAATACACTCGACTCTGACTTTTGTATGACTTATTTTACTTTGATTTATTTCAACATGCTATACTATAGCTTTTTTAACATATACTATGACTTTCTCCGTAGTTGTTTTCGACATGCTATACTGGACTTATTTTGGACGCACTATACTGATTTTTTTCATGAGTTTTGGACGCACTATACTGAATTTTTTCATGAGTTTTGGACTCACTATACAGATTTTTTTCATGAGTTTTGGACACACTATACTGATTATTTTCATGAGTTTTGGACTCACTATACAGATTCTTTTCATGAGTTTTGGACGCACTATACTGAATTTTTTCATGAGTTTTGGACTCACTATACAGATTATTTTCATGAGTTTTGGACACACTACTGATTTTTTTCATGAGTTTTGGACGCACTATACTGAATTTTTTCATGAGTTTTGGACTCACTATACAGATTTCTTTCATGAGTTTTGGACACACTACTGATTTTTTTCATGAGTTTTGGACACCGTATACTATGAATTGTTTCATGAGTTTTGGACACACTATACAGATTTTTTTCATGAGTTTTGGACACACTATACAGATTTTTTTCATGAGTTTTGGACACACTATACCAGGGATTCCCAATGTGTGGCGCCAAAGCTGCCTGACTATACTACGAGTTTTGGACACACTATATACTATGACTTTTTTCACGAGTTTTGGACACACTATATACTATGACTTTTTTCACGAGTTTTGGACACACTATATACTATGACTTTTTTCACGAGTTTTGGACACTATATACTATGACTTTTTTCACGAGTTTTGGACACACTATACTATGACTTTTTTCACGAGTTTTGGACACACTATATACTATGACTTTTTTCACGAGTTGTGGACACACTATATACTATGACTTTTTTCACGAGTTTTGGACACTATATACTGTGACTTTTTTCACGAGTTTTGGACACACTATATACTGTGACTTTTTTCACGAGTTTTGGACACACTATACTATGACTTTTTTCACGAGTTTTGGACACACTATATACTATGACTTTTTTCACGAGTTTTGGACACACTATATACTGTGACTTTTTTCACGAGTTGTGGACACACTATATACTATGACTTTTTTCACGAGTTTTGGACACACTATACTATGACTTTTTCACGAGTTTTGGACACAATATATACTATGACTTTTTTCACGAGTTTTGGACACACTATATACTATGACTTTTTTCACGAGTTGTGGACACACTATATACTATGACTTTTTTCACGAGTTTTGGACACACTATATACTATGACTTTTTTCACGAGTTTTGGACACACTATATACTATGACTTTTTTCACGAGTTTTGGACACACTATATACTATGACTTTTTTCACGAGTTTTGGACACACTATATATTATGACTTTTTTCACGAGTTTTGGACACACTATATACTATGACTTTTTTCACGAGTTTTGGACACACTATATACTATGACTTTTTTCACGAGTTTTGGACACACTATATACTATGACTTTTTTCACGAGTTTTGGACACACTATATACTATGACTTTTTCACGAGTTGTGGACACACTATATACTATGACTTTTTTCACGAGTTTTGGACACACTGTACTATGACTTTTTCACGAGTTGTGGACACACTATATACTATGACTTTTTCACGAGTTTTGGACACACTATATACTATGACTTTTTTCACGAGTTGTGGACACACTATATACTATGACTTTTTTCACGAGTTTTGGACACACTATATACTATGACTTTTTTCACGAGTTGTGGACACACTATATACTATGACTTTTTTCACGAGTTTTGGACACACTATACTATGACTTTTTTCACGAGTTGTGGACACACTATATACTATGACTTTTTTCACGAGTTTTGGACACACTATATACTATGACTTTTTTCACGAGTTTTGGACACACTATACTATGACTTTTTCACGAGTTTTGGACACACTATATACTATGACTTTTTTCACGAGTTGTGGACACACTATATTATGACTTTTTTCACGAGTTTTGGACACACTATATACTGTGACTTTTTTCACGAGTTTTGGACACACTGTACTATGACTTTTTTCACGAGTTTTGGACACACTATATACTATGACTTTTTTCACGAGTTTTGGACACACTATATATTATGACTTTTTTCACGAGTTTTGGACACACTGTACTATGACTTTTTTCACGAGTTTTGGACACACTATATATTATGACTTTTTTCACGAGTTTTGGACACACTATATATTATGACTTTTTTCACGAGTTTTGGACACACTATATACTATGACTTTTTTCACGAGTTTTGGACACACTATATACTATGACTTTTTTCACGAGTTTTGGACACACTATACTATGACTTTTTTCACGAGTTGTGGACACACTATATACTATGACTTTTTTCACGAGTTTTGGACACACTATACTATGACTTTTTTCACGAGTTTTGGACACACTATATACTATGACTTTTTTCACGAGTTTTGGACACACTATACTATGACTTTTTTCACGAGTTTTGGACACACTATATACTATGACTTTTTTCACGAGTTGTGGACACACTATATACTATGACTTTTTTCACGAGTTTTGGACACACTATATATTATGACTTTTTTCACGAGTTTTGGACACACTATATACTATGACTTTTTTCACGAGTTTTGGACACACTATATACTATGACTTTTTCACGAGTTGTGGACACACTATATACTATGACTTTTTTCACGAGTTTTGGACACACTGTACTATGACTTTTTCACGAGTTGTGGACACACTATATACTATGACTTTTTCACGAGTTTTGGACACACTATATACTATGACTTTTTTCACGAGTTGTGGACAGACTATATACTATGACTTTTTTCACGAGTTTTGGACACACTATATACTATGACTTTTTCACGAGTTGTGGACACACTATATACTATGACTTTTTTCACGAGTTTTGGACACACTGTACTATGACTTTTTCACGAGTTGTGGACACACTATATACTATGACTTTTTCACGAGTTTTGGACACACTATATACTATGACTTTTTTCACGAGTTGTGGACACACTATATACTATGACTTTTTTCACGAGTTTTGGACACACTATATACTATGACTTTTTTCACGAGTTGTGGACACACTATATACTATGACTTTTTTCACGAGTTTTGGACACACTATACTATGACTTTTTTCACGAGTTGTGGACACACTATATACTATGACTTTTTTCACGAGTTTTGGACACACTATATACTATGACTTTTTTCACGAGTTTTGGACACACTATACTATGACTTTTTCACGAGTTTTGGACACACTATATACTATGACTTTTTTCACGAGTTGTGGACACACTATATTATGACTTTTTTCACGAGTTTTGGACACACTATATACTGTGACTTTTTTCACGAGTTTTGGACACACTGTACTATGACTTTTTTCACGAGTTTTGGACACACTATATACTATGACTTTTTTCACGAGTTTTGGACACACTATATATTATGACTTTTTTCACGAGTTTTGGACACACTGTACTATGACTTTTTTCACGAGTTTTGGACACACTATATATTATGACTTTTTTCACGAGTTTTGGACACACTATATATTATGACTTTTTTCACGAGTTTTGGACACACTATATACTATGACTTTTTTCACGAGTTTTGGACACACTATATACTATGACTTTTTTCACGAGTTTTGGACACACTATACTATGACTTTTTTCACGAGTTGTGGACACACTATATACTATGACTTTTTTCACGAGTTTTGGACACACTATACTATGACTTTTTTCACGAGTTTTGGACACACTATATACTATGACTTTTTTCACGAGTTTTGGACACACTATACTATGACTTTTTTCACGAGTTTTGGACACACTATATACTATGACTTTTTTCACGAGTTGTGGACACACTATATACTATGACTTTTTTCACGAGTTTTGGACACACTATATATTATGACTTTTTTCACGAGTTTTGGACACACTATATACTATGACTTTTTTCACGAGTTTTGGACACACTATATACTATGACTTTTTCACGAGTTGTGGACACACTATATACTATGACTTTTTTCACGAGTTTTGGACACACTGTACTATGACTTTTTCACGAGTTGTGGACACACTATATACTATGACTTTTTCACGAGTTTTGGACACACTATATACTATGACTTTTTTCACGAGTTGTGGACACACTATATACTATGACTTTTTTCACGAGTTTTGGACACACTATATACTATGACTTTTTTCACGAGTTGTGGACACACTATATACTATGACTTTTTTCACGAGTTTTGGACACACTATACTATGACTTTTTTCACGAGTTGTGGACACACTATATACTATGACTTTTTTCACGAGTTTTGGACACACTATATACTATGACTTTTTTCACGAGTTTTGGACACACTATACTATGACTTTTTCACGAGTTTTGGACACACTATATACTATGACTTTTTTCACGAGTTGTGGACACACTATATTATGACTTTTTTCACGAGTTTTGGACACACTATATACTGTGACTTTTTTCACGAGTTTTGGACACACTGTACTATGACTTTTTTCACGAGTTTTGGACACACTATATACTATGACTTTTTTCACGAGTTTTGGACACACTATATATTATGACTTTTTTCACGAGTTTTGGACACACTGTACTATGACTTTTTTCACGAGTTTTGGACACACTATATATTATGACTTTTTTCACGAGTTTTGGACACACTATATACTATGACTTTTTTCACGAGTTTTGGACACACTATACTATGACTTTTTTCACGAGTTGTGGACACACTATATACTATGACTTTTTTCACGAGTTTTGGACACACTATACTATGACTTTTTCACGAGTTTTGGACACACTATATACTATGACTTTTTTCACGAGTTTTGGACACACTATACTATGACTTTTTCACGAGTTTTGGACACACTATATACTATGACTTTTTTCACGAGTTTTGGACACACTATATACTATGACTTTTTTCACGAGTTTTGGACACACTATACTATGACTTTTTTCACGAGTTTTGGACACACTATATACTATGACTTTTTTCACGAGTTTTGGACACACTATACTATGACTTTTTTCACGAGTTGTGGACACACTATATACTATGACTTTTTTCACGAGTTTTGGACAGTATACTATGACGTTTTTCAACATACTATTCTAGGAATTCTTCCTTGACTTTTTCCGACATACCATTAAGTTTTTTTTCGAGATACTATATTACTTTTTCATTACTTTTTTCAAGATACTATGCTATGACTTAACATGATAAACAGACTTTTTTCAACATTCTATACTATGACTTTTTTCGACATACTTACTTTTTTATGACTGACATAATATACTTTTTATGACTTTTTTTCATGACTTAATTTTAAAAAACCTGACTTTCCTACATACTAGCGTCAACTTTTTTTTTTTTTTTTTTTGCTGACGGAAATGGGTTGCCACACAGTTTACTGAATCGATTACAATTATTTTACTTCATGGAACGAAGTTTGAACACAACAGCTCCTTATGTATGCAGTGAAAACCAAGCCATGTAGATGTGCAGAGTACCTGCCAGACAAACTGACAGATTCTCAAATGGCACCCAGTCATGAAACGTCGGGGAGGAATGTCTCATCAAAAAAACAAAGTAATGCTTAATAAAACAAAATCAAACATGCCATACTAAAATAAAATGTCAAACAGGGTATATGTGTTCATTATGTTTAATCTTCAAATAACTGATGGTAAAATGAGAATATTTACAAGAAAAAATGTATATGATCTGTACAAAGGAATATACATGCAAAGATAAAAAAACCCCATAAAAACATGTCATTTATGAAACAAATGAAAGTGGACACAAACATGACAAAAAAAGACAATGAAAAATCAAACAAACCCTAAACTGAGGTATCCAGTCCAAGTTTCCGTGTTTAACGGCCTGTGCACACCTTTAAAATAAATATAAAGGCAACAGAGGACTTCTCTGCTCCTGCTAGAAGAGGTTTAAACGCGACTCATCCTCACCTCATATCGGATCAACGTGTAGTTAAGTGGTTATACCAACGCTGTGTCTTCTTTTAATTACCAGGGGGAAAAACGAATCAAAAAAACATTGTTTCGTCGCCGTTTTAGGGAAGTTTCTCTTTTTTAAATAACAGGATTTCTGAAAGAAATATTTTGGCAACAAGTACACAAAGTTAGAACACCATTTAGTAAATGATGTAGAACAATCTCCCGTTCTTTTGAAATAAAACGGCAACGCTTTTTTAAGAGAGACTAAAATAACTAATTGTGTTTAACTACAGTAAACAATCGTTCCACACGGTCAGAGATGACCCAACGTGAAACATTGTCTTATTAAGTACTATAACGCGAGAGCAACTTTGGTGCACCAATGCTACAGAGGCAAAGAGTACAAAAGGTGTTAAATAATTTCTGATTGAAGCGTAATGATTGTAGATCGTCCTGGCCTGGAAGTCGTAACACTCGAGAGATCAAATAAACACAAACTACCAGCAGTGCTTGCAGTACCAAGTACATGCTTTTCTCTAGATTTATTACAGATACAACAGATGTCTTCATAAATAGTTGCATAAAATGTTAAAGCCGCAACATTGCACATGATAATCAAACATAACATACAATGAGTGCATTTACAGTAATTTGTCCTCGTCTACCTCCACATTCACTCCCCGTCTGATCGGCGATCGCCGTTTCCTCCGACAGTCTCGCGTCCCGCCATCCGAAAGGCGGGAGTCCGCCGTGAATGTGAGGGGAAAGAAGGCCGAAGTCTATATTCAAGGTAAGGCTTAAACATCTCATATCTGCGCAACACAAGTTTGTTCTAGGAAAAGCAAACGACGACGTCTGATGTTTCTTCTCCGATCGGACAGTGCAGCATTGTTATTCGCGACACGGTCATCATGGTATCTTAGATTTAGGTACATTTTATAAGCGCAGCCATCGAAAAAAAAGCTCTGATCGGACGTACAAATGTCTCAATAAAGTCAAGAACCTCAGTCGCCGTCTCCGGGTGTCTACAGAGTCCAAAAGAAGCAACTTTCAACTGATGAGCATTCTTTTTTTTTTCTTTTCTTGGAAACGTAGACAGCACTTTTCCTTTGTATACATTATTTCTGTAAGAAAGGGCTGCTTCTCAAAAGTCTTTTGAGTGACGAGTTTTAGTGTAAAAGAGCAAAAACACACAGACGTCTGTGTCCCGCCAGCAACGAGAGGGCAGTTTGCTCCCGGCTCTTCTGATCAGCTTGAACTCTAAAATAAATTACGTTTTTTTTCTTTTTTCTTTTCTTTTAACTACAAAATTCGTTTTGAGTTGAAACCAGCAAGCAGCAGTAGACAGTAGGGCATCCGTTAATTGAACGTGATTGGTGAGAACTCTGTTCTCTCGGGCTCTGATTGGCTTAAGACCTCAATGGTTCTCAGTTTAATTGGTGAAAGGACTACAGGACTTTAATCAACATTCTGTGAAAGAGGATAAGATCAGCATTCGTTATTTCTCCTTTTTACATCTAGACCACCAAGATGCTCAGTTCCAGAGGAGCCTGCGGCCCCTACGGTATAGCAGGGATTGAACTTGTGTATCCATTCCTTTAAACTTGGGGCTGAAGGCGACTTTGGATGAAGCTCCTGACTCCTCCGATGGCCCGAGCGTCAGTCTGATGTTTCCTCCTGTCTATGAAGGAGATGAGGCGGGAGGTGTCCAGGCAGCCCTCGGCTCTGGCGCGGCCGTCGGTCACACCGGCCTGCAGCCACGGCTCCTGGAGGCAGAGCCCGGCTGGAGGCCTGTCGCCCGGGTCGGTCCTCAGGAGCAGGCAGATGAAATCGCGGGCCGCTTGGCTGACGCCCTGGAAGTAATCCCTGGGGAAGCTGAAGTCTAGCCGGCAGATGTTCAGGCAGGTCTCCTCTGCGCTCTCGTCGAGGAAGGGGGAGGCGCCGCTCAGCAGCACGTAGGTCACCACGCCCAGGCTCCACAGGTCAGAGGTCAGCGACACGGGGTCTCCAAGGACCAACTCTGGTGAGGCAAACTCCGGACTGCCCAGCAGAGGGTGGACGTAGTGGAGGCTGTTGAGCTGCACGGCATCACCAAAGTCTGTGAGTTTGACCGCTGGCTGGCCGCTGGAGTCGTTGGCCACCAGCAGGTTCTCAGGCTGGGAAAAGAGATGACAACGTTCACCATTAGTCTTGATTTTTAATAATTACTATTGACATGAAGTGAGACTACTTACTTTTACGTCCAAATGCACTATCCTGCAGTTATGCAGATAATGTAAAGCTTCTAAAACATCCTTTAGGTAGTCGGCCACCTTCTCCTCCGTCAGATTCCCCCAGCTAACAATGTAGTCCAGCAGACGGCCTTGGTCAGCCCTGAGACACAAACGTCAACCGTCAGACAAAAGGTTTCTCAAGCTACACACGTGTCCAAAAACTGCCCGTGATTTCGTTTATTTCGCCTGCGTTGGTCTGGACTCACATCTCCAGGACGAGGGCGTAGCTGCTGGGGGTTTCGTACGTGTCTATCAGGCTGACTATGTGGGGGTGTTGGAGCCTCTGGAGCAGATTGAGTTCCTGGGTCACCCGGTCCCTCCTCATCAGCTTCTTGTTCACCTGTTTGACCGCCACCAGACGCTTGGTGCCCTGCTGGTCACACCGCTTGACGACAGAGAAGCGACCCCTGGCGAGAAGAAAGAGGATGCACATTCAGAGGTCAGTTTAGTCTACCGCAGGTTACCCCCACTAGACAAGTGTGGTGTAGTTTAGACATTTAACAAGTCAAAGTTGAGGCTATTACCTGCCCAGTTCAACCACCTCAGTGTAGTGAGACTCAAAGTTGTCCTTCCAGCTCACTCTGATTCCACCAGTGGACACAGCTGAGACACAGAACACGGACAATCAATTCATGTCCACACTCAAATGAGCTCTGTGGAGGGATTGTTGGGTTGCTGGGGTATTTAGTTTGTTCTTACCCAACACTCTGAGGCTAGCCGAGGCCGTTACGCTGCCCAGCTCGTTCGTGGCAACACAGGTGTAAACGCCATCGTCCTCAGAAGCTACGCCGATGATCCGCAGCGTTGCTTCACCAGTATCACTGGAACAGTTCACATTTAATTTAAATCATTATTGAGTGCTGATTTGTTCAAATACATGGTGGCTGACAGGGAGAAACAGGCTACGACGGCCCAAAACATGAGCATTAGGAGAAACTTCATAAATAACAAATACGTGCTGCAAAAAGCCAAAACAAATACATTGAAATGCAACAGAACAAATGCTGCACATCCAGTCAACGAAACACAAGTTCTCCAGCTTGACGTTCGACCTGACAGACAGAGAGACCAGACTACTGTACAGGAGGTGTGTTTGATTTTAGAGCGGGAAGAAAAGTAAAGAGGCAACATAAAAATACACGGTACATATTCTTCATTACATTTGTTCATAGTCTTCTAAAATAGCTACGTAAATCTGCTGATCTTGTATAATATTGTGAAAGACTAAAGGCCATCGTTGCCTTTCCATGTCGCCTCTGTACTCCACTTATTCCTGGTTCTAAAAACAAACGCACCCTCTCGTCAGGTTTCTCTGCAGATGTTTTCTGTTGTATGTGCTTTTGACTTTGCACCGTTTCTGTATTTGCAGCACGTTTGCTGTTAATGCATTTGTTTTTGCGCTTTCCATTGTTGCATTTGTTTTGGATTCATCACAAGTGTTTTTAAATTGTCATTGTTTCTGAAGCCACAGCACGTTTCTCCTGATGGAAATGGTTTGGGCCGTTTGTGCAGTGACTGTGTGTTCTGACCTGTAGGCGATGCTGAAGTGTCCATTGTTGGTGAGGTTGCTCTGGTCGGGTCCCTTCCAGGTCACGGTGGCCCGGGGTCGACCACAGGCCTTACACCTGAGGGTGACGCTCTCTCCGTTGTCACACGTAACATCAGTCAGAGGTACGAGGAACTCTGGGGGAACTGGAGGAGAGAAAAAAGTTCAGCTGTGCTTTTTGTACAACATGGAATTTGTTTTGTTAATCTTTAAATAAACACAATTCCACAAACTTACCATCATAGATGTAGTTTGGATTTAGAAGCTGAAAAGACAGAGCAAAGCACGTCAGAGTGAGGAAAGCCCCGTGGAGCAGAAGCATGACTCAATCGTCTCCTCAGATGTACCGGTGAACTGACCTTTACAGAAACCTTATTGGCCAGGCCTTCTCTGGACTTCCTGTAACCGTTTTCCAGCTTGGTGTCTTTCTTTGCCTCCTTCTCCTTCTTCTCAGACTTTTTGCGGATGCGCAGGGACGTGTGCCAGGACGCAGGCTTCCTACTGGGACGACAAAATGGACCGAGTCAAATCAAATTGTTGAACTAAAGTGGGAGAGCGAGCGCTGGAATTCATTGTCTAACTTACGAAAGAATCAGCTCAGGACAACTGGCTTTAACATTATAATTACCAAAAAAACATTTGAACAGAACAGTCAAAATAATCCTATCGTTTTTCTTACTTCATGGATCCCTCGGGGCAGTCGGAGACGATGGCCGAGGTGTGTCCCAGCACAAATCCGGGGATCCAGCCCTCGGCGGCGGGGCCCTGCTCCGTAGCCGCCCTGAACACCAGGAACATGTTTTGCTGGTTGCTGGCCAAGATCTGGACCACCTCGCCCTGGCAGACGCTGATCTCATCCTCCTTCACGGCCATGTAGTCCTGGGTCACCAACATGGTGGATACGCTACTGCTGCTGCTGCTTTCACTCTG
The DNA here is from genome assembly GCF_949748355.1 of Melanostigma gelatinosum. Classification (NCBI taxonomy): domain Eukaryota; kingdom Metazoa; phylum Chordata; class Actinopteri; order Perciformes; family Zoarcidae; genus Melanostigma; species Melanostigma gelatinosum. Next base: position 18,909,236 of record NC_136650.1, on the reverse strand, counting down.
CACCACAGGGAGGAAACACCGACAGCAGGAAAACTGTAAGCCCAAACTCACACGGTCCGCTGTGGAAACTTAAATTACGAAAAGAATTCAGCTTTTATGTTACAGGTTCATTCAGACTGAACTGAGGTTGCCATGAACAAATCTAAACATATTACTTTTTGGAAAGAAAAGTGAGAAGAAAAGCAGAAGACAAACACTGGAAAAAGAGGTGCGGTTACTCTCCACTTGATGCAAAGTCTTCTGAAAGGATTAGAGTGAAGTGCAAGAAAGACTCAACAGTGATTCGTTATGTTCTTCTCAGTGAAGAAAGGCAGGAATAAGATGAAGATGTCCCTCTCGCTCGCTCGTCTTTGCTCTGCAGCTCCAGGCAAAGAAGAGAGGAGCAACGTTGAGTACGTTTGTAGGCCAACCACAAACGCCGGAAGGTTAGTTGCAGGAAAACACACCATGAAGACAGCAGGAGGTGAAGGACGGCTAAGAGGAAGTCAGGTGTTAGTACAAGCTTTGTTAGAGTTAAGAAATCTAGAGACAGCCTTGAAAAGGGGGATCGCTGAAGAGCCGATTGATCCACTAGAGGAAACATTGACAGTGGAAACGTTTGCTCGAGATTTTCTTCAGAGGAAAGCTGGAGAGGATGATGCTGAAGAGCAGTGAAGTTTGTCAGAGATGCGTAGTAGGGGACAGATTAGTAGCGCTGGCTGCAGCAGGACAGGAGACAGACAGGACAGGAGAGACCAGGCCTCCCTCTGCCTGGGTTAGTCGGTGCAGCACTGGGCAGCAGGTAGTGGTCTTACCCCATTGCTCTGGGTGGACTGGATGGACTGCTCACTGGCCGAGGAGCACGTACTCATGCGGTCGGCTTCCTTGCTGTGTGTGGAGTGTCTGTGGGTTTGGCTCCCAGATCCAGACCCAGAGCCGGTCTGGATCTGGTTGGAGTTCTGACGGACCGGAGTCTCTCCTGCCTCCCCCGGGAAGGTGAACGAGCCAGGCCGGCTGGCTGGAGAGCCCGGCATGGAGCTCCAGAATCCAGATGCGGACTTCTGGCCCGGGCTGGGAGGGGGAGGGGGGAGGCCGTCCTTGACAAAGGCAGGAGTGGCCAGGGGAGGGGCCAAAGGGGACACGGCTCCTGGCCGTGGTTTGGAAGTGGGCGTAGAGGGCAAGGGCCCGACGGTGGCGCGGGGAATAGAGGCTACAGAAGTGGGGGTCTGTGCTTGGTCCTCTGGGGTCTGGATGGGGCGCTTGCCCTGCGGGCTACCCCCTGAAGGGAGTAGGGTAGGGGGGACAGGACAAGGGGACGAACCTGGATCATAAGTGAGCAAAACCTCACGCCTCAGTCAAATCTTTCATTTTGCCACACCAAACTAATTTCACAAATACAGACGTTTCGTACCTGACATCTTGTTTGGGCCGTCGGGGTCAGCACCAGGGTGGTGACGGACAGGCTGGGGCAGGCGGGAGGGCTGGGGGATCCTGGATGGCTTACGAGAGCCAACCTGGGACACTAAAGGGACGGCGCTACCCTGGGAGCTTCCACCTCCGTCCCCAGCGGCCACACTGGACCCACTGCTGCCTCCACCCGGAGCTCCCGTGCTGGGCACACACGACCCACCGCTGGCCCCTACATGGTTCCTCTGATACTCTATTGGTGAGGTCAGAGCTGTGGTAAATTACAAAGGAAACAACACGGGCTGTGTCGCAAACAGTTCCTTCTATAAAACTTGTCCCGTGTGTGTGTGTGTGTGTGTTTATCAGCCTACCGTTGAGGAAGTTGCGTTGGCTCTCGAGTATCTGGCTAATTTGAAGGGTCCAGACCTCACGCACCCCCTGGTGGGAGGAGTGAAGCACAAAGGACTCCACGGGGCCGTTGGTCGACCGAGAAGTGAGGATGAACTTGCAGGGATCACTTTCCATGTTCTCCTCTATACCCAAACAGTTTACCTAGAGCGAGAGGCATCGTTGTATATGTGCATATAAGTCAGCTTTAGGTCAATAATGAGCTCGAATAGTTCTCTCAAAAAGAAAATGGATCAAACTTTGAAACTACCAACCAAGCAACTAACTAACCCTTTTAATTTTTTGATGTAACGCTTGTAACTCACTCAAGTTGCTCGTAACTCATTTTTCACACGCTAAGGTTCGTCCACCAGAGGGAGCTGCAAGCCCTTTAAACTGATTCTACTGAAAATGTAGTAGCAACACATCCTTGCCCCTCGTATATGTCCCGTTACCTTGATGCTGCTCTTGTAGAGGAAGCCTGGCAAAGAGAAGCCTTTCTTCTTATCAAGGAGCTCGCTGAAGATGACCACCTGCTCAAAGAGGAAGACCCTCCTCTCCTTCATCCGGCCGAGCAAACTGCCCTCCGGGTCAGACACCATGAACGTGTCCTGCAGCAAAAGGCGGCCCTGAGCCACGATCTTCCCCTGGAGAAGACAAGTGATTTTGTAAATAAGGCAACACGCTGTGAAGAATGTGCTGTGTAACTAAATGTGATTTCTTACATCAAATCCCTGAAGCCTTCCGACATTCATCATGTCATTACACCTTTTTGGCACGATGCACATGACCTCCACCGCTTTCTGTAAGAGTCACAAAGGACCAAGAGGTTGATGGAATTGCGGAAAATGTTCGGCTTGATTTTAATGTGAATAAGGAGCACGACCTCATTATCTTACCTCCAACTCCATCGACTCCAGCCCCGCCTTTTTAGAGTGTTTCAGGAAGTCCTAAAACAGAAAAAAAGGAAGACAATGTAAATTGAACAATTCAACTTTTAAATATCAGGGAAGATTATACATAGCAGTGACGTGCATTTTTAAACGGTGGATGATAGTGACACACTGTATTACTGTAAAACTGCAATTAACAGCTTTTATTTGCTTCAATGACTGAACTCAACCGGCGTATATTTGGGTAAATTCTTTAATTCCTTTCTGACAGAAATCGTTTGGATGAGATAAAGGAGAGCATAAGCAGCGGGTAAAGCTCTGGCGCCCTCTGCTGTATTGTAACAGACCAACCTTAAGCAGCAGCTGGTACTTCATGATCCTCTGGACCGGCTTGATGAGCAGGTCTGTGATCTGCAGCCTGTGTCCCAGCCGCAGCTTCAAGTCCTACAGAGTCGAGGGTCAGAGGTCAGAGGCCGATAGCTTGACGCACATTTGCAATATCTGATGATGAAATCTTCAAAATAAGGGACTCATACCTCAAAGTAGGTGTCAATGTACTCTGAGACGATGTGCTCGGACTTGGGCTTGTTCTGACAGTACACGACATACATGTTTAGTCTCCGTTCCTGGATAGAAAAAGCACAACATTACAACATGATCACATGTAGTAAGAGCATGCAGAAAATAAAGCAGGAGTTGGAAATCCACTGAGGACGAACCTGTTTGAGAAAGAGCGGTCCAAGTCTGTCAGGGTCCTCCAAACATTTCTCCAACTCCCCAAGATAGAAACTAAACAAGACAGAGACAGGAGAGAGGGGAGTAAGCTACTGTGCTAGCTGATCTGAACAGGGAAAGCTCTGCATTCTCCGTGTGTGTGTGTGTGTGTGTGTGTGTGTCACATACTCCTTGTGCCAGTCGTAGATCTGGTTGATGTTGCCAAACACGATTTTGTCTTTTCCCTTCATATCATCAGGGACACCCTCCTCCTTCATCCGGCTCATGTAGCCCTTATGATGGAGACACACAGAGACAGCAACACACATTTACAACAGCCTGTAAAGCTAATTAATTAGAATACTTTTAGTGACATTTTAAAATAAGCTGCGCTACTATCAGGGAAACCACTCTGCATGACTTACTAGAAAACCACCAAACCGTCATATTTTCAGACAGCAAGTCGTGTACAACTGACAAAGCAGCTGATAAAGCACCAACTCACCTCCACCACCAGGCCGAGGTCTCGGACATAATCTCTCTCCGTCTCCACCAACTCCAGCAGAATGTAACTACAAGAAAAAAGGAAAATCTCACGTTTCTACTTAACATTCAAGAAACAAGCCGAACGCCATCGGAGTGTGAAGCAGACGACGTGAACGTACTGCCTTTTCTTGACGACGCTGGTCCGGCGCTCATCCATCTCTTCGATGGGGGAGGAGGAGGAGAGGAGGGAGTTGTCAGAGGGGTTAAAAGAGGGGGAGCTGCTGTCTCCCTGTTCTACCGACAGTGAGCTGGGTCTGTCCTCCAAAGCCTGCAGCAGAGAAAAACACAAGGTAAGCTGAAGTGCGTGAAACAAGAGCTCACATGACTAACGAAATGACTCGTGTGCAGCGACGCGTGTGTTTATGATAATCTCATCATAAACAGGTAGTCAGCTGATGCCCTCATCCACATGCTGGCAGGTTTCCTCAATAAACACGGAAGAGTCTCTTTTTAATTAGTCCGCCTCCCTTTTACAGGTTGCTTTGGAGTGTAGGCAGCTGTTGCCAATGCTGGAATAGCAACTTTTCCCGCAGGATAATCCACCGTTGAATGAGGCTTCCACCGTACGAAGGGACAAGCGTGCACATCTACATTCGTAGAACAGCCAATAGGAACGCCCTCTCTCTGAAATGGTTGTGATTGACAAAAAGTCTCCTGTCACAGGCCTGAAAACAGACCCAAGAGGAGGTGAAGAAGTCTAGTTCTCTCTCAGACCACGTGAATTATATATATATATATACTGAAAAATGAGCCATGGCAGAATAACTTCATGTACGAAGGGACACCTCAAACTTGAGGTGCTCTTGCTTTCCTCCATCATCCTACCATCTTGCTTTTCACCAGCTCCTCGATGGCGCTCACCAACTCAGCAGCACTGGGCGTCTCCGAACTGGACGGACGGACCGACAGACGAGAAGAGGTCTGGGTAAAAAAATAGAGAGATGAGAGTAGGGAGGAGAAGAAAACACGAAGATTAGAGCTCGACAAGACGCACAATCTCACAAAACTAAAGAACTAAATCTGCTCTTATACAACTCTTCCGACAGAGAAAATAGTGCCGGTGAAAGCAACCAGACTCTACTTTACAATTAATGCAAGCTTTACTTTTTAAAAGACATATTAATTAAAAACAGAAAATGATAAATCAATGAATGCATCATCTGTTTTATGATAAAACTTCAAGGCTTACTGAACCCTTGAGTGAGTGTCTTCATGGACGTGTAAATTGGAAGAGTCCATAATATGGATATAAAAAGCTATTACAGCTTAATATTATTTAATGTATGAAGGTAATTCTTAACTTCTGGTTCATGGCACAATGAGTAGGATTTTGTCGTTTTTGGAAACACAATTGGATCGTCCTCAACGCGGGTCTAGGTGCTGGTCAGCAGGTGAAAGCCAGCCCCAGATCCACTCTCGTTTTGGGACAAGCTTTTGTCCGCTTGACGTTTCGCAATATTTGGCTTTTTTTCTGCGCTATGTCCGACATTTAGTTCCCTCATGGATGCGTGCTTACGATCCGGCACCTGGTCGCCATGTTTTTTTTGTTGATGTTGACGCCCGGAAACGAACACAGCAAAGTAAGAAATAAAAGATACGGACACATTTCCTGTGGGTCATAAGTGATGATTGTTTTGGGGAAAATCCTACTCACTCTGCCTTTAAGATTCATTTCAGCTTTCTTCATTAGTTTCATTAAAGGTGAATGTTTCATTGTTGTTATTTGAGCGAGCGATGACTCAGTGAAAATGTTTGTTAAATGTTCAATGCAGTCGTCTGAAGAGAGAGAGAGAGATCCAAAAAGATGTTTCCACACGTGAATTGTATCTGAAGGTTCAAACAAAGTGAAAAGGGAAAGTATATGAAAAAAAATGGCTGAAACTAAATCAAGATATGGGGAAGAAAAAGTTAAATGTCAGAAAATGGTGATGGAGAGAAGGTTCGGGGGGGAAAAGAGTGACGTCTGAATGGAGGGTGTTTCGGTTGCTTTCACGGGTGATGATGAACAGCTTAAAGAAAGGATGCTAACAGGGCGAGAATGAAAGAGGAATATGTATGTATGTATATATAGTTCAGGAGAATCTCACCCTTGCTGTGCTGTGCTTCAAGACTTTCCCCAATTAGGTTTTCTGGGTGAGGCTGCGTGCCCTTCTGGCCTCGCCAGCGTTTGAGATGCCAATTACTCGCATGGGTAATGAGGTTAACGCACAGAGGGTAAAAGGGAGATGAGGACGAGCGGGCAGGGCGGGTGAGGGAGGAGACGGTGAGGGGTTGGACGATGATGGGAACATGGGGGGCTTTTGAATTTTCACCTCAGTGGTGGGTTCTAAACTGTGATTATAGTCCAGGGGAGCTGCCTGCTCACCTGACGGAGACTCCCGACTCTCCTCCTTGTATGTATATTCTCATCTACTTTCTTTTCAGCCACCAACATTTTCCCAACCATACGAGTGCTAAACATGCAGGAAAAAGCTGCAGCCCCCGTGTCACCGTAACAGACTCGAGCCGGCATTATAAAATAAAAAATGTCCTTGGAATTTATAGACGCAAATACGGCATTAAAGCCTTCGGATCTGTACTGAAACTCCACATTGTCATCCATATAGATTCAAGAGCTACACGCGTCTTCTCTTTATTTACATTCTCCCGTAACGGTCATGCTCATCTGCCGGGCGACTCTACAGTGGTGTGTTGTAGAAACAGGGCAGAAAGTCAAAATCAATGAAACTAAAAGAGCGATGGAAGGAAACAATTCTCCACTAAAGATATTCGGGAATGTTTTAAGGGTTCAGAAAAATACAAAAGTCAGAAAGAGTGACTTTTAGGGGATAGAGAAAGGTATATTTTCAAAAGAAAAGCAGCTAGCTCAATTTCCTTTCAAATCCAGAAACTGTTGTAGAAATCAAAGAATAAGGCTTTAAGCAAGTAGCATTTAAAGCTGAAGAGTGGGGGGAAAAAAGGAGAGAATTAAAGATTTGATCGAGGGAAGAGACGGGGGGAGTAGCAGGGCATTTCAGATGGAGAGGTATGGAAACTGAGACAAAGCAAAGACAGGACATAAATCAAGGTAATGCTACAGTGTGGCAAACAGCAAACGATACAACCAGGAAACAAAACAAAAGAGAAACAGAAATTAGTGTCAGAGGTGCCTTCGCTTCGGTCGAGGAGACTTGGAGAACCTGAAACCTTTCATTGCTTTCTGCTTTAGAAGAGAATATGATGCAACATGCCAAGATAAAAAAAAGTTATGCATAACAAAATCTAGGGAGTCACTCAAAACTGTGTCAGGAAACGCCCTTCTTCAAGGGGAAGAGAGGGACTGAAATGAGCGAAACATAACTAAAGACCATAACAGCAATAAAAAGAAAGAGGACCTGTATACAATGTGATTAGTTTGCCTTTACGAAGTTCATAGATGAAGCTTTAATTAGCTTAAGTTGTTACCACATCCCTAAATCTACAGGATGTATGATCTAAAGGAAATGAACCCTTAAATATAGTTTAGTTTCCGATAGAAGCTGTCTCTCCTGTTGACTATTTCTTGTACAGAGCACAGCTGTTCTGCTGCTTTTAGTGTTTAATTTCACTACACAGGACATTCCACAGTCAAACCACAAAGAGAAAATGTTCTGAAGTAGAGCTTCTGATCGCTGATGGCATCTCGGCTCATAACCCTATATATAGATTCTCCCAGGCCTAGTTCCAAAAGGAACGAAAGAACTCCTAACATCCTTTCTGACCTAAAATTGAAAGAACTCTGTGAACCAACTTTGTAGCGCCGAGAGTGTAAAAAGTAAAAAGGTGAAATCCTAATCTCTCCTCCTGCCTCCTCTGCGTCTCCTGTTCATCATCTTTCCCTGTCTGTCCCTTGTTTCGCTGACCCGTCTCCACCGTGACGTCCTCCCTCTCCTCACCTTGTCGTCCTGTGAGTCTGGCTGCAGCAGGCTGTGCTGCTGGATGGCCATGGGTGGAGGCAGAGGCACCGAGTCGGCGCCCTCCTCGCCCTCCTCCTCTCCGCAGCTCTGCATGCCCGAAGAACTGGACTTGGACAGCGTGCCGCTCGACAAGCCCTCGTTACGAACCCTCTGCAGCGCACACGGATGACAAAGTGGGCGATTACTTTACACGCGAGAGGACGACATGGAGAGTGTCGAGTATCGTGTGTCCACCCACCTCCTCCACCGTCTCGTCCTGAGGCGTAGCGGCACTGTCGTCCGAGTCTTTCTGCGAGCCCATCGTCATCTCCCCGCTCTTCCGCACGTCGCGGCTCTTCTTGTGCTTGTGGGCCAGCTTCTTCACGTGGCCGTCTGCCTTGCCGCTGCTTAGCCGACGCACCGGGCTGGTGAGCCACTTCCGCAGAGTGTTACCTTGGAAACAAACCCAACGCGCCAAACTCAGCTCGCTGCTCTGTGGAGGACTATTTAAAGCCACACAGTAGAACAACAGAGGGAGCTACATAGCATTCAACAGTTAAAGGGCCACCAAGGAAAGAAAGGCATATTTTCACCTTTACGTTGCCGTCAGAGAGCCATTCTGACGTGGAACTGAAGCCGTTTATATCCAGCTATGCTCTCGCCAAAGCAACCAGACCCCATTAAGAAAAAATATTCATCTTTACCTCGCAGAATAACAAGAGTTGCTGGTCCACCGCTGCGTCAATCGGTTAGTTTGTTTGTGTTTTTCTGAGACTTTTAGTCTGCTGAAGAGTACAATTCTGCAGTTAGTGTGGCACAGGGGAGCATACCTGGTCGTTTAGGCCCTGGTGAGGTGTGGGAGCCGATGCCATGATGACCCGGCTGGAGCGTAGCGGACGACCCTGGCATGATGGAGTCATTGCTGCACACCGACAGAGTGTCTGCGAAACACAGAGGCGGTGTTATGGTTTAAATTGTACGTTATGGTGCAGACACGCGCTCCGTCAAAACTGAGCATTCACGGCACATTCTCCACCTTTGTGGTTGTAAATGCCCTCCATCTCCATGGAGGACCGGGAATGGGCGATGCAGAGCATGGAGCAGGGCACCAGGCCCTCCAGGGCAGGGGAGCGGTCCGTGGTCCTGACCAGGCACCAGTCCGGCTTGTCGTGGCAGCGCTCCAGAACCTCCACCGTCTGGCCGCGCCGCACTGTCAGCTCGTTGCTGTTGCTGGCCATGAAGTCGTGTATCACCACGGTCAGCTCACAGCCACCGGAGAGCTGGGGGGGAGAAAGGATAACCACAACGACCTGGTTGGGGATGGTTCTTCTGACTGACGTTATCCGTGTGTGTGTGTGTGTGTGTGCTGGCTCACCTTGTCGCTGTCCAGTGTGTTCTGTGAAGTGCGGGATGCCAGAGAGATGGTGTCTGGCTGGCTGCTGCCTTCACCCTGACTGTCCAGGTCCTCTCCATCCCTGATAGACATAAATCAATGAAAGCCGTGAGCATGAGCATCAGAGTGCACGTGATTGATTCGATTCCCTCTGAACATCTTAAAGGTGTTTACCTTCCCCTCCCCTTGTGGTGCTTGGCTGTAGTTGTTTTGGGAATATGAATGGGCTCCTTGAGCGCTCCTCTCAGGTGAATGGTGCGCTCCTGGATCACCTCCCTGATGTGCTTGATCCAGTCCTGCTTGTTCTCAATGCTCGACGCCTGTTGTTGGGGGAATAATGGAACGAGTGTTCAAGAAGTCAAGAGGTTAGAGTCGTCAAGAAATTAACTCTCTTTGGAATTCTTGTTTCACACAAGTCTGAATTCACGTCTTGACATCTCTTCCCAAACTATTCAGCTGTCCAATGAACTGTTCTTAAAGGAATACTTCCACTATGTAAAAATATTACCATTTATACGCTAAAATATATATATTGTTATCGCATGCCTCTATAATGAACAAAGAATCAAAAAACTGAAAAATAGTAAGGAAGTAGTGAGCACACGACTGGATAAATGAGACGTAAGCGGATGTTTTGATATGTCTTTGATTCTTCGTTCGTCTTACAGGCATGCGAGAAAAATAACGTTGTCTTCGAGAATTGAAGGGCAGGTGATTGATATTCAAAAGGTCCTTTTGGGGGGTGAAGTCTTCTTTTAAGATATCGTTCAAGCAGAAGGGCGAGGATAAGAGCTGCTCAGACTTTGTGTTTCAGACTTGTGAGAAGTGGCTGAGGGCTGTGTCGTGGGACAGTTTGTACTCACCATTGCTCCGTGTTTGGATCCCTGACTTAGCTTTGAAATTTAAAATATAAAATAGAGAATTTCACTGGTTTGGTTTCAGAAGATCAACATGACATTTTCTTTTACGTTGACAAAAATGGTTTGACATGATAGAAACGCACAACACTGATAATTTGCCTTGACAGCAAACTGTAGGCTAATTAAAAGTGAAGCACATTGTAATGGATGGTGTGTGTGTGTGTGTGTGTGTGTGTGTGTGTGTAGTTAGCAATGAGACACACTTCATTTACAAGGCACATACCATATGACTGCTTCTCAGTAGTTAGTTTGGTGGTAAACATGTAATAAAGAGTTGTAACGTGCAGAATTAAAATGTTAGGATTTTGGCTTCATGCTGTTCCAACAGCTGACACTACATTTGAATCCGTCTGTGACAATATTCGACAGGAAAACACACAGAAGTAAAAACGGGGGCTCGAAAAATTCACACATATTAAAATATAATTAAAATAATAGCAGAAAATAAAGCGATGCCATATCTTACTTCTATGAAATGATTAAAAAGCTTGTTTTTCTGGAGGAGAACGGTGGCTACTCGTCACTTTGACAAAGTGGCACAGAGCCAGGACGGCAGATTGTGGGCGATCAGGGGTTGAATCAGTGTCAGCAGCGTTGGTGGAAGCACGTCGGCCCACAGAGAGAATTAGAGACACAAACATCCACAGAAAACACAGCCCCAGGTGTGCAGATGTGCCCGAGTTCGTTAACAGATGGAACAAAGCAGAATCTAACCGGAGGACAGAGGCGGACAGAAAGAAGACGGAAATGGAGTTTGTGACTACAGAAAGCTCCTCATGCAATCAAACGAGATGTCAGAGGATACAGGAAAGATTAAACATAAGAAGAAAGGATGAATATGAAGAGGGGCGAGAGAATTAGACCGGCATAAAGATTTTCTGACGCGTTTGTTTCCCAATCAGACATTGATCTGCCGGTGAGATCCAACACACCGATATGGACGTTTGTTTGATTGCATATATACTACACAGGAAAAACAGTAGTGGAAGAAGGATTTAGATATTTAGATGTATTTACTGTAGTAAAAGTACTAATACCACACTGTGAAAATACTCCACTACAAGTAAAAGTCCTGCATTCAAAACCTTCGTCCAGAAGTTTTATCAGGAAAATGTTCTTAAAATATAAAAGTAAAAGTATTGATTGTGCAGGAGAATGTGCCTCGTCAGTGTTTTACAATTTGATATGATGTTTTGGGATTAATGTTCCTGCTGCATTAATGTGTTTGTTGCATATTACTGCCGTCGATGTTTCAGGCTACATTTGTAGATGTTTGACGAATGTAGTGCAGTAATAAGAACATTTACCTCCGAGATGTGGTGGAGTAGAAGTATAGAAGTAGCATGTGCTCAGAGAAAGTACAAGTACCTAAAATATGTACTTAAGTACAATACTTGAGTAAATGTACTGTACTGTAAATGTACTAGTTAGATTGAGTACCTATAATCTATTTAATCAATGATCATTCATTTATTTAATCATTTCTTTGGTTTCAAGACTTTTTGAGTTCCGTTTTAGAAAAGCTTTTTCGCTCGAACCCTTACGGACATTAAGACGGCCCTTTAGAAGGAACAGAAGAGAGGAAGTGTGTTTTACCTTGAGCACAATCTTGTTGTCGGAAGTCGGGGTCCGTCCCACCCATAAAGCAAACTTGCAGGGGTCTCCTTCAACATGCTCCGTCACCCCCAACTCTGACGTCTGAGAAGAGAGAAGGACGACACGAGAAGATATCAGCAGTGGACCAGCTATTTGAAAAGGTCTCTCTCTCCAGATGATGTGAGCCTCTTAAGTGTCGGGTCAATTAGATGTACTTGTATTTTTGTAAGTACTGCAGTTGTCTACTTACAAAGAGTTTGCTCTTGTAGATGTATTTGCTCCTGCCGTTGGAGTCCTTGACCTCCTTGCTGAAGACAAGAGACATCTCAAACAGGAAGAGGTGGCGTTCTCGACCCTTACGGATCAGAGTCTTTGGATCCCAGACCTGGAACGAATCCTGGAGAATGAGCTCCCCCTGGGATTCGATGTTTTCATCAAAACCTGGGAGAAGGAGGGGGATATTAGCATGAAAACAAACAAACATGATGCCGGATTTATGAAGCGCTGTTATTTAATAGAAGGTAAGCTCGCTATAAATACAACTGACAGAAAAAGAAAGGAAAAAATTCCAGCAACACAAATAACAAGGAGTGTGTGTTCATCACCTTCCAGCATAGAGAGGTGCATTGCATCGTTGGCTTTCTTGGGAACACTGAGCATCACCTCCAGGCCATCTTTGATCTCTCCTTTACCTTCTTCACAGCAAGTCAGCAGCTCCTAAACACACACACACACACACACACACACACACACACACACACACACACACACACACACACACACACACACACACACACACACACACACACACACACACACACACACACACACACACACACACACACACACACACACACACACACACACACATCAGGACAACAAGCAACTAATGGAGGCGGCCACCACGGCAGTGAGAACCGGTTGGGTGGGTTACCTTCAGCAGGAGCTGGTACTTGGTGATTCTCTGCACGGGCTTGATCAGATAGGAAGAGATGGAGTTGGCCAGTCGGTGCCTCTGTTGAATTTCCTGCACGGAGAAGAACAGTAATGTGATCGCACGTAGCTGACAAGGACCATCCAAATGTATCAAGCGCAGGCGATAACTCACATCAAAGTAGTTCCCAGCATGCTCTAGGATGAGCTGGGTGGAGTCGGGTTTGTTCTTACAGTAGTTCACATACATCTGGAACTTATCAGCCTGGACGAAGAGAGGAAGACGTGACGATTATTACGACAATGACAAGCAATCGATCATATTTACAACCTACTACCTGAGAGCTGAATACATACGCTTTTATTTTGCTCCATTCCAGAAACAGTTTTTTAAGTCACTATCGAGGTAACAGTGTGGCCGAATGATTAAAGTATCACAATATTTAAATATCTATCTGTCTCTATCTTTGTGTCTGTGGGAACATTCCCTGAAAACATGCAGACTCAAGTCACTGCTAATGCAAACCTAACATTTCCTACTGCAGCATCTTCACATTCACCACAAGACTGTTGTTATGAAACAGTCACAGGAAATTGATGCGTGTTTGAGCTCGACACTGACCGCTATCGTTCATCAAAACAATCTTTTTCTGTATTTTTTGACGGCGGATCAGATTGAAATACCTACCCATGTGACAAAGCAATGGCCAACATCCTCTGGTAGCTGCTCATATTTCTCCAACTCTTTGAGAAAGATGCTGACAAAAAAAAAAAAAAAAAAAAGAGTGAGTGATTTAAAATGTGAGAAACAGCAGAAAACACATTCACGACTTCCCAGTTGCACTGAGCAGCGCAATGTTGTTTTTGTTTGTGTTACAGGATGTGGTCGGTGCAAAGGGTTAACATTTTTAATGAGTCATTTAGGATTAAGTGATTTTTACGAAATATCACAACATTAATCTTCGATTTGGTTACTTTTCCAGACCGAGGTGTTCGAGCCGAGGACTATCCGGCTATATATATTTTTTGTTTTTTAGTTTCTCGCTATAATAAACAAAAAAGAAATGATGAACTACGACGCTGCTAAAATATTCATTTACAACGAGCATCAGGGTGCTTGGACCCTGTTCTACTTGCAGGTCTAGTTTAAACATTAGATTTTTAAGTCCTAAAAGGTCTTTCTTACTTATGGTGAAATTCATAGAGGTCCTGCATGTTTCCAAAGATGATGTGTTCCTTGTTGATGATTCCTGGAGGAATCTCCTCGACTCCACTGGTCATCTCCCACAGGTAGGTCTGCACAGAGAGAGGAAGCAAAATATTTAAAAAAAACTCCTCAACTGATATATTCTGATATATTTCCAAATTTTGTGTGAAAAGTTGTTGCACAACTCTGACAAGAAACAGTGTAATTTGTGGGATGTGAGACTGAACTCACATCCATGCACTCCCGCAAGTCTCGCACGTAGGTTTTTTCTGTCTGAATCAGCTCAGCCATGATGAACCTAGACACGCACACAAAGACACACACACACAATTAGCAATTGTCATACTGTCCTCATCTACAGAATGACAAATCACCATGCCAATAGCTCTCTTCCTGCTTCATCCATTTACCCGAATGCATAATGAAGGAGTTTCAGGCCATAAAACGTAGGCGGTCCACGAGTGACCGCTCATGATTTGTGCTGCTCGTACAAAATGACAGAGTCTCCTTTTCCTGCGTACTACACGTCGACTCGGTTGCTCCCTCGTGGAGCTCGACTGTTGTGTCTAAACTTCTTGTGCTGGCTCAGCAAAGACGAGGCCGATGTCTGGAGGAGGAGGTTTGAATCCCTCCATCATTTGCACAGATTTACATTGAATTCACTCGTTTACTCGGAAGCACTTACAGCGACCGAGTAAGTCGGGGCTCGGTTTCGATACGACGGAGCAAGCACTAGTCCGCTCTGCTGCAGATTTTGGGCACTGAGCCAATAATTTAATTACACGTCCCTTTGGAGCAATAAAACATATTTCCAACAACAGGGAAAATACTGTGAAAATGCTGACTCGCTACTATTTGTTTAGTTTGTAGGCATGACACGTGCTGTTCAGAAGTGGAGCATTTAGCTATGCGAGCTAAATGCTAAGCAGTTTTATACAAGGCACAACCTTGTGCACCTCTCGTTAAATTATTCTGAACTAGCAATTCCAGAACTTTTTCATGCAAAACGTGAAAAAGCTAGTTCTTTTTCTGATGAAGTACGACACAAACAGGAAGTGGTGACATACTCCTTTCTGCGCGCCGACTTGCGTTTCTCCTCATTTAGCTCGTGAGCGGCATCCCGCAGCTTGACCTCTGACCCTGGAGCCGTGGCTGGGATGATGTCCAACTGGAGATCCTTACTCTGACGCAGACAAAGTAAAATATTACGGTCATTTTAAGAGACGGACGGAATGTGAATTAGCTGATCTTCTACGCCTGTGATCGACCAAAACACATGACCACGTACTGCCTTGTTCGAGTCCGAGGAGATGCCCAGGGCTTTCTCCAGGCTGCAGCGGTACTTGTCCATGCGCAGCGAGAAGTCTCTGTAGCGCTTGTCCACGGCCGTCACCCATTTCTTGATCTCCCCAGCGTGACTGTGGCCTTTCTCGCAGAAGCCGTCAGCCAGCTGGATCAGCAGCTTCACACGCTCCTTAGTTTGCTGGAGGAGGAGGAGGAGGAGGAGGAGGAGGAGGAGGAGGAGGAGGAGGAGGAGGAGGAGGAGGAGGAGGAGGAGAAGAAGAAGAAGAAGAAGAAGAAGAAGAAGAAGAAGAAGAAGAAGAAGAAGAAGAAGAAGAAGAAGAAGAAGAAGAAGAAGAAGAAGAAGAAGAAGAGTGTTATATGCACACGCACTAGCATACACACTGTGACATGCGTGTGTGTGTGTGTGTGTGTGTGTGTGTGTGTGTGTGAGGCCAACCCTGGCTGTGATGTGGAAGTCCTCGTGCTCCTTCAGCAGCTCCTGGGTGTGGTGGATACTCGAGCCGGTGGAGGTGTGTGTGGACAGGTAAAACTCCCCAGTGTCATGAATCCACTCCAGAGCCTGGAAACACACAGGATGCAGGTGTCGTCAGATCGCGTGACAACAGAGAGCAGTGTGAGTGTGTAGCTATATTACTGCAGCTACACACAGTAAAAAGTGTATTGTCTTTACCTTAACTATGCGTTTGTGAGTTTCATTTACCTGTTTGGCACTGCGCTCAAACACCACATATTGCTGACACTGGTCCAGCCGTCGCTTCCTCATGGTCCAGAAGTGGAGAACCCGGTTCTCTCTTTGTAGCAGCTCATTCAGGATGTCTTAACACAACAGAAACTAAATTCAGGCATTCAACAACTAACTATGAAATGTAACTGAACACATTAAATAAAGTTCTGCACACTGGCAACATAACAGGAATCCAAACTTGTGAAGGAGCTTTGCTACCGTTTGATATTCTAGCCAGAGCAGAGTTTTATTTAGATTCTTTTAATATCAAAAAGTAACTTTTTTGAACAAATCTTTATGTACACTGGTTTTGACATATAATATTCACCATTGTCAGTTATTTTACAACAATGCTACTTAAGTATTTTAGGGCTTCTGTGGTACTTTAGAGATCAGAAGGTCCAAACCGCTTCACAGAATATATCGTGAACCCACTAATGTATGTCGTTTGGAATAATTTGATGTAGAGTTATATATTTTCTTACACTAGAATGTAATTGTAATTGAACTGTCAGTGTTTGTTTGGTCAACTTGAAGGGTTGTTTGCCCATTACTATCTATTTCACCAGTTATCCATCACTCTTTACTCTGATACTTACTTTTAACCTGCTGTTCTGGTGCTTTGACGTGGCTCAGCATCCCGGGCATGTTCACGCTGTTCCTGTGCATGTACTTGAGGAAGACGTCTGCGTTTCTTCTCGCCAGAGTGCACGCCTGATGGAAGTATCATAAACACACACACACACACACTGAGATCAGAGATGTAACCTGATACTATGCTCGGGGTTTGCTTTGACTTTGTTGTATGTGAACCTTGAGGAAGGCCTCCTTCTGCTCCAGGTGTTTACTGATCATGGGGCTGACGTGGTCCGTTTCACAGTTGGGTCCCAGTTTGTCGGCTCCTCCGCACCAGTCCTCCTCTCTCTTATATTCCTGCTCCAGGCTCTCCAACACACTGCAGACCTGAAGGGACAGCCACACTCAGTCTCGGGAAAACACTGACGTGTGAAGAATTCTCGAGGCGTCGTTCAAATGAATGCCGGACCCTCCGTGGGGTCTCCTACCTGTTCAGAGGTCTTGTAAAAGGCCACCGACGCATTGACCAGCTTGAGTCGGTCCTCCATTTTCAGCATGAGCTGCTGCCAGTGGGAGGCCACGCTCTCTGCACAGTCTCTGATCAGGTCCATGTCATAGTGGTTTGCTTGGAGCAGAGCCTCCGCCTTCTGCTGAACCTGCAGGGCACTCTGGTGAGTTTTCTGCAAAGAAGGAAGAGGTGGAGAAAGTGTGGGGTTAGAATGACCTCAAATTATGAGCAACTAACTCTGTCAGAACTACCTTCAGAGTGTGGACAGAATACATAACGGAGGGTGAAATTGATGGAATAAACAAACAGTGTTTCACCTCAATGGCGTGTTGGAACTGTTCATGCTCTCTCTGCAGCTGTTCCGCTTCCTGTAAGGAGCTGGCTGTTATTAGACCAGCGTTCAGCATCGACTCGCCGTTTCGAATCCAACCCAGAACCTGAAAAAAATAAAAAGGAAAGCTGTGATCAAAGGTCTTGTGGACATCCTGGTATACTGTAGTTGCAAAACGTTGGCCTGCAGATGGTGCCTTGTCGCAGTTCCAAGACTGTTTGTGCTACCTGTTTGACTTCAGCCTGCAGGTGTCTCAGCTGGACGCACTGCTCCAGGTGCCTGCGGTGCTGCTCGGCTGCCAAGTCCAGTTCTTGCTGCTTCTCGTGGAGGAACTCCAGCAGGTCCTGAACCCGCGTAGCCATGTCGACGTCCCGGTCACACAGCAGCTCCACGCCTGAAGGGCAAGTCACACGTTAAGAGTTTGGACGGATCACAACAGACCCGAAGGACCTGAAGTTCTGCCTGCGATTGTAATCAACTTTCAACACTTCTATCCCTGACAGTCTTAAGTATTACTCTCATTCGTATTAGTCCTGTAAAGCAACATATTATCAGTGTGTTTCAATAATACACGTGACATGATGTAACCATTCTTTGTGCTGTTTCAGAGAGCACCTATTAGCATGTGAGATCACAGGTGAGTTATTATGGTTTGTGAGTGGGTGCCTCTCATCACAAACGCTGACCGAATCTGACCCGAGACACCTACACAGTATCAATATTAAACTAATGTAGCCAACACAGAAATTTGTGCAGCAACAGTGAACAGGAGCTCTATCCTACTTTAACCCTCAGCTGCATGATGACTGATGACTGCTGTGGCAACCGGTGGCAAACATCTCTTCACTTCTGCTTTACAGCGTTTGAGATTTAATATCTTATAGTGGCCGCTTCACAGGAGGACAGATTCAGAAAAGTAGCGTGTTTGCAGATTCCAGAAGACTTTTTAATGCCTAAAAACAATTCTAAGAAAAGAAAAAGTTACTTCCAAAGAAAGATAATCGAACTGCAACATGAAGGAAATAAACTCAAGGTAGGAGATTGTTACTATTAACAGACTGTAATGCTTTTGGTTCAAAGATGCCATGGTGCTGTAAATGCAGTACAGACTGGGTGGTGTTCTCACCAGAGGCCTGGACTTCGTTGACGTACTGCAGCAGCTCCTGGCCCTGGTGGATGACATCGAAGGTGAGGTTGTTCATGGTCAGGGCTTTGTCGGCGTGGTGCTGCAGCCTCTGCTCGGCCATCGTCAGGTCCTCCGTGTCAAACTCAGTCATCTGACCCGTCAGCTCCTCGTTCCACGACTCCAGGTCAGAGATGATCTGAAGAAACGCAACAAGATTCCACTTTTCAGAGGCCACAAACACCATGACAGTGTTTTTACAATGCTCAAAGGCTATTGACTGAGACTGTAAAACAAAGAAATGTTATGCTATTGTATTTAATGGTATTCTTAAAATGTCTGTTTTACTTTACAAAACAGCAGAAACAGTCACGCCCCCTCTCCTCCCCAGCAGACTCACGTCAATGGCGTCCCTCTCGAAGATGCGGAGCTGCAGGAAGAGCTCCAGTTTGATCTTCCTCTCCTGGAAGAGCTCCTCCATCTGGGCCTGGGCCTCGTCCAGCTGCTGCAGGACGCTCTCAATGTGGTTGATGGAGCTGTTGTGGGGCGTCTTGTTGCTGGAGATGGCCGAGTCCCTGGAACAGACACACGCAATTCAGCAATAAGCTACGAGAGGCAGCGCTGTGCACTTAAAAGAACAGCTATAAAGACACAGTTGGGCTCAACGGCAAGCGAACTTAGCTGCTCTAGAAACTGCTGCAGAGCACCGCCTGCAGCAGCGTATTCAGCTGTAATACGGCAAAGCAGCGCAAAAGTTGAAGTCAAACGTTTATTCAAATTGTGGAAAGTTCTGCCTGAAAACACAATTTAAATTTGAAATTTCATTTTCAAGACCGCAGTCTTTTTATGTCTCGATTTCTTTGTTCCTCCTTTTTTAATGTCTCTAATAACAAACAGCACTAGACTCACGTCCCACACTTTGTTTAACATCCTGCTGTCTTGAATGTTTTTTATTTACATGTGTTAAATAGGGAAATAACACCAAATGCATAAAACAGGTAGACGTGAACAGAGTATAGAGAAGAATGCATGAAATATTATTGATGAAAATGAATGAATCCAATTTTGTCAAGTTTTGGTTGACTAAAATTCTGGCCATTTTAGTCCCATCAGTCTAAAATATTTTGTCTCCTCTTTTTTGTCAACAAAAATAGAGATATTTTTTTCAAATATTTATTTAAAATTGCATGTTGATCATCTCACAGTTGGGGTCTAATTGACATCAATGCCTCTGTCCAGTATTTTCTTTTCCGGATATAAGATGTTGTATTTTTGCTGCACCAGAATAATTCCACACGAAAAAGATTTACTCAGATAACCTGCGTTACATGGATCAGTAATACGTCGAGAGAGTCCGATATATGACAGTTTAACAGCGGTGAACTCGATGTAGACCGCACCTCGAGTGGGAAAGTGAAAAACGGGTCATACAGATTGTGAATCATCAATGTGACAGATGCACACATGTGTGATGCATGAACACAGAGACACCAGTGAGTTAACAAGAGGACACATGTGAGTCAGCAAAGACAGCGGAGGGCAGACGGCTGCTGATTGGCTTCAGGTTGATTATCCAGCGTGAAAGATACACTCCAACACTCAAATGCAAATCCATGAACGCACGTGTGCGCACAAACAGCACAGTCACACAACACACACACACACACACACACACACACACACACACACACACACACACACACACACACACACACACACACACACACACACACACACACACACACACACACACACACACAAGCAAAAGGTGTATAGAGTTAGAGTTGCCTCCCGGGGAGACTGCCACACAATTAGACACAGGCTTATGAAAGCAGACTTATGTAAGAATCCCCTGTGGAGCCAACACATCAGGGAGAAAGGGGTGGCGAGAGAGAGCGAGAGCGAGAGCGAGAGAGAGAGAGAGAGCGAGAGCGAGAGCGAGAGAGGAGGAAGAAGAGTGACTGGTATCTGTGTAAAAATAGAGTTGGAGAAGGAGGGTCAACTGCATCCACCTCTCAAACACCTCCTACAATCGTCTCAGCTTTTCTTATTTTGGTTTTCATGCATCTCAAATGACACTGACTATGTGTTGCCTGTAATTCACATATTCCCTTCGCACACATTTCAATTCAAAATGTCTTAATCGCGCTGCCAAAGCGCTATTGAGCAAAAGAGAAGAGTCTGGACGGCAAAAAAGCGAGGATTTGTACAGCTGCGGGCGGCTTCATCTGGGCGCTCTGGCTGCTCAAACTGGATTCAAAACTGTGGAAGTGCTGAGCAGAATCCATGCCGCTACTATTAGAGCGCTACGTAGCACAACAGAGAAGACAGACACCAAAATAAATCGTCTGCTGGCTCTTTCACTTCATGCTGCTTCCTCCTAACATTGCAATGTAAACCAGCCTCCTCCGCCGCTGAGTCTGTCTGGTGCGATGGAGGTGTTCTGCACCGCGACTTCACACAGTGTTTTCGTTCCAATGCTTCCTCGCTGGAAAGCTGCATCGCGTAGCTACGCAATGGCACCATGTTTGGACACACAAATCCGACCTGATCACAGTGCGTCAGCTGTTAAGGAATTCATTTGAGATACAAATCTGTCTTGCCTGCAGCGTGAACGTGGCCTACTTGGCCCGGAGGGTTACTGCATCATTTGTGGGCATACTGCAGCATGTGCACCGGTATGTTGTTGCTTGGTTCTCTCTCTTAATATATTAGTGGTTTAAAGAATTCGTTTATCGGTTTTACTCTCCAGTTGCCCGATTCAACAGATACTCGTTTTACAGATAGCATTGATCTGCCTTTGGATTCACATTAGAACTGAAGGTTAGGCTGATTTCAGATCACTGTCAGAAGGGGAGTACCATCGTTAGTTTTGTTGTTCATATCTACTAATTTGTAGGTTTATATGTAGTTACTCTTCTAGATTTAAAATACAGTCTGTTATTGTACAGAGAAGAAGAATGCATGTGTCCTCTGTTAAAACAATAAAGCAGACATACAGAACCATATGGCTGACGAGATATCTTAGCAGCTTCGTACAAAATTTAACATAAGCAGACGTGGCACTGGATCATACCTCAATAGACTTCTTCTATGCAACACATGTAATTTCTAGTCTGGCGCATTGACCTCTACCTGAGCTGCTGGATGAGATCCTCTCCCTCCTTGATGACGTTGACGGTGACCTGCAGCGTGGTCTGCTGCTGCTGGCCGAAGCGTTTGATCAGATCCTGGACGGCCTCCACCGACTCGGCGTAAACGTCGTCCAGCAGCTCCTTCTGGAGCTCCTCCAGCCACGTCCACAGCTACGGGAGGACATGCATTGGTGTGATTGCATATTGTTTCACAACAGAAGAGTGTTCTTATACTACGCTTTGAGGCTGACTTATGAGAACACACATTGTTTGATGGACTTGCACTGAAGCTCACACACTGGTCTGCACCTCTTACAATCCTCACTCTGGTCACAGAACACACTCACTGTGATCACACCCTACCATGCAAACAATCGGCAACACAAATTTGCCGTCACTTTTGCAATTACCAAAGCTGTTTAACGACACTCAGTGACTGCCATCAAGCCTAATCTCAACATTCACCTTCACCTAACTCCATGCTATTTCTAACCTCTTCCCCCAAACTGTCCTCGTTTACGAGGTGAGGCCTGCGAAATGTCCACCTCTATGTGACTAACTGTACCAAACGCAAAACAACTCACACATATTGCATTTGATCTGATAATTACTTCCCTCTTGCTCAAAGAGCACTGTGAAAGCTCTCATCCACACAAACACACAGCCCACCATCCACTCCAGCATTACGTCATCCTCCCTGCCTACCTCTTTGACGTGCGTGTGGAAGGCGACAGACATGTCCAGCAGGACTTTGCGCTGCTCCACGCGGCGAACAAAGTCTTGGATTCTGTCCTCGAGCTGGTGGGCGGCCTGGTAGATCTCCTCTGGGTCGCACTCTCCCGTCTGGGCCAGCTGCTCGGCCGCCTCCAGCAGCTTGTCTGCATTGGTGTACGTATTCTAGTATGGAGAGAGAGAGAGAGGCGGATTAACCCGAGGCGACGGTACAATACAAGTAAAGCATATTTTGAAGACGAGCAGAGAGAGGACACAGGAGACCTTTTCACTGATAGAGTCAGTGTGATCGTAGAGTTACACAGAGATAACTAGAGAGAGGAAATGGAGACAGAGAGTGGCTGAAGGTGAACAAATGGAGAACAAATGACCACATTGAGGTGGGATATCAGTTAAAGCTGATCACAGCTGCCATTCAGGGCAAGTTTTCGACACAATTGTGTCCGTTTTATTCAGTGGTGGAGGGAGATTCTTTACTTATGTAAAGTGCCAAAAATTTCTTATCGATATGAGAATTCGACCACTTTTTTTTAGGCTAATCACAGCCCCTACAATGTGTTCGGAATAATAACTAATACCTCATCGAGACCATGGTGTGGGGTGGACTGATGGGCATTTACAGGACGTTTAGTGGGAACAGCTGCGTTAAAAGTGTTAACGCCAGACTACTGCAGCCAGATGTGATATTTTGGGACAAAACTTTACGCTAAAACCTACTGTAACGTAGCATAAATGAATAAGAGTCATTAAGTATTGTCTGTTACACAGAAATATCTTTGTTAAGTTTGCTGACATAAGCAAGCTTTAGCTAAGGTGTATAAGGTGTATTGAATTCAGCAAGGGAGTGTCTTATTGCTAATTAATTAAACTTTTCATTTATAGACAAAGAATGTATAATTTATTCTTTCAAAAGTTTTTAAAGACTCACTTTGAAATTAAATTGCCTAAAAACATAACACAGCACTTAAAGGAACAAAAACACAATTTCATAGCAGATGTTACAGTTACAGATGTTACTTTGCTGTAGCTGTGTAACTGGTGACTATGTGATATTTTACCATTGGGGAATACATCCGTCAACTCAGTGGTATTGGCTTAAACCTGGTGGAGGGTGAGAGTTACAGAAACAGAAGCGGGCTACCTGTGCCACTTCCTCAAAGTCCTCGTGCCGTTTCTGCAGCGCTCGGGCTCGGTGGAGGGACTTCCCTACACCCGTGTGTTTGCTGAGGAAGGCCTCGCCGTGGTTTTCGATCCAGTCCAGCACCTGTGCAGAGAGACCACACGGCCATAAAGTGAAACAGTTCACTCGGAAATAGGCAATCACCAGGGGGCGCTCTAAGGCGGTAGAGTAAGACACGCGAGTGTGGAACGTAATCAAGCGAGTGTGCAAGAGAAGAGCGAGCACAGAAATAAAGATCAGCGTCGTACGAGGCTCTCTTTCACACTCTCCCTGCACTCCGTCCTTCACAGGGTTAATGGATGAACGCTGCATCTGCATGGACATATGACCCAATTGAGTTGCCATAGCAACAGTTGCCATGTCAACACGCTCAGGAATGCCCCCGTGATTTTTTTTGGGGGGGACAGCATGCTACTGTATTATCATATTGGGACTATTTGAGGCTGGCAGGCTCGCTGTACTCCTTTTCAAGCCTTTATTCTGCAGATAACACTTACATTTCAGCCATTTGTTTATCTTTCCTTTCCACTGAACCACATGATGAGTGAAGACACGACGTTCCAGCGACTTTTTCAAGGACATTATGACGGGAAAGATGGCTGCTCCTGGGATCAAAACCCTCTATTAAGAGTAGAACGCTTCTAACCAGTAGGCTACCCTGCTATTTTCAAATTACGGTCTAACCCTCTCAGTCTTATACTGAAAAAAAACTAAGTTTGGTCCTGGAAGTACCACGTTTGAACATTTTGTGTGCACGCATATATAAACACAAAATATATACAGCATGTGTAGGTGTGTCTGCGTGTGTTGACCTGTTGGACGTCCTGTTGAAAGACACAGAGCTGCAGACGTTGGTGCAGCCGCACTTTGCGGTGTTGCCAGATGTTTTCCAGCTGTCTCTGGTGATGCAGCACCTCGTGGATGATGTCCAGGACGTGGTGCACAGCCTTGGAGTAGTTTGCCGATGCCGTCAGTGAATCAGCACTGCCCGGGGTCAACGGCCGCTGCAGCTTGTCCAACAGGGCTTTGCCATCTTGGCTCACCTGAGGAGGAGGTAGAAAATGAAGTTTTTACCCACAACTACTAAAAGCATTAACAATGCAAATACAAGTCTAAAAGTACTCTGGTGTAAATATGATTTGTATGTGACTTGACCTAGAAATATAAACATTGTCTAAATACCAACAGCCAGCAAGCTGTGTGGATCATTTCTGGAGAAAGCACACTCTTCTAATGTTACAATTAGAAACTCAAAAAGGGAAATGACAAATGAAAGAGCCACAAAGGAGGAATTAGTGAGAAACACAGTGAAAAACTGTGTTTTTCGCACTGTACAGTTGCAATTCCTTTTATATTTGTCAGTGTGATCACTCACCAGGGAGGCAAATGAGGGGGTCGAAAACAGTTATGAAACTACCAATTGTTGACAGTCAGTGTGTGTGTGTGTGTGTGTGTGTGGGTGCATATGTGCATGCTAGATAATGTTATGTACATGCACAATATACCATGAATCAAAAGACTTATTTTCAAACTATATCTGTGTTTATATATATGCCTACTTTTCTTTAAACACAAACTCGTAAAAAGTTGTTCACAAAATGAAATATGAACAGAGTACAAGCAGTAATTTATTCTAAATCACATTTGAAGTACAGTATAGTACTGTGCAGACTTTAGCTGGAAAGTTTAATTTATGAGAATATATATAAACAATAGCTATAGTTTTGACTTCATCCTACTAAATTAAATTCTACCCAAGACAATACGAGAGCTGCATTTTCCAGAGTTTGTGAGAGTGAACTTAATTTCAAAGTTTAAACGGTTATTGTATTGTTAATGTGAGCTATGTTCTAATAACACAATAAATCTAATTGTGACTCTTGTTGACTGAAGCTGAAATAACAAGGACATTGCTGCCAAACATACAGCCCATGGTAAAGTCAATTTATTTTAGATGTTCTTGCCGTCACCTCGGAGTAGGCAGCAGTGATGTGTTCATACAGGCCCTGGTGGTGGTGGATGGCGTCTTCAAGGTCTTGCAGCTCGGAGGGCAAATCGACCTCGCCGCACACCTTACACCACGAGTCCACGTTGCCCATGTACTGCGGGGGAAGAAACGCACACTTACACAAACTGACACTCGGATGTAAAGCATGTCACATGAGACATGGCATGAAACAGAGGAGGTGTTTACATGCTTGTGCTCCTCACTTGAGTCCCGTGTAAGTCAGACATACCGGACTATTACAGAGCCTAAGGATGCAGAAATGGCCTTATGTCTGAGTTTTTTTTCAGAAGAATTATACACGGCTGAGTGTGCTGATCCCAGAAGTTTCAGTACTCCCCAGTGGGAGGGGAGGAAAACAAAACAATCAACGAGGCTGGCCTGAAAGAAATATCACACGTTGAAGGGATCTACCGGTAATTATTCCCTATCAAAGATCTCTCCCATGACAATTAGAAAAAGGTACACAAGTACAACAAAGATTTAAAATGAGCCTCTCGGGATGTGCGGAGGCGAAAAGGTTGGGGTGAAACAGAAAAAGAAGCATTTTCTATTTCAGCTCACAAGCATGAAAGGCTGGCCTGATGACGGCGATATTCCAGGTCGGAAAAGTCGTACCACCCATGCTCCCTGGTTGGGATTCTGCTCGTGTGCTTTTTCAGGCCGTGAATCGTTCCATAGTGGCTCGACTGATGAGCGCAGACAGAAATAACAGCCCAAAACAAATGCCGCGCTTACATTCTGCATTTGTGTATGTAAATATATGTTAACGTGATGCATATGTTGTGCTTTATAGATTTAATGAGGCCGAATGAGAATTCTTACATCCCAGAAGGTGTGTGCATAGGTGTCCCATGAGCATCCATTGAGATACTGAAGGCAAACACCTCACCTGGTTCCAAAGGTGCATGAATGTGAGTTTTACTGAATTCAGCTACCGCCAATACCTGACTTGATGGAATAGTTCAAGCATTTTGGGAATTATGTTCATCTGCATTCTTAGACGAGAAGATCAACACCACAAATATGAAGCTACAGCCACTTAGCTGAGCTTAGGACTACTCTTCAAAGGAGCGCAGCTACTTCCTAAAGTCCTGCTGTCAACGTAGACACTGCTCTGTCTGGTCATGGGCTGGAGAAATGTTCTACATTCTTGCAAACTTGGAGACAAAACATCATTTTTAAAAGGGAAAAAACTGGTTTTGAGCCTTTCAAATGAGTGAGAAGAGATTGAATATATTTCAGTTTGGAAAAGGTTTTTCACACAAAACAAGCAATTTCAAAATACCACGCTGGGCTCAGGGACATGTTGTAGATTAATCAATTAACTAAATATTCCCCAGATGAATCAGTAATTACAATAAGCTTTAGTGCCATTTTCAACTCGCCTGGTCACATTTCTGGTGGAAGCTGGCTGACATCTCCAACAGCGTGCTGCGTTCATCCAGTGCCGCGGCGAATGCCTTCCACTCTTGCTCCAGCTGGCTTGAGATCTGCTTGATCTGCTGCGAGGCGTAGTGACCCGACTCCAGCAGCCGGTTGCCCACTGACATGATGCGGTTGATATTCACGTACACGTTCTGCACAGCCGGACAGGGAGAGAGGGGAAAGAGCTGGTTAAGCAGAGGGCTGTGGGTAAAGTAAGAGCCTAACATGAAGAAAAGAGCACTTTAAGCACTGCAGTTGTTGCCATCGTTTCTCACACACGGACAGTAGCTCTAGCGGCTAGATTGATTCCTCCTCTCAGTGGTTTCATAATGGTTGCGTAAGGCCGACTGTGGATAAAGAACAGAATTACCTAATACCTGGTTGTGCTGCTGCTGACTCGCAGAAGACGTGTGAGAGCACACAAGCACAGGCTGCTCCAGTCAATCACAGCACGAGAGGCCGAGTTCAATAAATATATGATTATGGAGCGCAGGGTGCGGACTTGACAGTCCAAGTGGGCGGAAAAGCATTACCTCCTGCTGCGAATAAGCGTGTGTGTGTGTGTGTGTGTGTGTGTGTGTGTGTCTTACCATGCAGTTCATAGCGAAGTGGTTGTGCTGGGTTTGCAGCTCTATGGCGTGGGGGTGGTTGTTGCCAATCTCTGTGTAGCCTGCCAGGAACAAACCCTTGTTGTGCATGATCCAGTCAAACATCTGAAGCACGGCGAATGACAGAACAGACACACACGAAATGTTAGCCAAATGAAAACACACACACACACACACACACACACACACACACACACACACACACACACACACACACACACACACACACACACACACACACACACACACACACACACACACACACACACACACACACACACACACACACACACACACGGGTTCAACATTAACTTTTGACAGATCGTTGCAAAAGCAGGTTACAAACAAACAGCTGGCACTTAGCCGTGTGGGTAGACCTGAGTGCGTTTGTGTTCTGCTGCAGTGTGCGGATAGTTGTCATCTTTCCAGGCCAGAACACAGAGCAATGGACTGCCTCTATGAAGAGTATCCTCTCAGGCTCTCCGAGAGAACAAACTTGTGGCCTATGGTGTCCTAGCAACAAGCTCCTACGACTGCAGCGTATCCAAGACTGCAGCTCTCGCTCTCTGTTGCTGCAACCTGCTGTCTTATTCTACTCACTCAAACTTGAATTTCTCCTCCTGTCTCTTTCTATTTCGTGCTGCAGCTGTCATCACCGGAGCTGTCTGGGTGGCAGCCAGAGTGGGTGGCTTTGCACCTACAGAAGCTCACCTCCACCTTCCAGTCTCTCATCCTGAGATTTGGTGCAGGGTGCAAAGCCCCGTTTTCTACTCCCGTTTTATTCGTGGGATAAAGTTTAAGCCACTGTTTCAGGGCATGGATTCATGAGCTCTGCTCACACACGGCATGAATCAATGCCTCTCTGTGGGTGTAATTAAGATTTAGATTATGTTGGCAGTTGCCTGCCCTACAGTGATGCTTATAGATTACCGCTACATCACTGCTCATGCTAAGTGACACCCACCCCCCCCCCCCCCCCCCCCCGACTCCCAGCATCCACCGACCTTCTCCGCGTCCTGTTCGAACAGGCGGAGCTGGAAGCACTGATCCAGCTGGAGCTTTCGGACGTGCCAGGCCTGGTGGAGGTGCTGCCGGGTGGAGTGCAGTTTGTCCAGCAGCTGGGTGACCCGTGGCACCAGGCCCTGGGTGTCAGCGTTGCACATCCCGCCGCTGCTACTGCTGCTGCTGCCGCCGCTGCCACCGCTGCTGCCGTTACGGTTGGAGAACGACTCGCTGCTCTGGATTCTCTGGAGCAACCTGGAGATGGATTTAATACGCGATATATAATGTCACGGCTGTGATTTGCTTTAATTGCTGAGCAAAGCTTCGCATTTGTGTGAGATAAATGTTGTGTGAGAAACATTTGATGAGCACAGATAAACTCAAACAAAACACAATAAAAAAAATTGAATGCTGATGTTGCATTTAGATTCAAGCATGATAGGAAGTGTATTAAGTGTTTAGAGTAGCTTTGAACAACTACACTCGAAAGCGAGGTGAAAAGGCCGCCAGCATAGTGAGGGAGGGGACACAACAACATCTAATATGGGGATAACGACCAAGCAGATCGGAAAACATTTGGAAGGTGACGCTTTCCAGCTTTTGCCCTGCTGTTCAGTCATGAATCAAGCTTACCTCTGTCCCTCAGTGTCCAGCTCCTCTATCGGGGCTTTTATGACTTTCTTCTTCAGCGCGGCGTGTTCTTCTATCATCCGTCTGGCTCCTTCCAGATCTTGGGGAAAGTCTTTCTTTGACACGGTTTCTTGCATCTCCTCTAGTCGAGACAACATCTGGGTGGCGTGACCGGAGAACTCCTCAAACGCCACACGCACCTTTATAGAAAAATAAGAAACGGAGCAAAACATCTGAGTGAGGGACTGCAAGTGACTCTGATTATCAGGACGGCACTACTGGATTTGAAAGCCATTGTTTTAGAGATTTCGAGATAGATTTTTGGATCAGTCAGATCAGACAGGATGCGAGGGCCGATCTCACCTCTATCCACTCTTCATGGTTGTAGTCCAGGCTGCCGTCGAAGTCCGCCGTCAGTTGGGACGGGTCGACGACCTTCGTCAGACCCTCTAGTGACACCATGGTGGTCTGGAGAGCAAAGGTGGAGGAAAACGAAGGGGAGAGAGAGAGAGAGAGAGAGAAAGAGAGACACAGAGAGAGAGAGAGAGAGAGAGAGAGAGAGAGAGAGAGACACAGAGACAGAGACAGAGAGACAGACAGACAGAGAGAGAGAGAGAGAGAGAGAGAGAGAGAGACACACAGAGACAGAGAGAGCGACAGACAGACAGAGAGAGAGAGAGACAGAGAGACACAGAGAGAGAGAGAGAGAGAGAGAGAGAGAGACACAGAGACAGAGACGGAGAGACAGACAGACAGAGAGAGAGAGAGAGAGAGAGAGAGAGAGACAGAGAGAGAGAGAGACACACAGAGACAGAGAGAGAGACAGAGAGAGAGAGAGAGACAGAGAGAGAGAGAGAGAGAGAGACACACAGAGACAGAGAGAGAGGGATTGAAAGGGGTTTAGGTAGATTTAGTTAATTGAGTGCAAAATGCTTCTAATCTCTCCGCTCTTCTCAATGCATCACTTTAATGCCTTCTTGTGTTTAAGATTTTGATTGTGAGAGGTTACAATCGGCATTCATTCCCGGGACAAATGACTCTGCAGTCGTGACAGGTTTCTAATCGGCTCCAGCTCCGAACGGCAGTGATGGCAACATGACACCACGACTGGACACGCTAATTTTCGTCCATATATGTATTTATATAAAAAACCTGCATATACTTGCTGATGTTGGTGGGAAAGAATATTGGAGAAGACATGACCAGCTCCTAGTTCCCAAAACTTAGCAACACAGCTTTGTTCCTGACAGCAGAGCTGCAGGGATGTGATTTTTAGAGAAAGCCATGTAATGAATAACTTAATACATCAATGGCATGACTTAATCAAATGTTATCCTCTTCATGCTGCCATTCAGCACACTGCAGCTTTACGATGCCATAGAACATGATCAAACTGAGCCTCCCAAAAACCTGTATTTAACAGCATCCGCATCTATCACAGACCAAAAAGGCTTTTGCACGCATGACATGTTGTCTTTTGTGACTTCTAAAACTCAGAGTGCGACGCACAAAACACCTTGGCACACTCGTTTTTCCCGCCTCTGATCATCCGTCATTTTAGAGTGACCCCACCTCCCCTCAGCGCAACAATTGCACATTACAAGATCAGTTTCAGAGATACAGTAAGGAAATGTCTCCCCGTTTGCTTTCTGTGCCTCTGTGTTTCTGCGAAGCCACCTCCGCACAACACCCCCACACACATGGCCAGAGATGGATGGA
This sequence comes from Melanostigma gelatinosum, assembly GCF_949748355.1. Taxonomy (NCBI): domain Eukaryota; kingdom Metazoa; phylum Chordata; class Actinopteri; order Perciformes; family Zoarcidae; genus Melanostigma; species Melanostigma gelatinosum. The sequence continues at coordinate 18,878,342 of NC_136650.1, read as the reverse complement.
GACAGAACGACAGCTCGATAGCTTTGTGTGAGCCAAACAATGCAGAGACACACTGTTGTGTCCTTGGGTGAAAAAGCAGAGCGGCTCTTGACAGGGCAAAATCCTGATATGGCTATGTCCCCTATTGCTCAAGTTAATTGATTTGTACTCTGTTGAATGGTGAGAGGGAGAATCAGTCAGGGCTATTGGGTTCCCCTTTTCTCCCACAGACCCATGGAGCAGTTTATCAACAATCAAAATCGAGCTTGCAGACGTCTCTCTGCGCTTCGGCTTGATGCGTCCTTTCTTCCCGTCTCAATCCAACAACAGGAAAAAGGGGAAAATGTCCGACCTCCGGGTTTCATTTCACCGGCCAGGAGAAAATCCTCAATACACACTTTGCTACAGTAACACTCAGCGATGTACGTGCTCGGAGATGATTGGTGGCGTGAATGCTGGACGTGGCAGAGCAGTTTAAATTTTGCACACATTCACTGCAACTGTAGTCCTAGCAACAGTCCTGCATTAAAAAACGGGCTTAAAAAAAAAACGCAGGGCGGAAACTTTCTCTGCGTACAAGCTTGAGAAACCGTCAAAAACAAATGTAAAGTATGCGGCCCGGTTGTGATAGATCACACAAATACAAATGCAGTGTGTCCAATCAACGCCTGTGCGGCAACGCAGGGCAGCGTGAGGATAACTAACCTGCCCTTTGGCTGTAATTCCTCTCGCACAATCAATTTGGTGTCATCGGACAGCAGAGGACCTGAGTGTGTGCGTGCGTGTGTGTGGATGGGCATGTGAAAAATCAAGAGTTATTTCCACACAAGTGCATCCACTCAACTGACATAGTCAGAGGCTAAAGGCAACGTAACAGAAACCCACCGAGCACATATTGTACAAACAAACAGGGCTCCGCCTCCGTTGCCTCATGTAGGTCTATTTTCGATCAACCCATGTCTCACTGCTTTGAAAGAGAAGCTACCGGTAATCATTAGCATACTGAGCGAGCGTCTTTAATGACGGATCAAACAGAAGGGCGAGAAATTGTCTGGTCCTCATTAGAGGGCATTTACTAAAACGGGCTTCAAATCAGGCGGAGGCATCTTCACAACTTCAAACACGGAGCATTGACTGGCTCATATGCGGCGCCACTTCCGGTGCTGTACCAGTATTTGTAAGAGCACACGCAGATCTTGGTGCCGGTTCAAATATGAAAAGATCAGAGCATAAAAATAAGCCTGTTCTTGTGAAGCTATCGTTAACTTAGCTGTGAAAAAAAAAAACGTGTTGGCAGCATCACAAACACTCGTGATCGGCTGCTGTGTGCCGTTTTCCGGGTCGAATGTCATGAAATCCCTTCTCTGGTGATGAACGCATCCGAAGCACCGGGGAGATAAACAGAATGAAATGTGCCGACAATGAGCAGCTCAGCTGGCACAGCGGTCGTTATGACAACTCAGGCTGACAGCATGTTAAGGGACGATTTTCTTTTTTTTGGGGGGGCAAATATAGAACTGTAGCACTTGATTTGGCTATATCTGGGTGCTTCCAAAAGTCCCTGCAGCATGCTAAAAATGTGCTATTGCCAAGTCCATCCTCACCGGAGCAGCGGATGATTACATAATAAAAGTATCGTAGTCATGCGTGAGCTTTGACGAGCCTCACATCATAACTGCAGTTTATTCTCCTCCGGTTTAAACTCCGACACGAAATAAATATAGTCTAGTAAGTTCAAATGACATGGCTTTACTGTAAAGCAGCCATTGAAACCAGGAAAAGACAACATTTATGCCATATTATGAGATTATGATTCAAAATGTAAGACGATATTTACTCTCGATAAATTGCCCAGCCCTGATATAGATGTGCAAGTTAACGTACTAAACATACTGCGGCATTTTAATTGATATCATTCATTAAAGAGGTGGTTCTGTCTATTTAACAGTTAAAGAACATGTACGCAGCCTCATATGAAGGCAGTTACCTAAGTGAGCAGCCAGAGAGCAGATGATAATAATCTGTTATTGTTAAGAATCTGAAGGTTTTCCTCATCCTACCTCAAACTCGAACTTGGAGCTGCCGAAGTTGGTCCTCTGCTTCTGCCAGAAGTTGTCCGGTTTGATGATGAGGGCGACGTGGATGCAGGACGGGAACGACTCCTGCAGGATCTTCAGCAGAGGCTTGATGCTGTCCCACTTGGAGCCGCGCATGTCAACGATGACCGTAAAGCCATGTTTACACACCTCCTCGCTGGGATGGACGGAGGTTGGCGAGAGTGGGAGGAATTAAAGAGAGGGGAGGGAGAGAGGGAGGGGCAGCGTGAGATTGGAGAGAGAGAGAGAGAGAGAGAGAGGACAGGCGTGGGAAAGGATGAGAGAGGGATGGAGAGAAAAAGGAGAAGAGGAAAAAAAAAGCGAAAAGAAATGAGAATAAAAACAAACAGTGAGATGACGCATTTTCTATACTGTGAGAAACCTGCGCAGCAAACGCACATCCCACACACACACATCCCACACCACACACACACCCACCCGCACGCACGCACACAGAAACCTGCGACGACGGAGTCACAAATGTGTGCAGAAATATAAAAATCAGCACATTTGTGCATCAGCAAACTCATCTCGCCGTGGCGCTCTGTTCTGGCCGAGATTATTACCCCATAACACCACACACACACACACACACACCCGGAACTAAAATCTGCTAATCATGCAACATCTTACAAAAAATAACTTTTACTATTCTGTAGCTTTTCTGCATTGTGCATCGTAGTACTACTACTTATTGTATTCATCAAACCTGGACCTTTTGGTTATTTTGTGCAACATCCCTTCCTTCGTTTCTTTAGACTTCCACAGCAAAACATCATCTTCATACACTCCGTCCTTTTCCAAACCTCTCCCTTCCCCTCTGTAACAGCCTGTCAGGAGACAGCTAGTGTGCAGATGTTGCCTTTCCCAAAATAGAACACCTTTAGTCACCGAAGTAAAACCATACAAAAATATGCAAAGCATGACATGACGATGGTGCGGTTACAAATGCATAAAGGACATAAAAATATATATAAAACATGTAATTTACAGTGAATGTAGTTGCCTTGTAAACCACACAGAGATACCGTGGTGACTTCAATTGAGAGGAGAGCAGACGGAGAGAGGATGGAGTGAGACGGATGGAGGGAGGAGAGGAGGTGCAGATGAAAGAAGTAAACAGAGAGCTGGAGAGGAGAGATGCATTACCTGGGAGGAGAGGAGCTACTTGTCCACACACTACTGCTGCTGCACTGCCTCAGCTACTGCGACACTTTGTTTTGCTTTCACGCACACTCGCACACACCTCCTCACACATGCACTCTCCGTCTCTTGGTTTTTTTTAATCCCCTCTCCCCACCCTCTCCCTCTCTCTCTCTGATGAGCGCTCCTTCCTTCCATCATTTGTTTTCTGTTATACATCCCCCTCTTATCTCAGGCTTTCCCTCTCAGCATCTCACTATGTCTCTAGAACTGATTGTTTTTTGGCAGCAGAGAAGCCGCAGCAAGCGCATTGGTCCTGAATTATTTCTCTCTCCGATCCTCCCTCACATGCTCATCCCGGCTCTCTCACGTGTTTGCTTACAGAGCCTCTTCCACTTGCTCCGGGTGTTGCTTCTCCTTCTCTTAACAAACACACACACACACACACACACACACACACCAAAAGTAATGAATGTGTAACCTGGGGATGCCGGCTAGGTAGGCGATCAGTCTCCGCAGGTCGTCCGTTCGTATTCTATCGTGGTTGCTGCGTGATGGAAACGTTAAGACCGGACCACCGCGTCTGTCTCTGCCACCTGAGGCAACACACACACACACACACACACACACACACACACACACACACACACACACACACACACACACACACACACACACACACACACACACACACACACACAAGGAGTTAGACTAGAGTAAGAACATGTAGAAGACAGAACATATACTGTAGGTGTTCTAGGCATTGTTGCTTCACATTAAAAACTTCTATTAAAAACTAACATTTCACTATTTACCTAAAAACAAACGCTGATATGCTGAATGGGTTTTTGTGGAAATAAATAAATAATTCTGTGCCTGTGATATGCCGTTGAAGAGCTAACTCGCCATAATCACAACTAATGAAAGATACTGAGAAACCGTAACACAGAAAACGGTTGAAGTCCCCAAAATAACATCCAAATGATCCAATCCAACTTCACAGGCTGATGATGTCATTGGTCTTGCAGTATTGATTGATTTCAATTCTGACCTGATGGTGGTGCTAGATGGAAAGTCAGGGGATCACCAACAATGTATGCTGGCAGGGACATGACTGTGTGCACTAAACTGCAATAGTTGAAATGTTTCACGAAGCCAGAAATGTCGGCCTCATGGTGGCTCGAGAGGAAACGTTAAGCAACTCCGAAGCCAGTAGGATACATCCTCTGGGGACCATGAATGCCTGCACACAATGTTGTCCCAATGATGGAAGGCCAGAGGTTCACTTAAGTCAGTGGGATTCATCCTTTGGAGATAATGAACGTTCGTTCAAAATGTTGTGGTTATGCGTCTAATAACTGTTGACTGAAGGAGCAACATTGCACTCAGTGGAGCTATGCTGCAGGCATGGCTAAACATGATCAATATAAACAAACCCTGAGCGGCTAAATGCATGGTTTCTGTATGTCATGCAGGGCATCTCCACAGTTTTATGTATTTACGGTATTTCTGCCTTCAACAGCTTCCTGGCCTGAATCCAACCTTTTTGAACATTAATTTGTCATTTTAATTGGTAGTTTGGCAACACTCGTCATGAGGCTGAATTATGAATATCTGGCACAGTAATAACTATATTTCCTGACCAGTCGCAGCAGCACAGAGAGGCGCTCCACTCGCATGTAAACAGGCCGACTGCGCTCGCTCGGCCCGCAAGCGAGTGAGTTCAGTCGGGTTACTGAGCGCCTGCAGGCTTCACGCGGCTGCTGGGAGGAGAACACCAAACGCTCACGTGGCGACCGGGCCGAACGTGACTGAGGGCCGACATGGCCGAATCATTAAGGAGCCAGATTCTGGGATAATAGGCTTAGCCCATTTACCCGCCTTTCCACTAGCGGCCCCTCCCTCCCTCGATTCAAAGCCAATTACTCCGCTGGCGACTACTATGAGATGCAGTAGCTGAGAGTAAGTCATCTCCATGGCAACGCCGCCCTTTCTCTCACTCTCAATTTCTGTATGTTTGTCTGAGTCATTGTCCACATCACTGTGTTTCTGCTTGTGACCTTCGCTGCACACACGAGACACGCACACACAGTTTCCCCATTAGCATGCACATAGTAGGTACATGTGAGGATAACACACACACACACACACACACACACACACAAGCTGAATAATGTTTTGACCAAATAATCCTGCTGGATGTTCTTGGCAGTCCATATCTCCTGCTCGGCCTCCTGTGAGTTTTCCCTGGCATGACTCAAGTGTGTGCGTGTGTGTGTGTGCGTGTGTGAGACGTGGCTGAGCTTCCTTTAGAGGGGGCAAAGACACAGCTGTAGCTTACTGTGCTGTAGTTCTGCCTAAACAATGGCTGTCTGTGTGTGTGTGTGTGAAGTCTGGGTATGAGAAAGGGTCAAGGGTTAAGTGTCTGGGCCTCAGTCTGACCCCGACAGTTTTTACAGGCACAGCTTGTTATGAGAGAGATGAGAGCGAGCTAGACAAAGAAGCAGTGGGTGAATAAGTACACAGTATACCTGCAGACTAAATACCCTTCTTCATGTTTCATTAGCCTTGTCCATTATGATCAGACAAGTTGGTAGACTTGTGAGACCCCACACACACACACACACACAATCTTACCTGACAAAAAGGCAACTTTTTCTTTGAGGATGGGCAGCACCTCCATTGCTCTCAACTCCTCATATCTCTTGAAACCTGCATAAGAAAGAAAGAGAGAGACAACAGGGTTTGAATGGAAGAATAAAAAAGTCCCTTTTCTCCCCGTCAATCAGCTCTGACATTTTGTTTTCCTTGAGGGCAGATTATTCGGGACAGAGCAGATTTTGTCCACTTGTAATCTGGAGATCTGCAGCTTTCAAACACAGGGGATTGAGTCCAATTTCGGATTGCATGCATCATGAGAAAAAAGTCCTTCAATTTCACACACACACACACACACACACACACACACACACACACACACACACACACACACACACACACACACACACACACACACGTACGAGGAAGCACAGAGGATGTAGGCAGAGAAACAGTAGTGGTGAGACGAAGTGAGGCCAAACTGGGGGAAGTTCAGCGGAAACAAAGAGCTGCTGTAGATCTTACTGTTAAGAGGTGAACTGAGGTGAAGCCACATTCATCGCCATACGCCACTTCAGTTCCCATCAACTAGCGTCAAAGCATAACCAGAGTTCAACGTGCGTCAGAAATGCACTTGCCTCTGTACACTGCACTTCAGTCAACTGTAGTAGTTTAGCTGCCGTGCTCTCAAACTTGCAGCAAACTGCGCAACACAAAGTTTGCCCCTCCCACATCCTCCAATGCCACCCAACTCATTAAAATGCTCGCTTGTACTTCAGCTCATATTAAAAGCAACAAACGTTGACCGTACATTGGCAAAACAATGAGACAATAAGAGGGCTCACTGTATAGCTATACAGTGAGCCCTCTTATTGTTGAGTTATAGCTATAAACCCTATAAAGTATGTTTGATAGTTAAAAACAAAACAAAACACCCGATGCAGTCAGAGTTGTATTCAAAGTTCCTAAAAATAAGAGTAAAACTCTCGTCTGATGCAATATTCAAGAGAAATAATCTGCTAAACAATTCATCCAAATTGCTTTTTTACCCAAACTTTCCTGCAGTTCTTGATTCTGAATTGTACAGTTTATCGGTTAGTCTGCTCTGTTGTTGTTATGCATTTAATATGATGTCCATAATATGTCACTTAGTCTGGGGTCAGTTTGCTCAATGATAGAAAAGGGGGTCTCTTGAGTTAAAGGTTGGTGACCACTGCTTTTGGGAACATGAATGTCTGTACAGAATTCCATAACAATCCATCCAATAGTTATAAGTTATTACCCCAATTACCAAGTTTGACCAAACTTATAAATGAGCACCGTCAACTGACGGCAGGTTTTCTTTCTACAAATCGAGACGTCTCCGCTTTCTTTACAAACCGCAGTCGGGGGGTTTTATTTAAATGCTGCTATTAGAGAAGGCACACAAAATGAATATAAAGATAGTTACTTTACCCACTTCAACTGTGTTTTTCTTCTTTTAGACGACTAATCAATCTCTGACATCTTCCTATAAATCAATGTCTGCCACTACTTGCTCGTATTCAGTGATGAATCACACGATAGTGTGTGAGCCTTGAGCGGCTTCATAAAAGTAAAATAAAAATAACGAGGCTCCTTATTGGACAAGGACTGATGTGTTTTACATACTGGTTTGTCTGGAATAAATGGAGGTAGAGCTGAATATCTAGCATGGGAATTAAAGCAGAAAAAAGCTGCAGCCATAAACTGAACTATTAACCGTCACCATAAAAACGTCAGGCTGATGGTGGCAAAGACCTCTCCGCTGCACTGATCGTATTCTGTCACCGGTGAACGGCTGGCTGTCAGGAGATGCTCAATGAGTGAAAACCTGCTCAAAAACAACTCCTATATTTACACTCACAACTCCCTGAAGTGATTAAACTCACATCTCGAGTGGACGGACCGTGGCCCCGATTTTGTCCTTCAGGCTGAGCGGCGGTCTGGTTTGTGTGACTGATGACCCAGACGAGTCACATTCATCTTTTTTAAAAGGACATTTTAAGCGTCTCTTTTTTAAAATTCTGTCTGTTTTTGACATTCTGCACCCTCCTGACTTCCTCCTCTTCTTCATCATCGTCATCAACCTTAAAGCAAGATTCCTGCTCCGTTTTCTTTCACGTGTGACTTTTTAGCACAGAAATAAAAATGAACTCGGAGGTATATTTTGTCAATATATGTCACAAACACACGCTTGTGAATGTGTGCTGGAAACATCTTCAGAAACAAGAAAATAATGAAAGCGAGAGAGAAAGAAAAGACAATGTAGTTCTCATCTCTCTCTCAGTCTCCTTTCCTTTAGTAGATGAGTATGACAACAGGGTTATCAAACAGTGAAAATGTTTAAAACGGTGGTTACTTCTTTCCTTTATTATATATTGCTGTTACTTATTCAGTCTCTCTTTCAAACTCTCAGACCTGAGTTTTGTTGGAACCGTGAAGACCTTCAAAGACCGTTTTGGGGAGTTTTATTCAAGTGTTTTACAATTAGGCTAACAACCAAGTCAGTTCATGTTCCCGTCAATGGAGTCTGGTAGTTTTGTAACAGCAGCCGTTTCTTTTTAAATCTAACTTGGTGACTTAAGGCTTGATTTCAACCAAACCAGAGTTGGGGATAGTTTGAACAGTGGAACGATGAACCAAGGCGGTTTTTGAGTCGTGTTTTGTTTCCGTCTAGCTGATCGGTTGATGGTCAGCGAGGTGAAACTGCTGCTGTCTGACTGGAGTCCGGTAGCTGTGAGGAGAGGATATCAATTGTTCATTTTGTACGTTAATAAATTGTAAGAATTGTCTGAATCCCTTTTGATTTTATTTATTGTATTTTCACTTAAACGCGGGTCACATAGCACCGCACCAGAAAAGGGGGTCATGTCTCCATCACTGCTGATTGGACCTGGACCCGATGAATACCCACCGCTACTGCAGAGACATGTGTTCAGGGAATGAATGAATGAATGAATGATTGTTACCTCACCAGAGACAAAAGCCAGATGTTAGTGGGTTTTTTGTCCAGGGGGAAGCGAGCTTCATAGTGTGGTGGTGGTGCATAGAAATACACATTTTGTTAAAATGCGTACAATGTAAAGGGAAGCAGTGATCTCTCTCTGGGCCTTCCCCTATTATTATGATGCGCACACCCCCAATTGTACTCCAGTCTCAGCATGTTGTCATGTTTATAACGGTATGCTAATGAGATGCTAATTATTTTCCGCCACTGGAGGAGATGGATGAGAATCGGGACGTGTCTATTTTTACATCTTTTTCCTCTCATTTGTCTCCCGACTTCCCTTAGGGTGCAACAAAAAAACGAATTACCACAATCAACTACATTTCCCACTGCGCTCCTGTGGGTGAGCTTGTAGTTCTTTAAAGATGATGCATGAGAGGAGGCTGCAGACAGAGAGCCACACGTGGACCAGACATCGCTCTCTATGGAGAGGGCAGGGGATCATATTTAAAGGGATATAAATATTTGATAATCAGGGTTATGGTTTTCAAACAAACTATAAATTGGAAGTTCTAAACAGTTTTTCAGCTAAAGACTCCTTATGTATAAGACGGTGCCATGTCATTAGTATGACAGCCCATTATTCCAAAACCCCCAATGGTCCAAAAATCCTTGCGACAAAAAGCCCATTTCTTTCCAACAGCCCGAAAACACACAAAATCTACAGCTAGTGTTAACGAGGTCTATTACTCAGAGACAAACTCCCCAACATAAACACGAATTATGAACAATAACTAATATGCAACTGATTATGATACAAAATGACATGGTGGTCTTGCTTTTCTTATCCTAAACCTAACTAATCTCACTCCTCATGCCTAACCCACCCCAACCAGCGAGGGCATCGAGTAACAACAGGCAGAGTGGTGGGTCACGCCTTAAAGAAATCGGGACGGTCCGACGACGTCATTCTGCAGAATAATTAGCGATGTTCCTGTGTGTATTTTCAGAACAATGGGCGTTTGTTTTTGGGATCCCCGACAGATGGGCTTTTAATCCAATGGGACGTGTTTCAGAGTCAAAAATAGAGAATATACCGAGGCGATTAATCAATTAGTCAAACAACGGAGACTTTACTCTTTTATTGATTGTGTGTTGAAGTCCTTTTCGTTGTGTTAATGAACACAAATTGGTTTTAGTTTGTTTTTTACCATTTTATAGATTTATTGACAATGAAAATGATCATTCTTCATGCACTCTCCTTTGTGTATATATATTTTTCTATTCTTTTATAACAGATGGTACAGTAGTCCTGTCGATTGCACCACATGTTGGCACCTTGTTTTGTGTCTTCGCCTCTCTACACCGGATCACTTGCTGTAACCGCCTCATGATTACATGGTTCATTGAATACATCCCTGAAACATTTTCTGCTTTGAATGGCAGTGTACCTGGAGACATCCAACATATCCTGCGTCAAATAACAACGATTGGTCAGTTAAGCTTCAAACTACGACGCTCGTTGAACCTCTTTAACGTCAGTTTGGTACGTCTCAGTGACGGCGTGTTAATATACATGCAAAGTGTCTTTTCAATACATAACGGTGGGATACAAACGCTAACAGTCAGGCGCAGAGGAGCACTGAGTGAGAGCGGGTTGAAATACCTGAACATACGTGATGACATATTTCTATGACGCCTGACAATGAGCGTGTACAGTACACCCTCCAGTAACTGTGTTGAAGTCGTTTCGGGGGTGGATTTTCATCCTCTGACAAACACAAAAGGTAAGTTTAACCACACAGACACATCACTTCCCTGTGCTTTATGCGGTGCTCTGGGTAGAAGAAAAAAGTGGCACAGCAGCTAAATATAGAGCGGCCGGGTCACACACGCTGGAGATGGTTTGTCTTCTGGATGAATGATGAGCGAACAAAAAGAGCAAAGCGGACAAGGAAAAGAGAAACTACAACAATGTGAGATGAGTAGAGTCATCTCGTCGTAACGAGGGAAAAAAAAGTGTTTGTGTGAGAGAGCGAGACAGAGGAAGGAGTAGAAGAGGCAGTAAGAGGGTGAGGAAACGATGTTAGAGGAGAAATGACAGGTAGTGACAGTCATTCCAATCTTTTCCCTTCCAGCCTTCTTTTCCTTTGTCGTGCTTCTCCATCTTTATTTTCAGTGTCATTTTCATTTCATTTAAAACAACATGAAGAAATAAAAACATGTAAAATGTACTTCCTGTCAATGGAGTAGAAAACGTCGAGGACGGTTTTGATAACGGATTAAGTGTTGATGTAATTTTTGAACGTTAGTCTCATGTGATAAGACAAGTGATCATCTTGGGGTTCTGGACTGTTGGTTTGACTTAAACTATTTGAGGAAATCGCCATCGGTTTTAGGAAGCAGATTTTTTTTATACAATTTGACATTTTATAGACCACATGACAAATCAGGAAACAAGCAGATTATTCGACAATTTAAACGATTGTTCCCAGGAACCAAGGAGACGCCTTCAAATGACTTGTAACGGTCCTACTATTTCATTTACTGTCAAATAACAGAGAAAAGCAGGCAAATCTTCTTTGTGACACACATACAGGTCATGTGTATGTTGTACATGTTTGCATTCGAACTTTCCGTCGAGCTCAAAAGACGGCGGGATACTTTGCAGAGACGTTTCCATTCAGGTTCATCTGGTTTGATGTTGACGGGTTAGTCAAACGTTTCACCCCACAGTAAAACAACTCGTCTGCTTCACCGTTGTCTCTAAAACACATGCCAGTGCGCACTTGTCACAAGCAGCGTTGTCTGGTTCCGGTTTTTAGACATCACTAATGCAACAAATATCAAAAATGTAATCATTTTGTGGTACACGTTCTTCTGTCCCCATTGTTTATACGTTAAAAAGTAAATGGCTACCTTTCAGCACTTACGTCAAACCCTGCATGTAAGACACTGGAACCAGAGAAGAAGTTAAACTCACCTCCTGTAGATGCAGGAGGTGAGGAAGAGTATAAAAAGGGAGAGGAGGGTGATGACATCATGGTAGATCTACTTACACACCCACCACTCGTAGCGTTGCATGTACCTGTCAACTGGATGAGGGCGGAGCCTGTCTGGGCATTCCGCCACCTATGATTGGTTGCCCAGCAAGCCATGCCTGATGATTCTTACACAAATTTGACAAAGAATTGCTGCAGCTTCTTCGGCTTTGACATATTCCTGCTGCGACCATCAGCTAATGGCCCGGTCCTCTGTGGGCAGAGTCGCAGCTGCTGAGGCTGATCCACGGATTCCTGAGGGCAGATATTCCAAACCGGCAGACAACCAAAAAAACGCCCATTCTGGTGTCGTCTATGCGCCCGCACGCGGAAAAGCTGGTGCAAAATTTTTCCGAGCAGGAGCGCGGCTATCTGTGTGGATTCAGAGTCGGTGTCGGTGTGAACCCCCCCCCCCCCCCTACGCGGCATTAGGTGAGCCGCTAATCTGCCCGTCCTTTAGGAAAGGCAGGTTCCTGGAGGTAATCCTCGATGTGTAGGAGGGGCGATCGTTAGAATATGCCTGCGCTGCATTTGTGCACCCTGGGAAGCGGCTTAGCTTCAGGTGGGAGACTTGGGATTGATGAGAATCCCCGACAGTGCAGGAGAGGTTTACACAGAACATCAAACACACTTCACAGTCTTTTCCTTCCTCTGCTGCCGCTCCAGTGCAGCCAGTCAGTGGCCAACAGTAGCAGATGATGGTTGTACTGGGCAGCGTACATCTGTGTGTGTCTGTCAATGTTTCACAGTTCACCCCCAGAATACATCATAAAGGTTTAAAGTGCAGCATGCACGATTGTAGATTATAGTTGCTAGAAGATTTATTTACTTGTTATCTTCCAGTTATTTAATGTCATTATTAAGAGATAATAAGCAGTTTAGGTTTTTTTTGGGCTATAATTCTGAGAGAACAATTTCTGATATTATGAAAACATACGAGGCAATGTTTCTCATGAATATGATAAAATATCTATATTAACTGAAATTATTGTGATTTTGCTTAGTCCCTCTGCTTACTTATGAGGCTGGAGCTGCGGTAAATATTGGATTAATTGATAAGTCATCAACAAAAACAAAAAAACGAACTATATTGACAATCAATCAAACATTTTGACCGTACTTTCTCACGGTTTGGTGGCCTCTCGGTGCGACGAAGTCAACTCAGACTAACACACCGTACTCGACTTCAACCCACCACAGACTGTATGGGATGTATCTGCGGTGGGAACGGGCCAATCACACGTCGCATTATATTGATGAACGATTGCGGTGATTGGCTGCAAGCAAAACCATGAACAGTGTTTTTACTCTAGATTTGGGTACAAAGAGTATGAAACGCAGATACCGTTTTATACTTGGCGCTGCATTGAAATCTGCTTTTAACCGTGCGATGCTAGTTATGTATGTTGTTGTTTTGTTTATTACTGTTATAATGTAATCTCTCTATATATTGTTATTGCTTTTATTGTTTCCGTTTTTACCATGTACAATGCTTTTGAATACCTTTTTAAGCGCTGTACAAATAAAATGTATAATTATTATTATGAATACCTTAAAAGTATCGATATCCGATACCTAGACCTACCCAACAGTCATGAAGGCAACTGTGTGAAACACAACAATATGTCATTTCACGATATTCCTCATTTTCTTCATAATCAATAAGCCATTAGTTGCAGCTAAGAGGGTTATTATTACCTTATCCATGACATCTTAATTCAGAGAAACCGAAGAATTTACTCTCCAGAAGTTCATCGATCCCATACAACAAAAACGCAACATTAACTAGATCAACCTTTCCTCAATCGACCATCAGTCCCAATGTGTCCTGGGTCACTGGTCCTGTGTGTCCTGTGCTGTGGCTGCACCCCTCAGTGAGAAAGGGCAAAGAGGGAAACACCAGAAATGTCCATCAATCCTTCTCCGTATGGAAACTACTACAGTGCGGTCAGTTCATGGTTCAGGTCAGGACTGTAAACTAGGTCGTGTGTGTCAGAATATGTCAACACTCAGCACGCACGCCTCAGAGGCTTGAGACTCGCCGGGGGGCTCGTACAACAAAGCAGTTTACTCAACAACAACCACTACAAGACTGCCCCAGAGAGACTGTGACAAATACCTCGGGGAGGGGTTGGGGTGTGTGTGTGTGTGTGCGCTTTAAAAAAAAGACAGAATGCAACAGCTGCCTGGACCGGGACAGATGGGACGGGTGGTACGGTCAGTCAGCGGAGGGAGGGGGAAAAGTTGCCGACATACCGCGAAAAAGAAAAATCTGATTTAGGAGCAGTTACATGCAGGCGTAATCTCATAATGGCTCCGCAGCAGCTGACATGGACGCTGTCGGTTCTAAACCAGCTGTTACGGGGTCAAGAGAAACCCACACCGGACACATGTGGGAGCATCCCTGCATAATTGTGGACTTCCCACATTCACAGCATGCCAGAAATTCCTTTGCTGAGGGGTGTGTGTGTGTGTGTGTGTGGGGGGGGGGGATTCCTTAAAGCTGAGGGAGTGGACAAGAATTGAGGCGTCCATGACCTGGACCTCTTGACTTAGATCCTGATCACTTGGCTATAAAACAATATATAAATAGATGCTGCTAGCAAGTCTGGTTTTGTTTGGTTGCATGCTTTTTCACTGTGGGAAACATTAAATGTAATTAACTAGATTTTCATATTGATTTCACAACATTTTACTCGTTTTGTTTTTCCCGTGGTCTAGCAGTTGTTTCTGAGTCATTGCCCTCCCTATAATTACAACCCTGTGAGCGACATCACTATGTACTATATGGTCAAAATGAAACATAATCACCGTCATGCACTCCGAGATGGATTCATGATGTGACGATCTGAAAATGGCCCAAAGGGCAGCAGTCAATGGAAGGTCTGCTGAGCTTAAGTTTCTGATGTACACCTGTCGAGTTTTCTTTCTTTCTTTTGTTTACTTTCAAAAAGGAAAATTGCTGCGAGCAGATTTGATCAGCTGTAGCTAACTTACGCCGACACTCACTACCCCACAAAATGAAATGAAGCGCTCCTTGGACTTGGAGTAATGCTGGTTGATACTTTAAGTACTGAGTTCGTGAGCTGGACAAGCTAAACGATGTGGCTCATGCTACAGCAGATAAACATACTGTTTCACCTATTCCTAAATAAACCACCTAAACTCTTTAAATGCTGAGAATAGCTCTTCATGCAGCTCCAGCCTAGTTATGGTTACTCAGCCTTGATTGGACAATCACAGCCCTGTCAGAAACTGTCAATTACTGCTAAGCTGCCAAGTCACTATCAACATTTTCCCATTTTTTTATAAAACGTTTAACAGATTATGTATTTGCCTTACACGTGAACGTTTATTTTTCTCTTTAATGGTCTCATTATTATCTTTTATTATTTAACATGAGACCGAGTCACTGGGGCATGACAGCCTGCGCTGCATTATGAGACACTAAAACGCTCTGCTAGCAGCTCTTTTGGGCAGTTTAAGGCCGTTTAGAGTCAAATATGACCAGCTGGCACCTCTAAACTTATGAGTAACATCTTCCTCGACACCACTGGAATGGCTCCTCCGGCCAGCCGTCTGGTGCGATCCAACAGAAACAGCGTGGACTAAAGGGGGCAATTTTAGTTAGAAGAGATATTTGTGAAGGACAGATTTCTTGCTGCGTTGAAAGCGGGGTATCATTATCTAGAAGCTCAGCGTGAGCGATTCAACAGCACAGCCTGTTTATTTCCAGTCCACTCTGCTCAGAATCTCCACGTCCTCCCCCATTTTCCTCATTCTGTCCCCAAATCTGAGTTCTGGCCTGGGCAAAAAAAGAAGAGAAAGAAAGGGCGCACCATCTTTCCTTTACCTCCGCCTCTTTCTGTTCTCTCCATCCGTCCAGACCTCTAATAGCAGGGTAGGCTAACCGAGCGACAAACAGGCCAGGGTTACCCCAGCGACCCGAACACAGCAGGGGAGGAGTGGAAAGGAAGGGGGGAGGGAGAAAAGACAGAGAGAGAGAGAAAAGACGGCTTGTTATCGGAGCCAAGAGTTCATTTGTTCGGGTCTTTTAATGCACCATGATGTCATTCTGGCAAACCGTGACGAGACGGAGAAAAAGCCTCGCTTGCAACACTACGGTTTATATTTAACAGTCTGATATATTACTATGATAGAAACAGGAAAACAGATGCTTTTTTGGTGTTGTAAATACTTCCACACTTCTTTCTGTTACCAGCTGAGATTCAGTGCGACACACAGTATGTCGGACACTGTCGGGTTGTTTTCAGCTGTTGACTCCTGCTGCAGTTCACCGTCAACAACAAGCCCCCTTTTTCTGCTTCAGCTATCCCAATCGGCACAGACACGCCATCTGGAGGCGACTACCAAATGAAATGTCGGCTTGTAGAATGAGATCGATTCCTGAAGATTCACACAAGCGGTTCATTTGGACCAAACTACCAGGGAGACGGAAGTGCACAAGTCTTCCTTGGAAAGCACTCCAGTCTTCGGCACATCTGTCAAGGTCCAAAGGCATTAACATTATTACATAACAGCACTGCCTCACCCCCCCTCCCCTCCCCCCTTGCAACCCGCTTCTCAGCCGCCCAGTCAGACCAGTGGCTGAGGAGGCCAGGCCAACAGATGGACAGGCTTTATCTCCCATCACCCCCTCCTTTCTAAACCAGGAAGTGATCACTGGCATGCACCCGGAAGCTTAAGAAAAACACTGCCCCGACAGTGTTGCACGGACAGGCCGAACAGTAACAATGAAGCCAAGTATTGTCTAGATGCAATTGCATTCGTGTTGTTTTCACCGCCTTTTTCTGCAGGCGCTAGAACCGTCTCCATCGTGGGCCCCCGGGCACCAGAGCAACCTGCCAACTCACTGCCCTCCTTTAGATCGAGGGTTTGAGGGTTTCGATTTTCTAAGCCCGACACTGCCGAGTTTTTAGACCAAAGCAACTGAAAGTCGATCATTTTGCATGTCTGCTTTTCAGACTAGAAAGCAGAGTCCATAAAATATTAAAACTTCCCACTGACGCACACAGGAGAGTAATAATCTTAAATATGAAAGTGGCCACGTCTCCTCAAAATGTCACATCAGAGGGAAGCAACATCGAGGAGATAGATATCATCCATCTTATATGCGGGAACGAACCATCATAACATCCTTTTTTGACTTGGTCAATACTACATGAATAGACACAACGGGAAGATCAAGTGTGACTGACAAGAAAGGTCAATTTAGGAAGAGGGAATAATCATTAATGGAGGAGACAGCAGAAGCAACCGGTGGTATCAAATCTACAACCAAATAAAAAGTCAAGAGGGCTGGAAAGGACCGAGAAAGAAAGCTACAGACATCGTCCATCTCCACTCATCATGGAGAGCCTGCTGGAGAGACGCAGCGACAGATGTGCTAGACACAGGTAACCAATCACAGGCTGGGAAACACGGTATGTGATGGTGGAGGGGGAGGGAGGGATGGAGACGGGGAGGGGGAGTCAGGGAGATGTGAGAAACTACAGTGACAATGACCTGTCTTTGTCACTGGGAACACTGAAATATTAATCGTGTGTGTGTGTGTGTGTGTGTGTGTGTGTGTGTGTGTGTGTGTGTGTGTGTGTGAGACTGCATTTAAACCAACCCCTTGTCCGCCATCACCACAAAAACTGACATGATGAGGATGGAAAATAAACTGCAAAATGTTGAATCACTGTGTTTGTGTTTGTTTTACCTGCGATCTGACTCGAGACGTCTCCTTTTGGCTCTTTAGGGAGGGAGCCATCTGTAGGGACACACAAAAAAAAGCTTTTATTACCAACATAGAAATAGAGCAGATTTAGCAAAAATCAATAATAGAGAGGAGGATTAAAAGGAATATACAACAAACCAGTGATGACATGTTGTGAAATAGGTTTTATTGCAATCCTCTACACTTTATGGATCATTGTGCCAGAAAAGGGTGTTTTAAATCTAGATTACTCAAAACTATTCCCGCTACTTTGCCGACACGTCCAAAGCCAAGTTCCCAAGAATGGTCAAAATGCCACGACAGGAGCAAACTTGGCTGAGAGTCTACAGCCATGCTGGCAGCTCAGTGCGGCTGCACTATAACATGCAACATCTTCAATCGTGAATTGTGTGACTACACCTCAGGGGTTGACCCGGCCGGTACAGAGTCTGTCTGGCTTAACGGGATAACAAGCTAACATCTGTTAATAAACAAGCAGAGCCAAGGCTGATGGGAATATCATTAGTTTCGCAAGTATCACTTTCGCTGATCATAAACCAAAGAATTGGAAGAATAAAAATTGTGGTCTGGTGATGGTACGAGATAAAAAGTCTCCGGATCATCAAAGTCCTTATTGTTCATCCTGATGGGGACATAAACATTTGTACCAAATTTCATGGCAATCCATCGAATGGTTGTTGAAGCGTTTCACTCCAAACCACAAACAAACACACACTGTCACCTTGACATTGCCATCAGTGCTACTGTGGCTTAAAAAAAAAAAAAGAAGTCTGTACAGACTGCCAGAAATCTGCTGCGCTGCTTTACAGCAAACAGGGAAGCTGGTGCTGTTTGTGCCGGACAAAGAGGGCCCTCAAAGGTGCTTACTTGCTTTATATAAGGTTGATGGAAAGCTTGTTCAGTAGAATCCACATCGTCTTAGTCACAGGAAATACTGAGCATAAAATCATCTCCATCCATAGTTATTATACCAACGGACCGGTGCCCGCATGAAGTCCTCTTCTCGTCATCACCCTACATCTCATGACCGAGGCCCACCGCTTCCTCAGCCGGAGACAACAATCGGCCCATTGATGCAGCCTGATGTGTGAGAGGAGCTGCTGTGACTGAGAGGAAGACATGGTCCGTGTCATGTGCAGTCAACATGTAAACAACGCTCAGCTGGCTGACTCAGTGACACACGCTCCCTCTGTTCTGACTCAGGCTCGACTCCTTCCCGTTTTAACCTCACGGGCTTTAAGGCGGAGAGAAGCCGGTGGTCGCATTGAACATAAGATCTCTGCTGTCAAGTATTTAACAATACGGAGACCTATACTAAATGTAGTATACAGTACATGCAGTGTGCTAAATGCTGCGCTAGTTGTTTTGATCTTGTCATAAGGGATTACGTGCTTACTTTGGGGAAACTGACTCAAAAACAGATTTCAGCATTTTCCTTCCTCTCCATACAAAACAGACTTCTATACGCCCAAAGTGCACTAAAGCAAGATGAACATGTAAACACACACACTGACACAGAGCCTCAGTTGTGACAAGGTTAGCATCCTCTTATACAAGCAAATGAAATTAAAAGAGTTACTGCTCACTTCTCTGAGTGCAATCATCTGTGTTGATGCCCAGTTATTACAGTCCTCCAGCATTAACCATGATAATTTGCCAGTAATTGTTGGAGGAGTTGCAGTGAAAAAGAATTACTTGGGTCAAATCAACAAGTTTTAATTTAGGCAACATTGAAACCTGTTCCTTAGTTGTATCAGTTGCATCTCGCTCACATGTTTGCACTTGCAAGCAGATGGGACAGGGATCCAACTTATTTCATGTTCACGTCATATTAGATTTATCGACGAGAAGGTTTCCCACATCTGGTGTGGCAGCAGGATTTGTTGTATGGGATGCGAGTCGCGGTTGCAGGTGTTATAACTCCGGCTCCCTCCGTCGACCAATAACAGCGCTGTATTCCCACGGTGCACTCCTGTACTGCCCTGTTTAGAAATCCCCAAACATTCAGTAGAGTAGACGGAGATCTCCGATTGTCTGGTATCGGCAGTGAACGACATCTAGTGCTGAACGAAACATACGAGCGGGAAACCTTTCATTAAAGTCACTCCGATATGACATAAACGCGACAATGTGGCTGCTACACACTTCAAATAAAACTTGTTACCAGGAAGTATCTGCCTTCCTAAACACTTAACCTTAGCTTCTTATGTAACAGGCCAAGACCTTTCTCTTCAGAGAGAAAAAGAGGACCAATACCCCTCTCTCATATTAAATCATCCTGCGGTTTCATTTTCTCATCTATATCCGTCTTTATGATATAATAGTTCCGTCTGTGACAACGGGTCCCCTCTTCCTTAGTGGCTGCTAAAGTAAACTCCCTGAATAGACCGTCATGTTTTAGCAATATTTAGCTGGTGGTAGTTTCCATTAATGGACATATAGCAGCACAGTACACAGACAACTACACATGAGCAAGCTTGCAGGCAACAACGCCACAGGGGCTCGTGTTCATGAGCAAAAACCTCTCTCTCTCTCTCTCTCACACACACACACACACACACACACACAATAACATGGCACGGGAAGAGAAGCAAAGATCTCAGAGTAATGTTTCTCTGAAGCTGTGAACCTGGGACAACTTAACAGAGAATGAATGGAATGAAGGAAAAAGGAAGACCAAACGCACACATACGTCACATATTTGCAATGCCAAAGATGTCCACTTAAGCCGCAGCGTGCAACAATGTAATACCAGACTACAGTAGTGGTGGCCCGCATCTTATCGCAATCTAAACAAAAGGAGTTGTAGCCGAGCCAGAAGTCAAACATGCGTGGACAAAAAGGACATAGCACACATTGTGTGTGCGCATAAAAAGACAGATTGACAGCTATGAACCGAGGATTTTCCTCTGAGATTTGGCCCGTTGAAGCAGTGTTAATCCAACACACACACACACACACACACACACACACACACACACACACACACACACACACACACACACACACACACACACACACACACACACACACACACACACACACACACACACACACACACACACACACACAGTTAAGCCAACCGCTGAAACGTCAGCCAAGCTATTTGGACGAAGCTAAAGAGATCGGACACACATCTAACGGCCGTTGAGGAAATGACAAAGCAAACAAATGCAACGGTCCCGATCCTGTAAAACATCCAAACTCCCGTCTCTCAGATACAGTAAACTCACGTAGACCCCGGCTCTGTTGAACACTGGCTGTACTGTATCCGCAGACAGCTCCGTCTTGTCCCGACACACACTGCTTCTGTCTCTGAGCCCACGTTAACACGAGACCACCCTTTCTGTGGGCCTCCTGCCTTTTCCCTTCTCGGCAGGCACACTCATCGTTTGACTCACGCGCAAATAGGAAAGACCCCCCTTTCATTTAAACATACCCATTGTGTGGCTCACACCAACTTCAATGGGGCGGCGAGGCACAACAACAATGAGCAATACCCTGCTGTCAAATGCGTCTTGGAGAGTGGAGTGGCAGAGAGTGTTGTCGGGGTTTAGCTAACATTTAAATGTCAATGGGCCACAGACAACACATTTAACAATATAGTACCGAAGAGACGACTCATCTGAGAGGATTCTTGTTGCAGCGCACCGAGCTGCAGGTGGCGAGATACCGATGGAGAGAGGGGAACTTGTGGAGTATATATAAACTATATATATATATATATGATATCAACTTATGGACCTGATGATCAAAATAGTGAGCTGGTAGGTGACAATATTTTTTAAAACACGTATGCGCTTACAGATCTATTGTTATTATTAGGGATGCCCCGAGAAACCCGGTTCTAAATGAGTAAAAAACAGGAGTATTGATAAGGTCCGGAGTTAACGGTTCTGCGTGAGGTCTAGTGAGTCTTTATGTATTGCTGCTTAAGAACGGCTATTTGTTTACATAAAAGCAATGTTGATTCTCACAAAATAATCAAAAAGAACCGATAAGAGTACTGGCACGATACCCATCCCTGTTCATCCTAGGGATGCTATTGTATAATGCTATCTGTCCGTCTTAATGTGATCTTTTATATGGACGTCTCCACCGTGCATCACCGGAAATAGTACCGGTACTCATGCAGTGTGCGCAGAACGCAGCTTTTTCGTTCCACGTTACATTACGAAAGAAGAAGTGACCTCCTGGAGCTAAAAGTCTGACTTTCACTTCCGCATGACAAACTAACCGTCAGTGTACAAACCGGGACGTCTGGTCGCCGTAAGGACACACTAAACTTCAGGGGATAATAAAAGGGTTCCGTGTATTCGTTATCTCTGAGATAACCTCTTCGTCGAACAAGGTGATCGGTACGGGGACGTCGGTGAAGCCTGACTTTCTGCAGCTGGTGCTCCTTTCTTTGCTCGTTCAGCCACGATGGTCAGCAGTGATCTGCCAGGTTTGCGTTCTTTATCAAAGAGGTGGAGGTAGAATGAGAATCTGAAATGAACTCTTAACCGTCTCGAACATTAAAAGAGAACTCCGCCAATGTGGCATTGTACTCTTATAACATTGTCGGACTCTAAAATAACTGTTTTTCTAAAAGGTAAAATGTGTACAAACACGTGGAGTTCCCTTTTAACCACATCTATCGTGACATAC
Source organism: Melanostigma gelatinosum (assembly GCF_949748355.1). Classification (NCBI taxonomy): domain Eukaryota; kingdom Metazoa; phylum Chordata; class Actinopteri; order Perciformes; family Zoarcidae; genus Melanostigma; species Melanostigma gelatinosum. The sequence continues at coordinate 18,856,124 of NC_136650.1, read as the reverse complement.
TTGCTTTTCAACCAAACGTTTGTGTCGACAAGCGGCAGTGATGGTATTGTTCACATATTTGCACCAACCCGATATGCTGGATCCTGATTTGCTGATACTCATCTTAATGTAACAGATCCGGTATCAGCCAGATGTGATTACAAAATGTGCCCTCTAGTTACATTCAGTCAGATAGTATTAATTTCAACCTTAAAACCAGCTTCCTGTTTGGTTCAACGGTCACAGAGCTCGTTCGTGTAACCCTGAAGAGATTCATTACAGTGAACGAGCTCGCTAGCTCTTCTTCATTCCTGGCAAAGTTGAAACATTAAATACTTCCCTACCCATTCAACCCAGGTACATAAGAGCCCCTATTGGATTCTGTAGCAATGATGAAAAAGCCCGGCTCTGCCCTCCAGATCAGGACTTAGGGAAACTGTTTTAAAAGCTCTCTTCAGGGACCTCAACGGTGCACAGCCTTTGCTTTTAAAAAGGACACAAAAGGCCACCAACTGTGATGTTTACAGTGGATCAATGTCTCTCGGTTACCGGCCCTTATCGGGAGAGAAAACGGGGGGGGGGGGGGGGGGGGGGGGGGGGGGAGAGCAGCCGGCGGAAGAAGAGAGCGAAAGAGAAAGTGAGCGAGATGGGGAGGGCAACAGTGAGACAGCAGTTTTAAATGCACCGGAGACACAAAGAAAAAGAGTACAATGGTCTTTCAGGACTTGTCCTAGTTAGTTTGGTTCTTTCTCTCTCTCTCTCGCTCAGTCGCGCTCGCTTTCTACTCTCTCAATCGGAGCACAGACCAGTCTTATAAATCTTTCACACTGATCCAAATCAATTGCAAGCTGATTCAATTATTTTACTGACCTCTTTCCATTAGCAGTAGGAACACAGGTTGGCACACATCTACACTTCTCTCTTCATTATCTTTACAACCTCTCTCTCTCTTCCACCTGCACTGAATAGACTTCTTTATTTCCCTCTAACAGGACAATAAAATCATTCACTCACTCCAGGGCTTATTGTTTTATGCTCCGCTAACAAGAATGCATAAAGAAAATGGTTATCTGCGTATACGTGATTTCACAGCCACTTGCAACCTGCGCACCCCGCTTCCCCTCCTACCCCCCCCCCCCCCGCAACCTACCTCCTGTCTTCTCCTCCTTCTCTCCATTTTCCTCTTCACTTCCCCCTCGACTCTTTTCCCTCTCTCGTTCCAGCTTGTTTCAAGGAGACGTCTGCTAATTTTTTCCCCGAGCTTGCACCAATTAGTTATCACGGCGGAGAAATTACCGAATGAGAGCGCGGCAGATGAGAGGGAAAAGTGGGACGAGCTGCTTTTTATAAATACACAGAGAGGCGAGAGGTTTGCGAGTGTGTGTATGTGTGTTTCAGTGAACATCTGACAAACACCCTAATTCTTCATTTTCCTGGTTAACTGAACAGACTATAGTTGACATTGTTATATTATACTTTTCAATAACTCTTACGCAACATCACAAAATAGTACTACAGCACTCAACACTTCCCCCTCTCATTACCGACTCTGAGTTTGGCATTACCTTGCTCTGATTCATAAGTATTGCGATTGAGGTAAAACTTTTTAATGCATCTCTAAACGCAGCATACGATCAACCCTTCAACCCAACGGACCACAGACGGTCTCCATTAGCTCCCATCAGCTGACCTTTGGTCTTATCAGGGCGGAACCCTGCGTGTCTGGCTGCGTGAGCGGTAAAGCCTCACTGATAGCACCGGCCTTTGCCGACCTGGTTTACATTGGCTTGTTGAGCCCACTGGAAATAAAACATCTACTAACATCTGGCTTTTCTCTTCGGTGAGAAAGGTTACGTTCATTATTCATTCCCGGGACAAAAGTCTCTGCAGTGGTTACAGGTTCTGATCGGCTGCAGCTTCGATCGGCAGTGAAGGAAGCTTTACACCGGGGTGGAATGCAATGCTATTGCGTGTTGAAGTGACTATACAATAAATAAAATCAGGAGTGATTTGAACAATTCATTTTTGTATAAAACACAATTGATTGCCACTGTTCCAACTGTCCACAAACTCATTTGAGAGTTACCACCGTAACACTTTCACGGATGACTAAACTCTACCTCTTACTAGAAACCTCTTTACATGCACTCATTTTGTCAGGAAAAGGGTATTAGTAAAGACATAGCATAGGTCCTAGCCCAGGCTTGTTTGGTGGACATAACAGGATATAACATGCTCCTAGAACACAGAAAGCAGTCTTTGCTAAGTATATTTATTTTCTGAATTACACCACTGCTTTAGCCTTGGCCATGGCCTCATTGTTGGGTAAAGGCTGCCATTTAGGTTTGAAGTTTGTTATCTTTGTCCTTTAAGAATTAAGCTACAGTCAAGAGATGGCTAGCATAAAGACGGGAAGTGGGAAACAGCTAGCTGTGTCCAAAAGGTCCCAAAATCACCACCTCATCCGTATAAAAATAACTTTTAGAAAAGGATTTGGTTTTACGGCGATCAAATAGTCCACAAATAATAAAAACACAACTTTTTGCGTTTGATTTCTGTGCGTATTTTTTTTACTTTATTAGGGTCAAGAGGAGTCAAGTTAGCCACGTCCCCGCGTTGCCAGTCTTTACGCTAGGCAGGCTTCATCCTACCAGAGAAGTAACCACTACTGGCTGAGGGGACAGAGCGCGGCGACCACGGAACATCGGCGGTTCGATCAAACGTTTTGTAGAAAAAAAAAAAACACGTTTATATTCCGTAAAGCAAGGTATCAACAAAACGTTTTGGTACTCGTAAATGTTGTGTGCGTCTGTTTTATGTAACCGTATGCTTCACATTCCTCTCTCTCTACCTCATGAATATATATGAAAACACACACACACAGTAATCCCAGAGAATAAACACCAGATTAGATTAGGTCAGCATGTGTAATCCAATGAACTCACTTCTAACCTGCCCTGATGTCATTGGAGCCGACAACATCACACATCACAGACAGTCCGATTTTCTCTCTGTCTCTCTGTCAGTGAAGCGAATGTCCTTCCCTCTGAAATACGAGCCGGTGCTTTTTGTTCTGGTTTCGGGTTGTGTTACTGTGGTACGCCGTAGAGTTCACGCTGACATCAGACATGCTTTGGGCTACAAACAAACTCCAGCGCTGCCTTTACTTCATGGCTTCTGATGGATTCGCTCACCGTGTTGTGATTGAATAATTGCAATGTTTAGTCTACCCAGAGATCTGTGGGGGGTGGGTTTTTTCCGACCATTTCTTCCGTGGACCTGTGAGGTCAAAAACGTTAAATTATCTGTATATCTGTAGATATTCCTGGTCGATTCTCCCTTCTTTTTTGCAACAGACTGCTTCCTGGTCTGCGTCCAGGGTGGGTTCATCACATTTTAAGACCTCATAAAGACTTCCTCGTTTAATCTCTACCCGACTGGTTCCAACCATAAACCCAGTATGTCTCGAGACACCGTTCCTGCCCGACTGCCACTGTGAGAAATCTACCTCTTGGCTCACCTCACCACATCAATAACACATTAAAAAATATCATAAAACTATGCAGGCAAGCCCAAACTTTGCACACAGGAATACATCCTGCAATGCCAAAGTAAACGTGACCCAGATGACCGGTCCTCACAAGCCTGTGAAACAATACACAGAGCAGCAACAAAGGCTTTGAGCAGAAACGGTGGATTGTGCCAGCTCGGCACCAGGTTCACCACAGAAACTGTCTAACCAAATATGTTCCGCGGAAAGTCAACTGAACACGGGTTGACCTTTCTGAGCACCACATGGCTGAATATTTAAATGTGCTGTAAACAATATTCTTACCATGACAATGGATTGCGAGTGCCTGTATGTGAGCAGGATCACAGGTGATGTTAAATCCACAGAGAACCATCACCTGACTGTAGTTCTCCACAGCTCCATGGAGATTTAGCATCTTTAAGCCTGACACTAAGCACTGTGTTCTCTCTCTCTCAACACTCACAGCATTGTTATTCTGTTTTTACTTCAGCAGGCAGCTGTTTTAAGTGAAGAACCCTCTATAGACCCGCTGTACACTTCCTGCTAAACACCAACAGACAAACACAATAGAGTATTTAGCAGCTAAAGCGCTAGCTCAGGGGTCAGAGACACTAAAAACACAGCCAGGAGGAGCGTGAATATGACTTCAGGTAGTGGTCAGAAAGACAAACCCATGCTTGTGATGCTACTCATCTGTTAGGTGTGTAAAACAGGCAGTTATTCAAATATGTGCTGCTCAAACAGTTGCTTTATTTCACTTTCCTCAGTGTGAGATTAGCTGTTAGCATGTCGGTGCTGTGGCTGCATTGGTCTAGTAGTCTGAAAGCAGGACAGGTTCGCTCTTCGAATGGCCAGTTTCTGTCATTTTGGATCAAGCGCGTCACAACAGGCTTCGTGCACTAATCCTGATCGGCCATGTCATCCTCCTCATTGAACCGAGAGACACTGGTTAACTCAGTGTTCGAACGCTGATCATTAACACAAACTCTGATCGTACTGCCACGGCCTTCAACAGATGATAATTCACACAAGAAAAGAAGAAGACAAAAAATCCCAACCCTCCCACTCACACTGACTGTAATGTACCTGCACCTGTTACTACGGATGAGAAAGATTATGTGTTTACACAACTACTCAGGGAAAACGAGAGCTATTTGCATTATTTACTCTCCACCAACCAGCTAATGTTTTCAGCATATTTCTGCCATTTTCTCTGCAAACATATGAGTGTGACAGAGAGAAGCCGTTAAGGACACGCTGGTTTGGGCCACCGCTCATCTTGTTACCATGTGTTTGTGCTTTGTTTTGAGGGATGAATGCCTTTCTAACTAAAACATCACATTTGTAATGCCACAACAAAGGGAACAGTTGGAGCAGAGTGTTTTTATTATCCTCATGTTTTAGCTTAATCTGCGGCCCCTTTTTGAAAAGCTTTTTACCCGGCCATCCATTTGCTCTTGATTGAAGTAGCCTGGCTAAAACAAAAAGGCTAAAATCTCACAACCATCATCTTTCCCAGAGAAAGTGCCCGTGTGAGTGTGAGCGCATGTGAAAGCAATTCAGACAGAACAGCGGCTGCCAATCACGCAGCTACTCGTACGGCGAAACCACATCCCGAGTATCGAGAAGAGTTACCTCTGATTACTCCGCCTGAGCTTCTGAAATTTAGTCTTTCAGATGCACTGATTTCTGTGCTGGAATCTTTTTTTGCAGCTGATTTCTGCTTGTTTGTTGCCTAAAAATTATGATTTAACTGCCGGTGGAACAGAAACTGTTATTTTCTGTGAATCTGAAGAGATCAGTCAGATACAAATAAGACCTGGTGACGCTATCGGGTGCTATGAAGTTGCTATCGAGTAGGATCCAGTGTTTTGGGGGTGTGGCTCATACTCAGGGGCTAAAACGTCTGGATATGGAACCGGCTGTTTCTCTACGATAACAAGTTCTGAATAACCTGTCAAGTAAATAAGTAGAAACTAAATCTGTGAGCAAGAAAGGAGCGAAACAAAGTGACAACACCGACCCGTTTATCGTTCGTATGCATCGACGTATGATGCACAAATTCTGTCTTTACTTCCATCCCGTGAACATGGGATGATGAAAGAAATGTGCTTTGTGCAGCATTAGGCTTTAGCCTCTGCTCTGTGTCTGACTTGGCAGCTTTAAGCCTGGAGGAAACCTGAAATGAGGGCGCTCAATCAGTCTCCATCTCCTGGATCAATATCCATTAGTCTCAGTGTGTGTGTGTGTGTGTGTCTCTCATCCTGGGTCAATGGGCCTGAGTCATAAATGTAAGCTCTGGATCAGATTTCTCTCTCGTCCTGCTCGTCTGTTTCACTACTCGTTCTCGCACAAACACACACCGATGCTCATTCAAACATACAGACAGACTGGCCTTGTGAGCGGCCTGTTGCAGCCTCTAAACGTTCATTCATGAAGGCCTGGCAGTGGGTTTATTTTCTCCCCCATCGTGAATAATACCCTACAGTACCAACAAGTTATAACTGTATGAAACCAACACTAAATCAGCCTCTTAGTCACCAGCGTAGTCAAAGATATGTTTAGTGTGGAACAACCTGATGATTGACAACATGCCACAACAAAACTCCCCGTCTCACAGCTCTGAGGCCTCGGTATTAATTCCAGTCTGGAAGGGGGGGGGGGGGGGAGAGAGAGAGAGACGGGGGGGAAGCTCTCTTTTTTTATTAGATGTCATTTTGCATTAGGACAGTGAGGCCCAACACGACGCAACAAGAATGAAAGAGGGAGGAAAACATGAAACAGACATTGGCAAATGAACACGCAAACAGCAGGCAGTCAGACAGAGAGTAGGGAAGAAAGCAAAGAGGGAAGACACAGGAAAGACAAAGACACCAAATGCATAAGGATGGAAAAAGAGATGAGAATGGAGCTGGCGATGGAGGGAAGGGGGGGAAAGGCATTGCCTGTGGCGAGACACTCAAACCTGTGCATGTCAAAATAAGACTCCCAGATCTATAAGGAGGACGTTCCTGAGCAAAAACAAAGAGGTGGGGAGCTCTAACGGGACACTCAGGCCTTCCACCCAGCTTGTTGTACAGAGCCATTGGTAGACCATCTATACTCAGACCTATACTGGGTTCACTACCGAGACGAGAGCAAGAACGCTCCACTTTCAACTGTTTTTGAGCTAATAACCATGCACATTTATTCAGTGCCAGCTTCCTTAGATTGTGTAAAATACAAAACCAGACATCGTGCTACCAAAGGCAGTAACGTAGCTACACACTGTTTGGAAAAAAGAACATGGGCATGACTGAAAAATCAGATCTCGTGTTTCCAGTAAATAGTTATCATTATCTCATATAGTAGGTGGTCTCGTCATTCGCTGTCCTGTTGCACTCAGTGACATAATCCCACTACTGGTGGTGCCAGGCTCTCTCAGGGGATTGTAAAAACACTGAAGCAATATCCTGCAAAAAGGACAAATCAGCAGTTCCACCTCAAAGAAAAGTCATATTTGAGCTAAGTAAGCAACACAGACGTCATAATCTGTGTTGGGTGCAGCTTCAGAGGTTTGTTCAACAAGGCGAGGTGTTTGTGAGAAACAAAAACAACACATTATGCTCCTAAAGGATCTTCATAACAGATAAGTAGACTAAGAAAGCAGCTTATGGTTAATATTTGTAGTTGTGTGCCAGTGAGCCATGTTTAGCTTTAAGTACACAAAAAATGTGGATCCCAAAAAGATACACTCGGTTAGGTAACTGTCATGTTTAAGTTAAGATCTCAGTTAACATCAGAGATGAGGTAAAGGTGTTTGAATGAATAGCAGGACCTCCATGTCTGCCCATCACTGGGCAAGAGGATGCGGCACGTACAGATTGGCATTGGTAAATTGGTAAACAAAGAGCTTTTTCTAAACTGCAATCTAAGACTGCTGCAGATGGCCTTGTGCTAATAAGAAAAGGCGGCATATCGAAACATTTGAATTAATTGTGCAACAAATTAGCAACAGATTTGATTAACAGTGAGGCAGAATGGCTGCAGCTGTGCACCATCAACAAAACATACAAAGAGTGTGGTCGCAAGTGAGTTACAGAATGCCTCTCGTCTCTCTCTCTCCCTAAAAAAGGAAGCCATCAGATCAGCTCAATATGGATACTGAACTTCCCTGTGTGGCTTATTATCTCGCTAAACACAAAACCACAGGAGCCAGAGGGCTGGATGTCAATACTCTGCTTTCTAATCCTTGTTTACACCCCTCCAACTGAACTTCAAGTTTTTAATTTTCTCTTGTAAGCAACAGTTTCCTATTTGAGTATCACTTTCACTGGTAGAGGTTAACTACCACTACACATATACGACACAGCTATTGATTCATGAATAAATACATGTAACCAGTAAGCTAGTGTTACAAAAAAAGAGAGTGGAGTTATAGATGATGACACTGGCAGAAATGACAGGTACTTGATCTAATTTACAACTTGCAGTCACTGAACATAGCTGGAGGGTTATCTGGCATATTAAAGTGCAGCCCATAAACCCATGAACGATCACGCACGGATCCCCATTACATTCAACTGTGTCCCAGGAAACTTAAATTACAACATGTATTGTCAATCTTTGCACAGACGGTATACATTTTTATATTGGAAACAGGCAGAAAATATGACATCCTTACACATGGTTTCACTATGCAAAGTCAGCTGGGTGAAATAAAATGTAATATTTTCTAGGACCCCCTTTAATCTCTGCTAGGACCCCTGGAATTCACATTTTATGAGCCATTGTTGCAGCCCATGAAATCACTGTAGGCCCGTGTTAGGACTTCCAAGTCACAGTCCTTACTGATTAATTTGCCTACTTAGCTAACGTTAGCAATCCGTGCATGCAAGTGGGCGACATTTAATCGTGTCCAAAAGCAACATTTCATGTGTGAATCAGTGTCATTCTGCGGTGTTATCAACCACCAGACCGTGTTATTGATTTAAAAAAAAGGCAGGCAGCCTTCTGGCCTTGATAGCTTATGTTGCACAGCTAGCTTCTCCTGCACACACACCCAGGCTATCTGTGCCACGCCATGTATTGTTTACATAGCTTCCACAGTCGTGCTATTTTTTGACAGCACGGAAAACAAAAAAACAACAACAACGAGTTAACGGAATAGTGGCTTTAAACACACTGTCTGTGTTTGTACTTAATGCACCACTAAAGCTGTTTGGAATAGACGCGAGCTTTGTCAACTCACTGGCAAGCTAAGCGACGCTAACGTAAGCTAGCATTTGTTAGCTTACCAGGCAGAGACAGGATTCACTTAACTCTGATTCAGGATTCACTAAGCTAGCAGGTTAGCTAACGTTGGAACTAGTTATTAACACGCTTGGTCCATTATCGGACAGCCCCTGAGCTGCTTCTTCGTCTTCTCTCGTTTTTCAGCAAAGTCCACATTTATACACGAGTAAATTATCTAGACAATCCTACATGTCTGTTTGTTTGTTTTTTTAAATAATAAAAAGTCGTTCTCCAACCGTTTTTAATGTTACTGGTTGTATATTCCACATACTCCTGACAGCAAGCAGTTGTGTTTGTGGTTGTGCCGTGGAAAAGGAAAAACACATAGAATGCAGTATTCTTGGAGAAAAGTACACGGAAAGCTATCCAAGCTGTGACAAGGTGGTGTCCGAAGATGGAACTCGGACTATTAGCGATTTAGCTAACGTTACTTGTCTACAACTGACTGGACGGATCTGATAATGTACGTTAGTTGGAGAAATACATGCAATACACCGACTTTCAAGACTTTGTTGGTCATTGTTAAGTTTTGAACACATTATTTATAACAACAGCTGTGACATTTATGAGATATAGACCCCCAAAAACAGTCAACACAGACGGGAACAATGTCCCCTCGCGTCGCAGGACCAGAGAGGGGAGCAGCTCTCAGCGGTGATCAGTCCAACCTCTCCTCCTCGTTATTCGGCTTACCGGTTTTGAAGAACGTCGCTATGTCGCTAGCGTCCTTCGTCGTCTCCTCGGCTCCTTCCCCGGAGCTCATGGCTGCCACACAACCCGAACCCTTGGAGGAGCTCAGTTATACTCCCAAAAGTAGATATCCCCCCCAACAAAAAATCGACAAAAAGGGTGGCACGAAATCACTTCTGTCCCGACAAAAGCGTCGTTAAAGACACAACACGGACTCGTAGATGCTAGTGGTGCCATCTGCAGACCTCCATCTTTGGGGGGTAACGTAATTGGAAACGATCAGATCAGCCGAGGGGGCACCGGGTTCCTCCTCGGAGCTGAGCCGAGGGGAGAGTAGCCGTAGCGGGGAGGAGACGGGGGAGGGGAGTGGGGGGTGAATCTCCGTAAGCATTCGGAAATGAGCCGACGATGGGTCATCAAGGAACGACGGCGGTCACCATGTGCGCGCACGCGCGCGTCTAACGTCGGTCATGTAAAAATCACAACCGAAAAAACAGTTGTGAAAACTACACATGGACAAGAAAATGGCAAATAATATCTTAGAATAACTAATATTATTAAGAAAATATGAGCCAGTTGTTTTTCTTTTTTGTTTTGTCTCTTGTTTCTTTTCTTTCTTTTATTTTTCCCTTTTATTTTCTTTCTAAATTGTAATTTGTTGTACTAAACTATAAGTACTAGACATCCTGATCTACACCCCATACCAGTTGGTGGCGGCAATGCACCAATTCATTGTTTGCCAACCGCCAATAAACCTCAAAAAGAAAAAGAAGAAGGCATATACAGGATGTTAACAGCGAGTTATAAAAACGACACATGCAATAAGATAAGATAAAAGAATCCTTTATTAGTCCCGCAGTGGGGAAATTTACAGGGTTGCAGCAGCATAGTGGACAGTGCAAACAAGAGACATAGTAAAAAAACAAGCATTATAACAGTAAAGGATATAAGTTTTAAAAAAGTGCATGATTCATGTAGCCTACTGTTGATTGTTTATGTGAACTCTCCATAAAAAAGAAAGTGGATGAATGTTATGTTACTCATACTTAAAGGGAGGAGTACAGTGACTGGTAAAACCTCCCGGATACAATCCAAACAGAATAGGCCAGCTGTGTCTGTGATGGCACTGGTTTCTCTCTATTTTGTCATCTGAGCTGTATTACTGATGCCATCTGCTGGTTCATGCTGGAACTCATGTTTCCAGTGGCAATATAAAAACAAGAAACTTAAGTTTATGGTGCTACAATCCAGCCTTCTGAAGTGCATACAACACACAATCAGTGACATAAAGCGGTCATTACTACATTTTATTAAAAAGCATTGATAAATGCAAACTGTGTGACGTATTATAACAAAAACAATTGTGAGATAATTCAATCACTGTTTGAAAATTGGATAAAATGTTATTTAATTCTGCTTGTTTTCAAAATAAGTTACAGGACAATATGTCATCTTGTGGATGAACCATTTGATTGGTTGATGTTACATCAATACACTATGCATTGTAATGATGGTGGACTAAATATTAGATACAATTCTCAGTATAACACAAAAACAATACAACAAAAATAGGAATCAGAATCAGAATCAGCTTTATTGGCCATGTGTGCTTACGCATACATGGAATTTGTCTCCGGTTTCCACTCCGCTCTCAATGTACAAACACAATGTACAAACACAAATTTACAATAAACAAGAAAAATATATGTATAAAGAATCAAAAAGGGCAGCAAAAAAAGTAGAACGGATGTAGGTATAAACATTTAGCTATAATATATATATATATATATATATATATATATATATATATATATATATATATATATATATATATATATATATATATATATATATATATATATATATATATATATATATATATACATGTGAACATCAACCTATAGACAATGGCATGAGTTGTAAGTGGTGGTAATAGTATAACCTATTTATTGTTCATGAGAGCAATGGCCAGTGGAAAGAAGCTGTTCCTGTGTCTGGTGGTTTTGGCGTACAGAGCCCTCTAGCGCCTACCAGAGGGTAGGAGTTGGAACAGCTTGTGTCCAGGGTGTGAAGGGTCTGCAGTGATCTTTCCTGCACGTTTCCTGACTCTGGAGGTGTACAAGTCCAGGATTGAGGGCAGGCTGGAACCAATGATCCTCTCCGCAGACCTAACAATCCGTTGCAGTCTGTTTCTGTCCTGCTTGGTGGCCGATCCAAACCACACAGTGATGGAAGAACAGAGGACAGACTGGATGATGGCTGAGTAGAAAAGAATCAGCAGTTCCTGAGGCAGGTTGAACTTCCTGAGCTGGCGCAGAAAGTACAACCTCTGCTGGGCCTTTTTCCTGATGGAGTCGATGTTGGGAGCCCACTTCAGGTCCCGGGAGATTGTGGATCCCAGAAACTTGAAGGTCTCCACAGCAGACACAGTGTTGTTGAGTATGGTGAGGGGGGGCAGTGATGGGGGGCTCCTCCTGAAGTCCACTGTCATCTCCACAGTCTCGAGCTTGTTCAGCTCCAGGTTGTTCTGACCACACCAGAGGACCAGCCGTTCAGCCTCCCGTCTGTACGCAGACTCATCACCGTCCCTGATGAGGCCGATGACCGTTGTATCGTCTGCGAACTTCAGGAGTTTGACCGTAGGGTCCTCTGAGGTGCAGTCGTTGGTGTAGAGGGAGAAGAGCAGTGGGGAGAGCACACATCCCTGGGGGGCGCCAGTGCTGATGGTCCGGGTGCTGGATGTGATTTTTCCCAGCCTCACCTGCTGCGTCCTATCAGTCAGGAAGTTTGTGATCCACTGACAGGTGGAGGCTGGCACTGTGAGCTGGGAGAGTTTGGATTGGAGTATTGCTGGGATGATGGTGTTGAACGCGGAGCTGAAGTCCACGAACAGAACCCTTGCATATGTCCCTGGGGAGTCGAGGTGTTGCAGCATGTAATGCAGTCCCATGTTGACTGCATCATCCACCGACCTGTTTGCACGGTAGGCAAACTGCAGGGGATCCAGCAGGGGTCCTGTGATGTTCTTCAGATGGGTCAACACCAGTCTTTCAAAGGATTTCATGACCACAGACCTGATCTCCCTCGTCAATGTGTTTCTGGTCTGGTTGTACAGGATCCTGTCCCCACTTCTGTAGGCCTCCTCCTTGGCCCGACGAAGCTGCCTGAGTTTTTCAGTAAACCAGGGTTTATTGTTGTTGAACGTGCAGAAGGTTTTAGTCGGCACACACATGTCCTCACAAAAACTGATATACGATGTCACAGTGTCAGTGAGCCCATCCAGGTCTGTAGCAGCAGCCTCAAAAACACTCCAATCAGTGCAGGCAAAGCAGGACTGTAACTCCAGCTTTGCCTCGTTGGTCCATCTCTTCACAGTCTTCACCACAGGCTTTGCAGATTTAAATTTCTGCCTGTAGGTCGGGAGAAGATGGATCAAACAGTGATCAGAGAGTCCCAAAGCGGCACGGGGTACTGAGCGATATGCGTCCTTTACTACAGTGTAGCAGTGGTCCAGTGTGTTTTTGTCCCTGGTACTACACTTAATATGCTGTCTGTATTTCGGCAGTTCTTTGCTGAGGTTTGCTCTGTTGAAGTCCCCAAGATCAATGAGCAGGGAGTCTGGGTGTTTATGCTCCATGTAGGTGATCTGCTCAGCCAGGTGTTGGAGAGCCTCGCTCACACAGGCCTGAGGTGGGATGTAAACACCGACCAGGATGAATGAGGAAAACTCCCGCGGTGAATAAAAAGGTTTGCAGTCTATGAAAAGTGTTTCCAAGTGAGGGCCAGAGAGCGGACATTCGCCAGGTGAATGAAGTTGGATTAACACATCTCTAAAATAACTTCAAAATAACTTCCATAACATTTGCAGGCCAGTTGTTTGAGACTACATCAGTTTAAACTGTACAACTATTCTCCATAAATTCCGATCAGTAAAAGAACAAACACCAACAGTGTGTGTGACTCTCCACCTTTCTCTGCGCAGAATATATTTAGCAGATTATATTGGCCAAATATTTATGACATTGATTTATAGTCGAAAAGCCTGAGTTGTACACAACACCAGCTACATTGCATCAGTTTCATAATAACACAACAGATATTTGTATTGTACGTGAACAGTCTTTTTGACTGCACGTGGGATTTGGAAGAGAATGCAACTTGTTTTGTGTGCAATCTCAAGAATAATACACAGAATGCGAGATGTAAAGCCACCTCTTTAAATATGTTGGGGCTTTATCCTGCCACCCTTACTCAGGAAAATGTTTTTGTTGTTATGAATATGTGTTTCTATATGTTTAATGGTTAACTGTTAGGGGACTACACATGATCACTGGTTTGGTCTTTTTTTCTAATGTGTTCATAAATAATAAATATTTAAATAATTAAGTAGGGTTGAGCCATCTTGCCGGCGGCTATGTGCACTTCCTGTGTTTTGTTTCTTGTGTGGTTGCTGATGTGTTACTTGTCATGTCCAGCAGGGGGAGACTGATATCAGCGATGGACTGGCTTTCCTCCTCAGAGAGATATTACAGTTTGGTCGTGAAAGAATGAGATGAATCTCTCCTGCACATGGGAAGTTTGCCTTCAGGGTTCTCCACTCCTCTCAATGTATTGTTATTATTGTTATTATGTATACGTTTTGAACAAAATTTCGAACAAGAAAACAACAAGTAAGCTGTAAGAAGCTGATTGACAAAATGGATATTTTTTGGGGCCTTTCATGACTTTGATTAAGTTCAAAATGTGTTTCTTTTCACAATAATATTGTTCTCTTTAACACTGCTTTTCTTTTCTTTTCTCCAGGAACATAGACACCTTCTGAAAGGTTATTATTTAGCATTTAATGAGTCATTTGTTGTCCGGGATAGTTGGATTAGTTATGATGTTTATCGTTCACTGATCTTTGAACAGGTAACCTTCATTACATGTGTTTTGTGTATTTGTTCACTGCCCCTTGTAACGTTTCTGTTTTTGTGACCAGCTACAGGGAATATGGATGTAAATTAGCATTCTTGCGATACCGCATGTTTACATCCTGTGTTTTTGTACTGATGTTCATAAACGTGCTCTCTCCCTTTCAGATAAACAAGTAGCTGAAGCTGCTTCACACTGATCAGAACGTCTTGCTCGTAAAATATTCAGCGCTGAAGACATTTAATTCCAGATCAATAAAACATCGTCTGAGGCAGTGGAAAAAACATATACAGATGAGAACAAGGCTCAGTAACACTGGTACCTTCCCTTTAACTCCGGACCACTGAATGACTGAACCCTGCCTTCAGGTGCTTTCAGTACCACAGTGATTCCTGCCAAATAGCAATATAGCCCTCTGAAATGTCAGCAGTAATTACTCCTGTGATCTGAGACAACCTCTAAAATGAATGAAAGCAGGTGGGGATCATGCCACATCTCCCTCACTCTGTCTGTCTCTCTCTCTTTGTCCACATATCCATTCTGTCCTCATACGTCATTGTTGTTGGGAACCTCTTGAACTACTGCGGCAGCTTTTATCAACATCTGTGAACCTTTGCACTCAGGCTTTGTGGTGGGTCTGACTGACACACACAGAAATAAGGAAATAAGTTGTGTCCCGATGTCACGGCTGTAATCACCGAAATGGAGAGAAAGCCAAGAGGTGCTGGACCACCGTGTGAACAATGTCTTCCTCTCTAGGCACTATCACTGTACAAGACACACACACACACACACACACACACACACACACACACACACACACACACACTCTGTGAAGTGATGGATTAAAATGTGTGTGATGGGTGACACACATACACAACCTCTAAAAGTCTTTTTTTTGTGTTCCACAAAATAAAATGAATGCATTATTGTTTTGTCTGATCACCTCCTTTCATCAAAATGCATGCAATTCTATATTCTCAGTTTTGTTTTTGCAAAATATAATCAAAATCGGCTTAGATGAGAGGAGGATACCACTCTTGTGTCTTTCTGTTAAATGTGAAGCTAAAAAATCAGCAGCCGGTTAGCTTAGCTTAGCATAAAAGTTGACAACAGGGGGAAACTGCTTGGCTGTGACCGAAGGTTTGCTTAATTTGTTCAACAACTAACGTATACAAACTTTGGCGGCTATTTCTTGGCCAGAAAATCCCTGTGCGCTGTCAAGAAAAGGTTCTGCACATAACTCCCAATAAAACTAACTTTCAGACGGGTAAACTGTCAATTATTTATGCTAAGCTACGTTAACTGGCTGTAGCTTCAGATACAAACGTGGTTTTGAACCACCCATCTAATGCTCTAAGAAAGTGAATAAGATCATTTCCCAAAATGTCAAACTGTAAAATGTAAGGATGCCTACAGCATCATGGATTGGAACTTCTGGCTGTACAGAAGTTGTTTTGTAGCTATTTTCCTTGTCTCCCCAATGGACTTAATTTGCCAAGATTAACTTGAGGTGCACCATCTGTATCTTTCCATGTTGCTGAGGGCCTGGGAGGTTAGCCTATTTATAGTTTATCCAACGCCCCGGCAATTGGACTTTTCTCATCACCCATAACAGAACCACATATTCCACACTGTGCTGGAGGCATAGTCTGTCCAGTGTAATCAAATTGATTCTGCTGTCAGAGTTAAGGCCTTTACACACCGGGGCGTGAAAGTAGCCAGCTCATGACAAAAACAACAGTCAGAATAAATATATTGACATGCGAATTAATCGCACAGAAAAAAAACAAAGGCCCCCGGTGTGTAAAGGCCTTTACACAGCAGATGCAGTGAGAGACCTTTGAATGCCCTCGACTGGACAAGTGCTATTGACATAAAGGACGATGCAACTGTGCTAGGATGTGCTATCACTATAGTTAAGTCCACTGTTGACTCAACTATTTTGTAGCATTAATTCCAAAGTGTATCAGCTGACAGAGTATTATATATTTTCTTGGAACATCAGCATTCTATAATATAATATAATGTAATATATTATAATGTAATACAGAACTATAACTGTTAGACCAGTTGTAGAGCGTTGGTCATGGTAAATGCATCTGCTTAAATACATGTACGTCCTAATGCCAGGCTGTCTAATTTTATATAAATCCCTGTACTGTACTGTACTGTAAGGCTGTTCGTTCGGTTTCATAAACAAATCGGAATGTAGAAATCATCTTACAAAGCGAAAAACAATGGTAGCTTTATCAATAACTGTTGGCAGTTGCAACAGTTCATTTAATTTAATAATCCCACTGTTCTCCTTGTTATTCTCCTGCTACAAAAAAAGTGCACAGTTTTCATTTCCGATTAGGTTTGTGGCTTTCAGCTAAACTATAGTTAAATTTCTAAATTGTAAATAATAACAATGAGCAGACTGAGAAAAAACCTCCAGAAATGTAATCAGAGGATAAAAGCAGCCGGGAGTAGTTTAATTTTGCCTCATACGTAAATGTGTCACTGATAAAATAAAATGTGTTGGTATTCCCCACATTATCACATAGCCGATAACAACTTTGTTTCACGTTGTTCACATTTACCGTAGCTCTTTGAAACTCTGAAGTGCAGACAAACAAAGAGCTCGTGAAGGCAGCATGTCAAACAGTCAGAATCCTAAGCTCAGTTTTCAGAGTTTATTTTTGTTTTTCTTTCACTGAGGGATTTTTAGCCGAAGACGATGGAAGGAACCGAAAGAAATGTCGTACTTTCACAAAGAAGTAACGGTAAAGTTTTAGATTTTGAATTTGTTGTTGCCAGCCGTGCTAATCTCACTGCTAGCGCTTGCCAGCAATTTTTGTTTGTTTGTTTGTTTGTTGGTGTTTATTTCACAGGTACCAGAACACAACCATTGAGCCAGAGTTAGCGATACCACGAAGATATTGAAATACAGTCAGAGATGGGCACAACCTTTTTTTTTTCTAAGTTACCAATTAAAAATACTTGCTCTTCAAATTTATAAGAAAACATTCCAAAATTCCATACATTTTGAAGGGACAACGGGTGAATAGGTTGTACCTAATAGGTTGTACCTAATAGGTTGTACCTAATAGGTTGTACCATGCAACCTCCACAGTTGATTGGCTACATTAAGATTCAAGATTTTTAAAGAAAGAAAATTTGTGAATTGTTGGGAGGCAAAGTAATCCTGTGAGCTCAACGACAGAATGAGAGTTACCATTGTTAAGCTCACTCATAACGGCATAGCTTCTTGATTACTCATAATAAAAGAGGTGAGTCATTGGTCCTCACCCATTGACAACTTCACTTCACTTGCATTAGATTCACAGAACCCAGACATCTTGTCTGAGTTAAGAAATATAAAATGTCTGGGAAGCAATAACTGTTCCACCACTACCTCCTGCTCTTTCCCCAAAGTGGCGTAAAATGAACTATCTCTGTTTGAGGACACGCTGTGAATGATACACACTCGTTCTCTGTCCCTCAGTTGGCAGGTCCAAGTGTTCCGCAGGCTGTGATATGAGACTGCACCGAGACGATAGAAGACACTTTAAGAAGACGACTAGACACAAACAAGGCGGTAATGACCACACTTTAGTTGCTATTTTGGTTCCTAAGCATCTCATTTATACTCTCTTAGCTTGCTGATGAGCTCAAACTTGAGTTGAACGAATCTGACAAGTGTGTTTCGCAGAGCCTCGGCAAGATATTTGAGTTGTCTCGAACCGATTTGGAATTGTGGGAAATAGTCTCGATATTTCTGCTTATTTAGTTTGTAAAGAAATCGTGGATCCTTCAGTGATCCAAACTCTGTCCTGGGTTTGATTTATTTGACCCCCTGTCACTACTGCCGCATCTAAAAAAAATAAAATAA
Organism: Melanostigma gelatinosum; assembly: GCF_949748355.1. NCBI lineage: Eukaryota > Metazoa > Chordata > Actinopteri > Perciformes > Zoarcidae > Melanostigma > Melanostigma gelatinosum. The sequence goes on along the minus strand of NC_136650.1, from coordinate 18,837,858 downwards.
TGTTGATCACAGCTGAAGTCCATTGTGAATCAACGTGAAACAAAAAAAAGGCTTCTTAGCACAAATGATAGGCTTGTTATATTAATTAATACTCGTATTTATAATGATTAATCATTCAAATATGACATATTTAGATCCATGTATGATGAAGACGTGAATCCTTTCTTTTGAGTGGACACACCATTGACTCAGTGGTGATATAGTATGGGGGATGCATTAATGTTCCCCACATGATAACATATACTGAAAATGATTGCATTGCTTTCATAATTGTATTACAGTTTTATTTTTTCCATTTATTAGACATTGACATAGGTGAGCATCTCAAGGTGCAAATATATAAAGAAATATAAAGTAAACTAAAAAACTAAAAACATCCAATGCAGACAGATCACAAAAAAAGAGCATCATAGTGTGTTGAAGCATAAATTGGACAGATTACCTTGAGAGGTATGAGTTCAGAGTCCCAGGTCAGGTAGGCTATTCCCTTACTTTGTTATGGGCGCCAGGTTTTTGTGCAATCTCCTAATGGAGCTGTCGAGAGAGCATCTCATTTTCTCCCCCTTGATGTTCGGCATCACATCTGTGATTCACTGATTATGAGACGGATGGGTTACATCCTTCCATTTAAATAAAATTAGGTGTCAAGCTAATATAGGAAAAGCAATTACATTGGAGTCATCTGGAGCTGAGAATATACCAAAAATAGCAATCGTAAGAGAGGGTGTAATATTACAGCCATGAGGCTTAGAAATTATGTCAAGAAAGCACGACCAGAAAGGGAGAAGCTATGGGTAATTAACACCAGATGGTAGATGCTGTTGGGGTCTGTTTGCACATCAGGCTTAGGTTTGGAGAGTATATTTACAGTATGTGTATTTTGTCACATTTTAAGTGACGTTTTAAACTCATGAATTACAGTTCAGTAATGACGTCGGGGAACATTGCCTTATAGCACTGACCACCTACACACACTTGGCACGCAAGCACTCTACTCAGCTAACACCTTCTCCTGGTGTTTCCTGACGCCTGTTAATGAAAACAGAAAATTGGCAATATGGCTTTTGGAGTGTTTTGTACATGGAAATGTCAGTTTGTTACAGGCGGCAAACTGCCAATGGGAAAAAAGGATCTGATTGTACAGAAGTCTATGAGAAAATGACTCTACTTCTTTTAATTCCCTCAGTAAACATTGTAAACATGAGTTTATGGTCTCAATCTCTAGCTTCAATACAGCAAGATGTTCATTCAGTAAGTTATAGTCCAGTTAGAGTCAAATAGACAACAAAGAAAAGCTTTAGGGCGGGGCTACCTTGTGATTGACAGGTCGCTACCACGGTTTTGTCCGGTTTGGCAGTCGTCTGTGTTTTTGTCTAACAACTTTGACTCTTTCTCAGTCCGTTTCAGTTTATGTAAGACAATTGTAATATTTTGGTTGCCTAAAAATGTCTCATTCAATGTTCGGTTGTAAAAAACTAAGATGGCGACGGCCAAAATGCCAAAATCGGGGCTTCAAAATAACATTAGTTGATACAATTAACACATGAAATGATGAAGGCACTTTAAAATGACAAGTTAGTACAACATGTAAACCATATTTTCGATTTTTAATTGTTTTCCTCTTACTTAAGATTTCATCAAACATTTTTTTTTGGTACAAAATTGACCAAAAAAAATTGTGTTTATCCAGCACACATGAACATTCACCATGACAAACGTATATATGACATCTAAGTTTCATAACATTTGTCTGTGGCTCCGTTTCGTTTCATCTCAACAGAGGAATTATTCATGTGGAGAGAAACTGTCTCACAGTGAGTTTCTGGGTCACTGAAAGAGACGGTGGTGAACAAAGCCGCCACACACACACACACACACACACACACACACACACACACACACACACACACACACACACACACACACACACACACACACACACACAGACGCTGCCGAGCTTGTAATTACAGTGGGTTGAGAGGCTGGTTTTCTGTTCCGGAATTCACACTTGAATGTGAATCAAAAATAATTTGTTGTTTAAACTATTCAGAGGATGATGGCGGTGTGTTATTTTTCTTTTTTGGTTCCGTTTCCACTTATTCTTATGCAAATAGAAACCCAGCAGTGACTCTGCCACAGCCAGCAGCAGGTACTGTCTGTTCTGTGGATAGTTAGTCTGACCTGCAGTCAGAGGCTGCCAGTGTTGCTCACAATGAGGCACCCTGGGTATTATTGAGCAACATGTGTACATCCGTTTTTTACTCATATAACAATATGGTGGTGAAGCTAATAGTTTTAATTTGTTGGGGCAATTTTCACTCCAGCCAATGTTGTACCCTCTTGGCAATAAAGAGGAAATGAAGGGTACGTGGAGTAATAATCATGTTCCCTACTCAGCACAAGTACGTCTGCTTCAACTGTGCTGATTATGGCTTCATAAAATCTTGTTTTACAACGCCGGTATCCAAAATGATACCATAGAAGTGCATCAGAACAGTAGCAAGGTCAGTGAATTCATGGAATATCTCACCTGAAGCTGATCAGTATACCACCCCCCTCCCTCTTAGTCAAAAATTGCCCAGTGAGTGAATTTCAGCATTCTTTTTTTCATTTATATTTTGGGGCAAAAATGTGTCAATGAATCATCACGGCAGAACTTGAAAACGCCTTTCCAACAAAGTGTACTTTTAATGACATCGTCCATGCATTCACACGTGGTAAGAGGAGAAGGTTTGGATGCAGTGGCCGTTTAACTGTATCAGCACATTTACTGTTTTTTAACTGCACGTTTAGTAGACTATAGCGAGTCCCACCCCAGCACTTCATTCACTACTCTGTGACGTTACGGACCTCAGGATGAACATTAAAATGCGTTTCGTTTAAAGAGCTGAATCGCAATCTTGTGATAGAAGAAACAAAGGCTTTTTAATGTTTGCAAAGTAGGGTGCCTTGGCATTTTTTATGCTAAGTACAAGTTAAACCTTTCTCCTCCCCCCCCCCCCCCCCCCCTTAATTTAACTATTTTGAATAGTTATTGCATCTCTCTCTGCCTTGTCGTCCTGCTGGACCCCAGGAGGAGTCCAGAGCTGTACCGGTGCTCTCTTCTTAAGGATACGGCCGTCATCGTGATCCCGGCCTGTATCAGTACGCACGCCTGGCTTGCATAAACGCTGACATTTTCAGGAAAAGTGGGATCAACTGGAATGTGGAAGAAGGATTCGGATCAGTGGCCGTGACTTGAAAGTATCACAGCATGAGATGGAAGTGTTTGTTCTCACTGAGAAGAGAATCAACCAGTGTTGTAGTTCAGTTGATGGGTCCACATCATTTCAACCATTGTTTAATCAGAAGGTATTGATGATATACTGCTGTATTGTATCCTGGTAATAAGCAGGAAATAAACGATACTTTCAGTGAAACGTAATCCGTCAAAGGAATAATTCTGAAAATACGAAGACGTAACATTTTCCAGGAACGTTATGCTACATTTTCTGTTTTGAGGCTGAAATCGCTCCATCAGTGTGAGCGTAATTTAAAGTTCAGATGGTGCAGACAGACTATAAATCCAAAAATGTCTTCCAGTTATTACATTTCGATATTGCACATGATATCAAAGTATTCAGTATTCAGATTGCTGCCTTCAGTACAATGGTTGCTTGTATTAAGAGACTGAATGTTCTCGGTGACAGGAATAATCTGTGGCTTCTTGATTTCTCTTTTGCGCATATACGTAGCTCACATAAACTAGAAGTTACAAAGGATTGCTTCACCCAAGCCCACAATCATTCACATGCATATACTATACCACTACACATTGCATTTTTTGGACTCCCCTCGGCTTTCGGTTCTTTCTAACCCTTGCTTTATGCAAATGCAGTTCTTTCTCTGCATCACTAACCTCTTTGATTTTCAAGTTGTTGGATTATTTTTGTCTATTAATCCTGAACCGACTGAGACCAACCTCCTACATAATAGGAGCACAGACGTCTCTCATTTGCTTCTGGCTTTGTACTCTGGCAGAAATAGACCATTAATTCTTAAAAAAGATACCGTATTTGAATCTGTTTGGTGTTAGAACTGCAGTGTTTATTTCGGAGGATTTGGAGCTAATACACAAGGTGTTGTTTTCAAAAGGAGGAAAAAAATTGCTTCGTAAAATGTAAATGTTGTCGCATAAATTGGCATGTGGTCACAAAAGCCTAAAAAAGAACAATGGTTTCACACCTCAATCAGCAGTCAGCCTCAGCGATTTCTGCGTCGTCCTGCAGTGAATGTAGCTCATTGCATCACAGTAGGCTTCACATGGACAGCCTTTACTCCATGTATCAGCCAAACAAACCATTTCATACTTCATATTTACCAAGAAAAAACATATGTATTCGATACACTCTGACAGTAATCATGCAACAAATTACAAAATGCCAACAAACAGTGACATTTGGTGTTTGTAAGCCAGAGGGTCTATTGGTGAATGTGATAATTACACAGATCACTGCAGGTCATGTTTTATTTAAAAGGAATAGTTTGACATTTTGAGAAATTGTCTTAATGGCGGAGAGTTATCTGTCCACTAAATATGAAGCTGCAGCCAGCAGTACATTAGCTTAGTTTAGCACAAAGACAGGAAATGGGGGGGGGGGGGAGTGTTAGCCTAGCTCTGTCAGTTGCACAAAATCTGCTTACCAGCACCTATAACACTCATTGATAACATATATATAATATGTACATATATATAATATATATTGCGTTAATGTTCAATCCGTGTAAATCCCGATTTCCATCTTTGTGCTAAGCTAGCTCTAGCATGTCAGATGAATACAATAAATACAGCTGCCAAAAGAAAACCTGTATTGTCTCTAAGCACTCAACGGCACTCGCATTGTGAGCACATCCTGTGAATGTTTGTGAAACAAACGCACAAAGACAGAGCACGTCTGTTAATATACAAATGTTTAATGAATACCAAAAGGATAGCAGTGGACATTTACACACATTGCTGTTTGTTTGGTTCCAGATGGATGATAGAAAAAAACAAAAAACGCTATTTTCTTCTCGAATCTGGAGTCCAGCGACTCTTCAGTGGGACACCAACGCAGCTCTGAAGCTCTAAATACAGTTCACAGGTTTTTGGCAAACTACCCACCACACCGCCGATTTGTTGGCATCAACTGCTCTATATGACAAGAAGCTATTGTAACATCCATTTGGTAATAAATGGAACAAACCGGTTCACAGTGCCAACCAGGCAGAGATATATATCATATATTATATTTTATATATATGATATATATCTATAAAAACACGGCTCAGTTTGCTCAAGTATAAGGCTTTGAAGCACTGCAAAAACACTGGCGTGGGTAATTAGCTCCGCACCGCTACTACTGTACAGGACCTTGAGAGCTGCGCTAATTTAATTTGGCAAACCTCTCTTCAGTCAGGCACTCCTTTAGGCAGTGATGAGGCTCCCCGGAGCAAAGTCCTTGTCACACTTGAGATGTGGAAACCATCGTGGCGGTGCACCTCGGCTCTACATCGTGTTGCTGAGGACAAAACTGGTTCTCGACAATCGTCTGTGCGTTGTACTGCAGCGCTGCTTGCTGGTAATGGGTTTTTTAGTTGCGGAGCATGACAAATCACTTCTACGGCCACGTTGTGTGTGTATGTGTGTGTGTGTGTGTGATTGTGTTCTCGAGTCTCGTTTGTGCGGTTATTGTGGCGTCTTCAAGGCATCACGGTCCCTTGTGACAGAGATCGAGTCATCTCCGTGTGAACAAAGTAGGTCTTCAGCTCTCCTTTGCCCTTCACGTTAATGATGCCGCGACATGAACACATGTAGCCCAGTGTAGACAAGATACCACTCATCTCCTCTGTTACCTGTATGGAGAGAGAGAAAGAAGCATGACGAGATTAGGAAGTTCTTAACCACCCGAGATGACATGCAGCTGTACTTTGTGAGACATCCCACCTGTATTTTTCCCAGCACCCCGGTGGTCTCCATCCTACTGGCCACGTTCACACTGTTTCCCCAGATGTCATACTGAGGTTTCTGGGCCCCGATTACTCCTGCTATCACCGGCCCATGGTTTATCCCTAACAAAACAAATTACCAACGGCATCAACATCAACAGGAGGAATACAAACACATTTATGCTAATTTATGCTAATAAGAAATGTTCTCACCAATTCTGAGTCTGAAGTCGTTGAAGGAGTGTTTGTTGATGACATCCAACTTCCCCACAAGAGCAAAGGCAAACTCCACCATGGTGCCGATGTGCATGTACTGTCTGTCATGTTCCTGAGGGAAATGCAGAGAGGGGGGGAGAAAATAAGTTAAAGGTGCTAACTGTACCATGTCTGGACCTCAACGTGTCGTTGTCAAATTAACAGAAATGTCTTGCGAACACTGTAAATACAAATGTGTCAAATTACTGATCTCTTTGGTAAGTAGCTGTGTCATGAGCGGGATAATGTCCAGCGAGCCGGTCATTGCTGCAAAATGAACCCCTTCCGGGTGATTTAAGACCCCTTTGCCATCCCTTAATTAAAAGAGCATGTTAGTAAAAGCCCTAATTGCTACTACATTATCAAACGTCAGCGGCTCTGTCGTATTTATTTATTAATTTGGATTTGATCATGTTTACACCACAGCAACACCAGCCGAACGTGTCACCTGTATTATCAGTAATGTTCCCTAAAACCTTTACTCTTAAAAAAGAGAAACATAGTTTTCAGAAATATGAAAAATAAGGCAAAAATCGAACCCGTGTTGCTATTCCAAGTATGTCTTTACCTGATACAGCATTAACGAGCTAGCTAGCTGTAGCGAATAAATCTGTCCTGTGACAGTGGTCATTTCAGCCGAACTAAATGCGCGGAATGAGAAGCCTGCTCCATGTGTGCAACTCAAATTACCACAAAGATGACAACTCTAAGACTCAAGAGTTGTAAATCTGCCACTGCTTTGTGCCAGAATGGAAAGCTTGACGGACACAGCAACAGAAACTAAGAAGCGGGGATTTTAACGAACGGTCAATGAAACAGATTCCCTTCAATCGAGATCTGTTTTTTAAAAACAGCGTGTTGGCACCTTTCTGAGTGCACGGCGATCTCGTTCCAGGGACGACACTGATGTATTCAAATGAATGTACTGATGAATCACTGATGCTTGAATGTTGATGTGTAACACATTTCAAGGGGGAAACCCACACACAGTGGCAAAATGTATTTGGACAGCAATTCATCCTTTGATGCTTGATGCAATGCATCCTGTTTTGTGACGATAAATGAACAATTTTCTTTTTATATGAGCTCAAGCTGCCAAAATTTAATATTAACAATAGACGATGGTGACTTCATTCTTTATAGCTCGATGGGGCAAACGTTACCGTTACCAAGCGTGCCGCGCGTGAGGCTTGTTTACTAACGAGACCTGTTGAAGTTAGCTTGTAGACGTTAGCTAGCCAGTGCATTTCATGATTTATATGATATTACATTCTTGCATAACTGGAGAGTGCAAATTAAAAATAAAATTCTACATTATTTGTACAAAACATATCTCATGAACATGCACTCACAGCACGGGTTGAGACGCCAAAGCGTGCACATGCTACATCCTGCAAAACCACTGCTGCTGAGGTCATGTGAAGCATGTGCACGTGTGTGACAATGTGTGTGTGGGTGTGTGTGTGTGTAAAAGCGTGCCTGTGCGCACTCTGGTCCTGGCGTCACATTGAGTCCAGTTGCAGCCATGTAGGTGCTGCCAATGGTCTTTATCTTCTCCACTCCGCTGAACTTAGGTTTGGACAGCAGCTGAAGGACACATGAAGAGTACAGGACATAACATGAAACGCACAGGAAGAGGAAATGAGCGCAATCAGCCAGTGTGGCTGCCTTTGAAAAAAACAAAAACAGGATCATCAGTGTAAGAGGAAGAGTTTACCTCATCAAAGTCTGCTATGATCTCGTTGAGAAGACGGAGGCACTCCAGTCCTTCCTTATTGACATCAGACTCGGTGTAAAACTCTTTGAAGTCTGGGATGGAGGCGAACATCATGCACACCGACTCGTATGACTGATGATAAAGGTCCTGATGACGAGCGAGAAGAAGATAACAGCTAGATGTGTTGTATCGATCGAGCACCGGTGTATGAAAGTTAAAAGTGAACAGTGTGTGGTTTCAATGAGTCCCAACCACAGAAAGAAGAATAAAATTAAACTTGAATCATCTCGGGAGACACTGGGTCACCGCTAGCAGCAAAACAGCATGAATCACAGGAAAGGCAGAAGTAAGAACAGAGTAAAAGAGAGTACCGAGTACAGCAACAATGTACAGCACTGGCGCGAGTTAAGGAGAAATATAGGAATTTAAGTGCGTTAGGCAGGAAGGCTACATCAATCACAGCATTAACGCAGGGACAGAATGCAACAGCAGCAGAGCATGAAGAGTGAAACAAAGAAAACCTCAAGAAAATATGTTTATTAAATTATACTGCCAAAGTAAATAATGCGTACAACATGTAGGAGTTGAGAGAACAAAACACGTGAATCAATAGCACACACTGATAATGTAGATGTGTTCTCTTCCGTTTCCCCCTATTTCAGTCCTTGTGCTCAGCTAACCGGCTTCTGGACATAGTTGATGACTTTGAGACTTCAGAAAAAGGGTTCAGAGACTTTGTTTACTGCATTCTGATGCCTTTTAAATGATTAAAAAAAATAACAAAATAATGAGTACACTGCAATAGCATTTTAATGTGAAATACTTTTTATTTAACATTGATCTTAATTTACTTTCAGTTCTGCAGGAAAGAATACAGAATAATTCACCCATTTGTCATGAATCTCTGGCGTGAATCATTCATCAGTTTTCATTCAGTTTTTCTTTCAATTTTCAGAGTCGTAAGCGGAAAAAAAGGTGTGAAAATGTGTCATAAATTGAGAGATATGGGAGGATTGTGACCGGTAGGATTGGCAAGTGTGCAACAGGCTACAGCGACATTTTTTTAGATTCCCATCTTTTCCCAAAACAAACTGTTCCTTTAACTTAAAGACAGAAATAAAACATGAATGATGAGTACAACAGCTGTCTCCTGTTTTTGTGAATTCACCTCATTTTTCCAGTTGCGTCCCAGGAAGTGTTCGGCGACGTGGGCAGGCAAAACGTTCTCCAGCAGAACCCGGTTGAGGTTCTCCATGGTTTCGATCTCCTCACACTCCCTCTTGAACTTGTCCCTCCACAGGAAGTCCAACCTACAGTAATATTCATTCTGTTACAGGAGGACACAGAGTAAAGAGACACCTGTGTCATTCACACCCAGCACTCTGCTCCAAAGCCACAGAAGAAACCAAGACGGAGAACAGAAACTGAAAAGCTGTTATCTTGAACTGATGTTTATTTTGGACTGGAGGTGCGGTTCTCCTCCAGCAACAGAAGTGATACGAGAGCGTTTTCTAAAGATAAACTGCCTGAATTATGCTCTGATAATTTCCCACGAAATGCAAAATATATGCGATTTCAAGGAAAACCTAACCAACTGAAACCAAAGTGCTTGCTTGGTATTCATGGGAAATTTATGTCTCGATAAAGATGACGGTGAAACACTGAGAAACTGAAAGGACTGTTTTGCATAAAAGGTAGCCACCACTTCTTTTTTTAATGTTTGGCTGATTCATGCTTGAGGGAGTTTTCTATCTGTCGAGATCAAAGCATCCGAGGAGTGTGCGTTTGTCAGATGGGGTCTCCCGAACACACCGTCATTATGACGGTATATATATCTGAAAGCTCCAGGCTAGTTTGTGTATGGATGTGTGTGGGAGCCCCTCTCACTCTGTCAGATATATTCCATGTATGTAGTTAGCAGTCTGGATGATGCGTGTGTGCGCTGAATACTTCTCCCTTGAGATGAAAGTGGTGCCAATTTAGAAGGCTCCAACGCATGGAGGCTCGGGCTGCTCTGTGCCGAGGTCTTGTGCTATAGCGTCGATAGCCTGAGGCTGAAATACAAATACAGATCGGGTAGGACCATTTGTGTATGTTTGTACAGTTTGAACACGTCAGTATACCTCCCGGGCTTGAGAAAGTAGGCCGTTTAGAAACCAGCTAACAAGCCTGTAAATGAGCTTTGCTCCATCGCGCATCTGTTTTTGAGGGATGAATTACAGATGCATCTGTTCTCCTGACCTGCTTTCTCCTCCCTCTGACTAAACTGCTAGAAAATGAGCTCATTAGGGTTGACGATGAAACATTTTTGCAAGGCTAATTTGTTACTAGCAGGACAAAAGCACTTTGAATGGATGCAGCCAGGCCTTGTGCCCTCATATCCAGGAACCAATTTACGCACTTCTGCGTCGAGGGCAGCGGATGACGCCAATTCTGACACTTTCTGACCTGTTTCCAGAATTATTTAGAGGGTCATTGATAAGGCATTTTATTGAACTAATTTATACCCAAACAGCATTAGGAAGGACAAAACCAATTAACCCTGAAAGACCTTGATAAGAGCGCAGCCCGGAATAAGATAACAGCAGCAGAGAGTTTACCAAAGCAAAGTTGTGTTGTAAAATGAATACTCTCCCTCCCTTCTGCTGACTGTGACCCAGAACGGGAACAACACATGGAACTGTTTGGACTCAGGGGAGCCCCAGTTTTGGGTACAGAAGCTCTGGGGAGAGTCTTTCTGCCCAGAAAATCAGTTTTGGGGTCAGAGATGATGGATGGTAACCCCCCCCCAAAAAAAAACCTGCTCACCAAATCTGTGTCAGCTGAGTTTAGCTCTTACATGAAGCGAGGACGGTGGACACAGAGGAGATGGAGGCAGGAGGCCGGCTGCTCCAACGCCACGAAAATATCCATCAGAACAAGTATTTTGGTCTTTTTGAGCATTTTGAGCCAAATCCTTCAACCCAGGTCCACTTGCAGTGAAGATCATTTAGATTCCTCTGGTAGAAAGTTTCTCCTCATGCAGAAATGTTTATTAATAACATGCTGTGACAGCGGTGGTTGGCCTAATAAGACAGATACAACTGCAGTAGATATCTGGACTGTAGATATCTACTAATGCTAACCAACTAGCCCCGGCCCGTCCTCTCTTGTAATACCTCGTGTTCTATGAAAGGCAACAAAAGCCAAATTCCATTTAATTGTCAAGTGAATTTTAAGCAGACTTTTTACCTGAAAAGAAATGAAAATAAGGGCATTTGCATCGACTGGTTTGAAGCGAATCCATTGGGCTACAGCGTAGTTCGTAGTAATCCGCCTGCAAACTGAGTAGAAACAGTAGAAAGTTGCGAACCGGAAACAAAACAAGTTGCCTTGGCTTTCAACCCATGTACGTAGAAATGGAGAGGAGTCTTCAGGAATTTGTGTCAATTGGATCAAGTTTTTGTTGTTCTTTCATGTCAGCACATTATGAAAGTATCCGAGAAGACGGCAACAGGGGAAACGGCTGATCAGTCACATGTTCGCTAAGTCGGAACTTAGTGGGCAATGGTGTTTGGGGCGTCTCCCTCCCACAGCTGCAGAGTGCCGACCCCGGCCGACCCCGGCCGTGGGGAGGAGAGCATGAAGATACAATTTGTTTTGAGTTTAATACAATCGACAAACTCTACGACACACAGATGGCCAACCTGAAGTACCGGACAGGAAATGCAATGAGTTTGAGCTTGACACTGACCGCTATCATTCACCAAAATGCATCCACATAACAAGACAACCGCCATTTTCTGCGGCTCATTTTGAAGAATTGCAGGTAGTAATGGAGCCGTGAGATGAAGAGCTGCAGGCTGCAGAGTGAGGTAACGAACTGCGTTCACTGTTGCTGTTTGCAGCTTTAAATCAGATCACGTTGCTCACAGAATGGTGAAAAGGGACAATTATTGTTAAACCTCTTTATTAAAAAGACAATAGTTCATTTTGCTGCCCCCCAGTATTCTGGGACCTGTAGTATTAAACCGCGTTTGCTGTTACAACCAGTGAAAAGGACGAACATCTCAAGGATTGCCACTTTAAGAAGAATACTGACCTGCCTGGCTAGTACCAGTAGGGTGATGAAGAAGATGAAAAGCGACACAGAGCCCATCGTCTTCAGATCCTTCAGAACTCCAGGTCTGCACAGAGAGAGAGAGGGAGAGAATAGAATGATGTATCTGCATTTACTGGTGTACATTAGAGGATGAACTTAGTGAGACAGCATAATGCAATGCCAGCTAGTCTTCCGTAAGTGTAAATTGATGCTCGTCACGACACTAAATTGATTTATTAGGCTGTCCTGGTCTTTGCTTTTTATTTAACACTGCCTAACAAGTCTATTTATATGCCCCAGTGCTTTGGCAACAGCAGAACACTCTTCATGTTGGTAAAGCCAAGGTGAGAAAGAGAAACAAAATCGAGTTGGAAAAGTATTTCTTCCCCATCTTTCTTGCTGCTCTGAAAACCTTTTTGCATAATGCGATTTCTTCAGCAGTGAGACTCCAGCTGTCAGTCAAATGTATCAATTCAGCTCCATGAAGGCAGTTTTTACCAATGCTAGACTGGAAACTTCCATATATCCTGCAGGATATATAATGCTGAATCAACGTCTGAAGAGACGTGAACGCACATCTGCATTTGTAAAACAGCCGATAGGAACGCCCTTCTCATTGTTATGGAATTTTTGTTTGATGATGCCAAAAATATACTGCCTACCCCGCTTTAGGTGGGCCTAAAAAATGTTTCATTGTTACCAAGATTAGACAGGAGTGTGTTTGTGTGTGTGTGTGTGTGTGTGTGTGTGTGTGTGTGTGTGTGTGTGTGTGTGTGTGTGTGTGTGTGTGTGTGTGTGTGTGTACAGCTTGCAGGTACCTATCGAGTGATTCGGTGGTGTACAGCGCTTTGCTAAATCCATCCAGCAGAGAGGCGTGTGTTTGGAGGATGATGATGTTGTAGATCACGACCGCAACCAGCATAACCACCATCTTCAGCTCATAGTTGATCCTCAGGAACACTGAGCACGACACCAGTCCCAGTATACAGCAGTAGATGAAGTACTGGGGAGGGGGGGAGGGAGAGAATGAGAGAGAGAGAGAGAGAGAGCGAGAGAGAGAGAGAGAGAGAGAGGTGGTGACCAGAACGTTTTCTGCAGAGGTGAAGCAACCGATAACACTGATGTCTATGTAAGAATTGTTTGTGTGCGTTCAGTAAATATGCTGCTCTAACAGTGGTGAGTCAACCAACACATGTTATTACATAATAATAATGATAACAATAACTCATTTATATAGCGCCTTTAAAAACAAAAGGGCTTTGACAGACAAAACAAAGGCAATAAAACAACAGTGAGCCCCAACCAAAGCAACACAAATTAGGGTTCAATTTAAACCCTGATAAAACAGTACAACAAGTATAAAATAAATAAAACATGACATCTCCCTATAGAACTTACTGGAAGGTAAAACTTGTTTTCTGCTGTGTTTTCTTCCAGGTAGTCCAGCAGGCTGTCATTGGTTAGATTCACCGGGGGAGTAGTTGTCAGGACGTCCGCAATGGATCCTCCAGGGTCCTCCACGAAGAACTAACAAACAAAACAAAAAGGGTGGATCACTGAACTGGCACAGCAGCAGAACTGATCTACGTTACGTTTGCATTTTAAAGCCTAAAAACTGTTTGATTATGTTTTGATTGTGTGCAGAGATAATCAGAGCTGCATGTAGCGGAGTGCAGTAACACTTCCTATAAATGAAGTCTCTACCTAGTATAAGGTGTCATATACGTCATTTTATCCTTTCAACCTTCACAGGTTGAGCTGTGGAAATGAATTGTACTGTGTTATGTAAGTATGGACGCCATCGAAAGTGTTATATTTGGTGTCGTAACTACAAACGAGCATTGAATTTAACCGTGCAGTGACCCCGGCTGTTCCACAATCACCCAACACAACAGCAATGGACCGACGGCATCCACAACGTCTTAACCTTCTCACCATGTTGAAGACGGCCATCACGAGTATGAGAGCAGTGGTCGTCATGGTGAGGACCAATCGCAGCCAGGGATTATTGGTGACGATGATGCGGGAGGACGTGGGGAACCAGGGTAGAGAGCAGAAGGACCCTTTCCTTCCCTGCTGAGGTTACAAGGAATCAAAGGGAAGGATGAGAGCGGGAAGAAAGAGGGCGAGGCGGTGGATGGACCCAACGCACAACTCTATACAAATCAAAGTGACACCTCTTATTCTTTCCTCTTTGGACTGTGTGGTCTCTCATGTGACTCAAATGAATATACAGATAGTGGTTGGGTGGAAATCAATTAATTAGAAGTGACCAACTTACTGGGTGATAATACTCTCTTGAGAAGAAAGAGAGGAAAATAGGCTCTTACGGGACTTATTGATTGTCCATAAAACACTTGTGACAGGAAGCTGCTGCAGCAGCTTAATAACAACCATCCCTCCACTTGAGCTGGATAACAAACAACAGCAGTGACTTGATGGATGAACTATTGTATGAAGGAGAATAGAGAGCAGATCGGCTCATGTAAACCTCGCATAGAATGGCTGCAGCTGCAGTGCTCCAACAGCTTAATGCTGTTGGAAACGTCTGGTCAGCAAAACACTGAAAGATAGCTCGTACTTTATAGAGAGCATGTCATCATTGAGTTGTGTTGTGTTTTAGAAGACTCAGTTACAACTTTATTTCTTGGAGTTCTTGGTTCTTGGAGTAGAAATGTGGTGCGTTGACTCTCGTTCACAGTGTTTTGTTAAAATGTGCAATAGATGCTGTTTCTAGTTTGTCGATCAAATGTCATACATTTGAGATGTTTTTATTATTTGGTCTTTCTTCCTTTCTGGCAGCTCCATGCACCGATACCGTAACACCACGAATAGACAAGCATCAAAATCCAAGTTGCAGCTGGTTTGAATGGGTTTTTGCAAACGATGGCTCGCTTGACCAGGATACCAGACCATCATGACCGAATGTCACGATCGGCAATCCACTCGACCAGTGGTGCCAACAGCTGCAATCCTGTACACACTGAGCATATAGCCAGCAAAGGCATAAAGCATTCATGCTGAACTTAATTATGTCCACCACTTATAATAGTTTATACACCTTGTTATAAAGTTGTCATACATGATAATAAACATTTACAAACAGTTTTATGAAGCCTGATGTCTTATGAATGTGCTTACCATAAAATATAGACATGTGACCTTTTTATATAAAGTGTTACCAGCACATTCATTCATTTAAATTCATGGTCTCAAGTGTATGTGTAAGTGTTGCAAGATGAATACATGCAAACCCACCAGAATGTGATCAGCAAAGCAGAGGAGAAGGATCAAAGCCAACAGCAGGAATGCCAGGCCAAAGGAGATCCCCAGCACAGCAGTTCTGCAACACACACACACACACACACACACACACACACACACACACACACACACACACACACACACACACACACACACACACACACACACACACACACACACACACACACACACACACACACACACATTATCCGAAACCCTCTTGGCCCTCTGCAGTACCATCCAGCGCTATGAATGTATTGAAGGCTCTAATGTATTCTACATCACATTTTCTACGGAGGAACACGGCGCGGCTGATTTAAGGGCCCCTGCCATAAAACAGACCGATGCCACGTCCACATGTGCGGAGCGATGCTGCGACACACAGAGAGATGAATTAGACAATCAATAGCCTCTCAGATGCTGAATTACACCTTTGGCTCCCAGAGACTGTAAAATAGCATGACCGTGACTTTCTCTCCTCACCCTTAAAGAGATGTCACACTTTGATTCCCTCGTCTAAAATCACGACCAGACACGGTGCCCTTTCATCTCGATCGGTTTTTTAAACATTCTGCCTCTTGCTCCCCTGCCTCCTTTCATTTCAGCGAGGTCCCCTGTTGATGAGACAATTACTCCCCCCCCCCCCCCTCCCCCGCTGCCACAGCTGGAGTTTGCTGACGCCACGGGGACTGTGCTGTGTAAAATCCCGTGAAGGGGTGCAGACTTACTTGGGCAAGACGAGGACCTGCACTATGAATATACAGCTGAATATGAGGCAGGCGCAGGTGACGTAATACTTGAAGGCTGGTAATGTTGTGGATCTGTACTGTTGAGAGACGGCAAACAAATATGTAATTGGGTACAACGTTGTACAGGAAGTGTAAAATAACAGCAGTAAATCATGCTAAAGCAAAGCTAGAATCAACAGGAGCATGCACAATATAAAAACATCGCAGATTTACATGTGGAATGAAGTAAAAGCGATAAATATAATACGAGAATAGGAATTTGAAGTTGTAGTATAGATTATATAGTGGACAATCTGTGTCCTATATGGTTGTTCACTCTCCATAATGACTTCTTGACAACCACACAATTCCATAGATTTTTCCCCCCAGTGAACAATGCTGGCAGGTGTTTTGTATGCATTCGCATACCTCTTTCTCCAGAGCTTTGTTGTGAAAGAACAATGAGATCCTCTGGATGTCCTCAGACTTCAGCCACTGTCTGGAGAGACAATGGAAACAGACCGATTCAGACAGTATGGGGACCAGGCTCCGGGTTGTTATGTGGTAGCTGACAATATGCTTCATGGCACTGTAATGAGCCAAATACTACGGTATGAATTGAGTATTTCTTACGTTATTTCAATTTTAAATCAGCTACAATTCACTCTTTTTAGTGAATTAAACCAGAAAGCATTTTTTTGTTCCGTGAATACAACATATATGGTAATATAACTATTGCAATTATTTTGGGGTAAATAACATGAGAGACACTGCGCACTCGGTAAAATGAATTAAGAAAGAAATAACAATCGTTTGAAATAACTTTTACAAACTCATTTTGTTGATAAGCTGTTGATAAGATATACTTTTGCTTGGTGCTCAAACGTAGTCAAAGTCGATGGACAGCTGATGACGAAGACGCCGGTCATTTTATCCGCCCAGAGAACTGTTTTTGTTGCTGATGTTTACATTTCTTCTTGATGCAAATTCAAAAAAATAGACAGTTTTTTTTTTTAACCTATTTTGTTTTCTGTCTTGTTTTTCCTTGTGCTGCAAATGGGTTACAGCTGCATTCCTTGTGCCTCCCCGTGTTGCATAATGACAATAAAGTATCACTGATTTGTACCCAAAGGGAAATTTTGCTTGGGCAATAGCGCTGCTGCAATCAGCTGAAAATATCACACAGCCAACGAGACAGTACAGTGGTACAGCTGAGACGCAGTCGAAAATATATGTGAAAATATTGCACATGCCCTGGGAGATAAAACTATAAATACATAGCGTTATGGAAAAGCAGCAGATATTCAGTTCACTATAGTTCCTACACTTCAACTTTTAATGACTAAATCTTTAAAAAAGATACAAGCAGGCAGAGTCTGTTGAAATACTTGCCTGATACCAGACAGAGTTGTCAACTTGTTTCACTCTGTTTCCACTCGGAGTGGGCGGATTCAGAGGCCAGCTAAATACAGCAAACGGAGGCTGGGTTCATGAACCAAGGAGCTGCCTCTGGATGGACAAGTTCTGGCTTCATACACCTTCTTCAAATGCTCCCAGTGGGAGGTTTTATTTTTCGGTAACAACCCACTTTTCACACGGTTAAGTTTACATAATTTTCATGTGCAATATAACTTTTTATTACTTTTCAATGTCATTGACAATATTACTCTCAGAATAATATCATGCAGTTTAATTTCAATTGTAGTTTCTAGTCGGCAGAGGTGTCAGTATTACTTCTCATACTCTTTATATTTGTACTCTTTTGTTCATATATGTTTATCTTTGTATTCCATTGTTTTTTTTCTCAATCTTCTGCTGTAATCTTGACCGAATTTTGGCATAAGAATTCCATTCTGGATTAATAAAGTTCTATCTCATCTTTTATTTTTGTAGCTTTGCTATTAAGGGATCTTTGCCAGCTCCCTCCTTCTTGGCACCATTCCAAATCACAGTTCTTTTAGTTATAATGGTGTGTTTTTATGAGCAGCCTTGCAAAGGTAAATACAGCGTGGGTCACTTCTGGGGCCTCGACACTGATCTCCTCAGCAACAAGTGATGCTGACAAACCAAGATAATCATCTTCAGACCCTCACCCTCAAACTAATATTTAAAAAAATGGGTTTTAGGCAAACAGCAGCTGAGACACTTTCACTTTGAACAACATTATGTTATTTCTTTGATTGACTGAGGTTTTTTATTTGGTCAAGTGAGTTCAACAAGAGGTGTTTCAGTATCACCATATCCTTATACAACGGTTACTATCTTTTTCTTTTCTGCATTTTCCAATGGAAGCCAGCAACACGTGCCAATTTCAGTAACACAGTCTTGTCAAAATAGACTTCGGTCTTCACAGGAAACTACTATGCTAGTTGAGACCAGCCTGTTCAGTATATTACCAACAGTACCACAATCAGAGAACTCCTGAAGATGCTTCACCTGAGTGTACACGCTGACTTGATGCTGCTACTACTTAGCACTGGGAGGATCTTTATCTGAAGCGTCTGTGATTGCTCAAGAGTGATGCAGCAGACGTGATGCTTACTTCTGCGAGTTGATGCCGTCGATGGTGCGAATCATTCGCTCATTGAGTTCCTCCTCAAACCTCCTCCTTTGAGATTTGGACCTGGGATCGAACGAAGGGGAGGACAGGTTCAAACATGGAGACAAGAGTAATTAAAACGTGTTCACGTATATATGTGGGGAAATGTTATGACGACAGAGTGAGTCCAAGCTCACCTTTCTCGTCTCTGGAAGTGGTACTGCCCCATTGGAACGTCCTGAAACAGGAATCAGACCTTTGAATGACTGATATCTGCTTCTGTGTGTGTGTGTGCTCTTGAGAGACAGAGAGCGCTGCACTTACAGTTGTGTTGATCTTGCCATTGTCTGTGGTCATGCTCTCTCGATGGTGGAGGTTGGCGAAGGGTTTGGCCGCGCCCCAGGACTCCAGGTATCGGGTCATTCGGACAGACGCCCTCATCTTGCCACCGTCCAGAGAGGGACGAGAGCGCACACCCAACAGAGGGCTGTGCCTCTCAGTCTGGGAGAAACCAAACAGGAATAGAGAAAGACACAGGTGATCGGTGACATTAGGGACTTTGTTGTGAGTTGACTGACCCACCAGAGTGAGACCATGTGACATTTGCTGAAATAGTGGTCACTGTAGTCACAATTGACGATCATTAGATTGTTATTATTAAAGCGCTGAATCCACGAGGAGATGCACACGGCACGTATTATAGATACATGTGGAAGTATGCTCCAAGCTCACAGTGGGTGGCTCCCACCGTCGCCATCTTGGAAGCCTCCGGGCATATCCAAAACAGGGCAAAGAGGTGGATTGTCGGTGGAGCTGAGGAGGCCCGTGTGACGCAGCAGAGGAAACGACTGGCGGAGAGCGACCAGTGAGAGCATCCATGTAACGAGTGAGCTATATTGAAAAATTCCCCCCTTACAATTGATATGATCTATAGAGACCGGACGTGTTTTTAAGGCTGTAAACATGTTTATTTCTGCTGTACAGTTGGGTATTTTAACATGGGGGTCTGTGGGGATTGACTCAGTTTTGGAGCCAGCCTCAAATGGCCAATCAGAGCAGACTGGGCGATTTAAAGAGGGCGTGTTAAGGAGACATACAGGTATATTAATCAATACCATGCAAACAGTCCTCATTGTGATTCATGTAGGTGAACTGAGGTGCATCAAACTGAATTAAGGAGAGCAATGTCAGTTAAACTTTGTTGACTGCAATGTACTATCTCCCGAAAAGTATAGTTTCCCAAAAAAGTC
Organism: Melanostigma gelatinosum; assembly: GCF_949748355.1. Lineage (NCBI taxonomy): Eukaryota > Metazoa > Chordata > Actinopteri > Perciformes > Zoarcidae > Melanostigma > Melanostigma gelatinosum. Next base: position 18,818,057 of record NC_136650.1, on the reverse strand, counting down.
AATCTCAGCAGCTTTAAAAAACACGAGAACAGTTTTGTAAAATATAATCCATTATTTTACTTGGACCAAAAGTTATTAACACACAGAGAGACACATTTAGAGCACATACACCTGGTAATACAAAACTCACTACAAACACAACTTGCACAAACCGCCATTTCTGACCAAGCTGATCTTCAAAGTTTATATAAACAAATGAGTATTGCAGCAGCAGTCGATGATAAAGTAGAAAGAAGTACAGCAGGTGCTTTGGGAACAGTGGTTAATGTGACAGCTCTCGACCTGTCTGTCCGTGTTTTGAGCTCCATAAAACTGTTTAAGAGAACGAGGCAGCTTGCCTTTTATTCTGGTCCGTACCGTATGCTGAGTGCTTCTCTGTGACAAACACCAGACCACTTTGCTGCTGACAGAAACGCTTCCCGGCAAAAAGCCATAGGGCAGTGAAAGTGAGCATTTATGCCAAAATGGAGTAGCATCTAGGAGGATTAGTCAGATAATGCTCCTTGTTCCATTAATCCAGAGACATGACTGGCCTGAACATGGCACATAAGGCTATTATATGAAGAAAAAACCCATAACGGTGGCTTTCATTTACCGCGGGTGTGCTGAACCGCTCTGACAGTGACAATCAATGACAATGACAGTGGAGATGACACCTCCTGTGATCCATAGCACCCACAGCCCTTTTTCCAATATCTGATATTGTGAAGCTTTCTCCGTTACAGTGAACAAAAGACAGAGAGTAGCGTCTTGTCACAATTCTGGAGACCTTCTATGAAGTAATAATGGTGTGCTGTAAGAAGGTAGGTAAGGCCTAAAACTGCTGGTTTACTTAATTACTGGGCTATCAAAAAGGCAGCTAATAAGATGCAGCTTGTTGACTGCTGGAAACACGTCTTCTCCAAAAATTAAACCAACAACAACTCAGCAGAGGAGATCTTGGAAACATGTTGCGCACTGAAAAAACATGTCCAAACATGTTTGTTGGACAGAAGATGTCACACATATAGATGGATGGTAATCACAACAGTGTCAAACCAAACATGCTTGATTATGTACTTCTATGAAGGCCATGGTGCACTTTTATGTTTCAGTTCAATGGATACCTGATACTCCTGCTTTCACACTGACATTACAATATTTAGTTTCAGAGTTGGAGATCTGCTCTCTGCGTGGGGATCGCTGGTCAAGCTCTCTGGAGAGGAATCAGAAGATGGGAACGGAGAAGACAAAAAAAGGAGCAGCTTTGGAGGAATCGATGCTGAAAAGAAGCCGCGGCTTTTTGTGTCAGTGGTGGCATTTTCAAAAGATGCACTAAAAAGCATAAAGGCCTAAATTCTTCAGAAAGGAGGTGCCACTCAGAACCCTGAGGTCTGTGGAAGCCAACAGATAGTGAACACAGGACGCCCGAAGGAGAGAAAATCAAGGCCTTAGTGCAGATATTTAAGGGGGCGGGTGCATCTTCGCCAAGTTATGAAGGGATTAGAAAGGCAGAGGACTGTCGAGCACTGTTTTTTTCCTCTGCCAAACCCAAACACATTGAGCACAGACTGGATGCCAGCAACATATTCTATATGGAGATGTTCTCAGCAGAACGTTCACAGAAGAGGCAAATCTCTTGAATGTCCTTAACTAACCCTGTGTTTCCCGGTTCGCCAGGAGGGGCTGCACAACGCCTCAAGCGGTGAAAAGAGTCACTTCACGTCAAACCAAAACCTCTCAATAGAGCGCCTGACTGAACACCTGCAGAGATGTTGTTCATTCGATAACATCCCTTCATCATTTCACCGTGCACCCGTATTATTTGCCTACACTTGACTTTGTCACATTGTTTAACTGCTTACTGTGCACTTGAGAAGGATGAGAAGGCGGCGTGGGAATGTTAAAGCAGCAGTGTTGTTGTCTGTGATGCTGAAAGTATAATCTCGTGTTTTTGCATTCTAGCTCATTTGATCTACTATAAATGACATTAAAACCAAAGTCATGTCTCAAAACCCACATATTATAAGGAGCTGACTACTGTATATGAATATTCCAACTGGATCATACATGACTATATATGTCAGATGATGTCGAGTGAATATCTTTGCCGCCGTGTGGAAAACATCAACTTTTTATGAACTGAAAAATATCCTTGCTTTCAGCTTTGACCCCATTGGGATTTTATAATCTTGGCCAAGGAGGTTATGTCTTCAGACATGCACGGGCCAAGGGGAAATCCATAACATTGTGGAGCAGATCCGAATCACAGGGCGGATACACACATTATTCTTCAAGGAAACAGCCTTTGAGGAGGTCTGCGCTCTCTGAGTGCCCTGAAGTTCAACCGTTGGAGACATTTCTCAATCTATAAAGCTTCACAAACTGTTTAATGTACTTAGGAACTATTTTCTTTCAACCACAGTTCCTACATGAAACTGCTCACAACAAGGTCTGTGTATTATTTTGAGTAACCGGGTCATGAGCGAGTTGCAAAATCTCATTATATTCGAGAGGATATCTACGACACTCGGCAACTCACAGCAAAACAATCTAGATGGATAAATAGCGCTACAGGCAGGAGGATTTGATTTTAGGGAGTGAACTGTCGCTTTAAGGTACAGTATTTGCACACTACAGTGTTTTAAGGTCATAAAAGGAGATGATTTGCAAAGGGAGGTCATGCGTTTTGGAAGTCTGCACTCCCCTCCAAGTGGTTGACCTGGTGGCTTGTTTTGTCTTTCTGAGATATTTTAGTCTGGAACAAAGTGGCACACCGACCGACAGACTGACCAACCAACATTGCCATTAACAGACAAACACCGCTAACATGGCGAAACACGGAGGAACCCAAGTTATAGGATTTCTATTTAGCCTGTAAGGGATAATCGGTCATATCCTCTGCTCTTTCTTGTGTTAAAGCCAATGTGGAAGTTCCTGCATTCTGTCTATTAGCCAGCAGGGGGCGACTCCTTTGGTTGCAAAAAGAAGTACAATTGTATGGAAGTCTATGAGGTAATAACGCTATTTATTACATCAGTAAACATTGTAAACATGAGCTTCTGGTCTTGATCTCTAGTTTCAAGTCTTCTTCAATACAGCCTGATGTTCATTTAGTATTTATTATGGTCTATTTAGTGTAAAATAGACCATAAAGCAGGGTATGCTTTAGGGCATGGCTATCCATCCTTATGATTGGCAGGTTGCTACAGCTACCAGAGCTATATATGGCGTCTCTACATTAGTCCTCTGAAGTCCAAATATGGTCACTTCCTTTCACTGGTTGCAAAAAACCAAGATGGCGACGGCCAAAAACCAAGATGGCGACGGTCAAAATGACAAACTCAAAGCTTCAAAACCCGAGCCACAAACCAACTTGTGACGTCACGACGACTATGTCCACTTACGGTAACCTCTTCAATGGTGCCTTCTGAATTCATGTGAATGTTTAAGACCATGTAGGTGATGGTGTCTGACCTTGGGGTTGATGACCAGGTAGGTGACCACTCCGTGTTCTTTCAGGTAGGAGTCTCGGCTCTGTCCTTCTCCATGCTCCACCTTATATGAGCCCTTCAAATGCTCCAACGTCACAGAAGAGATGTGGACCCTTCTGAAGTCGAGACAAGGAGAGATAAGAGGAGAGACGATGAGAGAGGCTGAGAGCTTGTGCCATTTAACAGCTCTCTCAAACATATTATTTACTTTCCGGCTTCACAAGAAGCTGCAATCCTGCCTTTTCGGCTTTGTTTGTTGCCCTTGCAAACAGAGAGGGATGGAGAAGTGTTTTCATATTTTTCAGATACCTTTTAGCAGTTCGTAAGAGCAGACACAACCATTAGCAGCCCAGTGAAACAATGTGGTGGCACCAGAGAGAGCTTATTTTCTCAGTAGCTTACACATAACCACCAGCCAATTTTCCCGTGCTTGTTACAGTGCTAGGAGGCAGACCTGATGCCCACATAACAAAGGTAGAGCTGACTGGTCTAATGAAGTGGCTGTGATTGACTAAAATGTTTACAACAGGGCAGAATTAGAGCAGACATAGATCACGTGTTCCATGTCAGTCGGTAAACGTGCATTTCCTGATGTAAAGCAAGTTAATATAAATATGTTCATGTGATCGTTGGTTGTGCCCGTTCTTGGTGCTGGTGTGTCTTCATATTTGGATTTGAGGGGGTGGTTTACTGGGGTTCAGCCAACATCAATTTTAGAAAACTGATACTGATATAAACACGCCTGGCTGAACTTTGATATTTCAGAATGATTCATCTGATAGCAAAAAAGCAAGTACCTTATTCTTTTAAGGGGGAAAAAGCCTCCAAAACAGCCTCCTTGAGACACTAGTGCGCCACTGAAACTAAAGATGATGACACTATGACGCTGGTGGCCACTGGGACTAGCTCACTCAGACTTAAGGCCACATGGAACCGCAGCGGAGCAGATGGGAAATTGTGTGACTTGCGAAGTGCAACTCAACATTCATCACCGAGAGAGCAGGACGTGTTAGTCAAATCCCAAAGCAAAGACAAATACTCGCAACCCAACCTCACAATAATTATAAGGATTTTAAAAGCAGCAGATTAATTGTAAAATGATCTGAATAATTGGTTCTATCTTACCCGGGCACACCTCCTGCCTCCATATGATTGGCTAGCGTTACGTCATGTGACCACACGTCATATTGCCACTTGCGGAGGCCAATCACACCGCACAGGACGTTCCCAGAATGAACACCAACACGCATGTTGATTTCGACTCCAGTGGCATCTCGGACCTTCCTGTGGAGAGTACAGAGCAGAATTAATCTTTAGAGGAGTGGTTTGCTGCCTATGTTTTTTGGTAAAATGTGCTCATTGGCTTTCTTTCCAAGAGTGAGATGAAAAGATTCTTATCAATCGCAAAGTTGAGTACAGAGCTGGGGTTGGGACGTGGTTAGCCTAGCTTAGCATAAAGGCTAACCTAGCCTGGATCTGTCTGAAGTTCAAAAGCACACCTCTAAAGCTCAAATGTATTGAATCAGCTTAAAGCCCTTCGATGTATCTCATTTACACAAAGAGAGGAGTCGGTAGGGCTGTACCGAACAGTTAAAAGCTTCATTTATAACGTTGACACTTGAAGACTGAATCAATGTTTTTCTTCTGTGCATGTCTATTCATTCTGTTTAAACCCATGTTTCTGCACAGTTACAGATTAAGATTAGGCTACACTAACATTATCAGAATTATACCATTCCAGTGGTGGCTGTGTGGTAGTGATGCGCAGGTGTTTTAAGTAATATGACTGCAGACATTCAAAGTTTTATTCAAAAACCTCAATAGAAGTTTTAAATGTCAAGACAATTGTATTAGCTGGAAGTGTTACTTGGCGAACCAAGCAAACCAAAATGTTAAACATTTGGGAGGCCAGAATACTTTTTCATTTGTTTGAAATGTTGTTTGTTCAGTTGGGAGGCTGATCATATTGAGTTCACATTGTGTTTACTGTGGAGTCCAAACAGAGCTGAAGTCAAGTCTGGCATTCCGTCTGCTCAATCTGTTTGACAGGCGTGTTTGTTTGTGTTTTCATTTGTGTGTGTGTGTGTGTGTGTGTGTGTGTGTGAGAGAGAGACAGAGAAAGAAAGAGAGAGATCTGGTATTTTACTTGATGGCCTCACACATATCCAAGCCCATCTTCACGCAGTTCCTGGCGTGGTGAGGCAGCGACTCAGGCAGACCAGACACACAGTAGTAACAATCTCCCAGGATCTTGATTCGCATACACTCATTTTCCTTAAAAAGATAGAGAGAGAGAGAGAGAGAGAGAGAGAGAGAGAGAGAGAGAGAGAGAGAGAGATAACGAGGGGTAAAAAGGAAGAAGTGTACATTCATCAAACTCCATAATCTTTCTAAAATTACCAGTTCACTGTTTCATTTAGAAAATGACGTTTTTTCGTGCTCTTTCTCACCTCCACACAACCCTCACACACACGCAGTCACATCCATCAAGCCCAAAATCATACACCCACATAACACATTAGCTCTCATTCCACATGTGGGATGTGTAACAGCTCATCGTTGGACCGGGTTTATATAACGGCGGCTTCGTCAGGCATGAGGACAGAGCTGCTGGACACAAAGCTGAGAGAGCCTGACTCAACTCTTTAGACCCGAATAACAGAGTACCCATGAGGCCGAGAGATGCTCTCTGTGCTCTCTGACCAGCCCACACTGCTTTAACCTGCGGCTGTTGACATGCACAGCGCTCTGGAAAGGTTTGGTATGAAGGTCGACACTGGCCGCAGGAGAGAAAAAACATCCATGTCCAAGCTGCGCTTCATCTGATTGAGAGCGCAAGACGGATCCTGCTCTCTCTTCTTGGTTGTTTTGTAATTCACCGGTTTTGTGCACACTATTCAAATAACGGCAACTGTTATGGATGCCAGGTGACATGAGCTGAAAACACTAATTGTGAACCACAACACACTACACTAAACATCCTTACATTTTCCATTAAAGCTACTACAAGGATGTTTCATTTTGTGTTGGTTTTGGCGGCCCCTGTGGACAAAAGAGGTAGTGTTTCCGAGCGACGGGGTCCATTTAGAAAACCTTCAATTCAACTGCGGTGGAGTCCGACAGTCTGCTCCACGCAGTCCTGGTCCTGGCTCTCCCGAGCCTCTCGTCAAACCAGTACTCGTGTAGTTCATATAGAGGCATCAGTGTTACATTGAGACAGTTTTATATTCAGTTAAACGTTTCTCACAGTGACTTTAAATCCAAATGATTTCTTGATTAAAAATGCCATCCTGTAATTTCAGATAGTTTGGGCCGATTGATATTGGGTTGATTCATGGAGGCTCTAGAAGTTAAGGGGTTAATGATGCTTGTTTACACGGCCATAAGTGGTTTACTCGTCCAACTCTATGGAAGGAAATGTGACAGATCCTTCTCTTTTCTAATGTTTCATCCATGTCTGCTGTGGATGTGTTTAACTTAATAAACACTGTCCTTGTGTATGAAGACTGACATATAAATGAAGGTGGGCTTGCCTTGAGTTACCTTTGCAATCTGGTCAAACTTGCCGAAGAGTTCATTCAGCATATGCACAAGTTCCCCTGGGGAGCAGTCACTGGCCAGCCTGGTGAAACCCACAATGTCGGCATACAGAATGCTGCACAAAACGAGAAGAAGCAACACAATTTAATATCGCATTGCTGCATTACACGGCCATCAAATATCACTATTCATTTCAAACATAGTTTTTCATTGAATTACATATGAAGAGGCGTAACGATTCTCTTCCTTTGGGGCCATTTTATTAATAAGAGTAACATGGATACGGAGAACTTCAGCATTTGTTCCACGTGAATTAATCTTGTCTGCAGTGTTTTTTCTCCACAAAACTCTGCTTTCAGTTCTTGAGCATTTTTACCACAGTAGCCAACAGATGAAACATTTTACTGCACAAGATTCCTGCCATGGAAATGAATGAAGACACACGTCTGTGTGCTCAGGTTTCAAATGCAATAAAAAATAAATAATGCAAGACACATTTTTTGAGCTGGTTTCTAAATCCAGAGTGCCGCTAACGTATGCGTCTCATGTGTTCTTTCAATCATGTAAGTATCGTGTACTATCTTACCTATTCGTATTTTACTATTTACATAAAAACAAACAGCATTGCATACATTATGTCTCCAGCTCCTGATAAATGTCACTAGTCAGAAAACATTTATTTCATATTTTACCAGGATATTCCCAATGAGATTTGAAAAAGAAATTTCAAGGCAGTCCTGGCCAAGAAGGCCTCATAAATGTTTCACGTTAAAGCACAAAGAACAGACTTAAAACTAAAACTTAGAGATTACTTGTTCACCATGAAGGCGTGCAAGAAAACTACGTTTTCTCCAAGAATACAAGGTACTGCGAGTGATGTGTATTTTAATAGTGAAGTATTCCTTTAATGCTGTTTTTAAAAATCGTCCAATAATACAATAATCTAGTTTCGAGTGAATCTGTAGCTCACACCAAGATGAGGGTGCAAACACTTTAAAAGCACTTTCACCAAAGAGAAGGAATGGTCTTTCAATAAGCATCAAAACACACAATCCAGCCAACGAGCGAGTATCGTGAGGCAGTAGCTCTCCACTAACTGGGTAGTGTGGGAGGGTCCCAGCTGATTCACTGCCACATGTCCTTGGGTGTCAGTTCCGGAGAGTTTATCCTCTTACCTGTGAGCTAGACCATGTGGCAATCTGTTATTGCTGGAAGAATAATAGCCAGATGAACATGAGCACACACTCACACACATATACATCTGAGGCCTACTTAAGTTAAGAGGGACACAGTGATATTGTTTCCAGCATGAGAGAAAACATTTCTCGAGCACATTCTATGGAGAGGCTCTTATGGTTAGCCTTGATTTGTTTCTAAGGACCTCCACAATATAGAGGGGGATGTCGCCAAGAACAGAGTGACCTCCGAGTGCAATGGAGGTGGATTAACTCTGAATTGAATTTGGCCATAGCAATGAAAAGGAATAAGAAGATGGGATGCAGTGAAGATGACGCGAAATGGAAAAAAAGAGGAGAAGAGAGGAGGAAATGAAGTGGGATGACGTGAGGGCGGGTAGAGAGGGGAGGACAAGAGACGAGGAGGGATGAGCAGTGACCAGGGGGAGGACAAGATGGTGTAAGACGCAATCAAGCTCTGAGAGGAGAAGAGAAAATAATAGCCTTTAATATGCGGACGGTCATGTAAAGGAGAAGGAACCCTGACCTGACATTGGTGTGCCGCTGCACGTAGAGGTTGTGGAAGTTGTTGGTGCTCTCAGTTCGACCAAAGTTGGGTCCCTGCAGCCTCTGGATGATCTCGGCTTTCATCACTCTGGCGATATGAGCCGGCAGTAAGGACAACAGTAAACGCTCCTGAGGACAGAGAGAGGGGAAGGTACGGATGAAAACCAGACGAGACAGAGTTAAGCAACTAGGACGTAACTAACTATGTCGAGAGCATAAGACAAAAGAAGAAATATTTGGATTTACACGTTTGTATGACAACATAATAGAGATAGAATGAACTTGTTCAATTTACACTACGACCTCGATAAACCTGCAGGATGCTTGTTTTTCTACTTTTCTGTTTTTGATTTCTAACCCACAGCAGGACTCATCATAGCAACAGGTAATAATTATTTATAATAAGGAAGTGCTCTCGTACATTCAGAGTATTTGTTGGACTAAATGCAGGATTTGTACAGTTACACAATGTGCGCTGTGTAAGAGGTTATTTGGAGTGGCATATAAAACAAAAATAAATAAGGTGATTGTTCTGTTATCTTCTCTTCTGTTCTCGTCTATTCTATTGACAGAATGAAATACAGTAAAACAGAAACACTGTAGAAACAAACACAATAGAATAGAATAGAATAGAACAGAACAGAAAACAATACAGTAGAAGAAAATAAAAGCCTCCTCAGCTCCTCATCCTCCACACTTAAACACAAAAAGAGTCCGTTTGTTTGTTTTTCTAGCGAGACATAAATAGACTACATCTGTTTTCCAACCCTGTGTTGTAGAATGACAATCTTGATCCTTGAAAATAAAACAGGACGTAGAATTCAACAGGATGCAGTAGAATGAAATTTAACACAATTCCCCACAATGCAATGTGGTAATAATGGCAACGTTCATAACAGACGGTGGCGGACAGCTCTGCTACGTCAATATAATGCTTCAATTTAAGTGTGAGCATAATATTTAAGTTTGCTCAGCTAAATATATGTTTTAAATTAGTTAAATTAGACATCACAAATCATCGTTTGGTGTTCAGTTCAGTGCATCAGAAACAATACATACTAGGGCTACTGTTTATTCAGACAAAAGTATGCCTGAAGATAGTATGCATATTGAGCATGTAGTGCATAGTATGTACTTAGAACGCAATATGTTGTTTTCTCTGATACTGCATATACAAATAGCCGTTGTCGTTCACAGCTAATATTTAACCTCCTAAATAGATTTCCTTAATTGTGGTTCTTTGGGGCCAATTGTTCAGCTGAGCACAGGAAGCTAAAGTCAAGGACCGAAGAGCGACTGAGGCAGAGACGATATCGTCCTCCACCACAGCGCAGAGGAAACCAACAGGTTATCTGTGATCCTACAGGTGAAACATCGAAGAGACGTCCTCGTCAGATAGACAATAACCCATTCGTGACGTTGAGCACCTTGTAGCGTCGTGTGGTTTTTATCGACTCAACGTGCCACACTGATTTGTACTTCAAGTTGCTGTTGATGTTTTAGAAAGTTGACGTATTCTTCGCTGAAGTTCAACTATTGAAGCACCATCCACATCGGATTTGGGGGAGAATTTGAGCGTGCGCGAGTGTGCGCGTGCGTGTGCGCGTGTGTGTGTGTGTGCATAATAGAGTGAGCGAATAGCTGCCCGAGGGTGTGTGACTCATAAATGCGGCTCACAGCAGAGAGGGTCATTTATTGTTCACACACCACAGGCTCATTTCCTAAAACACAGCAGCAAATTAAGTAGAGAGAGGGGTTGAGGGGGGGGGGGTTGGAGTGCGCTAAAAATAGAAATCCACACCACCCGCACTTATTTACTGATGCAGCAGTGAAGCAATATGAACCCTCTACTGTGAGCAGGCAGAAGGGGTACAGTAGCCGGAAGAGATGTAGCTTCATTAATCATGTGTTTGATTGAAGAACTTAAGTGATTTGTATTCAGCCATTGAATGAGATTCTGTATTGTTTAGTTTTGCACTTGCATTTGCGTGCATCCTCACACGCACACACACACACACACACACACACACACACACACACACACACACGCACACACGCACAAGTGCACAGAAACATGCCAGGGAACAAATTCAACATGAAGATTGTTGCTATCGGCAAATTCCTGTTGTTCAAATACCATCTAAAAGCCAAAAATGTGTAACTAAATTCAAATGAAAATCTATATTCATTTTTTTCACATATGATTTCATCCCCTTTGTAGAATAAATGACATATGTACCATGGCATAAATATTGTAAATACATATGCATTTCATATATATTTGCACATTATGAGGTATTTGTAATATTCCTCCATACTTCCTCCATTCTTCTTCTACTTACATACATATATATATATATGATATATTAATGATACATTTTGTAATTCACCATTAGTAAGAAAATACTTAAAAGATAACCCGAGCTAGTCCCTACTGAGTGGACCACCACTGAGTATAACTTCATGTGTCATTTCCCTGGTCGGAGAGAGTGGCTAATGTCAGGGCAAAGACGCTAATGTCAAGCAAATGTCAGAGCATAATGCCTCTTTAGACACGACCGACTTTCCAACTCCTCATCCCGGACAAAACTCTGAAGTATTTTGCCAATAAATTAAATCAATTTGGGCTCTTATGCGGTAAGTGTGGCTCTGAGAGAGAGGCAAGAATAACAGTGAGAGTCTACAGCCAAGGTAGCGGCTGTGAGTCAGTATGCTAACATACTCACAATGACAGGTTCATAACGTTCACCACATTAGTTTAGCGTGTTAGCATGCTGACATTTGCCAATTCTTATCACCTTTATACAACACATAAAGGTCCCATTGAGATTAGAAAACTCTTTCTCAAGAGAGTACCGGCTAAGATCGGCAGCAGCAGCAGCGTCACTACTTTTTGCAGGTTTGTATTGGAAATAAAATAAGAGATAAGAAGTCAGGGGATCACCGAAACGATTAGAATTCTTCCAAATTTCAAAGCAATCCATCCAAAAGGTCACGAACCGACCAACCAACAGCCATTCCTAGAGCTAAAATAAGGAGAAGTTGCACTGAGTATACAGAGAAATGAATAAGTTAAAGTTACTATAACTTACTGATGCCTCTGCATGACCTACATAAGCAAACGAGACCATCGGCGAGAACATTGTCTCTTTCTAGTTGATCTTAAAGGAGCAATGGACAATATTCATAGCATTAAAATAGCAGCAAAGAACAATTATTGATGTAAAGATTTAGAGGCGTAATGTCGCTCTCCGTCTGTGTGTCGTTATCTGAGCGTCTCCTTGCTCTGTTGACATAGTCGGGCTGCCCGCATGTGCTTTTAGTGGATGTTAGTGCATGTTAACGTGCACCACTGGTTAGCTCACTGCCGCCGCTCTGCACTGCTCTCATACGCAGCACCCACCCGCCGGCTAAACACTGTCAGCTTTGTCAGCAAATGTGCAGTAGTTTGAGCTGTTAGCGCTGTTAGCGCCGGTAGCACCGTTAGCTACGAGCTGCAGGCGCCGCCGTGTTGAGAAGCAGGAGCACCATCTTTAATGTGTCACATTAAACCAGAGTTTAATCACTCACTTTGAGTGTGTGTGTGTGTGTGTGTGTGTGTGTGTGTGTGTGTACCTGTTGGTGCTTCTCAAACTCTAGTTTAATGGGGGACTTGATGCAGTTGCAGGTGTCCTGGTAGGTCTGCTTGAGAGCCAGGTCCATCAGGTGTTTGTGGTACGCCCCGGCCAAGTTACCACAGGTGAAGATGATCACATTGGCTAAGATCTGCCACATACACCACATACACACACAAAGAATGAGGCATTAAAATAATGCTCGGCGGTGACCCGTGTATGAGTAATTTGCCCCAGTATCTAACTCCTTCCACTTAAGGCTACATGATCACCTCGTAAAATCCAGATCACACACTTTGACTGCGCCTTTCCACCACTATGTCAACCTCAAGCTCTTTAAAATGTGGCCTTGCATATCAATAGGTTGTCCTCGGTGCTGTATCCAGGGGAAATGAGCATCTCGGAGCATGTTTTATTGTTGGTGTGCTTTTCCACTTTGCACATGTGTGTGTGTGAGAGAGAGAGAGAGAGAGAGAGAGAGAGAGAGAGAGAGAGAGAGAGAGAGAGATCGTGATTTGAGTGTTATCAGTGTGTTTACTTTGATGGTTGATTAGAAAGAGTCGCTGTGTGTGTGTGTGTGTGTGTGTGTGTGTGTGTGTGTGTGTGTGTGTGTGTGTGTGTGTGTGTGTGTGTGTGTGTGTGTCGGCCTCAGACATGCATCTGATGCAAAAACTATTTTTTCTATCTACTTTGAGTGATATCTGGCATGTTGCTGTATCTCAATTTAAATGCTCTCATTGTCTCATCTGTGTGGTGTATTAATAAGCATTACAAGGCTTCTGCTCTGTGCTATCAACAGTGCGTTCATTTCGAACCAGTGTTTTAAAAGCTTGTTCCCTGAGTACATTAAAAGGCACTTCATTTGACTCTTGAGGTTTTGCTGAATGTGATGCGTCACCATGATACAGACAAGGTTCACTGTTTTACAACCCAGGCTTGATTAAAAAGTTGGACCTCATTATTTTTTAATCACGCATGGAACAACCTTAGTTTTCAGAAACTACCCCTGCAGCTAATAGTGCATTGAAGGAATCATTTTTAGGCCTTCAGAAAAACAAAACAGGAAGCTGAACGCAGAGACCACAGAAGCAGGAAGTTGTGCACATTTCTAACAGTTGGGTTTAACGTGAGCAATTATCTGTGTTACCTGCCAGACCAGTGGTTCCAGCTCAGTGACGGTGGAGGCCAGACAGATGCTGAGGGTGACGGTGTGCGAGAAGCAGGTGATGGCGCTGGCGATAATGGCCCCTCTCATGGAGAAGGGCAGCATGGTGTAGACAACGAACACGATGAACAGGAAGAAGGACACCTGGAAACAGGGAGAAATACCCAGATCTGTTCAAAGCTCTCGATGTTGTGAAATAGTTTTGGACAACTTTTTCCAACTTTGTTGCTTTTTCCTCTGCCTGTAAATCTAAATAGAGAGCGTTCAATAATTCAGCTAGTGCTGGAGAGAAATGTGCAGGCAACAAACACCTTTCAACACCGTCGTGCTTCAGCTTCGCTTCGTCTGATTCACAGAATTGCAAGCACAGTGGATAGTAAATGCATTCCCTGATATTAAACACATGTTGGGGGCTTTTGTGCATGGAAGTACTGCAGTAAAGCCAAAAAGTGACCACAGCAACGCCCAAATATAGATCACAAAAATGGCTGTGGTTGAGTCCCATCAGAGATTTCTGCTGCATCATTCCTCTTTGTCTGCGTTCTGCGCTCTTTGTCTGCGTTTCCTACTCACTGATACCTTGCGCCCTAACCCTCTGCTTCGTCCCCGCCCACTTCCCCTGCCGTCAGTCCACCCCTTCCTGTTATGGTGGCTTTGGCGGCGGCCCGGCACGAAGCGTTTCAACTGAGACACCAGATGAACTCTGACCTTCCTGTCTGTCTGTTGATTTCCTGTGTCTTTGAGGTTCAGAGAGTCAGTCTGCAAACAGGAATCTACTCAGAGTGACAGCTGAGCGAATCAGATTTTTCCCCCCAAAAAATAACCCTGACCCTTGACCTTGCTGGACATAACAAAGTACATCTACTCAAACACTGTACTTCTGTATTTTATGCCACTTTACTCCACTACTTTGTTTTTTAAGCTTGAGTTACTTTGGTTTTTGAATAAGAGCAACATTTAAAGTAATTGTTAAAGTCATTTTTCATATAAAAGAATTTTATAGTTAAAACACCTCAAATGTGACGATTTCAATTTGATCATTTTCATCATTTGTGAGTAATTTTGAGGTTTGGTCTATTGGTTGGACAGAAACATTGTGAAAGTGCCACTTTGGGCTCTAGTAACTGTGGCAGCACATTTCACTCATTTCAGAGATTTTAAAAACCAAACAATTAATGGAGAAAATAATCCACAAATGAATCCATAATGAGAATAATCATTGGTTGCTTTTACATTAATAATGTATGAGAAGTAATAGTGTAATGATGAAATATATAATAGTATCGGAAAAAAAAATATATATATATATATCTATCTTTTTTCCTGATTATACTTACATACTTTTTACAGTGTAGTATTAGTACTTTTACATCAATAAAGTCCCTTTGAGCAAGTGCTAGCTGGAGAAGCTCTCCGATACGAAGCACAGCGTTTATGACGTCAACATTATAAACATTACTTGCAGTGACAGGTTACCTGGTGAAGCGTTGCAAGGAAATGATTACTGCTACCACTGACATGCAGTGTTTCATCAAGCAAAACACGACTAGAACATTAGATATAAGTGACTGTTGACCGAGTTCCTCATAAAAGAGGACCTGGACACAGAGGAGGAGGGTATCCACACACACATGCTTGAATACCCACATCAGGAAATGTTTGCTCTTTGCTCACTTTGGCATTTATGAGCGTATTTGTGTACAAAAAGAAGATGAGCAGGGGAGCATGTTTGAGGTGGAGGGGCTAAAAGTGAATGACAGAGCAGAGCACCAGCTTCTCTTTATCTCACCCCTTCCCTCTCTCTCACTCTGTCTTTCAGGCCTTCGCTATTATGAGCGCCGTGTGCTCCGCCAGACGTGCTGTTCTCTCAGTAATCACAATCAATCCAACCCACGGGGAGCAGGCAGCCAATACAGATGTTCTCTTCTCACCGGATTTCTATATTTCTTTCCGTCTTTCTTTCTTTCTTTCTTTGTATAAACTAAAATACGGTTTTCACAATTATTTACCTGAATATTTTTAGGCCAATAGCTAATAAACCACAATATTTATTATCATCAACCATTTTATTTTGTTATAGACAGACAGACAGACGGATAGACGGACAGACGGATAGACGGACAGATAGCTAGATAGATAGACGGACAGATAGATAGATAGATGGATAGATGGACAGATGGATAGAGGGATGGATAGATGGATAGATGGATAGATGGATAGATAGATGGATGGATAGATGGATGGATATATGGATAGATGGATAGATGGATAGATGGATAGATGGATGGATGGATGGATAGATGGATAGATGGATAGATAGATGGATAGATGGATAGATGGATAGATGGATGGATGGATGGATAGACGGACAGACGGACAGATAGCTGGATAGATGGATAGATGGATAGATGGATAGATGGATGGATAGATGGATAGATGGATAGATGGATAGATGGATGGATAGATGGATAGATGGATAGATAGATGGATAGATGGATGGATAGATGGATAGATGGATAGATAGATGGATAGATGGATGGATATATGGATAGATGGATGGATAGATGGATGGATAGATGGATAGATGGATAGATGGATGGATAGATAGATGGATAGATAGATGGATAGATGGATAGATAGATGATAGATGGATAGATGGATGGATGGATGGATAGACGGATAGACGGACAGACGGACAGATAGCTGGATAGACGGACAGACGGACAGATAGCTGGATAGATGGATAGATGGATAGATGGATAGATGGATAGATGGATGGATGGATGGATAGATGGATAGATAGATGGATAGATAGATGGATGGATAGATGGATAGATGGATGGATAGATGGATAGATAGATGGATAGATGGATGGATAGATGGATAGATGGATGGATAGATGGATAGATGGATAGATGGATGGATAGATAGATGGATAGATGGATAGATGGATAGATGATAGATAGATGATAGATAGATGGATAGATAGATAGATGGATAGATGGATAGATAGATGGATAGATAGATGGATGGATAGATAGATGGATAGATAGATGGATGGATAGATGGATAGATGGATGGATAGATGGATGGATAGATGGATAGATGGATGGATAGATGGATAGATGGATGGATAGATGGATAGATGGATAGATGGATGGATAGATAGATGGATAGATGGATAGATGGATAGATGATAGATAGATGATAGATAGATGGATAGATAGATGGATAGATAGATAGATGGATAGATAGATGGATAGATAGATGGATAGATAGATGGATAGATGGATAGATGGATAGATGATAGATAGATGGATAGATGGATAGATGGATAGATGATAGATAGATGGATAGATGATAGATAGATGGATAGATGATAGATAGATAGATGGATAGATGGATAGATGGATAGATGGATAGATGGATAGATAGATGGATAGATAGATGGATAGATAGATGGATCGATAGATGGATCGATAGATGGATAGATAGATGGATAGATAGATAGATGGATGGATAGATGGATGGATAGATGGATAGATGGATAGATAGATGGATGGATGTGGGTATAAGTGGGGGAGTCATGGGCAGAATAGAGTGATAAATAATGCAGAATGATTATGCTCTCACAGGTGGCTGATGATAAAAATATCCCCAGCCGAGAGGAGGGAGGGATGGCGTGAAGGGGAGGGAAAAGGGGGGGAAGAGGAAATTCAGCATGGTGTGGTGGGTGGAGGAGGGGGGGGGGGTCTTAACAGTAGAGGAGGAAGCAGGTGTAGAGAAAAATGGGCTTTGATGGATAAGGGGGGACAGGGCGCTAGATTCAGAGAATAGGATTCCTGAGACGGAGCGAGAATGAGTCTGGCACTGAAAACTAATGTGTCTGTCTGCTGATCTGCTCACCTCCAGCTCTCATCAGGCTTCATTAACACGTGACATGGGGAACTAATTCTGCACCCTGGACTGCTCACACACACATACACACACACACAATCATGCAATGCATGCATATACAAAGGTGCAACTAAACTGATCACACAAATATGCAACACTCATGAGCACATATGCGTGTGTCAAAATGTCAGACTTCAATTATTCAGTGTGATTATTCTTGGTCATGTACTCATTTAATTGTTTGCATCAATGAGCCATTTAGAGTCTAATAAACATGCTTTTGCTTGCACGCTGCAGTCTCTGTTCATTCCATGTTGACGGATCCTGTTTTATTCTCCAACTTCGTGGAAGTGTAATAATAAATAGCTGGAGTATGCCTTTAAGTTAGTAGCCAACTGCTGTGGGTTTTGGGGCATTTTCTTTGCAGTTACAGTAATATGCTTTTGTTTTTTTCCCTTGCCTGTGTTTGAATCTGTGAATTGTTGTTTCCCTCGACCATGCCGGTCATGATTTTTTTTCTTTTGCTATTTATTGACCATTTGCAGAACCCCTACCCTGAACAATGACTGTCCCATCATAGCGTCACAACCTCAATTAGGAACGGCAGGCCTGTCAAGCTTTGGATATCTCTAAATGAGGTCGATGGGGTTGTAGAAAAAGCGATTTAGATGCAATGTCAGGTATGGATTAAATAGTGCGTTTGTCTTCACTCATGTAAGCTGCAAACAATAGCATGTCCAGCTAACTATCTTACTACAGTAGTAACCTAATCAGGCATTACTTCCAAGGATAGGGGCATTTCATGCCACATCGTTTTGTGGTTTTACAGGTTACAAAACATTTACTGTGTAGTATTTCCCAGGTCTTGTTACAACAACCCCATCTTCTTCCTGTCATACTCATAAAGATGCAAAACACATGTTATTAGAATTAGAATTAGGGTAGTTGGTCACGTTGCAGGATGTGCTTCTACTAAGACTTGTGCTCTATAGTCGGTCCTGCTTTTGGGCGATTTGGGTTGGTTCCTTTCAGTGCAGTTCGTGGCAAAGAAGGTTTTTAACAAGCTGCCACTATAGGCTAACAAGCTCTACATTGCAGGAGTATGCAGTGCTGTTTCTTGATTTACATGTCTTCTACATGGACCATCCACTGATGAGGATGCTGACTTTTCAGCTGAGACACGCAGGTTCAGCCTCAGCCCTTCATTATTATAATATCACGTTTGTAGCCATCGAGAGAATATCCAAGACCCCGTTACAGAGTTCTTATTTCAAAAAGGGTCAGATGGAAACATTAAGAAGTCAGCCTCAGAGACAGTGTTTTGCACCAGCTCAAGAAGATAACATTAGCTGATATAGGCACTAAAGGTGTTCCAAAAAAATAAGCTAGCAGCAGTTATTTCAGCGGCAAAATAAATGTTCAGCTAGAAATGAGAAGCTTACTTTAGTCTGAATCTGTGTTCAATCAAGAGTATCTACCTGGTCCCAGGGGCTGAGTATCCCTCCAGAGAACATGAACAGGTAACCCATGGTGACCAGACAGGCCCATATAAGGACAGAGAAGAGCCGGAGCATCCGCTTGAAGACCGACTCGATGCAGACAAGGATGAAGATGGACAGGAAGAGGAAGAGAGCAGCGGGAACCGTGATCAAGAACGTCAAGTGCTCTTCTGTTTTCTAGAGAGAGAGAGAGAGAGAAAGAATTATTTGTTAGAGTTTCAGGTTTGGTGACTTGAACACTTTCACAATCTGGCAACACACAGATTTGCAGTAATATACTAGTGACGACCGTTACCTTGTGTACTTTCTCATTTATTCTTGCATCAATATCAGGCTACTTTCAATAACGGCCGCTCCACATCACCAATCTGATCTATTTGTGCAACCAGAGGAGTCGCCCCCTGCTGGCCATTAGAAACAATGCACTGGCTTCACTTTTTCACAGCTGGAGGTCGTCGCCTGCTCTATGTACTATGTCACTTGCTCGGTGGGCTGTTCGTTGTGATTCGTCACTTTCCCTGTGACGAATCAAATGTCCCGTATCTGTGGTTTGCAGAAACGTAAAATGCCAAATTGTCCCTTTTGACTGGGCTGTCCACTGAGTGCATTTGGAAACATGACTAATGTTAGACCTCAGCACATTGTATGCTACAATGTTTGCATGGAGGACCATACTCATTACAGATTAGGTTAACCCAAAACTTTCCTCCAATCTTAAACCCCAAAAACAAGGTAAAAATAATACAAAAAGGTGCTCACTTCTGGAGAATTCTCCCTAGTTTAGTGTCCTGGTGAGGACATACAGTCCCCATAACGATAGAACAACAACATGACACACACACACACAAATTGATGAACAGACGGCACACAGTTCGGCAGACAGACTGTCTGGGCCCAGAGAATGTGCTACAGCATCACTTCTGCACTCACACTGTCAAAGTCAGCATTTAGTAGCTGTCAACACACACTCACACACACATATACACACACACACACTATCTCTCTCTCTCTCTCTCTCTCTCTCTCTCGCTCTCTCTTTGACTCCGACCAGACCTCCCTCACCCGCCTCCTCATCAGCCTCTTTCTCATACTCACTGCATCATGTTTACAGTTCAGTAGGATGTACATTTAAGAGAGACAAATCTGGCTGAAGGTTTTACATACAAGGCAGTTAAGTTCCTTTCTTATATGTTGGCGCCATAATTTGCTTTATTGAGTGTTGCTAAAAAAAAAAAACTCAAAAAAATAAGTGCAAATAATCCCATAACTGTCAGAATTTGTCTTTTGTTTAAGGAAAATGTACTGTGCATTTCCTCTACCATTGTCACGATCACTCCAGTCATAGTTTCCCCAAACTTTCATGGTTGTGTGGATGGTTTTTGGGTTCGTGAAATGTTCTCAATATTGAGACCATACAAAAAAAAGCACAAGACACCAACTAACGCCTGGCTTTTGTCTTAAAGGTTACATTCTGCGTTTATTCCCGGGACAATAAGCTCGGTATTTTCCGGATCCAGCTCCCATCGGCAGTAATGGATTTTACAGTCATTATGATTTTCACCCCTTTTTCGGCGTGGTGCTATGTGAAGAATTAATATATTCAACGTACAAAACATGCAATTAAATGAATATGCTCTTCTCAAAGCCACCAAACTCGTCTTGGTTAGTCTCTCCACAGTTACTCTAGTCGGTGGAAATAAACCCTTAATTCACAGAGTTAGATGAAAAAAACAAACAGAGGTTATGCTCTCCTCAACACTACGAGACTCCATTGACAGAAACAGTCATTTTACTTCGCTGGTCTTTGTAAAACAGACTTAATTCAAAATAAAATTTGCCCTTGATATTCTCGTCACTCTTCCAACAATCATCAACTCGGGTTTGAGAGTTTGAAAGAGAGACTGGATATGTAACGGATATAAAAACAAGAAGAAGAAACCATCGTGACATTTTCACTGTTTACTAACCCTGTTGATGGGATTTTTGCATAGTAAAGTATTTTCCAGTCAAAATCACAAGAGGTACTTTCCCCACAGAGTGTACAGTAATGTTTCAGACACACACACATGCCGAGGTTAGGGACAGGTCAAAAGGATGTAATTGCTAGGGATGAAGACATTAAATTAGCAAGCCACTGTGAGATTAAGGTGCCATGATTTTACAGTAAAAATGAACATGTTTGATTCCCTTAACATGCAAATCAGTAGAGCAGCTTTTTATGTAACGGAATGAAAAGATGTCACAGAGTCAACCTTGAATTTGCAGCTGATTTGACAGTTTATTGACTCGAGCTGCTTGCTGAAAATAGACAAACGCTATTTTGCCAGAACAAATGCAGGAAGAGAGCATTTTGCAGTGAATAGCATAGCAACACGATGTGGCAGAGGTAGTGTGAGTCAGGGTCTGGCGAGGGGATCCCATGGGATCTGACTGCTGCTGACGCCACACCAGCTATACAATCAGTCTGGAGCGCAGATGGAATCCCAATGAGGATACCGAAGGGATACCTGTTGTGGACGTCGGTGACAAAGACCCATCCTTTGGCCTCAAAACACATTTTGCACAAACTGTAAGCTCACACACGAACAAATAACTGCAGGTTAGGCAGTGGAGAGAGCTGTTCTCTCACCACTTCAGTATTTTCAATTTGCACATTTTTGATTGTAGGACATCTAATCCGGTTAAAACCCCTTTGAAACCATTTAAAGCCATTTCCCTCGACGCGGCATAGAGGGAGGGAATTGTGCCGGCGTGCCATAATATACTGCATTGTCATCCAGAACAATTATTTCCTTTTTTTAGCCCAGTCTGGCTTATCCAGCTATTATACTGGGAGGAAAAAAGGGGGAACAGGGAGACATTGCAGCAGCAGCCGAAAAAAAGAAAAATGCAGGAATCTAATTATTTAGTGGTGAAAGGACCCCAACACACCAAATACATTATGCCAGAAAGGGATATGGGGAAGCTTGTGTTGCTTGTGAGGTCAAAGGTTGCAGAGCATCAAGCATTTGACCCAAAATGTTGTAAAACTATTTTGAAACATAAAATGTAGCTTTTCTGGAATCCTGATAACTAATATAGAGAACGTCATGAGATAACAAGTTTGATCCTCAGCCCTGAAATGTGACTTAATTAAAATATATATATATATATACATATATATATACTATTGATGTATTGTGACTCTTTCCATTTCAGAGGCCTTGAGATGTTTTGTTCCATCAACTTTGTGATCTAACAACAATTCATCACAGCACCCCAGGGGGAGGTCTTCATCAGTGCACTGTGAAGAAATGGTTATTTCATAATCCATGCCAGAGGGCACGGCGGTGGGAGGGGCCTGCTGGGAGGATCAAACCAGTTTGAAACACTTTCATACAAGCAGAAATTTCCGAAGGTGAAGATAGTTAGTAAAATACATGAGGAAATGGTTATGACATTCAAGAAATAGAAGCGGGAATTTCACAAAATCTGAATGTTAGTTTCAGTACTTGTTTTTAAAATCACAAACATCTGGCGTTTTAAAATCAGCATGCGGACGGACCACAGGTGTAATTCTGCTCTCATTTGTGAACTGATAAACTGCAAATTAATCAAATTCAGTGCCCCATGCCATGTCGCCATTTTATTATTTTTATGGAAGTGAGAGTGGTTTCACCTCTCAGGACTTAGGCTCTGACCTGGGGGTGAAATTACACTTTAATAGTCTTGGTTTGTTCGTAGCATTGGTTGGCTTATTAATGCACATACTAAAAGATTTGTATCCAGTTCAAATGAACAAAAAGTCTCATTTTTTTCCATGTTAAAATTAGCATGTTTCTGTGTCACTTTGTGGTGTTGCGGCTCTGACGACACCTCAGCATCCGTTTCACCTCATTCATTCACCTTCCTGCCCCTAAATAATAGACCGGTGATCCATCATTACAAAGCTCTCTCCGCCTTGCATCTACCAATCGATCGTTGAGATGGAACAAAATCCATGTTGTTAATATATCATGAAAATGTGTCGCAAATGACCATAAACTGAAATGAACGTTGCAGTCAATAAAAGATGCTTTTTTTTGTACCACTGATAGATTTCCTATGTTTCATCACCAGATAATATTGCTCTCTATTAAAGTGTCTGATGGTGCTGTGAGCGTCATTAATTTAACATACTGCTACTGAATCTGTATGGACGCGCACACATTTCAGCATGCTCATACACACACACGCATACTTATACACATTCCAAAAAATACAACTTCAAGGCAACAAGAAAGAACAATAATTATTTTCTCTGAAAAAAAAAAAAAATTCCAGATAAGCAACCAAGAAGGAAATGAGAGACTTCCTCAGAAACACACCCAAACAACACAAACAGGCACAAACATGAACACGCATGCAAGTGTACACATGTACACACACACACACACACACACACACACACACACACACACACACACACACACACACACACACACACACACACACACACACACACACACACACACACACACACACACACACACTGCACAGTAAGGGTGGAGGAGTCTTTTAAACTCCAAATTCACTCACTCCAGTTTCTGCCGACTCGCTGATAAAGCCAGAACACTTACAACAACATCCTCCCCTCCCTCCGACCGCCCGGCCACCAGCTCCAAACCCGCCCTAGACCCTCTATTTATTCCTGCCATTCTTCTTTGTCCAGCAGTAATAAATACACACGCCTCACTGAACAACCACCGCATAACTACAGACAGGTCTGTCTACTTAACAGGAACATAAATTACATATTTTGATTGACATTGTGAATGATGGGGAAACGATGAAGGGACATTGTAAACCAGAGGACACACCAGAAGAAGAGAAAGGGGAATAAAATCGACACGCTGGGGGCAATAAGCGCCATTGATTTGTCTTAAATAAAGGCAAAGGAATCGATTTCGGTGGAAGTCCTCCCGGAACGACCCTGTTATATGGAGTTCAATTGAATGTTAACAGGACTTTAGTGACAGCCTCAGGTGCTTACACCGCTGCTGGAGGCGGAGGGTCATCAAATGCCTTCAACAGCTAAAAGAAAGCAGATTTTCTCCCCTCACAATTCCACGCTATCTCCAAAACACACTGGATGGTCACTAAACTCATCCTGTTGGTGTATGTCAGTGAACACACCAGCTGTGCATGCGTCTTGCGAGCGAGATCCAAACTTTTTTGCCAAACGCACCGTGCACAGTTGATCACCCACAGGTCTACCGCGC